>NC_086106.1:22425436-24825436 GCF_963921235.1 Mobula hypostoma
ATCAAAGTGTACAGTCAAAGTTCCCGTTCCTCCTTTTCCCTATCGAACTCTGTCCGGAAAAAAAAAAGAAAAAACGTTGATAAAATAAACCTTAGGATCTTTAAAACATTGAACTCAACCAGCCTTGTAATACTTTGGTGTCGCTTGACAATTAAAAAAAAAAACCTCTATGCTTGATATGTAGCTGTTTGACAATGCCCTCCTTAAATACTGATGTAACATCATCCATTACCTTTCTTAACCGACTGTTGTTCCACTCTATTCCAGAGAACGTAGCATTTAACTAGTGGATGGATCTCCAATATATATATTTTTTTCTCCTCCAGCATTAGCTGTTAATTGTATAGCTGTAGGCTACATTTTAATATATACCAATATAGACTAACACATCGTTTGTGGGATTACTGAAACATGCTAGAAATTGTCCAAGTCTATTTTAACCACTTTACTTCAGGGTTCTGGGGTAAGCCATTTCGAATTTTTATTATTAGTTGTTATTTTTTGGAATGTAAGTCCCAGGCTTTCTTAGTCCTGTATCATTCTCATCATGATCAAATTTTTCATCAAATCATGCAGCTCTGTATTCTTTTTGATCAAGATTTTTTTTTCGGTCTTTGATCGTTTTGAACATTTTCGCTTCCTTGTCCAGTTCATTAATGTTTGTCAGCCCGAAATGCTCCTGATATGCCCCTGCTGTGTTGCATTTATTGCCAGGACGGTCATAAAGTCTGCTTTGCTATGATATCTGATCGACCCTGCCACGATCACAACACAATTTCGTCAACCAGGCCGGTTTCCATTTCGAAGTTACATCTTCGTTCATGCTCACAGTCATTGCTGCTTGAAACACAATGGCGTCTGCGTCTGCTGCTTCCATTGATATAACTGTAGCAACTGTCCTTTTAAATGTTATTCAAGTGTCGTTTTTGAATGTGTTATTGTAAGATTCCACAAACTAATCAGTTCTGCGTTCATCATTAAGCTCATTACTGAACTGACAAAGATCTCATTACCCTTCTGTTCAGCCATTAAGCCAAACTGCATTCCACTTTGTTTTGATTCCGCTCTTGAAACATAACGCGTCTGCAATCAACAATGTTTTCTATTCCAAAGGTCTTGTATTGCTCTAAAGATATTAGCAAAGCTCATTTCAACTCGTATGATTAAAGCAATTACATTTCTGAACAAAGTTATATGTACAAAAACTTTACCGTTGGACTATATAAATGTTTTTTCCACATCTATGGGTAATATGGACAAAGCACTTAATCGTGAGAATATGTCGTGAGGTGGATAATGCCTGCAGATGATGGAAGTTAAAGAAAAACACACGATAACTAAAGAAAATCAACTGGGCAGGCAGCACATATCGAACAATATAATCGGTCGACGTTTCTTGCCAAGGTTTCTTTACCACTGAGGGGGAAAAAAAAAAGTAATGGCAGATGAAACGGCGGGGAGCGGAAAGAAGTTAGCAGGTGGGTGATTGGTGAAGTGTCATGGGTTGGAGAGGAAGGAATCTGAAAGGAGTAGAAAATAAACAACAAGGAGAGGAAGAAGTGGAGGCGACGAAGGGGGAAGTAATAGGTAGGAGAGAAGAAGTGAGCGGACAGAGTGGGGGATAGAGGAGACTAAGAGAGCAATGGGCGGGCGCTGTGGTTCACTGAATAGAGAAATAGATATCGATGGCATCAGCATAGAGGGCACCAAGACGGAATATACGAATTTCCAAGTTGGAAATAAATAAGATGTTGCTCCAGCAACCAGAGAGAGCCTTCTCCTGGCACGAAGATCGATATGCTGGAACGGAAATGGGAATCGCAATAAAAATTCTTGGCCACAGCGAAGTCACATTGATATGGATGGTACCGTTGTGCTGCGAGAAATGGACTCTATAAATCTCGCCCGGACTCACCAATGCAGCGTGGGTACATATACAATGGACAATACCAGTAATTTCGCAGGTTAAGTGTTGCCTCGCTTGTAAAAACGACATGGCTCTGAATGGAAGTGAGAGAAGAGATGCATCAATGGTGTAGTATTTGAAACTCTTTCAGGGATAAGTGCCGAAAGGGAGATTATTAAGGAAAGAAAGATAAACATGAGAATCCCGGAGGGAGGAATCGTCCGGAAATGGACAGGGGGTGGTAAAGGTACGTTTACATCTAGGATCTCTTTGGAGTTGGCAGGAGCTGCCGAAGATTTTGTGTCGGTATAACTTGTTTTTTACTACAATAACATTTGCATCTGTACTATGGTTGAAAGGTAGGACCCAGATGCTTCAACGATGCCCTTGCAATGCAATGCTACGTGGGCACATATTGTTTTTACTGGTAAAGATGACAGGAAACACTGCCAAAATCTAAAGTGAGCGTAAATACATCAGAGGACTATGCCCTCGGAGAATGACGCAACAAATGTGTTTCTTGAGCAATCATCCCGTACTGTAATCACACCATTGAGAAAATGTTTACACAATTATGCTGATAAAATTCAAGTAGCGTTTACTGCGATAACATCAAACGACGTGTTCAGAGTTGCGTTCCATTTCTGATGGTATGTGAATTACTATACGAGATCTTTGTCAAACCTGTCGACTGTGCTCCAACTCCTAAACTCATTACTGTGTATCGGGATGAAATGACGATGGACAGAGAAATGCGAGGTGGTTTTCCAAATCGTAAAGAAAGTGGTGTCGACTGGCACTTTTTGTACACCTATGATTGACATACTCCTTTAGATCTTGTATTGTCTGTGACCGCTTGCCTAATGGCATAGCTATATATACAAGTGATGTACATGAAGATCTCCGAGCCTTTGAGTCATGTTCCCATACCGATGCAGAGTTAAGATATGCACACATTAATAAAGAAACATTGAGTCGGGCTTGAGATTTCCAGCTCTTTCATATGAACCTATTAAAGACGTGAATGTTGCAGCCTTCAGACATGATACAACGTTTATTAATTTTTGGTACAAATGGATACATTTTGCTCGTATCTTGCCCGCATTGAATATTCTGCTTATTTGAAGAGGGAATTGTCTTTCAAAGCGATTCGAGTTGCTCGCAGGAATAATTGGCACAATTTTTTTTTTCAATAAATCTTGTGTAGGCACTAATGTTCTGTATGAGCCAAGTAGCTTCCAGCTTGTGCTTGGGATTTGGCGCTGTCTTCGCTATGGCCACTGGTCAACTCTGGGTCCGAGAAATTTTCTTTCAAGGTTCTAAGTAATGGGCCTAACCCGAATGAGCAGCGTAGTTCCGAGGTAACTTGAGGATTTCCCGTTCTCTGAACTGGTTGCAAATTATTATTATGAGAGCGACCAGCGAACTCAGGTGCAAGGAACAAAGCGGTGTTCGCAGTTCAGACAAAATTAAGAATTTAACACATAAAGGTAACGAGCAAAAACTAAAAAGAACTAAGGTGAACTGTACATAATCTCGATGAACCTCAAAGACCGAACCGACGCGCTTGCCCCCACACGATCACGCTATACCAGCTGGAGCACGTTCGAATTCAGGAGCACACAGATAACATATATGTCAAGGCGAAGCTATAATCCCCGAAAGCAAACAACTTCTGTAGAAGACGTAAAAAAATACCGAGGTAATTAAAGTTATCCCGAATCGAATACTGGTAATAAATTTCAAGAGCCTAAAATCCACACAATACCAAATGAGACTCTTGCAAAGCAAAGGAAAGAAACAGAGATAGCAAGAATAAACAATTACACAGAAATGTAAACTACGCCTTTCTGCAAGTTGACATTTTGCAAATACTGAACACCAAACAACTGCCCAAAAAAAAAAACAGCTAACAAACAGACAATTATTTGTAGATGACCCCTGTTTGTGAGGGAGACGCGTACCCTCCATCACCAAAACTAAGGCCCCGAGGGGGCGGATTAGGCCCATTGTGTGAAGTCGGGGAAATTGAATAATCAGATTTGGATCGAATATATCCAGGCGCGGAACAAACCTCCTTTCCTTGGGACCATACCTCTAGCAATCCTCTGAATAATGGATATACCCCATAAGCTGCAGGGACTCAGTCAATCTACAGACAATTTAAGCCAGTACTCCGTCTTTGATCATACATGGAGAGAAAGGCTTTAGTGTAGGCGCAATAGTAATGGCAGAAGTATTACTGGTTTGAATCGAAGCACTGAGACCCGGGACGCTGTAATCAATGATTTACAGAATTGATCCACTGAACAATCTTCAAGGGCCTAATGAAGCAAGGAGCTATGTTCCGGGATTCCGTCTTAAACGGCAGGTCTTAGTTAGAAAGCCCATGCCGTAGACACATGCAGAATGAAGGAACCAGACGTCTCTTCCTGTTACATTGGAACTGCTGCCTCAGCAAAGTAATTCCAAAAGTCCTCTTGACTTTCAGCCATCCCTGCTTACAACATTCGACAAACTGTATTGCAGCCGGAACATTTCTTTTCACTTCCAACTGAGGGAAAATCGAAGGCATACACTCAAAAATTGGCGTTTGAAAGGAGAAATCTGAAGCCAAGAGTGGTGAAGGGTGGCATGAGCTATCTATCTCCAAACTAAATGTTCACTACAAGAGAACTGGTTAGAATCAACTGGGCAACGAAGTGTATGTTCCAAATTTTGCTTAGTCTGGTTGTTCATTTCTGGGTGAAAACCATCAGAAAGGCTAGAAGAAATTCTAATAAGTTTGCAAAGTGCTTACCAAACATGCACGTAAATTGTAGGCCCCTTTCAGAGTCAAATTCAGAAGGAAGTCAAAGCACGCCAAACAGTCGCTCAAACAAAGTCTAAACGGATGTCAGCCACTCCTAACCAGCAAGGCAATCTTCTGAGGTGAATCTAACAGCAGGCAACTCCCGGCTACCCAAAACATAACTGGAATCATATGGTGAGAGTGATTTCGAAAACAACTGCAAGGAAACAATTTTTTTTTTTTTGTTTTTGTTTTATAGGTTGTGAAAGGTTGGGACAGCACTGCCGCTACTCCGATGTTTGAGTGTCGAAAACAAACAACAAAGGATAGATCGGGATTAGGTAGGCGCAATATGTGATCATTGACAAAGCGATTCTTTATCTTGTTTACGGACCGACACCGCGTCTGCTGTACAACAGAAATGACTCGCCCGTTTCCTGCATGATTAATCTGGACAGCGGCAACAGAGCGAAAATTCCTAATTAATTTCCTGAACAAAAGTTTGCAAAAACAAGGATTTTTTTTTCAAAATGCTTGACAGTGTTTGGACTGGGCAGGAGATTTATTGACATCCATAAATAGGTTTCGCTTGGAAATAACAAATCCTAAAAGGAAGACTTTAGGGAAATGGCATTTATACTTCACAAGACTGGCGAATATTTGGTTATCTATTAAGCACGATGCCGTTAACAAGCTCAAAAAGCATAACGGCTTATGCCTAATGACAATGGGAGTATGGAATGCCGTCTTCTATTTAACAACCAAATGAATCCAAATATTACCATATGCCTTTTTTGCTATCTTGCTTAACATACAGCATTGAGATTCCAAGGATTTGAGCACATGCTTTGAATAATCAATACCTTAACGAGATTTGTTAAAACCCCTATGTTTTCGGTTTAATCTTGTTAAATTTATTGTGGCTGAAAGAGGTTCTCGCCGTTCTATGCTTATTGAAAAAGGTCCTCCATTAAATGTCTTAGTGGACTCTCAGTGCTGAGGAGGATGAACCGCCTCGTGGTGTTGCTGATTTGCTCTTCACAGGCTCTGATTCTGACGATTAATCTCTTGTTACCTTCTCTTCCTGGTGATTCCACCGTTCCTCCACACATGTGCGCAGGCCTTCCTGAGAGGCACAATGACCGAATGAACCCACAGCAGCATACTGTCCCAGGGTGATACTGAGTTTTCTCAGTCTTTGTTCAGGATTTATTTCGCGGTTCTCTCAGTCAACGAAGTCCGTATGGTCTCCCATGTTGAGCTCTTTTTTGCACTATTTATATGATCTGTTTCAGAATCAAATGTTACATTGCGTAATCAAGTACAGTGTTTCCAAGTCATCGACTTTGATTTCAAGTTATATATAACGTATAAAAGTTGTATGCTGTGTATCCGAGGTACAAAGCTATACTTCCGTGTTATATGCTCTGTTTCTGATATGTATGTAGTTTCCGAGTTATATGCTATGTTTCGATGTCCAGATCTGCCTTCTGTTTTACAGACCTAACTCTAGAGCTCCAGCTCTGTAGCGAATTTTCCATCCCTGTACCAAGAGATCTGCTCAGTGCTTTTCTGAAATGTCTCGGCTCCATTACACCCGTTCCAGATTACCTAGCGCTGTTCGAGCTTCATATATGCCTTACGTCTTTTAGGCCTGCCTTAAGAGTCTCAAGCATTTTTTTTTTTTTGTATTTGAGACCTACCTCGAATGCTACAGATCTAGAAACATAAAAATAATAGAAAACATACAGCAGAATACAGACCTTTTGTTTAACAGTGATGTCGATCATGAACTTACTTTAGAAATTACCTAATGTTACCCTTTGCCCTCTATATTTTTGAGCCGTAGGTACCTATCTAGGGGTCTCTTAAAATACTCTATTGTATCCGCCTTCATTACCAGAGCCGGTAGCCCATTCCACACGTTCACCAAGCTCTGCGTAAAAAAAAAAATACTACCCTTAACATCCCGTCTGTACTTACTTCCAAGCACCTTAAAATTGTTCCGTCTCGTGTCAATCATTTCAGCATTGGGAAATAAAGTCTCTGACTATCCACACAATCAATGCCTCTCATCGTCTTATACACCTCTATCAGGTCACCCCTCATCCTCCGCCTCTCCAAGGAGAAAAGCCCGAGTTCACTCAATCTATTCTCATAAGGCGTGCTCCCCAATCCACACAACATCCTTATCTCATCTGCACTGTTTCTACAGTTTTCACATTCTTCCTGTAGTGAGGTGACAAGAACTGAGCACAGTATTCCAAGTGGAGTCTGACCAGGAACCTATATAGCTGCAACATTACCTCTCGGCTCATAATCTCAAATCAACGTTTGGTGATTGTCAATGCACCGTATGCCTTCTTAACCAGAGAGTCAACAGCAGCTTTTTGAGTGTTCTATGCACTCTTACCCCATGGTTTCTCTGTTCCTCCATACATGGTAATAAGTGTTGCCATTGACATTTTCTTTTGCCTCATACTTGATCTACCAAAATGGACTAGCTCACAGATACTGAGTAGCAGGCTAATAGCCTATTCTCTGCCCAGTTTTCCATCCTATCGATGCCCTGCTATAACTTCTTTTAGCTCTCCATACTATATACAACACCCCCAGCGTTTGTGTCAGCAGAAAATTTACTAACGCATCTCTTCACTTCCTCATCGAGGTCATTTATAAAAGTCACGAAGAGAAGGGGTTCCCGAACAGATCCCTAAGTCACGGTGGTGGTCACAAACTCCATACAGACTTGACCCGTCTGCGCCTACATGTTTCCCTTTTGTGGCAAGCCAATTATGGATCCACAAAGCAAGTGTCCCTTGGATTCCATGCCTCCTTACATTTTCAGAAGCCTTGTTTGGGTAACTTACCAAAAGGCTTGCTGAAATCCATATGCACTACATCTATTGCCGTACCTTAATCAATCTGTTCAGGATTTTCCAGCTCTGTTCGACGATTTCTGTCTTGCGTTTAACAGATGTGTCCCAATAACAGGCCAGACATCAGCTGCCGGGCTTAGAAATCAGTGTGGAATCTATAGGTATTAGCATGTACCCTGTGATGTACTATAGAGCGTTGGATTTCTAGGTCATTTCACCAGCTGTATTAAATAACCCATATCTTATCTAGTTTTACTGCTTTCTTTGATTCTTTAAAACAGTCTCCCGTTCAGTTCCTTAGTGTACGGTTAGAGGTGATTGATTGTCACCTGGTATCGTTCAGTCGCTGCTCCAAGCCTCTAAGCATGATCTTCCTTCTTTTTCCTGGGGATCCATTCGTTTCTCTGCACCTGGGTCTAATCCGTCTTGTGTGGTGCCATGGCGTTTCAGACATTCAACTTAGTGAAACATTTCCCCCTTCAGCAAATCAGAGACTGTGGGGAAATATTTCTTATTGAACGCCTGTTCGGATACCGATAATTAACAGAGAATATCATACTGCCACCGTTATTTATGACGGAGACAAATTTGCTTCATACAGGTATAGTCGAAGGACCTGTAAACCACTCCGCGCAAGCCTTTTTGAGTTAATCATCCACAGCCCTTCTCTCAGGACAAGATGGAAATAATTGAAACGTCGGGAGTGTGCGGGAATACGGTAATAACTTCAGAGTACAGTCGCGTCATTGGAAGACAGTGGGGTAGCAATTTTCTTCCTTAAACTGTTAGGATATCTGAGTATTTACGAGAGACTCTCTTAATCTCATTAATAACTTGAAACACACGGAGATCGGACAAAGTTTCAATTATTTTTGATATGAGCCCGGTCGTCAGGATCGTACTCCTGATTCAAGAGAACGGCTGAACATAAACATTCCGACAAACAGTGCGGCAACCAACAATAAAGACCCTGGCCTTGTCTGTCGTGGGGATATGCTGAGGCACGCCTGGATAACCACGAAAAAAAAGGATCTCCGTGAAAAGAATCAAATGGATATTTAAAGTTTAATTGTGAATAACTATCCGAAAGATTAACAAGTGTCACAAAAGTGGGTACCCCACTAGTCACCGCCTGCCATTCTGAAAAGGTCCCTTTTATTCCCACACTTTGCTTCCTGTGTGCTAACCAATTCTCCACCCACACCAATACCTTACCCCCAATACCGTGTGCTTTAAGTTTGCACACTAATCTCCTGTGTGGGACCTTGTCAAAAGCCTTTTGAAAATCCAAATATACCACATCCACTGGTTCTCCCCTATCCACTCTACTAGTTACATCCTCAAAAAATTCTATGAGATTCGTCAGACATGATTTTCCTTTCACAAATACATGCTTACTTTGCCCGATGATTTCACCGCTTTCCAAATGTGCTGTTATCGCATCCTTGATAACTGACTGCAGCAGTTTCCCCACCACCGACGTTAGGAAAACCGTTCTATAATTCCCCGGTTTCTCTCTCCCTCCTTTTTAAAAAGTGGGGTTACATTAGCCTCCCTCCAATCCTCAGGAACTAGTCCAGAATCTAACGAGTTTTGAAAAATTATCACCAATGCATCCACTATTTCTTGGGCTACTTCCTTAAGCACTCTAGGATGCAGACCATCTGGCCCTAGGGATTTATCTGCCTTCAACCCGTTCAATTTACCTAACACCACTTCCCTACTAACATGTATTTCGCTCAGTTCCTCCATCTCACTGGACCCTCTGTCCCCTACTATTTCTGGAAGATTTTTTATGTCCTCCTTAGTGAAGACAGAACCAAAGTAATTATTCAATTGGTCTGCCATGTCCTTGCTCCCCATAATCAAGTATGTAACACCTGTGTTCTTGAACTCTATTTCACCTACCTCTCATTATGCCCAATCTATCTCAGCATCACGAAAAATCCATCGCTCATCCAATTCCAGCTTCACCTCCTTGAAACTAATTGTAAGAAGCTGTAATTGCATAAATTTCACCCATGAGTAGTCGCCAGTGACACCGGAGGTTTACCAGTGCTTTATCATCCCGTCAGGAAAGCATTCATATTTTCAGGTCCTGTTGAATGATCTCGGACAGAAACATCCACGGCTTACTCTTCCCCATACATGTTTCATGGCCTGTCAGCTACCACGGCATTGTGTGTGCATTGAGTTCAAGTATTCTGCCTGGCATCTTTAAAATTCATTCTTAACAAATATAGAAAAGGAAAAATATACATAATATACTACTGGGAAAAAAAAAACTTTCCTACAACTTTGTCTGATTTTCTTACTCCGGCCGATTCTCGGTAAAGCATCGAAAAGGAAATATCTCAAGTTTTCACTCTAACAATGTCGACTCCACAGATGACTGCTCCACATTCCGTTATTTTTTAATATAAATTTGATCTTATCATTCAATCCATATCGCTCTTCAAAACGAGAAGCTGTCGTGAATTGATGGGTTATGCATGCAAATAGGCGAACCTGAGAGCCCCGTCTTGTCAGCCTTGGGATCTTCGAATGGCCGCAGTTTAAACCACCAAATGCTTAAAATCGATACCTTATGTTCTCAATCAGCGTACCTGGCTCCGCTATGTCTTCTCGTGTTTCGTATCTCTGATGAGCCTCTGTTTAAGCATCAAACAGCCGCCAACTGATGCCTTGTATACTCGATAGGCAAACTTGGATGATTCCGTCCTCTCGCGCTTCGGTCTCATTTCCATCAGGTTGCTTACGTTGTCTTTCCGTGTTTGCGGAGACCATTTTTACTTAGAACATTTTCTGTTTGTCTATCTAATTATTTATCTGTGCGTTTGTTTATTTATTTGCTAAGATCTCAGTATCCCTGGTGGCGCCATTCTTTTGATTATTAAAGAAAATTCTGTAACAACGGAGGTACAAGAAAATTAAAGCTCTGTGAACTGTTTTCCGTAAGATCTGACAGAATCCTAATCTACTCACAGAATCAAAGATAAATCCACGCCATAAAATAAGTAATAAAAAACACAGCCGGAGCATTTGTCTTCAATTCGACGGTGGCACTTCACATTCCAGTTTTTGCTTAATCATCAACTTTTCCCAGCCTCACCAGAGTTAAATAAATATTTTGCTTTGATATTGTCGCTCTGGCGAGTAGTTCTTAGCAAACATAAATTGTTTTAATTGCCACTGCCTTGGAATACCATGTGGCTTTTTACCCCTGGTCCTTTAGGTAGAACAGAGAACACAGTATAGTACAGCATGGAGCCTGCACGGCACGATCCACTGCAGACCGATATAAATCACTCCACGATCAAACCACAACTACATAACACTCTGCACATAGTTTTGTCCTCCATTGATCCCATATCCATAACGAAACTATTAAACATCAATTCATCAGCCTCCACTGGCAATAGTTACTAGAAAATATAAAAGAGAATTTTACAGGAGGTTCCCATTCGAATGCTCCACGGGTGATGATGATGATTAGATTAAATTAGATTAGACTAGATTAGATTAGATGATGATGATGATGATAATAATAATAATAATAATAATAATAATAATAATAATAATAATAATGTAATATAACCCGTGACATCTCACTGAAACTGTCTTGAACTCAACGTACTATTCCCTGGCGCTGAGCTTTGCCGTAGTGGATGTCAACATTATTTTACCTTCAATAGACTTCAAGAGTCTCCGATCCCCTCGACACCAACGATTAGATTGATATCGACTGTGAATACAAAGTGACAAGCAAGGTTTCCTATGGTACGTCTTTCTTAAAATACGGACAAAAAAAAAACTTGTTTGTCTGCAGTATTACTCTTATCCAGATTTTCTGCTATGAGGAGCCATGACGGAATGTTGCATCCAAAGGCTAAAAATGTCATCACACTCATCCGAGGCTGAGGGAGAAATTGTCAACTCGTCAAACGTACCTGCCGTCAAAATCCGGGCAGAGGCTGAATTCCGTGAAAAAGTGATCTAAGAACTGAAACATTCTCTGGAAGCATGTGGCATAATTATCAAAATCAATACATAGCGAGTAACCACATATTTTTTGAAAGACCGTCCGTTTAATGGCGAATGAGATAGACTCATCCATCGATAGGCCATCTCTGTCACACATGTTGAACGTCAGGCGGTGATGGGAGGAGCTTCCTCATCCGGAATAAATACACAACACAGAATTAGAACCACCAACTGTCCATTAACAAACCTGTCATTGAAAGTTCACTGTCCGAATCTGAAGGAGATTCTGCCATAACTGTGCAGGCTGTATGGTCCATGTCCATGCCACTTCAGAAATCCTCCCCGTTGACGATGGGAGTCTTCTTTTTTTTCACACTCTGGCTTTGCTTACGGCGTGAGTACATTTCACACATCCACAATACGTTGATTTTAAATTTGTCTGAGCCATTCTGTGTTTCAAGAACTCATCCGGTTTACCACTGTTGTGCGGTTCGTCTCTGATTTCAACTCACTTACCTCCGTTTTTAATCCTAGGTTCATTGAGTCAGTCGGTGACTCAGAGCCCCACTATTATAAACACGAATGAGTGTCAGACTGCCACTATCAGCTGCAGATTGCAACCTGGTTCTTATGGTGACTACCGCTTTCATACTGGAAAGTTCTTCAGGCAGACCCAATCAGCGGCCGAACGGAAAGAGATCACCGCCGGTGGGAGATTTGTTACTTCGATTCAGAAAAGCAACATGCAGTTTTCGTTGGAAATTAGGGATCTGCGAGTGGAAGACACCGGCACCTATTACTGTCAAGTTGTGTACAAATGGCGTGAAGCACAATGGTTGGCCTCGGCTTCCCGCTGTATTAAAACTTCTTCTGCAGCTTATTCCTGAATCTGAGGGAGGAGAATGGATATGCGGATAAAGTTGACTTCCCCGCCTCGCTCGACCAGTCCTACAGTCTAGCTAACAGTCAGTTTCCTTTTCTAATCACGTACAGTCTTTATGTTCCTACTGTCGCGGGTGCCGGTGTACTCTGAGTTTTGGCGTCAATAAATGTCCACAGAGTTTTTTTTATGCACACTCTTATCGCCAACTACAGACGGAATCGTCTTTGAGCACTTGGGACCGGAACACGCCATCGCTGGGAATTTAATTGTTGCTCACCTTTTCCATCGAGTCCTCGGGGGATTTTATATTAACCTTAGGTATTGTGTAAATTTCGGAACAGACACAGTGGAAAAGATCTGAACAAAAAAAAAAGTATAATACTGAAATGTTAAAGCATATATTCCATGCACTGTACGACATGGACGATCTTGACCATGTTCGCTCGGAAATCTGATTAGATTATTTGCTATTTCCATATTTTATAAATATTTTTGATTGGCATGTTTGCTATCTTTTGTCCGCCCTCTCGGAATCGGTCTGCAATTTATTTTAATTAGGACTTCAAACACGAGGAAATCTGCAGATGCTAAAATTCAAACAACACACAAAAAAGTTGATGGTGAACGCAGCAGTCCAGGCAAAATCGCTAGGAAGACGTACAGTCGACATTTCAGGGTCCTGACGAAGCGTCTCGGCCTGAAACGTCGACTGTACTTCTTCCTAGAGATGCTGCCTGGCGTGCTGCGTTCGCCAGCAACTTTGATGGGTGTTAATTAGGACTTCTATTGTTTTTTCTCTAAAAGAGCATATCGACCTTCCGACAAATGTGGAATATGGCATGCTATGTGCTGCAAGAACGACTGTGTAAACATTTGGAAAAAAGATTGTGACATTGGCTAAGCACATCCACGTGAGTGTAGTTGTTGTATTGGGGAGACTGAGAAGAGCATCATTGTGTATGCGTGGACGACTTATACCCTTGATGGAAAAGGCACAGCGGTCACGGTCGGTACCGGTAAGTGTCCGCAAACATCGCCGTTTCCTACAATATCTGGCCCATTTTCGTTATCATTGAACAGATTATCAAATGATAAGAAAATCATTCAATGTTAAATGTTTCCCTCGTCAACTTTAGTTTTCGCAAAGTGTGTCAGAGACGACTTAAGCACAGGGTGTATTTTCTTGTGAGCCGTTACTGTAGACATTTTCAGCACATCGGGAGCTCTCGCATTAGCTGCTGATGAACGATACAGTCGGTGCTGCCAGTAATGGCCTAACAGCAAAAATTAATACATACGATAGAACGAAAATCAGGAGCAACTGCACGAAAGGATGCAAGATGAGAGGAGGCAGGTTATTTCACAGAATGTAACAGACACAATTATTTCCATTGTAGTAGGCATTTGAAGCTGTATCGATGCATATATGATAAAGCAGAGTGACTGGATGTTTTTGATTTGTCTTGTATAGTGTGAATCTGTAGACTGAATCTACACCCACTTTGTAGAATTACAAAGTGGTAAACTGAGTTAACAGAGGGAGCTAGAGAGGACAGTGGCAGCCAATATTAGGGATGAAATGCCAATGTAATCTTCGTAGAACGAATCCAACCGACCACCGTCAGTCATGTGGGAAATATTGTCAGTAGCTTAAGGCATAAACCGCAAGTAGAAATAACATGTATGAGCTACCGATATATATATATATAGAAACGATAAACAAACACTCCTGGATGGAACATCTATCTATTAGTACAAAAGATCCGATCTACTTTTGTCTCGAATTGTGCTTAATTAACGAATTGATTAACGAAAATAATCACCACTGAACTAAGAAAAAAAAGGGGTTCGGTCCATTATGAGTTTCTCGGCTCTGTGAAATTGCTCCATGAAATTAGTTCCTTCCTTTCACATAGATACACAAAATATTATTTTTTTTTCTTTCATAATAGCACTCTGGCCGCCATGTACTATGTGCCCCTGATTTTTACACTGCAGCAAATTCTTACAATAACTGGAAATGGTAATAAATATTTAAAATGAAATGCCTTTTAATGATACAAGTTTGCGTGAAAGCAAAGTATATTTATTTTATTTGGGACTTTTTTTTTTCCTGACAGACATCATTAAAGCAGCAATAATCTTCCTTTCCATTCCTGCAGAATCCATTTCTCCAGCGTCACAGAGTGCTCAAGTACAAACTACTCTTGCCGCCACCGTCACATTAAAGTGTGAATATCATGTGTATTGTCGCAACACATTACACTGGTATAAGCAACTTCCAGGGCAGCCACCCGTACTTCTGCTCCGGAGACAAACTTTTGGAGCACAAGATAAGAACAGCATCGCGGGAGGACGAATTACTGGTGTTCTGGATCCGAGTAAGAAAATCAGCCAGCTGACGATCTCCAAAGTGCAACTGAGCGACGCTGCTGTGTATTACTGCGCGATTAGTCCTTTCACAGCACGGTGGTTCCGCGCATGGACAGCGCTGTACAAGAACCAGGGTGCATCTGGTTACAAGCACACAGTGTGGCTGAGCAGCGAAAGAGCAATACAAAAACTCATTCAGTGATATTATATCAATACACCGCTGCCGAGTACGGAGTCAACTGCAAGAAACCGCAGTGCGGTGCGATTTTAAGTAGAATAGGGATAGGGAAAACAAAAGTACCAGAATGAACACCCAACATATGCTGGAGGAAATGATCATGTCCTGATGGAAGTTCTTGGCTCGAAACATCAGCTCGATGGAAGATACCAATCTATGGATTTCTTCCAACATTATGTCTGTGAAAAAGGAAGATACACATCTCCCAATATTATTTTTTTCTTTGCTGGAATGAAAAGACACCATTGCTATCCCTAAACGCAAACACAAGGAATTCTGCAGATTCTGGAAATTCAAGCAGCACACATCAAATTTGCTGGTGAACGCAGCAGGCCAGGCAGCATTTCTAGGAAGAGGCACAGTCGACGTTTCAGGCCGAGTCCCTCGATCAGGACTAACTTAAGGAAGAGCAAGTAAGGAATTTGAAAGTGGGAGGGGAGGGGGAGATCAAAAATGATAGGAGAAGACAGGAGGTGGAGGTAGGGAGCAAAGAGCTGGACAGGTGATTGGCAAAAGGGATATGAGGGGATCATGGGACAGGAAGTCCTTCTGTAAATTCGCCTTTTAGACCATAAGCCCATAAAACATAGTAAAAGAGTTGGGTCTTCTAACTCATTGAGGGTGCTCATTGTGGATCCCGGAGCCTAATACGTTTTCCGGTATATGTATGCGTTACATACAATCTCCTAGCCATTTGAATGGAGCAAAATCCCAAATATGCTGTGCCTTGTGAACGGCGGCAGGAAAGAAGCGCAGAAGTTCCAGGACATTGAAATGTTACAATTTCCAAAGAATAAATTCATAATCCATTGCTTCAGAAGTATGTGGCATCAGGATGTACAGAAATCAGTCCGTATTTGTCAGATCCACGCTCGTGTACTTATCACGATGCAATCGCACAGAGCCTGAATGTATCTTCATAGCGTGTAAAATGGTTTCACCTGAACGTATTCACGTGTAGGCACTGGTCGTGGAGATGTCATCTGTTGCCTTCACTTTCTTCTGATACCATGAGACCTATAGTAATGAAAGTGCACTTTTTTCTTCTTTTTTTTTTTGTAATTGCTTGCGATTCCAATTACCAGGATTGCTATACTGTAATTGGAGGGAATCGAGTTAACTAGGGGAACGGCTGCAAAATAAACATCCGACCTTTTTTTTTTGGGGGGGGGAGGAAACGTCGTCATTGCTGCCACTCATAAGAGATAACTCAGGTTTTGTCATTCCTCTATTTTGTTTCAATTTTGTCCGAGTAAGAATTTGTTCCTATCGGTATCAACTAACAATACACTAAAAATACATTAATTTGAACTGGAATGCCTGGCTCTGTACATTGGACAACAAAATAAATTAATAACCTCTATTATTTATATGTTTTGTTTCTTTGCTGCTTCCATGCCGCTCTAGATAAATGCAATTCTACAAAATAATATTTTAGCATAAAATTGAGCTTTTATATGCTTGGCGCAACAGTAGCATAGCGGATTAATCAATTCTATTACAGTTCGGGGCAGAAGAGTTCGGAGTTCAATCGCAGGTCATCTGTAAGTACCTTGTACATCCTCGCCATGGAATACACGGGTTGTCACCGAGTGTTCTGGTATCCTTCCACAGTTCAAATACGTACTGCATGGCTTAAGTAGTGATTGTAAATTGTCTGCTATTTAGGTTCTGGATAAATCGGGGTTGTCAGGTCACTGTGAGGTTGCATGTTTCGATGGGCTGGAATGGTCTAATCTGAGATGTATCGTGAGATAAACAACTAAAGACGTCTTGAAAGGTTTTTTTTTCAACAAACATGTATTCATTCAGACTTTCGGCACATAAACAGGTGGATAATCGATCGTCAACCGCACAATTATATTGATATATCTTATATTCTCCAGAAACATTAAAGATGCAATCTGATTCTATCAGTCGCTCCATAGTAAGAAAATCATTTTAACTCAATGGCCAATTAGCCCGTTATTTCGTGATTGTTTAAAATTATTAAAAAAAGTTTCGTGTAGAGAACATAACTTTCTCTTCATGTGGAAAAAAGTTTACAATTTACATTGCAGCTTTTAGCTACTCGCCTGTCTGTTCGTGGTAAGGAGAGGGAAATATCCGGGAAAATAGATGATAGCGGAAGCGATGTATTTCTATTCATTCGCTGCAACTCCACAGCTCACAATCTCACACGAGCCGTCCACTATTCCTCCGGTTGGCTCAAATTTTCTCGCGTGTCTCTGTTAGTATTATTCTTTACAGAGCGTTTCTCCCTAAACCCTCAGCTGAACTACATCCTCATTTATCACAGAAACATGACCCGCTTTGCCGTATATAATAAATCCGAATCTTTCAGAAGTAAGTGACTATTTCAGGAGGTGCATGCATTCTGTTTCCAAGATTACCGTTTGATTTGAAGTGAATTTCCAGATGTTACCCGTGGAGATATGCATCTTTACGCAGAAAAGAATATTTCGAGAGAAAGGGGAGATTCATGATAGAGTTTAGATGTGCTGGGACATAGCTCGGTGTCTCTCTGTGTTATTATTATTCTTGTTGTTGTTGTTGATTTTTTTTTTATTGGGGATGTTTCCCTGGGGCAAGTACGCAATAGGTCTCCATTTACGGCTGAGTGCAGGTGAAACATGCTGACGCTTGCTGTCACTTCGATATGTATTGAGAGATTAGCCTTACGTCCACCTGCGCCTACATTAATGCGGCTTTGGTCACTTTCATATCTCAATTATTTCTCGGGAAAGCAGTTTTTTTTTTTTTATTCTGCTCCTTGGGAAGTAATGGGCAATCAGTTCTCTATCTTCTAGGCGAAGCTGAGATCATTCAATATGAGCAGCAAGATGTATGCGATCTTTTATCAGTCTGTTGTAGAGCACATTCCTTTTTCCTGCTTTGCATTTGGGGAGCAGAATATGTGCTGGCGATGCAAAAGTACTAAATAAACTAATCAGAAAAAAAGTTGAATTGCATGTTGGCTACAACCTGGAATCTTTTCAGCTAGTGGTGGAGAGAAGGATACTAAGCAAACTGTTATCGATTTTGCACAATCTGGCAACCCTCTCCATGACCTACAGAATAAGCATCGTAGCACTTGTTTTTTTTTTCTTTTTTTTTTCAAGCAGATACAATTATCTCCCCTCTCCCAAGGATTTATGCAGAAAATCTTCCCTACTAAGTGTAATAAGCATTTGCAAAAGACCATTGCTCTGCGACGAGAATACTGATCGCGGGATAACAGTCCAATATCTTATCATATCATACGTTATTATTGCACGTTATTGCACATTGGTAAATTATCACTATCTCTGTTGTTATTCGCTACTGTATTCTTAGTTCGTCTTGCACATACTAAGCACATTTTAAATGCTGATGATATTCCGAACGAAGTTCCTACTCGCGATCAATAATGTCGTTCCTCTTCTTTTTCATCGTCTTCTTCTTTCTCTTATTCTTCTCTTTCTTCTCCTTCTCCTCCTCCTCCTCTTTTTCCTCCTCTTCCTGCTCCTCCTCCTCCTCCTCCTCCTCCTCCTCCTTCTTCTTCTTCTTCTTCTTCTTCTTCTTCTTCTTCTTCTTCTTCTTCTTCTTCTTCTTCTTCTTCTTCTTCTTCTTCTTCTTCTTCTTCTTCTTCTTCTTCATGTTATATTGATTATATTGGTATGTTGATTATATTGGTTCTGTGACGGCGATATTCAAAATCATTCGACGTAGTGACACTCAAAATGTACGTCAGCGATTATTTTGCCTTATACTGGAGCACACAATCCGTCCACAAGTCGAGCTCTTCACACTAAAAGATTCACCCCAATGTCCTGATGTGCTTGAGATTTTCACCATGATCACACGTGCTCTGAATCCAGATGCCTCTTTTGAATAATCCGTTGTGATGACAAATGCACTGCATCATGTATGTTAGAACTGAGTCGGAGCTTGTAAGGCTTCCAATTGAGCCAGTGCGTGAGTAGCCGAGACTTAAGCCGAAACTAGATGAAATAATTTCTTCATGCAGATTCTAACAACCTCACAGGATGGATAACGCGCAAAGTTAGGGATGTAATCAAGAGAAAGTAAGTTTATAGAAGATTAGGTGAGGTTAGGAAATGTTTCGCATTCGTTTTAACAGCGATATGCAAGAGCTGTATCAGTGCTCAGTGTCTTGATCCTGTTACGATTATACCTTCTCCTGTCTTCGCATGACGACTGCAGTCAAGCTATTGACGCATAAAATTCGGTCATGATATGACTGATCAAAGTGTACAGTCAAACTTCCCGTTCCTCCTTTTCCCTATCAAACTCTGTCCGGGAAAAAAAAAAAAAAAACTTTGATAAAATAAACCTGAGAATCTTTAAAACATTGAATTGGACCAGCCTTGTAATACTTCGGTGTGGCTTTACATTAAAAAAAAAACTCTATGCTTGATATGTTGCTGTTTGACAATGCCCTCCTTAAATACTGATGCAACATCATCCATTACCTTTCTTAACTGACTTTCGTTTCACTCTATTCCAGAGAACATAGCATTTAACTAGTGGATGGATCTCCAAAATATATATATATATATATATATATTTCTCCCCCAGCATTAGCTGTTAATTGTATAGCTGTAGGCTACATTTTAATATATATTAATATAGACTAACATATCGTTTGTGGGAATACTGAAACATCCTAGAAATTGTCCAAGTCTATTTTAACCACTTTACTTCAGGGTTCTGGGGTAAGCCATTTAGAATTTTTATTCTTAGTTGTTATTTTTTGGAATGTAAGTCCCAGGCTTACATAGTCCTGTATCATTCTCATCATGATCAAATTTTTCATCAAATCATGCAGCTCTGTATTCTTTTTTGATCAAGATTTTTTTTTGGTCTTTGATCTTTTTGAACATTTTCGCTTCCCTGTGCAGTTCATTAATGTTTGTCAGCCCGAAATGCTCCTGATATGCCCCTGCTGTGTAGCATTTATTGCCAGGACCGTCATAAAGTCTGCTTTGCTATGATATCTGATCGACCCTGCCACGATCGCAACACAATTTCGTCAACCAGGCCGGTTTCCATTTCGAAGTTACATCTTCGTTCATGCTCACAATCATTGCTGCTTGAAACACAATGGCGTCTGCGTCTGCTGCTTCCATTGATATAACTATAACAACTGCCCTTTTAAATGTTTTTCAGGAGTCGTTTTTGAATGTGTTATTGTAAGATTCCACAAGCTAATCAGTTCTCCGTTCATCATTAAGCCCATTACTGAACTGACAAAGATCCCATTACCCTTCTGTTCAGCCATTAAGCCAAACTGCATTCCACTTTGTTTTGATTCAGCTCTTGAAACATAACGCGTCTGCAATCAACAATGTTTTCTATTCCAAAAGTCTTGTATTGCTCTAAAGATATTAGCAAACCTCCTTTCGGCTCGTATGATTAAAGCAATTACATTTCTGAACAAAGTTATATGTACAAAAACTTGATCGTTAGACTATATAAATGTTTTTCCACATCTATGGGATATATGGACAAAGCACGTAATCGTGATAATATGTCGTGAGGTGGATATTGTCTGCAGATGATGGAAGTTAAAGAAAAACACAAAATAGCTAGAGAAACATAGAAACATAGAAACATAGAAAATAGGTGCAGGAGTAGGCCATTCGGCCCTTCGAGCCTGCACCGCCATTTATTATGATCATGGCTGATCATCCAACTCAGAGCCCCGCCCCAGCCTTCCCTCCATATCCCCTGACCCCTGTGGCCACAAGGGCCATATCTAACTCCCTCTTAAACATAGCCAATGAACTGGCCTCAACAGTTTGCTGTGGCAGAGAATTACACAGATTCACAACTCTCTGTGTGAAGAAGTTTTTCGTAATCTCGGTCCTAAAAGGCTTCCCCTCTATCCTCAAACTGTGACCCCTCGTTCTGGATTTCCCCAACATTGGGAACAATCTTCCTGCATCTAGCCTGTCCAATCCCTTTAGGATCTTATACGTTTCAATCAGATCCCCCTCAATCTTCTCAATTCCAACGAGTACAAGCCCAGTTCATCCAGTCTTTCTTCATATGAAAGTCCTGCCATCCCAGGAATCAATCTGGTGAATCTTCTTTGTACTCCCTCTATGGCAAAGATGTCTTTCCTCAGATTAGGGGACCAAAACTGCACACAATACTCCAGGTGTGGTCTCACCAAGGCCTTGTACAACTGCAGTAGTACCTCCCTGCTCCTGTACTCGAATCCTCTCGCTATAAATGCCAGCATACCATTCGCCTTTTTCACCGCCTGCTGTACCTGCATGCCCACGTTCAATGACTGGTGTATAATGACACCCAGGTCTCGTTGCACCTCCCCTTTTCCTCATCGGCCACTATTCAGATAATAATCTGTTTTCATATTTTTGCCACCAAAGTGGATAACTTCACATTTATCCACACGAAACTCAGCAGGGCAGGCAACACATATCGAACAATATAATCGGTCGACGTTTCTTGCCAAGGTTTCTTTACCACTGAGGGGGGGAGGGGGGAAGTAATGGCAGATGAAACGGCGGGTAGCTGAAAGAAGTTAGCAGGTAGGTGATTGGTGAAGCGTCATGGGTTGGAGAGGAAGGAATCTGAAAGGAGTTGAAAATAAACAACAAGGGGTGGAGAAACTGGAGGCGATGAAGGGGGAAGTAATAGGTAGGAGAGAAGAAGTGAGCGGACAGAGTGGGGGATAGAGGAGACTAAGAGAGCGATGTGCGGCCGCTGTGGTTCACTGAATGGAGAAATAGATATTGACGGCATCAGCATGGAGGGCACCAAGACGGAATATACGAATTTCCAAGTTGGAAATAAATAAGCTGTTGCTCCAGCAACCAGAGAGAGCCTTCTCCTGGCACGTAGATCGATATGCTGGAACGGAAATGGGAATCGCAATGAAAATTCTTGGCCAGAGCGAAGTCACGTTGATAGGGATGGTACCGTTGTGCTTCCGGAAATGGACTCCAAATCTCGCCCGGACTCACCAATGCAGCGTGGGTACGTATACAATGGACAATACCAGTAATTTGCAGGTTAAGTGTTGCCTCGCTTGGAAAAACGGCTTGGCTCTAAATGGAAGTGAGAGAAGAGATGCATCAATGGTGTAGTATTTGAAACTCTTTCAGGGATAAGTGCCGAAACGGAGATTAATAAGGAAAAAAAGATAAACATGTGAATCCCGGAGGGAGCAATCCTCCGGAATTGGACAGGGGGTGGTAAAGGTACGTTTACAGCTGGGATCCATTTGGAGTTCGCAGGAGCTGCGGAAGATTTTGTGTCGGTATAACTTGTTTTTTACTACAATAACATTTGCATCTGTACTGTGGCAGAAAGGTAGGACCCAGATGCCTCAACGATGCCCTTGCAATGCAATGCTACGTGGGCACATATTGTTTTTACCGGTAAAGATGACAGGAAACACCGCCAAAATCTAAAGTGAGCGTAAAAACATGGGAGGATTATGCCCTCGGAGAACGACGCAACAAATGTGTTTCTTGAGCAATCATCCCGTACTGTAATCACACCATTGAGAAAATGTTTACACAATTATGCTGATAAAATTCAAGTAGCGTTTACTGCGATAACATCAAACGACGTGTTCAGAGTTGCGTTCCATTTCTCATGGTATGTGAATTACTATACGAGATCTTTGTCAAACCTGTCGACTCTGTTCCAACTCCTAAACTCATTACTGCGTATCGGGATGAAATAACGATGGACAAAGAAATGCGAGGTGGTTTTCCAAATTGTAAAGAAAGTGGTGTCGACTGGCACTTTTTGTACACCTATGATTCACATACTCCTTTAGATCTTGCATTGTCTGTGACCGCTCGCATTATGGTACAGCAATACATACCAGCGATGTACATGAAGGTCTCCGAGCCTTTGCGTGATGTTCCCATACCGATGCAGAGTAAAGATATGCACACATTAATAAAGAAACATTGAGTCCGGCTTGAGATTTCCAGCTCTTTCATATGAACCTATTAAAGACGTGAATGTTGCAGCCTTCAGACATTATACAACGTTTAGTTATTTTTGCTACGAATCGATACATTTTGCTCGTATCGTGCCCGCATTGAATATTCTGCTTACTTGAAGAGGGAATTGTCTTTCAAAGCGATTCGAGTTGCTCGCAGGAATAATTGGCACAGTTTTTTTTTTCAATAAATCTTGTGTAGGCACTACTGTTCTGTATGAGCCAAGTAGCTTCCAGCTTGTGCTTGGGATTTGGCGCTGTCTTCGCTATGGCCACTGGTCGACTCTGGGCCCGAGAAATTTTCTTTCAAGATTCTAAGTAATGGGCCTAACCCGAATGAGCAGCGTAGTTCCGAGGTAACTTGAGGATTTCCCGTTCTCTGAACTGGTTGCAAATTATTATTATGAGAGCGACCAGCGAACCCAGGTGCAAGGAACAAAGCGGCGTTCGCAGTTCAGACAAAATTAAGAATTTAACACATAAAGGTAACGAGCAAAAACTAAAAAGAACTAAGGTGAACTGTACATAATCTCGATGAACCTCAAAGACCGAGCCGAGGCGCTTGCCCCCACACGCTCACGCTATACCAGCTGGAGCACGTTCGAATTCAGGAGCACACAGATAACATATATGTCAAGGCGAAACTATAATCCCCTAAAGCAAACAACTTCTGTAGAAGACGTAAAAAAATACCGAGCTAATTAAAGTTATCCCGAATCGAATACTGGTAATAAATTCAAAGGGCCTAAAATCCACACAATACCAAATGAGACTCTTGCAAAGCAAAGGAAAGAAACAGAGATAGCAAGAACAAACAATTACACAGAAATGTATATTACGCCTTTCTGCAAGTTGGCATTTTGCAAATACTGAACACCAAGCTACTGCCAAAAAAAAAGCTAACAAACAGACTATTATTTGTAGATCACCCCTGTTTGTGAGGGAGACGGGTACCCTCCATCACCAAATCTAAGGCCCCCAGGGGACGGATTCGGCACATTGTGAGAAGTCGGGGAAATTGAATAATCAGATTTGGATCGAATATATCCAGGCCCGGAACAAACCTCCTTTCCTTGGGACCATACCTCTAGCAATCCTCTGAATAATGGATATACCCCATAAGCTGCCGGGACTCAGTCAATCTACAGACAATTTAAGCCAGTACTCCGTCTTTGATCATACATGGAGAGAGAGGCTTCAGTGTAGGCTCAAGAGTAATGGCAGAAGTATTACTGGTTTGA
This sequence comes from Mobula hypostoma, assembly GCF_963921235.1. Taxonomy (NCBI): domain Eukaryota; kingdom Metazoa; phylum Chordata; class Chondrichthyes; order Myliobatiformes; family Myliobatidae; genus Mobula; species Mobula hypostoma. The sequence goes on from NC_086106.1 coordinate 22,449,722, forward strand.
AGGGAAGCACTGAGACCTGGGAAGCTGTAATCAATGTTATACAGAATTGATCCACTGAACAATCTTCAAGGGCCTAATGAAGCAAGGAGCTATGTTCCGGGATTCTGTCTTAAACGGCAGGTCTGAGTCAGAAAGCCCATGCCGTAGACACATGCAGAATGAAGGAAGCAGACGTCTCTTCCTGTTACATTGGAACTGCTGCCTCAGCGAAGTAATTTCAAACGTCCTCTTGCATTTCAGCTATCTCTGCTTACAACATTCGACAAACTGTATTGCAGACAGAACATTTCTTTTCACTTCCAACTGAGGGAAAATCGAAGGCATACACTCAAAAATTGGCGTTTGAAAGGAGACATCTGAAGCCAAGAGTGGTGAAGGGTGGCATGAGCTATCTATGTCCAAACTAAATGTTCACTGCAGAAGAACTGGATAGAATCAACTGGGCAACGAAGTGTATGTTCCAAATTTTGCTTAGTCTGGTTGTTCATTTGTGGGTGAAAACCATCAGAAAGGCTGGAAGAAATTCTAATAAGTTTACAAAGTGCTTGCCAAACATGCACGTAAATTGTAGGCCCCTTTCAGAGTCAAATTCAGAAGGAAGTCAAAGCACGCCAAACAGTCGCTCAAACAAAGTCTAAACGGATGTCAGCCACTCCTAACCAGTAAGGCACTCTACTGAGGTGAATCTAACAGCAGACAACTCCCGGCTACCCAAAACATAACTGGAATCATATGGTGAGAGTGATTTCGAGAACAACTGCAAGGATACAAGTTTTATCTATTTATTTATTTATTTATTTATCTATCTATTTATTTATTTATTTATTTATTTATCTGTTTATTTATTTATTTATTTATTTATCTATTTATTTATTTATTTATTTATTTACTTACTTACTTATTTATTTATTTATTTATTTATTTATTTATAGGTGGTGAAAGGTTGGGACAGCACTGCCTCTACTCCGATGTTTGAGTGTCGAAAGCAAACAACAAAGGCTAGATCGGGATTAGGTGGGCGCAATATGTGATTATTGACAAAGCGATTCTTTATCTTGTTTACGGCCCGGCACCGCGTCTGCTGTACAACAAAAATGACTCGCCCATTTCATGCATGATAAAATTTGGACAGCGGCAACAGAGCGAAAATTCCTAATGAATTTCCTGAACAAAAGTTTGCAAAAACAAGGATTTTTTCAAAATGCTTGACAGTGTTTGGACTGGGCAGGAGATTTATTGACATCGATAAATAGGTTTCTCTTGCAAATAACAAATCCTAAAAAGAAGACTTTAGGGAAATGGCATTTATACTTCACAAGACTGGCGAATATTTGGTTATCTATTAAGCACGATGCCGTTAACAAGCTCAAAAAGCATAACGGCTTATGCCTAATGACAATGGGAGTATGGAATGCCGTCTTCTATTTAACAACCAAATGAATCCAAATTTTATCATATGCCTTTTTTTGCTATCTTGCTTACCATACAGCATTGAGATTCTAAGGTTTTGAGCACATGCTTTTAATAATCAATACCTTAACGAGATTTGTTAAAACCCCTATGTTTTCGGTTTAATCTTGTTAAATTTATTGTGGCTGAAAGAGGTTCTCGCCGTTCTATACTTATTGAAAAATATCCTCCATTAAATGTCTTAGTGGACTCTCAGTGCTGAGGAGGATGAACCGCCTCGTGGTGTTACTGATTTGCTCTTCACAGGCTCTGATTCTGACGATTAATCTCTTGTTACCTTCTCTTCCTGGTGATTCCACCGTTCCTCCACACATGTGCGCAGGCCTTCCTGAGAGGCACAATGACCAAATGAACCCACAGCAGCATACGGTCCCAGGGTTATTCTGAGTTTTCTCAGTCTTTGTTCAGGATTTATTTCGCGGTTCTCTCAGTCAACGAAGTCCGTATGGTCTCTCATGTTAAGTTCTTTTTTGCACTATTTATATGATCTGTTTCAGAGTCAAATGTTACATTGCGTAATCAAGTACAGTGTTTCCAATCATCGGCTTTGATTTCCAGTTATATATAACGGATAAAAGTTGTATGCTATGTATCCGAGGTACAAAGCTAAACTTCCGTGTTATATGCTCTGTTTCTGATATGTATGTAGTTTCCGAGTTATATGCTATAATTCGATGTCCAGATCTGCCTTCTGTTTTACAGACCTTACTCTAGAGCTCCAGCTCTGTACCGTATTTTCCATCCCTGTACCAAGAGATCTGCTCAGTGCTTTTCTGAAATGTCTCGGCTCCATTACACCTGTTCCAGATTATCTAGCGCTGTTCGAGCTTCATATATGCCTTACGTCTTTTAGGCCTGCCTTAAGAGTCTCAAGCATTTTTTTTTTGTATTTGAGACCTACCTCGAATGCTACAGATCTAGAAACATAAAAATAATAGAAAACATACAGCAGAATACAGACCTTTGGTTTAATAGTGATGTCGATCATGAACTTACTTTAGAAATGACCTAATGTTACCCTTTGCTCTCTATATTTTTGAGCCGTAGGTACCTATCTAGGGGTCTCTTAAAATACTCTATTTTATCCGCCTTCATTACCAGAGCCGGTAGCCCATTCCACGCGTTCACCAAGCTCTGCGTAAAAAAAAAAAACAACAAAAAAATACTACCCTTAACATCCCGTCTGTACTTATTTCCAAGCACCTTAAAACTGTGCCGTCGCGTGTCAATCATTTCAGCCTTGGGAAATAAAGTCTCTGACTATCCACACAATCAATACCTCTCATCGTCTTATACACCTCTATCAGGTCACACCTCATCCTCCGCATCTCCAAGGAGAAAAGCCCGAGTTCACTGAATCTATTCTCATAAGGCGTGCTCCACAATCCACACAACATCCTTATCTCATCTGCACTGTTTCTACAGTTTTCACATTCTTCCTGTAGTGAGGTGACAAGAACTGAGCACAGTATTCCAAGTGGAGTCTGACCAGGAAACCATATAGCTGCAACATTACCTCTCGGCTCATAACCTCAATCCCACGGTTGGTGAAGGTAAATGCACCGTATGCCTTCTTAACCAGAGAGTCAACATTCAGCATTTTGAGTGTTCTATGCACTCTTACCCCAAGGTTTCTCTGTTCCTCCATACATGGTAATAAGTGTTGCCATTGACATTTTCTTTTGCCTCATACTTGATCTACCAAAATGGACTAGCTCACAGATACTGAGTAGCAGGCTAATAGCCTATTCTCTGCCCAGTTTTACATCCTATCGATTTCCTGCTATAACTTCTTTTAGCTCTCCATACTATATACAACACCTCCAGCGTTTGTGTCAGCAGGAAATTTACTAACGCATCTCTCCACTTCCTCATCGAAGTCATTTATAAAAGTCATGAAGAGAAGGGGTTCCCGAACAGATCCCTAAGTTAAGGTGGTGGTCACAAACTCCATACAGACTTGACCCGTCTGCGCCTACATCTTTCCCTTTTGTGGCAAGCCAATTCTGGATCCACAAAGCAAGTGTCCCTTGGATTCCATGCCTCCTTACATTTTCAGAAGCCTTGTTTGGGTAACTTACCAAAAAGCTTGCTGAAATCCATATGCACTACATCTACTGCAGTACCTAAATCAATCTGTTCAGGATTTTCCAGCTCTGTTCGACGATTTCTGTCTTGCGTTTTACAGATGTGTCCCAATAACAGGCCAGACCGTCAGCTGCCGGGCTTAGAATTCAGTTTGGAATCTATAGGTATTAGCATGTACCCTGTGATGTACTATAGAGCGTTGGATTTCTAGGTCTTTTCAGCAGCTGTATTAAATAATCCGTATCTTATCTAGTTTTACTGCTTTCTTTGATTCATAAAACAGTCTCCCGTTCAGTTCCTTAGTGTACGGTTATAGATGATGGATTGTCTCCTGGTATCGTTCAGTCTCTGCTCCAAGTCTCTAAGCATGATCTTCCTTCTTTTTCCTGGGGATCCAGTCGTTTCTCTGCACTTGGGTCCAATCCATCTTGTGTGGTGCCATGGCGTTTCAGACATTCAAGCTAGTGAAACATTGCTTCCTTGCAGCAAATCAGAGACTGTGGGGAAACATTTCGTATTGAAGGCCTGTTCGGATTCCGATAATTAACAGAGAATATCATACTGCCACCCTTATTTATGACGGAGACAAATTTGCTTCATACAGGTATAGTCTAAGGACCTGTAAACCACGCCGCGCAAACCATTTTGAGTTAATCATCCACTGCCCGTCTCTGAGGACCAGATGGAAATAACGGAAACGTCGGGAAGTGCGGGAATACAGTAATAACTTTATAGTACAGTCACGTCATTGGGAGACAGTGGGGTAGCGATTTTCTTCCTTAAACTGTTAGGATATCTGAGTATTTACGAGAGACTCTCTTAATCTCATTAATAACTTCAAACACAGGGAGATCGGACACAGTTTCAAATATTTTTTGATATGAGCCCGGTCGTCAGGATCGTACTCCTGATTCAAGAGAACGGCTGAACATAAACATTCCCACAAACAGTGCGGCAACCAACAATAAAGACCATGGCCTTGTCTGTCGTGGGGATATGCTGAGGCACGCCTGGATAACCACGAAAAAAAAAGGATCTCCGTGAAAAAATCAAATGGATATTTAAAGTTTAATTGTGAATAACTATCCGAAAGAATAACAAGTGTCACAAAATGGCTCAAGATATATATCAAACAGAGTAGTAGCGGGAAGAGGATGATCAAACTACGGGATAGCGACTTCCATTTTCGTGCCATGCCTAAATTTGTAATATTATCATCTCACCCGAGTTAACACATACCCCAATGGGAATATTGTCTTCACTGATTATCCAGCAGGATTGTAATTGTGACCCCGAGGATGTACTTATGCGTGTAGCTACCGGAACCGTCAAAGACGGCCCCTGGGGTTTTCTGATCTCTTGGTGCACATGAGAAGATAATGGCTAAAGCCTTACAGTACGAACGACGTCTCTCTTTAAGTCATCTTTCACGTTGAACAGCTGAGAGCTCTCTTTTTTCCCAGCTGCATGGGGTCCACAGCATCCTGCGAGTAGGTCTGCGAAAGTTCTGCAGGGAAAAAAAAAAGAGTCAGGTTGTTTCTGGTCGACGATAGATAGCAGAGAACCTTGTGATCTATTGAAGCTACTTTCGCCAACGTACTGACAGACGGATATCCAGACGAATGGTAAAATCGATTATCCCCATTACTTTTTTTTTCACATGGCCGCGAGCTCCCAGTTCATCTTCAAAATTATTTGTGAGCCCTTTCTATAAAAATAGCCACCAACGTTTCGTCATTTCTCCCTCTCTCTGGAGCCAAAATTCTAAATTTGACTGAAAAGTCGAGCATGCTTCCTGATTCTTGTCCGATACCAAGACGTCTCTCAGCCGATGCTGTCCATCGCTGGGGTGGTTAAACATTCAAATTAGGGCTTCGATAATATGACAAATGAAGGAACAGTCCGGATCTCTCTCCCCTGCCTCGCTGTAGCCCATTCCAAACCATTTTCGGAGGCAGTGAAAATAATGTAAGCCACTTTACATTATACTGGCGGGAATTTGTGCGACGTCAGTTTAAAGAATTGAGAACACGGGTTGACAAATACGCGGCTTGATGAGGTAATGCCGCCAAAGTAGTCCAGAGTAGGAGCTATCGGCACACTCCTCCCAAGACCCTGGAACACTTGATTCCTAGGCTTTTAGATTTCCCTCGATTACAAACGGAGACCTGGCCACGTCCCACAACTGCTCCCCGTGTCTGCAGACATTGTTAGTACATTTAGCTAGATCTGGTCACAGGAAGTAACCTCTTGAGATCCTTTTTCATGGTTAGGTCGTCCAGTAAGAGCCACTAACCAGCTGGACTGCAGGACTGACGGCGATACAATCAGTTCAGACACAGCTAATGGTTTATCAGAAGAAGTTACCGAGAAACACGAACAAAAGCGAATAGAAACTACACAGAATCGAGGAGAACATAAGTCTGAACTGAAGCACCGAAAAACTTGATCTGAGTTTCACTCTTCACTCAAGCATGCAAGAGGGCTTGGCATGCACCCCACTTCTCCCCCTCCCCTACCAGTAAATACACAGTAGAGCTCGTAGAAATTCATTACCAATTTGAAATTAAAAAACGGAACAATCTTCCCTAAAAGCAATGGTGCAATAATTTGAAAAAAATACCCTCACGGAATGCAAGTAATAAACGTAAGGGTATTAAAACTCTCTATCATACCAAATGACCGCCTGGAAACCAGTGGCTAATCAAAGTGGCAAATTACCTAGTGCTAGTCAAAAGAGAAAAATAAATAGACTTAAAAGATAAGTAATCTAAGGAAAATGCGTCTCAATGAGATTACTGTAGGAAACTATAGAGCACGTAATAACTGTTTTTAACGACCCTGATTTTGACAATTATTTACCCACTTGTCCTTGATGAAACTATTTCTTATAAAACCGGGATATAAGAATGTGACGATCAGTAGAAAGAAAGGACAGAATGGCCAATTATAAGTGATTATCTGCCTTACCAATGTTATATTTCCATGGCATATACAACAGCAGGCGATGAAACACATTTCGATTCACCTCCCCATAACTGATTTTGCAGATATTCAAATTTAAATTACCATTTAGAAATAATAATTCAAATGCACCTTGTAAAATCTGTGGCAATGTATTAGAATTCACAATGTGTTGTCCGCCACAACTGAATCAAAAACGATGGCAGATTCGATGAGAGTTGTACAGTGTATCTTTGTCAGGCCGCAGGAGCCTTCATTGGCTTCCAATTACGCAACACTGCAAATTCCCATCTCACTCCCACTCTTAGTTCTCCACCCATCATTTTAGGTACGTAACGATAAGTTTGAACTTGTATAAAGTCGAGGAATTTATCCTTCATCTTTGCACTTTGCAGAACTCGTCTCTCCACCTAGTATTGATCTCTATAAGTGCACGAGTGCGCGCCTGCTCAGTAACTAAATTGCGCCTGCACACCTACACTTAGTTGCCACGCATCTTATAATTTGTTTTATACAATATTAATATAATTTTGAAATGTATGTTAATATAATTGTGTAACACCCTCTCACGGATTGTGTTCATGAATGTATTCCATAAGTTTTTCATATAACGAACATATCAATATATTGATTTTGAAACATTTTAGGGCTTCAACCTATTGATATTATCAGTGTTTCAAGTTAAACACTGTTCCAAACTGTAATAATAAACACAGAGTGGAAGTGGCTAGCTCATTACTAATAAGCGCCCAACGCCGTCTCCTCAAAATATGTTACATTTACCATTGCGCCCGTCTGTTGATTTGACTACCTGACCTCAAATGCATGTCTTGTGAGTTGTGGTTTGCGACTGTTGAATGTGACAGATTCCATATTCTGACTGGTTCTATCAGTAATATTTCGAAGAAGTCACAATTTAATAAGAATTTTGCAATTAGGTCATTGTTATACCTTGGTTGAAATATTTTTGATTTAACCTTGTTAATTATTTCATTATAATGATATTGTTTCATGTATTCACAAATAATAATATGTGTTTCTTTTTGTATCCAGGAAAGGTCGAAAATTAAAGTAGCAGAGATAAGTTAAACTCCAAATTAGCGTGAAGCAACTTACAGGAATGAAGGCTACCTCTGATAGTATCCAAGTGAATATTCATGGAGTTATTAACAATGTTATCAATACTACTTTGTTGCATTCTGTGCAATAAATGTGGGCAAATATTTCAATATACAAGAGAGTTGCTGCGGCAAGAACTGTGCATTTAAATGTGTTAAGTACATCTGGAATTCATAAAAAAAAACTAACTGAAGTAATGTGCTTGACGAAAGCACTGACATTTCTGTACGGAAAAAGTTGCAACATTGTTTTAAGTTCCGACTGGAAATGAAATTCCCTATAACACTGTATGTTCGTATATTTGAAACAAACTCCATTTGACTGTATCACTATTGTTGACGCAATAACATTATATATCAAAACAAGTTGTTTTACTCGAAAGATGATTATGTTTAGATTCGACGGGATATATCATGTCGGAATATAGTTCTTGGAACAATATAATGTTGCTGCTGCAATCCTCCGAGAAAAAAAAAGTCAATCAAACAAACATCTGTCTGGACTGCATTGCTTTTCACAAGAGGAAAACATATAAATCACAGAAAACTGCTACAAAAGTGTGCAATGTTCAGCAGATCGTCGATTAAAAACGAGTCTCAAGTTGTGGTGTGTTATCTGTTGTGCCATTGCGATCACTGAGGAGAGTAAGACATTCCCCTTGCTGTTGTAATGAGGACTTGCACAGAGTAATTCAATGCATGTGACTATCCAACCTGAAGTTTATCAACACTCTATAATATCGACTGACATTACCTGTATTTAGTGATGTTGACCAGGCTATATTTTACGATTAAGAACTCGTGCAGATGTTTTGGAAATTACTTTTTCTCAAGTGAATAATTTATTGCATTTTGAACTACGTGTTCGTGGTTCACAAATCATCAATCTATTTGGTTCAGGATGAAAATTGAAATGTCAGACTAATTTGATCACACTGATCAGTGGGAATAATTCACATTGAGCCCTTCTCCAAGCACGCGGTGCTTAACTTTCCGTCTCTTCATCCCCACTCTTCCTTAATACGGTCAACAAGCCATCTGCAACCAAACCCTCAGGTATTAATTTGTTTTTCAAACCACTCACTAGCTGGAGAGGAGACAGTTATCTTCCATCTAAATACCTTTACTTATTTTCTTGAAACAGAGCTCATCTGGGTTCATATAACTCTGATATTAAGACTACTTTTCTTTCAAACTACTTTGGCTATGCCCGTCATTTTACTGGTAAAAGCATGGGTATGGGTATGATTATTATTCTCAAATGCGTTCCGAATCTGTGAAACACCGTTTTTTTTCAATACAAACACGGTATCTGGAGGATAGGGGCTACGAAGATCTATGAGTTAAAAGCTCCAAATCTAATTTTGATCGCTTAACATGTTTAATACGACAAAATAGAACAGTTGCTAACATCGATGGAATAATGCAATACTTTTGCCTCAAACTGAATTTCGTGTCAGTGCCTTAAGTTTAGAATATAAAACATAAAGAAATGAACAGCTGAAGAGTTTCAACTGAGGAAAGCACAGGTACAAGACCATCTTGGATTCAGAACCATGACAAGGCAGAGAACAAATTCTGAATATTATTTACTACATTGATTTGACCTTCAATTTTAATACTGGCCGCTGGGCGAAGGTAACTGAAGAAAATGGGAAAAATGCCGGAAAAATAGAGCGTTTCAGATAACATTGGGATATCAGTTGTATTACCTGAACGTTCTTTTTCAATAGATTGTTTTAATCAGCTGTCTTATCAGAATTACCCTTAACATTCTAAAATTAAATTATCCGTGGTATCTCATAATATTTTCTACGTATTTTAATGATGGTGTCTTCGAATCTGCAATTTCCTATCAGACCGGAGGGGCATTTGATTATTTCGGACATTCTGAGTATTCCACCTAACATTTTCTGCTCACATCAGCTCATGAAACAAACCCTTTATCAAGAATTGTCAGTGTTTCTGTGATGAGGAACAGCACAAAATTTCATTGCGTCTATCAGGAGATTTATATTTATTTCGCAAATTGTATTTTATTTCTATATTTATTTTCGTGTTTCTATATTTATATGTCAAATATCGGCAAGCTAATTATTTTAATCTTCCGTTGGATCGTCGAATTCGCTACTGGAATCCAACTGTACTTCCTACATAAATCCAGGTTAACCAACTATATTGACTGTCTCCAATTAGAATATGGTTTTCGAAATGCTCTTGAGTCCGATCCATGTGATTATTCTCAAGTAACGTCTTACCCACAATTGTTAGGCGTCCTCGATGATATTTTCCACGATTATCCAGATTGCCCTTCATGAGTATTAAAAAAAAAATACTTTAACTACATTTAAGTCCACGTTGATCTGTCATGCGGCTCGAGAGGACACCAGAGATCGGTTTAGCAGTTGCAAACGCTTTTTCTGGCCTATTTCAATAACTTGGTATATACCATCAGGTCTTGGGAAAGTTTGGATCTTAATGTTCAATCCGATTCGGAACACTACATCCTCCTTTGTGCGCAGATATTCTTTCCAAGTCATCACGCTCCACACTCATCTGCGTATCGAGGTTTGTGTCAAACTTATATCGGCTGGCAATTTTCAGGGGATTGGTGTGAAACAAATCTGCAAATATTTTAAAACACACCAGTTTAAAGGAATAATGGAAAAATGGCAAAATTTACGTTTGCATATGTTTCTACTTGCTTGTGCGTACTGGTGTGTGTGTGTGTGTGTGTGTGTGTGTGTGTGTGTGTGTGTGTGTGTGTGTATGTGTGTGTGTATGTGTGTATGTGTATATGTGTATATATATGTGTGTATGTATATATATCGCACGGTTTATTTTGCTGCGAATTTCCGAACCTTTCAGCAGTCACTATAGGAACGTGTGGACTCTCTTCGTACCGCTCGTGTTTTTTGCCTCTGCCTGTCCGCTTGCCTGCTTTTGCATTCAAGTGATTGCTGCAGCCGATCACCCATTGTGCCTGGCTGTGTCATTCGGGTGGAGGGCACGGGATATTCTGAGCAGAAAGCACATTTCAAAGTTACGGATTCACGAGAAATATGTCTCAATTTGTGACTCCAATTTTCATCATCATATCAATCCGAAGTAACTTCTGCCAGTGATATATATATTTATCGTGAATTTCCGTGTAAGTTCCAACTCTAATTGCAGGTGTTGTATCATTATAGTTATTAATTGCATTGGGCTTAGTACTGATGTTGGGATTGTTTTTTCCTTTTTTTTTCTTGGCTTGGGGCCTTCAAGGAGAAGTCTACAATCTGAAGATGAGATATCCTTTGAAGAGGGAAGCAATGCCTCACGAAACCGTAGGTTAATAACCAACTATAAAATTCCATTCGTTTACTGGTACACCCAAAGCAATGGACTTTCTCCGCAGTACCTGCTTCAGATTATCGGTGAGAGCGTGTTAATAAGGAAGCAAATTAAAGATCGATTCACCACAACATTCAATAAAACCACCTTGATCGCCTGGCTCATGTTCCCATCGGTTGTGGTCGCCGATTCCGTCCTTTATGTTTGTGCCATGAGATTAACAGTACAGCAGAGTTGTGGCTCACTCGAACAACAAACGTACTTTCAGTAGTTGCATATCTACTGCTTAATTTAGAAACATATTTAGTTTAATTATTGAGATGCAATGCAGAATAGTGTATCTCAATTTCGTCCACTTTAATCCGCGCTGCCAAGCCAGCACGACTGACAATACACTAATAACAGGAAAATTTATAATGGCGATTAAAAATACTAATTTATTTGTGCTGTGGATTTAAGTGGATCATCCAGAGGAATATTACTACTTCCACAAGGCGTACGTAATCGTGTCGGAATTGAATTTTGATCTCCCACGCATCGAGCACGAATAGCGCAGTAAATAAATGGACCATTCATTTGAAATAATGTCTTGTTTTTTTAAGACAGCTCAGTGCGAAAGTTGCTGTTGCTTAGAGTGGATAAAACAATAATCTGTGGGTGGTCTTTGACAAAGGAACAGTGATGAATTAGTGGATATTCAAACGGTTTTTCTAGTTTTTGTTTAATAGTTCCTGGTCTTGAGCATCCTGTTTCGAAAGTATACGTTACTGTAAGTGGAGTTAAATACAGTTAATTATATTTACATTTACAATTAGATGCATTGCAGAAAGGCTGAATTCATTTCCATTAACTTTGATTAGATCTATGGGGAACACCAGTTGTCATAGTAGCCAAAAATAAAGGGTGGTATTTTTAATTCACCGTCAACCAAATACTAAATATGCATCAATGCATTCTTTCCAAGATGGAAGATAGTTACGCAAACCATTCTGATGGGAAATTGTTCAGAATACAAAGCAAGAATGAAACAAGAAACGCCTAAACTGATGACTATACGCAGATGCGTGTGGTGGCTTGTAGGTGAACTCGTGATTAGGACCAGAACCACACAGAAAAGACTGATTCGCTAAAATAGGGCTCTGTTTACAGTAGCATCTGTACCACCAAACTGGTAGTCAGCTATGAACTAAGTGCTTCGTGTTTGTTCAAACATTTTTTGTTACTTGGATGACATCATTGTTAACGTTAGGTTGATGAGGACAATCACACAAAGTGGTGAATTCTTTAAATTTAGCATCTTTTTTTGTTTTTTTTTGTCGTCGCATCATTGATGCCCAACTACCACAAAAGCGTGCTGACAAACTTCAAACAGTGGTGGATGACTCAAGGAGAAGGGTGTGTCGCAGTGGCAGTCCATTTTAAACTTTACCAACTACGATAACAATTTACTATCTCACCTGCTTACTGTGCCCTACCTCATCAACCAGTTACCATAGAAGTAGCAATGGAGAAAGAAGTGTGAGGAAACCTACACCAGATCTCTCGAGTTTCTTCCCTCTCCATCTCCTGCGGAGAAAGACCACAACCCACATCAGAATACGTCACAAAATCTCTCCATCCGGCGTATTCTAGAATTTTCCACCAATTCCACCATCTTGATTGGATGACATAGAAACATAGAAACATTGAAAATAGGTGCAGGAGCAGACCATTCGGCCCTTCGAGCCTGCACCGCCATTCGGTATGATCATGGCTGATCATCCAACTCAGAACCCCGTACCCGCACTCTCTCCATAACCCCTGATCCCTATCGCTACAAGGGCCGTATATAACTCCCTCTTAAACATCGGCAATAAACTGGCCTCAACTGTTTCTTGTGGCAGAAAATTCCACAGATTCAGCATTCTCTGTGTAAAGAAGTTTTTCCTAATCTCGGTCCTAAAAGGCTTCCCCTTTATCCTCAAACTATGACCCCTCGTTCTGCACTTCCTCAACATCGGGAACAATCTTCCTGCATCTAGCCTGTCCAATCCCTTTAGGGTTTTATATGTTTCAATAAGATCCCCCTGTCAGTCTTGTAAATTCCAACGAGTATAAGCCCAGTTGATCCAGTCTTTCATCATATGAAAGTCCTGACACGACATTCATAAGTATGAACATCACATCTCGTTACATTTTACGGTAACCCAGACACTACCAGCAGAACACACGGTTTCTACAGAAAGCCATATAAGGAAATACCCTACAACATCAGAAGTAAAATTTTAACCAGGGTATTACACGGTCCCCACAAATAAAAATTCATATCCTCATAACTTTGAAAATTATCAACCGATCATTAATAAAACAGTTTTCAAAGAAATGCTGTGATGCCATAACTACCAATCTATTTGTAAATGGCAGTGGAGAATCTCCCTCAGGTATTAAACTTAACTCCCTGTTTCGTCGGTGCATCAAGGAGAGCATATTACGGGGATTCCTGACAGTTTAAATCTTCCTGATACACTATCGGTTTCTCCAGTCTCAGACATTCCTTGGGATCTTTCCTATCTACCTGAAGCAGCTTGCCAACTCCGCTCTCTATGCCACTTAGCTAGCTCAGTTTCAAGATCGACTACTTTGGAGCACGTTTTTCTTTCATTGTCCAGTCACCATTCTGCCTGCGAACTGTTAGCAGCACCACCTTCGCCCGTCCAACCTCTCTAGCCATAACCGATTTAATATGGGGTGGCTCGGAATTCTCTTCATTAATTGTTGGGAAATTTGTTTAATGTAAGCAATACCACAAAGCCATTTTCTCATCCTTTGAGTCCTTCCAATATTCAATCGTTACGTCTGCTCAGGACCCCTCTACTGATTGTATTTCTGTGTTCCCATTGTTGTGTAGACCTCCTGCTAGGCGTAGCGCCTATGCCGTGCTCCTGTTCAACACGTGCCTCCTGTATCAGAGGTAAAAACATCGTTCCGATGGCATATTTTGACTGGTTCAGTCCTGTCTTTAAGCTTCAACTGGAAAAGTGGCTCATTTGGCAATGACTCTCCACAACGAAAGGCGTGGCTATCCAGCGGTAGGCCAATTTATGATTTTCTGGCAGCATCAACGTTCGGATTCAAACTCTGTCTCCAGGCATCAGGTCGGAAAATATAATATTTTGATCATATTTACTTTGTTTCCTTGATTCTACATGGTAGTAGAGAAATTTGCCAATTCATTAGCCTGTTGCAAATCTTTTCACACGTACATAAGATTTGTCTCCTTTCACTTCCCCGCCAGTTTAAAACCATACGTCTACAAGTATTACCGACTCGCGCCCAAACATCAAATGTCATGGCAAAGTTCTTGTAGCTTAATTCTGTATTCAGTAGCTACCCTACATAATACAGTTGTTACCATAAACAAGAGGCGTGCCTTTAGAACGTAGATCCAAAATGGAACTGTAAAATTGTGGACATTACAGTGACTTGATTGTCTCAGGAGCAGGAATCGGTCTGAGTGTGCCAGGCTTTAGATGTTTCAAAAAGAGTAGAGAGTGGGGCAAAAGAGGAGGGAGCTAATTAAGGATAGTGTCACAGCTGCAGAAAAAAGAGGAAGTTATGGAGGGATGGTCCATTGACTCAGTATGGGTGGAATTTAGAATCAATAAGTACACGCCCCCCCCCCCCCCCCCGAATAGTAACAGGCATTCGTGGACCAGGTAGTGATGCAGATTTTGGAAATGTGCAATAATATTAGGGTTATTGTGATGGGCGATTTTAACTTTCGTAATATTTTTGGCATCTTGAAGCGCAAGGGTTTTTGATAGGGTCGAGCTTTTTAGATGTGTTCAGGAAGGTTTTCTGACGCAATATACAGATAAGCCAACTAAATATCTCGGTGGGAGCGCATTTTGCACGTAGTGATCACAGCACAATCACCTTCACCATAGCGCCGGAGAGGGATAGGAATACATAATTTGGGCCGAAAGATAATCAGTATTTGGCATATGGTGAAATATATTTTTTTCTATTATGCAGGTACTTGGGAGCAGATGCTCACAGGGAAAGGCACAGCGGAAATGTGGCAAATGTTCAGGGAAAATTTGTATGCAGTTCTGCATTGGTATGTTCCATCAGGGCAACGAATGGACATTAGGGCGAAAAAAATCGTGATAGAACATTTAGATAAGAAGAAAAGAAAAGATTACGAAAGGTTCAAGAAACTCGGTACCTTTAGGACTCTAGAAATTACAAGGTTCCTCGGAAGCAGCTGGTAAATAGAATTAGCAGGACCAGAAGGGGTGATGAGAAGGCCGTGATGAGCAGGCTTATGTGCTACATGCCTCATGGATATCCTGTGACTATCTTTAGACCATGATACAATTGGGTATCTTCCGAGCATGAGGTAACTTGATGAGCAGGGTTATGTGTTGCATACCTCATGGATATCTTGTGACTGTCTTAAGATCATGATGTAATTGGGTATCTTATGAGCATTAGGTACTGGTTCTGTGATGGTGGGGTGACGTATTTCTCCCGCCAGTATGAGGTCACGTGACGACATGTTCACCACGGGTATAAAAGGGAGACCCCTGGGGTGAGGCAGTTGGTTTTAAGTTTCGCTCGTTATTTTATTCGTCAGAGACACCATTATGCGGCGTATTCGTCTTATTACGCAGTTTGTTTTTTAAAGTGGAGTTCTACTTTTTGATTGCAGGTACTATTGGAGAGTAAAGACATTACCAAAGTACAGGAATTCGCCGAGTCGAGTAAAGCTGAATTCGTTTGGCGGGTTTGGAGAGGATCGACCGTTACTGAATCTTCGTTCAGGAAAAAGTGACCTGCATTTCAGATATCTTCTGCTAAAGCTGCCAAGACACCCGCAGTGTCTATTTTCCAGAGGAAAAGTTCAGTTGCTTTAAATTGTTTTATTTCCGTCGTTGTGTATCCTGCAGACAAAGCAGGTTCCGGCTGGGATCAGCAGTAACGTCATGTCTCCGAGGAATACTTCACTTCAGAAAAGTCTCTCCCAATTGACTATATAAATTTCTTGGACTTTCCAATTTACCATTCTAAGAACTGTGTTCGAATTTACCTCTTTAAGAAGTGTTTTTCGCATTTAGCCTTATAAGACCCGTTCCAGAGTTTCCGTATAACAGTTAATTTACGGTTAAATTAGTCGTTTGAATATTTTTCGCTACTGTTGAGAAGAGTTTAATAAAAGTTTGTTTCTTTCTATTAAGCCTGACTCAATTGATAGTCATTGTTGCCGGTCACGTGACATATTGAAAACCCCAAGGCGTTCTACAAGTATGTGAAGAGCAAGAGGAAACGCCTTGTGAAAATAGGACCATTCAGGTGCGATAGTGGAAACCTGTGCATGGAGTCGCAGGAGGTAGTGGAGATGTTTGATGAATACTTTTCTTCAGTATTCAAAAGGGAGAAACAAAACCTTGGCAGCTGCGGGGATGACTTACTACCGTCTGAAGGGATTGAGCATGTTGACGTTACGAAACGAGATATCCTTTAGCATTTGAAAAGCATTAAATTAGATAACTCACCGCAGCGGATGAGTTATACCCTGTGGATGAGATATATTCTGTGGAAGCAATGGACGAGGAAGGAGAATGTTGACCCTTCTGCGATGAATTTTGCTTCACCAGTAGGGACGGAAAAAGTCCGGAAGCATTGGAGGATTGCAAGAAAGGGAGTAGAGATAACCCAGGAAATTATAAATCAGTGATTCTGACGTATTGGTGGCCATGTTATTGGAGAAGATTCTGAGAGGCAACATTCATGATAATTTACAGAGACATAACCTGATTACTTGAGAAACCGGCAGGTCTCTTCTAATTTTGCTCCGAAGGCACCGATGGGCGAGGTTGAACTTTACCTTCTTCGCTCTTAGTCTTTCTCCCTTTCTTCCCCAAGGGAAAGTAGTCACGCACAGGTTAATTCAAAAAGTGGCTTACTTTGGAGAATCCACCAGGAACCTCCGGTAATATGCACAGAATCCACGGATCGAACGCATTAGCACTCACATTCTTGGGGCTTGAACATGGGCACACCGCTTCTATCTTGGAAAGATTCGTAGCTACTCTGTCCCGGGAGGCCATGGACCCCACATGGTTGACAGAGGTTTTGCAGTTCTGGCACTTGTCCCGTGACAGTTTAACCCTTCAGCTTTCAATGGTCAAATATCTTCTGTAGCCTCTTCTCGGGCTCTTCTAGCTATGACCCAAACGCGATCAGATCATCAGGCAAACCAAATCCTCATTAAGTTCATGACCCCAACAGTTTTCTGAGTGATTCTTTGGAAAGAACCTGGTGCACCCAATATTCCCTGGGACATTATTTGAAACTAAAAGAACCCCAGAGGGCAAATGATTGCCTTCTCCTCTTGGTCAGCTGCACTCATGCGTATCAGATAACTCCCACCCCTTAGGTCCAGTACGCTCAAACATTTTGTTCCATTCAAGCAGGCTGACGCATCCTCGATCCACGGAACAGTATAGCGAGCTGGGACTTTACGTCGCCTCAGTATCAGAGACTCAAGACACAAAAGCACCTTCCCATTATTCATTGCGACCAACACTACCAGTGACGGATAAGGTGTCCGTGACTCGGAGATATTCTTAGATTCCTTCAGTTTCAGCAGAGTAGGCCGAACATCCTCTACCTGTGCTGGTGCTGATAGTCGAGACCTTTATCTGAAAGGGCTATCTTCTGTGATTCGGATGTTATAGGGAGTACAACCCAGATCAACTCGTTTTCGAACTTTAATTTCTTCTCTATGAATTTATTTTATAACACCCAGGCACTGAGGTATCACCAAAGTTGAATGACTTGGCTGTCAAACTTTCTAATCCAGAAGGTCGTGTACCTCCTGGTTTTCTAGCAGACCTCAAAAATATCTAGTAATAATAAAAAAAAGAAACAACAAGGCATTACAGTCATTTGTAAAGGATATGACATCGTCTATTCCCCCACCCTGAGGGTGACCACTCTCAGGAGGTGTCCCTGATAATCACTGTCATCCTGTCTATATGCACACCTGACGGTCTCTGCAGTTCAGGGCTAACCACTACCCCAGTAGTTAAGCGTGACTGGCTTAGTTCCATTCCGCCTTCAGGAATAGGGCTTCGCACTGTGGAGTGCTCCTTAATACATTGACAGGAATGTGCTCTTTCTAGGTGTCAGGCCGTTTGCTGTCTGGTTCTTTCGAAGGTTTCTCGAATTCTCCCTCTGTTTATGTAACCGTGGGCACACTTCCCGAAGGTATATCCGTCCTTCAGAAGTCCATTTGATATGATCTTCTCACCACAGTTGTAACAAAAAATACCCACCGATCCCCTTTTTCACGGAATTCGCTCTGTAGCAGCCCTCTCTTGCTGGCGTCGGCATTTGTCATAGTTGATAACTGCAACAGCCGATATTAACGGAGATACCACGGCTATGAACACTTGCACAAAATCCCTTGAAACCTCCGCCTGTGCGACATCAGGTGTCACTTCAGCAACAGAAGCTACAACCCGATCGTGGCTTGCTGACGGAAGCATCCACTCCTCCAGCGCGTTTTGCTTGTCTCTTACTTTCCTTATCATGTTAACAGACGATGGAGGGGGACGCGTCCTACGGGACATTCTGGGGATCAAAGCAATCATGTCACATGGCTGTGCGCCCTTAGCCCTTGGTCCATCCTGTATTGATTCATTCTCTGAGTGGGATAGCCGGTGCGCATTGCCATTTATCCATCTGGCACATATTTGGCCGTAAACTTTCAGATTTTCACTCGTCCCTGAAGGAAATATTGGGGAACTATATCCCCATCACTCCCCAAAAACGAGAGCATCCTCACTTTAAAGTTCCCCCCTCAACTACGGGAATATCGACTTCAAAATTGCCAGCCTTGCAGGCACCCCTCGCTTTTCTGATGATATGGACGGCCCATGGCCCGCCTCTCCAGGTACCACTAACTGAACACGCAGATCCATTCCAGCCACGTCATTCCATGTCCGAACTAATACGACATATATGCCGTCATTTGGCCATGATCGTATCTCTTTTTGTAGTGGAAACGAACTCAAAACTCTTATTATTAATTCTTCTGGGCTGCAGATATGTATTCTGTTCATAACACCGGCCTTAGTTTAGATTAACCAGTTTGAATAGCACCAACGTTTAATATCTGTGACGTTTGTTATCAATAAACTTAATCGCTTTCCCAGACAATAGTTCATTACAGGCTTAAACACAGAAACCACCCAATGACTTCACGTAGGGATACTGCAGTATACAGGTAAACAAATTCCGGACGAGCCGCCAGGATAAAATCTATTTTTACCTGGCGACTCTGGAGATGTGTCTGAATAAAGCCTCAGTAACAGCCACGGGCCTCACGAGTGAGAAAAGCACGAGATACAGAATCCGTACGTCAAGGGTTGAATAGAATAGGTCCAAGCAACACTTTGACCGACTGAATGTCTGTCAGAAATCCTGTCCGCCCTGTGTTCTCCAGAAACTGATTGTATGACACGGCATTCCTCGCATGAACGTCAGAAAGCCGTTCCTTTATCGGTAACCCAATTATTAGTAGCAATGCACACTCGTCCTTTTGTAAGTCATTGAAAGAAATACCTTACAACATTAGTAGCAAAATATGAACCAGGGTGTTACGCTCTGTTATGATGCCTACGTGCCTAGAAGATGTCAATAACAGTATCGCTTCATACCCGGTATTGCTCTGGCAGTACATTGGTGTCGATTTTCTCCACATCTTCGCAATTGTTTTCACTGCAGCCTCATACATTGGTGATGTTGTGAGAAGCTTCTTCTCAGGCAGTTCTGGTACACTTAGTCAGTTAAAATGAAGCACAGCGTGTTGCGGATCTGTTTCAGTCATTCCTGAAAATAAATGGATTTCATCGGGTGACGGCACAACGAGCAACTGAGGAGAGCAGAGTCAATGGTTAGAGAATTAGAAACATAGAAACATAGAAAAACTACAGCTCAACACAGGCGCTTCCGTCGACAATGCTGTGCCGAACAAATACTTACCTTAGAAAGTACCTAGGGTTACCCATCGCTCTCTATTTTTCTAAGCAACATGTGCCTATGCCGGAGTCTCTTAAAAAAAGAAACTCTGTCGTATCCACCTCCAGCTCCGTCACCGGCAGTCCATTCCACACACTCACTATTCTCTGCGGAAGAAACTTACCCCTGACATCTGCTCTGTACCTACCTAATTAAAAATGGCCAGAGCTCTCGGAATGACGGAGGAGGCCTCATAAACTGAGACTCTTACGCACTGTCACCTGTCAAGCAGAGTGAAAACGCGTGACAGAAAATACGTTTTTCCACCAGTGTACGACAACCTCCACAGCGATCAATTCGTCAGGTCCGAATGTGGATTTTAAAATTTACTTTGCTGACCATGTCTGTATAGTAGGCGTATTACGTAGTTACTCGCATGTGATAAAAATATTTTTTTCACTAGATTTACAGGTTATAACTAACCTGGTAGAGCAGTTGTGTTTTAAATCGTTAGTGATATTCGGGTATCATTATAAATGTATTTTTAAACACTCTTTTTGATTAAATGATGCATTGCAGGTTGTAAATGCCATATATCAGTACGCCACAAAGTGATAGGCGCTCGCCTCGCTTTAGGGGAAAAAAAAACAAGCGCTGCTGCAGTCACATTTCAGACTTCCGACTTTCGACAAGTGTAAGAAAACCTCCGGAGCGGTTTATTCGTCCGTTCCTAAAGGAACAATTAAAAATTTACCATGCTGTGGCTATTTTGTATAGTAGCTGTATTATGGAGAGTTTTATTCTGTAGATATTTTGTTGATAGATAAAATGAAACCAATGCAGATTTGGAGTTTATAACTAAGCAGAGAGGAGTGATGATTAAATATATATATATATATTTCAGTGCTTTTGGAGTTTTATTGTAAAGATATAGTTTAATTATGCATTATTTGTTGTTTGCATAAGGCATTACTAGTTGTCTGTAAAAGTACATAAATCCCACGCGTCATCACGACACTAAGTGATACGTGCATGTCTCCACTGAGGAAAGCATACAGAAGTTAGTCTCAAATTTCTGCATTCCTATTTTTCCTTGAAGTTAGGTTAATGTTTTGAAGTCACAAACATAACAAAACTGAAAGTTCAAAGCTCTATAGAATGCCTCTACTTGGACAATAATAGTTGTGGTATTTGTGAGAGTTTAGAATGTATTGGTTAACATAGTTGCCTTCGTAAATAATCAAAAAGGAGCAGATTTAATATGTTGACCTACGGACGGGTTAATCGTAGTCAACCCGAGCACCACACTTGTATATCGGTTTTGTAAAGAAGCAAAAGGATTTTATCGTTTCGCTCACTTTCCTCAGTGTGTTCTTTGGAAGACATTTCGGACGTGATTTCCAACGAGGGCAGAATATGCCATTCAACCAATCGAATGCGCTCTTCTTTGAAATATCAATCTTCTAATCAATGTACTGGAAAATTTGTTTTCCTCTGCTAGTCCCACATATTTTGTGGCTTGCATGCAATGACATTTCAGCTGCAATATATAGCTTCCGCTCAGTACTTTTGCTACTATACGGAATAAATATGTGCCTTGTCGGGAATAATATTGCATAACTACCATCATCCCCCATTGCAGTGGAGTATAAAAAAATATAATATTGCTTCACAATTTCCATGTCACTCAGTTTTAAGTCTGTTCTCCCTTTCTTTAGATTGTTAGAAGTCGGGAAATTATTTTTTTTATATATCGTTTGTGGCAAACAGATAATAGATTTTAGGTATTGTAAACAATCAGTTTTGACCACCGTCTGTAGATATGGTAATGTTTTGAATACCTATGCAATGGCACTCCATTTAACTGACATTTTTTTTTTCTTCCTTGTAAACTGGTTATCTCACTCCAATCTTTTGATGAACGGAATTGTGTTAATACCAATGCAGGCATTTTATACATATGACATCATGGGCCAAATTTCCTCAGATTAGTTGAATCCAGAATTAACAGGTTTCATTTTACTTAACTGCAAAAGATAAAAAAAAAACATTTTAACAACTTGCATTTGAAAAAGAAAGACTAAATCCAGATGAAACCGGGTAGACGGCCACAGATATGTGAGTCAGTATGTCCCATCTGCCTCTTGATTAAAAGTTTCAAATTTGCAGGCTTACATTTCGCTTTAATCATTGAATGTCATCAGATCAATAAAACATACGTTGTCTGACTCAAATTAAAACGATAAAAAAGGAGAATAATAAATTAAATGAACACATGTGACACGAGACTCAATCTTTAAGGTTTAATCAACACCAGAAATGCTGGAAGAACTCAAGGGGAGAACCAGCATGTTTGAAGAAAATTATGCATCCAAAGATCCTTTATCAGCACAAAAATGGAAGGGGAAAGAAGCCATAATAATAAGGACTGGTTTGAAGGACGAACGTTTCATTTGATGATTCCATGTGGGAGACGGTCAGGGTGGTGGCGGAAATGGGGCTTCGTAAGAAAGAATATCAGAAGGTTGGATGTGATAGGTATGGAAGGCCAAATATTGATGAAAGTTTTAGCTGAGAGAATGGCAGAACAAAGGGTAACCTGAAATATTTCGGGGAGCAATTTGTCAACTCTAGAGGACGGTAGACTGAATAGACGAGAGACAATGGGGACATAGATGTATTCGTAAAAACGGGCGGGAAATCAGGACCCGGTGTAGTTATCAGTATAAAATCTGATGATTATGCTGTTTCGAGCACGAACTGTGAGGTGCTACTCATCCTATTCACCTTTGGCATCAATGTTGTGATGGATAGTGCCATGGACAGCCGTGGATTCGACATATCATTGTAAATAAATTCTGCCATTTCTAACTGATCCAGCACCAGGTATTCATTCCGCCCATTGGCCTCTCAGGTGTCTACAAGCATCCCTCGCCTGAAACTCTGTTGCCGGCACGATTTCTACTCCCCCTTAACATGTAGCTAATAATCCGTGCAGCAGAGCTATATCTGACACCTGATTGTAAATATCATCTCATACCAGCATTTAGTACAACATCCAGTATATCGAGATGAAATTCATGTGAGATTGAATTGGTATAATTTATAGACAGTCGTTTCCTGCACTCCTATGTAGTATCATCGGCGTGTCTGAATATTGACCTAGATTGGCCTCGACCTTCGTTACTCCACCTGCGGCAACCGACGTATTCTGGTAGCGAACAGATTTAACTGTTTTTTCGACCGACACAACAGTGTTTTAATTACCTTACACGTGCAACCTAGATGCATTTTTTGTAACAATACCAAATATTTCGAGCAGAAAACATCAGGCTCAAGATATTAATATTGATTTTCTTTGCTCGGGTAAACACTCCATTCCAGTTTCCTCCACTCCTCTCTACACTTATTGTTATGACACGTGCCTTCTTTGCCTAAGAGTTCCTATTCACTATTTTCAACAGCCGTTCTCCCCTTTCCAGCATCCTTCCTTATATTGCATGAAACCTGTTATTGTCGATTAGATTTTTTTAATAGATATTTTTTTCTGCTCTTTGTCGCCATCACCTTTATACTATCAGTATTTTATATGATTAAGTTCCTGTGCACTGTTGCCTTCCCGTATTGCTTGTATCCCATTATCACCCGCCAGCTCCTGCTCCTCCCCACGCATTATTCCGGCATTTGACCCCTTTGTATCAGGATGAGAAGTCTCGGTCAGAAATATCTATTGCTCACATTTTCTGCAATAAATGCTACTGAATTCGCTGTGGCTCCAGGTTTTGCGTGTGTTGAATGAAATATAACTAAGCAAAACAAAGTTACTGAAATAAACATATGTAAAAAGTTTGAGGCACAAATCGGGCAGTGGGGTTATGGGGAGATGGAGACAGAGGCAGAAAGAGAGGGGCAGAAAGTGAGAGAAGAGAGAGAGAAGGAGAGGGAGATTGAGATATAGAGACAGAGAGAGAGAGAGAGAGAGAAAGGGGGGGGGGAGAGGAGGGTAGAGAGATAGATTCAGAGAGGCAGTAATCAAGTGCACGCAATGACAAAAATTCCAGTAGCGTCAGCTGCGAGAGAACAGCCAATCAGACACCTCGAAAACAATACTTTCTCTCTAGAACAACAAAGGAAACTGCCTCTGAAAATCAAACATGCTCTATGCGTTGGAAGCACAAACATCATGCATTTTTTCTTCTCCATCCGTTCTATCACGAAACCTATGCTCAACTGTCTTTGGCCATTACTGATCAATATCTTGACTGCTCCCGGTGAGTGTCTGATTCAATGCTGGTTTTGAGTTTGATTCACTTACAGATTTATCAACGTCTTTGTCATGTGTTGTAGGAACCGTTGCCGTTGATTTAATATCCCAGTCTCCGCCTGAGTTAATGGTTGGAGAACGACGAACTTTAATAATGACCTGCACCTACCCTGAAGCATATGATGGTTATACGGCATTCTGGTACATGGAATTTCCCGAAGAAGCGCCGAGATATATACTGAAGATATTCCCCAGCGGGTCCATAGACCGGTCAGCACAAACTTCGAATCGGTTTTCGGCTGTTTATCAGAGATCGAACAAGAAGTTACATTTAACCATCTCCGGCGCCCTTGTCTCTGACTCTGCCTTGTATCTCTGCGCAATGACGAGCACGGTGCAGCAGACAAGCAGTGGATCCGTACAAAAACTACCACTCCAGCAGTTTGAGATAGTGGTCTCGAGGTGGCGTTTTCAGATGTGTGACCATGCGAACAAATTAAGAAACTAATGGCAATTCTCAGAAAATCTATTGCAGACATGCTCTCCAGTTAAAAAAAAAGACTCAAAACTGCTCCTTTATTTTTTTCCAGACTGTGCGTTAACCCTTCCAATTCAATTGGTTGCGACTCTGAAATTCAAAGTCATGCTTTTAACAATGATATCATACCTTCAACCGCTGAGTCTCAGTCCAGATCATCTTCCTTTATGTTCACCAAAAACGGTCTTCTTGATTAAGCCGTTACAATCAGCAGATCAACATACGGAGATTTGAATTTGAATCTCTAAGAGTCCCTACCTAACATTGTATCCTTATTTTCTCTCTTACCCGGGTATCTGGGCAAAGATGTATTTTGTAATAATTAGGCGCAATTTTCACATGCATCTGCTTGCACTTGAACTATTTCTGTTATATACCATGAGGTTGACACCATTTACGTGTCTTTGCCGGAGGAGCTAATTCTGCCCCATCTTACAAACTCTTCCGTGATTGTTGTCTAACTCTGCAAGGGAATTTTGCTGCTCTGTACGGGTATGCGCAGCGAACTCTGCGGATCGATGCAAAGGAGTGTCAGATAAAAATTGTAGCCGTATATTGTTAGTATACATACAGATTTGAAAATGGTGCTAAAACACGATCGTGTGTTGGTTGCCCGGGTGCTGCTTGAAAAACCTGTGATTGAGTTAGTTAGTTTTCCTGTAGAATTATTGCCTGGCATGTAGCATTTGACGCTGTTTGCGACAAGTTCAAACTGCTTCTGCGAGACCGAACCTGTTGCATACATACAGAAGTTTGATAGCAGAAACGAATGCAGTTTCTGAGAAAATCGAATGACTGTGGTTTTAGATCATACGTATGACCTTTTGTTTATATAAACTGCATTCGTTAGTAATCAATAATATTTTCGTTGAACTAGAAACGTCATAGAAAACGGACTGTGGAGCAAAATTTGCTGGTCGTAGATTTTGCTGTCCACCTTCTCGTTGGCTTCCTCGCTAAGTAGTCTGCCGGTGATTTCTAATCAGGTACAATGCACTTTACTTGTACAATCCAATCTAATATGTTGTTCTACGTTTTGCACATCAACGTAATGCCTTTTTCTTCCTTAATCAGCACACGTTTCCCCATAGATGTTACTTATATGTATATCATATAGTCTCAACTTATTTGATTCAGCTTCACAGGGAATATCTTCTGCAGTCTCTGTATATGACTGGAGAATATATAGTCTCAGTGCCTGCTGCTCAGAAAGTAGTTTACAGTTTGGTGGCAATATACGCCAATTTCTTAGTTCAGACGTTACACGACTCCTGGAAATTGCCGCATAAAAATATCCTCAATATCGAGTATGACAAAAGGATATGGAAGTCAACAAGATGAGTCCTTTCATGCCTGTTGGTTACGTTGCCTAGCTCACCTGGAACCGGTTTAATACTGCAATGATTGGATTTAAACAGCCACGAGGATGATGACCGACAATTCCCATGGCATATCAAATGGAAGGCACTTGATCTCGGGATTTTCCAGATCGTATGAATTTGACTGCGACGTCACTACCAAGTTTGTGCACTAAAAGCAGTTGATCAGAAATCATAATCTTTCTCTTCTACCGTTGATGAACTCATCGGCCCAATATTGACGGTACGTGAAAAGCAGGAATACAACAAAATAAACATACGAAAAAAAAACGAAACAGTTCTCAATATCTCTCTAGTACAGGAAGCTTGCTATGAGGTATTCACAATTATTTACCAGAGAATGCACCTTTGCTATCAGGAAAAAATGCAATTGGGGGTAGGAAGCCTCTTTTCCTGAAGTAAACTTCCAAACCAGCGTGGCGTGCGCTCTTTCACTGCCTCAATGGGAAACCTCACCAGCTACAAGAGTCCACTCAGGATTCCCCGAATTTGAATAAGGATAGGTTTTGATAGATGGCTGTAAAATGATGTTACTTACTGCACAGTCCATGACCGTAGATATGGATTTCAGATGCAGCAATCAAAAAAGAGAATGTTTACTTATTTCTATCGGATCTGCTCCCACAATTCGCTTTTTAATGGCGTATTTACTCAAAAGTATTGCTTCCTTAGGTTATTTTGTGTGATTATGATTGACTGTAATAAAATGTTAGACTACATTAAACTCATTCGAATTTGAAAAAAAAGTTAACTTTTAGTGAATATAATGCAGTTAATTGCACAACGGTGCAAACGCTTTATAATTAGTTCTAGTCGGTAAAAAATGTTTTGTCGATCTCTTACTAATGTACTCACCCAGTGGAAAGCGGCCGGTGCTTGAGTGGGCCAGTGAATGAGTGGAGCTTTAAGTTTTTGTCTCGAGAGATTCTGGCAGTTTTGCAGTTGGTCTGTGCAATCAAGTCAATCAAGATTTCAATAGATCAGCAGAAAGCCGTTGATTAGACAATCAAGATTTGAATAGCTCAGACTCAGCAGAAATGAGCTGATTGGGCAGTCGAGGTCAGGTGACCAAACATTTTGAAAAGCTCAAACAGCTAAATTAAGGGATAGCTCAAACGAAGCGGCCAGTGCGTGATTGGACAAGTGAAGGAGTGGAGCTTTGAGGCTTTGACTCCAGAGGCTTCGACGAGAAGAGGCGGAGGACAAGCTAGCTCGCAGTTAGTTTTTACAATGTCTCCTGAGACGGTAATGTGCCTCTTATGTGAAATGTGGCAGTCTTGGGGGAACTCCCCTCTCCCGCAGCGTCACATCTGCCAGAAATGCAAACGGCTGGGCGATCTGGAAGACCGTGTAAGGAATCTGGAGCAGCAGCTGGATGACCTTCGACTCATAAGGGAGAATGAGGCAGTCATAGATGAGAGCTACAGGGAGGTAGTCACACCTAGGCTGTCTGAAGCAGGTCGTTGGGTGACAGTCAGAGGGGGGAAAGCGAAGGTGAGCAGATAGGTCGTGCAGAGCAGCCCTGTAGCCATTCCCCTGAATAATAAGTTACCGTCCTGGATACTGTTGGCGGAGACGAGCAACCAGATGTGAGAGACGGTGGCAGAGTCTCCGGCACTGAGTCTGACCCTGTGGTGCAGAAGGGTGGGACGGAGAAAAGGAGAGCTGTCGTCATTGGAGACTCTATACTCGGGGGAGCAGACAGGAGATTTTGTGGACGTGAGAAGGACACCCGCATGGTTTGTTGCCTCCCGGGTGCCAGGGTCCGGGATGTCTTTGACCGGGTGCACGACATCCTGGGATGAGAGGGAAAGCAACCAGAAGTCCTGATACATGTTGGTACCAACGACATAGGCAGGAAGAGGGATGAGGTCCTGAAGTGTGAGTTTCGCGAACTAGGCAGCAGGCTGAAGAGCAGGACCTCAAGGGTGGCGTTCTCAGGATTGCTGCCAGAGTTACGTGACAGTGATGGTAATAATTGGAGGAGATGGCAGTTGAATGCGTGGCTGAGGAGTTGGTGTAGGGAGGAGAGTTTTAGATATTTAGATCATTGGGATCTGTTCTGGGGAAGGTGGGACCTGTACACATTGGATGGGTTGCACCTGAACTCGAAGGGGAGCAATATCCTTGCAGGTAGGTTTGCAGGCTTGGTTCGGGAGGGTTTAAACTAATTTGCGAGGGGGATGGGACCCAGAGCGATAGAGCAGTGAAAGAAATTGCATGGAGTAAAGCCAGATAAAACATACAGAGCGGCTTTGAGGAACGAGAAACAGAATAAACGGTGTAAAGACAGTAAGGTACAAAGGCTGAAATGTGTGTTCCTCAATGCAAGACGCATCAGGAAAAAAAGGTGATGAACTGAGAGCTTGGATACATACATGGAATTATGATGTAGAAGCCATTACAGAGACTTGGCTGGCACCAGGGCAGGAATGGATTTTCCATCTGCCTGGATTTCAGTGCTTTAAAAGCGATAGAGAGAGCAGAAAAAGAGGAGGAGGGGTGGGATTACTGTTCAGGGATACTATTACAGCTATCGAAAGGGTGGGTAATGTAGCAGGATCCTCTTTTGAGTCAATATGAGTGGAAGTCAGGAACAGGAAGGGAGCAGTTACTCTATTGGGGGTATTCTATGGGCCCCCTGGTAGCAGCAGAGATACAGAGGAGCAGATTGGGATGCAGATTTTTGAAAGGTGCAAAAATAACAGGGTTGTTATCATGAGTAACTTTAACTTCCCTAGCACTGATTGGCACCTGCTTAGTTCCAAGTGTTTAGATGGGGCAGTGTTTGTTAAGTGTGTCCAGGTCGGATTCCTGTCACGGTGTGTGAACATGCCGACCAGGGGGAATGCTATACTGGATCTAGTCCCAGGAAATGAACCGGGTCAGGTCACAGATCTCTCAGTGGGTGAGCATCTGGGGGACAGTGACCATCTCTCCCTGGCCTTTAGCATTACATCGGAAAAGGATAGAATCAGAGAGGACAGGAAAATGTTTAATTGGGGAAATCAAATTGTGAGGCTATAAGGCTAGAACTTGCGGGTGGAAAATGTACTATAGACATGTGGTAGATGTTTAGAGATCTCTTGCGGGATGTTAGGGATAAATTTGTCCCGGTGAGGAAGATAAAGTATTATAGGGTGAAGGAACCATGGGTGACAAGTGAGGTGGAAAATCTAGTCAGGTGGAAGAAGGCAGCACACATGAGGTTTAGGAAGCAAGGATCAGATGGATCTATTGATGAATATAGGGAAGCAAGAAAGCTTAAGAAGGGGCTGAAAAGAGAAAGAAGGGGGCATGAGAAGGACTTGGCGAGTAGGGTAAAAGAAAACCCCAAGGCATTCTTCAATTATGTGAAGAAAAAAAGGATGACAGGAGTGAAGATAGGACCGATTAAGGATAAAGGTGGGAAGCTGTGCCTGGAGGCTATGGAAGTCAGCGAGGTCCTCAATGCATGCTTCTCTTCGGTATTCACAAGTGAGAGGGAATTTGATGATGGTGAGGACAATATGATAAGTTGATATTCTG
This sequence comes from Mobula hypostoma, assembly GCF_963921235.1. Taxonomy (NCBI): domain Eukaryota; kingdom Metazoa; phylum Chordata; class Chondrichthyes; order Myliobatiformes; family Myliobatidae; genus Mobula; species Mobula hypostoma. Next base: position 22,479,416 of record NC_086106.1, read on the forward strand.
CAGCATGTTGATAGTAAGGGAGAGGAGGTGTTGGAGTTCTTAAAATACATTAGGACAGATAAGTTCCCGGGCCCTGATGGAATATTCCTCAGGCTGCTCCAGGAGGCGAGAGAAGAGATTGCTGAGCCTCTGGCAAGATCTTTATGTCGTCGTTGTCCATGGGAATGGTACCGGAGGAATGTAGGGAGCCGAATGTTGTCCCCTTGATCAAAAAAGGTAGTAGGGATAGTCCGGGTCTTTATAGACCAGTAAGCCTTACGTCTGTGGTGGGAAAGCGGTTGGAAAAGATTCTTAGAGATAGGATCTATAGGCATTTCGAGAATCATGGTCTGATCAGAGACAGTCAGCGTGGCTTTTTGAAGGGCATATCGTGTCTAACAAGCCTGGTAGAGTTATTTGAGGAGGTGACCAGGCATATAGATGAGGATAGTGCAGTAGATGTGGTCTATATGGATTTTAGTAAGTTCCGCACGGTCGGCTTATTCAGAAAGTTAGTAGGCATGGGATCCTGGGAGGTTTGGCCAGGTGGATTCAGAATTGGCTTGCCTGCAGAAGGCAGAGTGTGGTGCTGGAGGGAGTACATTCAGATTGGAGGATTTTGACTAGTGGTGTCCCACAAGTATCTGTTCTGGGACCTCTACTTTTCGTGATTTTTATTAAGGACCTGGATGTGGGGGTAGAAGGGTGGGTTGGCAATTTTGTACACGACTCAAAGGTTGGTGGTGTTGCATATAGTGTAGACGATTGTCAAAAATTGCAGACAGACTTTGATAGGATGCAGGGATGGGCTGAGAAGTGGCAGATGGAGTTCAACCCAGAGAAGTGTGAGGTGGTACACTTTGGAAGGACAAACTCCAAGGCAGAGAACAAAGTAAATGGCAGGATACTTGGTAGTGTAGAGGAGCAGAGGGTTCTCGGGGTACATGTTCACAGATCCCTGAAAGTTGCCTCACAGGTGGATAGGGTTGTTAAGAAAGTTTATGGTGTGTTAGCTTTCATAAGTCGAGTGATAGAGTTTAAGATTCGCGATGTAATGATGCAACTCTATAAAACTCTGGTTATGCCACACTTGGAGTACTGTGTCCAGTTGTGGTCACCTCACTATAGGCAGGATGTGGAAGCATTGGAAAGGGTACAGAGGAGCTTTACCAGGATGCTGCCTGGTTTAGAAAGTTTGCATTACGATCAGAGATTAAGGGAGCCAGGGCTTTACTCTTTGGAGAGAAGGAGGATGAGAGGAGACATGATAGAGGTGTACAAGATAAGAAGAGGAATAGATAGAGTGGATAGCCAGCGCCTGTTCCCCAGTGCACTACTGCTCAGTACAAGAGGACATGGCTTTAAGGTAAGGGGTGGGAAGTTCAAGGGGAATATTAGAGGAAGGTTTTTTACTCAGAGAGTGGTTGGTGCTTGGAATGCACTGCCTGAGTCAGTGGTGGAGGCAGATGCACTAGTGAAGTTTAAGAGACTACTAGACAGATATATGGAGGAATTTAAGTTGGGGGCTTATATGGGAGGCAGGGTTTGAGAGTCGGCACAGCATTGTGTGCCGAAGTGCCTGTACTGTGCTGTACTATTCTATGTTCTATGTTCTGTACAGCTTCTCGGTTAATTGTTCGAATATAATCTGCCAGCATTGGTAGACTCAAATTGCCGTAGCAGCAGTTCTCCATGACCGTAATGTCTAGGTGAAACCTTTCACCATGTTGATCACTGACAGTGCCAAGATTTGTAGAGCAGAATTCCAAATGGGAATGGAGAATATGAAATTTTCAGTGGAGAAAAAGCACGCACAAGAGAGTATAGCATGGATAAACAGAAGAAGTACGGATACAGTGACGCATAGACAAAATGGTGGAGGATATCAGCAGCCCAGGTAGTATCTATGCAAAATAATATGGCGGACGTATTAGGCCGAGATCCTTTCGCAGTACAGAAGGAGAAAAAAATATATGAGGCGTAGGTTTAAAAGGTGAGGCGAGGATAGCAAGAAATACAACTTGGTAGGTTAAACCGGCAAGGGAAAAATAAGTAAAGAGTTAGGTAGTTACTTGGTTAAAGAGATATAGGGCGGAAGAAGTAAGAATCAAAAAAAAAATGTGTATCCATGGACTCAGTCATGGGTCCTGGCGATGCCTTACTTTTTGTCGGCTATGCAGAACAGTCTACGCTCTAAGCATAAACTGGTGTCCGTTCCCCAATTTTCCTACGCAACATGGACGAGTGCATTGTTGCTTCTTTCTGCAACAGTGCGGACCACGTCAACGTCATCAACTTTGCCTAGATATTCCAGCTTGCCCTCAAAGGTACCTGGTTGATTTCAGACACAAACCTCCTGTTCTGGATCTCCCTGTCTTTGCCTTTGTAGACAACTTATCTAGAGATGTCTATTAGAATCTCGTCGACTCTCACAGCTACTTGGACTATATATCTTCCATGCTGTTTGTTGTGAAAAACGTGATGTGTTTCTCTCAATTTCTCCGTATCCACGGCATCTACTCTCAGGTATTTCAACCTTTACGAAGGAGGTATCCTCCTATTTCAAAAAAAGTGGTTTCCCTTCATCTGACATCAAAGCTGCCTTCAACAGCATCTCTTCAGTTTCACGCAGATTTTCCTACCAAGGATAGGATTCCCCTTGCTCGCACTTACTACATCACTATTCTCTGTGCTCAGCGCTTAATTTTCCGTAAACTCCGCTACTTGAAAATGGATCCCACCATTAACCACATTGCCCTCTGTCCCCCAACCCCATTTCTGCTTTCCACAGGGATCGCTCCTAATCCGACACTCTTGTCCGTCCCTCCCTTCCCTCTGATCTCCCATCTGGCTCTTATTCTTCAAAGCGGAACAGGTACTACACATCCCACTATACATTCTCACTGACTACCATTCAGAGCCCCAAACTGTACTTTCAGGTAGCGCGACACTTCACCTGTGAATCTGTTATGCCATATACTGTGTTCGGTGCTCCCGGTGTGGCATCCTGTATATCACTGAGACCCAACATACACTGGGAGACTATTTGGCCGAGCACCTGGGTCAGTCCGTCAGAAGAAGCGGGATCTTCCAGTGGCTACTCATTATAATCACTCTTTCCCTTCCTATCCCGATTTGAATATACGTGGCCTCCTCTACTAACAGGATGAGGTGTCTCTCAGGTTGAGGAACACCACCTTATATTCCTTCTGTGTAGCTTCTAGACGGAGGAGATAAACATCATTTTTTTCGAACTTCCGTTAATGCCCCCACACATTCACAATTCCCCATCCCCTTTTCCATTCCTCACCTTACACACCTTATCGCCTTGCCTGTCCATTACCTTCCTCTGGTGAACTCTTCACTTTCCCTTGTTCCAAAGCCTTCCTACTAGATTCCCCCTTTCCATCACTGTATCTCTTCCACCAATCAAATTACGAGATGGTTTACTTCCTCCTCCCTTGCCGATTACACCCATCAATTTATGTTTCTCCTACTCCTCATCCCACATTTTTATTCTACTCAACATTTATTTCGCAGCCCTGCTGAAGTGTCTCGACGCGAACCGTCGACTGTACCTTTTCCATAGATGTTGTCTGGCCGGCTTAGTTCGTCCAGAATTGTTTGTGTGTTGCTTGAATTTCCGGCATCTTCAGATTGTCCCTTGTTGGTAACAATGTGAAGGGAGACTATAAGGAAGTACTATGAAAATATAGGTCCTAAACAAGATACGAGGAAACTGAAAATATAACTAAATAACTTATGGATGGAATACAGTTGAATATTGTTTCCTACGAAGCCAGACTAAAGAGATTAAGGAAATCTGCCAGATGTCCAAAACAGAATTATCAAATCAGGAACAATGAAAATGCTTGTACTGAAATTCGACAGGGCAGAAAGTCACCCACACCGACACTGAATTAACAACAAACAATTAGCAATGGACGAATATTCTCATATCTTGTCAAACACGTTGACAGATAACCACCAATAAAGCTGGATTAGAAAGGATAAAGAACACACTCACTCAAATACAGTCAAGCAAGCACAGTTACAGGTGATCTGCTAAACGTGGTTATAAGAGATACGGATAGTTGGAAAAGTACCGGCAGGTGTACAGCGGATTGACCTGAACAGTTTACTCCATGCCCATTTACTGATCGTTTTATTACGTCACGAATGAAAAATAGAGAGATACAGATTTAAGTCATTCGAAGGTTGGACCAACTTTGCTTCAAATAACTACGGGACCTGTTGCTTTAGAGACAGTTAGTATTCAGACATTTTCGATATTCGATTCTACAACAGGCAGGAAATAAAACAGTTCAAAGCAGTCTTTCCAATCTGTTGCTTCTGAAGAACTCACAATCACTTCCAGGAGAGTTCCAAATTGAAATTATTTACGCTCGCAGAAAATGGAAGCATCTGCAAGATATGTCGAAATTGATTTTGAAACGGTGAGTGAATGAATAGCTATCAATGTTACAAAGACGTCAGAAAATGTTAAGTATACAGCGCAATATCCTCCCAGAAGACATTCTTGACAATACAATGCCTCGCAACACAAGGGACATTGAATCCTTTCAATAAAGAAGAGGAATTCTGCAGCTTCTGCGCATCAAATCGAATTGTCTGGACAGTCCTATAATAAAAGATCGGTATTTCAGAAGCGGCAGAGGCTTGATAAGCTATAGCACTAGTGGCGTCGTCTACGTCTACTGATGGTCTTGATGTTTTTGACTTGACAGAGAGTTGTCGGAAAGATCACTCCGTCCTGGGGTATGTGATCATAACCTGTTTTCTAGATGACTATGACATGACTTGGTTAAAAAAAAAAATGACGATAGAGGATATTTCCATGTATGTTAGATGTTTATCGTTGAACGTGTCACATTTACTATTTAAGTAAACTGTAATAAATATGATAGTGCAAGAACTGGTGGCAAAGACGTAGCAGGCTGTCTCAGTTTTCTGTCCTTCCGTATGATGTTGTGTTTTGCGATTTATTATCGGTTACGATCATTTATCATGTGGGATTGGGCGTGGTAGAACGAAATTTGTATGGCCACATTTGCAGATTTTGTGCCGTTGTTTTATCTCAGCTTTGATTTTTTTTTTTGAGACTACTGATTGTTGCACTTTTTTGGCTTTTTTTTATCGTTTTCACTTGGAGTTGCTTAATATCGATAAGTTTGATCAGTCGTCTTGCTGGTTTCATTATAAATTGTCGAGCGTGTGTTTGTCGACTTGATACTCCGTTATTTTGAAGCGCGTAATACAGTGATAATTACCTCATCGATTCTCTTCTTTCTGTTAGTTTGTGTTGTCAACTGGCCGCCACAAGTAACGACGAGGTGGTTTTTAAACGAACCCGAGGCAGTTGCCTAACTATTGATGTGTAGCATTGTTTCTTCTGTTTCGTTATTCAAAAGGACAGAGAGACCTTCCAGTTAAGGGAAAAAATAATAACACAATAACGCAGCACATGATTCCTGGTAAGAGGCGGGGAGGGGGAGGGAGAGACTGAGAGGGAGAGAAGAGAGAGTGAGGGGGGGGCGGAGAGATAGAATTTGCAGTGAGAAATAAAACAACTCCCAGGTTCATAAACAGTGAGTAACCTTTAATAACAATAAAACAGAAGCAGAAAGTGACAGTTGGTTCATGATATTTGGGATACACTGAGAGATCATTTTTTGTGTGGCTATTACAAAAGAACATTTCGAAAGCACATGCTGCTAACGGAAGCCTACTTACATTTAAAAAAAGACAGTTAAAGTGCCTGCATCAATGAAAACCGCAGAAAGAGACGCAACGGCTTGCAGACAAGAATCAAATTGAGCGTGGAAGAATTGCAACGTCCTTACAGACACGTGTCTGCCAAAAGAAAATGTGTTTCCCTTTTGTTTGGGGCACAAAAACATCACAACAATTGAATTTTAAAGGTAAGCCTTGCAGAAAATGCAATATGGTAAGGCATGTTGGGCAGACAGAACTCCACTGACTGGATGTGGAAAACAACGAGATGAAAAGTCAAGCTTCAGTTTCCAGAGGAGCACCAATGCGCCTGCTTCGATAAAAGCATCAGAGAAGATGAGAGTGTCAACAGAATGCGTATCCTTGAGATTAACAACCTGTAAACAAACAAGGAACAAACAATAAGGCTTAAAACAGAGTTCAACGGAAATTTAATTGAAATCAGATTGGACACTGGGTTGGCTGCTGCCGCCAGTCTATTAAATGAAACCTGCAGATATTTAACAAACTACCTGGCTCTTGTATGCTGTTAGAGAAAAAAAAAATCAAACAAACAAACAATAAAAATCAGAAGACCAGCAGTGTGGCGTCGGTATTGAGACAACTACAGCTTCATTGGAGATAAGTTCATCATTTGCATACCATGTCCGCTGCAATTTTGTCAACAGACACCGAAATAAGAAATATGTGTGAATGATAGCCCAACAGTATTCAATATAGCATTGGAAATCTCAAGCATATCAAGCGTAAAATAACATCATTTGAAAATTTCACACACAAGATTCACAAAGCAGATTCTTCCTTGCACCATCCCTAATAATATAAGATCTCATGGCGGCTGAGGGAACTCATTCTAAGTTTCAGTAGAGCACATGAAGCATGAAATAACTCATCAGGTAGTCGGGAACGACGATGGATCTGTCAGGATCTATAGTAAATTTGATGTCGTCACCAATCCAGTACTGAACGTAAATCAACCTCTTTACCCATAATATAAGATATCCCTGCAAACGTTTCTCCAGTGAAACACTTCATCAAAGTGGAATTAGCTGAAACCTGACTACAGTCGGAATTCGAAGAAGAGTCCAAAAGTAATTCACACAAGAAACTCTCACAACGGTCGTAGTTGCTATACTAGACTTCTGTTTGGAGTGGTATCCAAAAAAGCACTCCAGAAAAAGGTATGGACCATGTGCTGCAAAGGGGCACAGGCACTGTATTGTACGGGGATGATATTATTGCAAAAGATGAAGATGTATAGGAACGTCTCCAAAATCATAAGACACGGTTAAAATGATTAGAAAACCACGCTCCCCAAGTGTGGAAACCTGAAGTCAATCGTCACTGCCTGAGATCATAACATTAAAGCACTCAGATTAAACTCGTATGTTGAGAAAATTAAAGCATTGGCGAATTTCACAAGAACAAACCAAGTATCACAGTGGTTGTACGTTCTTAACCTTTTATCAATTGTTGCAGCATGTTCCTTTTAATGTTGCTCCACGCCTTCAAATTATTACTACAACACTGGAAATAATGGACAATGCAGGATGTTGCAGCTTACCAAAAGACATAAAAAAGACACTGAACTCACGCATTGACGAACAACGTCCATCAGCCGATCACGTCCCTTCAAGTGGGATACGAGGGCTGTCTTGGCTCAGTAATTAGAATACAAAGATGGATGGGCCTGCACGGTAAGAGGCACTTGGATAGGAGTTTGCAGCATCGGATTGCGGATCCGTCGAAGCCTGAACTCCCAGGCTGGAGGTTGCCTGGCCTGGTATTGCTGTTGCGAGACGCACATTTGTTGGAGATTTGGGAGCAGCTGGTCAATGCTTTCCTCTTAATTTGCAACCCTCTGTTCCTGGACACCATATTTTCTGGGTCAATCACTGTTTCACCCACCGTATAAGCAATATAGAGCAGGCTTCATTTTAAACCAGAACAGAGGATACTATGTATCCGTAAACGATATTGTACAGATAAACTCTAAACTAACAACCGACTTAGCGCCATAAATGGACAAGGAAGAGGTACTTAGCACGATAAGGCATCAAAGTAAATGGAAACCTGGTTGCAAATGGTTAAGGTTGTCTGCTTCGATGGGTGAATAATAGACTGTGAATGAAACCTGTGTTTCCGTACACTGTACTTGCTAATTGGCAAATAAGTGGCATGAGATTACTTTTCTCTCTATGGAGCCTGAAAGGTTCCTGCATGCGCTAGCCTGATACGAAAGAATGGAGGATCTTTCTTCAGAACGAAGGTCGATTTAAATTCTACATTAAGGACTTTGAGGAGAGGGCCCAGAGCGCATCAGCCTTACTCAACTAAACCCTCTTCAGATATTTCGATTACCTTTCGTCGTAAAGATACATGGGCTCTAGGCTCTGAAATAGTTCCACGCCAATCTGAACAGCATACATCCAAATAGTCATTTGACGATGGAGATGGAGAAGTATGATTGCCTCCCGTTCCTAGACATTATAATACGACTGAAACCGGATCGTAGCCTAGGCATGGCGTCTATCGGATGCCAGCTCAGTTAAACCTCAATATAACAGTCACTATCACGCCTCGCAAAGTAGAGCGATGCTTTCAACAGCAGAGTCTCCACAAGGAAATAATACAGTCAAACACAATGTTCCTACAGAATGGTTACCATACGAAGGGTAGACGAAAGAGGAAAAAACATCAGTACACCTAAAAACGAGGAAGAAACCGTCGCTACGGTCTGCCTTCCCAATTTCACAATGGCATGGGCAACGATTGTCAGGATCCTGAAAAATCCCACCCACAAAGACGAATGGAAGCTCACATTCCGGATTATGCGGGTCTAAAATGGCCCAGGTCCCAGTGTGGCATGCCTATATTTTTGGATTCCCTGTGCGTACAGTGCATTGAAAATCGCCCAGATGGGGCGTGCGCTGGATACCATATGAAAGGATAGAGGAGCTGTATTATTTTGCATTCGTCGGAGAATATCGGCGGTAGCAGAACATGACCTACGCAATGATCACAGGATTTAATTCGACGGCACAACGCTGTTGCACTGTTGCAATGGCGTTTCGAACCGTTTGGTAAAGGAAGCGTTGAAATAAGACAAGAGAATAAGGAGTTCAACATGGCTGATGATCTCTCTTTAGAAGTAAGTACTTGAACGCAATTTTAACCAAGGTAGGACAGCTTAAACCTCTTTGGTTGAGGACTAACCAATCAAGAGGGACGGCACATGCCACCGGATTAGACATGCCTAGCATCATCGCTGATAAAGATGGCGTTGTATTATTTTTTAGATTAGATTATTAGGACATTCAGTCCTCGTTTTATTTTGCCATTTAGAAATGCATGCATGCAACAAGAAATGATACAATGTTCCTCCAGTGTGATATCACAAAAAAACAGGACAAAGCAAAGACTAGCACCGACAAGACCACATAATTATAACATATAGTTACAGCCGTGCAAGGCGATGCTATAATTTGATTAAAAAAACAGACCAAGGGAACGGTAAAAAAAGTATCTAAGTTCCGATCGACTCCCGATAGACCACGATAGCAGGCGGCAGAAGGGAGAAACGTTCTCTGCCATAAACCTCGAAGCACCGACAACTGTCGATGCATTGGAAGCACCCGACCCCAGCCGACTCTGAGTCCGTCCGAAAACATCCAGCCACTGGCCATCCCTGAGACACCGAGCACCGAACAACATCTCTGTCCAGCGCTTTGACCCCGTCCCGGCCGCCGAGCAACAAGCAACGCCAAGGATTCGGGGCCCTCACCTCCGGAGGATCAAGATCACACAGTAACATCGAACGTCCATTAAAATCCACACTTGTACTCAACTGGCAGCTGAGGAGTGTTTATGCGGCATCAAGTGTCGCACAATCTCTCATTTGGAACTTCTACTTCTGCGGACAGTTTAAAGAAAATTTCCTGAGCACAACTGACAAACTCTATAACATATAATCCTTTTAACACATTGGAGTCCCGGTCAATATGTGGGAAGTTAAAGTCATCGACTACAACAAATTTAGGTTTCTTGCAAAAGGTGTGATCACTCGACATTTTTTTTTCCCTATGAATCCCAGGTAATTGGGTTGTCTGTAACATAGTCCCATTAATGTGGTCATAAATTTATTAAGTCTCAGTCTAGCCATAACGTCTCAGCAGAGGAGTTATTCAGTCTGTTCTGTGAGCATTCCAGTGACATTTTACTGTTAGTGCCAGCGCTTCCACTTGAATCCCTCTCGTTGTATCGCGCCTAAAGCATTGGAACTGCAGAACACTGATCTGCTTCTCCTGCCATTTCTGCAACTAAGTCTCACTAATGGCTACAGTATTATAATTCCCGATGTCTACCCATGCCCTGAGCCCAGATGACTTTCTTGCAATACCGCTGGCATGGAAATATACGCACCTCGGAAAATTCTGTGCAACATCCTCGTCGTTTTGATTTCTGACTTTGTCGAAATACTTTATAACACCTGTCGTTCTATTGACTAGTCTGGCACTCTACCGTGCAGAACTGACAAATATCCCGAATAGGATATTAGTCCCTTTCCAGCTTAGATTCAAACCGTCTGTTCCTTACAAGAGAAAAAAAAAAATGATCGAAATCTCTGACGCCATTTCTCCTAGAACAACTCCGTAGCCACATATTACACTGCATCATTCTTCGACTGCTAGACTCACGGGTACATGTGACGAGAAACGATACTGAGATCACATCTGTGGATATGCTGAACCTCAGCTTAGCACCTAATTACTTTAAATATCTGCAGAACTTGGTGAGTCTTCCCAGCATTTTCATTTGCACCTACATGTGCAACGACCTGTGGCTCTTCAAACACCCATCTAACATTCAGAAAACTGGATCTCGTTATCCAGACACTGGCACTCGAGGATCAACATGCCATCCATCAATCACTTTCACATCCACAACCCTATCAACAAAGCTCACTAATTCTCTCCACATCCCTTCTTCCTTGCTGAACCAGCTCTGTGCCAGAGAGTTGACCATTGGGACTTTTCTCCGCTACTTCATACCCCCAAAGTATTCAAAGCAGTACAGCTGTTTGTGACGAAGATGTCCACAGCGCGCATTGTACAGGCTGTCATAATCATTTTTCGTTTTGGACTCGCAATTCCCTGTGTATTGTAACTTGAGGACAGCTACTTCTCTTTATGCCCAATCTGTCACGCTCTCAGGTTCCGAAAAAAAAACCCAGCGTTCATTCGATTCCAGTTCCAGCTTTTTAAAACGTAGTGTTAGAAACTGAAATTGGATGCATTTCACCCATGATAAATAGTGAGAATTAAATCTCCTAGTCGTTCCACATGCCGTAGGGAGTGCTCTCAAAAACTATGATCCTGATGAAAATCCTCAGCCAGAAGATTCAATTGTTGACACTTTCCATGCAGGTTGCGTGGCCTGCTGAGTTACTACTGCGTTTTGCTTGTATTGCGTTCAAATATCATGCCAGGCACACTTCCAGTTCATTCTGAACAAATATATAGAAGGAAAATCAATACATAAACTGTGGGAAAAAATATTTCCCTATACCTTTTCTCTTACTGAAGCCTATCCTCGTTGAAGCATTGAAGAGCCAATGCCTCAGGTTCGCTCTCTTACACTGATAACGCGACCGAGGGCAGCTACGCTTATCCCTACTTTATTCTAATAGCTTTTTAAAATCAATCCCCATCACTGATTGACCGTTTTTCATAAACCGAAATGATGGCTTATGCATTCAATCGGGGAGCCTCCGTGAACTTCGTAACTCTGGGTAAAACACCAAACTGCTGACATTTTGCGCCATGTATACTGAACAGGCTAACTTAAGGGAGCTGCACCTTATCAGGCTTGGCATCTCCGAGTGGCCGCAGTTTAAATGCAAATTGTATGACTTTTTATTTCCAACATTTCGCGTATGCGACTTCACCATTCTGAAACCCATATTTCCCTTTGTTTTTATATTTTATTTCAGTATAGTAGATGGCACAATACCCAACAATATATATAAAACAATCTACAGCAGTGGTAGTACAAGGGAATTAAAACGTTGCAGAATAATTTCTGTAAGATCTCACCGGGCCTCAATAAGGGAATCATAGTCAAATCCAAACACAGTTAACAAACAACAACAACAACAACAATAACAGCAACAACTGCACGAACATTTGTATTCCTAATCGACTGTGACACTTTTGCATTTCCACTTCGACGACCTTGTCCCGCCTCACAAGAGTTAATAAGTTTTATGTCGTATTACTTTCGTTCTGCAGAACACTGCTTCAAATGCTATATGATCTGTTCTGAATTTGCCACTGTCTTGTGCATAAGTTGTGCTTTTCTGTGTTTCCTTGTGGCCTCTTTAAATCCAGGAAATATAGGTTGAACAGGAGACATGGAACAGTACAGCACAATATTGAGCCTGCGGAGTACGTTGCAGCGCAGACCAATACAACCACTTCATGATTAACCTAATGCTTGACATACCCTGAACATGCCTCTGCACTCAACTTTTCCTTTTTCCATATGTGAACGGTTCTGGTGGTGCTGTGTATCGCTAACATTTGCTGCGGAGTTCAGATAAGAATTTTTGATGAATAATAATAGTATTTTCCAAGAATACTACTACTACTACTACCACTACTACTACTACTACTACTACGACCACCACTATTACTACTGTTGCTTCTACAACTAATAACAACAACAACAACAACAACAATAATCATAATAATAATAATAAAATATAATTATTATTATCATTATTATTATTATTATTATTATTATTATTATTATTATCATCATCATTACAGAATAATAATAAATATAACACCTGACACCTCACTAGAAGTTTCTTCCACCCAGCTTACTGTAAGCCACCTTTCTCGGGCGTTGACTTTTGCCACAATGGATATCAACTTTATTTTATCCTAAAGACACTTTTCCATTCTCCAATCCCAACTCCACCAGCAGCCCCCAGTAACAGCTCCCTGGACACCAACGATGCGATTCATATATACTGTGAATAGAGAGGAACAGGTACGGTTGCTTGTGATAGACCTTTTGTCAAACACACACAGATTGAACCTGTTTGGCGAAAGTTTTATTCTCATCCCACTTTCTATGAAAGCAATTCGTGAGCGAATGGTGCATCCAAAAGAACCAAAATGCCATCACACTCCTCCTAGCTTGAGGGAGGGCTTATTAACTCATCCCGCCTACCTGCCGTCATGATTAGGGAAGAGACTGAGTTCCGTCACGAATGGTCTAAGAAGTAAGACTTTCTGTACCGGCTTAGGGCACACGTGTCAACATCGATAAATACAAAATAAGCACCTACTGTTGTCGAAATATCGTCCAGTTCATGGCGAAGGCGACAGATGCATTCGCTTATAGGACATCTGCATTACAGATATTGAACGTTAGGGGGCCATGGGAGGGACTTAATCATCCGGTAGAAACAGAATTAAAAGCACCAGTTGACCCTCAGAATGCTGTCCTGTAGAGGTCACTGTCCAACTCCGAAGTAAATTCAAACTTTAAATTTGAAGATTGTGAGCTCCATTTCCTCGTTACTTAAGAAATCTTCCCCGCTGACGAGGGGCGTCTTTATGTTTTTCACACTAGGGCTCTGCATGTTAGTTTCTCTACGTGATTCGCCACTGACCCAAGTTCACTTTCCCATCTTTTTTTTAATTCACCCTTCATTGAGTTAGATAGTGACTCAGAGTCCATCGACTGTAAACTTGAAGTATTGTCATTCCGTTACTATCGCCTGCAGTTTCCTACCACCATCTTCTGGTGAATACCACTTTGTGAATGGAAAATTCTTCAAGCAGACCCAGTCACCGGCCGAAGGGAAGGAGAAGGCCACCGAGGGGTGATTTGTTACTAGGATTAAGAAAATTAACATGCAGTTTTCTTTGGAAATTCGGGATCTCGGAGTGGAAGACAGCGGCATCTGTTACTGGCATGTTGTGTACAGACTTGGTGAAGCACAATGATGGTCGTCAGATTCCCGTTGCACAAAAAGTTTTGCTGTAGGTTATTCCTGAAGCAGAGAGAGCAGAATGGATCTGCTGGTAAAGTAAACAGACCCACCTCGCTCCAAACGTCCTACAGTCTAGATTATAGTCAGTTTCTTGTGTTTTACTTACAGTCTATGTGTTCCCTCCCGGATTCTGCTGCGTTCCCAGAGGCTTGCGTCTATGAATGTCGACAGGGAATTAACAAAAACACATTCCCGTCGGGAAATACATGTGGATTCGATCCTAGGCACTTTGTTCAGGAAAAGACCATCGTTGGGAATGTGCTTTACCCTCGCCTCACATCCCTTCCCAGGGGGGCTTTGAAATTGCCCTGAGGAATTGTGTATACTTTGGGAGACACTCAGTGCAAGAGATCTGAAGAAAATTAATAACATTTAAATAAATAACTTAGTTAACTATGTATTCTATATGCCCTAATCAAAATTTACGAACTTGGCGATGGCCGCTCAGTTATCTGATTACATAAGTTTTATTTTTTATATTTCAGGTATATTTTGACGGACGCCGTTGCTGATTTGTTTCCTTTCTGAGTCAGTCTGCGGCGCGTGTACAGGCTTCAATTTAATGAGGCCCTGCTTTTTCAGATCATATCGACCCGTCAGGAAATTAGGAAAACTGCATGCTATCTGTTGAATTAACGTTAGAGGAAACATTGGGCATCCTATTCTGACGTTTGTTATGCAGATTCACGTGACTGTAGTTGTTGTATTCGGGAGATTGAAAACAGGTTCAGTGTGTATATGTGGAAGTATGATAATCTTGTTGGAGCAGGGACAAAGGTCACGGTCAGTCCCGGTATGTATCCACAAACATCGCCGTTTATTCTAATTTTTCCCCATATTCAGTTTCATTTAATAGATGATCGAATAATCAAAAAAATCTTTAATTTTTAAAAATCCAATCTAAAATCTCGTTTCTGCAAATTGTGTCAGAGGCGTCGTTAGCACACGGTGTCTTAGACAATAGTCAGTAGACAATAGACAATATAATATAGGCAATAGGTGCAGGAGTAGGCCATTCGGCTTTTCGAGCCAGCACCGGCATTCACTGTGATCATGGCTGATCATCCACAATCAGCACCCCGTTCACGCCTTCTCCCCATATCTCTTGACTCCGCTATTTTTAAGAGCTCTATCTAACTCTTTCTTGAACACATCCAGAGAAATGGCCTCCACTGCTTTCTGAGGCAGAACATTCCACAGATCCACAACTCTCTGGTGAAAAAGTCTTTTTTCCCCTCAACTCCGTTCTAAATGGCCTACCCCTTATTCTAAAATTGTGGCCTCTGGTTCTGGACTCCACCAACATCGGGAACATGTTTCCTGCCTCCAGCGTGTCCAACCACTTAATAATCTTATTTGTTTGAATCAGATCCCCTCACATCCTTCTACATTTCAGTGTATACAAGACCAGTCGCTCCAATCTTTCAACATATCACAGTCCCTCCAACCCGGGAATTACCCTCTTGAACCTCCGCTGAACTCCCTCAATAGCAAGAATGTTCTTCCTCTAATTTGGATACCAAAACTATACACAATACTTCAGGTGTGGTCTCACCAGGGCCCTGTACACTGCAGACGGACCCCTTGTCTCCTATACTCAATTCCCCTTGTTATGAAGACGAACAGGCGATTAGATTTCTTCCTTTCCTGCTGTACCTGCATGCCTACTTTCAGTGACTGATGAACAGGGACAGCAAGATCTCGTTGTACTTCCCCAGTTCCTAACTTGATACCATTCCAATAGTAATCTGCCTTCCTGTTCTTGCCACCAAAATGGATAACCTCACATTTGTCCACAACAAACTACATCTGTCATGCATCTGCCCACTTACCCAACCTGTTCAAGTCATCCTTCTTATCTCAACATCCTCCGCACATTTCACACTGCCGCCCAGCTTTGTGTCATCTGCAAATTTGTTAATTTTACCTTTTATCCCTTCATCTATATCATGTATATATATATAGTAAATAGCTACGGTCCCAGCACCGAGCCCTGAAGTACCCCATTAATCACGGCCTGCCTTTCTAAAAATAACTAGTTAACCCCTACTCTTTGTTTCCTGTCTGCCAACCAACTTACAATCCATGTCTGTATCCTACCCCCAATAGCGTGTGCTCTAATTTTGCCCACTAATCTCCTATGTGGGACCTTATCAAAGGCTTTCTGAAAGTACAGGTACACTAGATCTACCGGCTCTCCCTTGTCCCTTGTCCATTTTCATAGTTACATCCTCAAAAACTTCCAGAAGATTAGTCAAGCATGATTTTCCCTTTGTAAATCCAAGCTGACTCGGACCGAGCCTGTTACCGCTATCCAAATGTGCCGCTATTTCATCCTTTATAATTGTGTTCAGCATCATCCCCACCACTGATTGCAGGCTAACTCGAGTCAGTCAAACAGATTCTGGCTTGTCATCCTGTTGAAGGGTCTCGGCCTGAAATATTGACTGTATTCGTTTCCACTGATGTTGCCTGGTCTGCTGAGTTCCTGTGTGCGTTGCCAAGATTTCCAGCATCTGCAGGTTTTCTCTGGTTTATGGCTTGTCATCTGCTGAGTGGACACAGGGGCACTGAATCAGCTCCAGTTTGGACGCTGTGCCACACGGCCCCTGACACTCGGGTGGAGCGCACCAACTCCGAAGCTTTTCTGTTGAGCAGTTGTAAACAGGCAACACCATGATTTGAGGCTTTATCCTCCTACAACTGAGGTCATGCAGCTTCCCTGCCATTTGCCAATAAATCACTGAATCGGACTTTCAGCACTCAACATTAACAATGTTCAACAGGATCTTCCAATAATTATTATTTAATTGTCATGATTGCTTATAAGATCAGCCACACAAAACAAAATCAAATACTTGCAATAAAAAAACAAAATAATTTGATACTGTATTTTGCTCATCAAGTTACCTATTCCATCTTTCTTCGCATACTTATTCACGCATAATCATCATCATCATCAGGTGCCGTGCCCAGATTGAGCTTTTTCTGCCTAGGCCAGACACTCCTGTTTTGGGTCAAGTGGATTAATTCATTGGTATTCATTTCCGGCTCTCTGGCTGCTGTCTCCATCATCATGACTTTGTCTTCCTCTTGCTTTCTTCCCTTCAATCTTTCCCATAATTACCGTGCATTCTAACTGGTCTTTCCTAATCACATGTCCAAAGAAGTTGCCTTGCCTTTTCATGATCTCATACATTATTTTTTTGTGTGTGTGTGTGTTTGCTCTGTTCATGATATCATTATTAGATATTCGTTTCGTCCATGATATTTTTTGTAATCATCCTCAAGGACCACGACTCTGCTGCTACAATCCGTTTCCTCATGTTACTAGATATTGCCCAACATTCTGAACCATATAACATAACTGGATAAACGTAACATTTCAGTACTCTGAGGCGGGTTGTAATGCCTAGTTTAGTCTTCAAGCATAATAACCCATTAAAAACACTTCTACTGAAGTTCATCTCTTACGTTTGAAACGTTGTACAGTCTACAACAGGTATCCTTTTTCTGTAATGTCCAGCAGCAAGTGATCTCCATTTAATAGTTCTTCGATATTATTGAAAGTCACATAATATAAGGGAGTAGAGTGAAAACAGGGCAGATAGTCTAGTAAATTAACTAGACCACTGAATATATACTGTGAAGTTTGCTGTTTTGCAACAGTTGTAGAGTGCAGTACAATAATATTATAAATTACTTTAGGAAATTATATAAATTAAATTAGCGCATAAAGAGAGCAATATAGTGTTGTAATGTTCATCGGTTAAATCTCCATTCAGAAATCTTATGGCGCAGGGGAAGAAGCTGTCTTAAACATTGAGTTAGAAGCAAAGCTATGAAGAAAATTGCAGGGATCTTGAGAAAGAAGGACCAGGTGTGGCAAGGTTCAAAACTTAAGATTAAGGACGAGGCAAAAGTAACTTTGCTATTAGTCTGCTCTTTATAGGTCATGGACAATCCATAGGAAGGAGCACTCTGGGAGCTTAGAGAAATAAAATAATTTATAATTTACGCAACTTTCCTATCAAACTCAATCTTGATAGAACAATACTAGATGGCAAGGTGGCGCCAGTGCACCACTGCAACATTCTCAAAGTTACATACAATACCTTGAAATATACTTTTAGAATTGCTCTCACTGTAACCTGCATTTAATTTTCCTTTGTTTAAGCAAGGCACTTTTAATTTGATTTAATGGACTACAGATTTTACTGTCTTCTGGAGGATTTGCAAACTGAACTCTCAAACAAGCAGCCACAGGACCTTTAAGTGGACGAAAGCACATTGCCATTGCCAGAAGATGGGGCGGGGACACGATTCCAAGCCAGACTGGAACAAAAGGAACAAGAACCCATCTACCCAGCATCTTGATATCAAACACGAAGTCATTAGCAAACAAAATTGAGGACCAGATGATAAGTTTCATGTATCAAACGAAAATGAGAGTGTGTTGTGTTCTGTTTTACCAAGAGATGACTTACATCCAACATGCCAAAAACAGCAATGAGTCTCAAAGGCTTCTCGACACAGAGGATAGACCGAACACATGATTTGAACAAAGCAAAAGGTGGAGTTGTGTGTTTCATGATAAACTCTGTGATACTCCAATGTAGAGGTTTGTCAAACTCGTATTCCCCTGACCGTGAATACCCAATGATCAAATGTTGTAGGTTCTATTTACCAAGGGCGGTCTCATCTGTGATCCTGACCACAGTTTGCATACAGCCAGCGGCTGACTATGGTCAAGCACTTGAGACACTGCATGAGGCAGTCACCGAACAGCAGTCCATCCTAACACATTTCATATCCGAGTCTGGAATTCCAATCAGACTTGTTTAAAGAATTCCCTGCCTAATTATCATCAGCATATAACCTAGTGCACCAGAGGTCTCAACACACCAGACCACTGTCATACTAAAGTAAACAATGTCTCCTGTTCCATGCACAGACTACCTGTTGGGAAATCTGATCACTTGACTGTCCTTCACCTACCTGCATACAGGCAGAGACTAAAGAGCAAGACTCCAGAGATTACGACAATGAAAAGACTATCACGTGAGGCAGAGGATCGGCAACAGGATTAATATAAGTTGGTGGACTGGGCCATCTATGGATCTGAATGAATACACCCGTTGTAGATGAGTACGTCCCCACAAAATCAGTCTCCCCTAGTCATAAGCCTCCGATGAACCAAGATATCTGCAATCTGTTGAGGTACAAATCAGAGGCATTCAAGTCTGGTGATCAAGAAAATTACAAGAGGTCCAGGTAAGGTCTCTTAAAAGCCATTTATGTGCAAAGTGTTAATTCCAGACTAAACATGAATCAATGAAGCATTCTCTGCTCACTTTGACCATCACATCTCCCACATCCTCCGATGACCCTATAATTTCAGTCTGAGGCCATCGTGCGAGCATCCTTTAGGACGGTGAACTTATGGAAAGCATTCAACCCAGATGGAGTACCTGGTCAGCTACTAAAGATCTAGCTGATCAACTGGCTGCAATGTCCATTAATATTTTTAACCTCTTGATTTGGCAATCTGATGTACCCACTTGTTTCAAGCTGGATTCAATTACACAGGTGCACAAGAAGAATGTAGTAACCTGCCCCAATGACTATCATCCAGTAGCACTTAAATCCACAGTCGTTTCTGGATGTGCTATTACAGTAAACGTATTCAACACTTCGGGAACTTTCGCATTGGTGTTGCTGCTTCAAACTTTAATAAATATGAAGAAAAACTCAAATTAGACAGATATCATATGGAAAATAA
Organism: Mobula hypostoma; assembly: GCF_963921235.1. Lineage (NCBI taxonomy): Eukaryota > Metazoa > Chordata > Chondrichthyes > Myliobatiformes > Myliobatidae > Mobula > Mobula hypostoma. The sequence continues at coordinate 22,498,999 of NC_086106.1, forward strand.
AACACAAACCGCAGGAGATCTATGAGCCACCAAGATGATGCGGGAAATAATAAAACACGTTTTCTCCAATGCATTCTCAAGTAAGATGGAGAATTCCATGCACCCTGATTAAAACAATTCAGAAAAGGGAAGAGAACAGAAAGAACTTTTATTTCGGAAACCTCAGATGCTTAGCATTTAAAGGTTGCATGGATGAACTACACCAATTGTTCATCCCAGTTTGGCAAATGAATAAATCAAGGAAGGTAGTGCACCCGTGGCTGACAAGAGAAATTAGGAATAGCATCAATTCCAAAGAAGAAGCATACAAATTAGCCAGAGAAAGTAGCTCACCTGAGGACTGGGAGAAATTCGGAGTTCAGCAGAGGAGGGCAAAGGGCTTAATTAGGAAGGGGAAAAAGATTATGAGAGAAAACTGGCAGGGAACATAAAAACGGACTGTAAAAGCTTTTATAGATATGTAAAAAGGGAAAGACTGGTAAAGACAAATGTCGGTCCCCTGCAGACAGAAACAGGTGAATTGATTATGGGGAGCAAGGACATGTCAGACCAATTGAATAATTACTTTGGTTCTGTCTTCACTAAGGAGGACATAAATAATCTTCCAGAAATAGCAGGGGACAGAGGGTCCAGTAAGATGGAGGAACTGAGCGAAATACATGTTAGTATGGAAGTGGTGTTAGGTAAATTGAAGGGATTGAAGGCAGATAAATCCCCAGGGCCAGATGGTTTGCATCCTAGAGTGCTTAAGGAAGTAGCCCAAGAAATAGTGGATGCATTAGTGATAATTTTTCAAAACTCGTTAGATTCTGGGCTAGTTCCTGAGGATTGGAGGGTGGCTAATGTAACCCCACTTTTTTTAAAAAGGAGGGAGAGAGAAACCGGGGAATTATAGACAGGTTAGCCTAACGTCGGTGGTGGGGAAACTGCTGGAGTTACTTATCAAGGATGTGATAACAGCACATTTGGAAAGCGGTGAAATCATCGGACAAAGTCAGCATGGATTTGTGAAAGGAAAATCACATCTGACGAATCTCATAGAATTTTTTGAGGATATAACTAGTAGAGCGGATAGGGGAGAACCAGTGGATGTGGTATATTTGGATTTTCAAAAGGTTTTTGACAAGGTCCCACACAGGAGATTAGTGTGCAAACTTAAAACACACGGTATTGGGGGTAAGGTATTGGTGTGGGTGGAGAATTGGTTAGCAGACAGGAAGCAAAGAGTGGGAATAAACGGGACCTTATCAGAATGGCAGGCAGTGACTAGTGGGGTACCTCAAGGCTCACTGCTGGGACCCCAGTTGTTTACAATATATATTAATTACTTGGATGAGGGAATTGAATGCAGCATCCCCAAGTTTGCGGATGACACGAAGCTGGGTGGCAGTGTTAGCTGTGAGGAGGATGCTAAGAGGATGCAGGGTGAATTGGATAGGTTGGGTTAGTGGGCAAATTCATGGCAGATGCAAATTAATGTGGATAAATGTGAAGTTATCCACTTTGGTAGCAAAAATAGGAAAACCGATTATTATCTGAATGGTGGCCGATTAGGAAAAGGGGAGGTGCAACGAGACCTTGGTGTCATTATACGGCAGTCATTGAAAGTGGGCACGCAGGTACAGCAGGCGGTGAAAAAGGCGAATGGTATGCTGGCATTTATAGCGAGAAGATTCGAGTACAAGAGCAGGGAGGTACTACTGCAGTTGTACAAGGCCTTGGTGAGACCACACCTGGAGTATTTTGTGCAGTTTTGGTCCCCTAATCTGAGGAAAAACATCCTTGCCATACAGGGAGTACAAAGAAGGTTCACCAGTTTGATTCCTGGGATGGCAGGACTTTCATATGAAGAAAGACTGGATGAACTGGGCTTGTACTCGTTGGAATTTAGAGATTGAGGGGGGATATGATTGAAACGTATACAATCCTTAATGGATTGGACAGGCTAGATGCAGGAAGATTGTTCCCGATGTTGTGTAAGTCCAGAACGAGGGGCCGCAGTTTGAGGATAGAGGGGAAGCCTTTTAGGACCGAGATGAGGAAAAACTTCTTCACACATGGGAATAGTGAATCTGTGGAATTCTCTGCCACAGGAAACATTTGAGGCCAGTTCATTAGCTATGTTTAAAAGGAAGTTAGATATGGCCCTTGTGGCTACAGGGGTCAGGGGGTATGGAGGGAAGGCTGGGTTCTGAGTTGGATGATCAGCCATGATCATAATAAATGGCGGTGCAGGTTCGAAGGGCCGAATGGCTTACTCCTGCACCCATTTTCTATGTTTCTATATTTCTTAAACAACCATCTGACCAGTCAACATTTCTCAGTCTCAGTACTGTGATGAACATTTTATAATGCAAGAGGCTAAAACTACTAGCGGCAAAATGTATAGGGGGATAACATCTCGATAAAACTTCTGTCAATTGGGTAAAGAAAAAAAAAACATCTGATCATCATTGTTACGATTTGTTATTCAATAAGGAATTGCACTCCAGAGATTTACAGAACCAAGAAAATTATTTTGGCAGTTTATGAGTTCGGCGGCTCTCTCAAATTGCTCCTTGAATTCAATTTATTTCTTCCACGTAGATTAACAAAATATGATGCGATTTCTTTATTATAGCAACATTTCCCCATTATATAATTGTCGTTAACTTTTTATATCGCAGTAGTTCCTTGTAATAATTGGTAACGGGAGTAAAGATTGCTTACACATATTTCAAATGAAACAGGTTTGCCTGAAAATAAAGTCTCTTTAGCTTCTTTGGGAAGCTTTTTCTAACGGTCATCGATAAACCAGTCATGATCTTCCTTTATATTCCTGCAGAATCCATTTCTCCAGCGTCTCAGAGATCTGAACTATAAACAACACTTGCCGACACTTTCACTTTAAGCTGTGAATATCATGTGTATTGCACAACACATTACACTGGTATCGGCAGCCTCCAGGGCAGGTACCCATGTCGCTGCTTCAGAAACAAACAGTTGGATCACAAGCAAAGAAAGACAGGAATAGCATGGAAACGAATTACTGGTTTTCTCGATTCTGATAACAAAATCAGCCGGTTGTTGTAACAGATCAGCGGGTGACCGATTAGAATTATTGCCTTGACAGCAGATCGAGCAGGCTGAGACGAAGTCGCGGATGCCATTCCCCATGGTGCGGGGGGTGGGGGGAGGGGCGAGGGGGGGTGTGCTCGCCAGAGCCACCGACTGATGAAAGCCTGAGAACACCTAGTTCCAGGCTGACAAGATAACAGGGAAGAATGACCGGACTACAGTACCTGTGAGCGGACAGAGCTGGGAACATAAACACGGTTACTGGGGCATTGAGTAGGCGCTGCTTCGCTCTGTTGAGCAGCAAGCAGAATGGATTCAATATGCACAGGGGTCCAGTCTCACACCGACGGATTACTTGATAAAGATTCTGAGGAAATCGCAGAGGAAATTCCAGACGAGTTAAGTCACAGGGTTCCGACGTGATTCTGACGGTACTGACGGGGATCTGTAGTGGTGAATACCGGGGTGATTAACGAATATTACTGATGCAGAACTTCCGATGAACAACAAGCAAAGCACCTCTGTAACCCGGAGACTTTTTTGGTAGCCAGCTCCAAACAAGAATCAGGCGCCGAAATCAATGTGCCCAATGGAACACAGGAATAACGGTATAACCGTTTTACGAATCAACAGACCGGATCGTGAACCGGAATGCTGACTTCAAGGACCGGACCCTGACAGTACCCACCGTAACCCACCAACGGGACCATCCTGACGATCAACAGACTTGCCTGGATTATCGGCGACCGATCAGGATGGTTTGGTTCCAACAAGAGGGGACCCTGGATGGTAAGAGTTAAAAGACAGTGCCTGTGAAGCTCGGTCGATATTTTGACTAGTCCGTTCTGTTGCAAAGAGGGCGCTGGTAACGGACCCAAATGCAAGATACAGACACTGAAGTACGAAGAACTGCGAAATTAGTTTATCAAGAATGTAAGGGAGTAGGAAACCAAGCATTGATCAGAGGGTAATCCAGGAGAGAGCAAAAGCAAAAGCGGGAAGAAACGTAGATGGACAGGGACATATGCCCTGGAGAGGACTGGGATTCAGTTTCTAGGCTAGGACTTCGACTAGGAACACTGGACACGGAGGTGAACCTTAGAACTAGGAGTCTGGACACGGAGTCCAACCCAGAAACTGGACAGGAACTCGGAACCTGGGTCTAGGCTAGGTCTCGGGACTCCGATCTTGGCTAGGACTCGGGACTAGGATGCACTCGACTGGAAATTGGATCGGACTCGACACAGGACTGGGACGCAAAGCCTTGACATGGACTGAACTAGGGTCTTGACGCTTGGACACGACTCGGCCCTTGACTCAGGCTAGACACAAACACAAAACACTGAGCCAGGCCTCTTCCTTGGATACAAGACGTTGAGCCGGGTCCTCTTTCAGACATAGAACACAGAGCCAGGACTCCTCCTTAGGTACAGGACATAGGGCCGAGACTTTTTCCATACACAGATAACTGAACACCAAGAGATAGATCTCTACTCAATGTAGTGGTAATCGGCCGGAAATACCCAGCGGAGGCAAGGACAGAAAGAAATGGCTACCAACTCAACATATCGGCAAACGGTCGTACCTACCAAGCGAAGGCGAGGACACAAAGAAACATTTCCAAACAACGATAGACTGTACCTAATCTTGACGCGACAAGGGTGCAGTCTCACTCCGGCAGCTTACTTGACTGGGATTCTGACGAAGTTGCAGACGAGGTTCCAGACGTGGAAACGCATGGGGTTCCGAAGGGATTCTGACGGTACTGTCGAGGAACTGCCGTGGTAACTGCTGGGGTGAGTGACGGCTGTTAGTGATGCTGATTTTCCGATGAAGAACCAGCAAAGAGCCGCTGTAATGCGGAGCATTTTATATAGCCAGCCCCAAACGAAAATCACGCGGATCAATCAAGACGCCCAACGGAACACAGGGAAAACTGAATAGCCGGAGTACGGGACCCGACGGTGAAATGGAATGTCAAATTCACACATCGGACCGCGACACCCACTGCCCTGAACCCACGAGACAGTGAGCAGAGAGAATGACATCCGATACGTTAGGGGTCTCAGGGAAGCAAAATCATCTGGAGAGTGCATCAAGTTTTTCATTCTTGGAACCAGGGTGGAAATACAGAGTAAAATTGAATCTTCAGAAAAATAGGGGTCAACGATCTTGACGGGAATTGAGACTCCAGACACTACGGATATATTCCAGATTCTTATGGTTATTCCGCACCAAGTATCGCACCTAGGATCCCTGCAACCTCTACCTCAACTCCACCAGCGCTAGAACGAGCAAGTCCCGTTTTCCGATCGCTTAATTCTGCTCCGTCAGAGTGAGGAGCTGAGAGAAGAAGGCGCAGGTGCGCACTCAGAGAGAACAGCTCCTACGCCAATGTCAGACGCATAAACCTTCACAATGAACTGCCCGTCCGTGCCGGTTGAATCAGGATGGGGGCAGGGTTGGAACGTTGCATTAGGACTGAGAATGTTTTTTTTTCAGCAGCAGGGGAGCAAGAGAAACTGACAGCAGATCAGGAAACAGTAGTGATTGGTGCACCACTGTTCTGTGATGTCTAAAGAGCGGCCATAGAACTTATTAAATTACAAGAAGCTTTGCTACTCCGATAGACTAAGTTCGGGGTCACTCGACCACCGCCTTGCCCTTCTGTTGGTTCATCTGAATGGAACTGCCTGAAATTACATACCCCGGGAGGAGAATGTATTGCGATGAAACTCACATCTCTCAGCCTTCACAAACAGCTGTTTCTCCAGAAGGCACTGGAAAACTTTGGGGACGTGACCTGTGTGTTCAGGAATAGATTTAGCAAAAACAATCTAAGTGTCTTCGAGATAGACAGAAACAATTTGGTTCAACATGTACCTGAGATCTTCATTTCCCAGGGATTTGAAGACGAGGGGGCATTGGTGCGACCTAATGGTATAACCAGGTATCTGCAGCGGCCAGAGGTGGTTTGCAGGCCGTCTTCCATTTGTCTCCTTCGCAGATGTGGCCAAGATGATAGCCGTTATGAATATGATCCTTGGTGAAAACAAAGGGTGCTTGTGGTATTTCAACTGCCCAAGTCATGAGCAGAAGCCTTTTTTGCAGTGATTTTATTGAGATCCCGGTAATCAATGCAGAGATGTAAGGAACCGTCCTTCTTTTCAGCAAAGGGAAAAACGGCACAAGGAGGGGAAGAAGGCTGCCGGGTAATACCCTCAGCCAGATACTCTTGAATGTACTTATTCATGGCTCCTGTTCCAAGTAGGGACTGGGAGTACAGGTGACGACTTGGGGGAAATATACCAGGCAATAAATCAAAATCGCAGTCGATTGGACAATGAGGCGGCAGGGAAGCCGTCCGGGACTTGCTGAACATAGCCGTGAGATCTATGAAATCAGGAGCGATGACACTAAGCTGCGGAAATTTCTCGGGAAGATCTGTGCTTGATGACAAAGGGATCTGTGCATGGCGGAGTCAGTGGAAGGAACAGAATGGGCTCCAGCCTACAATCTTGCGACTGAGCCAGTCAATGTGGGAGCAGTGTTTAATCAACTAGGGTGGCCCATGACAATTGTAACTTCAAGAGAGTCAATAATGTAAAGGGTTTACAGTTCATGATAGTTTCCGAATAAACTGAAACTCACCGGGGCCGGGACATGGGTGATGTTAGCCAGTCTCTGACCAATCAAGGCGTTGACCATCAATCGTGAATGGAGAGCAAATATGGGTAACCCCACTGGGCAGCCAAGCCGGAATCAACAAAACTCCCTATCCGCACCAAGATCGACCGAGGCGGAGACTTCTCGCCATTGGGGGTTCCTCTCCAGAGAATCAGGTGTGTGAGAGAGAGTCTTGTCGAGGAGAACAGGACGGGTGTGACGTTCACCAGTAATGAACGTCCTACTGGCGAGCGCAGGCTTTTACTGGGCAGGTGGCGATGAAGTGGCCTGATTGGCCACAGTACAGGCAGTAACGGTACTGTTTCTCCTTTGTGTTTCAGTCGGCTTCAGGCAGTTACGGTCAACCTGCATAGCTACGGGCTCTGGAACGGGAGGTATACATAGCGCCAAATCGCATGGGAATGCAGACGGACGAGGAGTTTGGAATTATCTCGGTGTCCCCAGGAACCCTCTGGAACCCCTCCCTCTACGGCGCTGCTGAACGCGAACATGTTTCGGATGGCCAAATCGACCAGGGCTTCAAAGGTAATAGGAGGGTCCGGAGTGACCAGCTGATCTTGGATGGCTTCGAAGAGGCCTTTACGGAGAGGTGACCTACAGTGCCTCCTCGGAAATTTTGCTGGTTGTATTTTTTTTTTTAATGAGTGTGCACTGGAAAGAAGAACAAAAAAAAACAAACAAACAAATAAAAAAAAAAAAGCGGCGTTTACCGGGTTCACTTGAGTATTTCTTTGGAGGAGGCAGAAGGGAAGAGCACGCGAGTCGTGGTGGGGGTGGCGGTAAGTGCAATCGCAAACAGTTCGTGGGCGCTCTGAAACAGGTGCAGTGACCCAGTGCGGTCCGAAAGTGCGGTTACATTGGCAGAAGATATTTCACACACTTAACACGGCTTTCAGCGGTTTTTGGTGTCTCCCCAGCACCAATCCCTGTTGTTCCAGGATAGCTCTCGGACGACCGGGTCTATTGGATCCATACTGGGCAGATTGTACTGTCAGGGAGATGAAGCAGAGACAAATACCAGACCAAGTGCAGTTGTTGTTGTTTTCTTGTCTTTTTATTGAGTGACAAATCCAGAGGGGCAACGAAGTCGGCGTTAAAGCTCAGGCGAATATCAGAACATCCAGACAAATCCAGAGTTCAGAATCGGGAAACCGGCTGACTCGATACCCAGAAGGTCATAGTATTGATAGGAATGCCAGAAAGGCTCTTGGACTGGACTCGGCTGTGGACTCAGACTAGACACAGGACACAAAATCCTCCTCCTTGAGTACAGGACATAGGGCGGGCACTCTTCTTATACACGGAGACAGAGCCAGGAAACCTCCTTGTGTACAGGACATAGTGCGGTGACTCTTTCTATACACAGATCACTGAAAACGAAGAGATAGTTGTCCACACAAGGTAGTGGCAAACGGCGGATCTACCAAGTGGAAGCGAGGACACAAAGAGACAGTTCCAAAATCAAGGTAGCAGCAAACGGCCGGAACTACCAACTGAAGGCGAGGATAGAAAGAGATAGGTCCAAACAACGATAGACTGCACATTATCCTGACGCGATAAGGGTCCAGTATCACTCCTGCCGCTTACTTGACGGCGATTCTGACGAAGTCGCCGATGAGGTTCCAGACGAGGTTATTCACGGGGTATCGACGGGATTCTGAAGGTAGTGACGCGGAACTGCCGTGTTGGCAGCCACGGTGACTACCGTGGTGACTGCCGGGGAGACCCTCGAATATTACTGATGCCGAGCTTCCGACGACGAACCAACAAAGAGCCGCTGTAACCCGGAGTCTGTTTATGCAGCCAGCCCCAACCAAGAATCAGGCGCCTCAGTCATTGCGTCCAACGGAACTCAGGAAAAACGGATTAACCACAATACCGAATCCAAGGACTAGATAGTGAACCAAAATGACGACTTCACGGACTTGATCGTAACAGTAACGTCCCTCCCTGTCTGGGACCCCCCGGCGATCAACAAGCTTGCCCCGATTATCGGTGACCCGAGCAGGATGGGTGGTGGGGTGTTCAGCAAGAGGGGACAGTGGAAGGCGAGATTTAAAAGACAGTGTCTGTGTCGCTGGGTCCATGTTTTGACTGGTCCGTTGTGTTGAAAAGGGGGCGCTGGTAGTATACCCACATGTAAGACACAGACACTGAAGTACTAGTAGCTGGACAATGAGTTTATCAAGAATGCAAGGGAAGTCGGGACGCAAGGATTGATCAGAGGGTAATCCCGGAGAGAACAAAGCAGAAGCGGGAGGAAACGTAGCTAGACACGGACACAAGCCCAGATAAGACTGCGACACAGGGCCTGGGCTAAGTCTTGGACATGGAATACCGGACGGGGACATGAAACTTGGAACCAGGAGCCTGGGCAAGGACTCCGAACCAGAGACTGAATATCCACTAGGAAACTGAGAGTTGACTGGGACTCGGACCTGGGACTTGACTGGGACTTGAAACCTGGTTCTTGACTGGGACTCGGAACCTGGGTCTTGACTGGGACTCGATACTAGAATCTTGGCTAGGACTGGGGACTGGGATCGGACTTGCACTCCACTGTGACTTGGATCGGACTTGATACTTGACTGGAACACGAAATCTTGACTTGGACAGGACTCGGCTCTTGACTCTCGTACTAGACTCGGCTCTTGACTCAGGCTAGACACAAGACGCAAAACACTGAGTCAGGAAATCGGCAGAGTCGATACGCAGAAGGACAGATTTTGGTTATGGATGGCAGAAAGGCTCAGGGGAACTCACTTTCACAATCTGGTAGAACACAAGTGAAAACACAGGACACAATCTATATTGTACAGTAAACGCAGAGGCAGATGATATGGGGGGAAAAAATGAGACATAGGTGGCCGCAATACATGTGATAATAGAAAACCGGTGAGGGGCGGAGTAATCAGGAAAAAAAAAACAAACAAGAGCACATGACAATAAAAAAAACACAGATTGATGGCTGGGGGAAACACAAAAAAATGGTTCACCTGGTGGTACTGACATGTATAAGGTGAATAGAGGCATTGATCGTGTGGATCGGCAGACTTTTTTTTTTCCCCAGGGCTGACATGGCCCACACGCGCGGATGCAGTTTTAAGGTTCTTAGCAGTAGACACAACGGAATTTAGGAGGTAAGTTTCTCATATACAGAGTGGTGGGTGCATGTAATGCTCTGCAAGCGAACCTCGTGGAAGTGGATGCCAGATGATCCTTTAATATACTCTTGTAAAGGTACACAGAGCTTAGAAAATTAGTGGGCTGTGCAGTAGGGAAATTCTATGCAGCCTCTAGAGCAGTGTACATGTTCAGCACAACATTGTGGGCCGAAGCGCCTGAAATCTGATGTTGTTATCTCAGTTCTGCAATGCATTTCGGTAAAAATGAGATAACGCTGAGCCTTGAAAAGACACACGCCAGGCCGCTGTTAGAATATTGTCAACCATCTTGGACGCTTTAACTTGGAAAGGATGCATTGTCATTGGATAGAGTCCAAAGGTTGCTCAGAAGGATTAATCCAGGAAAGATGAGTTAACATAATAGCGTATTTTGGCAGCACACATCAAAGTTGCTGCTGAACGCAGCAGGCCAGGCAGCATCTATAGGAAGAGGCGCAGTCGACGTTTCTTTGCGTATTTTGGCAGCTTTGGGCCCGTACTCATTGCATTTTAGCAGACTGCACGGGAATGTTACTGATATCTATCGAAAGTTGAAAGGACCAAATAGGTTAGGTACGGAGAGCCTGTTCCCTGGGGGGGGGGGGGGGGGGGGTGGGTGGGTGGGCGTATCCATAACTAGAGCGCACGGCCTCAAAACTCAGGGGCGACCATTTACAACATAGTTCAGGAGGATTTCTATATATGCATATACAGCCAGAGAGTAGTAGGTCTGTGGAATCCTCTGCGCAAACTACAGTGGAAGTCACGTCCGTGACTCATACTTAAAGCGGAAGTTGATCGTTTCTTGAACAGTGAGGACATCAGAAGATGAGGCAGGTGTACAGGATTGCGTTGGATCAGAGATCAACTATGATGGAAAGGCGGAGCACCCTCGCTGTTGAATGGTCTAATTGTACTACTATATCTGACCATATATTACGTTTAATAGCCAGCGTAATTTTTTAATGTTTGAAGTTTCAGGATTTATTAAGAATAAAAGCACGATATGACACAGACTGCAAAATCACAATAAATTATCCTTCTTTAGAATTCATAGAATGAAATTAACATGGAATAAAGACGCTGTGGGTAATTCATGAAACGTTTTAAAGCGATTATGTATACATTTCAACCGGCTGTAAGATTGAACAATTGTACAATTCATAACAGCTAAAAATGCATGTATTCACATACTCAGCCTTTGAGATTTGCTTTCCTGATCCGGAAACTCTCGCGCGGACATGAACGAGTTCGGATACTCCGTCAGTAAAGGTGAACGATGGAGCTGTGCAGAGCTGAAGGGAAGCTCTGTGGTGCGAATATTCCCCCCTTGACACCTGGAGTGCGCTATGTCGATCATATTTCGTGGTTTAATTATTTATGTTAAACATTGTTCGTGATTGCTCGGTAAGCATGTGTTTATCTTCCTGGTGGGCTACGCTGTTCAGACACACAGCGATGCATGAGATTATAACATTGAAATATCCCGGACAATGAACCGTAATAATGGGGAAAGTCAGATATTATTCACGCAACCCCAGAGCAGCTGGACAGCAGATATATATATATATATATATATATCAGGATGCACATTTTATTATTAATACAGGTGAGCATTCAATACAATCAGAACGTCATAACAAAATAATTAGCTGTTATCCTCGGTCCACTATATCTTTAAGCAATTGGATCCAGGATTTGTTAACTTGCAGACCGTAGTCAGTTCGAATTGACGACACCAACTCTTCCATGATATTCATCAGTACAGGTACACCTCCATGTTATATACTCAACTCCCGCACTACTTGGTTTAGACTTATGACTGTGTGGCTCTGCAATGTCAAATTTGATGTTGGCACCGAAGTCGTGCACCGAATTAAAGGTGGAGATGAATCAGCCTATAAGAGGTAGATTCATAATCCAGCTGAGGAGTTTCATAACCACAAGCTCTTTATCAATCTAGCAAGAACAAGGAGCAGATTATAGACATAAAGTCAAGTAAACCGGAGGTCCATAAACCAGATGACATTGCTGGATCACAGTTGAAGAGTGTTAGCAACTTTAAGTTCCTCTGTGACCTCTCCTAGGCCGAGCACGTAAGTATAACTGCGAAGAAAGCACGGCAGCCTGTTCATTCTCTTGGGAATATGCGGAGATTTGATTTGTCATTTAAACTTTGGCTAACCTCGATAGTGGTGCGGTCCAGAATATACTGATGGGCGGCATCACAATCTCATATGGAAACACGAATGCCCTTGTCGGAAAATCCTGCACTGTGTCGTGAATACGGCAAAGTCTATCACAATTAAGCACATAAAGAAGGAACACTGCTGCGGATGTGAAACATCAATTGAGGGCCCTGTTAAACCTAGCATATGTTTTTTTTTTCTCGTAGCTACTGTAAAGAAGAAGTTTCGAGTATCTCAGGATTCGCACCATCCGGTTTTATAGCAATTAGTATCCTCAAACCATCATATTGTGGAAACAAGGATGAACAATTTCACTCAACTTAATTTGCACCATCAGGGTACTGACTATCAAAACACTGACGTTCAAGGACTTCTCATCTCATGTTATCCATTTTGAATTGTTTATTCACTTATTACTATGTAACCGCGGTTGCTCCCGCTGACACCTTATTGCCTAGGGTGAATAGCCGTCGACACCGCCAGACAGTGCAAATGCTTTGGTGCGGATAAGTTGTGAATCGCCTGATGATCAGCTACTATACAAAAATGAAAACAATATTCAAAGTGCGAGTAAGGAATTATACTTTGTAGCAAATTTGGTGATGCGTTAGCAGCAACAACTGAAAGAAAAGGCACCACGTAAGTAACTAATCAGTCGTGTGCACTTAATAATTTAATACGTTGGAGCTCACGTCTCCGATTCCAACCACAACATCCTTCTGAGACTCCGGGCACCCTCCGAACCCCGGAGGTCCGGTACCGCCGCCCTGGAACCACCGTCCGTTCCTCACACGTCCATCCTCTCTGCTGGCCTCCCGGAAAACCCGCGATCCTCAACTGAGCACACGTAGACAAGATAACAGAATATGACTTCCATTGGCTAACAAAGGAATACAGTTTCCATTATCACATTGTATAACCCAAACATTGCTGTTACAGAGAACCCCTTGCTCAGCAGTTAACAGTACGAGAAGCCATTTTAATATAACACCTCAGAGAAGCCATTTTGGTAGTAAGCAATTAACAGTTAGCAGTCCGTCTCGTATTACTGAGATCTCTGCAATCTCCCCCCACCGAAATAAGTCATGCCCTCATGACGTTCAGGTAATTCGCCACACTTCCAGCAGAACACACAACACCATCCACGTGCAAAGAGCAGTGATCTGACTCCCCAAAACAGTAGAGATCACCCCTTGTTCGCCGGGTGCTACATAGGCCAAAGACTCTGGGGGTATTCGACCTCTCTGGGGTCTACGTACCCGTTCGTCTAACGCTTCTGCTTCGGACACTACAGGCGACCTTTTGAAAATGAGAGGCGAACCCTCTTTTGAGCGGTCACCCAAGCCTCTCTGCACCTCAGTCCCATTTACCTCTGGTTCAGGCCCTACATCCTTCTCTTCAGTGCTCTGCGGTATCACGGACTGCTCTTCACTAACCCCTTCTAACTCAGTAGGGGAAAAGCCAGGAGTTTTGTCCTCCACCTCGTGAGCATCAGCGAATAGCAGAATGTACAAACTATCCCAGTCATCATTCTCCGAGTCATTATCCTTCACAGGGGCTGTCCCGGGCCCGTCTCTCCTGGGGTAGGCACGTCCTCCACCCTGCGGGGGCGCAGAGTACTGGTACTGTACTGTGTTCAGCCGCCTCGTCAGGCACCTGCTGTACCTGCACATCTTGCCCCAGGGGCAACAAGTGCTTCCGATAGAAAATCTTGACAGGACCATTTCCATCCTCAGGCCGCACCCAGAAAACCGGTAGGTTTGGCATCTTACTCTCCATCACATAGGGCGTAGCTGCCTGGTAACCATCCAGCTTTTGTTTTCCCGGTCATCCCAGATTCTTGATGAGGACTCGGTCTCCCAGTAGGAGTTGAGAGACCTTTACTTTCTGTTTATACTTCCTATTATTTCCCCGGTTCTGCCAGGGGCCTGCCTCTCCGGCCAACTCGCAAGCTCTTTTCAGTTCCTGCCTCATATTAGGCCCATACCTCAAGTAGGGCTTCGGAGACACCTCAATCGCATCAGTCACGAAACAAAGGTCAATGGGCAACCTTGCCTCGCATCCAAACATGACATAATAAGGCAAGTAACCAGCAGCTTTGATGTATGTACAGTTGTAACAGTGAACCAGATGCCCAATATGTTGAATCCGAGATTCTTTTTGCTGATATCCAGAGGACCAAGCATGTCTAGGAGTGTCCGATAGAGCTTTCCACTGGGGATCGCCCTGTGGAAGACAAGGTGTGGTCCTCGATTTCTCAACCCCCAGCTTGCCCAGTAACTAATAGTTGTGCTTACACTCAAAGTTCCGTCCCTGGTCACTATTTATCCGCCTAGGAAGACCATAATGAACAAAATACTTCCCCCATAGAACGTTCGCCACTGTATTCGTCCTCTGATCCTTTGTAGGAAACGCTTGAGCATACGTGGTGTAGTTGTCAGTGATGCCCAAAACATTCGCCGTGTTGTTGGCATCGGGTTCTATTGACATGAAATCCATAGACACCAGTACCAAAGGTCCAGCACTCTGCAAGTGGGACAAAGTGACAGCCTTCCCGAGCAGCGTCTACCGCCGTATACAACGAATGCAGGATTTGCGGTGCTCTTTAACCTTCGCCCGCATTTGGGGCAAGTAGAACCGATCCTTGAGCAATCCATACGTATTTTCCACCCCGAATGTCCAGAGTCATCATGGAAGGACTTCAACACCACCTTCCGATACTTCTCCAGCAGGACCAGCTGCCAACACCGAGGTCGGTCCGTGGGTGACGTTACCCGGTATAACATTTGGTCCTTCAACTTCAACCGAATCCATTCTTTCAGTAACAGGGAGACGGATCCGGCTTAGCTTTTCTTTCCGCCCGTGTCACATCTCCCGCTTCCACGGCATGCCAGACAGGGTCAATGCGTGGGTCATCTCGCTGTGCAGCAGTCACTTCCCCAGGGTTTAACCCTGGAAGCTGCGTGGTCTTCAGAGCATTCATGGCACAGTACACTAGGGGCAAATCGTCATCAGATGCGTCCAATGAGTCGACTGCTCGATCTGGCCTCCCCTTCTCCTCAGCTGCACGGTTATAGCAAACTGACACATCGGTTTCACCGCGGATGCAGGAACACTCTCGCACTCCTCGTCCTTCCCTAGTTCCTCATGCTTCCGCCGGGACAGAACATCCGTGTCGACATTTCGGCTCCGCGGCCGGTACTTCAGGTTGAAATCATATGAAAACAAAGTTGCCAGACACCGATGGCCTGCGGCATCCAGTTTCGCCGAGGTCAAGATGTTAGTGAGCGGGTTGCTGCATGTCCGCACCCCAAACTTGGCCCCGTAGAGCTAGTCACTCAGCTTATCCACCAACGCCCACTTCAACGCCAGGAACTCCAACTTGTGATTTGGAATTTTCTCTCTGGAAGTGAGAAACTCCGGCTGACAAGCGCTACAGGCCTCAGTCCAGCTCACTGATCCGGATATAGAACAACCCCTAACCCCTCATGACTGGCGTCAGTGTGTAGCACATAAGGCAATCTGGGGTCTGCAAAACCCAGCACCAGCGGCTGAGTCAGCATCTAGATAGATAGATAGATAGATAGATTGATGCATAGATAGATAAGTAGATGGATATACTTTATTGATCCCGAGGGAAATTGGGTTTTCGTTGCAGTTGCACCAACGAAGAATACAGTTTAAAAATAGCAATATAAAACCATAAGTAATTAAATAATAATATGTAAATTATGCCAGATGGAAATAAGTCCAGGACCAGCCTATTGGCTTAGGATATCTGACCCTCCAAGGGAGGAGTTGTAAAGTTTGGTGGCTACAGGAAGGAATGACTGCCTATGACGCTCTGTGTTGCATCTTGGTGGAATGAGTCTCTGGCTGAATGTACTCCTGTGCCCAACCAGTACATTATGTAGTGCATGGGAGACATTCTCCAAGATGGCATGCAACTTGGACAGCACCCTCTTTTCAGACACCACAGTCAAAGAGTCCAGTTCCATTCCCACAATATCACTGGCCTTACGAATGAGTTTGTTGATTCTGTTGGTGTCTGGTACCCTGAGCCTGCTGCCCCAGCACACAACAGCAACCATGATAGCACTGGCAACCACAGATTCGTAGAAAATCCTCAGCATCGTCCGACAGATGTTAAAGGAACTCGGTCTCCTCAAGAAATAGAGACTGGTCTGACCCTTCTTCTGGACAGCCTCAGTGTTCTTTGACCAGCCCAGTTGATTGTCAATTCCTATCGCCACGTATTTTTAATCCTCCACCATATCCACACTGACCCCCTGGATGGAAACAGGGGTCACTGGTGCCTTTGACCTCCGCAGATCCACCACCAGCTCCTTATTCTTTCTCACATTAAGCTGCCGATAAATCTGCTCACACCATGTGACAAACTTTCCCACCGTAGCCCTGTACTCAGCCTCATCTCCCTTGCTGATGCATCCTACTATGGTAGAGTCATCAGAAAACTTCTGAAGCTGGCAAGACTCTGTTCAGTAGTTGAATTCCGAGGTGTAGATGGTGAAGAGAAAGGGAGACAAGACAGTCCCCTGTGGAGCCCCAGTGCTGCTGATCACTCTGTCTGACACACGGTGTTGCAAGCACACGTAGTGTGGTCTGTCAGTCATGTAATCAATAATCCATGACACCAGGAAAGCACCTGCATATCTGTCAGCTTCTCTCCCAGCAGAACAGGGCGAATGGTGTTGAACGCACTGGAGAAGTCAAAAAAACATGACCCTCACAGTGCACGCTGGCCTGTCCAGGTGGGGTTAGACAAGGTTCAGAAGGTAGACGATGGCGTTTTCAACTCGCAGTCGGGGCTTGTAGGCGAACTGGACGGGGTCTAAGTGTGGCCTAACCATAGGCCGGAGCTGCTCCAGAACAAGTCTCTCCAGCGTCTTCATAGTGTGGGAGGTAAATGCCACTGGTCTGTGCTCACCGAAACCATTGGGGCGCAGCGACTTCGGCACAGGGACGAAGCAGGGCATCTTCCACAGCACAGGAACCCACTGGAGACTCAGTCTCAGGTTGAAGACATGTAGAAGTACTCCACGTAGCTGGGAGGCATAGGCTTTGAGCTCCCTGGTGCTGACCCCATCCGGGCCTGCAGACTTGCTTGGGTGGAGACGTTTCAACTGCCTTCTCACCTGTTCAGCTGCGATGCTCACCGTGGTGGTTACATGTGGGGTAGGGATGATGTCATGAGAGCAGGGTGAGAGTCTGTGAGGAGGGGTAGGAGGGGAGAGTGAAGCATGTGTTGGTTGGAGGCCGTCATCAAATGAATCATGTGAGGGATGGGCAGGGGTCACAATGTCAAATCTGTTAAAGAGCAGGTTTAGTTCGTTGGTCCTGTCCACACTACCTACAGCTCCTCTGTTGCTAGTTTCCCGGAACCCAGTGATGGTCCTCATCCCACTCCAGACCTCTCTCATGTTGTCCTGCTGGAGTTTCCACTCTAGGTTCCTGCTATACCTGTCTTTAGCCTCCCTGATCCTGGCTTTCAGGTCCCTCTGTATTCTCATCAGCTCCTCCCTATTTCTATCTCTAAACTTCAGTGACTGGAAAGCCGCATCACATCTGTCATCCCATCTCTATCCTAAGGGCTATGACGGGTTGAGATATTCTCACACACCCCGTCCTCTCCTCCCTTCCCCCCTCTGTCTCAGGGGAGGGTAGCCACGCGGAAGCCTGTTCAAGGGATGACGCATCTTGGCGTAGCCCTTCACGAATCTCCGATAGTACCCACAAAACCACAGAAAAGAGCGCAGAGCACTCACGGTCTGGGGCCTCGTCCAGGTTTTCACAGCTTCAATCTTATCCGGGTCTTTGCTACACCATATCGCCAGGCAATGTGTCCAACATAACTAACAAACGTCTGGCAGAACTGGGACTTCTCCAGGGAAAGCTGCAACCCATCCTGCTTCAGCTGGTTGAACAGCTTCATTCGTCTCGCTTCGTATTCTTCCAAGGTGGATCCAAATATTATGAGGTTTTGCAAATATATCAGCACTTCGAACAGGTTCATATCCACCACCGTCTTCTCCATGACCCTTTGGAATGTGGCAGGAGACCCAGATATGCCCTGGGCCATCCTTTGGAATTTGTAAAAGCCCAAAGCGCAAATGAAGGCCATCTTCTCCTTATCGGCCCCATTCATCGGGATCTGATAATACCCACTCCTCAAATCCAGCACGCTAAACCACTTCGCCCCATTCAGACAGGCTAGCGCATCTTCCACCCGGGGAACTGTGTACTGAACTGCTGCCAGAGCACCTGTTCAGTGTTCCGTAGTCCATATACGTACGGACCTTCCCATTCTTCCTCTGAGCCACTACGGTACGAGACGCATAAGGGCTTTGGGACTCCGTGATGATCCCAGCCTCCTTCAACTTGTCCAAAATGCTGCCGCACGTCTTCCACATCTGCAGGGGCCAGTCGCCGTGATCGCTCTCTAAACAGAATATCACCAGTCACCCGTATGGTGTAGCGAGTGCTCCTGGAACAACCCACATCTCACTCTTCGAGGAAAAAAAAACATCTCTTATCCTCAACATCTTCTCCACCAGCCTCCGTTTCCGACCCTCCGGCACAGGTGATGACTCAAATTTAGGCCTTTTCCCGACAGCTCTCCCCCACCTGGCCTCACGGGGGCGCCATGCATCACCGTCACAGGGAACAAACGTGCCAGAGACATTCCTCGCTTAAAGATAAACTCCCGTTCAGTAGTGTTCCTGACGATCACTGCCAGCCTGCATATCTGTAGCACGGATGACTTCTGCAATCCTCTATTACAAGCACCCCAGCAGGGAATCTCGACTCCCCCTCAAGATCCTCCCGGTTGTCCAGTAAAAGGGATTCACCCTCAGGCACCCCCGGGAATCTGGTGATACCCATCACACTCGCTACTTCACCCGGACGCACCACCCTGGGCATCGACTGGCACACCAGAGAGTGCCTCGTTCATACGCCGCCTCCAGCCCAGGACGACCCCACTCTTCCTCAAAAGCAGCTCGGAACACTGGGTGCTCTGACAGGTTCTATAAAAAGTCTTCACCCCGCTGATTCCCGTTGCCTAGGGTGAATAGCCATCGACACCGCCAAACAGTGCAAATGCTTTTGTGCGGATAAGGTGTGATTCGCCCTATAATCAGCCACGACAAGTATATGAAACAATAGACAAAGTGCGAGTAAATAATTGTACTTTATAGCAAAATTTGGTGATAGGTTAGCAGCAACAAATAATGGAAAAGGCGCCACATATGTAACTTATTAGTCTTGTGCACATAATATTTTACTACGTTGGATCTCACGCCACCGATTCCATCCACAACATCCTTCCGAGACTCCTGCCATTCTCCGAACCCCCGAGGTCCGGTATCTGCCGCCCTGGAACCGCCGTCCGTTCCTCAGAAGTCCGTCTGTTCTGCTCGCCTCCCGAAAAAGTCCACGCTCCTCAACTCAGCACACATATACGAGATAACAGAACATAATTTCCATTGGCTAACAATGGAATAGAATTTCAATTATCACACTGTATAACCCGGACATCGCTGTTACAGAGGACACCATGCGTAGCAGTTAACTGTACGATAAAGCATTGGTAATAAGTTATTAGCAGCCATCAGTTCATCTAGTATTACTGAGAGTCCGACATTAAGTACTCTTGTTTAGCATTTGCATAGATTGTTGCCTTCCGCATTCTGGTTGAAGGCCCAACTTGGACTTCTTTTATTGATTTTGTTAAAATATTACTCTGTGAACGTGTGAAATCTGTGTGGAGGAATTTTCAAGCAGCAAGGGGTTAAAATGGACTAAATGGAATAAAAAAAAACCTGACGCCTGTAAAAGGCGAGAAGTTGGCGGCACCGAATGCACCAGTCCGTCCCTGTTTTTGTAAGTTTTAACCACCGATCAACTTATTTCTGCTGGAGCGGCTTCCTTACCGTGATTAATGGGCAACGGAATGTACTGTGTCTCCGCACAAAGGTCATGAATAAGAACTGGGTGTGGGTTTTGCCCTCCTCTTTTAATTTAAACCAAAAGGCTTGCAACCCACTGTCTCATCAATGGAATGTGCTGTGTTCAGAGTGCGTGAACAGCTGAGAACTAACAGATACCTCCGGCTTGTCGAGCTTACTGATATGTACTCAACTGTGTAAATCAAGCTGTACTTGAAGCTGTTTTCGGAACACTGACACCTTGCTCTCAGGGAACAGTTTCCAGTGGTATAACGAATAAAGATTGGTTGAAGCGATTCGTGTCTGAGTGCAGTTCCTTAGTATTTCTCCGACAGTTAATGGCGAAGAGGATGGGATCCCTATAGAGTCCGCTTGAGCAAAAGCAAGATAGTGACTCTTACGCTTGACCAGATGCAACATAGTGGAGAGTACGCTTGTGCGGAAGCAAGACAGCGGCTCTTACCCGATGGCAGGAAAATTATCCAGGAGAAAGAACTGGGCCTGCTATTAGCTGAAAGGCAGGGCAGGGAGATTGACGCTGTGCTGCGGGTTAGCGAGTCCAGCGGGCGAGGTCTTAGCTGAAAGGGAGGGCTGCTTCAGATTAAAGGTTGCTGCGGATTAATAACAGCACGGAGTGACGTTACAGCACCCGCTCTTGTGAAACTCACCGGTGAGCGTGTGCGTGCGATTGTGTGATTGTGTGAAAGTGTAGTGTAGTTAACTCTCATTACAGAATAATGGGAACTACCAGTAGAAGTCGAGCCGCTAGATTGTCTGGGGCTCGGGATTCTAAGACTCCCGGAACCCTAAGAGTCGGCAGGGTAGCGACGCCAAGAATGAAGAGGTTAAAGAAGGCTCGACAGATGATAGCAGACCCGTTGGTACCTCCCGGATCACCAGCGGTCAGTGTCATTAAGGAAACGGGAGATGGACTATAAGCAGTAATATTTAGCAGTGACTTGTATGAGGGGTCACACGGCGATTGGCTGTTTGAGGAAAGTTTTAATTTCAACTAATCCCCTACTGGGGGGACGTCACCCGAAATGGGGATGGCGACCCAAATTGGGATGCTGATTACATGTTAGGATGTTGTAAACTATGGAAGAAGGTGGTTAAAAGTCACTAACCTCCAAAGAAAAGGAGATTGAGCAGTCTGAAACAGAGAAAGCTGGGGCTGAAACGAAACCTGGCATGGGAATTTAGCCCCAACTCCCTGTACAGGTCAATAACCGATTGGCACCCAGTAGTGAAATAAACGATTTAATAATGACGTCAAATGCCTTGGGACGACCCGCACCCACCCCTTACAACCCCCCATGCCAGAGGTTCAGGCACCTGACACCCTCAGCGGAGCAGATATCTCTGTTACGAGAGACGGTTGTCAGGAACGAGGAAATGAAGCTAAGGGAGCTGAAGGAAATGTTAGCAATACTCCAAATGAGAGGGAAAAAGAGGCCTGAAAAGAAAAAAAAAACAAAAAAAAAAAAAGAGGAGGCATGAAAAGAGAAAAAGAGAATGGAGGAAAAGCTTTTAACAGTCATGTTCACTATATCTAGAACAACCCCGCTTACCCTGCTGGGTCCACAGACCCTTTATCAATTAGGAGCAACACTGCTCTGTACAGCAGAAGGTATATAGACGGAGTTTCCTCAGATTAGGGTCCCTCAAATGCAAAAAAAAAAAAAAAAAAGAATGGAATGGGCGAGAAAAGGGCTGTTCAGAACCCTTGTCATCTGTGGATAGCTGGATAGTAATCTGTATGCTGGACAATGTCTCAGAGACTGTATGACACATTGATAAGACGAGCCAACCTCCACACGCAATATCTGCAATACACGGTTAATAGCAGCCGGGAAAAGAAGCAGCTCCTTTGCACGGTCTATTGCAGCTCTATTGCAAATGTCACTCGGCTACTTAAGAATGGGGCAAAGAAGCAAAAAGGAAATTATAGACCTGTTAGCTTGACATCGATGGTTGGGAGGCTGTTGGAGACGATGGTCAAGGATAAGGTTACGGTGTACCTGGAGGCATATGACAAGACTGCAGAACTCAGCATGGTTTCTTTAAAGGTAAATCCTGCCTGACCAACCTATTACATTTTTTTTCAGGAAATTACAAGTAAGCTAGACAAGGAAGATGCAGTGGATGTTGTATATTTGAATTTTCAGAGGTGCCAAACATGAGGCTACTTAACAAGATAAGAGCCCATCGAATTACGGGAAAGTTACCTACGTCGATAGGGCGTTGGCTGATTGGCAGGAAACAAAGAGTGGGAATAAAGGGATCCTATTATGGTTGGCTGCCGGTTACCAGTGGTGCTCCACAGGCGTCCCTGTTGGAGCCGCTTCATTGTACGTTGTACATCAACGATTTGATTTATGGAATAGATGGCTTTGAAGCTAAATTTGGCGATGATACGAAGATAGGTGGAGGGGCCGGTACTGCTGAGGAAACAGAGAGTCTGCAAAGAGACTTGGATAGATTGTAAGAATGAGCAAAGAAATGGCAAATGAAATGCATTGTTGGAATGTGTATGGTTATGCACTTTGGTGGAGAAATAAACGGGCAGACTAATATTTAATTAGGGAGAGAATTCAAATGTCTGAATGCAACGGGACTTGGGAGTCTTCGTGCAGGATACCCTTAAGGTTAACATCCAGGTTGAGTCAGTGGTGAAGAAGGCGAATGCAATGTTGGCATTCATTTCCAGAGGAATAGAGTATAGGAGCAGGGATGTGAGGTTGAGGCTCTAAAGGCGCTGGTGAGACCTCACTTGGAGTATTGTGCGTAGTTTTGGTCTCCTTATTTAGGAAAGGATGTGCTGACGTTGGAGTGGGTACAAACAAGATTCAGTAGAATGTTTCCCAGAATAAGAGTGTTAACATATGAGGAACGTTTGTCCGCACTTGGACTGTATTCCTTGGAGTTTAGAAGAATGAGAGAGAACCTCATAGAAACATTTCTAATGTTGAAAGGCATGGGTACAGTGGATATGGCAAAGTTGCTTCCCATGTTGGAGGAGTCTTGTACGAAAGGGCATGACTTAAGGATTGAAGGGCGCCCATTCTGATCAGAGATGCGAAGAATTTATTTTTTAGGTAGAGGGTAGTGAATCTATGGAATTTATTGAAAAGGGCGGTAGTGGAGGCCAAGTCATTCGGTGTATTTAAGGCAGAGATTGATAGGTATCAGAGTAGGCAGAACATCAAAGTTTATGGTGAGAAGGCGGGGGAGTGGGAATAAACGTGTGAATGGATCAGCTCATGATGAAATGGCGGAGCAGACTCGATGGCCCGAATGGCCGACTTCTGCTCCTTTGTCTTATGGTCCTATGGTGTATTACACATTACAAACTTACCCGCATTATGACCAGGCTGTATACCCTTATTTAAACGGTAAAGCTGAAGGCAACACCGTATGTGTATTTTTGTCCTGAGGGATTAGAGCTCCTGGTAGACTTAGTGGAATATCAGAAAACAAAATTCCGACTAGGGGACTCCTCAATGCCTCGTTTGGCAGTGGTCATAAACCCACCAGAGAAGCCTAAAGATATCGGGACGATGGTAGAACGATTGCCGAAAGAAGCCAGGGTTGTTTATGTTATGCCTCTCCGGTTACTGGGACCGGAAGCCCAAATATAATTCCTTAACGAAGAGGATGGGACAATTATGTTTAAATCTGCGAACTACGAAACAACCTTTGAAAAGCAACAACCACCACCAGAAGCCCCTCTACTTCCCCCTAGAGCCTTAGTACCGGTACCTGGGAACCTATGCAACAAGGCAATCTTGTGGGAATGGCCCAAACAGCTCCCGAGCAGAAAGTTTCTCTGAAAATAATGTGTCACTGCTCTGTATTAAACAGTACCGTATAGCTGCTGATGCTGAAGATGGTGTCGCTCCAGTAATTGCCACATAATTGCTGCAAGAGTTCCCCTTGGTATCACGAATAATAATTGGTTGAAGCGATCTCCTCCGTGTCTGAATGTAGTTCCTTAGTATTTGTCCTACACTATGCCACTAGAAATTGAAACATGATTTTGCTTATTGTAACCTATATGTACTTTGATAATGAACTTATTTTGAAATTTAACATTTGATACAGAAAAATTGAATAGAAAATGAATGGCGAGGAGGACAAATGTTTTCCTCTTAAGCTAGGGCAGTATGCAGTTGGACCATCTGATGGACCATCAAGTATGAAAAGCTGTGTCATAAAACCCGGTATAGGTAGACGTTTTTTACTAAGAATTTAATAATGCTTACGGGGTGCAAACAACCGTTAGAAAGAAACAATATTAGCACAACAATTGTAGGGGTAAGAGTCTGCTTGCCTTCCTTTCATGATAACTTTTCTTCAATAGTATTGTGGTGATCGCGTACGGATCATTGACTGAATAACTAATACATCGTGTCCTATTTTTACACCTCAGATGTAACTGCACACCTATGCAAGAGGTAAAGCAACAGAAATTCACCAGAAAAGTGAGAGAATGTTTTACTTCCAAATTCAGAAAGTGACAGTTGATCTCATTCAATCGTTAAAGTATGTTACAAATTTTAATAGATTGTTGCATGGGTGATTAATTCTCATGCCACCGGGAGTGCTTCTTAGAATTGCGCTCAGAATGTTCTGTTTAAATCCTGTTAAATTCTCCAAGAACGGAATGTATTCATTATTTGCATGTATGTACCATATTCCTGAAGGATTTGAATGGGCTGTGAACATATGACATATTATGAAGTGTCTGCATCATCCACGTATAAGAAAGGTGATGTATCTTCCATTTTCATTGAGTTGTTTCTTTTCTCGTGTTATATCGATGCCAGAACGTCAGTGAGTGACTCCGCCCAAACCTCATGTCAGTAATGCTGGGAATAAAATTAATCACATTGTATCCTGTTTTATCGCAATGGTAAATGAGCGAATTGATACAATGCCTCTCCTGATGCTACTATTGATTTTCACTGCAAATGGTAAGTCTTGATACATACTCCTGACGACTGATATGGATTATTATCAGGACCCTTTCTGAACCAATACAATTGTTTCGAAGTCTCGTGTGGTCCCCAGAGTTTAACTAAATAATATGTCCATTGAAGTATAACTGGAAATAATCAGTGCTGATCGGAATTACGGTGAAATGCACTGTGACATATTGAGTTGGACATATAAACATTGGGCTTTCATTTGGAGAGCGAAATCTATTCAATGCAGTACACTCTTTGTAATGCCTTCTGAAGTTTTGCTGGTTGAAAATAAAATATGTTTGACGAATTATAATGCTTATCGCAGGTACAATTCAATGCCCATCTGTAACACAGTATCAGCGTGAGGTGAAGGTTACTAAAGGAAAGGATACGGAAGTGAGTTGTATTTTCAACAGCAGTTCCGATAATCCGGATATTTATTGGTACCGCTTGTATCCGAGCAAAGCACCGCAATTTATACTGTACCGGGACAACACAAGGAAAATTGACGCCGATTTTACAGTGGGGAGGTTCGATGCTCGACTATTTAAAAATTACCATGCGATTCCTTTGACAATATCTGCAACGAAGATTGAAGACGGCGCGATCTACTTTTGTGCATTAGATACCACGGTGTGTGAAAGCCGCCTCAGTTCGTACAAAAACCCTAAGAAACCAGAAATTAAAACATGAACAAACAAAAAAAAAACACCTGTAGCAGACAAAAAATGACTCGAATTTTCAAGGCACCACGGAACACATCTGTTTCCTCTGTAACACTGAGAGCAGTGATATATATATATATAAATAAATACATAGCTATATATATATATATATATATATTTTTTTTTTTTATCAGTTATGACTCCCTGCCGTACGCGGCCTGATGGGAAGCACATGTTTTCAGGTGTCTCAGCGGATGTGGTCGTCATTCTTATCAGCCAGCAGATCAGAATACGGAATTGGAACGTTTTTTTTTTAGGAACGGAGAGGGTTAGGGCAACAGAGCATGGGAGTTAGTTAATATCCGCAAGTAGTGTTCATACACAATATTGCAGCGAGGAGAGCATATTCCCAGAGAAATCAGCCATTCAGTGAATGTTCCTCGGGATTTCACTGTGTACCTTAATAAAGGAAGTTATGCTCATCTAAAGTGAGGTAAAACGTTTCGATCATCAACACGGGATACTGATAAATGTGGAAAATACAAAAAACAAAACCGTTCAGCAAAGTATACGATGTCAAGTTCCCCAAATCGCTCGCATCTACTATGCTGTATGCAACTACTTTTAGTTAGCATTAAGTTAGCACGAAGGAAGCACAGCCAGTCATGTAACAAATACACAATTCGCATGTTTGGGTTCGAAATGTATAAATAGAACGTCCACTGAACTTGACAGCCATGATTGTATTCCATTTTGTTGCGGTCATTCAATATCATCATGAAAATTCGGTTCCATTAACTATTATTTTCTCTTCTAGTTATTTATGTCCTCACATTTGTGCTACATTAGCTTAGCTTTTCATTTGAACTTCCGAAGAACATGTGTCGATGAGAACATTTATTTGAAGAATACAAGGACCGACTTCTGTGTCGAATTACCAAACGGCCAATGTTAATTTTATTTCAAGATAGGAAAAACTGTGTTGATAAGGTGTACATCTGGAAAAGAGGCATGTTTTTCCACATCCCATTCACTTCATGTCGCAATATGACTAAAGTATCTGTCAACTTGTATGTTGATTAACTTTATTGAAACTGGATCCATTTCGGATTTGCGTAACCCGGGGCGGGGGGTGGGGGCGATTTTATAGAACCTGCCCACAAAGCATGGAACGTACTTGACGAATTTCAAGTTACATTCAAGATTACTTATCATTCATGTGTGCAGCAATATTGCCAAATGAAACAGTTTTCCTCAGGGGTCAAGGAGCAAACAATAAAAGAGCAGTACACTCCAATCTAAGCATCGTCCATGGCACAAATTGGAAATATGTTCAAAATATCAGTAAAATTGTAGAGTCATCAGGGTGTTAATGTAGCCCACGTCCCTGGATGGTATGACTGTACATTTGATGGTAAACTTTCGTGTTCCAGATCGTGCTTTCACAAAGCGAACACTACAGATCAGCACAGAGCGAACACGGGATGGTACTGCCATGCGAACACTAAAGTACAGCATCACCGGGATTGGCTGCCCCAGCCCCTATACGGGTTTCAGCAACGCCTCAGAGAGCCTCTCCAAAACCGCCTTGAAATCTCCTATTCTGATCGCGCAAAACAGGGAAGTCCATATTTGGAGCCTCTTCTTTGCGACAATCGAGGCAAAGCAGTTCTTCTGATGTCATTCTCAACAATGAATCGGTGAAACGGACTTACAGTGTTGTGCGTTACCAATCTCCAAAATCTGTTTGCGATCACAATAAAGCGTCCAATTCAATAATTCGCAACACACACCGACCAATGGTTTACAGCAATCCCATACGAAAACAGGATGATGGTATGTAAAAGTGCAGATTCAACACTATGAAGCAACGCCATGCAAGGATAGTCCTGCAGTACCTGACGATCTTGGTATTCCGCAGTGACTTCGGATCGTATATTTTTAATTTAAGTACTAAGATTACTCATAGCTCGATTTTCTCTTCACTCCAAGTCTGTTAATGCTCAGCGGCAGTGGTTTCATTGTGCTTGAGTTCTGGGAACTCTTGGAGACGTTCGTTCTCCAGGATAAGCTCTTTTGCGACAGGTACGCAAAACTGCAGATAGTCTGAGAACCCATTAAGGAACTGGACATGCCACTCGATAACCTTCGGCTCATGAGGGGAGAATGCTGAGGTGACATATAGAAGCTACATGGAAGCAGTCGCCCCTTGGGTGCAGGAGACATGTAACGGGGTGACGGTTAGGGGAGCGTAGGGAAATATATAGTTAACATAAAGTCACCGTTTCACAGTTCCTCTCAATAATAAAAATATATCTTCTGATACTGTTGTGGATAACGAGCCACCGTGGGGAATTAGCAGTGAAATTGGCTACGGCACTAAGTCTGATGCTGTAGCTCAGGTGAAGGGAAGAGGACCGCAGTTGCAATAGGAGATTTTACCGTTATCGGGACAAAGCAGATTATCTGTGTGTACGAAGAACACAACCGTATGCTGCCTGCCAGATATCAGGGTCTCAATTGAGACGGCTCAGGAACAGACATTCTAAAGTTCGAGAGTGCGCAGCGTGGTCTTGATTCAGTTTGTCTCCGATGACGAACGTAAAAAACGTAAGGAGGGCCAGAAAATAAATTTTAGGAAATATGGTATAAACTTTCAAAAGGGACCGGCAGAGTAATAATCTTTGTATTGTTGCCCGTGTCATGCGCCAGTGAGGGTAAGAATAGAAATATTGTGATGTGGAATTCGTGGATGAGGGACATGTACAAGGTCAGGGATTCACTTTTATGGATTATTGGAGAGTATTCAGTGAACTCTGCAAAACGGACAGAATACACCTGCACGCGTGAGCGTCCAATATACTTGCAGAATTCTCGGGGGAGGGGATGGTGATAAACCAGTTTGCCAGTAAGATGGGAACCAGAGTGATACTGCTGACGATAATAACGTTGTCAACAGGGTGAGTTGCAATGTAATAAGGCGGACAAAATCTAAAACAGTGAAGACTGGTTTATATCTAAATATGCGCAGCATATGGAATAGGGATGAAGAATTTGTAGCACAGATACAATTGGAATATACCCGTAGCTCATAGAGGATTATAGATGTGAGTTCAACGTCCAAGCCTGAACATTGTATCGAAATGATATGCAGGTGTACTGAAGGGTTGGCGTGACTTTAATTTTCAAAAGGAAAGCAAATCTTTTGAAAGTGATGGCATAGGGTCGGAATGTGCTGAATTGTCTTGGGTGGACTTTACATCTGCAGTTAAATAGAGCATGATATGAGTTATATACAGACACAATACAGTAGTAGCGATGTGGTCTACACACTACAACGTGAGTTAGAAATGCATACTACAACCGCAATGTTATGATACTCATGGTGGTTTTAATCAGCAGATTGATTGATGAAATTCAGTAAGTGCCGCATCCCAAGTAGGGTCTTTCCAGAATACATTCCTGACATCGTTTCAGAACAGGTCGTGATTGCGAAACCTAGCGATGATTTATTCCGGATTGCGTGTTGTGCTATGAACTGGAACTGAGAGCTTTAGGTAAAGAAACCCTAAGGGAAAGCTGATCAAAATGTGATAGAATTCCTCCTGAAATTTGAGAAACTGATGCTGGAGGCAGAAGTGTCATTATTACAGTAGCGGAAAGAGAAATACAGGGGCGTGAGTGCAGAGCTGGTCAACATTGTATGACTATAATTACTGGGAGGGATGACGACCAAACAAGTATGTCTGCAACCATTGAAAGCCATCGAAGACAACCTACAGGATACTTGGTAGTGTGGAGGAGCAGAGGGATCTGGGGTACATGTCCACAGATCCTTGAAATTTCTCTCACAGTTGGATAGGGTAGTTAAGAAAGCGTATGGGGTGTTAGCCTACATAAGTCGAGGGATAGAGTTTAAGAGTCGTGATGTGACGATGCAGTTCTATAAAACTGGTTAGGCCACACTTGGAGTACTGTGTCCAGTTGTAGTCGCCTCACTATAGGAAAGATGTGGAAGTATTGGAAAGAGTACAGAGGAGATTTACCAGTATGCTGCCTGGTTTCGAGAGTATGGATTATGATCAGAAATTAAGGGAGCTAGGGCTTTACTCTTTGGAGAGAAGGAGGATGAGAGGAGACATGATAGAGGTGTACAATATAATATGAGGAATATATTAGTGGATAGTCAGCGCCTCTTCCCCAGGGCACCACTGCTCAATACAAGAGGACGTGGCTTTAAGGTAAGGGGTGGGAAGTTCAAGGGGGAAATTAGAGGAAGTTTTTTTTTTAACTCAGAGAGTGGTTGGTGCGTGGAGTGCACTGCTGAGTCAGTGGTGGAGGCAGAAACACCAGTGAAGTTTAAGAGACTACTGGACAGGTATATGGAGGATCTTAAGTTGGGGGCTTATATATGAGGCAGGGCTTGAGGGTCGGCACAATATTGTGGGCCTAATGGTCTGCACTGTGCTGTACTCTTCTATGTTCTATGCATTCCAAATGCAGGATCTAACAAGAGAAATCAAAACTCACATAAACGCCAAAGACAGCATATAATAATACAAAGGATAAATGAACGTTGAAGGATTGGAACGTATTAAAATACAGCAGACGGTAACTCAAAAATATGAAAGAAAATATAAGATACAAAGGGATCTAGCTATAATATTGAAAACGATAACAAATGTTTTCTTTCAGTCACATAAAGAGCAAAGGAGATGTAAGAGTGGATAGAAAGGAAAGGCAGGAGGTGGATATTGGACCGCCGGAAAATAATGCTGGAGACGAAATAATTGGGGGTGAGCGTGGGGATTGTACGCAAAGAGATACCTGAGGAACGGAAAACATATTCTTCACTGTGAACGATACTAAAAGTATGCCGGAAGCCTGAGCTGAATTGTGTGAATCTGTAATTACTGGAGATGTTTCTTCTGAAATTGAAACCTCTGAAGATAGATCGGTCACCTGGACCAGTCAGTATACAGAACAATGTTCTGTAAGAAATGGATGAAAAAGTACTTGCGTAAATTATTATGATCTTTCAAGAATCAATATAATTATGGCATGGTTCCGCAAGACAGGACAAACTCAGAATTCCCACCTCTATTCAAAGAGGGAGAGAGTCAGTAGGGAGCATAATAAAGCTCAGTTAGTCTCAGCAAAGAGTGGATGGGAATTTATTGGAGTCGACTTTTAAGCATGGACAAAGTGTGAGCTAATTGACAAGATAAAAATATTGAGAATTCTGGGAGGTTTGTTTCGTTGGCTGCAGGTGACCTCTGGTTTTCCACAGGGGTCTGTTTTTGGAAAACCTATTTGTAACTCTGTGCCAAAAACTTCGATGACGCATTTGATGGTATTGTGACACATTTGGAGACGATGAAATTATAGTTCGCAGGGCAGGTAGTTTTGAACAATTAGAGGAGCTGCATAATAACTTTGAGAGGGTAGGAGAATGGACAGCGATGTGCCAGATGCAATTCAGTTTCAGGAAGTGTCTGGTTATGAACTTTGTTTGGAGAAATAAAATAGTAGACCGCTTACTAAGTGGATATTAAAATAAGAAATTAGAAGTTGAAGAGGTCTTGTTTCTTTTTTCTTCAAGATTACCTTATGTCTGTGGTGAGGAAGGAAATTGCGATGACGTCATTCATTTCAAGGTGACATAGATAATAAAACCAAGGATGTAAAATTGAGCATATAAAAGGTAGTGATTAGCCCCACTTGGAGTATTGAGTGCAGCGTTGGGCCCCTTCTGAAATAAATAATGCATTGACATTAGGGAAGGTTCAACTGAGGTCACAAATATGTTCTCGGGATTGAAAGAATTGTCATATGGATAACCTGAGAGGAATGAGGGGTGCCGTCCGTGGAACTAAAGGAATATTGAAAGCACTTGATAGAGAGGATGTAGGAGAGGATTTTGCCCATGATGGGGCCATCTATGGCCAGAGGGCACAACCACCGAATAGAAGCGCAACCGTCTAGAACGGAAGTAAAGTGATTTTTAGCCAGAATGCGGTGTACATATCGAATTATTTGCCACTGGTGGCCGTGGAAGCTATGTCATTTGGTGTACTTCAGGTAGATTCTGATGGCCGGTTCATTGAGCATGGTGTGAATGGATCGAAGAGGAAGGGATGAGATTGGAGCATTGCAATAAAACGGATCAGTCATTATGTAATTTTGGAAACAAGTGGCCCAATTCTTATGCAATAACTTGTGGTCTGCACTCTCTCACCTTAAGTTTGCCGTGATTTTGTTTGTTTGTTTGTTTGTTTGTTTGTTTTTGATGAGCTCTCCTGCCCTGTAAGGGAGCCGTAGAGTATTGGGTTCTGACATATCTAGAATACCTGAATTGACTAATTGTTGTTTAGCGAGTGTCGTTAATCCCTTGTTTCTTTTTTTTTTTTTCTTTTTTTGTTTCATCTAGCTAAGTTTAATTAGATTGACTCAGGAATCCTGCATATGGTACTATATAAGCGGACACCCGATTAACACTCGTCCCTGCGTCCCAGTATTGAGAATGTTTCGTCTCGTTGTGCCGCTTTTGCAGGAGCCATCGACATTTTGATGGAACTATGATTAATAAACCCAGGTCTTTGTCTGTACTTGGAATCTGTTTTTCCTCCGTCTTTGGTTTCATTCATTACCAGTGACACGCAGGACAGAAGATCTTAGCGATGTAGTAGACCCCGCGAAATTTGAATGGCGGCTCAGAATTTGGTCAGCCGACAGAGCAGATGTCACCTATTGTATAGTCCAGTTCTGAGTCTACGTTCCGACTGACACGAGTCTTCCTTCCGAGTTTCTGAGTTCACCTTCCGTGTTTACGTTCCGATCTTCTTCAGTCTAGATTCAAGGCATTTTTCAAATATCTCTAGATCCACAATGTTCAAGAGGATTCCATCGGCCTTCCATGTTTCCAAATTTCATTCAAAGCTCCAGACTTTTGTTCAATGATTCCGGGTTTTATTCAATGTTTCCGTTGCTTATTCTATGAGTTCTCCATGTCTGTCTCGATTTCATAAGTTCTGTCTCGAGTTTACCAAAACAATCCTCAGGATGCCAGTTTTTTTTTTTTTCTCGAGTTTATTGAGTTTGACTTATTCTACCAGACCTATATCCAAGAAACTTGCTCTGTGCCGATGTTACTATTCTTGTCTTGAGTTTTCCAGATTACTCTGCAGTCTATAAGGTCTATCCTGAGTGTAGCATACTTGTGTCGAGTTTACGAACTTATCAAATCGTTCTCGAGTTCATCAGTCATTTTCCAAATTAGCCAGTTCCGTTTCCTGTAGTCCCTGGATCTCTAGTTCCCGAGGTCTTCCTGGGCCTTGATCACGGCCATAGCGAGCAGACTGCTTTAATAAACTGTACTGGTCTGCACGTAGAGCTGCAGGGTATTGGGCGTCTAATGCACCAAGAACACCCTAATAGGTTAATTGTTGTTTATGGAGTGTCGTCAATTCCTGCTGTTTCTGCTCGTTTCCTTGAATTTATTTTGACCGATTCGGTGTTTCGAAGTCTTTGTATTATTCAAGTGGAAAACCAATAAGTGCTTGTGGCGGGGTTTTACCTTTGAGGATGCTTCGTTTTGTTGTGCCGTTCGGCCGAGCCGTCGATATTTTGTGGGAATTCTGATTAATAAACTCTGACTGCACCATCTCTATATAGGAGTATGTCATTCCTCCGTTCTAGGGCACAGTCTTTGGCAATGTACACCGAGCCATCCTCCAGTTTATAATTAATTAGCAAATGTAGGCGTCTGCCGATGCACTTTGCATCTAATGAGTCACAATAAGATCGCCTCGATTTCTTTGAGTTCCAAAGTCTAAATCAGTAATTTGCATTTGTGTATTTCATGTCCTGGAAACGCGAGTGTAATTTTTTCTGGTTTTGTCTGGATTAATAATGTATTCCATCTATCAACACTTGCAGAAATGAGCTTAATTGTCCAAATGTGGACTTAGCAAAGCCTTATACAATTAGAGCTTAGAGTTCCGACTTGCTATAATGGAACTTTGCGGAAATCGGACGTATTAGAGAAGGATAATTCACTAAGTTCCACCGCCCAGGCAGTGGAAAAAAAAAGTGACCAACATGTAGCTGTGGTGTATTAGACTTTCAGGCATCGACCAATCCCCGATGAGATTCATCAGTCTCGCAACTTGATGGAAGACAAGGAGACTGATCGTCTTCGCAGGGGCCGTAACTGAGTGCACAAAGTCTAAGTGGCGATGTTGAGGCTTTAGTTCTTCAAGGCTACAACGATGAATGGTTTAGTCAGAGAAAGTAAAGATAGGAGCATGCCTCGGTCATTTTTCTTCCGTTGCATCTTTGTATTTGGTAAGTTGGATCAGTAGAGATGCCAGGCAGAATAGTTGAATGCACCTATTGCATGATGTATGAAAGTTGGGAGATGTTCAGTGCTCCTGAAGACTAGAGATTGGAAATGTGTATCTAGTCGCATCTTGAAACATCTGGCGTTAAGTATTTGGAGATGCAATCGGAGGAACTCCGGATCACGCGGGATGCTGAAGGGTATAGTCCGTAAATATAGAGAGGTGGCTGCATCCATTGTGCAGGACAGCAAACTGGGTGAACGACAGGAGGGGAGATTTTGAAATAGTCAGCTCAAAGTCCTGCTGTGGACATCCACATCAGCAACAGGTATTTCAATTTGGATATATTTGGAGAAGTGACCTTATAATGGGATGTCACATTGTCCGGGACACTGGTAAAGAGTCTGGCCCTGTTAATCAACAGGAAAGGTGGTGTGTGTGGGGGGCAGGGGGTTGGGTTGGGAGGAAGAGGCTCGCTGTGGTGATATAGGATTGGTTAGTTAGGGGAACGGACAATAAGCTCTGTGGCCGAGAACAAGATTTCAATTTGTCATGTTGCGTCCTGTGAGTCCTGGGAATATCAGGACCAATTCTCAGCTTTCTGAAATGGGAGCCTGAAAGGCCAGATGTCGAGGTTAATGTAGGTACCAAGGACATGGGTAGGACGACAGACAAGGTTCCAGGGAGTGCAGTGTGTTAGATTCCAACTTAAAAGACAAAACCTCCGAGGTTATGACCTCCAGATTGCGACACGTGCCACGTACAAGTGAGAAATTAGCTAGGAAGATTCTAAAATTTAATAGATTGGTGAGGAGTTGGTGTAAGAGGGATTGCATAAGATTTTCGGATCATTGAGCTCTCCTTCAACGAATTTGACAACTGTACCGAATGAACCGGTAAGACCTGTACAAAAGTTCTTGCACTGAACGGATTGTACTTGAACTGTTGGGGTACAATATCCGAGATGAAAGGTCTGTTAATGCTGCACGGTGTGTTTAAAATATAGTTGCAAGAGATGGGCACTAGAGTTGCAGGACTCTGGAGTCGTGGTTGAATCGGACGCTGCAAGTCTTCAGGAAAAGTCAGGAATTGCAGGTTGACAACAATGCAAGCTGTGTCTTGAGGACGATCGTAGGACAGGCCGATGAACCCCTATATTTGTGATTCTGTGGCCATGTGTGAATTGTGTAGCTGTAGACATTGATAACACTTAGAATTATGAAGCTGTAGTCATGTGTTATCATGGTCTGCTCTATTAAGTACGTATTCCGGTTCATGGTCCGGTAAATCGATACCTTATTCCGGTTTTTCCTGTTTTAATTTGTTCCATTTTGTGCGTTATTTGAGGCACCTGATTCTCGTTTTGGACTGGCACATACATACTTCTCCAACCAAGTATTTCCTCCTGGACGGTTCCCTTCCCCTTCCTTTTGAATCTACGCCTGCAACCTCGCCTGCTTCCTTACCTGTTACCTTCGTCTGACTCCTCGTCAGACATGCCCGTCAAGTTAACCCGCCGGAGAGAGAATGAAGCCTTGTCGCGTCAAGATAAAGAACAATCTATCGTTGACTTTGTAGCTGTCTCTTTGTGGCCCAGTGTTCAGTGTTCCGTGTCCAGAGGAGTCCACGCCCTATGCCCCGTTACCAAGGAGGGGAGGTGACTCTGTGTAGAGCCTCGGCCCTAAGTCCTGTACCGAAGGAGGGATCCTGGCTCAGTGTTCCGTGTACGAGTCCTGGCCCTATGTCCTGTTCCCAAGGAGGGGTCCCGGCTCTGTGTTCTGTGTTCCTGTGCTCCAAGTTCCAGGCGCCGTGTTCCAGTCATATCCAATTCAAGGTTTCGTGTTCTCGTACTCTGCTGGATCGTGCCCATCCGAATACCCGAAAGTTACTTCGGCAGTTTACCTCCGCAGTTTCCTCACCACGTATCCTCGGCAGTCATCCCGGCCCTGCGTCCAGGAAAAGGACCCAGCCCTGCGAAAACATGCCGGCTCTGTGTCCAAAAAAGGGTCCCGGCCCTGCGCTCCATGGAGGCGTTCCGGCTCCGTACCCAAGCCCAAACGAAGCCCTAACAAGCCCATTGTGGTGGCAAAAACGGATCTGAGCAAAACGGGTACATATATTCGTTGAAAGTGGCATCACTTCTAGATGGTCTCAAAATTATGACATATTGGCCTTCGTAAATTAATTTTTACAATACAGAAAATGCGATCATATCTCGAAGTTGTGCCAGACGTTGTTGAGGCCGAATATCGAGTTTTGTATCGCTAAAGTAAGATGCAATCAAGGTTGAACCCGCGCAGAGCAAATGTACAAGGATCTTGCACTGTCGGGAGGACATGGGGCTGAAGGAAAGATTGAATAGGTTAGGAACGTATTCTTTATAACGCCGCAGAAAGACAGGAAATTTAATAAAGGAATATGAAATTATGAAGGGTATAGAGAGTGTAAATGCAAGCAGACTTTATCCATTGAAGTCGTTTAGGACCACATTAGGAGGTCATAGGTGAAAGGTGAAAAGTATAAAAAAGAACGTGAGGGAAATATATCTTCACTTAGAGGTTTCCAGGGGCGTGGATGAGCTGAAGGTAAAAGCTACCTCTGAGTTTGATTCCAAAGATTTTGAGAAATTTGGATTGGCACATGTAGAGCAAGGAAATGCACGAACATGATCCAGGTGCGCATCTTTGGGACTGAGTAGTTGAAACTTTTTAGCCTTGAGCTACATGCGCAGAAATGACAGCTTCTACGTTATTCTTCTGCATGAGTCGATCAAACAAGTGCCTGTCAAAATGACACGGATGTTTGAAAGATTACATACAAACAAAGGGTATCTATAAGCTACAGCACTTTCACGGTATCATGACCTTTAGCACTCAGTCGCGTCCTTAAACAATAAAACATATGGTTTTAAACATGAATGTCTTCCCAACGTTCCACTCGTCATACTCAGCCAACGTAAAGCTAACTTCCCATATGCCGGGACACTTACCTCGCTGACGATGTAAATACGGAAAATGATGTTCATTTTTTATTAAACATGGATATGAGCGTTATCTTCAAAATCATTCTCAATGTTTCGTGAAATTTCATAGAAAATATATTTTAGGGTGTGTAAATAATGTTTCCAGGAGCTTCTGGCTTCAGAACAAGAAGGTGCTGGCCATAACAGTAGGACGTCGTTTTAGAAAACTGATGAGAGTGATATGTTTTGAGCCAGATATTGCTGACACCGTGGAAGGAACTGCTGCAGCTGCAGGGTATGTTTCAAAAGGATGTTGACAGTTACTTAATTAGTGAGGGAAATATATGTTATTAGGACACAGCAAGAGCCTTTGAGAGCGGAAATTCATGCACTATGATCAAACGGTGTAGCAAGATCAATTATTGACTTAATTTTTTTTTTTTAATTTGTTATAGATTTATGTTCAACATCGTTTATTCCAAGCGCGTCAGCTTCATCACAAAGTCTCACTGATTGATTGCTTGGTATTTTCTCCACTCAGAACTGCCGTTCTGTTTTTTTCTTAATGAGAATTGCAAATCTTCCTTGTCTTTTTTTTTCTTCTTCTTGGTGGCGGAGAAGAGAACTTAGCCGTCAGAATGTACCTGGAGCAGTGAACCCCGCCCCTTAGACATCGTTGAGTGCCATACCCTTAGCAACTGCACCTATTTGATGCCTTTCATTGAAATATTGGCAATTTAATTCAACAGTCCTTCTCTGTTCTTTGTCATTCCGCTGCCCGTCTTGCACTATGAAATTGAAGTCTTTGATTTTGTTTCAACTATTAGTTTCCCGTTAGGCTTACCACTGGTTTCAATCACCTATCCACCCCTATACCACCACCGCCGCTAACACATTAAAGCAGTCCGTAAGCGTTCTGAAATATGTATCGACGTTCGTAATGCACAACGCCCCCATTAACAAGTCATAATTGCGGCTGAATAGTTCCCATTGTCTCAACATTTTCAATAGCTCTCCGCTGCACTCTTTCTCCTGTAACGCATTATCTGCTCCATCACCCTTGTGATTAATTTTGATATTTATCTTTACCATTTTGAGCTTCAGAAGGCTTATCAATAGGTGCCACAAATAAGACACAACACCATGAGAAATAAGTCACATATATGGCATTTGGCCATTTGTTTCGCAATATTATACATATGTGATCCAATTTCCTCGTTATCCTATTGTCTTGTCTCTCCTAATATCAGCATGTGCTTCTATATGTATATATATGTATACATATATACGTGTATCGTTTCCTCAGCTGCCTTTTGCAACGAATTTAAGAAATGCACTATTACTATGCTTAAGATATTGCTCCTTGTCCCAGTTTTATAAAGGAAGTCTGTGTCTTCTGAAGTTATGTCCTCCCGTCT
Organism: Mobula hypostoma; assembly: GCF_963921235.1. Classification (NCBI taxonomy): domain Eukaryota; kingdom Metazoa; phylum Chordata; class Chondrichthyes; order Myliobatiformes; family Myliobatidae; genus Mobula; species Mobula hypostoma. The sequence continues at coordinate 22,537,420 of NC_086106.1, forward strand.
TAAACTCGCCTACTATTGGAAACATCCTCTCCATATCCACCCTATCAAGTCCTTTTTTTTCCCCCATTCGTTAGCTTTCAATAAGATCACACGGAATTCTCCAAAATTTAACTGAATTATGTCCCAGACACATCCAAAGCTCCTCATATGACAAGCAATTCAATTCTTCGAATTCAATCCGGCATATTTTATGAATCCACTCCAGATTCACGTATCCTTTGTAAGACAAGGGGCTCAAACCTGGTCACAGTACTTGGAGAGGCGTCACAAGTGCTTTATAATGTTTCAAGATGACATCGTTGCTCTTATATTCTAGTCCCTTGAAATGAATGCTAAGATTACATTTATCCACCTCAGCATAATCTCAAATTGCAAATTAATCTTCAGTGCATTCTGCTTCAGTCGTTCATGGTTAAAAGAGTGTTGTGTGAACCATGCACTTTGACTTCATTTGGAAATACAGAATCGTGTAAAACTGCAGTTATTGTGGTCAAACCCGTTCAACTCAGGCCTTCAATTTAAATTGTTGATTGGCAATAAATAACTGTTTTTTCCGCTAACATTAAAATACAGATTTATCTTGATCATTATCATTTTCCCTCTTACTTTGTAAACATGCCAGAACCAAACATCACCTCCCTAGGTTTTCCTTTTTAATTTAAATTTACTTCCATGTTTTCTTCTCTTTTGTAACATGTCCGAACATGTCTTCTTTATCATACGTTTACTCCACACTCTTCCGAACAGGACTTGTCGTGACCATGCTCCCGCCACCCCACTAGGAATAGGGCTCCCCTGGTCCTCACCTACCACCCTACCAACCTCCGGGTCCAACATATTATTCTCCGTAACTCCGCCACCTCCAACGGGATCCCACCACTAAGTACATCTTTCCCTCCCCCCCTCGCTCTGCATTCCGCAGGGATCGCTCCCTACGCAACTCCCTTGTCCATTCGTCCCCCCCATCCTTCCCCACTGATCTGCCTCCTGGCACTTAGCCGTGTAAGCGGAACAAGTGCTACACATGCCCTTACACTTCCTCCCTTACCACCATTCAGGGCCCCAAACAGTCCTTCCAGGTGAGGCAACACTTCACCTGTGAGTCGACTGGGGTGATATACTGCGTCCGGTGCTCCCGATGTAGCCTTTTATATATTGGCGAGACCCGACGCAGACTGGGAGACCGCTTTGCTGAACATCCACGCCCTGTCCGCCAGAGAAAGCAGGATCTCCCAGTGGCCACACATTTTAATTCCACATCCCATTCCCATTCTGACATGTGTATCCACGGCCTCCTCTACTGTAAAGATGAAGCCACACTCAGGTTGGAGGAACAACACCTTATATTCCGTCTGGGTAGCCTCCAAACTGATGGCATGAACATCGATTTCTCTAACTTCCGCTAAGGCCCCACCTCCCCATTGTACCCCATTTGTTACTTATTTTTATGCATACATTCTTTCTCTCACTCTCCTTTTTCTCCCTCTGTCCCTCTGAATATAACTCTTGCCCATCCTCTAGGTCCCCCCCCCCCTTGTCTTTCTTCCCGGACCTCCTGTCCCATGATCCTCGCGTATCCGCTTTTGCCTATCACCTGTCCAGCTCTTGGCTCCATTCCTCCCCCTCCTGTCTTCTCCTATCATTTTGGATCTCCCCCTCCTCCTCCAACTTTCAAATCCCTTACTCACTCCTCCTTCAGTTAGTCCTGACGAAGGGTCTCGGCCTGAAACGTCGACTGCACCTTTTCCTACAGATGCTGCCTGGCCTGCTGCGTTCACCAGCAACTTTGATGTGTGTTGCTTGGATTTTCAGCATCTGCAGAATTCCTGTTGTTTGTCGTGACCTACTTTGTTGCCAGGAAGAAAATGAAAACCGCAAAAAAAACAGTTGATTTGATTAAAAAAAATCACTTCCTGACGAACATTTTCAACTGTTTCCAACGTGTATTGCGGTTCATAACCGTGAGCATCGGCTTCATATATGTATATAGTTTTAGGAACAATTGATCGACATTTATCTTTATTTCAACAGTTACAATGATCTTTCTGCAAGCAACTTTCTTTCTGGATGTGCGCGTGGTGAAAATGTCCTGACGTTAGGACTGCAATCATTCTCTTGAAATATACAGAAGACGAAAATATTGAATAGGAATGGTAGTTTAAATGTCAATTGTAGAAAACAATGTCTTTACCCCCTGTTGTCAACCGACTGGTGTTCAATTTAAAGGTTTGATAAAACTGTATACTTTCCATTCATAGGGACATACGTAGACCTGCTACATTTGGTAGAAGCCTCTTCCCTATAATTCAGAATCAAAGAAGGAAGCGTCGTTGGTTGATATGAGAGGGGTGAAGTTTAACAGGGAAAAAATAAAGTATTGGACCAATTGATGCAAGAATATTTAATGAACTACGATAGCAAGTGGTTCAGTCAGCTACATAGAACATGGAATAGTACAGAACAGTACAGGCCTTTCGTCCCACAATGTTGTGTAGACCTCCAAACCCTGCCTCCCATATAAGGCCCCACCTTAAATTCCTCCATGTAGCTATCTAGTAGTCTCTTAAACCTCACTAGTGTATCTGCCTCTTCCACTGAATCAGGCAGTGTATTACATGTACCAACCACTCTCTGAGTAAAAAATCTTCGTCTAATATCACCCCTTGAACATCGCACCCCTTATCTTAAGGCCATCTCCTCTTGTATTGAGCAGTGGTGCCCTGGGGCTGGGGAAGAGGCGCTGGCTATCCACTCTATGTATTCCTCTTATTATATTTTTACACCACTATTATGTCTCCTCACATTCTCCTTCTCTCCAAAGAGTAAAGCCCTAGCTCCCTTAATCTCTGATCATAATCCGTACTCTCTAAACCAGGCGGCATCCTGTTAAATCTCCTCTGTATCCTTTCCAAGGCTTCCACATCCTTCCTATAGTGAGGCGACTAGAACTGGACACAGTACTCCAAGTGTGGCCTAACCAGAGTTTTATAGAGCTGCATTATTACATCGCGACGCTTAAACTCCATCCCTCGACTGACGAAAGCTAACATCCCATAAGCTTCTTAACTACCCTATTAACATGTGAGGCAACTTTCAGGGATCTGTGGACTTGTACCCCTAGATCCCTCTGCTCCTCCACACTACCAAGTATCCTGCCATTTATTTGTACGCTGCCTTGGAGTTTGTACTTCCAAAGTGTACCACCTCTCACTTCTCTAGGTTGAACTCCATCTGCCACTTCTCAGCCTACATCTGCATCCTATCAATGACTCTCTGCAATCTTTGACAATCCTCTACACTACCTACAACACCGTCAAACTTGTGTCGTCTGCAAACTTGCCAACCCAGCCTTCTACCCACCACATCCAGGTCGTTAATAAAAAAAAACACGAAAAGTAGAGGTCCCAGAACAGACCCTTGTGGGACACCACTAATCACAATCCTCCAATCTGAATGTACTCCCTCAACCACGACACTCTGCCTTCTGCAGGCAAGCCAATTCTCAATCCACCTGGCCAAACTTGCCTGTATCCCATACCTTCTGACTTTCTGAATAAGACTACCGTGTGGAACCTTGTCAAATGCCTTATTAAAATCCATACCGATCACATCCACTGCACTACCCTGATCTATATACGTGGTCATCTCCTCAAAGCACGCTATCAGGCTTCTTAGACACGCTCTGCCCTTCACAAAGCCATGCTGACTGTTACTGATCAGACCCTGATGCTCTAAATGCCCAGAGATCCTACCTCTAAGAATCTTTTCCAACACCTTTCCCAGCACAGACGTACAGCTCACTGTTCTATAATTACCCTGACTATCCCTACTATATTTTTGGAACAAGAGGACAACATTCGTCTCCCTCCAATCGTCCGGTACCATTCCCGTGGAAAACGAGGACATAAAGATCCTAGCCAGAGGCTCAGCAATCTCTTCTCTCGCCTCGTGGATCAGCCTGCGAGTTATTCCGTCAGACCCGCGGACCTATCCGTCCTAATATATTTTAACAACTCCAATGCATCCTCTCCCTTAATCTCAACATGCTCCAGAACATCGACCTCACTTATATTGTCCTCACCATCATCAAGTTCCCTCTCACTGGTGAATGCCGAAGAGAAGTATTCATTGAGGATCTCGCTCACTGCACAACCTCCAGGCACACCTTTCCACCTTTATCGTATTCATTTCTACCTTCACTCCTGTCATCCTTTTAGTCTTCACGTAACTGAAGAATGCCTTAGGGTTTTCCATTACCCTACACGCCAAGGCCTTCTCATTTCCCCTTCATGCTCTTCTCAGCCCCTTCTTAAGCTCCTTTCTTGCTTCCCTATATTCCTCAATAGACCCATCTGATCCTTCCTTCCTAAACCTCATGTATGCTGCCTTCTCCCACCTGACTAGATTTTCCACCTCACGTGTCACCCATGGGTCCTTCACCTTACCATTCATTATCTTCCTCACCGGCACAAATTTATCTCTAACATCATGCAAGAGATCTCTAAACATCGACCACATGTCCATAGTACATTTCATTGCAACAATATCATCCCAATTCACACCAGCAAGTTCCAGCCTTATAGCCTCATAACTTGTCCTTCCCCAATTAAAAACGTTCCTGTCCTCTCTGATTCTATCATTTTCCATGATAATACAAATGCCGTCTATAATCCATATAGATCACATCCACTGCAATGCCCTCATTTATATGTCTGTTCATCTCCCCAGTGAACTCTATCAGGATTGTTAGACACAATCTGCCTTTCACAAAGCTTTGCTGACTGTCCCTGATCAGACCATGATTCTCTAAATGCCCATAGATGCTATCTCTAAGAATCTGTTCCAACAGCTTTCCCACCACAGACGTAAGGATCACTGGTCTATAATTACCCGGACTATTTCTACTATCTTTTTTGAACAAGGGGACAACATTCGCCTCCCGCCAATCCTCCGGTACCATTCCCGTGGACAACGAGGACATAAAGATCGTAGCCAAAGGCTCAACAATTTCTTCCCTCGCCTCATGGAGCAGCCGGGGGAATATTCCGTCAGGCTCCGGGGACTTTTCGGTTCTTTTGACACATTTGCGCTTTTATTTTTAAGTATTATATAGTAGAGCAGCGGAATGGTACATTAACGTAGCATAAGGCGTTTGTGAGGACAAATTTGACGATTTTTCTGCAGTTCTGGTCAGCTATCTGCTGCAAATGTGTAAGTACCGATGAAATGTTGTAGAGAATATTTATCAGGAAGTCTCCCGGTCTGAGAGATTTGCGTTATGAAGAAAGGATGAAACAATTAGGACTTTATTTCTCAGAGCTTAGGTATTTGAGAGGAGATTTAACCGAAGTATACAAATTTATGAACGATATTACCGTGGAAACATTAACTAAGAACACCAGTGAGTTCGAGTTTCTTTTTTAGAATTTAATTACATGATATCATGGAGACTATGCAGCAATTTTCACCGCCAGCCGAACTCTGATTTTTAGGTTGCACAGAGCTCTTACCCATACAGCGAGATAAACAACTACACATAACTTAGTTTGGCACCTTACGGTCAGTACATGATCAATCGTTTAAAGGACAGGTGAATTATCTCTCAGCGTGAGCGTAACATATCTTCCTGATTCCTGTTAGAACCATAGACCCATAGAACCTTACAGCTCAGAAACAGGTCTTTTGGTTCTTTTGGCCCTGCCGAACCATTTTTTGCCTAGTCCCAGTGACATGCAGCTGGACCATATCCCTCTATACACCTCTCATCAATGGACCTGTCCAAGCTTTTCTCAAATGTTAAAACTGATCCCTCATTTACCACTTCATCTGGCAGCTCAATCCAGATTCCCACCAACATTCCATATTAACATATGACAATTACAGTACGGAAACAGGCCATCTCGGCCCTTCTAATCCGTACCAAACTCTGACTCTCACGTAGTCGCACCGAGCTGCACTCAGCCCATAACCCTCCATTACACTCCTGTCCATATATCTATCCAATGTAACCTTAAACGACAACATCGTACCTGCCTCAACCATTTCTGCTGGAAGCTCATTTCACACAGCCACCACTCTTTGAGTAAAGAAATTCCCTCTCACGTTACCCCTAAACTTGTGTCTTTTAACTCTCAACTCATGTTCTCTTGTTTGAATATTCCCCACTCTCAATGGATCAAGCCTATCCACGTCAACTCTATCAATCCCCCTCATAATTTTAAACACCTCTATCAGGTCCCGCCTCAACCTTCGACGCTCCAAAGAATAAAGACCGAACTTGTTCAGTCATTCTCTGTAATTTAGGAGATGAGGTTACATTTTAGTAAACCTCCTCAGTACTCTCTCAATTTTATTGACGCCTTTCCTATACTTCGGTGACCAGAACTGTACTCAATACTCCACATTTGGCCTTATGTATATTTAAGCTTTAAAGTTACAGTTAAAGTTCCCTTTAAGATTTCCTCCCTTCACCCTTAGTCCATGTTCTTTGCTTTTTTTCTCCTCCCCTAGCCTCAGTGGAAAAAGCTTGTTTGCATTCACTCTATCAATACCCATCATAATCTTATGTGCCTCTATCAAATGTTCCCTCATTCTTCTACTCTCCAGGGAATAAGGTCCAAACTTATTGAACCTTTCTCTGTAACTCAGTTTCTCAATCACGGCAACATCCTTGTAAACCTTCTCTGCACTCTTTCAAACGTATTAATATCCTTCCTATAACTTGGTGACCAAAACTGTATACAATACTCCAAATTATTTCTTTATTAATCTTCTTATTGATTAAAAAAGCAAAAATACTGGCAAGAAGAGAATTAATTCATATGCATATATAAACCAGGTAACAATATAAACCAAGATTAAGATAGACATTATCAATTTCATGGATATTGTTAAACTAGTATAAAATACATAATAAAAAAATGAAAATAATAACTCTCCTCTTGCCAGTTTATGAAGCGAAAGGGGAAAAAAAGCATTGCGTTTTAAATGAAATAATAAAAACGTACACTATAACAAAACGAAAAAAAAAAAAACTAAATAGGACCTGGTCGTCCATTTTGAGGATAAGACCAAAAAAGAAAGATAGAAACACCTTTTCATCAAAATGTAAAACTTCCAAAAAAAAAGATTGTAATAGTAATAATTCAAATAAATGTAAATATTGGATAAAGGCTCGTCATTTTTGCTGAAATTTAAAGGGTTTTCAAATGTCCGATGTCTTACTTTCTCTAAACTTAAACAGGACATAACGGAGGAGAGCCAGTAAAATATCGTAGTTGGATTAGAATCATTGCGCTTTTATAAAATGGCTCTCCCAGCCAATAATGTCGAAAAGGCTATCATACGTTGAGCGGAAACAGGAATGTTTTCTGCCTCCGATGGGATAATCCCGAAACTTGTCATAAGCAAATTAGGATGTAAATCCAAATACGAAACTTTTGATAGTGTTTTAAAATCATCCTTCCAAATGTTATCTAGCTTTATACAACACCAATACAAATGAGTTAAAATCCAAGCTCAGTATTACATCTGTCACAAGTAGGATTAATATTGGAATAAATAAGCGCTAGTTTATCCTTTGACAGATGGGCCCGATGCACAACCTTAAACTCTATCAAGGAAAGACGTGAACAAGTAGATGAGTTTTTAATCGTATGAAAAACTTTACTCCACTGATTCTCTGAAAAAGGACTTTTGAAGTTCCAATTCCCAAGCGAGTATAACTTTATCATAACATATCATTTGCGAGCCGGTTATAGTTTATAGCTATAAACCCTTTTTGAAATGGTTTAAACTGAAAGAGAAGATGTGTCATATTAGGTAGATAAGCGTAAGGGTAATTTGGAAACAAACCACTTAAAAAAAATCATGATTTTTAAATATCTAAAAAAAGTCAACATCAGATAGGAAATATTTATCCAGTAACTGAGAAAAAGACATTAAACAGTCTGCTGATAACAAATATGGAAAGAAGTTTTTATTCCCGTCCACATTAAAAAAGACTTATCTAAAATTGATTTTTTAAAAAAATAAGATAGATATGACTAGAAAGAATAAAATCATTTAATTCAAGAAATCTACGAAACTTACACCAAATTCTTAATGTATGTTTAATAATGGGATAAAATTCTTGTCTACTAACCTTAGAAAACAGAAAGGGAAAAACAATTCCCAGTAAAGAGGACAAAGATAATATTTTCACGGAGTTTACCTCTAGAACAAACCATGAAGGACATTCATGTATATCTAGATTGCGAATCCAAACAGTAATATATCGAAAATTAATGGCCCAATAGCACATTCTAAAGGTCGGCAAAGCCATAGCACTATCTTTTTTTTTGTTTAATTTCTGCAAGGAGGGTTTACTCAATCTAGGATTTGTATAGTTCCAAATAAAAGATAAAGTTATAGAATCTATCCTGTCGAAGATCTTTTTTAGGAACAAAAGAAGGAACTGCCTGAAAGATATATAAATATTTGGGGAAAACAATCCTTGTAATAGCATTGACTGGACATATGTATATATATAGACACACACACACAATATGTGTGTGTGTGTGTGTGTGTGTGTATCGAGATCCTTAAAATTTTAGTAATTTAATATCAAGATAGGTAAAGTAATTTTTCGCAATACCAAGGTATTTGATTATTTGTATCCGAGTAATTATAAATAGGAAATAACTCGCTTGTGTGTACATTTCATTTATACCCAGAAATATAACTACTAAATTCAGAAACTATAGACAACATTGCAGGCACAGATTTCCTAGAAACTGAAATATAGACGAGCAGGTCATCTGCATGTACCGAAACCTTGTGTACTTGGTCCCTTCTCTTTCTACCCTGAACATTGTTAGAATCTCTAAGAGCAATAGCAACGGCTTCTAAGGCCCAGTTAAATAATTAAAGGTTAAGAGGGCCTCCTGTCGAGTACCGCTATGTAATCTAAAATAGGGAATTTTTGATTGTTAATTATAACGGCAGCCAAAGGAGATTGATAGATCAATTTGATCCAGGAAATAAATCGCGGGCCAAGATTAAATGTTTCCAAAATCTCAAATAAGTACGACCACTACACCCTATCAAAAGATTTCTCAGCATAAAGAGAAACAACTCATTTAGATCATTTAGATGGAGAAGTGTGAATAATATTTAATAATCTTCGAATATTAAATTGTGAATATCTATTTTTAATAAATCCTGTTTGGTCATCGGAAATAACAGTGGATAAAGTATTCTCAAGTTTATTGGCCAAAATCTTGGAGAGAATTTGAAAACCCACCTTCAATAGAAAAAAAAAGGTCTATAAGAGGCGCATTCAGATAAATATTTTTTCTTGTTTTAGGAATTAAACATACTGAAGCTTCATAGAATGTCTTTGGGAGAGTCCCAGAGGATATAGAGTCAGTGAACATTTGACATAAATGACGTATAAGTATGTCAGTAAAAGTCTGATAAAATTCCACTGTATATCCATCCGGTCCCAGAAAATTAGCTCATTAGAGAGAGAATGTAACCCTTGTATTTCTGCTTGTTTAATAGGTGCATGTAATGTACTCATACCGTGAATAGAAATTTTGGGGATAATCACTTTTTTGCAAAAAAAAAACAATCATAAATGTAATACTATCTGAAAATTCAGTCTCAAAAAGGTTAGGGTAGAAATCCATAAATATATTTTTTAATTTCACAAGGAAATACCATTGCAGGACTATCAGGTATTATTTTCAGGATCTGTCTTCTACTCATACTTGCTTTTAACTAACCAGCTAATAACTTACCTGCTTTATCTCCATGCATATACGATTGAATTTTAGATTTAAGAAGTTGCTGTTCAATGGGAAAAGTCAAAACCAAATCATGTCCTGTTTGGAGTTCAACCCTTTCCCTAAAGAACCATCACTAGGCGTTACTGAATAGAGTTTATTTTTTTTGTTTTCATCCTATTAGTGATCAGAAAAAAAAGTGTCCCTTAATTTTCCTTCTTGAACCTACTGAATATGAAATTATCTGTCCGCTAAGAAAATATTTCATTGTATCCCAGATAACCAAATTTGACATTCCCTCATTTGCAGTCAATTCAAAAAATAGAAAACAGTTGTTCTTTAATAAAATTTACAAAATTTGAATCGTGCAGAAATGAAGTATTAAATCTCCACTGAGTTATGGGAATATTTTCAGAGAATTCCAATGTTAGTTTCATAGGTACATGATCTGACAACACAATCACATCATAGGCATACTCAACAACAGAGGGCACCATTGCGTATCGAAAAGAACAATAATCAGTTTTTGAATATTTATGGTAATCATGTTAAAAACACACAAAACATCATTTTTCTCTATGAAATTTAAATCTTCAAATATCGACCAGACCGTATTCTAGTAATAAAGAATTAATACAAGTCGCAGCTTTATTAGGGAATGACGGATTGGTGAAGGATCTGTCAATCAACGGGTTAACAGAACACCGCCCATAATAAATTTATCGTCATTTAAATTCGGCAATACAGAAAATAGATTCAAAAAAAAAAAATCTGGGCTGTCTATATTAGGTGCATATACATATGCTGGGCTGTCTATATTAGGTGCATATACATATTCTGGGCTGTCTATATTAGGTGCATATACATATACCAAACCAATTTTTAACCACACAGCAAAACAGTAACAATCAAAAATCTTCCAATTAAATCAAACAGCATTTAAAAAACAAAAGGGATTTTTGAATTAATAAAGAAAATATACCCCTCTTATTTTATTTACTGATAAAGAATGAAATAAGGCTCCATTCCAAAAATTGAAAAGGCGATTTTCATTTTGTCTACGGATGTGTGTCTCCTGCGCAAAAATAAAATCTACATGAAGCGTTTTTAATTTCTTACAAATCTTTTCACCCTTAATAGTTTGGTTCATACCGTTTAAATTCCACCGATATTATATTGATGTTATGAAGATCCGTACTTACAATTTAATATAAACATTTTATAATGTAATCCAACGCGCAGACGCAGCACAAATCGGAAGAAAGTGGGAAGCTTGACTCGATCAGAAAGAAAAGCAAGGTGATTGACAAAGAAAAAAAAACACATGACTGCCCAGTCGAAAGAAAGCTAACCTAATAAAACTACCCACCTCCCACAAAAGCCCAGAAATCGTGCAATAGGCTAACGACATGCTAATCTATTGACCCTTTAACCCTGTCTCCAGTTGGCAGCTCTATTTGCAAAGTAAAAAGTTACCATCATCAAAAAATACATATCAAAGAATACATAAAGAAGTAAAGAAATTCAAAGTATTTTCATACAGTAGTTTACACCGAATTTACGACAATCATCTTAAATCAATTTAGTATACGCAGCCATGTAATTAAAAAAAGAATAAATTCAATCAACAAAAATATACTACAACTAATATTAAAGACTTACAAATCAAAGAAATGTAAGTATATATATATATGTTAAAGTCAGAACTACATTAACTGCTAAAGCAAACAACAACAGATCTGAGTAAGTTAAACAAGTCTGTATCTGAACATTGATTACACGAAGAGCGGACTTTCATCAACGGCGTTACAAAGCACTCCCAGCTAAGGATCAACTCTTGAAATTGCTTACGATGTGGACTTAAACTCTTTAATACATTTCTAACCATATTTTGGAGAGTCAATCCGTTTTGGATGCGCATTGGGAGAAATGATCATCAGACATTCCGGGTAACGCAGCGACGCGCGACAGCTCATTAATAAAAAAAAATAATAAATAAAAAAATCCGGTATCACTTCCCGATATTTCATTCTTTCGGCCTAAATCTCTGTGGCAAAATCTTCCACTAGAGGAATCTTAAATTCATTATAGACGTGCTTATCCCTTTTCCTTGCATTCCGAAGAAGAGCTTCATCGGTTGTAAAATAATACAAACAGAGAATTACAGGACGTGTTTTAATTTCGGCTGATTGTTTAAAACGCCGAATTCAGTGGGTTCTGTCCAACACCGACAGGCTTCGAGAATGCCACAAAAAATTCGGCCTCGCCAATACCTTATACAACCTCACCACAACAATTCAACTCTTATACTCAGTACTTTGATTTATACAGGCCAATGTGCCAAAAGCTCTCTTTACGACCGTTTCTACATGTGACGTCACTTTTAGATGATTTATATCTGTATTCCCGGATCCCGCTGTTCCACTGCACTCCTCAGTGCCCAAAGATTTACCTTGTGCGTACTGCCTCGGTTTATCCTTCCAAAGTGCAATACCTCACACTTGTCTGTATTAAACACCATCTGCCATTTTTAGCCCTTTTTTTCAGCTGGGACCTTATCCCTCTGCAGGCTTAGGAAACCTTTCTCACTGTCCACTACACCTCCAATCTTTGTATCGTCAGCAACATTGTTGATCCAATTTACAACATTATCATCCAGATCATTGATATAGATGACAAATAACAATTGTCCCAGCACTGATCCCTGTGGCACACCACTCGTCATAGGCCTCCACTCAGAGAAGCAACACTCCACTACCACTCTATAGCTTCTTCGATTCAGCCAATGTCCAATTCAATGTACTACCTTTCCATGTATATCTAACGAGTGAATCTTCCTAACTAATCTCCCATGCGGGACATTGTCAAAGGCCTTACTGATGTCCATGCAGACAACATCCACTACCTTCCCTTCATCCACTTTCCTGGTAATCTCCTCAAAAAAAAAAACTCTAATAAATGTATATAACATTACCTACCACGCGCAAAGCCACGTTGAATCTCTCTATATAAGCCCATGTCTGCCCAAATACTTGGAGATTCTATCTGTTGGTACACGTTCCAATAATTTACCAACTACCGACTTCAAGTTTACATCCAAGAATTTCCCGGATTATTTTTAGAGTCATTTGCTGAAATAACATAATTCAAACTCGAGATTCATAATTTACCCGCAGAGTCATCCTCCCTCCTGATTCCTAGTATTTTTTTTTTTAATTTCTTGAATTGCGTCTGTAATGCAAGGTTATTATCAAAATGCATTAACATTCGTAAACCCATCTTCTCCAGAATTGTCAAGTATCCAGATCAGGCTTACATTCACTCAGCTTGGGTGGGAATAGAGAATAGACAATAGGTACAGAAGTAGGCCATTCGGCCCTTCGAGTCTGCACCGCCATTAACTGTGATCATGGCTGATCATACACATCCTTCTCGCTATAGCCCTTAAATCCGCTATCATTAAGAGCTCTGTCTAACTCTTTCTTGAAAACATACAGAGAATTGGCCTCCACTGCTTTCTGAGGCAGAGCATTCCACAGATCCAGAACTCTCTGGGTGATAAAGTTTTTCCACAACTTCGTTTTAAATGGCATGCCCCTTGTTTTGAAATGGTGACCTCTGGTTCTGGTCTCCGCCATCATCGGAAGCATGTTTCCTGCCTCTTACGTCTAATCTGCTAATAATATTATATGTTTCAATCAGATCCCCTCTCATCCTTCTAAATTCCTCTGTATACTAACCCAGACGCACCAATCTTTCAACATATGACAGTCCCGCCATCCCGGGAATTAACCTCGTGAACCTGAGCTGCACTCGCTCACTAGCAAGAATGTCCTTCCTAGAATTTGTAGATCAAAACTACACACAATACTCCAGGTGTGGTCTTACTAAGGCCCTGTACAACTGCAGAAGGACTTCTGTGCTCCTATACTCAACTCCCCTTGTTATGAAGGCCAACCTGCCATTAGTTTTCTTCACTTCCTCCTGTACCTGCATGCTTACTATCACTGACTGATAAACAAGAACACATAAATCTCGTCTTGCTTCCCTTTGTCCTAAATTGACACCATTCAAATGGTAATTTGTCTACCTGCTCTTGCCACCAAGGTGGATAACCTCACATTTATCCACAAATAAACTGCATCTGCCATGCATTTGCCACTCACCCAACCTGTCCAATGTTCCTGCATAATCAAAACATCCTCTGCACAATGCATACTGTCACCCAGCTTTGTGAAATCTGCAACTTTGCTAAACTTACTTTTAATCCCTTCATCTAAATTATTAATGTGTATTGCATATTGCTGCGGTCACAGAACTGAGCCTTTCGGTACCCAATTAGTCACTGCTTGCCATTCTGAAAGGGATCCGTTAATCTCTACACTTTGTTTCCTGTCTGCCATCCTATTTTCTACGCATGTCAGTACCCTACCCACAGAACCATCTGTTCTAATTTTGCCCACTAATCTCCTATCTGGGATCTTATCAAAGGCTTTCTGAAAATCTACTTCCTTAACTACCCTTGGGTGCAGACATTCAGGCCCTGGGGATTTATTAGTCTTTAGTCCCATCAGTCTGTCCAACATCACCTTCTGCCTAATGTGAATGTCCTTCAGTTCCTCTGTTATCCTAGGTCCTCCGGCCACTATTACATCCCTAGTGAAGAAAGATCCAAACTAACTGGTCAACTCGTCTGCCACTTCCTTGTACCCCATAATAAATTCAACCGTTTGTGTATTTCAAGGGCCGAACTTTGGTCTTATCGATTTTGTTTTCCCTCTTCACATACCTAAAGAAGCTTTCACTATCCTCTTAGATATCCTTGGCTAACCTGCCTTTGTCTCTCATCTTTTCTCCCCTGATTGCCTTTTTAGTTATCATCTGTGGCTCTTTTAAAGCGCCCCAATCCTTCGGCTTTCTGCTCATCCGTGCTATGTTATAATTCTTCCCTTTTATTTTTATACTATCATTGACTTCCCTTGTCACCCACCGTCGCCCCTTACTCCCCTTAGAATCTTTCTTCCTCTTTGGAATGTACTGATCCCGCACCTTCAGTATTATTCCCAGAAATACCTGCTATTGTTGTTCCACTGTTATCTCTGCTAGGGTATCTTTTCAGACAACTTAAGCCAGCTTCTCCTTCATGGCTCCATAGTCCCCTTTGTTCAACTGTAATACTAACAATTCCGATTTCCCGTCTGCCTCTCAAATTGTAGATTAAAACTTATTATATTATGGTTACTACCTCTTCATGACTCCTTTAGCTCGAGTTCCTTTATCAAATCCGGTTCATCACACAAAACTAAATCAAGAATAATCGTCTTGCTGGTAGGTTCCAGTACAAGCTGCTCTAAGAATCCATTTCGGAGGCAGTCCGCAAACTCCCTTCCTTGGGGTCCAGTAACAACATGATTCTCGCAGTCTACCTGCATATTGAAATCCCCCATAACAACCGTAGCGTTAACTTTGCAACATGCCAATTTTAAGTCTTGATTCACCTTGCACCCTATATTCAGAATACAGTTTGGGGGGCCTGTAGATAACTCCCATTTGGGACTTCTTGCCCTTGCCTTTTCTCAGTTTTATCCATATTGACTCTACATCTCCTGATTCTATGTCGTCCTTCGCAAGGTACTGAATTTCATTCCTCACCAACAGAGCCACCCCATGTCCTCTTCCCACCTGTCTGTCCTTTTGATAGGATGTGTATCCCCGAATATTCATTTCGCAGCCCTGGTCCTCATGCAGCCATGTCTCTGTTATTCCCATAACATCATATTTGCCCATTTCCAACTGAGCCACAAGATCATCCACTTTATTTCTTGTACTTCGTGCGTTCATATATAACACTTTTAATCTATTACGCCCCTCACCTTTCACATCAGTTCCTATTGCACTTGGCCATACTCTTCGATCCCTTCCTGAACTTCCTGACCCGTTATTTCTGTTGTATTTCTTAACTTTCCTTATTATCTCTTTCCTTTTAACTCTATCCTTATATTTCCTCTCATCCCCCCGCCCCCAACCTCGCTACTTAGTTCAAACACACCCGTGTAGCAGTGGCAAACCTGCCTGCCAGAATGCTGGTCCCCCGTCTGTTAAGGTACAATATGTCACTTTTGTCCAATTCAGTCTTACCCCAAAACAGATCCCAGTGAGCTAAGAACCTAAATCCCTGCTTCCCCGCACCAGCTCCTCAGCCGCACATTCAGATTCCGTACCTCCCTGTTTCTGGCCTCACCAGCACGAGGAACTGGAAGCAAACCGGAGATAATCGCCCTGGAGTGCTTGATTTTCAGCCTTCTTCCGAGTTCTGTGAAGTAACGCTGCAGAATGTCTTTCCTTTCCTTCCCGACATCATTTGTGCCGTCATGGACTACTACTTCCGGCTGTTCACCTTCACACTAAATCAGTTTACCTGTCATTTCTTCACCACCTCCCTTCCGCTCCAAATGTGGCCAAGTCTCCTCCCTCAGCCTCCTCGCCGAAGACACTCGACCAAAATACTCGCACTTTTCCCACAGGGCACTTCCCTCTACAGGGCCGCTGACCGACAGGCCGCTCCACTAGAGCAAACCTTGCTCATATTGACTGCGAAATTCACTAATTCGTTTCACTTGCCGCACCTTTGCTGATCATGCCGACCGTGTTGCAGACTGGTCCCGATCGGTTTTTAAATCACCTGCTCCTGAAAATAGCAGGAAAAAAAGGCTGTGGTTCGGATTCAGGTCGCAAAGACGAAGTCTTTTTTGACTCTGTGACTTTATACGGTTTATAATTCCAAGGCCATGTGACATATGCCAATAAACCTAACATACACCTGGCCACATTTCGTTTTTGTTTTAAAAGAGGGACATTTGTTTCAGAATATTGTTTCTAGATTTCAGTTCAGTACTCAACATTATTGTCCAACAGACATTTGCCAGAAGAGCCCTACTGCTCGTTCTAAGTATACTACTGCAAAGCTGTACAAAACGAAGCTGTACTTCCTAATCAAATAACTACAGATAGACATGATGCATGGCGTTTCACCATCTCCAGCAGCTTTTATCAGGGGTGTCACCCAGAATTGTGTGCGCACTCGACTGTTGTACGCTTGGTTCACAAACGACCACACGGTCAATGTCCCGGACAAAGAAAAAAAAAAGTTTTTAAGTACGTCGAAGCCACCGCAATGGTGAAACTCATCACCAAACATTATTAGACGTCCTATAGAGAGGAGGTGTGTTACGTAAACGGCAGCAATGAATATCAATCGAGACAGGTTATATAAAAACAGCCAAGCATTTATTAAACACTGATAAACAACAAGGAAATTTAAAAAAAGCGAAAACTCTAACCGGAAGTTAACCGATATGCAGCCGTTCAACAAATCAACAATCGGCACTCGTTCTTGAAGCGTTGAATGCGAAAACAGTTCTTAAAGCGATAAAGTCAAATATAGTCCTTAAAACGATAAATTCGAAAGTCCAACAGATCTATTCGTTCAATTGGGGAGAGACTTCTTTGGAGAAGGATTTCTTCACAGACGCGACTTTCCTGCTGGTTCTGTCCACAGAGTCCACGTGAAGGTAAATAAGCAGTTTAAAAGAACTGACCTTAAATTATTTTAGAGAGAGAGAGCAAACCGTTGCATGAAATGCTTACTCTTTTTGGCAAGAGTTATCCTTAATACAGTTTGCTACTCTACTCCGCCAACGAAGACTCAATAAGGTCGATACTTTGTTAAACTACCAAACGATGAGGACGCCTCTCGATCCCTCGATCCTGCACTTCGATCAATTATTTACTCTCCCTTCTACTGTTGGAATTGAGTAAATCTGGAAATCTAAAAACTAAAACCTACTGTGTCATCTGGGTCGACCCACATATAGTTATGGTGCACATGCCATCACGTGACCTGACATCGGCGGGAAAATCACATCAGGTGACATCCAAAAGACCATTACATCATTCTCGCAAAAAAAAACAACAGACCTCCTTGAGCATGTAACACCTCCCTCCAAAAAATGGTCTCTTAAAGAACAAAATTTTAACCATTTATACAAAAAATACAAATGTATAAAATTTACAATATTATCTTTCAGCCCTTTACAAACTAATGTACAGTAGCAGTGTTACAAATGTTAAAATCTCACTCCAAAAAAACAAATTTTCGTTAAACATTTAACATCTAGACAAACAACAGTGATCACATTGCCTTTACCCTTAATATTAGTGATCAAAATATTGTACTCCTTTATCATTAGACTGTAATATTAAACTGGAGTCTAATTTCTGTAACCCTTTTCCTTAACAGTCACAGTGGCATGACCAAATTCACTTTTACCTATGTTAATAGTTAAGTTAGCTTTTGAGACTCTCTCAGATAGTTTCTCCTCGCAGTAATTTGTGCTTTCCATGTAATATTCCCTTTAACCAAATCATCAATATAGGACTATGTATCTTTTTTATCACTGAATCACGCTATTAATCATCCTCTGAAAAGTACATGGCTCATTCTTCATCCCAAATGGAACAACATTATATTCATATATCCCAGATGGGGTTGCAAATGCTGAAATCTCTCTACCTCTATCCATCAAGGGAACACACCAATAACCTTTTAACAAACCAATTGTTGTAAGGATTTGACCTGTCCAAATTTATCCGCAAAATCATCTACCCTAGAGATTGGATATGCATCATTTTTTTGTTTTTTTTTTTGTCACAGCATTCACTTTTCTGTAATCCGTACAAAACCTAATACTATTGTCTGGTTTCGGCACGATAACATATGTTGAACTCTAATTCGAATTAGTATGTCTAATAATATCATTCTCTACCATATACTTAATTTCTTGTTCAGCAAGTTCACATTTTCCCTTGTTCATTCGATACGGATGTTGTTTTATGGGTTTTGCATTTCTAAGATCCACATCATGTGTTGCTATGGTGGTTCTTCGAGGGACGTCTGGACATAAATCTCTATACTTAAAAAAATAATAACTGCTTCATCTGATCTCTCTGCTCTGGCTGTAAAGAGCTTTTTTTTATCAATATTTTCCAGAATGTTTAAATTTGGTAACCTGCCTGAAATAATGTTGGGTTTAAAATGAGTTTCAGATGAATCCTCCAGTAACTGTTCATCAATATAAGACTCATTATTGATCACAACAGTCAATAGCAACTTCTCTCTCATAATACGGTTTCATCATATGTATATAACACATCTTTGTTGTCTTTCTTCGATCTGGGGTTCATACCACATAACCTACATCAGTTACCTTAGATTTAATCTTAGAAGGACCATGGAATTTGGTTTGTAATGGGTTCGTTTGCACTGGGAAAAGAACCAACACCTTATCTCCAGGCTTAAATGACTTCATCCTCGCTTCCTTATCATACCACATCTTCATCTTCTCTTGAGCTAACTGTAAACTGTCCTTGTCAAGCTACACGCTTTATACAATCTTTCTTTCAATTTCGAAACATGATCTAGCAAATTAGTGTGTGTACTTTTTTTATTAATCCACTAATCCTTCAACAAGACCACAGGTTCTCGAACTCTATGCCCAAACACAAGTTCACAAGGACGAAAACCTAATGATTCCTGTACTGCCTCCCTTAATGCAAAAAGTAGTAAATGTATACCTTCATCCCAGTCATTTTCATTTTCTACACAATATGTCCTAATCATAGTTTTCAGTGTAGTATGAACTGTCTCCTTGTCTCCTTGTGATTCTGGATGATAGGCTGAGGAAATAATCGGTTTTACTCCCAGTTTATAAACTATCTGATGAAACAACGCAGACATAAAATTACTACCTTGACCTGATTGTATTTCCTTAGGCAACACAAAATAAGTAAAGAATGTTATAACAGCCTTTGTCACAGTTTTAGCTTTTATATTCCTAAGAAGTGTTGCCTCTGGAACATAAACGCTGTGCACATAATAGACAATAAATATTGATGTCCCGTTTTAGTTTTTGGAAAAAGATCTAAACAGTCTACAATGATTTTTGAGAACGGATCACCAAATACAGGAATTGGCTGCAGTGGGGCCACTGATTAGGTTTACCAACAATTTGACACGTGTGACCCGTTCTACAAAATGTTGTCACATCTTGTCTTAAACTAGGCCAATAAGAATGTTTAGAAACTTTGTTCATAGTTTTTTTAAACATATGTGACCATCAAAATGAATATTATGAGCCATAGTCAAAATCTCACTTCGATATATGTTAGGAACAACTACCGGATGATTAACTTCCCATTCCTCACTAGCAGGAATAGTAGGCGATCTCCACTTTCTCATTAACACCCCCTTTTCAAAATAATATCCAACTGGAACTTTTTCAATTTCACTCACTAGAAGAGTTTGTTCTTTTAATTTAACTATCTCAGGATCTCTACTCTGCTCTGCTATCATGTCTTTCCGAGATAAAGACAGTTCTTCCTGATTAGACTTACTACCAACATCCTGACAAATAATGTAGGTAAGA
Organism: Mobula hypostoma; assembly: GCF_963921235.1. Classification (NCBI taxonomy): domain Eukaryota; kingdom Metazoa; phylum Chordata; class Chondrichthyes; order Myliobatiformes; family Myliobatidae; genus Mobula; species Mobula hypostoma. The sequence continues at coordinate 22,557,671 of NC_086106.1, forward strand.
ATGTGTCTGATACATCCTCAGAATTCGAATCTTGATTTGAACTGTCATGGGTAACAGCCTCATCCATTGCATCAGTCTTTTTGAGCCATAGCTCTTGTTACAACACAGGAAGAATCCGTGTGAGAATCTCTCTGTGATTCCTCAGAGTTTGAATTTATTATCAAATGCACTTCAGGAAAAAAAAAACTTTTCCACCTGCTAAATCATTCCTTAAAAAAAGAGAAAATTTATTCGCAGGTAAAGTGGATTGTAATCCTACTTTAACAACCCGGGTAACTAATCCTGAGCTTAAATCCGCTCTATTTAAATTTACTGGGATAAGTGCACTCCCTACTCCTCTTATATAAATTATCTCACTCATGTCAGACTCATCACGAAACCTTATCACTGTCTAATGTTAGTGATTGCGGAGCTTCAGTATCTCTTAGTATTCTTACTGGTACCGAATTGGACCCTTCCTTCAAGGATACAAATCCTTCTGTTATAAAAGCTTCATATCCCTTCTTAACTTGGTCAGACTCTGACACATCTTCATTAATATTTTCTAAACCCCGTGGCTCTACAGGTTTTTTTGAATATGCTGCACGCAGGCATCTGGGACCACTTCTTTCTCTTTCCGTTTCAATCGAAAGTAATTAGCTGCTACATGTGCAGGTTTCTTGCAATCACTACAGTTAATACCAAAATGTCTTTCCTTCACATGCTTCCTTTTCTCACTATCATCAGATTTAATTTCTGGTTTACCTTGACACTCTGTGCTGTTTTACCTTTTAAAAAATTTACCTGGAGAAAATGTATTCTTGTGAATTAAAACATACTCATCAGCCGATTAATCAATCTCCTGCAATGTAGCAGTGTCTCCTTCATTTAAGTATGTTCTCACTTCAACAGGAATGCCTTTTTTAAATTCCTCTTGTGAAATCGTTTTTTTTTTATTTATTATACTCCCCATTAACATTTTTAGAGGAAACCCATCTCTCAAAACACACAAATTTCTCATAGGCAAATTCCACATCAGTTTTGTTTTTGTTTCAACTTATTTCTTCAAACTTTTGAATCTTTTTGTATACGGTTCCGGAACCATCTCATATGCCTTTAATATGTTCTGCTTATCGGCATCATAATCCAGTGCTTGCTCAGCATTTAATGCTGTAGAAACTTCTGCGCCTTGCCTTTAATCACACTTTGTAACATCACTGGCCATTGGTCTTTTGGCCACTTTAAACTCAGGACAACTATTTCGAAATGTTGGAAATATGTGTCCACATACACGACACGCTGGAGGAACTCAGCAGGTCATGCAGCATCAGTGGGAAAGATCGGTCAACGTTTCGGGCCGGAACTCTTCGTCAGGACTGCAGGGGGAAGCGGCAGAAGCCCTATAAAGTAGGTGGGGGGTTGGTGGGAAGTAGAAGGCTGGTAGGTTCCAGGTGAAGGGGAAAGATAAAAGGGTGGGGGAAGGGAGGCAGGGACGTGATAGGCAGGAAAGGTAAAGAAAGAACAGGGGAAAGCACAATTGGTAGTAGAGGGAAGCGGAACCAAGAGGGAGGTAGTAGGCAGCTGGGGCAGGGGACACAGTGACATTGGGATAGGGGAAGGTAGGGGGAGGGAATTACGGGAAGTTGGAGAATTCTATGTTCATACCAAGGGGCTGGAGACTACATAGACGGTATATGAGGTGTTTCTATCTTTCCCATTGATGCTGCCCGACCTGCTGAGTTCCTCTAGCGTGTTGTGAGTGTTGCTTTGACCCCAGCATCTGCATATTATTTTCTGTTTATGTGTCCACGATAGCTTCATTAAACGGAGGAGCCAAAATAACCTCACGACTAGCAATAAACTGTTTGTTGGAAATAGAAACCGATTCCCAGACCTTATTTTCTGCATCTCTAGCTCAAATTCCCTCTAGTTTTCATTTCCACTTTAAATCTTTCAAACTTTAACCATTCAAGATGCAACCGTATTTCCAGATTACTCATTGGAAACTTATCTAACACCTCAACATCAAACAATACCAAATTAATAGAATGTTCAGCAATTTTTCTTTGTATGGAAGACTTGGTAGAATTTCTCGTAATTCCTTGAATATCCAACTTCCTAGCAATCTCCAGTACCTCGGATTTTCTCTCATTCTCTAAAGATCACGAGTCAGGCGTCTCCAAGAACCCGTTAATATCCATGGTTTCTGAATACAACACACACACCAATCAACCAAGAAAGAAAAAAAAATCGGATATTAACCTTTTCCAAATCAAAATGGCGAGTACCAGCACTTGAACTGAAAATCGGTACATTGCCCAGGAGCCCCCACCGATTATGTTACGTAAACTGCAACAATGAATATCAATCGAGACAGGTTATATGAAAACAAACAAACATTTATTAAATACGGATAAACGATAAGGAAAAAAAACCGAAAACGTTAACCGGAAGTTAACCGACATGCAGCCGTTCAGCAAATCAACACTCGGCACTTGTTCTTAAAGCGCTAAATGCGAAAAGAGTTCTTAAAGCGACAAAGTCAGATATAGCCCTTAAAGCGATAAATTCGAAAGTTCAACTGATCTGTACGTTCAATTGGGGACAGAATTCTCTGGAGAAGAATTTCTTCACAGCCGCGACTTTTCTGCTGATTCTGTCCACGTGGAGGTAAATAAACAGTTTAAACAACTGACCGTAAATTCGTTTCGAGAGAGAGAAAGCAATCCGTTGCACTAACTCCTTGTTCTTTTTGGCAAGAGTTATCCAAATGCAGGTTGCTACTCCGCCAACGAAGACACAATTAGGTCGATCGTTTGTCATACTGCCAAACGATGCGACTGCTCTGGATCCCTCGATCCGGCACTTCGATAAATTCTTCACTCTCCCTTCTACTGTTGGAATTGAGTAAATCAACACATCTAGCCAAAAAATTCCAGTCCGATAATATGATGTCTTGCAAGAGAACGCAAACCCGTTTTAAAAATGAAACTGCGTCACAAAACCAAACAAGCAACAGAAACGGAGATACAGCACGTTCTACCGGAAAATCTACAAACTAAATTCCTTCTGCGTCATCTGGATCGACCCTTATATAGTTGATATAGTTGTGGTGCACATGTCATCACTTGACCCCACATCGGCGGAAAATCAGCTCAGGTGACCTCCAAAAGACCATTACATCAGACTCGCAAAAAAAAGAAATCAACAACAACAATGGATCACCTTGAGCATGTAACAGGTACGACAGCCGTCAACTGGAATCTATGGAAATGATGTATTCATAATAGTCACCAAAGCAAAGGAGATGGTGATTAACTTTTGGGCAACACGGACTACTCACACCATTGTGTACATTAGCACTGCAGCTGTGGAAACTGCGAGTAGTTTATGTCGTCTGGGCGGATATCTCTTACAACGTTCATGATCCCAGAACAAATCTTAAACAACCAGGAAAGGGTAATAGCGCCAATGTTTCTTTCTTTCTTTTTTTTTTTCTTGACGATCAACTGAGAGCTGGATCATGCATATCTATACTCACATCTATCTACCGACGATTACGTGGAGATTAACCTAACTTGCCTCAACACTGCCTGGCCCAGAGACAACTCCGCAGCGAAAAGGAAGACTTTTTAGTGGTTAATCATTCATAACCAGCTCCAGTGTACACGCCAACAAGGACATTGTTACAGCATAATACCCGAAAACGGCCAGTGATATCATGAAGGAAACCACTCACCCAGCTTGTGAACGATTCGCCAAGATAAATGAGGGTGGAACACAGAGATAGAGCTCAATTTGGGGGGAGAGATAGATAGATAGATAGATAGGGAGAGAGAGAGAGGGAGAGAGAGAGAAGGGGGAGAGAGAGTTAGTGTTGCGGTTAAAGTTATTTGAGAATGTCGTTTGCAAATGCTGTGGATGCTGAAGCTGGTTACAGATTAATTGATAGCGTGAGAGATAGAGATAAATCAACAGAGGGAGAGAGAAAGAGAGAGAGACAGAGACAGAGAGATATCAACCGAGCAAGACTGACACTCCTCTCTGCACCATAAGCTCAGCGGATGCACAACATAGAAACATGGAAAACATCCATCAGATGTTTCTCTATGTTCATACGCTCCCAAACAATTATACGCATATACACATTCTCTCTATCTCTCTCTTCCTGTATATATATATATACACACACACACACACACACACACATACACACAGACAGCTGAGTGATTGTCTTTTTAAATGTCACCAGTCATATTTCCCATGCCGTGTTAACATATATTTCACAAATTAAATGAGATGGCAGTGATCTCAGGATCTCACTGCAACATTGGAAAGAGCGGTGCGGTTACACCATCACAAAGTCTTCACAGATGAAGGCGAGGGAAACTGCAATAGGTACTCTTTGAGGCGCCAAACCACAATCAGAAACAGAGTGCTCAAATATATCTAGCTGCGGTGATCAAAGTATTTATTCTACAGTAAGTCAATTTTTGTACGACCATTTAACTGGAATACATTACTGTGTGCCTTAGGGCACAGTAATAAACTGCAGAGTCGCCCAGTTGCAGCTTTGAGACGGTGACGCTGAATTTTTTTTTGCCCGTCTCCAGAGAGATTTTGAAGCGACTTTTCGCAAATTCGGCAAAATTGTCATCTCCACCACCACCTTTGTACAGTATGTACTCCAGACTTTGTCCTGGCCGTTGTCGGTAAAAATATAAACGATAGGTGTTCACTGTAGTATAATAGGTGTAGTTAAAAGTCACAGAATCTTCTTCTGCTGTCTTCACTTCTGGTGGCATTGTGTGAGTGACAGAGTTTCCATGACTCGTATCTGAAAAATAATGTCAAAACATGAAATGTTATATTGAGGTTTTTTTTTCAGAATTCAATTTCGAGATGTCTTTTGAAATGTCTGCTGCGTACAAACCAGTTAACCAGGCTCCGTACACAATCCAGACGACGAATATCCACATTATTTTTCTGAGGAATGCGTTGAGTGATTTTCTCCTCAGAAAAATGTCGCCAAGATTCAGGACTTTTCGATTCTGCTGTTTAAGTGCTATAATGGACGGGAAATGAGAACCGCCCAATGGGATACAGCCTTTTGATACATGCTCCGCCTATTGCCCCAGACAGGTCCAGATACCTCAGGGAAAGAGCGTCACACCCCGTTCCCTGACTGAGACAGCCCTCTGACGACATAAGCCTGCAGCTCTCGAAAATACTTATTTCCTTGGTACAGTCGATCGTCATGCCAAAGAGAAAGACGGTGGAAATTCTAAAAGACAGCTTCTTGCCGACTTTCTGCAAAGTAGCGATAACTACAAGGGCAATTTTCTGTCGGAGGTCGGTTGCTGGGACATATTTTATAGATCATGTATCACAGGATTTTCTATAGTAGCAAACAATGGTAAAATAATTTGACCACATCACTTAGGAATGCAGTTCTGTATGAAGGAGCTACTGTCCGTATAAAAGTTTATAATTATCTCTGCCTCTCGGTTTCTACCCTTTCACACCTGCCATTGCTGCTTCATTCTGTCCGCATCGGTGTCTGTATCTGTATGTCTGTCTCTAACAGAACTCGTGCTGGCGTGTGTGTGTGTGTGTGTGTTTGTGTGTGTTCATGTGTCTTTGGGTGTGTGTTCACATCCTGACATTCATTTATTCGCTATCTGTTGCTATTTCAGAGCAAGCTGAGCTGAGCAATTCCCAGGGTAGCGTTTTGAGTGTACCCGTCACAATAGGTTGAGTTTGATGGTGTGGAGATATACGGCGCAATACGACATAGGGTCCCCTGAAATGTTTAGAAGTAATCCTTCAAACTTCCTATACCTCACTCTCAAAAATGCCCAGACATTCTGGGAAGCAATGGACATATTACAGCTGATATGTCGGATATATCTCAGGACTCTGAAAGAAATGCAGCATGCCCTTTCATGTATGTATATTTCAATGTTTTGCCTGTCCGTTCTCAACCAATAATTTAGCTGAAACGACCAAAGGTATTGTGGCAGGTACGCTTCTCGCTCCTCCCTGATAAAAGACACCAGAATCTTCGACAACAGGAGTGCATGATTCCCACGGTATAAAGATAGTCCATTTTTTACAGGTCTCAGTGGGCAGCACAACCAGATTAATCTGTAAGGAGCACATAGAATAAATGTTGTATAGTATATAGGTATTACTCCTTCAATTTCTCTCTTTCTCGCTCAAACTCTCTCTCCCCCTCTCAACGTCTACCTGAGTCAATATCCCTGTATATCTTATAGTTTATTTATACTCCGTTTTTTTTTTCTGTATCACTTTCGTTATCTTCCTACCTGCAGGACTATGCTTTCCTCTAGCCATCACTATCTCTCGATTTTCTGTTATCTCTTTCTAATTCTTTGATATATGTGTTGCTTTGTTAACTTTCTCTTTTTTAATACAGATCGTCTCTTTTTCCAACCCTTTCTCTCCCTCAGTCTTTGTTATTTTTCAGTGCCTCTTATTCCAGCCATTTTGTCTACCTGTCGTTTTCTTCCTTTGCTTCGCTGTTTGCAACGTATCTGACTGTAATTTCTTCTTTCCATTAGTTACCCTCTGTCGTCTCCTCCTTTGCCTTCGCTCTCCAATTCCCCTCTCTCTCTCTCTCTCTCTCTCTCTCTCTCTCTCTCTCTCTCTCTCTCTCTCTCTCTCTCTCTCTCTCTCTCTCTCTCTCTCTCTCTCTCTCTCTCTCTCTCTCTCTCTCTCTCCTCCCTCCCCACTCCCTCCCTCTCTATTATACTCTCAGTGCCTTCCTCTCCGGCTACTATATCCACCTTTTGTTTACTTCATTTGTCTCGCTGTTTGTTCGCTACGTGTTTGTAATTTCTTTTTTTTTTGTTATTTACCCTCTCTCTTCCTCTCTCGCCTTCTGTACTCTTTGTGTTTGTGCGTGTGCTTATTGTATTAGCACCTCGCATCCTTACACTGATCTTTGTCTCTTTCCCTTTGAGCCTGCTACTCCGGCAGTATTTCCACGTATTAATTTCTCACTATAGATGTTCTCCCACTGAGATTTTCCGAAAGATAGACATTAAACTGAATCGTTATCCCTCCAGGCCTCGACATACTTGTCTACTCCTGTCTGATTCTGTGTTTTCTTCTTTAAAATGCAAAGATTAAAAAAAAACACAACTTCTCTTTCTGATCTAGCACAGCTTTACTGTCAGTCTATCCAGTTGGACACCACGTAGGCCTGCGGTTAGAACGGCTCTGCTATAGTTTGTGTCATTTCGGAGTTCGTAGTTCATTTGTTGCGCTATGTTGCGAAGGGACTCTGTACGTCCACACGATCGATAAGTGGGTTTTCCTTCGGAATTCAAACAATACGAGGTGGGTTAATTGCAAAATGTAAATTTCTCCATGATCTCCTTGAAATAATCAGCTTTGACGGTGGTTGCAGAGACAGTGTGGCTCGAGGTTTGTTACACCGACTTCGGCACTGTATCACTACTATTGGAAAAACAATACATGCAGAATACCTATTTATCTACCTATCTACTCTCTGTTTGTATATGTATGCATGCATTTATTCATTTATTTATTTATTCATTTATCTATTTATTCATTTATTCATTCGTTCATCCATTCATCTATTTGTTTATGTATTTCTTTACTTGTCTATCTATCTATCTATCTATTTATTTATTTATTTATTTATTTATTTATTTACCGACAATCCACTAAAGTAACGTATTGCATGTCCAAATGTGCTTTACCAGAGTTGCCGGTTGCCGTTGTTTCTTCTCTCTCTCTCTCTCTCTCTCTCTCAATTATTTTCTGGTCCTATCGAGAAGATGACACACTATATACTGCATATTCTGCAGTATTTACTGCAGTAACTAAATTACTGCATATGCTAATTAAATGGCTGCTTTTTATGTTATACTTAATAAAAAAATCTCTGTGATGTTAACTGCTGAGACAGCGATTCTTTTTCGAGCAGCTAGCAGCTTGCTTGGGTTATCAATAATGATAAGAAGTGAATGATCCAATGGGTGTCAATGTTGTTCTGTTATTCTTTTTTCTGGGGTTTATATTCTGTTCCATATGGCTGGGAACCGCTGTGTTTTGCGGGCTTTTCTGGAAAGACTGGGAGAAGACGGACGTGTTAGAAGCGCTCTGGTCCATCACCTTGGGTGGTGCCGAGCGGCGAGTGGAGAGGGTCGGAGTGGATCGCAGGGTGAAAAGAGAAGACCCAGGATATCTGAGCTCCAGATGTGTGCACCAAGAAATTGAACTTTGATAAGTTTGGCGCCTTTTTCTTTCTCTTTTATATGTTAGCTCTATTAATCTTATAGACTCAGGAAGATTCACAAAGTGTAACCTATGAAGTGTACACTGTGTGCTGTCTGATATTTGATGTGTGAGGTCGTACCAGGTGGTATTGCACAGCAACCGACACAACTGGGACACACGGTTGGGCGGCGGACGGGGTTTCTCCTAGATAAATACAAACCGATATAGCTGAGCATTACACAAAGAAAATGGATTGGCAGATATATCGGGAACGGGAATATTATTACTACCGTGATTACGATGATCAATATTCTTCCTCCTCATTCTAACAATGTGCCTGGACACGTGTCTCACCAGCCCGTTTTCCTGTGCCTTTTAACGATACATTGAACGGAGAGTATTGGCTACAAGCAATTGTTATCTTTTCGAAACTTCCGAATGACTGTCATTGTTGCCGGAATGCAGAACTCAAGAGACTGCACTCTGCCACACTTGGAGTGGCCTTATCTCTTCTGGAAGAAAATGGGCCCATACACGTGCTATCGCCCGGCAGACTCAGGAGGACGCGATTGATGAAACATGAGTCCGGGTAGATGGACAGGTGAAATCTCTCAGGAATGTGAACCATCATGGTCTTCACCACAATAATGCACAAAGTGATTCTCTCTGTTCCTCTCTATTCCTCTCCAGTTTAGTGAATTGATCTTTAGTGTATCATTATCAAGAATGATTTCATGAAAACTGGAGAAACCCGGTTCAAGGCATTTTATTAAACTCATTTCCTCAAGGAAATCAAACAGCATTTAGGAATTATGGTTATTCCATTTTTGCGGTAACAGCTTCTCAGTCGTCGACGACTGTTGTTGACGACTTCCAAATTGATTAGAAAAACGTCACCTTCTTAGATATGTATGCTCCGCCCTGCTAGACGTACAACTATACGCTATCTTCAGATTCTGCAAGTGATGCTGTGGAGCTGATAACGCGAATAAATGGATATCAGACTAATGTAATACTTTCTCTTCTGACCAGCTATCGCATCTATACCTGGTCGACAACACCAAATACGTCACAACCGACATTTGCCTTCAGAAGAATTGTTGCTTGAAGACACCGTGGAAAGAATAACTTCCTATGAAAGCAAGTGGATACCAGGAGATTAAGTGTTTAAAGCGGGTATCAAATAGTGATCGCAGTAGGAATCAGGGACGAGAATTCAATGCAAATATCCCCCAAACAAAAATGCCAACGACAGTGCTGAGAGGGGCTGACCCAACGTGAAAGGAGCTTCAGAATATCAGAAAGACAGCAAAGTCATCAGCCGCCGCTGGACCGAGCGCACGACGCTACGTTATATGAAAACTTTCCAAATCGCCTCCGGTGTTTGTTGAAGAAAATGAGGAAGATCTGGACCAAAGGCCCTATTGCACGAAGCTGGAAAATGTTAAAGGATGCCTTGTCCTCAAGGAAAAAGAATAATCTGCCATCGTCATGTTTATAACAATCCTCCTCGTCAGCGAGAAGTGTAGAATTCTCTTCTGAATGCCTGCGAGAAGGCTGCCTTCTTACTTCTATTTTAGTGTTTTGTCTTCTCCATCTCAGGTTAAGGTTTTGTTGGCTAATGCATTTTGGCCACATGCTCTCATTTATTAAAAAAAAACAACATGCTGCATTCCAAAACTCATTTTGTGTCCCTACAATTTCCTTTAGTCTCATTTTTCCTGTCACGAATTTCCCTCAATGGAGACACGCCAATTTCAGCACCTCCACCCAGAAAGGCTCATCCCTATTTGTTTCAGTGTTTTTTGAATACATCTCAATGATCAGACAATTGCCTCGCGAGGTCAGGCACATGAAAGGTAACTTAGCAGTTATCTGGTTATACCTCGCCAACGACGACGGCTCAGTACTACAAATCCTCATCCAGACTGGTCTGGACCACTAGTGTATCATATCAGAAGGCAAGACATGATTATCAGTTACCTAGAAGGAGTGAACTGCGCTTCACTTCAGTCCCCCTTACATCCTGGTGGGAGACGTCTAAAAAGGATTACAAACGGCTGCACCATCTCCCCCATCTTGATTTTCATTGCTTTTTATCTCCTCATATTAGCAGCAACAGACGGAACCAGTGGCTGTCTCTTGGAGCCCAGCATGTGGGGTTCACCGATGACATCACAATAACGATAGCAAGCCATGTCCACGCAAAATAGATACTGAAAACCCTGGACAACGTAGCTAGCTGTGCTGGGGCGACCAGCTGGCTACATTGTTAACCAACAAGTCCAGATGCACGGTGATCAAAAAAGGCTAGGCTACTTGCATGTTGTGTCTTGAAGTAGAAAGGGAAGACGTTTCGTCGACTGAGGACAAATCAGTGAAATGTCTGGAAAGCGGTTTAATGCAGCAATGCGAGACAGCGTCAATGTAATTGACACATAATGCAGACAGCAGAGCTGCTGCGGAAGATCTAGAGAACTGATGTGACAGGCAAAATTATGGCATGAAGTAACAATATGATCTGCTCTATGTCTGCTCTGGCTTTTGAAGTTGTACGAGATCCCCAGGGCTACTGTAGAATGCATCAAAAGGACAGTGCGCATGCACTTGAGGGGGAGGCTGGCGATTTTCCCATTTTTGTTTCCTCAGTGTGTCTCTACATATGAATAGGCCAGCTACAGCTCCCGTTGTCATCGGTAGTGAAACAGTTCAAGTTAGTAATGTACCGAGTTTTGTTAGCAGTAGGGAACTCCGATAACAAGCAAATAAAACAAGCGGGAGTTACAAAAAGATCGCACCGTCAACACGGACATAGGCAAGGCAGTGAGAGTTCAGCAATTGCCAGTGCCATCAAGAAGGCCTAATTCCAGTCTGTGCAAACTGCCAAATGATAGAAGATGCAGGTTGATGTGGCGTGGAAGCTGCATTTCACGGAGTCAGTACAAGCCAGAAATCGTGCTACGAACGACAAAATACAAAAAAAAACAAAGGCAGAAAAAAAATATCCTGGTGGAGATCACAGTACCATGGGTGGAAGGATGCGAGGAGACCCACAAGAGGAAGGCCCTGAAGTACCAGTGCGTGAGCATCCGGACAAACGTTGTCAGATATGGCTATTCGCAGTGGATATCAGCTGTAAAATTCCACGACAGAGTCAGCTTGAAAGAATCTGTCTGCGCTGGCTTGACCTTAACGAAGAGACTCAAGAACTAGTAGCTCGTATACTGGGGGAGAAGCAGAGAAAGAGCCGCTTTCTAGGTATAGTGCAGGCGAGTGGTGTGAAATTGGAGTCAGGATTTCTTGGGCAGTGACTTGCTGATCCGACAACTGGAAAGATGGGTAGTTAGCGCCGAAGCACTCTATGAAAGCTAGGCATCACCTGACGACATCTTCTCCTGGTCAAAAGCTATATTTACATCATCAGTTAACTGAAGAGAGTACGTGGTGTAAAACGCATGTTGTTTGATCCTCATCAGTATGGCTGGATGGGAGAAGGACTGGGTGCGTCATGTACGCAGAGGAGTAGTATAAAATGATACGTGTGACTGGAACCAGTGAAGAGTATGGCTGCTGCATATATCGCTGCGCTGTCAGTATTGCCGTGAGACAACCTCAACCTGCTATATTACTGTTTATAATATGTCATGGCGCACAGATATTAACTGTTCTCGTGGAGAAGGACTTAGAACAATATGGTGTTGAGATGAATCGTGTGCACCATCGAGGTTCAGAGTGTGGAACGGCTAAAATGGCACTTATGTTCGGTGTACCCGGAGAAATTAGCTGTACTATCTATCTGTCTTCTCGCACAGCTTGCACAAACCAGAGTCATCCAGACAGCCTGGTTTTGGAATGGGACATATTGTGACTAAAATTGAGCATCTTCAGACGATTTATCATTATCATTCCAGTATCGGCCCATGGAAGAATGAGTGGAGGACTTGGTACGTCATATACATAGAGGCATATTATAAAATTACACGTACAGCTGGCAGCAGTGAAGTGTACGGTAGCCGCATATGTCGCTGGACGGTCAGTATAGCCCTGAGACAATCTCATCCAGCAATATTATTGTTTATTATACGTAAAGGCGCACAAATGTTGAGTGTCCTACTGCGCAGGCACTTAGATCGGCAATCTGTACGGTGCCTGCGATTTGTAATGTTAACCGTTTCACTACCTGACTCATGTATTTAACGTTACAGTGGTCTTTATTCCCAGTGATACATGATATACAGTGTACTGCCCGTCCAGGAAATAATTTATCCGAGAAAGAAAAAGCTGGATGTTGGCGGCTATCCTCTCAGGTCTAAAAAAAACACTGAAAGCAAAGGTGAAAAGGTCGACCAGAATGTTCTTTGGCTTTTCCTTATGTTCAACAGTAATATAAATGAGTTTGCTACTTCGGGTCATTGATAAATAAAATAAATGTTTGTACCAGAACAGGTCCAATCTGTTCCAGTTGCATTCCTGCAATATTTTCCCATGCATCTTTAAAACGGAAAATCTGGGGAGGACTTCCGGGTCATCAAGGGAATGGCGGCGTAAGGGAAAGTTCTCTCGACAAAAGATAAGGTAAACTGCCCCAAAATCGAATTTAGACAAATACTTAATATTGCAAAACTATATTAATAAAAGGGGCAAGGATGATATCTAAGAACAGTTTAAAAAATCCACTCCGAAGGCTGATAAACACAAAGAAACGGAGCAACGTGACGGGCCTAGCTCCCCCACGGCAAGCCATGACGGAGAGAATGAGGGGGAATCGGTGACTCTGTCTTTGATTCTTGGAGAGATTCTTGAGTTCCGACAAGATAACAGCAAACAGCTGGAAAGTATTAAAGGAGAAATAGTAAAAACTAACTCGCCGATAGATGAAGCCGAAGCGAGGATTGTTGGAATTGAAGAGAAGCTACAAAACGCCGAGGAAGTGATAGCAGAAATGCTGAAGCTGCAAGACCAGCTCCAGTGGAAACGAATAGATCAAGAAGGCCGCTCAAGAAGGGAAAATGTGAGGATTTACGGAGTTCCCGAAGGAACTGAAGGTAAACTCGGGTTGATGATTCCCTTCTTGGAGAAGCTGCTTCGAGTGAACCTTGATATACCGGCCGCAAAAGACCAACAGATAGAAAGGGCTCACCGCGCGTTGGCACCACAGCCTCCGGCAGGCGCCCAGCCCAGATCGATTCTAGTCAGATATCTCAGTTACAGAACGAAGGAAGAGATGCTTAAACGGGCATGGCAAAAAAAAAAAGGTTTCATGTGGAGCTACGGTAAAATCAGTTTAGACCACGATTGCGCACCGGGGATTCTTGCCAGACGGAAGGAATATAGGGAAACACGGAGAGTCCTGAAGGAAAACAACATCAGATTCCAGACCCTGTATCCAGCTCGGCTGAGAGTCTTTTACGACGAAGGGACAAAAACTTACGCTACGGTGGAGGAGGCAACGTTGGATCTGGCGGAACGGGGACTACCTATTAAGGTTATCACCCAACCGGTGTCGCTACTGGAGAGGATTCGGCAGAAGTCGTGGCAGTTAGTGGGCCGAGGACGCTCCACTCGAACCAGAGTATCAAACTACAAGGAAAAGCTGCAAATATTCAGACCCGAATGTACATAGAATACTGATAATTAAGAGGAATGACTGAAAAGAGTAAATCGGACTTAAAGGTAAAATGGAAACTGGTAACTGTAAATAAAGTAGACGGAATAACTTGAATGATAGCAATATGGTCGAGACATGAATAGGGGAAAATTCTCTATGATTATTCAAACTGCTGAGGGCCCTCTAACACAGGGTGAAGATAGAGTTTATCCCTCTGAACTGAGGCGGGTCGGTGCTCAGGCCTCACTGTGGGAAGTCGGGAGAAATTTCAAATGTTACACGCTCAAAAATGTCTAGGGTGTGGCTATATGTATTGGTTTACTGTTGAGAAGGGATTGCTTACTGTTTGGTTAGAAAAGGAGAGTGTTTTTATTCTACTAGAGAAAAATGCAAACTGAATTGGTAAAAATGATTTCCTATAATGTTAATGGGGTTTTGAATCCAATTAAAAGAAATAAGATTATGTCTAAATTGAAAAAAGATAGGGCACACATAGCTTTCCTCCAGGAAACACATATAAGCCAATCTGAACATGGAAGATGAAAAAGAATGGGCTTTAGGCATGTATTTTATTCATCATATAAATTGAGTCGCAAAAGATGGGTAGCTATTTTAATATCAAGTACTCTTAATTATGAACATATTTCAGAGACTAAAGACAAAGAAGGGCGGTTTGTAAAAATTACAGGAAGAATAGAAGGTACAGAAATAACATTGCTGAATGTTTATGCTCCTCCAGGTTGTGAATAGTCATTTTATAGACTCATTTTTGACCTAATGGTCAGTTCTCAAGTGGTAGCAATTTGTGGAGAGGATTTTAATATTAGATTAAATCCTGTATTAGATCCTTCAAGAATAGTTACTCAGAATAAACTTCTGACTCGGAAAATGAATTTATTGATGGAGGAGTTGGGAATTATAGATGTGTGGAGGGAATTACACCCCACTAGTAAAGATTATACATATTACTCTTTCCCTCATTCAGCCTATTCAAGGATAGACTATTTATTTATCTTTAATGCAGATAGACTCAGGATAAAAAAAAATGTAATATTGCAACAACTGATCTGTCGGATCATAGCCCAGTCTCTATGTCTCTAATCCTGGAAAGGAACATGAGGAAAACACGACGGAGGCTATACTCACATATACTCAATAACACAAAAGTAATGGAGAGATTAAGGGGAGAAATCAAAGAATATCTAGACCTTAATGACACGGGAGAAACATCACCAGTGTTCTTATGGGATACATTGAAAGCTGTACTGAGAGGGAAAATTATTGCCATTACCACTCACATGAAAAAAAATCAATGCACAGAAATTTGCAGACCATCAAGGAAAATTAAAACAACTTCAAGTTATAGATAGCAACAAAAATAATTCAAATCTAAAACAGGAAATTAGGAAATTGCAAAGTGAAATTGACGATATATATATACATTGGAAACTCAAAGAAATTTTATTTACCTGAGACAAAAAAATTATGAAGTAGGAGGTAAATCAGCTAGATTATTAGCATATAAATTACGAAAACAACAAGCAGACAATACAATTCATAAAATAAAGAATCCAAAGACAAAGCTTGTGGAGAGTACAATAGGGAAAATTCAAGAGAGTTTTGAAACATATTATCGAGAGCTGTACTCACAAACCCGAGCCCCCAATGAGCCATATATAGACAGGTTATTGATTTTTTTTAGATCTACCTAAACTTACAGATTTACAAAATGGTAGTTTATTAGAACCAGTAACTGACAAAGAACAGAACGTGGCCATCTCTAGGTTAAAGGCAGGAAAGTACCCGGGTTCTGATGGGTTTACCTCCGAGTGGTACAATTCGCTGAAGTCACAGTTAGCCTCATTACTACTTAACACCTTTAATTGGATCTTGCAGAGAGGAGAAACTCCACCTCCTGGAGAGAAGCGATTATTTCAGTTATTGCTAAAGAAGGTAAAGATAAACTAGAATGCGGCAATTATCGGCCAATTAGTGTTCTTAATTTAGATTACAAACTATTTACATCTATATTAGCGCGCAGATTGGAAAAGCTTTTACCTGGCCTAATCCACTAAGACCAGACTGGATTTATTCAACAACGACAATCACACGACAACATAAGGAGAACTCTACACGTGTTAATTAGAACGAGACAGAGACAATGGTAGTAGGATTGGACGCTGAGAAAGCTTTTGATTCGGTTAGTCGGGCATTTCTATACAGAGTGTTAGGACGATTCGGCTTTCAAGAAAAAAATATTAAAGTAATTCAGACTCTATATGACAGCTCTACAGCCCGAATTAATATAAATGGAGACCTCTCTGATTCCTTCATCTTACAGAGAGGCACTAGACAGGGATGCCCAATTTCTCCACTCCTTATTTTGCGCTAAATATTGAACCGCTTGCCCAACTAATAAGACAGAGCGAAATCCTAAAAAGGTATCAAGGTGGCAGGAATTGAACAGAAAGTGGCGTTATTCGCAGATGATGTTTTGGTATATCTGAGTGAACCAGAAAAATCATTTATAGGATTGTTTACACTGTTGGATGACTTTGGGAAAATATGAGGTTATAAAATAAATGTAAAGAAAACGCAGGTTATGTCCCTAAATTATACACCATCCAAATAATTGCAGGATACATACGATCTTGAGTGGGAAGCTAAATCATTAAAATATTTAGGAATAACCCTGCCGAAGGATCTTTCAACGCTATCACAGGTAAATTATGGGCCATTAATCTCAGAGATAAAAGCAGATATGTATAGATGGAATCTTATCCCCTTTTCAAGTTTAAATTCAAGGATAAATACTATAAAATGAATATTCTTCCTCGGTTACTGTATCTTTTCCGTACTTTACCTGTGGAGGTGGATAATAATCAATTCAGGGAATGGGACAATGGATTTCCCGCTTCATTTGGCAAGGAAATAAACCTATAATTCGACATAACACCTTACAGTTATGGAAGGAAGGAGGAAGTATGGTTCTTCCCTGCCTGAAAAATTATTTTTATGCTTCACAGATAACCCCTCTGTTATATTGGTGTAATAGGGAATATACTGCTAGACGGAAGGAAATAGAATTTGGATTAGTTGACAGTTTTCCTCTACAAGCCTCAATAGCTGACAAACGTTTGATGGCCCAACTGGAAACATTTAAAAACAGTTGGATAAATCATACATTAAAAGTATGGCAGAAGGTGGTTAATTCGTGTGGAATTAATAACATGTTAAAGCTCTTCAGATGGTGTGCATATGATACCGAGTTCCTTCCCAAAGAGGAGATAAAATATTTGAACTATGAATAAAGAAAGGTCTTACAACCTACCTCTCATTTATAGATAAAAGAGTATTACAAAGTTTCCAAATCCTGCAGGACAAACATGGCTCAGAACGCAATGACTTTTTTATGTACCTTCAAGTACGAAACTATGTTAACCAGAGTTGTAGATATACAGACCTATCAACAGTAGAATTTGAATTTTTCAAGATTCTGAATTCGGCTTGCAGTTCAATACCAAGTAAATCAGTTTCTCGATTATACAATGCACTCTCCCATGCTAAAAATGTAAACACATTGTATATTAAATAGAAGTGGAAGAACGAAGCGCGGTTGGTACTTTCAGAGGAGGCTTGGGGGAAAATCTGCAGCTTTCAATGGTCCTCGACTAATTCTTTGACTTGGAGAGAACATTGTTGGAAAAATATTATAAGATACTTCAAGACCCCATATCAGGAAAAAATACAAAGATAAAAACGTGACGTGTTGGAGAAGATGCGGCGCCAAGGAGGCAAATCATTTTGATATTTTCTGGGATTGCCCTAAATTAAGTCTATATTGGGAAGGTATTCATAGAACATTAGTTAAGGTACTTTGGTCCCAGATACCTCTGAACTTTGAGACGCTCTATTTGGGGCATGTATTGTTTCTTGAACAGAAGGAAGATATAAAGTTGCTGCAGGCCCTCTTAGCGGCAAATAAGAAATCAATCACTAGAAAGTGGCTAAATCCAATAATACCTACATTAGAAGATCGGCACGAAATTATCTTGGAAATATTTAAAATGGAAATGTTGACTTGCTCCCTGCGAATTCAAAAAGAAAAAAAAAATATCACATCTGGAATAACTGAATTGAATATATAACCCCAATGCGAGCAGACTTTAGATGACTCTCCTAATGATTTATACTGCTCTTCTCATCAACACAGTAATATTGCTGACGTAAGCACTCCTAGTCTAAATGTTTACTGTTTATTGTTTTCTATTGGAAAATAGAGAATTAATACAAGTGAAGGAAAAGATTTGGGAAAGGGATAAAAAATGATAAAATTAAGGAAATAAGTTCATAGGGATTGAATAATTATATCTGGGGGCAGGAGCAAGCATGAACAAATTAGGATATAAACACCTACAATGGTTGTTACATAGACTTACTTACAACATTTTGGACCAGTAGGAATGGTCCTGAAGAGATATATGGAAATTATTATTACTATTTTTCTTAACAAACTAATACCATTACTTAGCCTAATAGATTAGAATTACCACTGTACATAATTATCTATTTAAGTGTCTAATTTCCTTTTATATCATCTCAATGTGTACTTAAGAATGTATGAATAATTATAGTTTTATACATATAAAAAATGGAAAAGGTTAAACGTGTGAAAAAAGTACATGATATTTGTGAATTCTTTATCCAAATAAAAAATAAAATTAAAAAAAGAAACCGGAAAATCTAATCATATACGGGCTCATAGTTTTTCGTTTTCATCTCGAGACATCCGCAAAATCAGTGTGCTGTTTGGGCCAACGGATGTCTCAGCTGATGTGGTCGTCATTTTTCTCAGCCAGCAGATCAGAATACGGAATTGGAAGTTTTTTTTTTTTTTTTTTTTTTTTGAATGGTGAGGGTCAGGGCAGCAGAGCATGGGAGTTTGTTAATATCTGCAAGTAGTGTTCATACACAATATTGCAGCGAGGACTGCATATTCCCAGAGAAATCAGCCATTTAGTGAATGTTCCTTGGGAATTCACTGTGTACCTTAATACAGGAAGTTATGCTCATCTAAAGTGAGGGAAAACGTTTCGATCATCAACATGGGATTAATATAAATGTGGAAAATACAAAAACAAAACTGTTCAAGCAAAGTATACGATGTCAAATTCACCAAATTCCTCTCATCTACTATGCTGCATGCAACTACTTTTAGTTAGCATTAAGTTAGCATAAAGGAAGCACAGCCAGTCATGTAACAAATACACAATTCGCATGTTTGGGTTCGAAACGTATCAACAGAACATCCACCGAACTTGACAGCCATGATTTTATTGCATTTCGTTGCGGTCATTCAATTTCATCATGAAAATTCGGTTCCATTAACTATCATTTTATCTTCTAGTTAGTTATGTCCTACATTTGTGCTACATTAGCTGAGCTTTTCATTTGAACATTCGAAGAACATGTGTCGATGAGAACATTTATTCGAAGAATACAAGGACCGACTTCTGCGTCGAATTACCAATCGGCTAATGTTAATTTTATTTCAGGAAAGGAAAAACTGTGTTGATAAGGTGTACATCTGGAAAAGAGACATGTTTTTCCACATTCCATTCACCTCCTGGTCGCAATATGACTAAAGTTTCTGTCAACTTGTATGTTGATTAACTTTATTGAAACTGGATCCATTTCGGGTTTGCGTAACACGGGGTGGGGGAGTGGGGGTATAATTTTAGAACCTGCCCACAAAGCATGGTAGGTACTTGACGAATTTCAAGTTACATTTAAGATTACTTATCATTCATGAGTTTTGCAATATTGCCAGATGAAACAGCTTTCCTCAGGGGCCAAGGAGCAAACAATAAAAGAGCAGTACACTCCAATCTAAGCATCGCCCATGGCACAAATTGGAAATATGGTCACAATATCAGTAAAATTGTAGAGTCATTGGGGTGTTAATATAGCCCACGTCCCTGTATGGTATGACTGCACATTTGATGGTAAACTTTCGTGTTCCAGATCGTGCTTTCACCAAGCGAACACTACAGAGCAGCACAGACGAACACGGGATGGTACTGCCATGCGAGCACTAAAGTGCAGCATCACCGGGATTGGCTGCCCCAGCCCCTATACGGATCCCAGCAACGGCCCTGAGAGCCTCTCCAAAACCGCTTTGACATCTTCTATTCTGATCGCACAAAACAGGGAAGTCCATGTTTTGAGCCTCTTCTTTGTCACAATCGAGGCAATGCAGTTCTTCGGAGGTCAGTCTCAACAATGAATCGGTGAAACGGACTTACAGTATTGTGCGTTACCACCCCGCAAAATCTGTTTGCGATCACAATAAAGTGTCCAATTCAATAATTTGCAACACACACCGACCAATGGTTTACAACAATCCCATACGAAAACAGAATAATGATATGTAAAAGTGCAGATTCAACAGTATGAAGCAACGCCATGCAAGGATAGTCCTGCAGTACCTGACGATCTTGGTATTCAGCAGTGACTTCTGATCGTATATTTTTAATATAAGTACTAAGATTACTCATAGCTCGATTTTCTCTTCACTCCACGTCTGTTAATGCTCAGCGGCAGTGTTTTCACTGTGCTTGAGTTCTGGTAACTCTTGGAGACGTTCGTTCTCCAGGATAAGCTCTTTTGCGACAGGTACGCACAACCGCAGATACTTTGAGAACCTATTAAGGAACTGGACATGCCACTCGATAACCTTCTGCTCATGAGGGAGAATGCTGAGGTCACATATGGAAGCTACATGGAAGCAGTCGCCCCTTGGGTGCAGGAGACATGTAACGGGGTGACGATTAGGGGAGTGTAGGGAAATATACAGTTAACATAAAGTCACCTTTTCACTGTTCCTGTCAATAATAAATATATAACTTCAGATACTGCTGTGGATAACGAGCCGCCGGGCGGAATTAGCAGTGAATTTGGCTACGACACTAAATCTGATGTTGTAGCTCAGGTGAAGGGAACAGGACGGCAGTTGTAATCGGAGATTTCACAGTTATCGGAACAAAGCAGATAGTCTCTGTGTACGAAGTACACAGCCGTATACTGCCTGCCAGATATCAGGGTCTCAGATGAGACGGCTCAGGAACAGACATTCTAAAGTTCGAAGGTGCGCAGTCTGATCTTGATTTAGTTTGTCTCCGATGACGAAGGTAAAAAACGTAAGGAGAGCCAGAAAATAAATTTTAGGAAATATGGTGCAAAAATTTCAAAAGGGACCTGCAGAGTGGTAATCTTTGTATTGTAGCCAGTGCCATGCGCTGGTGAGAGTAAGAATAGAACTATTGTGATGTGGAATTCGCAGATAAGGGACATGTACAAGGTCAAGGATTCTGTTTTATGGATTATCGGAGAGTATTCAGGGGCGTCTATGAACTCTGCAAAACGGACAGAATACACCCGAACGCGTGAGCGTCCAATATACTTGCAAAATTCTCGGGGGAGGGGATGTTGATAAACAAGTTTGCCAGGGAGATGGGAACCCGAGTGATAATGCTGACGATGATTACGCTGTCAACAGGGTGAGTTGCAATGTAATAAGGCGGACAAAATCTAAAACGGTGCAGACTGGTTTATATCTAAATATGCGCAGCATATGGAATGGGGAAGAAGAATTTGTAGCACAGATACAATTGGAATATACCCGTAGCTCATAGAGGATAATAGCTGTGAGTTCAACGTCCAAGCCTGAACATTGTATCGAAATGATATGCAGGTCTACAGAAGGGTTGGCGTGACTTTATTTTTCAAAAGGAAAGCAAATCTTTTGAAAGTGGTGGCATAGGGTCGGAATGTGCTGAATTGCCTTGGGTAGAGCTTACATCTGCAAGTTAAAAAGAGCATGATATGAGTTATTTACAGACACAATACAGTAGTAGCGATGTGGTCTACACACTACAACGTGAGTTAGAAATGCATACTACAACCGCAATGTTATGATACTCATGGTGGTTTCAATCAACAGATTGATTGATGAAATTCAGTTAGTGCCGGATCCCAAGTAGGGTATTTCCAGAATGCATTCCTGATATCGTTTTAGAACAGGTCGTGATTGTGAAACCTAGAGATCATATATTCCGGATTGGGTGCTGTGCTATGAACTGGAACTGAGAGTTTTTGGTAAAGAACCCCTAAGGGAAAGCTGATAAAAATGTGATAGAATTCCTCCTGAAATTTGAGAAGCTGATGCTGGAGCCAGAAGTGTTATTATTACAGTGACGTAAAGAGAAATACAGGGGCGTGAGTGCAGAGCTGGTCAACACTGTGTGGCCATAATTACTGGCAGGGGTGACGACCGAACAAGTATGTCTGCAACAATTGAAAGTCATAGAAGACATCGTACAGGATAATTGGTAGTGTGGAGTAGCAGAGGGATCTGGGGGTACAAGTGCACAAATCCCTAAAAGTTGTCTCGCAGGTGGATAGGGTAGTTAAGAAAGCATATGGGGTGTTAGCCTTCATAAGTCGAGGGGTAGAGTTTAAGAGTCGTGATGTAACGATGCAGCTCTATAAAACTCTGGTTAGACCACACTTGGAGTACTGTGTCCAGATCTGGTCGCCTCACTATAGGAAGGATGTGGAAGCATTGGAAAGGGTACAGAGGAGATTTACCAGTCTGCTGCCTGGTTTCGAGAGTATGGATTATGATCAGAAATTAAGGGAGTTAGGTCTTTATTCTTTGGAGAGAAGGAGGATGAGAGGAGACCTGATAGAGGTGTACAAGATAATAAGAGGAATAGATAGAGTGGATAGCCAGCGCCTCTTCCCCAGGGCACCACTGCTCAATAAAAGAAGACATGGTTTTAAGGTAAGGGGTGGGAAGTTCAAGGGGAAAATTAGGGGAAGTTTTTTTTTACTCAGAGAGTGGTTGGTGCATGGAGTGCACTGTCTGAGTCATTGGTGGAGGCAGATTCACTAGTGAAGTTTAAGAGACTACTGGACAGGTATATGGAGGATCTTAAGTTGGGGGCTTATATATGAGGCAGGGCTTGAGGGTCGGCACAATATTGTGGGCCTAATAGTCTGTACTGTGCTGTACTATTCTATGTTCGATGCATTACAAATGCAGGATCTTACAAGAGAATTCAAAACCAACATAAACGCCAAACACAGCATATAATAATACAAAAAAAAATCGATGTTGAAGGATTGGGAAGCATTAAAATACAGCAGACGGTAACTCAAAAATATGAAAGAAAATATGAGATACAAAGGGATCTAGCCATAATATTGAAAACGACAACAAATGTTTTCTTTCAGACACATAAAGAGCAAAGGAGATGTAAGAGTGGATAGAAAGGAGCGGCGATAGGTGGATATTGGACCGCCGGAAAATAATGCTGGAGACAAAATAACTGGGGGTGAGTGTGGGGATCGTACGCAAAGAGATACCTGAGGAACGGAAAACATATTCTTTACTGTGAACGATACTAAAAGTATGCCGGAAGTCTGAGCTGAATTGTGTGAAGCTGTAATTACTGGAGATGTTTCTTCTGAAATTGAAACCTCTGAAGATAGATCGGTCACCTGGACCAGTTAGTATACAGAGAAATGTTCTGTAGGAACTAGATGAAGAAGTACTTGCGTGAATTATTATGATCTTTCAACAATCAATATGATTACGGCATGCTTCCGCAAGACAGGACAAACTCAGAATTTCCACCCCTATTCAAACAGGGAGAGAGTCAAAAGGGAGCGTATTAAAGCTCAGTTAGTCTCAACACAGAGTGAATGGGAATTTATTGGAGTCGACTTTTAAGCATGGACAAAGTGTGAGCTAATTGGCAAGATAAAAAAAATGGAGAATTCCTGCAGGTTTGTCTCGTTGGCTGCATGTGACCTCTGGTTTTCCACAGGGGTCTGTTTTTGGAAAACCTATTTGTAACCCTGTGCCAATAACTTCGATGACGCATTTGATGGTATTGTGACACATTTGGAGACGATGAAATTATAGTTCGCAGGGCGGGTAGTTTTGAACAATTAGAGGAGCTACATAATAACTTTGAGAGGGTAGGAGAATGAGCAGCGATGTGCCAGACGGAATTCAGTTTCAGGAAGTGTCTGGTTATGAACTTTGATTGGAGAAATAAAATAGTACGCCGTTTATTAAGTGGATACTAAAATAAGAAATTAGAAGTGGAAGAGGTCTTTTTTTTTTCTTCAAGTTTCCCTTATGTCTGTGGTGAGGAAGGAAAATGCGATGATACCATTCATTTCAAAGTGACATAGACTATAAAAACAAAGATGCAAATTTGAGCATATAAAAGGTAGTGATGAGCCCCACTTGGAGTATTGTGAGCAGCGTTGGGCCCCTTATCAAGCAAATAATGTATTGACATTAGAGAAGATTAAAAAGAGGTTCACAGATATGTTCTCGCGATTGAAAGAATCGTCATATGGATACCGTTAGAGGAATGAGGGGTGTCCTCAGTGGAAATAACGGATGTTGAAAGCACTTGATAGAGAGGATGTAGAGATGAATTTGCCTATGATGGGGCCATCTAAGGCCAGAGGGCACAGCCACCGAATAGAAGCGCTACCGTCTAGAACGGAAGTAGAGTGATTTTTAACCAGAATGCGGTGAATATATCGATTTATTTGCCACTGGTGGCCGTGGAAACCATGTCATTTGGTGTACTTCAGGTAGATTCTGATGGCCGGTTCATTGAGCAAGGTGTGAATGGATTGAAGAGGAAGGGATAAGATTGGAGCATTGCAATAAAATGGATCAGTCATTATGTAATTTTTGGAAACAAGTGGTCCAAT
The DNA here is from genome assembly GCF_963921235.1 of Mobula hypostoma. NCBI lineage: Eukaryota > Metazoa > Chordata > Chondrichthyes > Myliobatiformes > Myliobatidae > Mobula > Mobula hypostoma. The sequence continues at coordinate 22,582,332 of NC_086106.1, forward strand.
TCCTATGCAATAACTTGTGGTCTTTTTGAACTGCACTCTCTCACCTTAAGTTTGCCGTGTTTTTCTGTTTGTTTGTTTGTTTGTTATTTTATTTATTTATTTATTTTTTGATGAGCTCTCCTGCCCTGCAGAGTATTGGGTTCTGACCTATCTAGAATACCTGAATTGACGAATTGTTGTTTAGCGAGTGTCTTTAATCGCTTGTTTGTTTTTTTTAATGTTTGTTTTTGTTTTTGTTTTTATTTGTTTCATCTTGCTAACTTTAATTAGATTGACTCAGGAATTCTGCATTTTGGTATTATATAAGCAGACACCCGATTAACACTCGTCTCTGCGTCCCAGTATTGAGAATGTTTCGTCTCGTTGTGCCACTTTTTCAGGAGGCATCGACATTTTGATGGAACTATGATTAATAAACCCAGGTCTTTGCCTCTACTTGGAATCCTTTTTTCCCTCCGTCTTTGGTTTCATTCATTACCAATGATACGCATGACAGAAGTTCTTAGCGATGTAGTGGACCCTGCGAAATTTGAATGGCAGCTTAGAAGTTAGACAGCCGACAGAGCAGATGTCACCTTTTGTATAGTCCAGTTCTGCGTCTACTTTCCGACTGACACGAGTCTTCCTTCCGAGTTTCTGAGTTCACCTTCCGTGTTTACCTTCCGACCTTCTTCAGTTTAGATTCAAGGCATTTTTCAAATATCTCTAGATCCACAATGTTCATCGGCCTTCCATGTTTCCAAATTTCATTCAAAGCTCCAGACTTTTGTTCAATGATTCCGGGTTTTATTCAATGTTTCCGTTGTTTATTCTATGAGTTCTCCATGTCTGTCTCGATTTCATAAGTTCTGTCTCGAGTTTACCAAAACAAACCTCAGGTTGCCAGGTTTTTTTCGAGTTTATTGAGTTTGACTCTATTCTACCAGCCCTAAATCCAAGAAACTTGCCCTGTGCCGATGTTACTATTCTTGTCCTGAGTTATCTAGATTCCTCTGCAGTCGATAAGGTCTATCCTGAGTGTAGCATACTTGTGTCGAGTTTACGAATTTACCAAATCTTTCTCGAGTTTATCAGTCATTTTCCAAATTACTCAGTTCCGTTTCCAGTAGTCCCTGGATCTCGAGTTTCCGAGGTCTTCCTGGGCCTTGATCCCGGCCATAGCGAGCAGACTGCTGTGTTACACTGGTCTGCACGTAGAGCTGCAGGGTATAGGGTGTCTAAAGCACCAAGAACACCTTAATAAGTTAATTGTTGTTTTATGGAGTGTCGTCAATTCCTGCTGTTTCAGCTCGTTTCCTTGAATATATTTTGACCGATTCGATGTTTCGAAGTCTTTGTATTATTTAAGCGGAAAACCAATAAGAGCTTATGGCGGGGTTTTACCTTTGAGGATGTTTCGTTTTGTTGTGCCGTTCGGCCGAGCCATCGATATTTTGTGGGAATTCTGATTAATAAACTCTGATTGCAGCATCTCTATATAGGAGTATGTCGTTCCTCCGTTCTCGGGCACAGCCTTTGGCAATTTACACTGAGCCATCCTCCAGTTTATAATTAATTAGCAAATGCAGGCATCTGCCGATGCACTTTCTATCTAATGAGTCACAATAAGATCGCCTTGATTTCTCTGCGTTCGAAAGTCTAAATCAATAATCTGCATTTGGGTATTTCATGTCCTGGAAACGCGAGTGTAAATTTTTCCGGTTTTGTCTAGATTAATAATGTATTCCATCTATCAAAACTTGCAGATATAAGCTTACTTGTCCAAATGTGGACTCACCAATGCCTTATACAATTAGAGCTTAGCGTTCCGACTTGCTATAATGGAACTTTGCGGAAATCGGACGGATGAGAGAAGGATAATTCACTAAGTTCCACTGACCAGTCAGAGGGGGAAAAAAAAAGTGTCCGACATGTAGCTGTGGTGTATTAGACTTTCAGGCATCGACCAATCCCCGATGACATTCATCAACTCTTGCAACTTGATGGAAGACAAGAAAACTGATCGTCTTCGCAGGGGCCGTAACTGAGTGCACAAAGTCTAAGTGGCGATGTTGAAGCGTTAGTTCTTCAAGGCTACAACGATAAATGGCTTAGTCAGAGAAAATAAAGATAGGAGCAGGCCTAGGTCATTTTTTCATCCGTTGCATCTTTGAATCTAGTAAGTTGGATCAGTAGAGATGCCAGACAGTATAGTGGAATACACCTATTGCGGGATGTATGAAAGTTGGGAGATGTTTAGTGTTCCTGAAGACTAGAGATTGGAAAGGTGTATCGAGACGCATCTTGAAACAGCTGGCATTAAGTATTTGGAGCTGCAATAAGAGGAACTCCGGATCACACGGGATGCTGAAGGGTATAGTTCAGAGATATGGAGAGGTGGTTGCACCCATTGTGCAGGACAGCACCTGGGTGAAAGAGGGGAGATTTTTAAGGAGTTAGCTCAAAGTTCTGCTGTGGACATCCTCATCAACAACAGGTATTTCAATGTTGATATATTTGGAGAATTGACTTTATAATGGGATGTCTCATTGTCTGGGACACTGGCAAACAGTCTGGACCTGTTGATCAACAGGAAAGATGGTGTGTGTGGGGGGCAGGGGTTGGGGTTGGGAGGAAGAGGCTCGCTGTGGTAATATAGGATTGGTTAGTTTGGGGAACGGACAATAAACTCTGTGGTCGAGAACGAGATTTCAATTTGTCATGTTGCGTCCCGTATGTCCTGGGAATACCGGAACCAATTCTCAACTTTCTGAAAAAGGAGTCTGAAAGGCCAGATGCCGATGTTCATGTAGGTACCAAGGACATGGGTAGGACAAGAGACAAGGTTCCAGGGAGTGCAGTGTGTTAGGTTCCAGCTGGAAAGACAAAACCTCCGAGGTTGTGACCTCCGCATTGCGATACGTGCCATTTACAAGTGAGAAATAAGCTAGGACGGTTTTAAAAGGTAATGGATTGGTGAGGAGTTGGTGTAAGAGGGATTGCATACGATTTTAGGATTATTGAGTTCTCCTTCAACGAAGGTGATAACTGTACCGAATTGACCAGTAAGACCTGTACAGAATTTATTGCACTGTGCGGATTGCCCTTGAACTGTAGAGGTACAATATCCTAGAGGGAAGGACTGTTAATGCTGCACGGTGTGTATAAAATATAGTTGCAAGAGAAGGGCACCCGAGAGCCAGAACTCTGCAGTCGTGGTTGAATCAGATGCTGCAAGACTTCAGGCAAAGTCAGGAATTACAGGTTAACCACAGTGCAAGCTGTGTCTTGAAGACGATCGTAGGACTGGCCGATGAACTCCTATATTTGTGATTTTGTGGCCATGTGTGAATTGTGTAGCTGTAGACATTGATAACGCTAGAATTATGAAACTGTAGCCATGTGTTGTCATACTCTGCTCTGTTAAGTCCGCATTCCAGTTCACGATCCGGTAAGTCGATTCCTTATTCCGGGTTTTCCTGTTTTCATTTGTTCCATTGGGTGCTTTAATTGAGACATCTGAGTCTCGTTTTGGACTGGCACATACATACCTCTCCAAACAAGGATTCCCTCCTGGACTGTTCCCTTCACCTCCCTTCTGAATCTGCGCCTGCAACATCGCCTGCTACCTTGCCTGTTACCTTCGTCTGCCACCTTCGTATGAATCTTCATCGTACTTGCCCGTCGTTAACCTGCCGGAGAGAGAATATAGCCTTGTCGCGTCAAGATAAAGAAAAATCTATCATTGACTTTGGAGCTGTCTTTCTGTGCCCCCGTGTTTAGTGTTTCGTGTCCAGGCTCTATGCCCTGTTACCAAGGAGCGGAGGGGACTCTGTGTAGAGCCCCGGCCCTAAGTCCTGTACCTAAGAAGGGATCCTGGCTCAGTGCTACGTATACGAGTCCTGGCCCTATGTCCTGTTCCCAAGGAGGGATCCCAGCTCTGTGTTCTGTGTTCCTGTGTTCCAAGTTCCAGGCGCCGTGTTCCAGTCATATCCAAGTCAAGGCTTCGTGTTCTCGTACTCTGCTGGATCGTGCCCATCCGAATCCGCGAAAATTACTTCGGCAGTTTACCTCGGCATTTCCCTCGCCACGTATGCTCGGAAGTCATTCCGGCCCTGCGTCCAGGAAAAGGATCCAGTCCTGCGAAAGAATCCCGGCCCTGTGTCCAAACAAGGTTCCCGGCCCTGCGCACCAAGGAGGCGTCGCGGCTCCGTACCCAAGACCCTAACCAAGCCCTAACAAGTCCCTTGTGGTGGCAAAAAAGAATCTGAGCAAAACGGGTACATATATTCGTTGAAAGTAGCATCACTTCTAGATGGTCTCAAAATTATGGCATATTGGCCTTCGTAAATTATTTTTTTACAATACAGAAGATGCGATCATATCTCGAAGTTATGCAAGACGTTGTTGCGGGCGATATATCGAGTTTTGTATTGCTGCAGTAAGATGCAATCAAGGTTGAACCCGCGCAGAACAAATGTACAAGGATCTTGCCCTGTCGGCAGGACATGGGGTCGAAGGAAAGACTGAATAGGTTAGGAATCTATTCTTTATAACGCCGCAGAAAGACAGGAGATTTAATAGACGATTAGGAAATTATGAAGGGTATAGAGAGTGTAAATGCAAGCAGACTTTATCCATTGATGTCGTTTAGGACTACATTAAGAGTTCATAGGTGAAAGGTGAAAAGAATAAGGAGAGAGTGAAGGAAATATATCTTTACTCAGAGGATTGTAGGGGTGTTGAATGAGCAGATGGTAGAAGATACCTCTGAGTTTGATTCTAAAGATTTTGAGAAATTTGGATTGGCACATGGAGAGCAAGAAAATGCACGAACATGATCCGGAAGCACGTCTTTGGGACTAGGTAGTTTAAACCTTTTAAGCTTGAACTATGTGCACAGAAATCACAGCTTCTACGTTATCCTTCTGCATGACTCGATTAAAGAAGTGCCTGCTCAAATGACACCAATGTTGAAAGATTAAATACAAACAAAGAGTACCTATAATCAACAGCACTTTCACGGAGTCTTGACCTCTAGCACTCAGTCGCGTCCTTAAACAATAAAACGTATGGTTTTAAAGATAAATATCTTCCCAAAGTTCCACTCGTCATACTCAGCCAACGTAAAGCTAACTTCCCATATGGCGGGACATTAACCTCGCTGACGATATAAATACGGAAAATTATGTTCATTGTTTATAAATCCATGGATTTGAGCGTTATCTTCAAACTCACTGAAAATGTTTCGTGACTTTTATAGAAAATATATTTTAGGGTGTGCAAATAATGTTTCCAGGAGCAAGAAGATGCTGACCAGAACAGTAGGACGTCGTTTTAGCAAACTGATGAGAGAGAGATGTTTTGATCCAGTTACTGCTGACTCCGTGGTGGGAATTGCTGTAGTCGCAGGGTATATTTCAAAGGGATGTTGACAGTTACTTAATTAGTGATGGAAATGTAAGTTATTGGGACACAGCAAGAGTCTTTGTGAGTGTAAATTCATGCACTATGATCAACCGTGGAGCAAGATCAATTATTGGCTTAGTTTTTTTTTTCAGTTTGTTATAGAATTTTGTTCAACGTCGTTTATTCTGAGCTCGACAGCTTCATCGCAAAGTCTCATTGCTTGATTGCTCGGAGTTTTCTGCACTCACAACTGCCGTTCTGTTTTTTCTTAATCAGAATTACAAATCTTCCTTGCCTTTTTCCTCTTCTTGGTGGCGGAGAAGAGCACTTAGCCGTCAAAACGTATCTGAAACAGTGAACCACGCCCCATATACATCGTTGAGTGCCATACCCTTAACAAAAGCACCCATTTAATGCCTGTCATTGAAACATTGGCAATTTAATCCAACAAACCTTTTTCTGTTCTTTGTCATTCCACTGCCCGTTGTGTACTACGAAATTGATGTCTTTGATTTTGTTTCAACTACTAATTTCCCATCAGGTTCACGACTGGTTTCAATCACCTATCCGCCCCTATACCACCACCGCCGCTAACACATTTAAGCAGTCCGTAAGCGTTCTGAAATATGTATCGACGTTCGTAATGCACAACGCCCTCATTAAGACGTCATAATTGCCGCTGAAGAGTTCCCACTGACGCAAGATTTTTAAAAGCTCTCCGCTGCACCGTTTCTCCTGTAACGCATTATCTGCTCCATTCTCCTTGTGATTAATTTTCATATTTATCGTTACCATTTTGAGCTTCAGAAGGGCTATCAACAGGTGCCACAAATAACAACATAACACGATAAGAAATAGGAACACATATATGGCATTTGGCCATTTGTTTCGCAATATGATACACATGTAATCCAATTTCCTCGTTATGCTATTGCCATGTCTCTCCTAATATCAATATGTGCTTCTATATGCTTCAAAACGATGCATATATGTAGATAAGTGCATCGTTTCCTCAGCTGGCATTTGCAACTTATTTCACAAATACACCATTATAATGCTTAAGATATTGCTCCTCGTCCCAGTTTTAAAGAGGAAGCCCGTGTATTCTGAAGTTCTGTCTGCCGTCTTAAACTCGCCTATATAGGAAACATCATCTCCATATCCATCCTATCAAGGCCTTTTTTTTTTCCATTTGTTAAGTTTCAATGAGATCACAGAGAATTCTCCTAAATTTAACTGAATTCTGGCGCAGACACATCCAACGGTCCTCATATAACAAGCCATTCAATTCTGAGAATCAATCCGGGATTTTTTTTTTAATCCCCTCCAGAATCACATATACTTTATAACACAAGCGGCCCAAACCTGGTCACAAAAGTCGGAGATGCGTCACAAATGCTTTATAATATTTCAAGATGACAACGTTGCTCTTATATTCAAGTCCTTGAAATGAATGCTAAGAGTATATTTATCCTCCTCAGCATAATCTCAAATTGCAATTTAATCTTTAGTGCATTCTGCATCAGCCGTTCTGGGTTAAAAGTGTATTGTGTGAACCATGCACTTTGACTTCATTTGGAAATACATAATCTTTTAAAACTGCAGATATTGGGGTCAAACCTGTTCAACTCAGGCTTTCCATTTAAATTGTTAATTGGCAATAAATAACTGTCCTTTCCATTAGCATTAAAGGTGCAGATTTGCCTTAATCCTTATCATTTTCCCTCTTACTTTGCAAACATGCCAGAACCAAACATCACCTCACTTGGTTTTCCTTTTTAATTTGAATTAACTTTCATGTTTTCTGCTCTTTTGTAAAATGTCCGAACACATCTTCGTTATCATACGTTTACTTCACATCCTCCAGAACAAGAGTTTTGGTGACCTACTTTGTTGGCAGAAAGACAAGGGAAACAGAAAAAAAAAACAGTCGATTTGATTTTTTAAAAACTCACTTCCTGACGAACATTTTCAACTGTTTCTAACGTGTATTGCGATTCATAACGGTGAGCATCGGCTTCATATATGCATGTAATTTTAAGTGCAATTGATCAACATTGATCTTTATTTCAGCAGTTACAACGACCTTTCTGCAAAGAACTTTATTTCTGGATGTGTGTGTGGTGAAAATGTCCTGAGGTTGGACTGCATTCATTCTCCTGAAATATATAGAGGATGAAAATATCGGATAGGAATAGTAGTTTAAATGTCAATTGCAGAAAACAATGTCTTTACCTCTTTTGTCAACCGACTGGTGTTTATTTTTAAGGTTTGATAAAACTGCATCCTTTCCACTCATAGGGACATACCTAGACCAGCTATATTTGCTAGAAACGGATTAAATAAAGGGCTTACACGCAGCCTCTTCTTTATAGTTCAGAATCAAAGAACGAAGCGTCGTTGGTCGATTATGAGAGGGGTGAAGTTAAACAGGGGGGAAAATAGTGTTGGACCAATTGATACCAGAATATTTAATGAACTACTATAACAAGTGGTTCAATCAGCTAAATACAACATAGAATATAGAATTGTACAGCACAGAACAGGCCCTTCGGCCCACAATGTTGTGCAGACCTCCAAACCCTGCCTCCCATATAAGCCCCCACCTTAAATTCCTCTATATACCTGTCTTGTAGTCTCTTAAACTTCACTAGTGTATCTGCCTCCACCACTGAATCAGGCAGTACATTACATGTACCAACTATGCTCCGAGTAAAAAAACCGTCGGCTAATAACCCCCTTGAACTTAGCACCCCTTACCTTAAGGCCATGACCTCTTGTATTGAGCAGTGGTGCCCTGGGGAAGAGGTGCTGGCGATCCACTCTATGTATCAATCTTATTATCGTTTACACCTCTATCATGTCTCCTCTCATCCTCCTTCTCTCCAAAGAATAAAGCCCTCGCTCCCTTAAATTGTGATCGTAATCCATACTCTCTAATCCAGGCGGCATCCTAGTAAATCTCCTCTGTACCCTATCCAGTGCTTCCACATCCTTCCTATAGTGAGGCGACCAGAACCGGACACAGTTCTCCAAGTGTGGCCTAAACAGAGGTTTATAGAGCTGCATTCATTACATCGCGACTCATAAACTCTATCCCTCGACTTACGAAAGCTAACACCCCATAAGCTTTCTGAACTACCCTATCGACCTGTGAGACAACTTTCAGGGATCTGTGGACATGTACCCCCAGATCCCTCTGCTCCTCCACACTACGAAGTATCCTGCCATTTATTTTGTGCTCTGCCTTGGAGTTTGTCCTTCGAAAGTGTACCAACTCACACTTCTCCAGGTTGAACTCCATCTGCCACTTCTCAGCCTACTTGTGCATCCTATCAATGACTCTCTGCAATCTTTGACAATCCTCTCGACTCTCTACAACACCACCAACATTTGTGTCGTCTGGAAAATTGCCAACCCAGCCTTCTACCCCCCCACATCCAGGTCGTTAATAAAAATCACGAAAAGTAGAGGTCCCAGAACAGACCCTTGTGGGACACCACTAGCACAATCCGCCAGTCCGAATGTACTCCCTCCACCACGACCCTCTGCCTTCTGCAGGCAAGCTAATTTTGAATCCACCTGGGCAAACCTACCTGGATCCCTTGCCTTCTGACATTCTGAATAAGCCTACCGTGTGGAACCTTGTCAAATGCCTTACTAAAATCCATATCGATCACATCCACTGCACTACCCTGATCTAAATGCGTGGTCAACTCCTCAATGAATGCGATACAGTCTTGTTAGACACGTTACGCCCTCCTCAAAGCCTTGCTGCCTGTTACTGAGCAGAACCTGATTCTCTAAATGCCCAGATATCCTATCTCTATGAATCTTTCCCAACACCTTTCCCACGTTAGGCTCACTGGTCTATCATTACCCGGACTATCCCTATTACCTTTTTGGAACAAGGGGGCAAAATTCGCCTCCCTCCAATCGTCCGGTACCATTCCTGTGGACGACGAGGACATAAAGATCCTAGCCAGAGGCTCAGCAATCTCTTCCCTCGCCTCGTGGAGCAGCCTGCGGGTTATTCCGTCAGGCCCCGGGGACTTATCCGTCCTAATGTATTTTAACAACTCCAACACCTCTTCTCCCTTAATATCAACATGCTCCAGAACATCAACCTCACTTATATTGTCCTCACCGTCATCAAGTTCCGTCTCACTGGTGAATACCGAAGGTAAGTATTCATTGAGGGCCTAGCGCACTGCACAACCTCCAGGCGCATCCTACCACCTTTATCTGTAATCGGTCCTACCTTCACTCCTGTCATCCTTTTAATCGTCACGTAATTGAAGAATGCCTTGGGTTTTCCATTACCCTACTCGCCAAGGCCCTCCCATACCCCCTTCTTGCTTTTCTCAGCTCCTTCTTAAGCTCCTTTCTTGCTTCCCTATATTCCTCAATAGACCCATCTCATCCTTGCTTCCCAAACCACATGTATGGTGCCTTCTTCCGCCTGACTATATTGTTCACCTCACATGTCACCCATGGTTCCTTCACCCTACCATTCTTTACCTTCCTCACCGGCACAAATTTATCTATATCATCCTGCAAGAAATCTCTAAACATCGACCACATGTCCCTAGTGCATTTCCCTGCAACAATATCATCCCAATTCACACCCGCAAGTTCTAGTCTTGCAGCCTCACATTTTGCTCTTCCCCAATTAAAAATTTTCCTGTCCTCTCTGATTCTATCCTTTTCTATGATATTGTTAAAGGCCAGAGAGCGGTGGTCACTGCCTCCCAGATGCTCACCCACTGAGAGATTTGTGACCTGACACGGTTCATTACCTAGTACTAGATCTAGTATTGCATTAACAACACATAAATCTTATTTCGACACATACGTCGATAGGAAAGGCTTACATGATTATATGAACAGAATTTATCCATCGTGATTACGTCATAGAACAGAGTGTCATTTGACACACACTCCCCACTATCCTGCTGCGGATTATGCAATCAATGTAAAATCAAATTGAAGATGTCTGACCAGGGGGATATACGGTACAGCTGTGTAATTTGTTTCGTGGAAACATTGCTCTGTCAGCTACCTCAAATAAAGCGCTGCATCTTGACAATTTTACCAGTCTCCGCGTAGGCAGGAGAGCCAACATTTTGCAGATGAACGACATAGAATATGCTTCATCATTAACCTGTCGTGAAGTACGGGCGTGGCGGCTCTGTCTCAATCCTCCTCCTAAATTGTAATTTCGAGTAATCCATCCATCATTTTAACTACCAAGGTAGTATTCCACCAATATTGTTGTAGCAGTGTACACTCTACCTTATTAAACTACACGGTGGTACAGCAGGTTCTGAGTACTGCGATGAGCAGTGAAAAATCAGCACACCCCGATTCTGTCACTATAATTCCGGGACATTTCGAGCAGACCATCGAGAAGAAGGCTCCGAAGAATTACCAGCAATATACAGTATCACACATAGAAGTCGAAAGACGCATAGTTGTGACACCATCAAGAACAATAATATTTCAAACCTCACTTACAAATGCCGAGAGGCCCTGACGTATACAGAAATTATAATGGCCACACTGCCAGTTCTCAGGATGACAAATAGTATTTGCTTATTGATGTGGACCAGCGTATATTTGACTACTGTGAGTCTACATATTGGACCATTTTCAGAGAGTAACCTTCCAATCTGCTCGCATTCGCTATAGATGATTTCGAGTGCATCAGGGCATGTTCAGATGCCTGTGTGACTGTTTGCATGCCAAAGCTTCCTACGTAGCGCTAGCTAACATCATGAAGATCAGATTCACTAAGAATGAGCTCAGTGCCTTTTACACACGCTATGAAATGTAGAATTAAAACTCCAAAATAAGCGTCTTTATCTGCCTGTACAATGGATACGTCCGTACATTAACGGAAGAACACAGGCGAACTCGATGGGAAATAATTCCTTCGTTTTACTGATAATCAACACTGCCGCACAACATATGCATACAATTATAAAGAATGCCCAAAAGTGGTTCTATATCATTTGGCGTTTGAGTTTATTTGCGTTGTCAGCGAAGACTCTCGCAAATTTCAAGAATTTTACCGTGGAGAACATTATAACTAGTTGTATAGCCGTCTTACATGGAGTGGCCACTGAACAGGATCGGAAATGTGTGCAGAAGTTTATAAATGCAGCCAGCTGTATCATGGGCCGCAGCCACCGCAGCATCCAGCACACCTTAAAAGATAACTCCCAAAACGGCGACGTCCGTCAAAAAGAACACCCTTCACGCAGAACATGCCAATTGCACATTCCTGTCATCAAGTTACGAGGTAGATGACCTTCATGGCACGCACTCAGCATTTGTTGAACAGCCAGCATCCTTCACATCCGCCATCTGACTCTGCATGGACAATACACTCTTGAGCACTCCTTCATTTATTTTGTTCACATTTTGCTCAAAATACCTCTTTTTTTTTTCCTTATTCTGCACATCCACTTATAATTGGATTTTTTTTTTTCTCATTGTTAGTCCGCAATGAAATACAGGCATGCCGCAAAACATCTTAATTCCTGACTTTTGCCAGCAGTATTGAATTTGTTTATGATTCTTGTTCTTTTAGTTCGGAATGCTCTTCAGTTTCAGCTCAATCTAACACAGTTCGTTGATGATCCCATATTTAACCGTCCAAAGCATTGCTGAACTATTTGCTTCAGTCAAATGCAATGGCGATCGGCGAAAATCATTCAATGGCTAGGGCAAATAGAAATAGGAATGGAGAGGCAGGCCGAAAAATCCTAGAGTATTTATTCCGCTGATTGGCAGAGTTAGCGTGATTATTTGAAGCTGTAGCTCTTCGAGCGTTCGGCACGGGGAGGTAATATTTGTTTTCCCCAGCATATTTATTGTTATATAAAGCAGTCACATCCAAGGTGCAGCATACAAGAGACCTGGTGTCAGTCAGTAAGGGGAACATAATTAAACAGCCAGTGTTGTGTACCCCCGCTGTTGTCACCTCAACATCTGGTATATTCATTTCCATATTTTTTGAGGGGGGCAGGGCTAATGACCCTAGAGATTATCATCACAACTGTCGGGTTTCTGGCTTGAGTCTGACTCTATAATCCAGAACAGAAGGCGGAACAGAGTCAAGCAGTGCATTATTTAATTAGTTGAACGAAAAAGAGGCTACGTGGATGCGAACGAATTTCCAGGATAGCACAAAACCTCCAATGTACCAATGTGCGGGACACCTTGGATAGAGTATTCAAGGTACTTAAGTGGCAGCGTGAGCAACTAGAGGGCGTAGTCTGATTGGTACTAATGACATAGACAGGAAGAAATACAAGGATATGCAAAGTTGGTTCAGGGAGTTAAGTGCTAAGTTAAAGGACAGTGCCTGCAGGTTTGTCAACTCTGTTTTTTTTTCCAGTGTTATTATCTAACCATATAACAATTACACGACGGAAACAGGCTATCTAGGCCCTTCTAGTCCGTGCCGAACGCTTACTCTCACTTAGTCCAACCGACCTGCACTCACTGCATAACCTTCCATTCCTTTCCTGTCCATATAGCTCTCCAATTTAACATCAAATGACAACATCGAACCTGCCTCAACCACTTCTGCTGGAAGCACGTTCCACACAGCTACAACTCTCTGAGTAAAGAAGTTCCCCCTCATGTTACACTTAAGATTTTGCCATTTAGTTCTCGACGCTTGTTTGAATCTCCCCTACTCTCAATGGAAAAAGCCTATCCATGTCAGCTCTATCTATCGCCCTCCTAATTTCAAATACCTCTGTCAAGCCCTCAACTCCCCCCCCCCACCTCGGCCTTCTACGCTCCAAATATTGAAGACACAACTTGCTTAACCTTTCTCCGCTGAAACCCTGGTAACATTCTAATAAACATGAGGAAATCTGCAGATACTGGAAGTTCAAGCAACACCCACACACAGATTTCTGGTGATCGCAGCAAGCCTGGCAGCATCTATAGGAAGAGGTAAAGTGGACGTTTCGGTCCGAGACCGTTCGTCAGGACTAACTGAAAGAAGAGATAGTATGAGATTTGAAAGAGGGAGTGGGAGACGGAGATCCGAAATGATAGGAAAAGACAGGAAGGGGAGGGATGGAGCTAAGAGCTGGAAAGTTGATTGGCAAAAGGGTTATGAGGGGATCATGGGAGAGGAGGCCTATGGAGAAAGAAAGGGGGAGGAGTGATGGTCAAGCAGTATAGTAAGAGGGACAGAGGAAGAAAAAGTAGAGGAAGAAAATATACAGCTTTCCAGCTCCTATCATTTCGGATCTCCCCCTCACCCTCCCACTTTCAAATCTATTACTATTTCTTCTTTCAGTTAGACCTGATGAAGTGTCTCGGCCAGAATCGTCGACTGTTCCTCTTCCTATAGATTTTACCTGTCCTGCTGCGCTCACTAGCAATTTTTTGTTTGTATTGCTTAACATTCAAGTAAATCTTCTCTGTACTCTCACAATTTTGTTGACACGTTTCCTCCAATTCGGTGACTAGAAATGGACGGAATACTCCAAATTCGACCTTACCAATGCCACGTACAATTTCAACATTACATCCCAACTACTTTACTCAATGCTCTGATTTATAGAGACCAGCATACCAAAAGCTTTCTTCATCACCCTATCCACATGAGGTTCCACCTTCAAGGAGCTATGCATCATTTTACCTAGATCTCTCTGTTCTACTGCATTCTTCAATGTCCTACCACTTAGCATGCATCCCCTATTTTGATCAGTCCTAGCAAAATCTAGCACGTGACATTTATCAGCATTAAACTCCATATGCCATCTTGTAGCCCACTCTTCTAACTGGCCTAAATCTCTCCGTAAGATTTGAACACCTATTTCATTAACCGCAACTCTAACTATCTTAGTATCATCTGCATACTTACTAACCCAATTTACCACCCCATCATCCAGGTCATTAATGCATATGACAAAGAACACTGGACCCAATACATATCCCTAAAACACACAACTAGTCACCGGCCTATATTTTGAGAAACAGTTATCCGCCACTATTCTGTGGCTTCTCTCATCCAGCCATTGCTCAATCCATTTTACTACTTCAATATTAATACCTAAGGATTGAACCTTCCTAACTAACCTTCCGTGTCGAACCTTGTCAAGGGCTTTACTGAACTCCACAGAGATAACTTCCATCGCTTTACCCTCGTCAATTTTCCTGGGAACATCTTCAAAAAATTCAATAAGACTTGTCAAACATGACCTTCCGCGCACAAATCCATGTTGACAATTCCTAATCAAGCCCTGTCTGTCCAGGTAGTTACATATAGGATATCTTAGAATACCCTCCGTCAATTTACCCTCCACTGATTTCAAATTCACAGGCCGATAATTGCTAGGTTTACTCTTAGGACCCTTTTTTAAACAATGGAACAACATGAGCAATACGTCAATCCTCCGGCAGCATCACCGTTTCTAATGACATTTGAAATATTTCTGTCAGAGCCACTGCTATTTCCAGGCTAACTTCCCTCAAGGTCCTAGGCAATATCTTGTCAAGACCCAGAAACTTATCCACTTGTATACTCTTTAAAAGCGCCAGTGGTTCCTCTCCTTTAATCATCATAGTTTCCATTACCTTACACAATTCAATATCCTTCTCCTTAGTAAATACCGAAGAAAAGTAATTGTTCAGAATCCCCCATATCTCTTTTGGCTCCACACATTGCTGTCCACTCTGATTCTTTAAGGGACCCATGTTATCCCTCACTATATTTTTTCTTATAATAAAGCTATACAAAACCCTTTGGATATATTTTCAGCTTACTTCCAAAAGCAACCCCATGTCTTCTTCTAACTTCTCTTATTTTTTTTTAAGATTCTATTACATTCTTTATATTCCTCCCGTACCTCATTTACTCCATGCTGCCTATATCCATTGTTGATATCTCTCTTTTTCCAAATCAAGTTTCCAATATCACTTGAAAATCAACTCTCTCTCAAAATTTCAACCTTTCCTTTCAACCTAACAGGGACATAAAGATTCTATACCCTCAAAATTTCACCTTCAAATGGCCTCCATTTTCTCCATTACATCTTTCCCATAAAACAGGTTGTCCCGGTAGACTCCTTCTAAATTCTTCCGTATCTCCTTAAAGTTAGCCTTTCTCCAATCAAAAATCTCAACACTGCGTCCAGACCTATCCTTCTCCAAAATTATATTTAAGTTAATTGCATTGTGATCTCTGGACCCAAAGTGCTCCCCAACACAAACCTCAATCACCTGACCTCTGTCATTCCCAAACAGGAGATCCAACACTGCCCATTCTCTACCTGATACCTCTAACTATTTCTGCAAAAAACTATTCCGCACACATTTTACAAACTCCAAACAATCCAGCCCTGTTTACAGTATCGGTTTCCCACTCTCTGTGTGGAAAATTAAAATCTTTCACAATCACAACCTTGTGCTTACTACAAATATCTGCTATGTCCTTACAAATTTGCGCCTACAATTCTCGCTCCCCATTTGGTGGTATATAATACACTCCTGTAACTGTTACTACAGCTTTCTCATTCTTCAATTCCAACAAAATAGCCTCCCTAGAAGAGCCCTCTAATCTATCCTGCCAGAGCACCTCTGAAATATTTTCTCTGACAAGCAATGTCAATATTCCCCGCCACCACCCCCGTCTCTCCGATTTCATCACACCTGAAGCAATGAAATCCAGCAATATTTAGTTGCCAAGCACACCCCTCATGTAACCATTATTCACTAATATCTACCACATCATACTTCCGGATATCAATCCATGCTTTAAGCATATTCACCTTCCTTATAATGTTCTTAGCATTAAAATAAAAGCATTTAAGAAATGGCTCAACTCTTAATCTCTGTTAAGCACAAACGGTGCAAGCAACTTTTCTGCGTTATTTTTCTTCTTTCTACCCTACATCTTTTCCTACACTCTGGTTCCCCTCCCCCCTGGTATCTAGTTTAAATATAGTAATATCGTCCAGTTTAACTCGTGGCGAAGGACGTGGTATAGCAGGATGGACGTCATATGTATATTATTCTTTTTTTTTTCAGGGAACGTCACATCTGCACAGAAGATGTCACCTAAATGGAGGAATCCTAATTCCGAGTAGGCAAGTTCGCTGATGTTGCACAGCGTAGTGCGGCGGGCTGGTGGTTAAGCTAGAGTTGCAGAGGCATGAGAACTAGACTGCAAAAACAGGTAATGGAAATGTTGTGGTGACAGATGCAGTTAAGACGTCAGTAAAAATCAAGAATCAAATGGGTGGGTATACTGAGTCCACTGTTCCGAGCTGCGTATATTTCAACAACTGAGGTATTATAAGGATGACAGATGACCGATGCAATCGATCGAAGTATGGAAGAAATGTTCTGTCGCCCTTAGTGAATCTTTGTTTCAGGGGATGTGTTTCAATAACCTGGAATTCCATTGCTTCAGATACAAAAGAGCAGGAGAGATTAAATGGGTAACTGCACCACTACACATTAGTGCAAATGCCAAGGGAGGGCTCATTCTTGTGAAAATAAAGAGCTTGCTTAGTGTTTTTCTTTTTTTTTTGGTGGGAAGGATATAGAGGAATAAAAATGTTAAGGCCACATTAATTTGGCTGTATTATGGAACACCATTCAGCGCGCTGGATTGACAGGAAAATTCCAAAGGAGTCTGCTGCAGTTACAAGAAACATGCGGTTGTTATGGTAGGCCATATCACGCTTCTACATATTGGCAGAACTCCCATACTCCATATTCTAGTTGGACTAGTTCAGAGAGAATGTGACAAATGTATTGAAGAAACTTCCGCTTTCAGTACACAGAAATCCCAACCAGAGAGTATTGGATATTTGGCCTGCTGATTGGGAATGAGTCAAGGCAGGTTTGTGTAGTGAAATACTTTGCGTCCGGTACAATAATTTCTGTAGTTTCAAAGTTGTTAAAAATGATACATCAGTCTGTGCGTTGAGAAGCTAATTTTGAGTAAGACCAATTTTGAAAGTCTCTAAACGGATCTGGAAAGTGTGGTATGGGGCAGCTGTTTTCTACAAGGTTATACTTGGAAACAGGGGTGCCAGAAAATGTAAAGTTTTCGGTGTACTGGCTTGTGTGTGGCTCTCAGAATGAAAAGCAAATAACAGGTACAGGAAATTAGGTTTTCACGTGCGATTGCATACCCTGTTTGCTATATTAAAGATACGAATCGCAGGTTGATCACGAGGATCAAATGAGCTAACTGTGCAATATACGCAATGCAAGAACAACAATAAGATATATCGCAGGAGAGCTTTAAAAAAGGCAAGAACATGTCCTAGCATACAGATGAATGAAAATCGTAAGGGAAGAAACATATACTGTATATGTGAAGCAAAAGTTTTGCAGTGGCCACAATGGACATCCAGAAGGTCAGAATGATATCCTATATATCGAGCCAAAAGCGATCAGGTAATTTTAAAAGAATAACTTGCAACTGTGTTTACTCGGGGGATGGGCATAAAAACTATATCAAGAAGCAGTAATGACGGCTTGGAGCCTAAACAGGTCAGAGAAGCGATGTTTCCTGTATCGAAGCACATAAATGCGGATAAATCCTCAGGTTCACAAGGTGCTGCCACAGATCCTACGGAAGGTAAGTGCAGAACTTGCAGGGGACCGAGCAGAGATTGTGTAAAATATCCGTAGCCAAATGTCAGTGACTGGAGGACTAGAGGATAGGTAATGTTTTTTTTTTTTTCTTTTTTCTTCTTCTGCTGTTTAAGAGAACCTCGAAACCTACATCATAAAATTACAGGACAGTCGGCCTCACACCAGTAGTTGGGAAAATATTGGAAATTATTTTAATGGACCGGATGTATGATTATTTGCATTAACAGGGGAAGATAGAGATAATCAAAATGTGGCGTTGTAAGTAGTGTCTGACGAAAATCATAGTGATTTTCCAGAAGGTACGAGGAGAGTTGGTATAGACAAGACTTACAGTGTTGCTGCCTTTACAAAATACAAAAAAAAAACGCGGTTTACGGAGATGTCTAAGTGTTACTTATGTTTTGTTTTCCAACGACAGTCTGGTCATAAATCAGCAGCGACCTGCCCAGTAACGAATAGGAACAAGGGTAGCGCGGTTACCTAATCTGAGATGATACTTGCCGTCCTAACTTTGATCAGAAAGAAAGCAAAACTGTATATAAAGTTCAGAAACTTAAAACAGGCATCGGGGTAATGAGTATTTTTTTTTTGAAGTAGAATTTACTGCTCAAACTCGCGATCTGTAAGACAGAAAGCAGCCTCTGAATGATCGAGGAGAATCCTGCGATATTTTATATTTGTATTCGGAGCGATAATTTTTCTCTACGATGATGCGGTGTAATTCCGATTAAGTCAGATGAAGGTGCATTTAAGACTACTTTTGTCGGAATTAACTGTGGAGGAATACGTTTTTTTTTTTCCTGACAGTGCAATGGTAACATAACATATTATTGAAGATTTGGTCGGCATATACACTGAATACTGAAAGAACAAAGCGAATAGATTGCAGAACTTTATCAAATACCGTCGTGCTTCAGTAGGAAAAGTGGGAGCCCCAAATGACTGCAGCACATTGAATGTTGTGTCTCGGTAATTAAATTAAATAGGGATAATCCAGGTACGTATAGGCAAGGGAACTTCATACCATCAGTAGAAACGAGACAACCGTTTGATGAGTGCTAATCAATGGAACAGATAAACATGAACTACAGTAATGCGCTTGATAATCTTAAGGTTCTTCGTGAGGTTTGATTCATAAGCTAAAAATGTATGTGATACTTTGCTTGGATTCAGCAATGCAGACGGTAGAAGCAGTAGGAATGGAATTTTGTCACTCTGTCAAAAGCTTGGTTCTTGCATACATACTGCTCGGAACTTATATCAACGTCATTTATGAAAATGTACACAGCAGGTAGAGCAGGTTAGGTGGCGACAAGCTCTTCTGCAGATATGGACAATTTAGTAGCGATCAACGAACTGAAGAAGATATAAATCAGTTGTTGAGATGAAATGTGAAGAGGCAGAATGAGGTAAATCAGGCAGATGTGGCCGGTTGCGAAATTAAATTGATGTAAAGGGTACACAGATAATGTTACCCCTTAAAAGATATAGCTTGCTTTCTCCACTAGCATTGGGTTTGCAGATAGCTCAGTTTCTTTCTGTGTATAGCTTAATTGGGAAATATAAATTATTACAGAAGATCAAAAGGATTTCACACATGAATCATTAGTATTCTTTAAGGATGACGCTCCTTTCCTTTTGAATGCTGTAAATGTTATTTTAAGCTTTTAATTCCCCTCGCCATATTTCTGCTCGCTCCTTCATATGCATCGTTTCTGTTCTCGCATTCTCCATGGCGATGCAGCCTCCATTTATGAGTATCATTTTCATTGCAGAATCACGAGGTCAAAGGTTTACACGTTGCCTCTATTTTATTTCATGGACATTATTGAGCACTACCAGTGAAGTTTCTACATTTCTCTCATGTTCGCCGCAAAATAAATACCCACAGCCTTACACCAGGTATTTTCTGGTAACTGTCTTCGAAACTTTTGTTTTCAGTTCGTAAAAAAAGTAAAATGTATTGAGCCAAATAATTATTTTTTGCATTGTCAATCATCAAAAATGCACTGTACGTTATTTAACCCACCGATATTTATCAGTATCTTTTTATTTTATGTTTTCTTACGCTAAATGTGATAACTTGACATTGAATATCATGGTCAAGCGGTAGCCGATAGTATTCATCGGACTGATGTTTTAAAACCACTAGTCGCTATCCGTCTCCTAGAAACATTATAAGGATTTCCATATTAGCAGCGTTGACCCTTTCATATTTCTTGGCCATAGGTTGCAACAGTCTCACTACAATATTATTGTGAGTTCAGACCGTTCTTGTGGCACAATATCTGACTGCTGAACAGAAAGGCATAGACTCTGTGTTCAGCGTCCCGCCCCGAAGGAAAATCCGGGTTCTTAATAGACTACGTTAATATAAAACTAAAAAAAAAAGGACTAATCCCATCCCGCGTAGAAAGAAATCTGTCGGTCCACCATAAATTTCGGACTCTTCCATAGTCATACCAAAGAATCTCATTTAGCAGAAAATGCCCTTTAGCCCAAATTGATTCAGCATCCGTATCAGGTTTAATATAATCGGCGTATGTCGTGAAATTAGCTGTTTTGCTTCAGCTGTGTTGTGTAATACATAGTCTTGACAAAATCATAAATGTGTTAAGAATTACATGAGAAATTAAGTAACAAATAATCAACAAGTGTTAATTGGCCACTCATAAACTTGAAGAAGGAGGGAAGGGTCTATTATTGGAACATTGAGTGTGAGCCTTCTACGACTACACCGTGACTGAGATGATTGCAATGTCAAGAGGACATTCCCTGGTTACGGAGGACCTTAAATATGTAAGCGTCCTTTTTGAGGGTTTTCGGTTTGAAAGTTCTCCATTGTGGAGGCGGCTGAATTTATAGCTTTCTGCAGTTTTATTTAATTCTTTTTGGCATTATTCAGATTTTCGCTTTGTACTGGATGAGTAGAAAATTACAAGTGTCACGCCGCTATTTAACAAGGGAAGGAGACACCAGAAAGTAAACTATAGACCTATTTCCTTGACATCAGAGGTTGCGAATATATTGGAATCGAATGTTAGAGATGAGAGTACGGAGGACCTGAAAGCACATGACAAGATTGGCCAAAGCCAGTATGGCTTCTTGAAAGGAAAATCCTGTCTGACTAATATTCTGCAATTCTTTGAGGAAATTATAAGCAAGTTAGAAAAGGCAGATGTAGTAGGCAGATATGCAGTCTACTTAGATTTTCAGAAAATTCTCTACATGAGGCTGGTTAGCAAGATAACAGCCCATGGAATCAAAGGAAAGTTAATAGCATGGCTGGGCAATTGGGTAATCGGCAGAAAAAAGTGAGTGGGAATAAAGGGATCCTATTCTGTCTGGCTTACCAGTGAAATTCCACAGGGGAAGGAGTTGACACCACTGTTTTCTATGTCAATGATTTGAACTAAGGGATACATGGATTTGTGGCTACATTTTCCTATGATAAAAAGTTAGTTGGGTGGGTGGATTTGTTTATTTCTTCTTATTTCTTTCTTTCTTTCTTTCATTCTTTCTTTCTTTCTTTCTTTCTTTCTTTCTTTATCTATCTATCTGTTTGTTTGTCTGTTTATTTATTTATTTATTTATTTATTTATTCACCTATTTATTTGTTTATTTATTTATCTATCTATCTATCTATCTATCTATCTATCTATCTATCTATCTATCTATTTATTTATTTATTTTTAGGAAACAGAGAGCCTGCAGAGAGACGGAGATAGTTTAGGGAAATGGGCAAAGAAGTGGCAAATTAAATACCATGTGAATATACCTGCACTTCGGCTGAAGAAAGGAACGGGTAGACTATTATTTAGATGGGGAAAGAACGCAAAAACACGGATGCAAAGTCAGTTCGGAATCCTAGTTCAGATTAAACTCCAAATTAAATCGCTGGTTAGGAAGGTGAATGCAATGTTGCCATTCATTTATGCAGGTATAATATATAAGAGCAGGGATGTGATGCTGACGCTGTATAAGATAGTCGTGAGACCACACTTGTACTATTGTGTGTAGTTTTAGTCTCCTTGTTTTGGAAAGAATGAACTGACATTGGGGAGGGATGATTTCAGTAATGAAATGTTTGAGGAACGTCTGGCAGCTCTTCGGCTGTATTAGCTGAAGTTCAGGAGAAGGAAGGAGAGATATCATAGAAAACGGTCTGAACAGATGACACCTAGCAAAGTAATTTCCCATGGTAGGGGTGCCTAGGACAAGAGGGCACGATTTCAGGATTGAAATACTCTGCAGTTAGAATAGAGATGTGGATAAATTACTTTAGTCCAATCTGTGGAATTTGTTGCCACGAATGGTTGTGCAGGCCAAATCGTTGGGTGCTTTTAGGCAAAGATAGATAGGTTTTATATTAGCCAGGGCATAAAAGGATACGGGTAGAATGCCGGGTGTGCTGATGACTGGGAGAATTGGATCAGCCACGATTGAATGGCGGAACCGAATGGCCTTTTAGCTCCTATATCTTATGGTCCTATGGTATTATTTATTTATTATTTTGTTTCAATATGTGGAAACATAGAAATATAGAAAACCCACAGCACGATAAAGGCCCTTCGGCCAACAACGCTATGCCGAAAATGTCCTTACTTAAAAATTACTTAGGGTCACCCATAGCCTTCTATTTTCCGAAGCTCCTTATAACTATCCAGGAGTCTCTTAACACCCAATCGTATCCGCAAATCCACGCACTTACTGCATTCTGAGTAAAAGAAAAAAAAGAACACTGACATCTCCCCTGTACCTACTTGAAAGAAGCATAAAACTTTCCCTTTTCTGCAAGCGAGATCTTGTCGGATCTGCGGATCTTGTGCACCATAACAAACTAGGACTCCACTTGTTAGAACGCTCTCCACATAATCTGTAGAAATTACCGCGTATTTTTTTTTGTGCCACAACAAGTCTCGTGATACTCCAAGTGAGATAAACACAGTATCATGTTTTATTTGCAAATGTTTCAATGTGTTGCCCGCAGGATAAGGCCCTTCTTCATACTGATCTGTCTTCCAAGACATAATCTTTCAGAAGTTCTAAAAAAAATTGGATTATTGCTAAAGTTTACTGCAGTGTATTCTTTTTTTTTCCTGCGACACCACTCGAGCAGCTGATCTACCTAGCTCCAATAAGTGTGTACGTCACCATCTGATATTCCCACAGTTGTCATTCCGTTGAAGACAGAATTGCCGATAGTGTTTAAGCTGTGCCTTACCACACAGTCTTGCGTGTATCGATATTACAATTCTCTAGATGCTGCTGTGTTGTTGTGCCATGCTATTGTTTTGGCTCGTTGGAGTACAATGAAAAAAAAACACGTCATTGCTCTGCTCATACTTTTCTCGAATTTGGACGTTTACTCGGATTTACATTTTGACCTAATCAGTTTCTGATACTGCAGTTGAAACTAGTTCATATACTTCAAATCGAAACATTTCTGTCCCTCTCAACCGGTAACCTTTTCCTTAACGTTTACTGCTTCCTCGCGGATCAATCTGATTTCCTCTTCTGATCGGTCTTTCTCTACTTTCGCTGTTGGTAAACATTAAATCAAATCCTCAATTAAACGACCCAAATGTTTGTTTGCTTTTCTGACCGTTAAAGTTTCTTGTCCGACAGTTTCCATTCGACAATGTTCCAATGGACTTTAACACCAGTATTCCCTTTGCCGCAACCGTGATTTGCAACCCTTCATATTGCGGCCACGATCTACACTGATCGTATGTTACTCGTAGAATGGATGTGAAGTCCGCAAGTCCGACGTGGCGTCCGAAACGTCTGCAATGTTTGGTCTCCGGATACTTCGCTGATGCCAACCTTGTATTTGCATTTTTACCACAGACTCAGTCTTTAATCTAAACTTCTTGGATTCTTGTACTTGGACTTCTCACTCCATTTGCAGGTCTGATGTTTGAATCTTCTCCCATTTAGATAATAGCCCAGGCTTTTGTTCCTTTTACCATGGTGCATTATTCTACATTTAATAACATGGATTTCATATCCACTACATGTCCATTTTTCCAGTGTGTCCAACTCCAACTGCAATCGCTTTTCTACCTCAGCACTACCTTTCCCTCCATGTATCTTCATATTATCCGCAAACATTGCCACAAAGCTATCAATGCCATGGTCAACTTTAAGCTTAATTTTAGCCACACAATTGCTGATCTTCTGAAACAGAACTTGGGCGTTTCACGTGGCCTCGACGTGTCAGATTCCACCCGTTCCGGGCACTCACGCATATCACTCCCTACAGTCACAACGGCCAGATAGAGAGCGCTAACTGCTGCAGCATGCACCACAGGAGCGAAAAGGGAGCAGCAATGAGGCCGAACGATCAGATTTCTGAGGCACTGCTCGCTGCTCCCTTTGCACTCTGATTATGTGACAGTAGAAAGTAAATTTATCATCAAAGTGTACAGACTGTACGCATCCACAATATGAATTTAATGCAGGCTCGCTTAGGAAGATAAAGAAAAATAGAATAAAATGTCATGCATATCGAATCCCTGAGATAGGTCTATATGCTCTGTCGTCAAATCAGTACTGCAACGAGTGAAGCCATCCACATTGTGTCAGGGCGCCCTATCGATGCCTGACAACAACCAATCCGGAATCTGACACAAAAGACAGGAAGGAGAAGCCATGCTGATCAACTGTTGTTTTGTCTTTTTTGAGCATCGATGGTTTATTCTAATCCCACTATCTTCTGGTGCTGGCCTCCCTTCGTGCCATACGGACATTGTTGATATTTAAAAGCCTAAACCTTCAGTAAACCGCAAAAAAAACGTAGAAATAGTGAAATTGTAAGAAGTTTCATTTCTGTTTCATTAAGAGAAATTACAGACTACGTATTGCAACAATCCCAGTCAGGGACTATACATGTCAACAGCGAGGAGTGTCACAGTCGGAGTGTCGCTGTATATTCCCAGCGCCATTTTGAAATATGTTTTATACCACTTAGAAAGAGGAAATACAGGAAACATTTAACAAATTATGCACCGGTTCTGTGTCCAACAATTATGTGTACCGAGGGTGGGTAATGTAGCAGAATCCTCTTTTCAGTCAGTATGGGTGGAAATCAGGAAGAAGAAGATGGTAGTTACTCTATCGGGAATATTCTACAGACTCCCTGGTAGCAGCAGATATACAGAGCAGCAGATTGGGAAGTAGATTTTGGAAAGGTGCAAAAATAACATCGTTGTTATCATGAGTGACTTTAACTTCCCTAATATTAACTGGCACCTGATTATTTTCAATGGTTTAGACGGTGCAGAGTTCGTTAAGTGTGTCGAGAACGGATTCCTGTCACAGTATGTTGACAGGCTGACTAGGGGGAATGCCATAATGGATCTATATTCAGAAAGGAGCCAGGTCAGATCACAGATCTCTCATTGGTGAGCATCTGGGGGACTGGGACCACTGCTCCCTGGCCTTGAGGATTATCGTGGAAAAGGATACAATCAGAGAGGACAGAAATATCTTTAATTGAGGAAGGGCAAATTATGAGGCTATAAGGCTAGAACGTGTGTGTGTGTGTGTGTGTGTGTGTGTGTGTGTGTGAATTGGGATAGTGTTTTTTCTTTTTTTGCAGGGAAATGTAGTATGGGCATGTGGTCGATGTTAGGGATTAATATGTCCCGGTGTGGAAGATAACGAATGATAGGGTGAAGGAACCATTGCTGACAGGTGACGTGGACAATTTAGTGAGGCAGTAAAGGGCAGCATACATGAGGTTTAGGAATATTGGGGAATATAGGGTAGTCAGAAAGGAGCGTAAGAAGGGGCTGACGAGAGGTAGAAGGCGGCATGAGAAGGCCTTGGCGAGAACGGTACAGAAAAAAAAGAAGCATTCTTCAATTAAGTGATGAACAGAAGGATGACATGAGTGAAGGTAGGACCGATTAGAGATAAAGGTCAGAACATGGGCCTGGAGGCTGTGGAAGTGAGCGAGTTCCTCAATGAATACTTCTCTTCGGTATTCACCAATGAGAGGGAACGTGATGATGAAGAGGACACTATGAGTGAGACTGCTGTTCTGGAGCAGGTTGATATTCCGGGAAACGTGGTGTTGCAGTTGTTAAAATAGATTAGGACGGAAAAGTCCCTGGTGCCTGACAGAATATTCTCATGTTCCTTCACGAGGCGAGGGAGCAGATTGCTGAGCCTCTGGCTAGGATCTTTAAGTCCTCGTTGTCCACGGGAATAGTACCGGAGGATTAGAGGGCGGCGAATGTCGCCCACTTGCTCAAAAAGATACTAGGGATAGTCCGGATAATTATAGACCAGGGACTTACGTTTATGGTGGGAAAGCTGTTGGTATCGATTCTTACAGATATGATCTATGGGCATTTGGAGTATCATGGTCTGATCAAAGACAGTCAGCATGGATTTGTGAAGGGCAGATCGTGTCTAACATGCCTAATAGAGATCTTTGAGCAGGTGACCAAGCATATATATGAGGGTATTGCAGTTGATGGAATCTATATGAATTTTAGTCAGGCATTTGACAAGGTTCCACACGGTAGGCTTATTCAGAATGTCAGAAAGCATCGGATCCAGGGAAGTTTGGCCAGGTGGATTCAGAATTGGCTTGTCTGCAGAAAGCAAAGAGTCGTGGTGGAGGGAGAACGTTCGGACTGGAGGGTTGTGACTAGTGGTGTCCCACAAGGATCGGTTCTGGGACCGCTAATTTTCATGATTTTTCTTAATGACCTGGATGTGGGGCTAGAAGGGTGAGTTGGCAAGTTTGCAGAAGACGCAATGGTTGGTGGTATTGTGAATAGTGTAGAGGTTTATGGAAGATTGCAGAGAGACATTGTTATGATGCAGAAGTTTCCTGAGAGCTGACAGATGGAGTTCAACCAGGAGAAGTGTGCTGTGGTACAGTTTGGAGGACAAACTCCAAAGCAGAGTACAAAGTAAATAACAAGATACTTGGTAGTTTGGAGAAGCAGAGAGATCTGGGCGTACATCTCCACAAATCCCTGACAGTTCCCTCACAGTTAGGTAGGGCAGTTAAGAAAGCTTATGGGTTTTAGCTTTCATAGGTCGAGGGATAGAATTTAACAGTCGCTATGTAATGATGGGGTTCTGTAAAACTCTGGTTAGGCCACAAATGGTGCGTTGTGTCCAGTTCTGGTCGCCTTACTATGGGAAGGATGTGAAAGCATTCGAAATGGTACAGAGGAGATTTACCAGGATGCTGCCTGGTTTAGAGACTATGGATTATGATCAGAGATTCAGGGAGCTAGGGAGATAGACTCGTGAAATTTAAGATACTACGAGACAAGGTATATGGAGGAATTTAAGGTGGCGGAGCGTTATGTGGGAGGCAGGATTTAAGGGTCCGCAAAACATTGTGGGCCGAAGGGCCTGTACTGTGCTGTAATATTCTATGTTCCTTGTTGTATGTTCGATCTTGAAGGGAAATAACATTTCACCTCATGAGATCGTCTTCGAATCTGTTCCCATTTTTTTTAGGGTATTGTAAAATACGTTGAAAATCAATTCAGAAAATGACTAGCATTTATTCCTACCAATTGCTTGAAAACTCAAATCAATTAGGGAACAACAAAAAGTTCAAATTAAACCCATACTTCAAATCTTGAATAACAACCGCAATCTGCTGATTGAGTTCATTCTACTTCACTCAAAGGTATGGAACCGGACGTTGGAGTGTGGGAACTACAATGCTGCGGTCCTGGCACCTCAGCACGATGTAATTCAATGTGACGACCAATGTGTCCAGGAAGTAACTCCATTTCGCTCCACGATGAATGAAGATACACTAGTGAAGTTTTAGAGAATACTAGACAGGTATATGGAGGAATTTAAGGTGGGAAGTTATAAATGGAGGTAGGAATTGGGAGTCGGCACAATATTGTGGGCCGAAGGGCTTGTACTGTGATGCACTATTTTATGTTCTATGTTCTTTTCCTGCCCATCACCTGCCTCTGATGCTCATACAACCTTCCTTCCCTCCATGTTCGTCTGCCCTCTCCAGCTCTGAATCTTTCAAAATCACTCTTCAGTTCACCAGTTCCCCTTTCCGTCTCATCTATAATCCCTTGGATCTTCCGCCCCTACTCCCACTTTCGTACTCTGACTCTTCACCTTTATCCCCAGTCCTAATTAAGGAGCATGGCTCAAAACATAGACGCTAATCGTTTCCATAGTTGTTGCCTAACTTGCTGAGTTCCTCCAGTAATTTCTGCGTTATGTTTATACAATAGATTCATTTCTACCTGACGTTTCATCACTAATGAATCCAACCATATGTTGCAAAGTTTCGGCACGTCCGTCTGATAAATAATTTCCGGCAGCAGCATTGCCATCTCCGGCAAATAATAAACAAGAAAATATGCGTCATAATTTCATAGCATCCTACACTGACACTTCAACTATTAATATCCACTCCAAAAATAGAGACGCACAATAATGTTAGCAGTTGTTTGAAAAAGTGGTTGGAAAGTATTTGGACATGATCATTAAGAGATGGGTCCAGGGCACTTCAATGCATATGATAACATTAGTCTTATTCAGCAGGGTTTCCTTAAGGAAAAGTCGTTTCTGATAAATCCGATGGATTATTAGAAGAAGTAATGAAGAAAAAAAAAAACAAGAAAAAATAGGATTGACAATGATGTCTAGTGGATTTTTGGAAGGTATGAACAAATTGTCATAAATAAGGCAGCATAATAAGCTGAGAACCGTTGAATGTCAGGACGGATTCCAACATTAATAAAACAGTGGCAGATTGGCAAGAGGAAACGTATGGGAATAAATAGCAGCTTTTTCTGTTTGCATGCCGTGTTTAGATTTCTTTCAGGGGAACTGTGTTGGGGCTGATTCCTTTGCGTTATAGTCAAGTGATATGCATGATTGAGTTGATGGTTTTAATGCCACCTTTGCAGACGATATGAGTATAGGTGTAGGGTTGCTAGTTTTGAAAGAGTTGAGAGGGTACAGAGTGTCTAGAAAGATCCGAAATATAGGCAAGTGAATGACAGATATAATACAGTGCTGAAGAGTGCATGGTTG
Source organism: Mobula hypostoma (assembly GCF_963921235.1). NCBI lineage: Eukaryota > Metazoa > Chordata > Chondrichthyes > Myliobatiformes > Myliobatidae > Mobula > Mobula hypostoma. The sequence continues at coordinate 22,611,417 of NC_086106.1, forward strand.
TGTACTTTTGAAGGCTGACGATTCTCAAAGTAGAGAGAAACTACAAAAAAAAACTGAGATGAAAACGGACTTATGATACCTTGTTTAGGATTCTCTACAGTTTAATTTGCAAGCTGAGTTTGAGGTGTGGAAGATAAATGCAACCATGGCACTCATTTCAATAGGAGTAGTATTTTTTTAAAAAAGTATGTAATGTTCAGACTTAAAAATAAAAATAGTTGGAACTCAGTTGGAGTATCCTGAGCAGCTTTGGGCCCATATCTTAGAAATTATGTACTGAAACGGGGGAAATTTCAAATGATGTGCACGAAAATCATCCCAGGATTGAATGGTTTAGGGCATGAAGCGTGCATGGTGCCTTGGGGTGTGAATTCGCTGGGATTCAGAGGAACCAGCTGTGACCACACTGAAAACTATCGAGCTGTGAAAAGCTTTGGTATGTGGTGTGGAGGGGATCTTCCTGTGGTGAGGGTCGACAACTCGAGGACACAGCCTCAGAACACAGGGGCGTTCCTTTGGAATATAGATAAGGGGGTTACTTTAGCCAGTGTGTGGTGATTTTGAGGAATGCTTTGCCACAGTTAGCGAATTCGTTATGTACTCTTAAGACACAGGTTGATGGATCCTAGATTGATCCTGGCATAAAAGTGTATGTGAAGAAGGTCGGAGACTGGGGATGAGAGGAAAATTGGATCAGCCTTGAAGAAATGGTGGATCAAAATTGATGGCCAAAATGGCCAACGGTTGCTTCATCATGTGGCCTGCAGTTTCTATGACACAACTTGTTCAAGTCATAAATATACTATAGATTTTAATCAGTGGGATCGCATGCACTTCCAATGTGGATCAATCAGTTGGCTATATACTGAAGTAGAGTGTATCTCTTCACTGCTGAACTGCTTGCCCATTCAATTGAAAGCGTGCGAAAACATCTCATTCAACTGCTATCGGAATTCAGCTTGCTTTTTTCCACAGAAGCCGCATTTGCTGCAGGAGCTAAATAACTGAAGCAAGTATCAGATTTGTGTTATTTTTAAAGGAATATTCAGCCATGGAATACATACTTCGTATAGTTAGCAAACTAATATATATGTTAACCGGAACAGAATGATGCTACCTAAATGGTAGAGTTCCAATGCCGTTTCTTTTTCACTGTGAGGTGCAATGGATGATCTCAAATGGATGATTCGTTTCGAGCTACTGTACCATTTTAAAATTAACCAGAAAAAAATATCGAATACAGGCATGATTTAAAACGAGAAGCTTCGAATCATAAAACCGCTCTGTTTTCTTGAATCACCACTGCCCGAATTACACATGTAAAATTATGTTTTCCTCATCCAGATCAGTATTGTAGGTTCCATTCTTGAAAACAAAGGACATAAACCGATCGAATGTGAAAATGACTCTTAATCAGGTGGAAATGTATGTGTAATGCAGAGGACTGCAGAAAAAAATGCTGGTCTTTCGTGATTATGACGATACACCCTGCAAAATAAATAGCGCGAAGCCTGTCTATCGTCACGTAAACGAGAATCATCCAATGATCAGCCACCTGCACAAACAACGAGGGAAGATTGTTAAATTTTGAGAGGGTATGATCGTAGATGTAATGAAAGGGTCATTGTCTTAACTTTGCCTGCACGGTGCTGTGAATGGTGTGAAGATGCTGAGGTAGTGGTGATACGCCTGCATTGCATCTGATAGGCTGTGTTGTACACCTCTGAAGAGAAGTTGTGTGTTATGACACCACCTATCAGATACGTGCAAAGCAATTCTAATATCTACCCTCGTTTCTCCACAACGGTTCACACCACCCTCTAGAAACCTCCTAGTATCTCACTACTGCATTGTTCTCTATTTTTTTTCTAATCACCGTGTACCGAACGATAAGTCTCTTAAGATACCTTATTTTAAATGGCTTTACTACCATCGCTGCCAGTGCATTCCACGCATCCACTGCTACCTATGTGAGAAACTTGCATTTGACGTCCCTCTTGTGCCTACTGCCAGGGACGTAAAAAATATGCAACATTCGTGCTAGCCATTTCAAACTTGAAATAAAACGTCTCTGGCTGACTATACGATCAATGTTCCTCATCATCTTATACACCTTTCTCTGGTCACATCTCATCGTCCGTTGCTCCAAGACAAAGAAGCCAAGTTCACTCAACCGTTGGGGAGTATGATTGTTTGGGTGCTTTCAGGGATATTCTGGGTTTTAATTGTTTTAAATAATACAGCAATGGTGGTAAAGTATATCGGAATTGGCATTTCTAATCCTGCGTTGTATCATAGTGTGGGAACAGAGAACGTCCTGGACAGGTCATCTAATGTTTACGTGTGACTGGGAATAACACAGGATGGAAGCAATTACTCTGTTGTGATTACTGTATAGCGTAATATTTCTCAAAATACTTATTGTTTGACGGGGGTAAGAGATAGAAGAGGAAGGAACCATGATTGATAAGTCATGAGCAACATCCACTCAAGAAGATAAAAATGGAACTTACGTAACTTTTAGGAAGCAATGAATAGACAGAGTCGAATTGGTTAGATTCAAGTAACGATGAAGTAGCTGAAGAATGTACGAAGCAAGCGAAGTTGAGGACTTGATCTGACATGGCGAGTAGCATTAAGCAGAACACAAGCACGGGCTACACGTACGTGAAAAAACAGAGAGATGATTGCAGTGAGGGAGGGACCGATCATGGCAGAAAGAGGAAGAACGTCTCTAGAGTTGCGTGGCGGGGATTGATAGAGTTGGTTAAGATATATCATTGATTATTTTTTCGCTTCAATATTGACCTGCAAGAGGTTACTCTCGAATAGGCTGAAATGACGTAACATGTCGACATTTGGGGGCTGGGGGGGGAACGTGCAGAGATATTTGAGAATAGTTACGATCGATGAGAATACAGGGCAGGACGTGTATAACCCGTTAATTGTTGCAAGGGGAAGAAGAGATTGCTACGACATCTGATGGTAAACTTGCGCCTTCACGGGCCACTGCTCTAGCCAACAGAATAGAGAGTAACAACTGGTATTCCAACTTTCCATAAAACTGATAAGGATAACTATTGCAGATGATTCATAGAAACAGATTTTATGAGAATTAAGATACATATGTCTAAAGATAATTAACAAGGCTTTGTGTGTGCAGTTCGTGTCTCGGGTTATTGACTGAATTCTTTCTGGAACTGGAAAAAACAACAAAAAACATAAGTAGATAGTCAAGAGAGTGACGTACATATGAATTTTAGTAAGACTTTTCCCTTGTTTTACAGTGCTCGGCTAATTTAGAAATTCTGCGTACAGTGGATGCAGGAAACTTGATCCCTTGTATACAGACTTTAACTTTCCATGGAAGGAAGTAGGCAGTAGAACATGGGCGTTACACTGCCTGCAGTTCCGTGAAAAGCCGGCTTCCATATGCATCTGTCATGCGGCTCCTGTTCTTTGTGAATTTCATGAATGGCATAGATGAGGAAGTAGAATTGTTAGTGAATAGGTTTGCAAATTACACGACAGCTGGTTTTGTCGATAGTGCAGTGAATTGCCATATGTTACAAAGAGACATTGACAGGATGCCTTATCAATGTCCTTTCTAATCGTGCTCTTTATAAGTAAAGTGGATAAGGAAGTGGAGGGATGGGTAAGTAAACTTCCTGATCATACAATGGTTGGGGTTGCTGTTGATAGTATTGAGGGCTGTCAGAGGTTACAGCGGGACATCGATAGGGTGCAGAACTAGGCTTAGATCTGGCAGATGGAGTTCCACCAGGTAAGTCTGAGGTGGTTCATGTTAGTGGTTAAATATGATGGCAGAGTCTGGTATTAATGGTAAGACACTTGACAGTGTGAAAGATCAGAGGGATCATGGGGTCCGAATCCATAGGACACTCAAAGCTACTACTCAGGTTGACTCTGTGGTAAAGAAGGCATACGGTGCAATTGCCGTCTTCAACCGTGGGATTGAATATAACAGCCGAGAAGAAATGTTACAGCTATATAGGACCGTGGTCAGATTCAACTTGGCGTACTGTGCTCATTTCTGGTCACCTACCTATAGGAAGGATGTAGAAACTAAAGAAAACCTGCAAAGGGGATTTACAGGATACTGAATAGATTAGTGTGCATGCCTTACGGGAATAGTTTGAGTGAACTGGCCTTTTTCTACTTGGAGCGACGGAAGATGAGAGGTGACCTGATAGAGTTTTTTAACATGATGAGATGCATTGATCGTGTGGATAGTCAGTGATTTTTTTTTTTTCTCTTCCCGGGGCTGAAATGTCTATCCCCAGAGATCTCAGTTTTAAAATGCATGGTTGAAGGTACAGAGGAGAAATCAGTTGTAAGTTTTGTACACAGAGAGTGGCGAGTGCTTTGAATGTGTTGCCGTTGGCGTTGATGTGGGCGGATACGATAGTGATTGTTAGGAGAATCCGGGATATGTACACGGAGCTTAAAAAAATAGAGGGCTATGAGGAACACTTGGTAATTTCTAAATTAAGTACATTTTAGGGACTACATTGTGGGCCGAAGGGCCTGTATTGTACTGTAGTTGTTACATGTTTCTAAAATCTAGGCCGAGAATGGGCACACAGGGTAGAGTTTAGAAATGTGTGCAGAGTTTCACATTGGAATGTGCAACTTAGAAGCACAATACCGATTTAAAGGCATGATAATCGCAGTATACAGGAAACATGGAATCGTCGTGCTCACGCCTTTAGATTCGTCAAAGTTGCAAGAAAAGTTGAGAGAGATGTTTGAAGACTCTGTAGTGTTTACGTTAAATAATCGGCGAATCCAGACTTTCATGATTGCATTGAGTCTGAGCATTCAGAATACTGGCAACACTCCTGAATACTATTTCCAAGATCTCTGTACCCATCCTGTACAGGACCGGCGAAAGCTGCATGCAATATTTCATATGCACCCTCGTCAAACCTTTATAACTTTGTAATATAGCCTCTTGGCCCTTGAAACTATTCTCTCGATTAATAACAACAAGCATTCCGTAAGCCATTTTCACCAATTGTGACCTGTGTAAGTCCTTTCACAGAGCTATGAACTTGGATTCCAAGGTGTCTTTGCTCAGCAACACAGTTACGGATCGTCTGCGCATTTTCCCTACCAAAGTGAAACGCCTTAAATTTATTTAGCTGAAACTCCATCCGCCATTGCTTCGCCCAATTACTCTGTCTATTATGAAACGGATTTGTATTGCATTGTATTTGTTGCCAGACTTCTACACTATCTAGAACTCCAACAATATTTGTATCATCCAGGAGTGTACTGAATAACCCATCCAGATTTGCATGCAAGTCAATTATAAACATCACAAATGACTGGGGTTGCAGGGCATACCCCGACGGAACACCAGTACTTACAGAACTCTAGCTCGAACTTGTGCCTTCAACCATATCCCTCTAACGGGTTTGCGTAAGCCAGTTCGGAATACAAAAAGCCAATTTGCCGCGGATCCCTTGCATCTTAATCTGCTGGATTAGTAAAACCTCCTCCGAAAAACCCAGGCAGACAGAATACAAGACTTATGTTTCATCAGTCTGCCTTGGGATCTTCTCAGAAAACATAACTATGATGACAAGACACAACCTGCCCCGTACAAAGCCATTTGTGTTCTCTCGAATTCGCGCATGGGATCGCAAATACTATGGATGTTCTCCAGAAATATCCTTGCATTTAACATGAGACTCGCACGTCTATAGGGCTCAGGAGTTCCCCATGCATCGATCTTAAACGGGGGTATACCTTTAACTACTCGCCAGCCTAGAGAGGGCACCACGAGACCAATCAGGGACCCATCAATATCTTATGTTACCTCCATCAGTAACCTGGTGTTGAACATGGAAAAACTAAAGGAAAAAACAATGGAATGAGAATGTCTATCTCTAAAGGGTCAATGATTCTAGAAGCATACAGAACAATTGTCGTGTTACTGATATCTACAGGATGGAAAAAAAAAACAGTGTTCTGTGCATCACACTGCTGGGAATGCTATTGAGGCAGGGATTCTCCCAAGATATATCCATTGTGGTGGTTACAGCAATGTTTTTGTTTTCCCAAAGGATGATTTGAGCATTATTAACTGTGCACTGGGAAACATTCTAGAGGGGGCAAATGGAGTGAAATGTTTCACAAAATGTCTAAGTGTCATGAAACAAAACTTGCTGATGATGTTATCAGTACCAGTAAAGATTTTCCATTCTCCATTTTGTCTATGTATTATAATTTTGTTTACTTGCTACATGCAGTAGTGAGACAGACATATTGTACAACAGCTGCAACAATATTAGGAGATTAAAACAATGTCTTTTAAAAATCACGATGTCACCATTGAAATAGTTGTTTTACATCTGGTTATTAGGGGACAGCATTGTATCTGCCAGAAGTAAATGCGATCATAAAGGAGAACCTCACTATGTATCAACAGAATACAAATCAAAAGCTTTGGGGACTATATTGTTGTCAAAATGGCTCTGAATTCTCAAATTACTGCGGTATGGACAGTTGTTGGAAACAACTGAAGAAAGAAGTTCAATCAATGGACTCAACAATGAGGAAAAAAATATCACTGTTGTTCAGAAATTATTGCTGTTGGAATATTACTACAGAGTGCGCTCATAATGGTCGAATATTCTATTGAAGTTTACATGTACTATTAACGAAGTTGTGAAAAACTAATGTGAGATTATGTAAGGGTAAGGGTGCTCACATTTGTGGACGAATAAATGTATTATGGGATAAAAAGTGCTAAGATAACAGTAGTTGTCATGTTTCCTTTGAGGTACTGCTTCAAGGGGAATACGTATAATTCAAGTAGGTCGTAATTGTGAATATAGTGATACTATTGATTTGGACACAAAGCAGAATGAATGTAATGCATTATAATGTGCCCAGTTAATTCAACTCAATCCGGATCTCTAAGTTTTTTATTACACATATACCTTGCTCCATAGTGGAACTAACGGCAAAGAATAAAATAACCATTAGAATAACAAGTGCGGTTAGTGTTTTACTCAGTGATGCGTTTCGGATCTACAAATGAAATAAGTTCGTTTCTTGTCATCAAAAAGGAGAATATTGGGTTGTCTAATAGATTTAATTAAGAATAGGTTAAGAGATTTAGCGTTCCCTCGTTACTTTACCTGTTAGTAACGGAATATTGCTTAAATTTGCTTCGTGCGAGATACATTTGCGTTTGCCTCTACGGACCACGACACTCTGACCATGTATTCAATTCACAGCTGAATTTAATGCTTTGCTCTAACAAACAGTTGTATTCCATTTTGCAGCACAACTAGCAGTATGTTCTTTGCTACATTATTCTCCGAGCAGTTTTCTGACAGTCTCTCGTTAGTCATTGCTGCCGTGGAAAAGAAAAAGTTGGTTGTTAATAGTTCAACTTCACCTTTTCAGCTTCTACGCATCTATTTAGTCACAACCCATACTCTTCGGTTTAAAGAACACATCCCTAGTTCGCTGAAACTTTCCTCGTATTATATGCTCTGTGATCCAGGCAACATCACCACAGATCGCCATAGGAAATTCTCTGATACTTCTACATCGTTCCGACAAACAGTCGACCAACGCTCAACAGAACGCTAGAAGTATGTTTTCAGTGAAATATGATCATGACATCGTGAGGCATAATGGTATCTTGTGAGCCGGCATGGTTGGTCCTCGAAAATTTGGTGTGAGGAACATTTCCCGCCGTATTGTACATTAATTGAATGCAGGTATTGAAGGGACATGAAATAAAGTCTTATGCAAGGTCCGTGTGGGAGATATTGTAACTTCTTACCACAAGTTAGTGCAGCATAGTATCATTTATTTTGGCACGCAACATATTTATATTTCAAATACAAGGAAATACAGTACCGGAAATCCAAGGAACACACATGACTTGCTGCACGAAATGAGCAGGTCGAGCAGTATTAATGATAACATTTAAAAAAAAATCGCCTTTCCAGTCGAGGCTGTTAACCGACGAGAAGAGAACAAAACGATGAAAATCAGAGTGAGGAGGTGGGGAGAGAGGAGGAAGATATCCATGGTAGTAGCTGATACGTGTAACAGGTTTAGGCATGGGAAGGGTATATGGAAGAGCTGGGAAGTCGATTGTTGAAAAAGTTGAAGGGCTGTAGAAAGTGAATCGGACAGGACAGAAAACCATGGAAGAAGGGAATGGGAATGATCACCAGTTGGAAGTGAATGGCAGGAAAAGGGACAAGGTGAAAGAGGAGGACGAAAATGGGGAATAGTGAAGAAGATTTGGGGGTCATCAAATAAAATATAAGAATCGAAGCTCATGCATTCAACTTGGAGGAATATGAGATAATTCTATATAATCTGAGGGTAGCTCATTCTGGAAGTACAGGAGTCCATGGACTGTCAAGTCGGAATGAAAATCAGACGTAGAATTAATATGGCTGGCCACTGGGAGATGTCGCGTTTACTGATTGACAGACGTAGGGGCTCGGCAAAGCATTCTCCCAATTTATGTCGGGACTAAACGATATACTGTATAAAGAACCACACTGAAAGCACTACATACACAAGATGACACCAAGAGACTCACAGGTAAAGTGTCGCCTCACCTAGAAAGACTATTTGAGGACCAGAATGGTAGTGAAGCAGGAGTTTTACAGGTAGATTTCGCTGTATTCCCTAAGCAGAGATCAGTGCCAGATGGGTATACAGTGGGAGGGACAATTGGCAAATGTCGTGTAGGGAAAGATCCCAGCGGCAAAAATACAATTGGGAGGGGGAAATAAAAAGTGTGTTTTGTGGGGATTCCTATAAGAGATAGCTGAAGTTGCATAGAATTATGCCATTAGTGCGGAGGCAAGCAGAGTTGTGGATAAGGACAAGAAGCACACTCCCTGGAAGGAGGCGCAAAGGCAGACGTTAACGGACTGAATGAGATTCGGGTGCGGGAAGTTTTCACGGTGGAGGATGGAAGGACTCCGACCTTTAATAAGGAGGACATCGCATTATTTCTGGAATGAAGATCTTTATCCTGAGTGCAATTACGGTTGAGACGGATAAATTGAGAGAAAGGGATAATGGCATTACATGTAACACAGTGGAAACTGGAATAGTTCTGATAGCTGTGAGAATGTGCGGGATTATAAGATGTTAATAGCTAATATCTCCAGGGATAGAGATACAAACATCAATAGAATGGAAAGAGGTGTCGGAAATGGACCAGGAAAAGTTAAGTGCAGGGTGGAAGTCGAATGCAATGCTTATAAACTCGACAACCTCTTTATAAGAATGGATTCTTGAGAATGGCGCAGGCAAGATTTAGGCCAAGGTGGAAAGTAGAGGAAAGTTTGATGAAGTTGTTAACCACCGCATGGGGCAAGGAGCAGTATTAATGTTTTCCCTGGACTGGTTCTGCTCCTGCAAGTATACGGAGCGGGTCACTTCATTAAGTTTCACCCTCTAACCTCCACCCTGGCTCAGAGTTTCCATGGTCCATTTCCGAAATATTCCTCCAATTTTTCGAAGTCTTTGTCACTGCCTATGGAGAGAGCATATCGACTGATAAAGTTTATAAACCATCAAATTCTTCCTGCTACCTGGTCCATAAAATTTTCCTCTCTGTTACTTTTAAAATGCCACCTGCTTCTCACAATGCCTTCGTCTGTGCTGCGTCTGAACTCATGACCCGAATTTTCATAGCAGAAAAAAAATGGCGATGTCCTCCATTAAAAAAAAAAGTGAATGTTGGTTCCCATCCTCTGCAATCATCGTTGCCCACACTGGTCTCTCTTCAATTTTGTGTACTCTTGTCCTGATCCCATCCTCTCGCCACACCACCAGGGTTCTGTTTTCTCTCCTCCCCACCTACCACCCCACCGGACTCGTCATCCTGCAGATTATTCTGCGTAAAATCAGAGATCACTAAAGGGATCCCATGAGAAAGGACCTCTATCCCTTTCCCACAAATTTCTGTTTTCCACAGGGATCGCTCATGACTCGATGTCCTTGTGTATCTATCAATCCTCTTTAGTCTTTCTCCTAGTACTTATCCTTGCAATGACAACTATTCAGGACCCTCGATCAGTCTTTCACGGTGGGGCGACATTTTATCTGTTGGGGTCAGCTATGGTATCCTTTGCTCCCCGTCTGTTCTCTTGTATATCGTGGAGTCTTGAAGCAGATTGACAGACCTGTTGGCCGAGTACGAATGCTCTGTCTACCAGAAAAAAAAAACGATATTTCACAGTGCCCACACATTTAATTCTACTTCCCATTCGCATTCCGACAATCAGTCTATGGTCTCCTCTACTACCATAATGAATACACACTCAGGTTTGAGAAGCAACACCTAATATTCCATTTAAGGTAGCTTTCAATCTGATGGAATGAATATGGATTTCTTGAAATTCGCGTAATGACAATTCGTCTCTCCTTCAGCATTGGTCATTCCCAATTCCCTCTCTCACATTATCTCCTTACTGCCCAATATCCTCCTCTGGTACCCCCCCCCCCCTTCTTCTCTTTCTTCCGTGGCCTTCCGTCGTATCCTATCAGATTCCGCCTATTCAAGTTCTTTATCTTTTTCATTAATCGCCTATCCAGCTCATTTTCTCACCTCTCTCCCAGCCCAGTTTAAAATCTCATCTGCTACGAATTATTTCTACCTCACATCCCCTAAATTGTTACCCTGCCATCATCTTTTTTTATTATTATTCATAAGACCTGATGAAGAGTTTTGGCCCGAAAATAGGCTGTTGCTCTTTACCTAAGATGCAGTTCCTCCAGCAGTTTCTGTATGTGCCCTCAGAAACGTCTGCCGCTTGAAGCAATTGGTAAGGAAAGTGTTCTATAATTTCATGCTTCGTTTCATAGGTCATATACTACTGCGACACAAAATTTGTAACACTCTCAGCCTTGACGTTAATCGAAGAATCGATATGTATAGTACGCTCGAGCTGATTGTGCGAGACTTCCTGTCGATATTGGTGTTCATCCAATCATGTGAGACCGGAGCTCATGTTTCGTCCACACCCTGTCACTGAAACAAATCCTGATACAGCCCGAACACATCGAACTCGCAGCAAATATGTCACAACTCGTTTTATCTATTCTGCTATTGACTGCTTTCTTAACCGGTACGTTCACGAGTTTCACAGTTTGTACATCAGAATTAAAAAGACATTTTGGTGGTTAATTTTTTTTTATCATCGAAGCCGCCTGTATACGTATAGGAGAGCTTTTTTTTCTCTCACACGCACACACCACTCACGCACACACACGCACACACACAAATGGTCATACTCCCAAATACACAAAAATAAACAACACAAACATACACATACACCAAGATTATGTACGGTTCAACACAAATGTCATGATGGAATATGTCAGACGTTCACCGCAAATTTACGCTGCCTTCAGTGTTGGCTGGTAGTACATTGTCCTATATATCTGACAGACATTATTTTTAATCTGGATCTGATTCTTACAGGACACTGTCACCGAGGTTCCGTTTCAAAGATACAAGCTACTGTCACTGTACATGAATTTACCGGTGACCATTTCCACTGAAATTGCAGAACTAACAATTAGACTATACCCTACCATTATTTCTCCTGGCAATATCCAGTAGTGTAATATACGATCTACAATTTACAAGTGTTGGGGAAAGGGGAAGGGGCAGAATCAATCACTTGATTCTCGTTTCTCGACATCGCTGGTGAAATCGAAGAGTACCGTTCATCTGAAGGTACCAGAACCTCAAATGGAGCCTCGGCAGTCCATTATTTCGCCCTCAGATTTACACAATCTGACAAATTAGCCGATAGGTAGGTCCACGGGGCTGTTCGCCGTCTGCAGTAGCTGACGATTTTATACGTTGCGTCTCAGTATAGATAATGGCCATTCAGTAATAGGTACAGTGTCAGAGCCGTCCCGCGTTCGGAATCACTAGTTGAGTATTCAAAGGATCCAATTTAAACCTTATCACCGTTCCATTCTCAGTCATCCTTCACCTTCTTTCCCCGCCACATCGTGAGATTCTTTTCGAATTGGCACGGAACGAAAGATGTCCACGGCAAGTTTAGTTGATCTGTTTTCGTTTGCCTGTTTGTTTTAAGCGCTAAACGAACGGCATCAGATGAATAAGGCAGTGCATTGAGAAAACAAACGGGACAGAAGTCGATAGGAAAGCGGCTAAATAAAACAACGTATAATATCCTGAACCCATCTTACAACTACAACACAAACTCAGTCGCGCGCCGTTATCACAATACTTTCATTGGTGAAGAGCTGCTTTCGCTTATTCACAATGCAATGAGTGTTTAATGAGGTGTGCCCGTCAGTATATTAAGTTCATGCTTCACTGTGCTTTCAATGTTTTACCCTCCGTTAGTAAAAAAAATAAAAGCGTCGATCTTTGCTGGAGATCAGATTATATCTACACGTAACGAAACTCTAAAACATGACCAGTAAGGCTGTATTGAGCGTAATGGTGTGATTTTTTTTTTTTTTTTTTTTTTGTAATGATATATCTATAGCTGTAAAGACTAAAACCAAATTGCATGTCTTGAACGTGTAGGTGATATGTCGAAGACTAGGGCGTTCGAAGTTCGAACACTGCGTGCTGAGGGATCGCGTTCTAGAATCCAGCCACCTCCTTTTTTGAGACTTTGGTGTATTCAGATTATTGTTTTTGGACAACGCAAAATTCTACGCTCATATGGAAGTCCATTGACTGGGACGGAGAACGCATGCATAACTCACTGAGCGTTGACAGAAGTATGCATAACCTGTCTCTTTGGCTTATATAAGATGCCGTCTGCGGAGACGTCATTTATTATCTCTGTATCGGTGCAAACAGTGATAACACATAATCCTTGAACTGTAGTGCAAACATTAATATTACTTTTAAAACGGGTAAAGGAAGAGGTTTCATTGTCATCCTGCTGCTCTTCTTGCCTAAGTAGGTAGCAGGAAGGCCTTGACTAAGGTCACTGAAGAGGATTTGCTGAGATATCCATTGTGGATGCTGCTTGTTTCCTCGGTAAGATATTCGGAGACTACTAAGAAACTAAGAGATTAATTAGATCAGAACCAGCTCCCTTAAACGTAAAAGTGAAATAAGAGAAAGATGTCAAAATGGGGACTCTGCAAAACCACTGACCAGAATGCTGCCCGGACTGCACGGAATATGTAAAGGAGAGAACTCCTATACAGGATCTTTATCTTTTTTTTAATATATAGACGAGAAGGTAATGAGAGGTGGAAGAGTAAATGTGAGGCTTCCAATAAGTATGGCTTCCATAGTTCTTACCACGCAATACGGAGTCCAAACCCAGAGTGCACAGGGTTTCAAGGTACAAATGAGAGCAAGCTGCTTTTCAAAATCTGTATTGAGTTGCTGGTGTAAACTGTTACACGATAATCCATGTGTATTTGAAAGAAAAACATAGTTATTTCCGTAAGTGCACGGAAAAGTTGCACTTCAGTATTATGGGCAATGCTGGGCAGGAGAAATAACAGGGAGAATTTTACGGTCAGGACGGAGTAGATGAGCTAAAGTACCAGCTTTAAAGGTGGAACTGTTCTGTCAATCATTGCGTAAATCGCCATGCATCAAACGTTGACATTGAATGTAACATGATAGGGCGTTGTCGTGGACCACGGCGGCAGATTCAGTCTTCTCTTTCAATTTGGTCGCACGATAACCATCAAATGTCTTTTTGTATGGCTCGCCTTCAGGTCCCTCACGGCGAGCGAGCAAATGGCATGAACCTTTCATTAGCAGATGCCTTTTTTTTCCAATATTTGCATCGATAAACTCTAGCGTAACTACGTGTTTTTCCGAAGTTAAATGTCACTCTCCACAGGAGATCTATGTCTACTCATTCGTGTTCCCAATAATGCAGATGACTTGCGCAATTATTAAACAATTGAATTAAGAAGTGGGAAGTCATTTAGTAGGTCTCCAGATAACACGAAACATGTCAGTCTTCTGAACAGTGTCGGCTGTGGTCGAGTGCTGCAACGGGACAGTAATGTGATTAGGGCTGGAAAAGAGACAAATGGACTTGAACACAGAATAGAGTGCAGTAATTTACTTTGTAAATTCCAAGGTAACAGCAGAGTAATGGGTAAAGGTGGGTGTTGATGTCGGCATCGATAAATCCCTCAAACCCGCCACGCAAATTAATAAGGATTCTAAGAAGGCGGAATCATCATTAATTGTTGTAATGAGTACATGAGCCGCAAGATTATACTGCAGCCTCATGAAAACTAGTGAAACACTGAGAATGCTGTGTGCATTGCTGATCGGCTGTTTATCGGAAGGATGTGGAAGATTTAGAGAGCGTCCACAGGAAAGTATCAAGATGCTGCTTGAATTAGACAATCCTATTGATGATAGCTGGAACGATTTTTTTTTTTGTTCTCTCTCTCTATGGTACTTAGGAGGTTGAGAGGTGACGTGCTAGAAGTGTACAAGTTGAAAAGTGGGTAGTTCGAGTAGAAAGCCTCCGACATTGCTTACGAGCCTTAAATTGCTAATAAGAATAGTTATAATATTAATGTGAATGGAGCAGATGCAGTTTTTAAAAAAAAAATATTTTCTTTTAAGTGCGGTAGGGGCGTGATACGCACTGACAATGGGTGATGGTAGAGGTATTCGGAATATTTGACTTCATAGTGTAGGTTAAATTGTTGATAAAACACTTTGTGCTGGAGTGCCTAACCTTTGGTGTACTGTTTCTTCTATGTTATCTAGCGATTTCTTCGAGGACACCCAAGTGCTGACGAGGGACTGAGACTCCGTAATAGTCACCAACGTGCGAAACTAAATGTTTAAAACACTGAGGAAGAGTGTAAAATTAAAGCATGGCAATAAAAGAAGCAATCTGAAGCAGTAGTGAAATGTGAACCTGGTGACTATTCTAAAAGCAAGTAACTGTCTGCGAATCACTACGAAACCACGCAATTCCCTCAATATTAATCAGTTACAAAATGCAAACTTCAAAGAGCAATTGCATATGAATCAGACCATGCTCTGATGCTCGTTCGGCGGAAAAGCGTTAAATGCACATGCGTAACTGACTGAGACTCTTTTTTTGCTCCGTTGCTTATTAAAGCACCGGGAGCGTCGGGGGAAGCAATGTGCCGCATAGCTTCTGGGTGCCACGTTATCTGTTCTGGAAAAAGGCGGAATGCTTATAGTTCGACAATAATGCTTCTCTTTTTTTTATCTCAGTTTTTGAGGTCAAGGGCCAATCTCCTGCAACTTTTATTGCCTCTACAGTGTGATGGACCAGTGAGGACCCCACTGATATTCAAGCAGCGATTAGGCTGAGTCTGTTCTTTGAACTACGGGACACTAGGTAGAAATACGCCACCACCGACTATCATCACCTTTTCCGGAAAAAAAAAAAAAGAATAAATTAGTTAGGCTTGTCAGTGTCTCCTGAATATTGAACGAAATATTCTTAAGGTTGTAAATACTTCCTATGTGTTCTTCTAAACGTTTAAGCATTCTTTAAAAAATAAGTCGCTTCCTCCCCGAAGCTAAGCTAAAAGCAGTCCACAAATATGGCCACACTTCTGACGACACAACGTGCCCACAACTTATTATGCATAACGTGTATATGTTTTGGCCAAGTTGAAGGAAAACCATTACCTGGAAGAAAACCACCTGGTTGAGGTTAGAACGTCCGAACAGTTTAGAGAGATCAGCTGGAATTGAAACCGATCATCTGACGCTGGCTATATAAAATCTAATGCTACAATGTCAAGCTGATTGGTAATTTGTCTTAAAAAAAAAATAACAGTACGCAGTTGGACAGAGGATGATGAGTTTCAAGTGCAATTTCGTCGAATGTTACTTTTTAATTCGAACATGATTTCACGGGGAAATCTGCGGATGCTGGAAATTCAAGCAACACACGCAAAAATGCTGGTGAACGCAGCAGCCACGCAGCATCTTCGTTTCGTGCCAAGACACTTCATCCTGTACCTCTTCCTATAGATGCTGCCTGGGTGCTGCGTTAACCATCATCGTTTGTGTGTGTTTCGTGAATTTTTAGCATAACAGATTTCCTCCTGTTTGTGTTATCTACATCATTATTGTTAACGTGATTATCATAATCCCAAAACAGAAGAAACATATAAGTTTTTTTTTTTGATTTCCCTTCTATACATTCGGCACACACGCTATCTAGCTCCAAGTAAGCCAGTTATACTTTGGTCCAGTTTCCTTGTATTCGTTTGCATACATGTTTCGACTATATACAAATATGTCGCTTTCTCTACTCAGCCTGGGACCAGATTGACCTTTTTGAAAACAATACGTAGCAACATAAAATGCATTCGAACTCACACCTCTACGTTTCAAAGAAAAAAACTAGTTCAGTATTAACAAAAACTCGTCTAGTACAAAAAACAAATATGATCGAATTAGAAGCTGATTGTCAATTATTTTAAAGCCTGTTATGGCTTCAGTACGCTTCAGTCAACGACCACTTGTCTAGATGTTCGGAAATCAATACACACTAACATCTTATCATCGGTTCCTGACAGATTGTTCCGCACCATGTAATTGGTGCCCCGCTCAGTGTGAAGTGTACCACTCCAGCAATTGTTCTTCTTTTTTTTTTTCTCTCTGCCTACCAGAACGCAGCTCTGTGACAGAAACAGGGTTGGACGTTCGGAGTAATAAAATGCATCTCTTCGCATTCACGTTTCTGCTAGTGACATTCAGTATAGATATCAAGTCTCAACGATAGTAATGTTTGAAAGCTAACAAGTTTGTTCTGACTCACAGAATAAATACAAACAAATCTGGTATATCAAGTGCATCCCGATTTTTAGTCATCGTAAAATAGTTATTGGCGTAGGATATTTCCCTCTCAGATGGATGGATTAAAATAAGACAAACTTACAAATCCATAAACGCGAGGAATTCTGCAGATGCTGGAAATTCAAGCAACACACATCAAAGTTGCTGGTGAACGCAGCAGGTATGCAGCATCTCCAGGAAGAGGTGAAGTCGAAGTTTCGGGCCGAGAGCCATCGTCAGGACTGACTGAAGGAAGAGTTAGTAAGAGATTTGAAAGTGTGAGGGGGAGGGGAGATCGAAAATGATAGGAGAAGACAGGAGAAGGAGAGATGGAGTCAAGAACTGGTCAGGTGGTTGACAAAAGGGATATGAGAGGATCATGGGACCGGAGGCCCAGGGAGAAGCAAAGGGCGGAAGGGGAAAAACCCAGAGGATGGGCAAGGGGTATAGTCAGAGGGACAGAGGGAGAAAAAGGAGAGAGAGAGAGAGAAATTTGGTATGTATATAAACACATAACGGATGGGGTACGAGGGTGAGGTGGGGCATTAGCGGAAGTTAGAGAAGTCAATGTTCATGCCATCAGGTTGGAGGCTACCCAGGCGGAATATAAGATGTTGTTCCTCATACCTGAGTGTGGCTTCATCTTTACTGTAGGAGAGGCCGTAGATAGACATATTAGAATGGCAATGGGATGTGGAATTAAAATATGTGGCCACATGTATTGCGGTATTTATTCACTTCTGTTTCCAGTATATTGAGATAATTTTAGTTTACATCAGCTCAAGCTTGTAAAACATGAGGCACATGCATAGTCAAGATCAGGCATTTATCAATTATCATAAACTTCTGGGCTATTGTCTTCCGGTTTAACATTGCACTGTTTTGAAGATTTACGTGAATAACACTGTGTAAACCTAATTGTTTAAAGCTATATTCTTGTGAATTTGAGATGACCTAGGTTTCAGATAGTGCATTTAGGGTTGATGTTCACCCTGTTTGTTTTTCAGAGTCTTACAGTTTTCTATTTTTAATTAGCATTTTCTGGAGTTTTTTTTTTCACTTAATTATTTCAGTGTATCATGTGTACTTGGACTGGCTATATCTATAAACAAGTCGTCCTTGAGTGTTTTTATCCCGTAATATTATATCTGAACAGTTATTATGAATTGCCCTCTCTTTTTAATTGATCGGTTTTCATACAACTTGTAGGTTTTAGACTCCAAACCAGGATAAAGCTCTATTTAAGTTTGGGTATTTGCTCTGACTGGTTTTGTATTTTGACCTAAAATGTTGGTAAATGATGTTTGCTAGTTAAGTGTTGCTCGGTAACAAATCAGATTGTGTTAAATTGCTGCAGTATCCTCTACTGAGTTGGATTGCGTTTGGTTTCCCCTGGTATTGTCTGTATTTATGGTCTTGTGATTGTAGGTATTTTATAGTGTATTTTTCTTTAATATTTTTGTTACCCACCTGTCCCATATACTGCCACAAGGAAAGCTCTGATTCTGGGACTAAATATCAAACTCTGAGACGGAATTGCAACACATCTTTATCGGTATTTGTTGGCCTCAGATAGTGGCAATGTTTACCAAGTTGGATTATGCTCTTTAATTGATTAATGTTCTACTTCTGATGTGATAATTTATTCATTTATTTGTGTTGTGCTTCCTCGAAGGGCCGAATGGCCTACTCCTGCAGCTATTGTCTATTGTCAATAATTAAGTTTTGTGGTACTTGCTTCTTCTTAAAATTTTCGACGCTTGCATTGAGTGGTAATTCTTGTTTTCCTCGATGAAAAAATACTTAGAGTATTATGTAGCTGTTGCGCATTTTCTTATGTCAAATATTTCTCGTATTCCTGTTCTGGGTAATGCTAATAATGTATGTGCGCTCGAGTGTACAGCATATTATTTCAATTGTCTTGCTACCTTTTGTAGATATGTTTCGGTCGACAATTAATGCCAAAAGAAAAAAGGAACAACAAACGTCCATTAAAAGATACTTCTTTCTTTCACATTTAAACTCTGTTAGATACATTTTTATGAGTCTTATAGGAAATTGTGTGGAAAGTATGCCCTTTATCAACACCATGGTCTATTTTGTTTGCTTAATGATATCCGATAGGATATTATGATTCATATTTGTCCATCATTTTCATTTTATTTTGCTGCTCTGTTTTATATTCGACTTGACCTATTGCACCTGTTTTGTTTAATATACTAGATCTATCTAGTCGAACGTTGATGTTTATACAATTCGAAAATAGATCTCAAATTTCGATTAATTCCATTAGCTCTTCTGGTGTCGTTATCCATGTCGTTGTCTCCAGTTTGAATCCCCAAACTAAGACATTGTTGGCAGCACCAGTGGTTATGTCGAATGATTGGGGTTAATGCGTTGGAAACTAGAATATTGATAGAAAATTTTGCTGGAAATCAGGAAGCGTATAGAAACAGCCTTGTCTTTACTTTAAGCCCCACTCAAAGTTGGAGCCCGTGCTTAGAGTACATGGATGTAGAGTAAAATGTGATCTGAGAGGAAAATTCCTTTCATCGAGTGTGGCGAGTAAGTGTATAGGCATGCTAAACAAATGGTTAAGAAGATACAAAACCTACAATGTAATAAGCACATGGAGGACGTGCTTTTGAAGTGAAGTTGGTCTAACTTAGCAATTTCGGAAAATTTTGTTGCCAGCCATGTTTTCATGTTGTGAGTCGTCTACTTGGTCAGATGTGACAAATCAATGTTGCATTACTCTGTCAATGAATCTACCTTCACGTCCCAAGCACTCTCATGCATGCACACATGCACATTCTCTCTCACACACACACACGCACACACACACACACACACACAAACACACACACACACACACACACGCACACACACACACACACACACGCATACACACAAACACAGACACACACACACACACACACACACACATACACACATGCGCGCACCCACACATACACACAGACACAGACACACACACACACATGCGCGCACACACATAAACACACACATACACACACGCGCGCGCGCACACACACGCACATAAACACAGACAGACATATACTGAGTGCGGTCTAGAAATGGGGAGGGATGTTGAAACTAAAATATTGCTTCGGCCAGAGAAGCATGAAAAAACATTCCTCCATGTGGCACCTCACAACACAAGGACGAACATCGTGCAAATGTATTAGGGACGGTTCCCTAAATCCCATTTAGATTATCCTTTAATCTATTGGCAAGCTTCAAATGCATATCTGAGAAATACAATATGAAATGCGAATCGGCAAAGTGGTTAGATGGACACGGTGCAGAGATATCATGGCTTAATTGTCTATTCCAAGATGATGGCATACCACGCTGACATTAGTTGAGAAACAGACAACGCCATTCAATGCAGGCGTTGAAAGATACCTAGTTCCCAATCATATGTGTCATCATCGTAAAGCAGATTCATAAGGTGCATTAGAGCGCATCGGAAAGACAAACACACTCGCATTAACCAAGACATCGCAACTGCAACTCAGATAATTGCGCACCAAGAACCAGCAGATGTTATAACTTATAGCGGATCCTTTGCCACTGATAAGTACAAAATGGGATGCCCAGTCTCTTATTGCAACGATTAACCGTTTAATTACGTTTTTTTTTTTCGGATCGGGGCAGGGAGAGCGGCGTGAGAGCTGAATTCTGAAGGATGGCAGTTTTTTTATTTAACTACTTCGAGCGCAAGAAGGACGAGACTACGCAGGTGTGTGATGTTTACAGGACAGCGCGGAGAGATTAAAAAGAAGACCACCCTATACAGCGGGCAGCGGAGTGAATGGTAGCAGAGTGCAGGGCTTTGGCTCAACGGGCTTAGCCGGTAACGGGCAGAGGCGTGAGCGAGGCAACATTTTTTTTTTTTCCCGCTTGGTGAATTGGCCCGGACAGACAGATGAACAGCAGATCTCGCTCAGCTAACGGTACGTAATCAATCTCTCTTGTTCAGGTCCCACCAGCCCCAGAAGAGTTCCCAATGATGCTGAAATCGGAAACCCTGCCTCCTATACCAGTTCCTCAGCCACGTGTTCATCCGCCAGAGCATCCTATTCTTACCCTGACTGGCAGGTGGCACAGGTACCAATCCTGAGATTACCACCCTCAACTTCTTTATTTTTAAGTTCCTATCAAGCTGTCTATACTCACTCGTCAGGACACCCTGACTCCATCTTCCTACGTCATTCATACAGATGTGCACCATGACATAAGGCTGATCACCCTTCCACTTCAGAATGCTGTGGACCCGATCGGAGATATCCCTAACCCTGGCACCCGGGAGGCAACAGACCATACGGGAGTCTCTGTCACGACCACATAACATCCTTTCCGTTCCTCTAACTATCTAGTCCCCTATCACTAACTGTCTCCTATTAATGAGATTAAGAGAATCGTTCCTGAACAATCAGATCTCCTGGCAGTTTTTAGAATTAGAAGGGCTACCTCGCTCACCCAAATCAGGATTGTTGTTTTAAATTATTGCCGGGTTTCTGCACATCAAGAGGGAGGCTGTCCTACATACCTGGTCCCGAGGGGTTGGCTTTAGATGATTATATCAAAGAAGCGCTGACAACGGAGTTTAGCAGACCTTCAACTTCCAATAAAGAGGCCTGGTTTTCCTTTGTCACAAAGAAGAACGGCAGCGTTAGTTAATGTTTTGATCATCGGGATCTAAACACAATTACCATTAAAATTAACCTTTGAATTATTGTAAGTGGCCTTTTTCACTAAACTGGTTCTCAGGAATGCAGACAATTTAATTCTTATTCTTCGTGTTGATTAATTAATTATCGATCACATTCCCTCCGACACGAAATTCTGAACCAACTGTTATTTTGCACAACCTTTCTATTTTTCGTCTGTTTAGCACGTGGCATGAGTAGTCATAGCCATACTTTTTTGATCCCGCGGGAAATTGGCTTTCGTTACTGCTGCACCATAAATAATAAATATTAATAGAATCATAAATAGTTAAACAGTAATATGTAAAGTATGCCAGTAAATTATGAAATAAGTCCAGAACCAGTCTATCGGCTCAAGGTGCCTGACCTTCCAAGGGAGGAGTTGTAAAGTCTGATGGCCACAGGCAGGAATGCCTTCCTATGACGCTCTGTGCTGCATTCCGGTGGAATGAGTCTCTGGTTGAATATACTCCTGTGCCACCCAGCACATTATGTAGTGGATGGGAGACATTGACCAAGATAGCATGCAACTTATACGGCATCCAAGACCGTCTCCTGTGGAGCCCGAGTGCTGCTGATCACTCTGTCGGAGACACAGTGTTGCAAGCACACGTACTGTGGTCTGCCAGTCAGATAATCAAGAATCCATAATACCAGGGAAGCATCACCTGCATCGCTGTCAGCTTCTCCCCCAGCAGAGCAGGGCGGATGGTGTTGAACACACTGGAAAAGTCAAAAAACATGACCCTCACAGTGCTCGCTGGCTTGTCCAGGTGGGCGTAGACACGGTTCAGAAGGTAGACGATGGCATCCTCAACTCCTAGTCGGGGCTGATAGGCGAACTGGACGGGATCTAAGTGTGGCCTGACCATGGGCCGAAGCATCTCCAGAGCAAGTCTCTCCAGGGTCTTCATGATGTGGGAGGTCAATGCCACCGGTCTGTAGTCACTGAGGCCGCCGAGGCGCGGCGTATTCAGCACAGGGACAAGGCAGGACGTCTTCCACAGTACAGGAACCTTCCGGAGCCTCAGGCTCAGGTTGAATACATGGCGAAGTACTCCACATAGCTGAGGGACACAGGCTTTGAGCACCCTGGTACTAACACCATCCGGTACTACAGCCTTGCTTGGGTTGACACGTTTCAGCTGTCTTCTCACCTGTTCAGCCGTGGAGCCCATTGTTGTGGTTTCGTGTGGGCGAGTGGTATAGTGAAGAGAGCAGGGTGGGGGACTGTGAGGAGGAGCAGGAGGGGAGAGTGGAGTATGTTTTGGTTGGGGACCGACAACAGATTGCTCATGTGGGGGATGGGCAGGGGTCAAAATGTCAAATCTGTTTAAAAACAGGTTAAGTTTGCTGGCCATGTCCTAAACCAATCTTAAAGTTACAACATTGAAGATCCATCACTTTAATATAATAGCTAATTCCATGATCGTTCTTTGCATAACCTCATCATTTTTTCCTGTGTTAGAGGTACCTGCATGGAACACAGCCTCTAGCCGCTCACCCTCTCACTTAAGAACGGTAAGGTCTCAATCTGAAAGATCCCACACTCTGGCAGTTGGGAGACCGAAAATACTATCCAAACCCTCCTTATAGTTCACAGAACCTTTTTTTTTTGTCAATTCTGTTAAGTAGGTGTCGCAATCATCACCAGTGTTCGCCACTTCGACACCGCCCCAACTTTCCTTCTAAGGTATAGAGCGAGACACACTGCCGGAGACCTGACCGCTCTGACGTTTCACTGCTCGATCATAAACTCCAAAGTATCTTAAAGTGATACGTTGTTTGCAGAGGGGAATGGGCGTCGAATGCTGCTGTTTAACCCATTTCATTTTCTTCGCTGTCAACGAGTCTCCCAAATCTTGTATGTCCTATCAATTACCTCCTCTCTCGCCCTGATATTTCAGAGTTCTTCAATAAAATTCGGTTCAACCTCCTAAACGGGGTGTGTCCCAAGCTGCAGGTGGATGTATTTCTGCGGATGTAGTCGTCAGGCAGAGTGGAAGTCTCCCTGCCTTTCCGCATCGCGCAAGAGAAGCTTTCAGTTATCATGCCTGGAATCGCCATTGGTCTAATTAAATATAAAGACAAAAAAAAAACAACATTTGTAATGTAGAAATAAACCACTTGCAGCTCTTTCTCCTTCCACCGTCATCTTAAGCTCCTCAATCCCTATTGGCCGCTACCCAAAGCCACGGGGCAATACGGTAATTCGAAGCCCTAAATTTCTCATACATTCAACTCTCAAGTAGAAAAGTACAGGATTGTACATAGCAAACATTTGCTAAAAATTACAAAACAAAAAAAAAATAAATGAATAAAAATAAAATTAAAAAAATATATACTGGAATATGTCCGTGCACTGACCTTGTCAGGTCAGTAAACATCTATGGTGAGGAATAAATGAGATTTAGCAATATAACGACAGTGCTTAGCAAATTATGCGAGATATCGCGTTGTTGGAAAAGCACATTGTCTTCTTGACATAAGGAAAATAACACATATATCAGAGTGATTATTTTTTCAAACATCCCAGGATATTCCATAACTGTTTTACAGTCCCGCTTGCTGGGCACATTTTACAAAGTATGCCTTGCACGTGAGGCTGGACAAATGCGGGAAAAATCCAGATTTGATATCAAATCTTGCAGGCTACAAACTGGTCAATCGGAAGATCAGTTATTGCTTTCAAGCTTGCACATTGCCTCGCTTATTGTTTTGTCTGAAACAAATGAGAACACATTGCGAAAGCTGACGAAAGCATGGAGCAGAAGAAGTGTTAGCGAATCTTTGCTTCCTCTGTCCGAATTTTGTGGCCACGTATTATGAAGGGGACATGTAGTGCCGTTCAGGGCAATGCACAGGAGAGTTCTCTCTGATGTGAAAAGAGACAAAGTGAAAGAAATTGCAAAGGAAGCGAAGCCTTTCAAATGCTGAAAAGGAAGTGAACGAATGAAGATTGAGTGCCTGCAGTGAAATACCTCTCGGACAAGTTGGTTTGGGAAGGGAGCTAGCTGATTGCTCCCATATCAATATAGAGGGATGCACTTTTTAGATTCCATATGATTGTGTAGAATGCTGAATACAGTCTTCATTGATGAAAATATATCTTTAGTATTTCTGTCTGTTTATCGTATAAAATGTTATCTCTGTTACTCATCCATCTCCTTCAGTCGTTAGTGGTGGCGTTTTAAGCGCATTGAAGTGTACATAGCGTCCTTCGAAACTTTTGTCATTTTTGCTCTTTTTTTTTTCTGTCCTGAAGTTTCAAGATAGGTTTCTTAGAAAACTAATATTACAAATTAATATACTAATGTGGTTATAGCTACAGTGCTTGTTGCCTTTGTTATCTGCTTTACTCTGAAGCTCTGTTGGGAAGATTGTCTTAGGCCTGTAGTTTATTTTGCCAAAAGGTTTCAATTCATCGGACAATGATCTGCTGTCCTTGCTTCCTCTGCTCCGATATTCTTAGATATGTTGTATTCATCTATCGGTGGTATTGCAGTTTTTTTTCGATTATTTAGCGATATATTGCGCCTTCTTTAATCTTAATGTCTTCAGTTGTTGAATGCGAGGTTTGTACTTAGGTCTTTAGAAAATAGCGCGGCTATTTGAATAATTTGTTTTAGCTTTACAGTAAAAAGATGCGTATATGTTCAAATCGTCCATTTTTAAAAGGACCACACATCAAAGTTGCTGGTGAATGCAGCAGGCCAGACAGCATCTCTTGGAAGAGATACTGTCGACGTTTCGGGCCGAGACCCTTCGTCGGGACTTAGAAACGACATATGGCTGTGATAGCGACTCCGAGTCAAAATGTGGTCGAAAAGTTGAAGAGCCGAAGAAATTACAGATGGGAAGCAGTGACAGATGGTTTCACTGAACTCCCGTCGAAGAGAAGATTTAAGCTTCTTCAGTGTAGGCATCACGACAGAGGCTTCGCAGTAGTGAATTTAAAAAAGTAAACATGAGGAATTCTGCAGGTGCTGGAAATTCAAGCAACACACATCAAAGTTGTTGGTGAACGCAGCAGGCCAGACAGCATCTCCTGGAAGAGGTACTGTCGACTTTTCGGGCCGAGACCCTTCGTCAATCCTTTGATGTGTGTTGCTTGAATTTCCAGCATCTGCAGAATTTATAGAAGGATATCTGATTACAGGGTATTTTGAGTCTCGAAGCATCGAGAATCATGTTCCTGATTACAGAGCCAAGGCAGAGACAGTAACATGATACACAGAGCCGCGACACCTCCTTGCAAACAGGATGTAGGGCCGGGACTCATAAACAGAACACAGAGCCGGGATTCCTCCTTGGGTGCATGACGTAGGGCCGGGACTCATTAGACAGAATGCAGAATACCACGAGACGGTTCCGAACACATGATGGCCGCAGACGGCCGTACCTACCAGGCGAAAGCGTGGATACAGACGGTTCCCAACAGTAGACAGCTGCAAACGGCCGGACTTAACTGATGAAGGCGTGGATACAGACAGTTCCCAATATTAGGTAGAGGCAATCGGCCGGACCTACCTAGTGAATTGGTGGACACTGAGACAGTTCAAAAAAACGGTAGAGAGTTCCTTATGTACTCCAGCAATGAAGTAGATAGCGGTGCAGGCGAGGGTTACAGGCGAGGCAAGTAGAGGCAAGTATTCAGACGAGGCAAGGTGAGGCGAGAGAAAGCTACAGACGAGGCAAGGCTTCAGGTGTGGCAACAGGAAGATCGGAAACAGAAGGCATTCAGACAGGGAGTATGGAAAGGAACAATCCAGCACCCCGAGGCTGTATCCTGAAGGTATTTATGAAGTCCGCCCAAACGAAAATCAGCTTCCTCAACAGAAACTGAGGAAAATCGGAATACCTGGAGTAATCCACATGGACCGAACTGTGAAACGGAATGCGGATTTCACGGACCGGCTAATGTCACTTTGTTTCGCCAGGCCAGCTATTTTCACTCACCTCTTCTTCTCTTCTGCCTCTCATATATTTTTTTTTGTGTCACAAGCTGACAGCGCTCCTACCTCTAGAAGACGACCATTACTTGTGGATTGTGCATCCAAGTCCCTGGCGGCCGAACTGGATTGCCACAACCGTCTCCTTGTGCTTCAAATTAGACTCTGCCTCATCAACTGCTGCACAGGCTGACTACTTCCTGCCTGATCTCACATCCGGCTGGGTGTTCCTGATTACAGGGTATTTTGAGTCTGGAAGCATCAAGAAAGATCTTACCGTAGCTACCTTGACCTCTTCAACAAGGGATACCATTGGGTTGGTAAGATTTGTCTGGCTACTGTGGACTGCAACATTAGTGAGGCTGCTCGGTACTCCAAGCCAGTTCTTCACATACTTGTTGATTTCCCGTTCCATTGCTTCAACATGGGATATTGCCACTTCTTATACATTTAATGGCCATATTATCCGTGGCAGCAGTCCGTACTGCAAGCACCACAACTTCAACTTCCAAGCAAGCCACCCTTGTCAATAGACCTCTGGCCGATGCTGATCTTTTCTCCTGTCTCTTGAGCCCTGTTGGCGTGTCTCAGCTCCTCTGTGTACCATCGCCCGAAGCTCTTAACTGGTTGGTCCTGAATGGATTGAATCACCTCTCCACAGAGGGTGAAATTAAAGTTAACGAGCTTTCCTTTCCTAAGAACAAGGCTCCTTGACTTCTTGGTCTTTAACTTCGTTCTTACCCAACCTATTAGCTCCTCGAATCTAGATAGTATATTCTCCACTGCTTCAGTGCTTGGACCCAAAAAGGGTGAGATCGTCCATGAACGCTTGTATTGATGGCAATTTCCCAACGCCATCAAGTGCGACACCTGGTCCCACTAATTGTGTAGCCTTCACTATGACCTCCATGGCTAAAAAACAAAAAAAAAAGGGTGAATTCGCACATCCTATTCGGATTTCGACGTCCAAGCGCTGCCACCTAGTTGTAAACTACTGAGTGGAAAACCTCATCCGCAAATCGTTGTAGTGCTGCATAACAAAGTTCCTCACCTTACAAGGAATCCATAGGAATTCCATCGCAAACTGAATCAGGACAAGGGGAGCAGAACCATACGCATTTTCAAGGTCAAGCCAAGCTACAGCCAGATTTCTTCTCAACCTTTTCGACTCCTAGATGGTATGCCATATACTAGAATGTTCAGGGCATCCCGGGAAGGTTGGTATTCCTGCCTTCTGCAGAGATGTATTTACCAATCCCTCTCTATCACAGATGAAGATTTTTTTTTTTTTCTGCCAGAATGCCAAACATAATTCTCCCCTCTACATTCAGGAGTGAAATTGGTCGGAACTGGTTCAATGCAGTAGAATTCTCTTACTTCCGGATGTATGCTCCTTCAGAATCACTCCATGACAAAGGAACAACACCTTGTCTCCACACCACATTTAACAATATCCACAAGTATTTCCTCAGCTCTTCACACTTCCTGAACACTTTTTTACGGCACTCCATTAGTTTCTGGCACTGAGCCTGACCTTGACTTTCTGATAAACCGTTCGACCTCTGCCAATTTGGGTTCTGACAGTTCGAACGTCACTCCTGGTTTGGTAGGACTCACAAGCCCTGGAATATCAGGCAAAGGCCACTCCCGCTATTCGTTAGAGTAAGTGCTTGCCAGGTGATCCTCAAGTTCTTGTTGAGAGATGTTAAGCTTCCCGCTCTTACTTTGTTCAAAGAGTTTCTTTCTGAAGTCGTGAGGGTTCTAAAAGAACGATTTTATTGCCTTCTCTCTCTTCTTTCTCTATTTACGTTGTGACTCCGCAGGACGGAGCGATGCTAACTTTATTCGAAATGTTCCCGGAGCACAACAAGCCCTGGCTTGCCACCCTTACTTGCAACCTTCCACCTCTGTCTCAACGATCTAAGCTCTCTCCTCAACCTACTAATCTCCTTCTGGCACCTGCTGGGATGCTGTGTAGGCTTTGCTTTGTTCAGCTCAAACAAACCAAACCTGTACTTGCAACATCGTAAATCATATCGCCCATCACTTCCAACTTTCTCTATAATGTGCACCTGAGAGCGTTCTCCAATATTATACAGTACTGATATCCTCATCAAACACGCGCCAAGCCTTATCACCTGCCATCGCTGTCCACTATACCTTCCACTTCTTCTCTCCCTTTTCACCATCGCCATCATGTGAAGGATCTACGTGGGTACTGTGGTCTGAAATCTGACCTTAATTTCTGCTTTACATTCACCCAACTACCTGACATACACAGTTCCGAATGACAAACAATTCCACGTCCTAGATTTTTCCACAATGGGAAACAACTTTTCCCTATCTACTCCATCTGATCCCTTCAACATTCGGAAAGTTTCAGTGAGATCACTCCTTATCCTTCGAACTTTCAACGATTACAGACTCAGAGTCACTGAGCGTTCGTCATATGATAACAGTTTATTTCATGGAATCATCCTTCTGAACTTCCTGTGGATTTTCTCCAATGCCAGCAGATCTCTTCTAATAAGAGCAGTCCCAAACCGTATACCATATTTAAGGTGAGGCCTGACCAACATCTTGTAAATCTTCAACAACACATCCCTGACATATAGCTTTTTTGATAAGAAATACACTTTTCAAGTTAAATTTTCTATTTTGAATTAGAGCTGCGAAGCGTCTTAGTTGTCTTGTCAAGGTTACTTTCTCCCTAAGGTCGGTGGTTTAACGTCAAATCTCCATTGACGCATGTCTCATTGAGAAACGTCTCCTGTTATTGCTCTTCATCACATTAAATCTCAGTTTCCAATTCCTCCCCAATAATATTACATCCTTTAACATTTGGCTGTTGCATTGAACGATGTCAGTTACGTTACAGAAGTTAATGGTAATTTGAAAAACGTTTTGTTTTTACAACGTTGGTTAGAATAGAGTCGCCAAGAATTATTGCAACTATTGGTATTCGAAATATTCAATTAAAAATAAAATACTACATTCTAAATATTATGCTGAGATGGAGCAGTGTTGTTCTGCAGCCTTTATTATATTTTGCTGACATGAGTGAAAGCTGGCTGACGATTTTACGTTCACCGGAGGGAGAATTTGTAGTCCTTAATAAGTAAGAGACGTCAGGTAGTAGAACCTCCGTCCTCTAAGAACCTGTCCAAAACGTGACTCAATATAAGCGACAGGAGTCCATGGTGCAGCAGATATTTGGAGAAACTCAGCCGAGAATAAACCTGAAAAACAATGAAGTGCAAACTAGAGGGCACTATGAAACATTATCATGCAGTCCACCGATTTGCGTCCATTCCGCACCAGAAGAATCAGTCTGTTGAACTTTATGTTTACTTTGTAAAAGTTACTTAATGGACCAAAATTCATATTTGTGGTCAGCGACCCGTTCTCAGACAGAGGGCAGATAGATTGTAGGTGTTTTTCATCCGTAGTATGAGAGATTCCAGAAAATTCTGCCATGATATCATATTTCACGTATGTGTTTTTTTTTTTCTGTTGTTTTATTTTGCTTTCAGACAGCAGGACATTTCGCCTGCCTCAGCCTCACGCCACCACAAAGCGCTCAGGATCATTTGTACTCAGGGTATTTTGATAGAGAAGGAACGTTTCTTATACTAACTAGGAACTGTTCCTTACGTAAAATTAGATTGTGCTTTCATATTATTATTATTATTTTATGTTGGAAGTATTTCTAGCTCTGTGCAATCGAACTGCTTATTCTGGGAGAACTATCTGACTGATTTTATCTTTCATGTGAAGTTGCTGTTAGTTTGTAGTTCCTGCAACATTTTTTTTTTGTCTTGTTCTAAATATAGTTGGAAATATTGGTACCTACCCTGAAGTTACGATTTCTGTCTTGCAGAGTTGCTCAATTATAACTTGGTAAATTTTAAATCAAATTATTATAAATAGGCGACATAGGAGCAGTAGGTGTAAAATCATTGTGGACAGAGCTCAGGAACTGGAAGGTTGAAATCCCAGAACTCCTGTTGTATACAGACCTGTGAGGTTGTGGTCCAGAAACCGTAACGGGAGACAGAATATGCGTTTCAAAAGGGAATCCTCAGATTTCCTCCAAGTGGCAATGTTTCAATGCCAATTTGGATTTCAATAAGCAGGTAGAATGAAAAAATGGGTTTGGTACAAAATTCAAAGAGGATGGTTTTCGAGACTGCCTCTGATATGGATTCTTACAGAAGATCCTGGATAGGCCAATTAGGTGGTCAGCTATTTTTGAATGGGTGAAGAGCAAGGACCGGAAACGAATAAGAGAGCTTACAGTGGAAATTACCCTAACACGAAACCTAAGGGGCAAGTCATGATAATATCATTGAATGCACTCTGAAATTTGAGAAAGCAAAGTTAAAGTCTGATGTATCAGTAGCAAAGCAGAGAGAGCGGAATTATATCGGTTCGAGAGAAAAATTGGCCAGATTTTTTTTTGAAAAGAACACTGTCAGGGATGTCTGTGAAAAAAAAACAACATTTTTTTTGTTGTTTACAAAGACGAAGGGTAATTATAAAGGGACATTCTGGATGATGATTGTTTTTCAAAGATTTCCGATGACACGAAGAATGGTGGAAGGCCAGGTAGATTCCAAGAATGGACAAAGAAATAATAGTTTGAACGCAATGTTAGGAATTGTATGGTCATACACTATGATAGAAGAAACTAAAGTGTTGACTGTTTTATAAAATGGGAGAAAATACAAAAAAAAAAACAGGGGCACAAAGGAACTGATAGTCCTTGTGCAGGATTCTCTAAGGATTGATTTGCAGGTTGAATCTGTGGTGGGGAAGCCAACTTAATATTTATATTCCTTTCAATAGGCTAGAATGCAGAATCAAGGATATCATTTTGGGACATTATAAAGAAATGGTGAGGCCTCACTTAGTGATTTAAGAAAAGCTTTGGCTCGGTTATTAGGAGGGGAGGAGAAGATGGCGGCGCGGCGCTGCCGCGCGGACGCTCCGAGCTGATATCGGCATTTTTTAAGTAAGTACCGTGCACATTCCGGATTTGATGGAGACAGACGTGAGAAGCACGGAGGAACATCTGGAGAAACTTCTGAAATGCTTGCTTCGCTGCCGCTGCTACTGTGAGATCGAGGATCTCCGGAGGAGAAGGCCCCAAATCATCGGTTTTGCCTATTGCTTGTTGCCAGGGCCGGGGTCGAAATGCTCGGCAGAGAGGGTGCTCGGTGCTCTGTACCGGAGGACTGATCAGAGGCTCGAAATTTTCGGACGGGCACAAAAATGGGCTGTGGTTGGGTTCTTCCAGCCTGCTGCAACGGCAAGTTTGGGGCGCTGGAGGTTCATGGATGACGATTTTTTTTTTTCCTTTCTTCTACCGTCTGCGTAGGATGATGGGACTTTCGAGAGATTTTGACATTTTTTTGTTTTACCGTGCCCATGCTTTGTTCTTTATCTGTTATAATTATGCATTTTTGTCAGTTCTTTTAGTCTTGGTTTGTCTTGTGTTTCTGTGATATCATACTGGAGGAGCATTTTACCATTTCCTAATGCATGCATTACTAAATGACAATAAATGAGGACTGTGTGTCCTCATAATCTAATAATCTAATAATACCGATGTGTGAAAAATTGTTACTGTTGAAGGGAAAATCCAGAAAAAATAATTCTAGCATTGAATGCCTTGTCATGTGAAAATCGTTTGTTGGTTCTGGGTCGATATTCACAAGAATTCATAATAATGAGGTGTGACATGATTATAACTTATCGAACGTAGAATACTTTGATAGAAGATCAATGGACAGGACATTTGCATGGCAGGAGGGGTTAGGACTATGCAGCACAGACTCAGAATAGAGGATCGTCCTTTCGGAACCGAGAACAGGAGGAATTTCTTGAGCCTCAGAGAGGTATATAGTGGAATTATTCGCTACAGGCAGCTGCTGAAACAGTCATTATGATTCTGTAGGGCAGAGCTTGGTAGATTCCCGATTACTGAGGTCATGATGGGATCCGAGCCGACTGCTGGGAGGAAGTCAATGGGCTCATAAGAAGAAAAAAAAATACTCGTCATGAAGAAATACAGAAGTCGAAACTATAGGCTAAATGTTCTATTTCTGTTCGTATTTACCGCCCAGTTTGTCTTATTTTATGCTTCCACGTTTGACAGGCTGCCTAACCCAGTCGTTCCATTCTGTTCGATATTGCTCATTAACGCTGTCACTGTGAGATACATTTTCGTGTCCAGTCGCTGCTGCAGCAGCCTCCCGGATTTCTGTGGAAATGCTGACAGCATCAGATAATGGCGAACAAAATACAGCCCGTTTTTTTTTCTTCTTCATTTTCTTCTTGTAATGTCCAATAATATATGCCTTCTCCCTGTCAGAAATGTCTGTATTCCTGTGCACAACAGAAGTTTCACACCATTTGTATTCTGGATTTCGCAAAATCCTTTGACAATATTTGATGAAACTGAGATGATGCGGCTGCTGTCGAGGACTTGCACAGAGAAAGTTACTTACAGGGTGACACAAAATAAATTAGAGCTTCATTTTATTTAGATTTAGCTACCTACCTAATTAAAAGTCCTGACAAATATAAATGATATGGACATATTCAGGGTCAAGTAATATCTCAAACGACGGCCCATTTGTATTTTAAATTCAGAATTGATTATCTTTCTTCCTCCCTCTTCTAGTGCAGTGTACCCTGCTGCTTTTAAACATCCACCTTTACCTTTGTACCTATAAAGACCAAGGTAACCTCTTTGAACGATTGACGTCCTGGCCTACTCAGCTGAACATTAAGCAAATGCTTTGAGAGGCTTGGAAGAGCTGCATCTGCAGCATGTTATCACACACAATGGACCTCCTACAGATTGCACATCAACAGAACGGATCCAGAGATGATACAATAGCCACAGATCTACAAACTGTCTTTACACATCTGAAAAAATAAAGATGCTGATGTGCGAATGCTGTTCTGGACTACAGTTCAACAATAAACCCGAGAATTCCTTCCAGGTTCGAAAAAAAAAAGCTAAGAGACCTTGGTCTTCACACTACCTTGTGCAGCCGGATCCTGGACTTCCTGTCAGATTGGAGGGAGGTGGTAGGAATCGGCTCTCTCACCTTTGCCCTTCTGACCCTCACCGCAGGTGCCCCTCAGGCTCAGTCCTAAGCTCCCTCCTTATCGCTCCGTATACCCATCGCTAAGTCCCCATCCATAGATCCAATCGACTAAATAAATTAGCTGATTGATCGGCATTTTTTGGCCTAATCTCAAGGAATATACTGAAAGGCAGTCCACACAGATAAGTCATCATCCTGACACAGTGGTGTCAAGAAAACAACCTCTTCCTCAATGACGCAGAAACAAGGGCGTAGGTTGTGGATTACGAGGTGGAATGCAAACAGGTTACCCCTATTATCATCAATGGATCTGGAGTTGACAGGGTGACCTGCTTTAAGTTCCACGGTTAAAAACATCAGCGGGGATTTGACGTGATCTGCATATACCGGCTGTGTTGTAAAAAACAAACAAAAAAAATCACAATAGCACCTCTTTCACTTCAGACATTGCAAAAAAAGTATGGTATGGACCTCAGAATCCTGACTGGTTGCATCACTGCCTCCTATGTGAACTGTGCTTCCCTCAATCGTAGGTCACACCAGAGAATGGTGCGAACAGCCCAGGAATTTTGTAGAAGTGAACTTCCCATGATCAGGAAATTTACAATGACAGGTGTGTAAAAAAGGCCCGACGCATCACTTGAGACACGAGACACCCCAACCACAAGGCAGTTGCAGTTATTTCCATACAGGAAACATTACGACAGCATAAAAGCCAGGACCAAAAGATTCCGGAACAGCTTCTTCCAACGGCAAATATAGTGATTAATTCACGTTGATGGAATTATCTTTCTATGTTATATTGACTGTCCTGTTGTACATACCATTTATGAAAATTACTCTAAATTGCACGTTGATTTTTTACACAAAGAGTTAACGTAAATGTGCACGTGAAGAATGTAAGTCATAAAGTCATTTCAGTTCAGTGCAATTCACTACGGGAGCAGAGATGGGTGCCGTTGTTTATTTCACCAGGTTCAGCAATACATTCCCATGTGTAAACGGAATCTATGAGCAATGTGCCATTGGAAGGACTTGCGTCGTGGCTCGATCCTTGTTTTTTTTTACATCATTAGAAGTACACTCCAAATTATGCCTAGTCGCCAGCAATTTCTTCCTTGATTCAACTAACAATGGTTCTTTCAGTCACCGTATACAAAAGCCATAAACTATGCCCCTCATTCATACATTCATTATTTGTCACAGCAGACAATCAGCCATTATTGTCTGGCGCGTAGAGTCTCTTTCCGATTTACCTGGTCACGGCATGAATGTTCCTGACTCGACCCTTATTGCGTAGAGGGCAGAGTGGCTTCCTCGGAGCTCAACCGGGCACGGATAAAAGCGCACCCGAGGGAATCGACTGGGTTTGATCTTGGGAGCCTTTTCTCCAAAGTCTGGCGCTGATGTCGCTGCGCCATCAACCGGCTAACTATGTCCCTGATAATCGTTTTATTTTTGTTTGTTTAATTTCATTCTCTCAATTTTGATGCCTTTGATGCCCGATTAAACTCAGTTCTCGGATAGGATCATATATTTTTCCCCGACTTCCACGATTTGTTGGCTGCAGCATCCTTTTTTTTTTTTGGTTTACACAAATAAGTTGATTCTGGCAATACATCTCTCAGGTTAAAT
The DNA here is from genome assembly GCF_963921235.1 of Mobula hypostoma. NCBI lineage: Eukaryota > Metazoa > Chordata > Chondrichthyes > Myliobatiformes > Myliobatidae > Mobula > Mobula hypostoma. The sequence continues at coordinate 22,646,698 of NC_086106.1, forward strand.
GCGTTCTTCCTGGAGGATTGCTTCAATAATGTTTGAACAATTAATTTGGTATTACGTTATATTACCTGCCATTTTCGGGAAAAGTCGATAAAATATTATTTAAAAAGCACACACAGGTTGCTGCGGATCTTCATGCAATTAGTTCTTGTATAGATCGTGTAGTGGTACAGCACAGAAAAAAAAATGTCTTTTCGTTTACTCTGTCCTTACTGATAATGCTGACGTACCGCTATCCCATTTTCACACATTAAGATCCGATATTTTCTTCCATGCCATATGTGTAATGGTCCAGTCCGTCAAATTCACTTTCCGGTTCTCGGTTCGGTCCATTCTCCATATTCCATTTTTTTTTCCGGTTTTCCCCAGTTTCTCTTGAGGCAGCTGATTCTGCTTTCGGCTGGCTTCATAAATACCGTTAGGATTCAGTCTCTGGCTGTCGGATTTTTCCTGTCCATACCCTTTCTGAATCCCTTCCCTTCCCCTGACTTCTGTTGCCTCGTATGAAGCCTTGCCTCGCCTCGCCTTGTCTGATTGCTTACCTTCCCTCGCCTTGTCTGAAGCCTTGCCTCGCCTCGCCTTGTTTGATTCCTTGCCTCCCGTCGCCTTGTCTGAGGCCTTGCCTCGCCTCGCTTCGTCTGAAGCCTTTCCTCGCCTTGCCTTGTCTGAAGCCTTTCCTCGCATTGTCTCGTCTGAAACCCTGCCTCGCCTGTAACCCTCGCCTGCACTGCGGTCAAGTTCAATCGCCGGAACAAGATAACGATCTGTTGATCTTTCTTTTGAACTGTCTGTGTGTCCACGCCTTCACTAGGTAGGTCCGGCCGTTTGCTGTTCCATAGTGTTGGGAACTGTCCGCATCCACGTCTTCGCTGGATAGGTCCGGCAGTTTGTCGGTACCTTGTTTTGGGAACCGTCTGTATCCACACCTTTGCTAGGTAGCTCTGCCGTCTGTTGCTACCTTGTCTTCGGAACTGTCTCGTCGTATTCAGCACTCTGAGTAATAAGTCACGGCCCTACATCCTGGAGGGGTCCTGGCTCTGTGTTCTATGTAAGAGTTCCGGCCCTCTGTCCTGTTTCCAGTGAGGGGTCCCAGCTCTGTGTTCCACGTTCCTGTCTCTCTCTCGACCAAGTCAAGTTTGCGGCGTCTGATCCGGACCTAGCCAGGTCCAGGAACCAAGTCGTATCCAAGTCAAGGCTTCGTGTTCCCGTCCTGGTCATTCGCCTCGTCCTGTGCTGGAAATTCCCTCGTCTTGCCCAGGAGTCTCTTGTTCTGTCCTGTAGACTCGCCTAGTCCTGTCTCCTAAGACCACGTCATGTCTTCGTCTAGTTCCCGAGTCCGAGCCCTAGTCAAGACCCTCTTTCTGAGTCCTTGTCCAGTCTCTGGCTCGGATTCCGAACCCAATCCCCGTGATGTACTAGCCTCGAAGAACCCAAGCCTCGTCATGCCCTCACCTAGATCTGGGGTCCGATTCCCACTCAAGACCCGGAGTTCGGGTCCTTATCCAGCCTCTGGCTCGGAGTCCAAACCCAGGCTCCTAGTTCCAAGTTCCATGTCCTGGTTCTGCTACCCTAGTCAGGTGTACGTTAGGCCCTGTATCGTTGTCTTGTCCAGCGTCCTTTCTTCCCCACTTCCCTTGCTTTCTTGACTAACCTAGTCTAGTTCCTTCCATTTCAGTGTCCGTGCCTCGCATTTGGGTTCACCATCAGCGCCCTCCCTTATGACAATATGAAGCCCGTTCCATATTTTAAGCATTTACTGTAAAAATAGTTTGTCTTTGAAAACTATACCATAAATTGACGTGTACACCCATGATCATCAGCCAAACCTCTGAACATATCGTCAAAAATGGAAGAAGTTCGAAGCACCACAGCTATCTTAAGACGGTGAGTTGAATCCAGAGTTTTATGACAGAGGGGAATGGAGACCGTTTCAACCTTATGCGAGACGATTATAGATGGAATATGATTTAATATAAGAAATTTGTTTCGCAATGTCTTTGGATTCACTTCGTGACGAACTGTCGATCAATCATAGGCGTAGATCGCACTTTTTTTTTGCGGAAACGAGTACTCAGTTTCTAAAACCGTTCCTTCTTTAGAGCACTCAGCTTACTATAAACTGCCTTCATGCATCGATCGTCACATTTATTTGAGGACACCTCCGTTGTTACGGTATCAATACCGTTTTTATAATCGATGTTTTTATTCAAATTATCAACTGCAACTTTATATTTATAATCAAGCAGATTAAATTGTGAAAGTTCTCCTTAACATAATCTATTAAAGCCCCATGACTGATAACCGGAACAAAAGGGAAAGCAACCCGCAAAAAAAAAAAAAATATATCAGATACCTATGAAAACACATGCAATTCTAAGGAGCGAATTTCTGAAAATTTCTAAATATTTGCAGTGGAAGCATCTAGGAACTCCTTCCATCGAGTGTAGCTTTGTTTGTCCTTTAACTTATGTTCGTTCACTTAGAAAACTAAAATAAACATCGAATGTTTTCGGCATCCCAAATCACCTAAATGAAATGCAGACTGCATGGGTAAGTTTACGTATCAAAGTTTACATTCTTTTGAATAGGGTATGTTAAAGTAGATCATATTATTTGAGTAAAACAATGAACGTTTGCCAAGGTATGAGCAATGATCAGATATCGATGCACTGAAATGTGTTGTGCTAATAGACTGATTCAAAGATAGATAAATGGAGAATGGGAAAAGAGAAACTACAGATAAAAAGAGACACTAACACGAGGAAATCTGCAGATGCTGGAAGTGCTGGGCAATGGATGCTGCCTTCCTGCGATAGCACTCCATGTAGATGTGCTCAGTGGTGGGGGGAGGTTTACTCATAATGGGCAGAACAATATTAACCATTTTTGTAGGCTTTTCCATTCAAAGGCATTGGTGTTTGCATATCAGGTCATGATACAACCAGTCAATATACTCTCCACCATGCGTTCACAGGAGAGTTAAACGTAGGGTATTAGTTGATAAGCAACACACACCGAATGCTGGTAGAGCGCAGCAGACCAGATAGCGTCAACGGGGGGAGGCGCAGCAGAGGTTTCGGGCTGGGTCTCTTCGTTGGGACTGGCTGGGGGAGGAAATAGTGGGAGATTTTGGGGTGGGAGGGGGCGGGTTATCCGGGGTGGTGGGGGGGACGGCAAGTGGAGGGATGGCGCTGGGAGCTGGAGGGTTGATTGGCAGAAGGGATACTAGGCTGGAGAAGGGAAGGGATCGTGGGATAGGGAGCCTGAGTGGGGGGGAGGGGGGAAGCACCAGAGGAAGATGGAGAGCAGGCAGTCGTTTACCGTCAGAGGGACGGGGGAGGGAAGGAAAAGTTGAGAGCTAAAAAAACGGGAAAAAAAATAAATAGAAAGGTGAATGGATGAGGGATGGGGTAGGAAGGGGAAGGGGGCATAAACGTGAGACCCGACGCAGACTGGGAGACCGTTTCACTGAACATGTACGCTCTGTCCGCCGGAGAGAGCAGGATCTCCCAGCAGCCACACATTTTAATTCCACATCCCATTCACATTCTGATATGTCTATCCATGGTCTCCTCTACTGTCAAGATGAATCCACACGCAGGTAGGAGGAACAACACCTTATATTCCGTCTGGGTAGCCTCCAACCCTGATGGCACAAACATTGACTTCTCTAACTTCCATTAATGTCCCTCCTCCCCTTCTTACCCAATTCCTTATTTATTTACTTTTTTGTTGTTTTCCCTATTTTTTTTTCTCTCTCTGTGTCCCTGTCACAATAACTCTTTGACTGCTCTCCATCTTCCGCTGGTGCTCCCCTCCCCCCCTATTTTCTCCCTAAGATTCCCGTTCCATGATTTTCTCCTTTCTCCAGCCTTGTATCCATTTTGCCAATCAACATTCAAGCTCTTACCTTTAGCCCTCCCACTCTTGTCTTCCCCTATCATTTCGGATCTCCCCCTCCCACTTTCAAATCTCTTGCTATCTCTCCTTTCAGTTGGTTCTGACGAAGGGTCTCAACCCGAAACGTCGACTGTACCTGTATTCTGTATGGGTGTCAAATACAAATTTTCTCCCTCTCTCCAAAGATGTTCACTGAGCTGCTTTACTTTTGAATTTCATCTCCAAATCACGATATTTCCATGCACTAGTCCTGTTTCTTTTATTGTTTTTTTTATTCTTTTATGACTTTGGAGAAATTCTGACAGTGTCTTAAAACTGTATATTCGTTATTATGTTATTTACGGTTTATATTTCAAGATTTTCAGCAAACCAATTAATTTAGGAGATATAATTAGCTTATCCCTTACAATATCTGGGTCTAGAGCAATATATACCATCGGGAAGTTGTGCCAAAATTACATTTTCAAATCAGGATTTAATAAACCGCAACACTAACAAAGAAATACACTCAGTATGACCGCTGCAACTTTTTTAAAAATAATGCCAGCTCATTAATATTTCCAATTTCTATCTACCTTACGGAACATGGTGGCGGCTGTGAATCTATCCCGTAGGACTGCAGTTTCCCCAAATGCATCACTCAGTACTGTCTGGCTATAGCGATGGACAATCCCTTGGTGACACTCTGCAAAATGGTATTACATCGGACCACACGTCTTGACCATTTTTGTTCTTGCTGATTCCCACTCATCTCCGCTGTTCATGCCGTTTATAGTCAAGTTCGGACTTCTCTGAAGTTATTTCTCTCAGAATCTCTGAATTAAAAAAAATATTCCACAGACGTCCGTGGTGTTTGTTCCATTGATAATGGGCGCCTCCTTAATTTTAAAGAACATTCACCTTCCCTGCATTTATTCTTCTTTTCCAAGATTTATGATGAATATTCTGAACAGTAAATTTATATTCTCCTTCCTTTACATTGAGAAAGTCTGGCTCATTTTATCCGGGCTGCACATATCTTTACATCCACTATAGTTTATTCATATATATATATATATATATATATCTTACACTTTGAGTCTTTCGTAATGATATACGGTTCAGATTTCAGTCCGCAGAGGCCATCGGGAGCTCAACAATTGTCAGAGGATAGCTAACCAAAGGAAATCAATGGATTTATTCCTTGCCATTTCTGTCCTTCGCTGCGCCACTCCTGTCGCACTACTGATTTGCTATCGATAGTTCGAATTCTTTGTCCTTTGGACTTTACCAAGCTCTTTAGCAAAATTTGAAGATATTGCGCTATTGCTCCTACTGCTCTGCTTCTGCACAAACGCAGTGATTTGCACCGTCAACCAGAAGGAAATTAGAGGGCAGCTGATACATGCGCTCGATATAATAATTTTGCCTGGTCGCAAAATGAAATGAATAATTCCGATTCAAGTAATGTCTCTAGACAAAGAGAGATTACGATCCTTTTGCATCATGATTTATACTGGAGTGAATATTACAATAAAATTAACACGAAGATCTACCATACAGCCTTTGTGTCCACCAGATACTATTCTTCATGTGAGTGCATTTTCCTGCAGACTATGCTACGAAACGACCCCCAATAACATGAAGGTGTGGAAGGATTTGCATCAAATCTACTGCGTATGTTATTACTATACCACCTGTGAACTGTTCATATTTACCTCTCGCTGCCTCACAATTATTTGCTTTGCATCGCCAAATGCGACCAACTTTGTTCAGTATTTCCATTCCCTCTCTTTTCTAACACGTGCTCTTTTATTTTGCCTCATTTAACCGAACTCTTTGACAATCCTCACGTGTTTTTTGCATCATTTTCGTGATTTTTGTTCGGCAGTTTCATCTTCAGGGAAAACTTAAACAGCTGAAGATGCGGGCTGAGTAGCTTTCATCAAGTCTGGAACGTAAAGAAGGAAGTCTGTATCAGAAGGTGAGCGCAGGTGAAGACAGGTTGGTGAGGGTGGGGAGTGTAGTAAAAAAACTGGGATTGGTGCAGAAGATATGGGATATTAGAAGAAGGAAACTGATTACGAAGGGCATAGTGGTAACTTTGTTCCATCCATCCAAGACAAGATTACACAGTGGCCAAAGTTATACTTTTAATTTCAAAATATTGCACCATTTTATGGGAACACAGGAGAGCAGAGCGATACCTGTCTCTCTCTGGGTATTACATGAAGGTAAATTTACTTGCATCACGTAGTTGCGGCATGATGTATGCATTTCAAATGTTTTCGTAATTAACCGGTAATGCTTTTATTTAATGAACAGATTGCTATTCAAATATATTTAAATATTATGTAAGTACTCCAAATACGACAGATAACCATTTAAAATCGAATCCCTGTCTCTCTTCCAAAATATATATATTCCATGGAACTATTTCAAGAAGACATCAACATCCAACGCGTGGAAAATATGCACAGAGCAAAAAGGAGATCGACCAACAGAAGGAATATCAAATCGCAAACCCGGATTCCTGTAGTATTCACCTTAGTTCAGTTCAATGCCACGCCTTAATTCCACTGCAGGCAGCACACGAGCATGCTTAGCTGAAGCGCCCCCGTCACCAAAGATCCACCGGATCAAACCGCTCAACGGAAAAATAAGAGTAACCACTTTCCAGTACCACAAACACAAGACCTCAAACTCCTCTGAGACGAGTCCTGCAAAGTCCTACAGATTAATCCTGGTAGTATGGGAACCAAGTCCCTGCACCACCCTCCCCAACAGACAGGAAGAAGGAAATGAAGTGCTGTTTATCGCAATTGAAGTGGTGAATACCAGCCAGTACTCCACTCTAGTCATCGTCGAATCCAAACTTGCTTTAATCGGAGAGAAGTATTGCGCTCTAGGCCGCACACTTTTTACTCCAAAATAAACTGTTCACCCTCGGAATCAACTAAAGTCCTGATCGGTCAATCGGAACAAAATAAAATAACATCCAAAATTAAATCTTTGGTTTCAATTGGATGCAGACGAGTAGTAGAATCACATTTAAAGAAAGAGAAAAAAAAGGAAGAAAGTCAGCAAACTAATTAGTTTCATGAATTGCTTTTAGGACGTTGCTGTTCCTCGCACTGTTAGTTGGCCCCATCAAGTGTCTGTCAGGTTTGCTACATTTTAGCCAATAATAGGTTTAGGAAAGAACCATGGGGACACATGTCTCAAACAGAATCGTTCATATCTATACTAGGATATCACAATGTGGAAGGAAATCGGGAAACAACATGAGAACTGATTTCGTACTACCAGTGAACAATCACAAGAATGTGGGATGACTCGGTAAACAGAAATGACCCAAACCGAATGCGACTCAGGAAGTCCATGCAAAACTTTACAGAAGTAAAAGACCATAATACTTAGAAAGCTTCCGGCATTTTGTATTTCCATGTTCTGCAAAATATTTCAGGCACTCTGCGGCTCATGTTCTGCCTATTATTAGTTTACTTGATTTACTGTTTGCACGACTTTCTTTTTTTCTCGCATACTGGATATTTAATTGTGGACTTTTTTGTTTTTTTCTTCTATTGTGTTTCGTTCATTTATGACTGCCGGTATGAAGATGAATCCGCCGATTGTATGTGGTATACCTACAGATACGGATCGTGAAGAGTAATGCGGTAGTCACAGGGGATTCCATAATCAGGGGAACAGAAAGGAGGCTCTGTGAGCCTGATAGAGATACCCGCATGGTATGTTGCCTCCCAGGTGCCAGGCTACGGGACGTCACGGATTGGATCCATAATATTCTGATAGGAGAGGGCGAGCAGCAAGTTGTCTTGGTAAATGTTGGTATCAATGACATAGATAGGAAAAAGGAGGAGGTCTCCCTTTTCGAGCAGTTAGGAAGGAAGCTGAGGAGCAGGTCATCCAGGATAGTAATCCCGGAATTGCTATCTGTGCCACGTGCTAGCGAAAACAAGAATTGTAAGATCAGGCAGATGAATGCGTGGCTGAGAGACTGGTGCAGGGGCAAGGCTTCAGATTCTTGGATCATTCGGATATCTTCTGGGGGAAGTATAACCTGTTCAAAAAGGGCGGGTTACCCGTGAAACAGAGGGGACCAGTATCCTTGCGGGAAGGTTTAATAGAGCTGTTACGGGAGGGTTTGAGCTAATTTGGCAGGGGGATATGAACTGGAATGATAGAGCGGAGGAGGGGAAAAACAGAAATAAATCTAAGATAGTGAGCAGTAAAAATGTCAGGAAAGACAGGCAGTTCATGGGGCAAATTTTCGCCCATCGGGATGAGTTGCAGAGCAATACATTTGCAATGCAATCAAAGCAAAAAATACCAAATGCTAGTCTTAAGGTGTTATACTTAAATGCACGCAGCATAAGGAATAATGTAGATGATGGTATCGTACAGCTACAGATTGGGAGGTATGATATTCTGGCCATCACTGAGACGTGGCGAAAGTGTATGTCTCTGGGAGCTGAAAGTCCAAGGATACACGGTGTATCGGAAGGATAAGCAGGTAGGTGTAGCTTATTTGTTATGAAATAATATTAAATCATTAGTAAGAAGTGACATAGGATCGGAAGGTGCAGAATCTTTATGGGCTGAGCTACGATATCGCAGGGTTAAAAGGACCCTGATGGCAGTTAGATACGGGCCTCCTAAGAGTTGCTGTGATGTGGACTACAAATTCCAAAGGGAAATAGAAAAGGTTTGTCAGAAGGGCAGTATTATGATAATTGTGGGGGATTTTAACATGCGAGTGTATTGTGAAAATGAGGTCGGCACTGGACCTCCAGAGAGAGAAGTTGTAGAATGTCTGCGAGGTGAGTTTTTAGAATAGCTTCTTGTTGAACCCGTTAGGGGATCGGTTGTCCTGGATTCGGTGTTGCGACATAAACCAGAGGTGATGAGAGAGATTGACTTGAAGGAACCCTTGATGGGCAGTGTTCTTAACATGACTGAGTTCACTGTGAACTTTGAGAAAGAGAAGCCGAAATCCGATGTGTCGGTATTTAAGTGGAGTACGGGAAATTACAGTGGCATGAGAGTGGAACTGCCAGTTTGGACTGCTGGCGGAAGGAACAATAGAACAGAAGTGGCTTGAGTTTATGCAAGAAGTGAAGAAGGTGCAAGACAGATGTATTCAAAAAAAGAAGGAATTTTCCAATGGGAAAAGATTACAACATCGGCTGACAAGATAAGTCAGAGGCAGAGTTAAAGCAAAGGAAAAGGCATACAATGAAGCTAAAATTAGTGGGAAGACAGAGGATTGGGAAGTTTTTAAAAGCTTACAAAAGGAAACTAAGAAGGTCATTAAAAGGGAAAACATAAAATATCAAAGGAAGTTAGCAAATAATATCAAAGAGGATACTAAAAGCCCGTTCAAGTATACAGAGAGTAAACGACAGGTGAAAGTAGATGCAGGACAGATTGAAAATGATGATGAAGAAATTGTAATGGGAGAGAAAGAGATTGCGGAGGAACTGAACGAGTACTTTGCATCAGTCTACAATGAGTAAGACATCAGCAGTATACCTGACACTCAAGGGTGTCATGGAAGAAAAGTGTGTGCAGTCAAAATTACGAGAGAGAAAATATGCGGGTAGCTGAATAGTCTAAGGGTAGATAAATCTCCCGGACCAGAAGGAATGAACCCTCGTGTTTTGAATGAAGGAACTCTATAGATTGCGGAGGCATTAGCAATGATCTTTTAAACGTCAATAAATTCTGGCATAGTTCCGGAGGACTGGAAGATTGCAAATGTCTCTCCGCTGTTTAAGAACGGGGCAAGGAAAAAAAATGGAAATTATAGACTTGTCAGCTTGACGTCGGTGGTTGGGAAGTTGTCGGAGTCGATTGTCAGGGATGAGGTTACGGAGTACCTGGAGGCATATGACAGGAGAGACAGAACTCAACATGGTTTCCTTAAAGGAAATACCTGCCTGACACCTATTGCAAGTTTTTGAGGAAAATGCATGTAGGCTGGACAAGGGAGATGCAGTGGATGCTGTATATTTGGATATTTATAAGGCGTCTGATAAGGTGCCACACATGAGGCTACTTAACAAGATAAGAGCCCACGGAATTACGGGAAAATTACATACCTGGATAGAGCGTTGGCTGTTTGGAAGGAAACAGTGAGTGGAATTAAAGGGATCGTATTCTGTTTGGCTGTCGGTTAGCAGTGGTGGTACACAGGGGTCCGTGTACGGTCCCTTTCTGCTTAAGTTGAACATCAGCGATTTGGATAATGGAATGGATGACTTTGTGGCTAAGTTTACTGATGATATGAAGATAGGTGGAGAAGCCGGTAGTGCAGAGGAAATAGAGAGTCTGCAGAGAAACTTAGATAGATTGGGGAAATGGGCAACGAATTGGCAAATGAAATACCATGTTGGAAGGTGTATGGTTATGCACTTTGGCAGAAGTAATAAACGGGCAGATTATTATTTAAATGGGGAGAAAATTAAAAGTTCTGAGATGCAACAGGACTTGGGAGTCCTTGTGTAGGATACCCTTAAGGTTAACTTCCAGTTTAAGTCGGTGGTGAAGAAGGCGAACGCAATGTTGGCATTCATTTATTGATAAATAGAGTACTGAAGCAGGGATGTGATGTTGAGGCTCTATAACGTACTTGGAAGACCTCACTTGGAGTACTGTGGGCAGTTTTGGAATCTTTATTTAAGAAAGGAACTGCTGACCTTGCAGAGTGTTCAGAGAAAATTCACTACAATGATTCCGGGAATGAGAGGATTGTCAACTGAGGAACGTTTGTCCGCTCTTGGACTGTATTCCTTGGAGTTCAGAAGAATGAGGGGGTACTTCATAGAAACATTTCGAACATTGAAAGTCATGGACAGAGTGAATGTGGCAAAATTGTTTCCCATAGCGGGGGAGTCTCGTACGACAGGGCGTGACTTAAGGATTGAAGGGCGCCCATTCAGAACAGAAATGCGAAGATTTTTTTTTTGTTTGTTTTTCTTTTAACCAGAGGGTGTTGAATCTATGGAATTTGTTGGCACGGGCGGTAGTGGAGGCCAAAGTGATTGAGTGTATTTAAGACAGAAATTGATAGGTATCTGAGTAGCCAGTGCATCAAAGGTTATGGTGATAAGGCGGGGTTGTGGAACTAAATGGGAGTATTGATCAGTTCATGATAAAATGGCGAAGAAAACTCGATGGGCCGAATGGCCGACTGCTGCTCCTCTTATAGTCTAATAGTGCGGTTTGATCTTTGTATAATTGAGCCTTAATTGTACTCCATTTTCGGCAGGGCACTGCAGTGTTGCTTCAGTGTTGTTTTATCTAGGTGATGCTTAATGGTTCAGTCTGCTGTTTTTGGGGAGTGAATATTGCCAGATCCCCATCTGTTACGCTGATAAAGAGAAGACTGCAGTTCCAATAGATGACCCAGGGCATATCGAACGCCCCTGTAACCTTCCACTGGGTCGTGTAGAAAACGCTGGAGGATATGAACTTGCTTGGGCTATTACTGTATCAGCATAACTCATACTGTTTGATTCCACCTTGGATGAAAAAGAAGCGAGACTACTGAATGTGTTGGGCCGCCTGAAAGCTGAAGTTTTTAACTTTCCCTGGTCAAGTACCAGTTCTATACGACATCTACCAGGTATGTTACGGACATAGTCTAATGAAATGAGTCGCTACCGATCTGCCTAAGATAAAGGCCAGGGCTCCAAAACGTGAGTGCTTTTCTATCGTTCCGTGGGTTTTGTGGGTACTATCGAAGGTTCGTGAAGGGTTACGCGAAGGTGATTCACCCATTCACCCAGTAAATCAGCTTCTGTGTAGTTACCTTCCCTTGGGAAAGAAAGGGAGGATAACAAAAAGAGAAGAGGGGCAAACATGTCTTAGCATTTCTGAACCTTCTGGAACAAGTTGCATTTGCGAAATGAGAAGATGCCTTTCATTCGCTGAAGGAGCAGGCGCCTGTGTTGGCTTTTACAGATCCACTATTGCAGTATGCAATGCATACTGATGCCAGTAGAGAATGCTTAGGGGATGCCCTGTATCCGGAACAAGGCATCTGTTTTATACCTGTTGCGTTTGTCAGCTGGAGTGTTTCGCCCCCTAAGAAAACATATTCCATGCGAAATTTGGAGTTCCTGATATTGAAATGGGCTGTGGTGCATAAGTTGAGTGACTACCAGCATATTGCCAGACTTGAGGTGAGGACGGACAGCAATCAGATCCCCTAACTTATATAAATAAATCATCGAAATTGGCTATCGGTGGTTGTAGGAATAGTCTGCCTATGATTTGATCCTGATGTACCGGCCGGGAAGTCGGTACATTGAGGCTGATGCTATTTCCCCATGTGCGCCGAATGGGCTGGACATGCACGGAGGGTCTGAGAGCGCCCCGTCCCGGATGTCATAGCCATTTGCCAGTTTCTAATCACAGTGAAGGCAGAATAAAAGCAAGGGCAAGATCGACCACTAGATCAATGGGCAGCTACTGATGTCTCAATTCCACAAGCTTACTGTAACCTGACCGTTCTTAAGACAAACAAGTTACCGCACTTGAGTCCTGGGGAAGTGGCAGCTGCTCAGAGAGATGACCCGGGCATCGAGCAGGGAGACATTCCTCAAGTGGGGAAGACGAAATACTCTGCGGTGCCTCCATAACTGAGATAATGGACCAGACTGGGGTTTGCTTAAACAGATCCTATACCGGGCCACGTCACCGCCGTCCCGGTCTCGGCGTTCCCAACTGGTTCTGCCTGAGAAATATCGAGGTTTGTGGTGAAGTCTCTACATGTTGATTGTGGATATTTGGGGGGGCGGGGGGTGGGTCGAAAAGACCCAGGGAATGCTCAGATATCCGTTCTACTGGCCCTGAATGAAGACGGAGGTCGAATAGTATTCGTGCAAGTCGTTCATTTGGTGCATAGGAAGGAAGGCACTGCCTATGGTGGCCGCTCGTTGTCTCTCGTGCAGACTGAGCGGCCCCTTGACTTAGTGTGTATGGCTTTGCTGTCAATAGAAATATGCGCAAACCTAACTACCAGGGATCAGAAGGCGTCCGCGATGGCCAAAGTGTTATGGGAGACGTATTTAATTTATTATTTAATCCCCGGGCTGGTACATAGTGCTCCGCTACGGTATTTCCAGAGCATGCTCAAGCATGAGTTACTGAGCAGGCTTGGCGTCGAGAGGTCGACGATTACACCTTAACACTTGCAATGTGATCTGTAGCCCGAGAAGTTTAATCCGACCTTACTGGACATGCTCGGATCATTGGAAATCAGCAAGAAGAAGAAAATGGCGTCAAGATGTTAGACATTTGTTCCGCTGCTCCAACTGTAAGCGAAATGAAGCTACCGGGTACTCGCCACATTACCTGATGTTTGGGCGCGACGCACGGTTGCCCGTCGACCTTTGTTTTGTGACTGGCCAGGAAAACCTACCACCGAGTAAGTATCTAAAATATGTGTCTGATACGAGAAACGAGTTGACCAAGGCTTATGAATTAGCCGAGGTTGCGACTGCCAAGCACAATCAAGTAAATAAGACGAGGTATGATCTAAAGGTTAGGGTCTCCCAAATCATGCCGGAAGACCGAATGCTCATAAGGAATTTGGGGCTACCTGGGAAGCATAAGTTGGCTGTCTCCTGGGCAGATGCGCTGTATGTAGTGGAGAGTCAGATGCCAAACATACCAGTTTTCTGGGAGAAAGCAAACAGTGGAAAGGAACCTGCGAAAATTCTCCATCTGCATCGCAACCACCTTCTGTCTCTGGGACAAATGGTGCGGTTTAACCCAAAGGCTGACCTGGAGCTTTCACCTGCTAAGAGTACTCTGTGGCGGCGCGGAGCGAATGAACGATCTGGAGCAGGTGAGATTCGACCGGCCCCTGCCCCGAATGGGATACGGACTAAAAAGATGAGGAAATGGGAGTGACGCATATACTGCCTTTTGCTAACGCCCCACTAATTAAGGAAGGGATTCCCAACCCTTCTCGGGATAATCACTTAAGATCAGGAGGGATATCTGTGGACAGACTGAGTTTCAGCGTGACCATGAAAGGGATGAAGCGGGGCTCAGCCAAGTGGCAGAGGGCATCGTGTTGCAGGAGGGCATGAGTGGTAGATCTGGTGAGGCCTCACCATTTAGACCAGATGTATCCCAACAGGTATCCAATCCTGAAGAAGTAGATGACGGGGTAAGGAGGTCTGAAAAATCAGGAGATAACCTGATAGGTTGGCCTATGTAACACCGGGGGAACAGAGTATGTCACCTATCGCATTGGTTAGCCATGTCACTGCCATTTACACCTGGGTTGTACTTTGTGCTTTGTATGAAAGGGTGGAAAATAATCGCAATTGCCTGAGGACAGAATTAATTTTGGTAGGTGGAGAGCGTAACACCCTGCGAAATGTTTCATTGCTCACGTAATGTTCTTTCGGTAGAAGGAGACTTTGGATAATGGTTAGAGATAACGGGTGCTACGGTTGTGAGCGGTCCAATAAAGAGAGTATGTTTTCGTGTTGAGTACCTGACACCGGGATGAGCTGCGTCTTTTATTCGCGGGAGATGAAGGGAGAAGACGCTTGAAATAAAATGTCATAGCACTCGGTCCCGAGGGGGGCAATGAATCGACGATGCCTGGGGAGATCAAGTTTCGATCGGCAATGGGAAAACCGTACAATCCAAATTGTGCACATTAGATTGTTTCATTAAAATAGGACCTTTTTTTTTGATTTTTGTTAATTAACCCTTTAGTCAGATGAAGTTTTAAAAGCGAAATGTTTTGATTACATGCAATGTACTGTCTGTTATATCGTGGCAATTGTAACACTGTAAATAATCATGCAGCATCCACACAAAGAGGGGCTTTCGGGGTGTGCTTGCACCTGAATCTCAAACGTTTGACGGGGCCGTGATTGTCTTCTCTAGACTTACGCAGCTGACTGAATCAAAGGGTTTCAGAAAGGTCACTCCGCTCTTCAAGAAGGAAGAGAGGCGGAATAATGGAAATTATAGACAAGTCAGTCCGACAACAGTGGCTAAGAAGATGTCGGATTCGATTGTTAAATATGTGGCTTCCCGCTACTTGGAGGCACATGATAAACGAGGCAGTAGTCAGCATGGCTTCAGCATGGGGAAATCTTATCTGACACATCTGTTGGAATTCTTTGTAAGTATAACAAGCAAGATAGACAAAGGAGAATTGTCTAATTTGGAGCATTTGGATTTTTACAAGGCATGTGAATAGGTGTCACCTAAGGCTGCTGAATCAGTTACGAGCCCATGATTCTATCGCACACATTGAGACCTGGATAAACAGTGGCTGACTAGCAGAAAAGAAAGAGTGGGGGTATCGGGAGGACTTTCTGTTCATCTGCCGCTGAATGGTGGTGCTCCACAGAGGATTGTCTTGCGACCGATTGTTTTTACATTAAATGTTTATGCTTTAGATTATTGAATTTTCTTTGCTGGGAAGTTTGCAGACAATACGAGAGCAACTGGTATGTCAGGTGACTTTGAGGAATTAGAGAGGCTAATTGAGAATCTTGACAATTAATTGAAAGCACAAAGAGGAGACATTTGATCTATAACGTCGGGAGCGGGAAAGATAATGAAAAGATTGACTGTTTTCAGAATGGAGAAATAATATAAAACATATGGGGGGCCAAAGGAAATGGGGAGTGATTGTGCATGATTCCCGAAAGGTTAATTTTCAGGTTGACACTACGATGAGGAAGGCCAATTAGAATTTAGCATTCATTTCAAGAAAACTAGCATAAAAAATAAGGATGTAATCTTGAGACCTTTTAAAGCACTGGGGAGGCCTCACTGGAGTATTGTGAGACGGATTATGCCCTGTATCTTAGAAAGCAAAGGATGTGGTGAAAGTGAGGAGAGGTCAAAGGTGGTTCACGAAGATGATTGCAGGTTATAATGACTTGCCATATGAAGAGTGTTCAATGACTATGGGTTATATTAACAAAAATTCTAAAGAACGAAGGGTAATCACATTAAAGTCCCTCGAACACTGAAAGAACTTGATAGAATGCTTGGGAGAGGCTGGTTCCCTTGCTAGGCCAGTTTAAGACCAGGGACACAACGTCAGAATAAAAGGCAAACTCTTAGAAAGGATAGAAGGAGGAATTTATTTCACCAGAGAGTCATGAATCGTTGTAAATATTTGCCAGGGGCCGCCATGGAGGCCACAACTTTAAGTATGTTTGGAGCAAACGTTTACATAACACAGATTAGTCAAAATGGAGAAAACAGTAGATTGGGACAGAGAAGAAAATTGAAATGGGGCAGCAGATTCGATGGGAAAATACCCCAATTCTACTCCTAATCTTCACAGCAGAACAGCGGAGACGTTATAACTGTAAACGATATGTTGCAAATAAAGTGGACAATATCAAACCCGAAGCGCCACTATTCAAGAGAATTCATGTACATACTAGGACATCAAGCAAACTGAGGATTTGGTCCAATTGTTTGAGGCTGGCTTGTTCTATGCTTAAACCAATGACTGTGGTTAAGAGCTTGTTTTAAATATGCGGTAGGTGATAAGTTGTAACCTTGTTGCCATTAACTCATCTTTGCTATTCGCAAACTTATAGTTCCTTACTTATGATGGCCAGATAAGACACGGAGTTAGATTTCAGTGTAGGCAAGCGACATGTGATGCATTTCAGGACGGTGTATCCCGCTTGGAACTACCCAGTATTTGATAGATTGAACTCTGTTGAATAGAAGCAAGTGGGGAAAATAACAGAGTATGCTTCCTTGGAAGTGGTGACAGAGGTGGATTGACTGAAAAAAAAGCACATGTCTTGTTAGCTATCAGCTGATTCGATATTGAGATCAGAAGATGGTACCACTGTAATAAATGGACGACCGCACCAATATTTCGTGAAGTTCTAGTCGCCATAATTGGAAGATGCAAGAAAGACTTACAAGCATGTTCAAAGAAACGTGATGTCAGCGTTATTAGGAGAGATTGGATGGGCTGCGTTGAAAATACAGTTCAGTGATTTTTTTGAAATTCAAGCATGCACATTTTTTTCGGTGTGAGTGGTGCATTAATGTATAACGAATATATGATGTACATGATTTACATTCGGACGTTTAAGAAGGTTCAGATATGTACCCTCATCCGCAAAGGCTTCTGTCTTGGCATTGAGGTAATCTTGGATTCAGAATTGCCATCCCTACACGAATCTCAGTCTGGAAATATACAGAGTACTGGAGAAATGGGGAATGAGGCACAGGGACAGAATAGAGAAGCGACATTTTAGAACGAAGACGAGGATGAATTTCTTTAGCCCAAGAGCCGTGAACCTGTGGATAGATTAAAGGCAGAATTTGATAGATTCTTGATTGTCCAGGGCGAAGGGGATATCGGAAGATGGCAGAAGATTGGGGTTGAGAGGAGATATAGAGCTACCACTCTGAAATGTCAGGCACTCTGTGGCCGACACGTCTTAATTGTCCTCCTATATCTTATGGAATTTTCTCTTAATTATCCTCTGCAGTGTTTCAGGTGCAGCATTGCAGACGGAGACTCGGCGGAGATTATGGGACCGCCTTGTTGTACATTTTTTTTTGTCTGCAACAGGAAGATCGTTATTATATTCCATGCATTTTAATTTCACTCCGGAACTCTTTTCAACATATCGTCCATGCTATCATGAGGCAACATGCTATACTAAGTGTAGCTAGTCTCTAACGTGATGACATGAACATCGATTTCTCCAACCTCCCTTATTTTTTTTACTCTAAGTGCCAGTCACTCCATGCATTTTCTCCATTTCTGGCTTTATCACCCTTCTCTTCTCCACACCTACCTATCACGAATCTCAGCTGCTGCTTCTCCTTCCCTGCCAGCCATGTCCCTTATTCTTTCTTAACTGTTTTCTTCTACATCAGCACATTGCCTTCTCTACATACGATCTCCCAACATCTCAGTTCATTCCCCCTCACATACCATCCTTCCTTCACGCCACCTGGCCTCACCTGCATCTTCTACGGTGTACTTCCACTCCCATTTACCATGTTATGTTTTCTTCTTTGTCATCCTATCCAGTCAGGAGGACCTGTCGACAATATCATGCATTTGCTGTAAAAATCAGAAGCGATTACCACTGCTCTCAAAATCGATACCGGCGTTTTAAAATGAATTCTTCTGACTGATAACTCGTATATGGAATAAATGAGTGACGTCATTTTGTCCGACGTTTTTGAAAGAGGCTTCAGTGCAGTGAACAGTATAATCACAAAACAGAGGAACGACTTGGACATTGTTACCAGTGGGGAATTAAGGCTTTTGTATCACAGCCTGCACCAGATATTTCAAGTCTTGCTTTATAAAAACATCAAGCTCAATGACACCATGATATCCAGGGTGCTACACTGAGCAAAAGTACTGGGTAAACTCAGTTTAAAGACAATGAAAAACAACATACAGCACAATATTTTTTTTTCATGTTCGCAACGGGTCCACATGTTTTACCGGAGAGTAAATGTCGCCTGAGAGGGGTGTTGGCAAGTATGAACGCGCTTTAGTAGGGCGTTGGGCCAAAAGCGCCGATAAACACTGATCTCGATGGTTCAGAAATGAGCATACGGATAGGAAGATGGCAATTGCTGTCTACCAGTTTCATCTCTAGCGAAATGCTTACGGGAGCCCATGTTTAATTATCCGCGAAATTTAATGATTATAAATCACCCATATACGGTTAGTGTATTCTCAGTTTTTTGCTCCTAGAACACTTTGACCGAGGGATTTTCCGAACAAAATGTGAAAGCGGATATACTGTAGTGCTGAACTATATTTACTGAGCGATATATTCGGTTTATTTTCGCATTTTGTGTATCTTCTAGAAACACAGGAGGCACCCTATCAAAAGAACAAGGAAACAACATATAAAATAATGTATGAGGGCAGTGAATAAAATATACATCATCAAGTGTTCAAAAACAGTGCATCCACTTTATTCATTCCGGTATCTTTTGAATGAACTAACCAGCAGATGTTCATTAAGGCCACCACAATGAGGCAAAATCGGAATGGAGGAAACTCTTTCATCTGTCACAGGCTACGAATAAGTTTGCAGAAGACGTTGGTACCTCAGAAACGTCTTTTCATGGCTCAAACAAAATCCTGGATGAACATAGAGTACTACTGTCTTATGGTCTGTAACATCAGCTCTCATGAGAAGGAATCTATGAAATATCACCCTCCTCTAGATTTGACACCAGGCCAGAACACATCAGATGCCACATAGTCAGGGTGTGTGCTCACTTGCTCACTGGTGTCTTCACGTACTTTTTTTTAACTCAGTCTGGTTTCAGTTCATCCACTATTATCGTAGTAGCATACAGCGCAAGTCTTTGAAACAAAACGAATAAACGAATATTGCCCGGGAGCCAATAGTAATTAACTGCTTCGAAAGAAATAGTGCATATCAAAATCTCCATTTGTGCGATATTGGACACTAATCATGGCTTTTATTGACAGAACCGCTCTACCTTGGGAGGTATTAAAAGGGCCCCGATACACTAATATTTGGATCGACGTTGACAAAAGAAGGCTCGTCAGAGTGGCTTCGCTGTTTGGTTGAACACGTGTAACCAATCATCAAGTTGTTCGATAAAGCTACTGTAACGTTCCGTTATGTTGGCTCGTATATGTCTAGGGGAAATCGCACCCAGCACCTGTCTCAACACTCCCCATAGCGTCGGTCGCCGCCCGAATCAATCCCAAACATCAATCATCAGCCAGCGCACCCAGTACACTTTAACAGTTACACTTTATAGATGTTACTAATTCTATGACCTTAATATAAATTTGATACAGAGAGGAATGTAATGAAAAAAAAAGGCGCCAAGACTTATCAAAGTCCAGGTTCTTCGCGCGCTACCGTTGGAGCTCAATCTGTTCCTGACGACCACCCGAATCCTGTCGACTCACGGCTCGGAACCACCCGGAGTGATGGACCGGAGCCTTTCCGCACGTCCACCGTCCTCCCCGTCTGTCTTCCGACTCCCCGCCAAAAACACCGGTCCACAGTTATATGAGACAGTATTGTATCCGAATACAAAACGATACATGACCACCCATTGGTTAATAGCATCCTGCTATCTATAATAACCCAAGCAACTGTCTAGTTAGAAACTGTCTCAGCATTCCTCAGTATAACATAACAAGAGAAGCCATTTTAAATTTAACAAAAAGAAAGACCCCGTACATTACCATGAAAATTGATGAAGTCCAGGCAATGGATTTTGCCTACAATGTCCTTAGCAAGACCGTTGACGAAGTCCCGCATGGAAGGTGGTTAATAAGGTTCCATCGCTCGACAATCAGGATGAGGTATTAAAATTGGATAAGGCATTGGCTTTCTCGGAGAAGCCATAAAGTGATCCTAGATGGTTGTCTCTCTGACTGGAGCCCTGTGATTACTCCAGCACAGCTGGTTTATTGTGTGTTATCTATATCAAAGTTTTGGATGTTAATGTACCTAACTGGATAAGCATATTTGCGGATGACAACAAGACTGGATTCTAAAGGAAAACTGCAAAGGATATCATGGTTTGCAGGGAGATTTAGATCAGTTGGAAAACTGGTCCGACAAGCTGCAGACCGGCACGAGGCGTTGCACATCGTTAGCAGCATGTAACGTAATACTAACAGCGAACAGTACGGAACTGAGGACAGTGTGAGCAAAGGATTTTTTTTATTATTATAGGTCCATAATTAGTTGAAAATGGAGTTACAGGTAGGCAGGAGCGTAAACAATGCTTTTGGCATATTTGTCATGGGGACGGGTCGTTGGGAACGGACCCAAATGCAAGGCACCGACACTGACATACAAGGAACCGTACTGGGAGTGTCAAGAAGGCAAGGGAAGACAGGAGGAAACGATGCTGGACATTGACATAGACTCTGGAGGAGACAAGAATTCAGGGTCTGGGCTAGGACTCGGAGAAGAGACACGGGACCTGGACGTGGAACTAGGAAGAAGATACTGGGCTTGGTCTCCGAGCTAGAGATTGGGCAAGGACGCAGAACCCGGGTCTTGAGTCGGGCTCGGACCCCAAGGCACATGGACCAGACAAGAACACAAAGACGTGGCTTGGACAACTCAAGGTTCTTGGACGTGACTAGAACAGGATGAGACCCCGAAGCCTTAACTTGGTCGAGGAAGAGACAGGAACACAGATCATTTGTCGAGCGAGAGACAGTAACGCAAAGCCTTGATCGAGAGAGAGAAAGGAACATGGAACACAGAGCCGGGACCCCTCCTTTGGAACAGGACAAACGGCCGGGACTCATACACAGAATACACAGTACGGCAAAACGGTTCCCTAACACAAGGTAACGGCAGACAGCCGGACGTACCTGGCGAAGGCATGGACACAGAGTCAGATCCCAACACTAGGTAGTGGCAAAGGGCCAGACCTACCGAGTGACGGCGTGGACACAGAGGCAGTTGAAACTAACGGTAGAGAGTTCTTTATCTTGCTCTGGCGGTTGAACTTGACAGCGGTGCAGTCGAAGTTTGCAGACGAGTATTACAAACGAGACAAGGCGCGACAAGCCTTCAGACGAGACAGGCAAGGGAAGGCTTCAGACGAGGCAAGGCGAGGCAAGGCTACAGACGAGGCAAAGCAAGGCAAGGCAAGGCGTCAGACGAGGCAAGGCAACAGAAGGAAGGGGAAGGGAAGGGTTTCAGACAGTGCGTTTGGACAGGAAAAATCCCGCAGCCAGAGGCTGAATCCTGAAACTATTAATGAAGCCAGCCTAAACGAGAATCAGCTGCCTCAACAGAATCGGGAGACAACTGGAAATCCTGGAATAACGAACATGGACCGGATGTGGATTTCATAAAACCGGACCATGACAATATTAGCTTTCTAAAATCAAAAGACATGATACAGAAGAGGGCAGGTACGTTAAAGTTGCATAAAACATTGCTAGTTAATAATTTGGCGCATTGTGTGCAGCTCTGGTCAACTACATACAAGAAAATTGTAAATAAGGTTGCAATAGTGCAGTTATGTTTTAATCAGAATGTTGTCCGGTCTGGCAGACCTGAGTTATAAGGGAAAATTGAATAAGTTAAGACTTTATTACTCAGAACGTAGACATTTGAGATGAGATATGACAGAGGTATGACATTTGTGAAAGTACATAAAGTAAATAGTGTTACGTACCCCGTAACTGGGTTGCCAAACCAGCAGAAATGGATCACTCAGTTGGATTCTGGAGTACTAAAACTAAGAAAGTTTTATTAAAGAAACAAGCAACACAGTAATCGAAAGGATAATAAATGCAACAATTCAACAATGATAACCACACATGTGCACAGAATTAAGATAACAGCATCAATCAAGCTCTATCGTTGTCTAGGGGTAAATGACCAATTTCAAAATGACTCAAAGTTCAGTCCAGTTAGTAGTTCCGTTCGCAGTAATCGTTGCCATGGCGATGGACAAGGTGGGGGAAGAGAGACATAGAATAGGAACAACTCATCATTCAGCACAGCTTCACTCACAGACCAGCGAGATTGCTCACGAGCAACTTTTGGGCGGGTCCTTGGTGATGTCACCTGAGGTCACCGACTGTGACCCCTCCTCCAGATGCGGTCGATCCTCTGCAGTGAACCCGGCACCCAGGCAAGGGCGGACACACACCGGGTTCCCGCTGATCGTACCTTTCCGCCCTTGTCGTTGTCTTATACTTCTCATCCACTCGTGAGAGGCGCACCGCTTCCAGGGTCTCGTTACCTCGGGTGGCGTGTGTGTCTGTCTTAGCGAACCTGTCCCTTTTTATCCCCCTGATGGGGTATCGCCTGTCCATCACTTCAAACAGTTCAGGGTTCAAAGGGGGGAGCCGCTCCAGACAGCTCTCTCTCCCACATCCCTTCATTACACATCTCCAGACGCTGCTCCATTGTTCCTTATCTCTTCTTCCCCTGAGGGCAGGTGGCAGACCAACTGCTGATGCCACTGATGCTAGCCCAGGCCAGCAAACATCTTAATTTTATGTGTATTCTCGTAACACTCCCCCCCTTTAAGGATTTTTACCAGGAGGTAAAAATTACAAACATGACTACATTATTTGATACATACACAATGTACATCTTTATCAGCCATTTGGCTAACACAGCGAGTTTGAAGCTGTCACACCTTGACAGACAGTCATCACATTTTCTGTTCCTTTTACACGTGTTATTAATAATCCCTTAGACCAGGCTCCAACTCAGCAAACTTCATAGTGGCCAAAAACACTGATGAATTGCGACCAATGTAACCTCTCATTTGATTTTGTCCCGGACCACAATAACAAGGGTCGTCCCATTCCGACTCAATTTTCTCTCGCAAGGGCTTAGTAGGAGGGGGACGGGTATTGACCGCAGAGTTATTGCAAAACTTCCTGCAGTACCCCACCATCTCCAAAAGCCTTCTGAGGGCCCTCTTATCTGTCGGGGTTGGGAGGTCAGCGATAGCCTGCAGTGTAGCTTGCATCGCTGCCAGCTGCCCCTGTGTCACCACAATTCCCAGGTAGGTGACCCTCGTGTGGCCGAATTCATTTTTTTCAAGGTTCACTATCAAACTGGCTTCAGACAGCCGTATTAAATTGCCAATACACACCTCTGTGTTCATCAGCCCTTTAGTCACTGAATTACTCGAAAAATATGGGTGTTGTTTACTTGGCTGCCCTATTGTAACCACAATCACCCAACGTCCCAGTTCTTTGCATTTCCTCGGGACAATCAAACACATGGGTGCGAGTCGTTTAATTATTCCTTCGGGGATTAAGGGAGAGACCTTATCAGTAGACCTGGCCAAAACAATAGCCTTCTCCCATCTGACCGATCCCATCCTAATCTTTTCAAAATGTTTTTTTTTCTCTTAGCAGGGGGCCCCTAGCTTCATTGATTTCCACGCTAACACCGACTAGGTTTGTTAGCATATCAAAAGCCGGTGACCGTCTCAGTTCGCGTCGGTCATGATCAATAACATTTTTCCCCCTGGGCAGCCGGTAAATCTCTTTCATGATTCCACCAACTGTTTCCTCCAGCACCGCAAAATGTCCACCGGGGGGTACCTCGTGGGCCATGTTAAAAACCTCATCCCCATAACTCTTTTGCACCACCCCCCACTCCTCATCTGCGGATACTGTCCTTGATTTCCCTTTCTTCCTTAGCACTTCCTCATCCGCACAATAGCTTGTCAAGGCTGTGTCAGAGAGAGCGGTCTCGGCAAAAACCATCAGCCCCTCGTCTCGCTCCTGCGTCTGCACAAATTCTTTCCTGGCTACTGCTACGTCCGTCCCAGCTCCCTCACTACCTCTCATCTCACTACACCCTGTCTCATACAAGGTTGGCAGAAATGTTTCAGCCAAATTCACCATCGCGGGCGGGGCCTCCATGCTGGCAGGCTGACCCGTCAATCTCACGACTGGGAACACGATTCCTCCGGCGATGTCATTACCGAGCAAGACTTCCACGTCTTTCATCGGTAATTCGGACCTCACCCCGATCGTGGCTAGTCCAGAGACCAGGTTGCTCTGTAAATGTATCTGGTGCAAAGGGACTGACTCTGTCCCTTCCCCAACACCTTTGACCTTGACCTCCCCAGTCTCGGTCTCTGAGCTAAACTCTAATACACTCTTCAGTATTAGTGACTGACACGTTCCCGTGTCTCTCCAGATCCGCACTGGAACTGGTTTTAACCTCTCCTTCACTGACACCAGTCCGGCCGAGATAAACCTCTCGCGCCCTTCCTGGACTTTTTCAGACCTGTCCTTCCCTAGCGGTTCGCTTAACAGCTCGATACAGCCATTCAAAATTTCCGCTTTTCCTTTCCCCGTCTCCTTCCTTGGGGCAAAGCACCTGGACGCAAAGTGTCCGACTTTCCCACAATTATAACAGACGACCCCAGGAGACTTCCGACCAGACTGCTCCCGGTCTACCTTATCCATTTCACTAGTCCCCGGCTTACTTTCTGACTTTTCCGGTGGACTCTCCCCGCCGTCCTGACTACCCTTCTGGTAGCCTTTACTCGGGGCAACCTTCATTTTATGCGTCAACGCATACTCATCCGCTAACTTAGCAGTTGCGGCTAACGTGGCTGCCTCTTTCTCATCAAGATAGGGTCTCATACCCTCAGGGACACAACCTTTAAACTGCTCAATCAGAATCAGCTGCAGCAGTCTGTCATAATCCCCCTCTACCCCTTTCGAGGCGCACCAACGCTCACAATATGTTTGCATCTCCCGAGCAAACTCCAAATACGTGCGGTCCCACCGCTCCTCGCATTCCGGAACCTCTGCCGGTATGCCTCCGGGACCAACTCATAAATCCTGAGGATGGCCTCCTTCACCACCTCATACTTCTGGGCATCTTCCGCGGATAAGGCGGAGTAAGCTTCTTGGGCCTTCCCTTTCAGTACACTCTGAAGTAAGACAACCCACTTATCCCTCGGCCATTCCTGACTTATAGCCACCTTTTCGAAGTGGAGAAAGTACCGATCCACATCGGTATCGTCAAATGGGGGAACCAGCCTAACCTCCTGGGTCGCCCGGAACCCTCCACCTTGGTTCGGCACGAGCCCCTGCTCGGCCCTTATCTTTAACTTCTCCAGCTCAAATTCCCTTTCCCTCTGTTTCTTCTCTCTCTCCAACTGTCTGTCCCTCTCTCTCTCTTCTCTCTCCAACTGTCTTTCTCTCTCTTGCCTTTCTACCTCTTTCTCTGTCTCTTGCCTTTCTACCTCTTTCTCTCTCTCTCGCCTTTCTAACTCTTTCTCTCTCTCCTGCCTTTCTAACTCTCTCTCTTTCTCCCGCCTTTCTAACTCTCTCTCTTTCTCCTGCCTTTCTAACTCTCTCTCTTTCTCCTGCCTTTCTAACTGCTTCTCTTCGTGTTCTAACTGCCGTACCCGGAACTCGTGCTCGAGTCTCAGTTTTTCAAGCTGTACCTGTACCGCGTCTCCAGCAGGTTTTTCAATAGACACCACCCCCAGCTCACCTTGGGGAAACACACCTTTATATACATAGTGCTCTACAATAGCTCTGTGTATCTCCTCTCTCCTCATTATCGACTTCACCTTAGCAAGATTCACCCGTTTGGCCACAGCTATCAATTCCGATTTCCTGGCATCCTCTAATGCCTCCAAGGTCGGCGCCTTTATAAATTCCTCAACCTCCATTTCTGCTGTTTGTCTTTTCTTTCTTTCGGGAATTTTAACCCAATCAATTTACTCCGTCCCAAATTTAGCGTTCAAAATCGCGGACGAGAACCCCACTTATGTTACGTACCCCGTAACTGGGTTGCCAAACCAGCAGAAATGGATCACTCAGTTGGAGTCTGGAGTACTAGAACTAAGAAAGTTTTATTAAAGAAACAAGCAACACAGTAATCGAAAGGATAATAAATGCAACAATTCAACAATGATAACCACACATGTGCACAGAATTAAGATAACAGCATCAATCAAGCTCTATCGTTGTCTAGGGGTAAATGACCAATTTCAAAATGACTCAAAGTTCAGTCCAGTTAGTAGTTCCGTTCGCAGTAATCGTTGCAATGGCGATGGACAAGGTGGGGGAAGAGAGACATAGAATAGGAACAACTCATCATTCAGCACAGCTTCACTCACAGACCAGCGAGATTGCTCACGAGCAACTTTTGGGCGGGTCCTTGGTGATGTCACCTGAGGTCACCGACTGTGACCCCTCCTCCAGATGCGGTCGATCCTCTGCAGTGAACCCGGCACCCAGGCAAGGGCGGACACACACCGGGTTCCCGCTGATCGTACCTTTCCGCCCTTGTCGTTGTCTTATACTTCTCATCCACTCGTGAGAGGCGCACCGCTTCCAGGGTCTCGTTACCTCGGGTGGCGTGTGTGTCTGTCTTAGCGAACCTGTCCCTTTTTATCCCCCTGATGGGGTATCGCCTGTCCATCACTTCAAACAGTTCAGGGTTCAAAGGGGGGAGCCGCTCCAGACAGCTCTCTCTCCCACATCCCTTCATTACACATCTCCAGACGCTGCTCCATTGTTCCTTATCTCTCCTTCCCCTGAGGGCAGGTGGCAGACCAACTGCTGATGCCACTGATGCTAGCCCAGGCCAGCAAACATCTTAATTTTATGTGTATTCTCGTAACAATAGAAACACGCTTATATCTACTGAGCTTGGGTCGGTCTATAAACAGAGATCATGCATTTAGAGTGAAAACTCTATGGTTTAATGGGAATATGAGGGGAACATATTCAGTCAGTCGGTCGTGAAAGTGTATGACGACGTGCCAGCAAACATGGCGCATGTGAACAGGAGTTCAAAGCGAAGCGAAGTGTGGATAGGTGCATGCAGGGGTAAGGTCACCTGTCAGGGTCGAAGCTACGAGGCAGTTTACTTTATACGGTTTATGACTCCACGACCCTCGACCAGGTGTCATTGCACGTATTATATTCCTGGCCACAACACGTATTTCAAAGAGTGAGCTTTATGTCAGAATGCTGTTTCGACATTTCAATTCGGTATTCAATTTTTTTTTTTTGCCCTGCAGACCTTAGAGAGCAGTCTACTGCTGCATGTATACTTTTATACAATTGTGGAACAGGGCGTTGGACATCGTAATCAACAAACCACAGATAGACAGGCTGCACATCTGCTACTCCCTCTCCAGCATCTTTAGCACGCGTGCCACTCAGCACCGTGTACTGACCCCACTGTTGTGCACTCGGTTCACAAATGCCACACGGCCAGTGTTCTGGGTAAGAATATTCACAACTTTGTCGATGTCACTGACGTTCTGGGGCTCATCACCAAACATCATGAGACGGCCTACATAGAGGAGGTGCTACAGCAAGGAAATCGTAAGACAGCATCTATTTCCTGAGGGGATAACAGAGAGATGGATTGTAGACATCAACTCTAACGGCTATCTCCAGATGCACAGTAGAGAATATCTTAACATGCTGCAACAGTGCCTGGCCCGGAAACAGCTGTTGGACGTACAGAAAGTCTCCAAAGTGGTTAATCAAAACTTTTGAAAACGTCACCAGCACTGTCCTACACTTCATCAAAGGCATAGATACAGAATTCTGAAGGAAAACGGTCAGTAAGATCGTGAAGCAGCCCATCCACCGAGCTAATCGACGGTTTGTCTCACTCCCATCCGGGAGGAGTCCAGATAGCAACCGCACAGGGATCGCCAGGCTCAAAAATGTTTGACGCTCGCCCAGCTGATTGAGGTTGGGAGAGTGAAGAAGATAAATAGAGAGAGAGAGCGTCCACACACACACACACACACACACACACACACACACAGCCGAATGATTTCGGTTTGAAATTCATGGTTGTTGTAACGTGCTAATATATATTTCAGAGAATAAATTGCACAGCAGATGCCATAGATCTCATTGCGTTACTGAACGTGCAGTGTGGTTGCACCATATCCGAACTGCCAATGACGAAGGTGATGGAAACTGCAACATATACTCGTGCTGGCGGGAAACCACATCAGGACGCAGATTACATATATATCCAGCTGCAACGATCAAAAATGTATTCCACAGTAAGTGAATTTTTGAACGAGGATTTAACTACAATACATCACTGTGCGTCTCAGTGCACAATAATATACTGCAGTGTCGCTCATTTGCAACTTTGAGATGGTGACACTAACGCTTTTTTTCCCCTTATCCAGATGGGAATTGAACCGATTTTCGGCAAAATCGGCTTTATATTCATCCTGATCAGAATCTTTTCTCAGTATGTACTCGAGTCTTTGGTATGGCTTTTGTCGGTACCAATATAATGTATAGTCGGTCCATGTGGTATCATAGGTGCATCTGAGAGTCACCGTCTTCTCTTCTGTCATTTCTGCTGCTGAACTCTCCTGAGTGACCGTGTTTCCATTACTCAGATCTAAAAAATATATATATAAATATATAAAACATTATATTGTCGTCTTTTACAATTCAGGTTTGAGAAGTCTTATGAATTGTCTGCTGTGAATATACCAGTTAACCAGGCTCCGCACACAATCCAGATAATGAACCTCCGCATTTTTTAAAAACACAAATGATTGGTTGAGTGTTTTTAGCCTGAATAAATTGTCGCCAGCCTTCAGGATCTTGCGATTCTACCGTTTTAGGGGACGGTGTTTTTGATATAATGGGCAGGAAATGAAAAGCGGGCCAATGGGAACAGCACCTCAACAGTTGTTCCGCCTATTTCCCCAGATGAGTCATGCTCGATATGCAGTGGCATGCAAAAGTTTGGCCACCCCTGCTCAATTTTTCTGTTACTGTGAATAGCTAAGCGAGTAAAAGATGAACTGATTTTCAAAAGACATACAGTTAAAGATGACTCATTTTTTGTGTTTTAAGCATGTTTTTTTTTATTCCGACTTTTACAGTTTCAAAATAACAAAAAAAAAAGAAGAAAAGGGCCCGAAGCAATTATTTAGGCACCTTGCATGGTAGTACTTAGTAAAAACTCCTTTGGAAAGTATCACAGCGTATAAACACTTTTTGTAGCCAACAAGTGTGTTTCAATTCTTGTTTGGGGGATTTTCGCCAATTGATCCTTGCAAAAGGCTTCTAGTTCTGTGAGATTCGTGGGACGTCTTGCATGCACTGCTCTTTTAAGGCCTATCCACAAATCCTCGATAATGTTTGGGTCAGGGGACTGTGAGGGCCATGGCAAAATCTTCAGCTTGCGGCTCTGGAGGTAGTCTATTGTGGATTTTGCGGTGTGTTTAGGATAATTTTCTCGTTGTAGAAGGCATCCTCCTTTCATCTTCGGCTTTGTTAGAGACGGTATGCTGCTTGCTTCCATAATTAGCTAGTATTTAATTGAATTCATTCTTCCTTCTGCTAGTACATGTCCCCTGTGGCACTGGCTACAAAAGAAGCCCAAAGTATGATCGATCCACCCCCGTGTTTAACAGTTGGAGTGAGGTTCTTTTCATGAAATTCTGCACACTTTTTTTGGAAATCAGTTCATGCTTTACTCCCTTAGCTATGCTCAGCCATAGAAATTTTGACCAGGGGTGCCCAAACTTTTGCACGCCACTATACTCTAAGAAATGGGTTCCCTGTCCTTTCGGTATGTCACGAACCTCTATTCTTAAAAAAGGTGTCTGTGTGTGTGTGTCAGAGAAAGAGAGAGAGAGAGAGAGAGAGAGAGAGAGAGAGAGAGAGAGAGAGAGAGAGAGATTGACAGGCAGCCGATCTTTGGAATGAGAGGCATCATTATCGTTGTCATTGCGTGACATTTGGACAATAAATAAAACGAACACTGCAGCTCTTGATTCATCAAAATCTTGGCATGATTAAAAAGTGTAACATACGTGTGAAAAGTAAGAGGCAATGTCTGAGACATTGTACCTCCAAACAACGTGTGGGGATGATATACTGGATAGAAGCAGGATCAGAAAGAGAAAGAGATATCAATAGATTGACGGAGAGTAACAGCTCTTGACTGGTACATAATTCTTACACAGCTCAGCTGCGTCTCATCTGATAATCTAAGCATTGACTTGATCGTGACAGCGATCCCTTGAAGTAAATGTAACGTTCCTGAATACATGTGGACATTTCTCAAATTCTGTTGTCCCGTACGACTACCGAGAAAGCCTTCTGCTGACCTAGACCAGCAAATCTTAAATCACGTTTGTTTTTGTTTTTTTTTTTTCCGTGACACAATCTATCTACATGTTGAAGATACCTAAAGAGAACCTCTTATAACTTTCAACAAAACCCCAATAACTGCAAGGGTAATATTCAGACGGAGGTCAATTCTTGACACAAATACATTTTTAAGGATTTCATGAAGATACAAACAATGGTAAAATAAATTGGCCACATCAATGAGTAGCTACAGTTCAGTATGTTACAGCTATTGTCCAGTATTATACTATATCATTCTCTCCACTTCTCCGTTTCTATCGCATTCCGCTTTTATTATCTGCGCATCTGTGTCTGTAGCTGTATCTCTAGCTCTATATTAGCGCGCGCACGCGCACGGGTATGTGTTCACATTCTGCCTTTCTGTCATTCGCTCTCAATCACCGTGTAACTCTGTAACTCTCACTGTTTATCTCTACGCCCGTTCTTTCTCGCGGACACGCTCTATCTTTCTACCTCCATATCTCTGCCGTACCCCAGTCATCCATCTCTCCCTGTTTAATTCAGTTTCTGTTAATTGCCTTTCAATATGGATCTTTTTTCTTTTTTCTCCTTTCTACCCACCCGTCCTCCTCCCTCCCTGCCTCCCCCCCCCCTTGCTCCAAACTTCTCTATTTCTCCGCCATTGTTATCCTGTCAGTACCTCCCTGTTGGGTATATATATATAATTTCTATAATCTCTTCGTTTCCATTATTTCGTATCCCTCTTTTTCCCTCATGTCTCCTATTTTTTTATGCTTGTGAGTGTACCTATTGTATTGTCATGTCCTACCCGCTTCATCACGCTCATATCTCTTTGCGTGTGCTTGTCTGACAGTGTTTCTACGTGATAAACGCTCACTCCACACATTCTCTCACTGAGACTTTTTTTTGGGGCGCTAGGATATGAAACTGATTCGTTGTCCCTCTAGTACTCGCCATCTGTTTTAATTTTTATCTATGCTCGTGTGTTCTTTTTGTCAAAGGAAAAACATGTCTCCTCCCTGTCTTTCATTCCCTTTCTCGCAGTCTATCGACTTGGACGCAACAATGTCTTCGTTATTAGCACGGCTCAACTATAGTTCGGGTCATTCTGGGGATGATAGCTCAATTCCAGTACTGAGCAGTGACGAGTCTCTGTACGTCTTCACCGTGGAATAAGAGGAGACTCCCCGGTTGCCGTGGTTTCTTTAGCTGCGCAAATCCGGGGGAATGTTAATTAGTCAATTTTAATTGGTCCTTGATTAAGCTAGAGAATATCTCTTTTGACATTGGTTGCAGAGATGGCGTGGTTCGAGCAGCTGTGGGGCCTCCTCCGCGCTGTATAGCTAAAACCAGAAATAAATAAATAAGTAAACAAACAAAATATACATTCATACACACATAAACACACACACACACACACACACACACACACACACACACACACACACAATCTTGCTTTATATATACTCAATGATTTTTTTTTGGCTATATTTTTATCAACGGCGGACCAGCAAGTTAAAGCAGTTCATCTCCAGATGTGCTTTGCTGGAGCTACCCTACCCCTTATTTTCTGGATCGTACGGGAAGATGATTTTCTAAATGCATGTGTTTCCATAGAAAATTAAATTGGCAGCAATATCGGGACCTTGTGTATCAGGGGTCACCAACCTTTTTTTGCGCTGCGGACCGGTTTAATATTGACAATATTCTTGCGGTCCGGCCGACCCGGGGTGGGGGGGGGGGCGCGGGGGTAGGCTTGCCAACGGACAAGAGTAGCAGTCAAAAAATACGTTGTGTTTACCCCATAAACTACAATGACCATGAAGCCTTGCACGGGCACCAGTGCGCATACGTGACCTGCCGAGATTATTCTCTGCAAATCTCTTTTGGCGATTCTGTTCGGGGTTGGGGGGCGTTAATCACGACAGGAATGTTGGTAATACGGGGCTAATACGCTCAATTCCGTTTCTAAAAGGGTTTTTCTAACGAATTTAATATTAAACACACAGCGCATATTTTCCTCGCATGAATATAGTGATAAGTCAATCATCAGGGGAGGACGGGGAGCTTGAAGTAAGTGCTGAAAAAACTTCCAGTGGAGGTAGTAGAGGCAGTTTCGATATCATTTAAGGAAAAAAAATGGATAGGTATATGGACAAGAAAGGAATGGAAGGTTATGTGGGTGCAGGTCGGTGGAACTAGGTGACAGCATCTTTCGGCACGGACTAGAAGGGCCGAGATCGCCTATTTCCGTGCTGTAATTGTTATATGGTTTATAAGTCACTTATCAGTCAATAGCATCATAACATTTTAAGTAATGTCTGGATATTAAACACGGCACATATTTTCCCGTATGAACATATAAAATCATTGCAACACACAAATATCGCTAAATCAGTGGGAGGCCTGGGCTTGTTTTCCTGCAACAAGACGGTCCTATCGAGGGGTGATGGGAAACAGCGATACCCAAAGGGGGTTCCTTATGTCCAGTCTACTCCGCAATTTAGCTTTAGTTGCATTCACTGCAGAGATATGTTGGAAAAGGAAGCAACGTGTTCAGTGCTTTCGCGTCTATCTCAGGATATTTAGCCTTGACTTTGATCCGGAATGCCGGCAGCGATGTTATGTCAAACATACTTTTCAGCCCGCCGTCAGTTGCGAGCTCGAGGAGTTGATCTTCTTCCCGCGCTGACATGGATGACGCGCGGGTAGTGACCTCGCGTCCGTAATGATCTCGCGTGCGTTGAAGCTCAACAGTGGGCGTGACAGGAAATGAGGAAAGGTGCAGCTGACTCATATCGCCAAATCATATCGTTCCTCGCGGCCCGGTAGCGGTCCGCGGCCCGGTGATTGGGGACCACTGTTGTATACAATTAGGACCATGAATACCATGACCAATTTCATAGCTACTCATTCTAATAATCTGCTTGAAAACATGTCTCACTAATCCCTTCCGCTTCTTCCGTTAACTTTATCATGATATATTTGAAGGAAAATACTGATTATAAGCAACTATTGTCATTTCAAAACATCGGAGTTACAATTATTTTCTCCCGAATGAAGTACTCAACAGCGGGTATACCATAATACGTAGAGTGGCCTTATCTACTCAGCAATAGTGTGGACCCCATGCCCTTGCTGACGGCCTGCAGAAACAGGAGGAAGAGATTGAGCGACATGGATCCAATCAGTTGGATCGGTGAAATCTGGCAGCGATGTGACCTTCATGGTCTTCACTGCTATAATATTCATCAGCATTCTCTCTGTTCTTCTTGCGAAATTGTGATTTTTGCTCTGTCATTGTCCAGAATGAAATGTAGAGACACCCTATGGGTGTGTTCAAGTAATTTATCAAACTTGTACACTCAACGATGTCTACAAACAGGGAAATGTGCATCTCGGAATGTTAGCACTTCTCTGTGAATCGTATTCCTATGTTTCCAATAACAACTTCTCAATCGTTGGCGACATTTTTTGATGACCTTCAATTTAGAAGATGTTGGTGAGAGTGGTATCTTGGTAATGATGCGAATCATATTAATATGAAACCAATGGAAACACGCCATATAGCTCCGTTAGCAGGTTTTTCGACATACAATATTCGTGGTCCGAATCGCAACCGTCGGCAGACGGGGGACATGCTGGAGATAGAGCACAAATTGCACCAAATTACGAGAAGAATATGTTTCTGGTCGGCTGCATTAAACCACTATTAATACATAAAATCCTCGCGAACACATGATCCCCCGGACGTCCTTTGTGTAAGTAGGATTCACAGTTTCACGGTGAAACGACGTTGAGCTTCGGCCGTCCTGGTGATCTGGGTGGTGACTCCAAAATTCGGAACCAGGTACAACATGTCAGAGCCATAATTTTCCAGGATAATGACGAAATAAACTACATATGTATTCGCAATCGATTAAAGAATATAAACATAACAATTTGCAAACATAATGGAGATTGAAATTACCAGTCTAATAGCTTGGCGTTGATAAAAACTCTGTTGTAGACTATAGCAGATTTTTTTAGATCGAAGAAAAGTAGATTCAGAGAAACAGGGAACACGATATACCGATGCATAGATTGAATGACAGACAGACAGTTAGAAAAATAGACTGGGGGGGGGGGGGGATTAAGAGAGAGAGAGAAATTTGGGTCCATGTAAAATTACCTCTCAAGGGGTACAGAAAAGTGCCTCAGGGCATTTCAATGCCGCCTTTTGGCATACTTTGTCCACAGAGCCTTCCAGTACTCTTTTCCCCGTTTCCAGCATTCCGAGGACTGTGGTTGGTAATGAAAATGCCACTTCCAGGAGAATCCGAGGAGTTGCACAATATTTTAGTTTATTTCCCAGTAATGTGATTCCTCAGCCACTATCACACATACATGGAATCACAAATATAATTAATCTCTGTCGTCAGTAATTTCCTACACCCCTGGTGTCATCATTTCCTTTCGGAGAGGCCTCTACCAAAATGTACACAATTATTAAGATATGTCTATATCCGCACATTTAACACGGTACTTAATCTGGTATTGGAAAATGATCCTGGTCAAGTGTCAGATCTATTGGTGGGAGATCATTTTGGAGGTAGTGACCACGTCTCTATCTCCATCACCATAACTCGGAAGAGGGATAAGAACAGACAATTTGTGAAAACATGTTATTGGAGTAGAGGGAAATATGTTGCCACATGGCAGGAACTTGTGAGCATAATTTGGGAGCAGATGTTCTCACGGCAGAAATGTGACAAATATTCAGGGAGTATTTGCATAGAATCCTGGATTGGTATGTTTGATCGGGCATGGAAAGGATGGTAGAGTTAAATAACCATGGTGCATAAAACATGTAGACATCTAGTTGAAGAAAAGAAAAAGCTTTCTAATGGTTGAAGAAACAAGACACCGCTGGAGCTCCAGAAAATTGAAAGGTTGCTAGGAGGGAGCTTAAGAATGAAATTAAGAGAGCGAGACGGGAAACTGAGAAGGCCTTGGTTTAAGGAAACCCCCCAGGTATTATATAAGTATGTGCAGAGCAAGGGGCTGAGCCGTGCAAGGATAGCACCAATCAGGTATGATATTGGAAACTTGTGCATGGAGTCGGAGGAGGTAGGGGATCTATTTATTGAATACTTTAGTTCTGTATTCACCACGGAAAAAAAGACCTTTGCTATTTTGCGGACTGAACCGCTTGAATGTTAAGAGATATGATGTGCTGGAACTTTTGAAAAGCTTTAAGTTATATAAGGCACTGGGACAGGATAATATATACACCAAGCGAGTGTGCGAAACGAGGAAAGAGATTGCTGCCCTCTTGTCATGATCTTTGCGTCATTAATATGGAAGAGAGAAGTACCGGAAGATGTGAGGGTTGCAAATGCTGTTCCCCTGTTCATAAAAGGGAGTAGAGATAACCCAGGAAGTTATAGACCAGAGTGTCTGACTTTAGTGTTTGGCAATCTGTTGGAGAAGATCCAGAAAGGCAAGATTTATGAGCATTTGGAGAGACATATTCTGATTAGGGAAAGTCAGCATAGCCTTATCAAGGGCAGGTCGTGCCTTACGAGTCTGAGTACTTTGAGAATATAACAAAACACCTTTATGAAGAGTGCAGAGAATGTAGCTTATATGGATTTCTGTAAGCATTTGATAAAGTTCCCCATGCAAGGCTCCTTCACAGAATGTGGAGACAAGGCATCCGATAAGATATTGCTTTTTGGATCCAGACTTGGCTTACACTCTGAAGGAAAACGTGATTGTAGATTGTTCGTATGCTGCATGGAGGTCGGAGACCAGTGGTATTCGGCAAGGATTTGCTCGTGGTTCACGCCTCGCTTTCTTTTTATTTAATGTTTATTTGTTTTTGTTTTTTTTTATATATAAATTACCTGGATGATGAAGTAGAAGGATGGCTTGGTAAGCCTGCTGATGACAGAAAGGATCGCGCTGTCGTGGATAGTCAAGGAGAGTTGTCAGAGGTTACAGCGCGATTTGATATGATGCAGTACTGAGCTGAGAAGTTGCAGATGGACTTCGACCCAAATAAGTGTGAAGAGGTTCGTTTTGCTAGGTCCAGTTTGAATACAGAATATAATATAAATGGCAAGACTGTTGGCAGTGTGGAAGAAACGTAGAGTTCTTGGTATCCGTGTCCATAGGATACTCAAAGCTTTAGCACTGTTTGGCGTATGGTCTGTTGACATTGATCAATAGTGGGCTTCAGTTCAAGTGCCGTGACGTAATGTTACAGCTATATAAAACCTTGGTCGGTCCCTGTTGGAGTACTGTGTTCAGTTCTCATCACCTCACTGAATGAACAAAATGTGGATGCTATAGAGAGAGTGCAGAGGTTTACAAGGATGTTACATCATTGGAGGGCGCACCTAATGAGAATATTTAGAGTAAACTCGGCCACTTATCCTTGGAGCGACGAAGGATGATGTGTAAGTTGATAGACCTGAGTAAGATGATGAGGGGCATTGATCGTATGGATTGCCATAGACTTTTTCTCCCCCTCGTGGCCGAAATACCTAACACGAGTGGCAATGTTTTAAGTTGCTTTGGGATAGGTACCATGCGATGTCAAAGATATGTTTTTCCAGACAGAGATTGGTGGGTACGTGGAATGCAATGCCGGGGGCGTTCCCTGAAGCGGATAAAATAGACTATCTTAAGAGCCACTTATATAGGTACTTGGAGCTTAGAAAGATAGAGGACTATGCGCTTGGGAATTTCTAGGCGGTTTCCCGAATGTATTACATGGTCGGCAAAACATTGTGGGCCGAAGGGCATATAATGTGCTGCAGGTTTCTACCCTCTATGTTCTGTGTTCTATGAACTTCATGGCATTTATACAAAGTCTATATAGTCAAAGTGCAACTCAGGTAAGGTGCAAGCTCTAGTGAGTGAAAATAGCTCAGGGGCTGATGCTCTTCACACCGAGGAAATGAAATTCCAATACTTCTTGTCTCAATCCTTCGGGAACTTTATAAAATTCCTTACTAAAATCCCTATACACCAAATCCACTGTTCTATCTTCACCTATACGATATATATTACATCCCTCATTAAGTGTTCGATCAGTCTTGTAAGCATGGCTGTCCTTTACAAAGACCTGGCAACTCTCTGTAATCCGATTATGTCTCTCCAAACGGCCATTAATTCTGCATATTAGGATCTTCTCCAACATCTTGCCCACAGCTGAGGTAAGACTCACTGGTCTATAATTTCTTGGGTTATCTCTACTCACTTCGTTGAACAAGGTCAGGACGTCTGCGAATTTCCAATCCATGGTACTTCTAACGTCCACATTGATGATGCTAGGCTCATTGCCAGAGCTTCAAGAGTCTCCTTCCTCTCATCCCACAGCATCCTGGAATATATCTGGACCTTTCCAGGGTAATATGTTTCAAAAGCTCCAGCACATCCTCTTTTATTTAATATCTCTATACGCAAGCGTTTCAGTCTATTTTAAGTCATGACCACAATAATCAAGTTTATTTTCATTGATGAATACTGAAACATATATTCAGTAAATATTGCTGCTACCTCCTCCAGTTCCAAACACTCTCACTCCTCATTGGTTCTTTATCACACTCTTTTGCTTTTGCTCCTCACGTCCCTTTTAAAATATTTGGAGTTTTCCTTAATACTGCTCGCCAAGGCCTTTTCAAGGCCTCTTAAGTCTCTACTAATTTTTAATTGAGCTCCTGCATGGCACCCTTGTAATTTTCTAGAAAACTAACTGTACCTTGTTTCTTAAACATTCTGCACACTTCTCTTTTCCTCTTAACTCATTTTTTTTGTACACCGTGATTCTTTTACACTACCACCCATTCCGTACCTCAATAGAAAATACCTATGCAGAACACTATTTCTGCCGTGCATTCCCCTGAAAACACCTGATTCTAATTTATGTTTCCAAGTTCCTTCCTTATAGTATCATAATTTCCCCCTCCCAATGGAAAGTCTTCCCAAATTTTCTGCTCCTCTCCGTCTCCAGCGCTATTGTAAATGCGATAGATTTGTGATGACTACCTCCAAAATCCTTGCCCTCCGTGACATCTGACACCTTACTATGTTCATTTCCGAATACCAGATCAAGTCACCCTCTCCTCTATATATTGCGTCAGGAAACCTTCCTGAACACACCTACCAAACTCCGCCACATCTAATCGCCTTGCTCTTGGATGCCAATCCCGGTTAGGAAAGTTATTATCTCCCATTACAACAACCCTATTATTATTGCACTGTTCCAGTATCTGCCTCCGTAACTGTTGCAGGATGTCTCTGTTACTATTGGGTGTCTATAAATAAAAAAAATATCCGGCAGAGCTATTGCTCCCTTCCTGTTTCTGACTTTCAACCTCAGTGACTCAGTCGACAATCCCTCAATGAATTTCTCCTTTTCTGCAGCTGTGATACTATCCATGATTACCAGTGCCATCCCGCTGCTATTTTGCCTTCTTCCCTGTCCTTTTTGATACATATAATGCCTGGTACATTCGGCAGTTATTTCTGCTCCCGAGTCACCCAAGCCTTTGTAATGGCAGATCATCATAGATCCATGTAGGAATCGTTAAATATTACAGCCACTGTGTTTTCATTCCTCACCGCTGTGTTCGCCACAGCTCGTAGGCAGTCCGACAGGACACGTATTACGGTTGCTAAATGAGTGGTTTAATATGCCATTGGTCTTCACAAGAAACCATGTTCCTTAGTCGATACGGCACACGGCAATCCATCCATTTCCTCAGTATTAAACTGGGAGGATGTAGAGTTGTCAGTAATGTCAGAGGTTGGTATATGGAAGAACTCCTTCTTGAGAACCTTATGTGCATGTTCCTTTCCCGTCTCCATTGAATGTGCAGAATATAGTCCAAAGAGGTAACAGTTACTTGGTGGAACTGTAACAAATAACGAGGTTCGGTGTCCATAGGTTTCCATGTGTTTTAACAATGCTCAGACCCTTCCTGGCAATACACTAGTGCTTTGGAGTCCAACAGTAGATCGTCAACGTTCTGTAAAATGACAGAAGTGTCTGGCAATAATGAAGTGTTTAAGTCGCTTCGCATACAGCTGCATGTATCGGTAGGCTGTCAGTATCCATCGAAATTCGGATGACAAAGCGGCTAAAATGCGTACAATAGCTTGTACAGAGAGGCAAAGTGACCAATTCAGCCCACAAACTGAGGAGAAAATGAAAAAAAAAATACAGAGGGAAGCCTATTTCGAATCAAAAGGGTTTTCTATATAATGATGCACAAGAGTAACAGTAAGACAGTAACTTGTCCAGGAAGCTGCTGATTTCGGGAACATATGTTCGCGTTATTTCGACTACTGACAATCCCATGATAGTCAGACCGGATCCAGCTGAAAATGTTTGCGCTTACATTAATTTGGGAGCAAGTGCTGCCGTTGTGAGAAGGTAAACTGCAGCTTGCAATGACAAACATGGAGATAACTTTTTTGAAAATAATGCCTATTCAGCCAGTGTATTGTGCTGTTTTTGAGAAGAGGCAAGTTTCTTCTAAGCAGAGTTAGGTGCAGAAACGAGAATGTGAGTGGTGCGTCAAGTCGAAACCTCTTATGTCACGTCCTGGAGGATTATCTTGAGTGACAGGAAGGTCAGGATTTGTCGTAATGTCCGTGGGATGGGAAAACATGATGATTATCTGAGAAGATGTTCGGACAGGAAGATGTGTTTTCTACTGGTTAAGCTGATGTTTGTTATTCTAGAATATCATGCCACACTGTTGATGCGACAAAGAGCACCACTTTCCGAAACCTGACTCTTTGGGTAGCACCAACGGAGATGAGGAACATTGGCTAATCTGGCTTAAACAGATGAAAGTTAATTTCGGTCATGGGGCAGATGAAGCTGGCCAGACAAGAGATATACGCAGGGAAAGCCATACTGTTCTGGAGACGAAGCGTCCGTCAGGGTGTTTGAAGCTGGAGGGCTGAACTTGAAATTTGAACGACTCAGTGAGTTAGTCGAAACCCCGAGAGGCTGGCATAATATTCAACGGGGGAACTGAGTGTTTCATATATCCCCCTCGTAAGATATGTCAGTACCATTCACAAATAGATTGGAGGTTCTGACATCACAAGGTTCATTTGACGACTGTCATATTAATTATGGTTTGATAACTATCTGCGTCATGATAGCACAACGTTTCGGTAGGGGAATCATGTAACCACCTGTTTAAGATTTTCACACCAATACCGTAGGTTTGTCATTTTTGCAGTTCTCTAAAAAGGTGTCTGATTTTGCTTTAGGCCTATTTTGGGGTTTGAACTGAAGACAGGGCCTTTGTTGTTCATCTTAGGGAACTGGTGTCATGCAAGTACAATGGTGGGATTGTGAGAAGGTTGTGGAGAAAGCTGCCGGAGAGGTTTTATGAGGGACAATGGTGGGAATGGAATTCATATTTGGAGAGAGATGGGAGAACACAGGACGGAAGATGGACGAAGATATCGTCCCTGCTGCACAATGTGTTCTCTGCGGATAAAATGTTTCAAAGAAGAAGGTCCAAAATCTCCCGTGGGAGCCCGTTTCGAGCAACGACTGGAAGGTGTGGTGTGCTTTCACCCAGACCGAGTGTTCAGTGCGTGAGTGACAGACATGCTCATGTTGAGCTCCAACTTCAGTGCTAAAGGAGCCTTTCTTTTATTTCTTTCTTGCCTTTAATAAATATTTACCTAAGTTAACATTCTTGAATATATTTCTTTAAAGGTGCATGGAGTGAACGATCTGGTATTTCCTGCCAACGATGGATTGCCATGGGCAGTATATCGCACAGCATTCAGAAAAAAACAGGGTTTAGGTGGCGAGGCATCTCAACATCAAGGATTTGGGGGAACCAGTGCTGTATACACCACAGAAGTACGAAGACTGAAAAGGTGTGTTTCTCGTCGTGCATTCTAGCGCCTGTAAGCAAAGACCAATGAGGCGTATTTCCAGAGACGCCAAAGATAACTGATTTCCATTTTCCAAATATGACTGTTTTTCTTTGGCTTCACTTCATGTTCCTGTCCCGCGCTATGATCTCTCTGCAATAAAAGACAAAAATAGAAGTCCCAGGCCACGTTTTCAGCAACTACACAGACCAGCGGGAAAGGGGGATTGTGTGACAAATAGTGTTTTACATGGTACTGCAATTTGAGGTTTACTCCTACATGAGGAAGACGAGAAGTATCAAATAAAACGAGTTATGGTGCCTCTGACTTCTACCCTCTTGAAATGATTCGAGAACGTGCTGTTTTCGGCACATATCAATTGCTGTCCGCCAAGCAGCCTCGACCGTCGCGTTTCTCTACAGCTGAAATTGATCTACGGCAGATGACATCTCACTTGCCATACTCCAATCACTAGAAAGTATAGAGAGCCCGTCTCGGTCGTTAGATTGTTGTCTATAATTTGCAAATCAACGTCATTAATCTGAACAGAGTGTTTCTAAAATCCACGAAATAAGTTTCAGAGACCGGCAGCTTTGCTCCCAGCAACTCACCTGAAGACCACAATCATAAAAAGATAGACCAGAACACCTCAGCCTCATCCGCACGACCGATGCTCCATAATAGGACATTTACCATACACCATAAGAAGCTACCGAACATTACAGGCCCTTTGGTCCACAATGTTGTGCTGAACATGAAACCTACACTAGAAACTCCCGGGAAATCCGCAACATCACAGTTCTCTAATTTTCTATTACAATTTTCTGTTATATCCGCCTCGCTGGCAGCGTATTCTACGCACCCACCACTTTCTGAGTAATACAAAGAAACTTACCTCTGACAGGCCCCATTGTACCTACTTCCAAGCTCCTTACAACTATGCACTCTTACCCATTTCAGCCCTGGTGGTGGGGGGGGGGGTGGAAGAAAAAAAAAACTTTGTCTATCCAAACGATCAATGCCTCTCATCATCTTATACATCTCCATCATGTCACTTCTAATCCTTCCTCGCTCAAAGGAGAAAAGGCCAAATTCACTCAACCTATTCCCATAAGGCATCTTCTCCATTCCAGACAACATCCTTGTAAATCTCTGCTGCATATCTCTATGGTATCCGCATATTTCCTGACGTGACGTGATCAGAAATGAAAATATCACTAAGACTATGACTATTGCTCCGCCTGAATTTATACTATACTGCCGAGGCTCAGATCCGACCACAAGTCTATTGCTCTGGCTGCTGCCGTCTTGCCCATTTAGGTCTCTGCACTCATCAATATCCAGAGACGTATACATGTTGCTGAGGGGAATTGACACAGGGGGATCCTGGACTTACATATTCGTCCTTTATCTCTATGTGTTATGCCATCTTCCCCCCCCCCCCCCCGCATTCTGCACTATTGCTTTTACCACCTGCTCAAAACAATTATATGTCAAATCATTTGCCTCGAGCATAGTATTAAGTTTATCTACCTCCAGTTTCTTACTGCGGTCTTTCATGAGCTGGCGTTGGCTGCATATCCCGCAGGTGCAGTAATCAGGGAGAAAACGAGAATTCATTAATTTCCACATTCTAACAAGGGAACATTCCACTTCTATGTCTGACATTCTGCCTGCAGTGTCACAATGGGAAATCAAGACCAAATCTTCCTAACTGTTTCTTCGGTCTCAGGGATCTTCGATTTTCTCGTGGACATCTGTTCAGTCAAATCTTGAAGCTCCACTCTCGCCACCGGCCTACTCCAGAAAAATGTCGCCCTTCGTTACTCTTCTGTACCTAATTTAATTCATAGTGCTATTGTTCCGCTTCTGATTAGGTGTCTGGAATATCGGAATGTCCGTCAAGCTCTCGCTTTATACAATCTTCGCGGACTTGCCAGTAACCGCCTCGAAGTGCGCTCTTTTCAGACTCTCTCCCTCTCCGAGGACATTTCGGACTTCGTAGCTACTTTCTGCGTAAATACGTTTGTAAATTGGCTGATGATACTAACGTATCTGTCTGATTCTCCTATCTGTTCCCCTCTCTGCTCCTCGATAACCCTTATACTATTGGGCGGCCTATGATTAAACACCCAGAAGAATTATTGACCCCTTCCTGTTCCTA
Source organism: Mobula hypostoma (assembly GCF_963921235.1). NCBI lineage: Eukaryota > Metazoa > Chordata > Chondrichthyes > Myliobatiformes > Myliobatidae > Mobula > Mobula hypostoma. Next base: position 22,690,311 of record NC_086106.1, read on the forward strand.
ATCTCCACACACAGAGAATTCAGACAATTTCTCCATAATGTCCACCTTTTCTGCAGCCGTGACACTACGTCTGATCAACGGTGCCACAGCCCTCTTCTTTTTCCTCCCTCCATGCCCTTTCAGAAACACCTGAAACCCTGCACTTGAAGTAACCATACTGTACCTGAGTCATCCAAGTCTCTGTAATGACCACACCATCATAGACCCAAGTACTGAACCATGTTCTAAGCTCATCTGCTTTGTTCAAAATACTCCTTGCGTTAAAATAGACACATCTCAAACTGTCGGTCTGAGTGCGTCCCTTCTGTATCAGCTGCCTATCCTCCCTCACACACTGTCTCTGAGTTTTTTTTTCTATCTGTGAGCCAACTGCCTCCTCCCGAGTCTTTCCAGTTCCAGACCCACCCCGCATCAATTTTTGTTTAAACTCTCTCGAGTAGACTTAGCAAACCTCCCCGCCAAGATATTGGTTCCCCTGGGATTCAAGTGCGACACAATGTTTTGATCGTGACACAGGACGCCCCCTAAGCCCTCTATGGTGGCAAGCGTATGCAGTTTATACGGCAATCGGGGTCTGCAAAAAAACCAGCACAGGCGCCTGGCTCAGCAGCTCCTTTAACGATTGGAAGTCTTCTTCACAGTTCGCATTCCGCCTTGTTCCAACAGGGTCCGAAGGGCGAAGTTACGGTTTACTCTCCTCTACCATTGTCCTCCTCCCTTTCTTCCCCAAGGAAGAGTAATAACCACACAGAAGCAGAGTTAAATGGTGACTCACTTTCGCGTAGAACTTCATGAAGTAGATTTAACTTTATTGTCATTGTACCGAGTACAGATACAAAGCCAATGACATGCAGTTAGCATCTGACCAGAAATTCAAAGAATGGTGTTATTTACAAAATAACTGCGAATAAATAGTGCTACAGCAAACGAATATAAAAGTAACTTGACAGTACAATATGTATGCAATACGACTTAGCGCTGTGATATGAAGTTCAGCAGTGTCACAGCCTCAGGGAAAAAGGTCTTCTGGTGCCTACTCGTGCGGGAGCGGAGGTCCCTGTAGCGCCTACCGGATGAGAGGAGTGTGAAAAATCCATGGTTAGGGTGAGATGCATCCTTGATAATGCTTTTCGACCTGCCCAGGCAGCGTTTATGGTAGATATTTTCAATAGTGGGCAATTGGGTATCGATAATCTACTGGACAGTTTTCACCACACGCTGGAGTGCTTTGCAGTCCGATAGGGGAATGTTGCCATATCACACGGAGATGCAGCTGGTGAGTTTGTTCTCAATGGTACAGCAGTAAAAGTCCGTCAGTATCCTGGGACAGAGATAAGCTTTCTTGATTCTCGCAAGAAATAAGGGGCTGTTGCCCCTTTTTCATCAGGATGGAGGAGTTCAGGGACAAGGTAAGATCCTCGGAAATGTGGGCACCAAGGATCTGAAGCTTGATACACGCTCGACTAGAGTTCCGTTGATGTAGTTGGGGAAGTAAGTGTTGCTCCTAGCATGCCAGAGTTCCACAATGATCTCCCTGGTCCTCTGGGTGTTAAGGGACTGATTGTTGTCGGCACACTACGCGGCTAGGTGCTAGACCTCTTTCCTGTAGGCCGTCTCGTCATCCGCTCTGTTCAGGCCGACCACCGTGGTCTCTTCTTCGACTGATTATGGAGTTAGAACCATATACAGGAACAAAGTAATAGGTTAAAATGCAGTACTGAAGAGTGCTCAGCACACAACCTTGAGGCACGCGGGTGTTGAGGGTGAGAATGGAGGAGGATTGGTTGTCTAACGTAACTGATTGGGGTCTGCTAGTCAGGAAGTACAAGGTTCAATGGCAGAGTGATGAGCTGATACCAAGCTGGCGAAGTTTACTGATCAGATGGGAGGGAATTGCAGTATTGAATGTCGAACTAAAGTCAATGAACACAATTCTGACGTAAGAGTAGGGGCTGTCCAGGTGGGTCAAAGCAGAGTGAAGTGCCGTGGAGATGGCATCCTCTGTTGACCTGTCAGTGGGATTGGAAAATTGATGGGGGTCCACGGTCGTGGGCAGACAAGATTTCCGATATGTTAGAACAAATCTCTGAAAACACTTTACAATGTTGAATGTGAGTGCAACTGTACGGAAGTTATTCAGGCCCGCGGCAGTGGACCGCTTCGGCACTAGTAGGATGGTGGCGATCTTAAAGCCTGTGGGGGAAACTGCCTGGTCCCGGGACAGAATGAAAATGTTCTTGGGGACCTCGGCCAACTACTCTGTACAGACTCTGAGCACACGGCCAGGCATTCCATTCAGACCAGCTGTCTTCCGTACATTCACCCTGCTCAGGGTGGGGCAGACATCGGAGGTGGAAAGTGAGAGAGGCAGTTCACCGGGTGTGGAATCCGCTTTGAGGGCGACCTCCTTGTTCTCTCGGTCAAAGCGAGCGGATAAGTAATTGAGCTCATCAGGGAGGGAAACAGAGCTGGAATGGGGCCAAATATTAGTTGGTTTGAAGTCTTTAATGACCTGTATGCCATACCACATGCGCCTGGCATCTAAAGAGTTGAAATGCTCTTCGATTCTCTCTTTGCATATGTGTTTAGTCTGAGGGATTCTCCTGCTCAGGTGGACCCTGGCTGAGATGTGAGCCTCACGGGCTCCAGACCTGAGCGCTGAATCTCTGGCTCTGAGTAGGAGGTGAACTTCTCTGTTCAGCCATGGTTTCTGATTGGGGAACGTTTTGTTTCTTTTCGCGATGCCACTCTATATACACACTAGTTGATGTGCTCAAGGACATAGTTGGTATATAAATCAAGGTTAACCTGAGAGTCTTTGGTGGCATGTGTAGCAAACTCGCTCCACTCTGTGTGTTGCAATTGGTGCTGAAGAGCAGAATCAGCACCCTCCAGCCAGATCTTAATAGACTTCATTGTGGGTTTCCAACGTTTAATACCCGAGATATACTTGGGAAGCGTTTGCAATGAAAGACGGTCAGACTGTCCCAGGTGGGGGAGGATAGTTGATTTGTAAGCATCAGCCACATTTGTGTACACATGATCTAAAGGTTTATTACACCTGTTGGTTCATAACACATTTTGGTAAAATCTTGGAAGCACAGTACGTAGGTTACAATGATTAAAGTCCCCAACGACAATAAAGACTCCGTCTGGATGCAATGTCTGCAGCTTGCCAGTTGCAGCACTGAGGTCTTTCATGGCTACATTCGCATTAGCATCCGGTGGAACATAAACTGCAACAGCAACGATGCATGTAAACTCTCGACGTTGATTAAAGGTCTACACTTAATAATCAGGTATTCCAGATCAGCAGAACAGCAAGTGTCAGCAGTCGCAGAGTTAGTACTCCATGAACGATTCACGTAGATGCATTAACCAGCTCCCCTACTTTTACCTGTCGCTATTGCAGCTCTGTCAGCTCTGAAGACCGAGCGCCCTTCCAGTTCCACCAAGTAGTTTTGGACATCACTATTTAGCCACGTTTCCGTAAACAAAAACATGACGTTGCAATATATAAGCCTTCTTTGTGGAGGGTCTAAGTCCTTAGTTCTTCCAGCTTGTTTGTCAGAGATCGAACATTAGGAAGGAAGATTATTGGTAGCACTGCCCGGTGTGGTTTTAGCCTTAGCCTCGCACGCAGACCTCCACGCTTCCCCCGTTTTTGTTTACGGTCTCGACGCCGGCGCCGGGCCCTTCCGGTCGGAGCGATTTGAATGCAGGTCTCCGCTATGCCCTTACTAACTCCGGAAGTAGGTGGACGAAGTTGAATGGATAGTCCGAAACTGTGCTGGTGCATTGAGAGTTAATGACCAAAAGTGACTGTTTGTTGTAAGTGCAGTTCGCATAGCCGAATCGAGCGAACACGCAGGAAACAAGCAGATGAATTAACAGCATTTTTCAAAATCTGGTAAAACACAGGGAGCCTCCCGATTCTTAGTCGCCGCCATTTGAATTGGTTTTGATTTGAGTTGAGTTGATTTAAGGTAGAGCCCTCGGAGCCAAGAAAAGAGCGCAAAACGCTCTCAGTCTGGGACCCTGGCCTTGAGATTACCGCTTCTTCGACGAATCTAAACTACTCCCTTCCAGAGACTGTGTGCCTAGCATTGCTGACAGACGTCTTGCAAAAGTGGCACTTCGCCAGGGAAAGATATAGCCCTTCAGATTTCAGACGGCCCAGCACATCCCGTGCAATCGCTTCCTAATCCTACAATGTGGACCCAAACATTATCAGGTCGTGCAGAAACAGCAAAACGTCACGAATGTTCATATCCCCCACCGTTTTCTCCATGACACGCTGAATGTTCGCAGGACTGCGGGTATGCTTTGGGGCATCTCTTCGAACTACAACAATCTCAAAAGTCAAATAAATGCCGTCTTCTCGTTCTCAGCCTCACACATGGGGATCTGTTAGTATCCACTCCTCAAGTCCAGAACACTGATCCACTACGCTCCGATCAAACAGGCCAGCGATCCTTTGGACCGTTTACTGGTCGGGACGTTACGTCTGCTCATACTCCAGTAGTCCACACACATCCATACCTCCAATTCTGCTTCCTGACCACGACAATTGAGGGCGCACAGGGGCTTCTTGACCCAATGATAATCCCAGCTTCCTTCAATTTACACAAATTGTGCCTGACGTCGGTCACGACCTATCTCTGAACGGGGTGTGCTCCGTTACCCGGATAGTGGGACGAGTGCTCTTGGACAGACACCCATCAAACGTGTCAGCGGAAAAGACACCTTCAACTTTCTTCCAACCCAGAAGTACCGGGGAGTCCCAAAGCTTGACTGACAAAGCGATCAACTATGTACTTTTTCGGATAGTTTCTCTCGCGTTTGTTTTACTGCGACACTGGATATTACTGTCACCGAGAAAAAAAGATGGGCATTGGGCAGCCTCCGCTTGAAGGTGACCCCCCACTTCGTAGTGTTGCTCACAGTCAATGCTATCCTGTTCGCCTCTACAACCGAAGATTTCTGCATTCCGGGCCTCACCAGTATTCAAAAAAAAACAAAAGTCCCTACTCTCCCTCGTAGTTTGACGGATCACCCAACAAGAGACCACCACATTAGGGCATTCCGTAAAATTTGTGTTTTCAATTATTCTCGCTTCTTCCCTGGGCCGTAACGGATAATGAGCTCAGGAAGTTTTCTCTGGCTTTCTCCTTGTAACCTCCCATGCGGCTCCGCACATTAGGAGTGTTGCTACCCATAACAATTAAAACATCGCCTTTCTGTACGGGGTCCGGGCAAACTAGTGCTAACGTATCAAGCACATGAGCAACGGTACAGCAAAGTAATCTGCGAACCTGTGTCAAGTATGGCTGTCGCATAAAACTCTGTATCTGTAGCGATACACTTGAGCTTAGCCCCCAAAAGGCTTAAGGAAAATGTTTTTTTTTTTTTTTTTTTGCTTCGGTGTGTTTCTTCATATGTTACAGGAAATGTGTTCCATCCGATGTCCCAGGCCGTCCCACACTGCGTCTCTTTAAAGTATTTCCAACGACTCCCTTTGCTTAGCTACCCGGATTCTCACTCTCCGAGTGGTTTCCCGTCGTTCAATCTCCCGACTGAAAGCAATCTGATCACCAAGTTATACCAGACAAATCCGACCACTCGCCTTCTCTGCTTAGAATATCCTCCTCCCTGTCAGCTCCTTCTTACGTGGGGATGGAGCACACCCGCTGATAACAACAGGGACATCTAAGTTCTCAACTCTGCCACAATCTGCTCTACCACTCCCCGGGGCAAGCCATCCGTGGTCACTTCGCCGCAGCGGAGGACGGGCCCGTCATTCGAGACAATCGAAGACCATAAGCGATCAGGTTCAGAGAGTGGGCGCCTTCCTCTATTTGGTCCACCATTAAGCCATCTGTTAGTCCCTCTGCGCCACAATCAATTTAGTTGCCTCTCTTGCAGTAAGAATTAGGCATGAAATTTTTGTCCCTTCTCCTTACACATGTTCTGAAACCCCGTCATGGACTACATTGGGTTTCCCGTCGTCGCACCAAACACCTTATCTCGCGGTCACGTGTAGGCAGACGAAATGGCAAAATGGGTGTGTGCTTTTACGACTCTCACAACGACAGCAGCCTGCCCACTCGAACTTTCAACCAATCGTTGTTGTTTTACGTCATCTGAGCACTGCCACTCATCTAACAATTCAGAGTTCTGTTCTGCCCAATTCTCATACTCCTCTTACCATTCAGGGGTGTGCTTCGTGTCTGGGAAAAGACGAAACGACGATAGCTGACAATTTGAACTCTAGGATTGTTTTCATTTATTCGCCAGAGAAGTAAGGGCCGATGCTAACTCATATTTTCTTTCCTCCTCACTGGCGGCGGGGACTCATTAGATATTCCAAATCAGACCACAGCTTCCTCTCGCTAAAGCAGAAACAGGAGAACCCTGGCATCGAAGCCTTCGCCTTTATCCGCGGACGTCTTGACTCGCAATTTTACCCTTTCCCTTACACTCTCTTCTTCCGGGCTGGTATTGAGAGCCCACTGCTACGCCTGTCCTGGGATCCCTATAGTACCAGGCAGAGCCACTGCCGTAACATCAGCGCTAGTCCGAACCAAAACAAAGTCTGTGCCTGTCATATATCAAATCTCTACCCCCGAATCGTACCTTTATCTACAGCTTTGAAAGTATTTAAATGTCAAACTAACAATTCATTGGGAGTACGAATATATACCTCTCTCAATACGCCCGCATTCCTTACCGGTAACCCAGTGGAATAACACCACCGCTCAACCCTGAAGGCATCCATCTTAGTATAAATATGAACACACAAACCACTTATTCAATACTCAGGGCAATCACACAGCTTCCAACGAAATCAATCCCGAAAGATACCCCCACAAATGTAACACTCAGGGTCTTTCAGCAGCGCAAGTCTAGGGAAGACACCTTCTGATCCCACAATATGTATGAGATTGAGGTGCAAAACCTCCTGTTTCCGTTGATGCTGCGTGATATTTTACCCTTTGGCAAATCCGTATCACGAAATAAAAGACATCATATGCAATTAAACGATTTAGCTTTAAAATTCATAATTTCACAGAAGTTTTAGTAAAGTAAGACAAAAAGCACCTATTTTAATGAAGCAGTCAAACCTGCACAAGTTGGAGCTCACAGTTTCCCGTCCGTTGCCTCTTCATCGATTTCCGTGGGCTTGGTCGACTCTCGCCGCACTCCAAGTCCAGTACTTTCTGTTGTCTATGACCTTTCCTTCATGGCATCTTCTTTCTCCATCTTCCGCCGAACAAATCTCCTCGATCACCTCGGTTGTTGGCACACAGCCAGAAAAAAAAAATAGATAAACACTCCGCGCATTATCCAGAATTATAGCCAAAGCACTGCTGCTACAAAGAAAAATGTTACATTAGTAGTGAAACCTTTCCCAGTGTGTTATAAAAGTACTCAGATATACACTGATCTTGCTCAAAAGACAATAAGATATGGAGCAGAAGTATGCCATTCGGCTCTTCGAGACGGCTCCGGCATTCAATCGTGGGCTGATCCAATTCTGCCAGTTATCTCCACTCCACTGCTTTCATCCCATGTGTTTCCATGCCCTGGTTAACCAAGAACCTGTTTATCTCTGTTTGAAATAAACTTAGTGACTTGGCTTCCATAGCTGCTTGTGGCGACAAATTCCAGAAATATACCATTCTTTGACTATTAGCGATGTCAAGAAAAGTAAGTCGTCAAGCAGGAATCTGACTACAGCGAAGAGGGAACATATCGTTGGTGAATATTGGCAAAGAGACATCAGTGCTATGCGCCAGTAGATAAGGCGCTGCAGTGGAGCAATATTTGCAGACTTCATCAAAATGAGAATTGGATATAACGATCGTTTGTAATGGTATAGAAAACAAGACCATAAGACCATAAGACAAAGGAACAGATATCGGCAATTCGGCCCAACGAGTCTGCTCCGTCATTTTATCATGAGCTGATCCATTCTCCCATTTAGTCCCATCCCCCGCCTTCTCACCATAACCTTTGATGTCCTGGCTACTCACATACCTATCAATCTCAGACATAAATAGACATAATGATTTGGATGCCACTGCCGCCCGTGGCAACAAATTTCATAGATTCACCATCATCTAGCTAAAATCTTCGCATTTCTGTTCTGAATGGGTGCCCTTCAATCCTTAAGTCATGCCCTCTCGTACTAGAGTATAATGGGAAACAACTTTGCCACATCCACTCTATCCATGCCTTTCATTACCCGAAATGTTGCTATGAGGTTGCCCTCATTCTTCTAAATTCCAAAGAGTACAGTTCAAGAGCAGAAAAACGTTCCTCATATGTTAATCCTCTCATTCCCGAAATCATTCTAGTGAATCTTCTCTTTACCCTCTCCATCGTGAGCACATCTTTTCTTAAATAAGGAGACCAAAACTGCCCACCGTACTCCAAGTGAAGTCTCCCCAGCGCCTTATAGTCCCACAACATCACATACCTGCTCCTATACTCTTTTCCTCTAGAAATGAACGCCAACGTTGCATTCACCTTCAACACCACCGACTCAAACTAGAGGTTAACCTTAAGGGTCTCTTGTACGAGGACTCCGAAGCCCCGTTGTATCTCAGAACTTTGAATACTCTCCACATTTAAATAATAGTCTGCCCGCTTATATCGTATGCCAAAGTGCATAACCATACACTTTCCAAAACTGTATTTCATTTGCCACTTCTTTGCCCATTCTTCCAATCTGTCCAATTCTCTCTACAGACTCTCTGTTTCCTCAGCACTACCAGCCCCTCCACCTATCTTCGTATCGTTAACAAAATTAATCACAAAGCCATCTATTCCATAATCCAAACCGTTGATGCACAATGTAGAAGAAGCGGCCCCAACACCAACCCCTGTAGAACACCACTGGTAACCAGCAGCCAACCAGAATAAGATACCTTTATTCCCACTCTCTGTTTCCTGCCAATCAGCCAATGCTCTATACACATATGTAACTTTCCCGTAATTCCATGGGCTCTTATCTTGTTAAGTAGCCTTATGTGTGGCACCTTGTCAAAGGTCATCTGAAAATCCAAATATACAACATCCACTGCATTTCACTTGTCCAGCCTACTTGTAATTTCTTCAAAAAATGTAATAGGTTTGTCAGACAGGATTTCCCTTTAAGTAATCCATGCTGAGTTCTGCCTAACTTGTTATATGCCTCCAGGTACACCGTAACCTCACCCTTAACAATCGTCTCCAACAACTTACCAATCACCGATGTCAAGCTAACAAGTCCATAATTTACTTTTTGCTTCCTCGCCCCCTACTTAAATAGCGGAGTGACATTTGCAATCTTCCAGTCCTCAGGAACCATGCCAGAAGCTATCGACTTTTGAAAGATCACTGCTAATACCTCCGCAATTTCCATAGCTACTTCCTTCAGAATACGAGGATGCAATGGATCTGGTCCGGGTGATTTATCTACCTTTAGACTATTCAGTTTCCTGAGTACTTTCTATGTCGTAATTGTGACCATGCACACTCCTCTTCCCTGCCATCCTTGAATGTCCGGTATACTGCTGATTTATTCCTCAGTGAAGACTGATGCAAAATACACGTTCAGTTCCTCCGCCATCTCCTTATCTCCCATTACAATTTCTCCAGCTTTATTTTCTATCAATCCTATATCTACTCTCTCCTGTCTTTTACATTTTATATACTTGAAAAAGCTTTTAGTATCCTCTTTGATATTATTTGCTAGCTTCCTTTAATAGTTAATCTTTTCCCTCTTAATGACCTTCTTAGTATCCTGTTGTGAGATTTTAAGAACTTCCCAATCCTCTGTCTTCCCAATATTTTTTGCTTCCTTGTATGTCCTCTCCTTTGCTTTAAATTTGGCTTTGACTTTTCTTGTTAGCCACGGTTGCATCCTTTTCTTATTCGAAAATTTCATCGTTTTTGGAATATACCTGTTTTGCACCTTTCTCACTTCTCGCATAAACTCCAGCCACTGCTGCTCTGCCGTCCTTCCCGCCAGTGTCCCTTTCCAGTCAACTTTGACCGGTTCCTCTCTCATGTCTCTATAACTTCATTTACTCCACTGAATTACCAACTCATCAGATTTCGGCTTCCATTTTTCAAATGTCACAGTGAACTCAATCATCTTACGATCACTGCCTCCTAAGGGCTCCTTCACCTCAATCTCTCTAATCACCTCCGGTTCTTTACACAATACCCAATCTAGTATAGACGATCCCTTGGTGGGCTCAACAACAACCTGTTCTAAAAAGCCATCTCGCAGACATTCTACAAATTCTCTCTCTTGAGATCCAGTGCCGACCTGATTTTTCCAATCCACTCGCACGTTAGAATCCCCACAATTATCATAACATTGCCCTTCTGATATGCCTTTTGTATTCCCTGTTGTAATTTGTAGTCCACATCACTGTATCTGTTTGGAGGACTGTTAATAACTGCCATCAGGGTCCATCTACCCCTGCGATTTCTTAGCTCAACTCATAAAGATTCTGCACCTTCCAATCCTATATTATCTCTTTCTAATGATTTAATATAATTTCTTACCAATAAAGTCACTCCTCCCCCTTTGCCTACCTGCCTATCCTTCCGGTACACCGTGTATACATGGACGCTCATCTCTCAAAGACATGGATCCTTTAGCCACGTCTCAGCGATGGGCGCAACATCATACCTGCCAATCTGTAGCTGTACGACAAGATCATAAACCTTATTCCTTATGCTGCGTGCAATTAAATATAACACCTTAAGACTAGTATATATTTTTAAACATTCGCTTTGATTTCACTGCAACTTTATTGCACTACAACTCATCCCAATGTCTACAAATTTGCCCCATCACCTGCCTGTCTTTCCTGACATCTTTACTGCTCACTATCTCAGATTTACCTCTGTTTTCCCCTCCCTGCGCTCTATCATTCCGGTACCCACCCACCCCCCCCCCCCGACAAAGTAGTTTAAACCCTCCCTAAGAGCTCTATTAAACCTTCCCACCAGGATATTGGTCCCCTTCGGGTTCAGATGTAAGCTATCCATTTTGAACAGGTCAACTTTCCCCAGAAGATATCCCAATGATCCAATAATCTGAAGCCCTGCCCCCTGCACCAGTCTCTCAGCCGCGCATTCATCTGCCCGATCCTACTATTCTTGCCTTCGCTAGCACGTGGCACAGGTAGCAATCAAGAGATTACTACCTTAGAGGTCCTGCTTCTCAGCTTCCTTCCTAAGTCCCAGCAATCTTCTTCAGGACATCTTCCCTGTCCTTTCTATCTTGTTGGTACGAACATGTACCAAGACAACTGGCTGCTTGCCTTCTCCATTCAGAATATTCTGGACCCGATCCGAGACATCCCGTACGCTGGCAGCTTGGAGGCAATACACCATACGGGTATCTAAAATAACTGTTAGTGGGCCGCAGCTGTGTTACTGTGTGAACATTTTCTCATTAATTCGAAGAACGAACGTGATTGTAATAGAGAAGGTGTTAAGTCGGGATGCTAGGTTATTGAAATAAACCAGTACATAATATAAAAACCAGCAGTATATATTTTTTTTAAATGATTATATAAAGACGAGAGGTTTAGCTAAAATGGACTTTGATCCCTTTGGGGACGAGAAAGGGGAAGTGATTGAAGGCAAGGGGGAAATGACTGAGGCTATGAACGACTATTCTGTGTCAAGTTGCACGTTGCAGGACACAACTCACATGACCAGGAGAAATGTTATGGATCCAAAGGGAGTTTAAGACTTCGATATAACGGTTAGAACAAAACAGTTAGTTCTGAGCAAAGATCTGGGCCTGAAGGTATATAAATCACCTGGTCCTGATGAAATGCATCCCAGAGTACTGAAATTAATGGTAAGTATTCTAGTAGAGGCTTTTGTGATATTTACCAAAGCTTAGTGAATACTGGGCAGGTCATAGCGGATAGGAAGACAACGAATATCACGCCACTGTTTGAAAAGGTACGCAGGCATAAGGGTAACTATATGCCAGGTGAATAACACCTGTACTTGGGAAAATGCTTGAAATTATCATTAAAGAATAAGAGAGGCATCTGGAAAGAAATTGATCCTTCAGCCAGGCACAGCATTTATTCAGCAAAGGCAAGTCCTACTTGATAAACTTATTGGGGTTCTTTGAAAATATAACTAGTGCAGTGGATACAGAGGAACAGATGGACGTTATCTGCTTTGATTTCCGACAGCGATCGAGAAGGTGCCGCATAAAAGAGTTATCCCTAATATAAGGAAGCGTAAATTTTCTGATGTGTTAGCATGGATGGAACATTGGATAGCAAGTAGATAGCAGAGAGCTGTGGGGATACATGTTTGTTACCCTAGATCAGAATCGGTGGTCAGCGGTGTGCTGCAGGGTTAGCTACTGAGCCCACAACTTTTCAATGATCTGGATGTGGGGACTGAGTGTAGTCTATCTGAGTTTGTTGATGATACTAAATTGAATGGAAAAGCAACTTATGCAGAACACACGGAGAGTCTGCAGAAAATAAAGATAGGTTAGGCGAGTGGGCAAAATACTGCCAGATCAAGTACATTGTTTGTAAATGCGAGGTCATCCACTTTGTAAGGCAGAATAAAAGAAAAAAATATTATTTAAATTATAAAAATGCAGCATGTCGTTATGCAGACGGAGTTGGGAGTGATTATACATGAATCACAAAAGTTTTCTTGCTTGTTCAGCAGGTTATCAAGAAGCCAGATATAATTGTCGGCGTTTATTGCAAGCATGATTGAATTTAAGAGCAGGGAGGTAATGCTGCGACTGTGGAGGGTACTACTGAATCTGCAATTGGAGTACTGGATGCAGTTCTGGTCTCCTTACTAGAGGAAGGAGATATTGGCTATGGAGGCGATGCAGAGGAGATTCACGAGGTTGCTTCCAGAGTTGAGGCGCTTAGACTATGAAGACAGATTGAAGAGCCTGGGAAAGTTGATCGCCGGAATTCAGAAGAATGAGAGGAGTCCTTATCGAAACATGTAAAATTATGAAAAGGATGGATAAAATTCAGGCAGGAAAGTTGTTACCACAGGTGGGTGAGACCAGAACAGCGCACACATACCCTCAAGATTCAGAGGAAGAGATGTAGGACTGCTGAGAAAGAAATGGCTTTCACAGATGCTGGTGAGACTGTTAAATTATCTGCCCAATGAAGCACTGGAGACTTCCTTGGTAAATATTTTCAAGATACGGTTAGATAGATTTCTGCATTTTAGGATAATTAATGATTATAGCGTAAAGGGCAGGTAGGTGGAAATCAGACCATGACCAGATCAGCCATTATATTATTCACTGGCGGAGCAGCTTCTACAGGCCAGCTACTTACCCAAGATTCACCTTCCTGTGTTGTTTTGTTCTTTTTAATTTCAAAAGGAACTCCATCGTAAATGCACATTTGACTCTTTAAGATTAATCGGCGCAGAAATACCGAATCAAAAGTGGTTTCACTGTGGGGATATCGGCCTGGATTGATTTCCTTGAACTCTCTGTGATTGTCCAAAAAAAAATTATTAAGTAGATTTGTGTTTAAGCCCGTTTTAAAATATACTCAGGGAAGGTGATAAAGTCGCGTGTTTAAAGACACCGAAGGGGTTAAGCGTTGGTGGGTTTAAGACATTGCCTTTGACTAATGCTTGTGTTCTGACAGATGTGAAAACCGCAACGGCAATTTATTATTGATTAAGGTTTAAAATCGCTGTATTATGAAAGAAATGTTCGATCATGGAACGTTAGTTTGATAGAACAGCGCTGAAAGGTGGCATGTTTGAGCAGACAAGCGCTGAAGTAACGGGAGAGGATCTATCTAATATCATTTTGAGTACCAGCAGATGCGAGGACAAGGGCCGTCCATACTTTTGGAAAGAGCGCGGAGTTGGCAAATGTCCCGAATTGGAAGTCGAGTCTCCAGCAGATGAAGGCGGGGACAGTAAATAAATGTTCATATTTCTGCGGTTTGAGGGGATAGAATTGACTCCTGTGATAGGTACAATGATCGTTTCAGCAGCTGATTTACATTCTGAGTTCAGTTTGGTAATTGCATCACTGGTCGGTAAATGCAGATGTACATTTCAACGTGCCAAATTTATTTTGTGCTGGCAATGTTCCCTGGAGTCAATCCCACACCAGATGGGGAAGAAGAATACGAGGCTGGGTCTCAGCAGGTTTTTCAGTTCCTGCATGAATGCCAGTGCTCGGATAATATGAAACAAGTTGAGACTTCTAGGCTGCTTAAAAGGTGAAGGCGCGGATATAATGAGTTTACCTGAGACAGCAAATCCTTTAGCTGCGAAATCTAATTATATGCAATATCTGGAGGATGCGTTCGGCTACCGGAAGTGCAGCAGACCTTAGGCTACAGTTTAGGCACATATTCCAGGAGGAAATAGAGAAGATATTTCCCTATATTTACAGGTGGGAGCAGCCGCTGCACAGTTTGTGCCACAAAGGTGTCAAAGAACATTCTGAGGTAAATTGCTTGAGGATAGAGTAAGTGGTGAAAGGCGCTTTGTCACAGGACATGATTACTCTACATATTCGAATGACCCACAAGATGTAACCTACCCCATTGTTTTACTAAGCTTCTCGAGGAAGCTAGACAGTAAAAACAATGGATGGAAGAGGGAGAGTCCTCCGGATGCAGAGCAGAGTCCTCGGTATAGCCACTTTGGCTAATGCGACCCATGATGTCGCACAACCGGGGGTTTTGAAGGAAGTCGAGAGTGATCGGATGGTCGATGTATTTCGGACAATAGCGATTGGTGCTGCCACCAAGACAGAGACAGGCGATAGTAGGCCAGACTCATTGTTGAAGGCACCAAGGCTAGAGCTGCTACTGAGCTGAGATGATCTTTGCACACGAAGATACGTTTTCCACTGATGGGTGTTAATCTCGAAGTTCATCACACACTACTGGAACAACTCAGCGCTCCCTTTTCCGAGAGTTGCTACTTTGGGTAGCACCAAAGGAGATGAGGATCTTCGGCTACTATAGCTTTAACTAATGGAAATTAACTTTTGTCATGGATAAGAGTGATCTGAGCCGGAGGAAGACACGCGTTATAGGCAGGAAAATCACTCTGTTGTAGACAGGAAGAGTAGAAAGAGGTGCTTAAAGCTGAGGGAGGTAAGCATGGAGGGGGAGCAGGGTGTTGCATCTATCCCCCTAGTCTGATGTGTCTCTGCCATTCAAAAATAGATTGGAGGTCCGGACACCGCAAAATTCCTTTCAAAACTGTGTTATCAATTATGAGTTGACAAGTTTCAATGTCATGAGAACACGTCGCTTTGGTAGGGGCAGAGTGTAACACCCCGGTTAAATTTTTTACTTCAATACCGTAGGAATTTATTTTTTGCATTTCGGTAAAAGTCGTCCGATCCTGTTTTCAGCCTACGTTGGAATTGAACTGGAGATAAAGGCCTTTGATGTTCAACTTACGGAAGTGGTGTTACTGAAACACGATGGTGGAATTGGGTGAAAATCTGGAGAATGCTGGCGGAGGAGTTTTATGATGCATGTTGTTGGGCGCGGGGGTCATATTTAGTGGAATCTTGGAGAAGGCAAGACGGAAAATGGCTGAGTACGGCACCCCTGCTGCATAAGTTGCTTTGTGCAGATCAGATGTTTCAGGGAAGGAGGTCTAATACTCCCGTGGAAAACCCGTTCGAATGAGATCGATTTCGAGCAATAATCGAAAAGGATGATGTGCGTTCACGTAGACGAGAATCCAAGTACCTGAATGAGAGTAATGTTAAAGTTGAGCTGCAATCTAAGTGGAAAATCGGTCTTTCTATTCTTTCTCTCTTTTCTCTGATAAAAAAATACTTCACTTAACATTCATAAATATACTTTTTTTAACTGTATGTAGTGTACGATCTGTTATTTCTTACCAACGGGCGATTGGCGTTGGCAGTATATCACACCGCATTCACGAAAATCAGCGTTTATTTGGGCGAGGATTCTGTACTTCAACGATTTGGTGGGACCAGAGTCGGATACAGGGAAGACGTGTGAAGACTGACAAGGTGGGTTTCTCGTGTCGCAGTCCAGCGTCCGTTAACAGACGCCAACGTACCACATATCCAAAGACGCCAAATAGAAATGAGTTTAATTTTCCATCCAAGACTGTCTTGCATTGGCCTGGTTTTATGTTCCCTCTCAGCGCTATTATTTCTTTTTTCTCTAATAAAAGCCAGGAAAAGATAAATACAAAAAAACAAACAAACAATCAAACAAACAAACAATAAACAGTTTCTAACCCGATGAAGTCACAGGCCATGTGTTCAGCAACTGCCCAGACCAACATGTGAGGAAGCCCACAATGTTGTGCCGAACGTGGAATCTAGAAACTGCCCAGAATCCCAAAACAGCACAGCTCTCTAGTTTTCTAAGCTCCATGTACCAATTAAAGAGTTTTATTTTTTTTAAGATCCTATTACATCCGCCTCTCTCACTGTAGCTGGCAGTGCATTCTAGATCCCATCACTTTCTGTGGTGAAGAAAAAAACATATCTCTGAATTCCCCCATTGCATCTATTCTGAAGCTTCTTAAAACTATCATCCTTGCGTTTATAATTTCAGCCCTGAAAAGAATGTACAGCTCTCCACAGGATCGATAAATCTCATTATGTGAGAAACCCTCTATGTGGTCACCTCTCACCCTTCCTTGCTCCAAGGTGAAAAGACCACGTTCACTCAACCTATTCTCATGAGACATGTTCTTAATTCACACAGCATCCTTGTAAATCTCCACTGCACTCTCTATATAGTATCCACATCTATCTAGTAGTGAGGTGCCCAGAACTGAAAACATCGAGCACATTATCTCTATTGCAAGGTCTGAATTTACCGCCACCGCCCCTCGCCCCCCAGCGCTTCCGAGGCTCAGATGTAACCACAAGGCTGTTGGTCTGACTGCTTCTACCTTCCTCAAATAGGTTTTCCCCTTCAGCAGTACCGGAGGTATATACCGTTTGCTGAAGGGAATAGCGAGAGGGAGACCCTGCAATATTTTTCTCCCTTTATCTTTTTCTGTGTTCAGCCATCTGCTCCCCGAATTCCACAGTATGGCTGTAACCCCTCAATCAAAATAGATATATTTCAAATGCTCTTCATCCCGGATAATCCTCAGTTCATCTAACTCAAGCTCCAGCTCCTAAATGCCGGATTGCATGAGCTGGAGTTTGCTGCACTTTTCGCAGGTGTAGAATTCCAGCATTCTAACGGGGAAGCAAGTTACCGCTATGTTTGCCATCTTGCCTGCGCTGCACAGCGGGAAACCAAGACCAAATCTTCTTACCTGTTTCTTCGGCATAAGCCTCTTCTCGTCGAAGCTTCTTGAGTCAAAGCTTCAAGCTCTCACTCTAACTGCTGGCTTAATTCCAAAAATGTAGTCCCCGAAAAGTCCCTGAAGCTCTTGTTTTATACAATCTTCGCCACTTGCCAATAACCTCCTGGAAGTTTTCCGCTTTCAGATACCTTATCTTTCCGGGGACACGTTGAATAGCCAGTTTCTGCTCGAACTCCGTTTCCAATTTGGCCGATGACACTAACTTAGTGGTCCGGATATCAACCGGAGATTGACGGAGAAGACCATGGAGATAGAGTTCAAATTGCACCGAATCATAAAGGTAGCAATCAAAGTATTTATATAAATCGTGCTCTTGAACATATAAACCCTGCGACTTATGCCTGTATGTATGGATCATAGATTCATGGGCAACTGATTTTAGAAAACATGGAGAAAGAGAGAAAGAGAGAGAGAGAGAGAGAGAGAGAAAGAGAGAGAGAGAGAGAGAGAGATGTTAGGAGGTGTTTGAGGAGATGCTGCCTGACATCTGAAACTTTGACAAGCATATATGGATATATAGTGTGGAGTAAATTGACTGACCTCAACTCAGCCTGTAATCGATGCACCAATATCGTTCATATCTGCCGTTTATTGTCTTATTCCACCAGGAATACAAAGATTGTTTGAAATGAGAGAAAGTCAACATGATTTGAGAGGAACATGTATATCTCAAAAACAAAGGATAAGAACAAATTTCAAAAAAAACAACAACAACAACAACAACTTAGTATTTCGGTCAGAATGGCGAATCTATGGAACAGTTTACTAAGAAATTAAAAAAAAACATGCACACACTTTCTTCCTTCCTTCTTTCCTTGCTCCCTTAACTCCTGGTGGAGCCGTCGGGGCGCCGGCATGACAAACTTTGCACCAGCCTTTTCCATTCATCTATCATGTCGCGGTTGTGTGCCACAGTCTGTGTCACCGCAAATGCTTCCCTGCCCATTCCTAAATGTTGTCCGTCCATCTTTACCTCTGTCTACATCCCCTTCTTTTCCCCTCCACAGTTCTTTGTAGAACGGTCTTTGGAAGGCCACTGGTTCTTGTTACCTGACCGTAGTATCTCAGCTTTATTTTCTTCACCGTTGTGAGAAGGACATCATAGGCGCCAATGTGGGGCCGGATGTTCTTGCGGACCTGCTTGTTTGTGATATGGTCCAAGTATGAGATGCCCATGATTTTGCGATAGCATCTCATTTCCAATGCCTGTGTCTTCCTCTGTAACTCTGCTGTGAGGGTCAATGTTGCACATGCGTACAGGGAGATGGAGAATACTAATGCACACAGGAGTCTGATCTTGTACGTCATTGTGATGTTGTTGTCTCTCCATCTTGTCTTGAGTTTGAATAGTGCAGTCATTGCCTATGCGGTTCTTGCCAGGACATCTGGTCTTCATCTTCCATCACTATTTATTGCCCCCCAAGTATTTGAATTGCTGCACTGTCTCAAGTTTCTGACCATGGACTGAGATGTATGTTATGAAGGCACCGTTGGCATTTGGCATGTGCTTTGATTTATCGGCACTTATTTCCATGCGAAACCTTATGCAGGCTCTTTCAAGGTGGCTGATCAGGTTGGCCAGTTCGTCCACTTTTCCTGCAAGTCCACCAATGTCGTCAGCAAATCTTAGGTTTGTGATAGTCCTCACCCCGATCTTGCCTGTGTCCACATGATCTTCAAGGGCAACACTCATGATTCGTTCCAGGAAGACGTTGAAGAGAGTGGGAGAGTGGAAGCAGCCCTGACGGACTCCTACAGAGATACGGATGCATTCCCCGATGGTGTCCTGCGCGAGTACTGCACGGGTTGCCTTGGCGTAATGCTGATGGATTGTATGAATCAACTTCTGCTCCATGTTGGATTTCTTCATGGTGGCCCATAAGGTATCATGACAGACTCCGTCAAACGCTTTCATGAAATTTATGGAAACGTAGGAAATCAATCTCTCATTTTGAAAGTGTTTCTCACAAATGGTGTGGAGGTTGAAAATCTGCTCAGTGGTGCTTCTGCCCTTAGGGAAGACTGACTGTTCCTCGGCAATGATGTCTTCTGTTTGAGGGCCTCAGTCTGTTCAACATGATTCTGAGCATTACCTTGCTTACATGGCTGATCAAACTTATGGTACGGTAACTTCGGCAAAGTTGGAAATTGCCTTTGTTGGGAAGCACATTGATCAGCGACTGAGTCCAAGTTGTCGGTCGTTCAACTGTCTGACAGATCGTATTGCAGAGGTGGTAAGCATCTGTATCGTGGTCTCTTCTCAATGCATCAGCAGTTCAGCCGGGATGCTGTTAACTCCTGCTGACTTCCTGCACTTCAGTGATCTTATTGCGGATTCAATTGCTTTACGCATGTTTAGTTAGCCATCCTCATTTGAAGATTCCTGCACATTCAGTCCGCTTGGATCCCTTTTGTTCTGGTAGTTGTACAGTTCTGAACAGTACTCTGTCCACCTTTCCATTATTTTCTGTCCTTCTGTGAGATTTTAGCAATTTTGTCTTGGATGGTGTTCACTTTGGCTTGTTTTTTTTTCTTTGGGAAGTTGGAAGGTCTTCTTTGTGTTGCTGTTGGAGATGCTGTCTTCAATATCCGCACATTGCTGGGCTATTCATCTTCGCTTTGCTTTCTTCATTTCCCTCCTGATTTCCTTGTTTATTTTCCTTTAATCTGTTCTTCCTTCAGTTATGTGTTTATCTTTCTTTGATGTCCTTCTTGTGTCCAGGATCTTGTTAATGACCCATGGCTTAGACATCTATCATCACTGTGTTAAAGTTATTTGTGGTGGTCTCCAGGTCTTCATCAAAGAGGAGTATTGGTGCAAACATTCATCCAATTGACCCCTGAAATTATTCAGAGCTCGCCGTGTCTTTCAATTTTTTCTAGGTCTAATCTCTGCTGGTTGTTTTTTTGGCTTGCTCATTCTCCTCAGGCGCACTCTGATGTTCACCATGAAAAAGGTCATGGTCACTGCCTACGCGTTCTACTGGGAATATTCTGGTCTTCGGTCTGTTTACACCAGACTTGTGTCGTCTTTGCACCAAGATGTAGTTCATCTGGTGATGTTGACCAGTAGGGCCATGCCAGGTCCATGTTCGGGACCATGTGCGCTCTCCAAGTGTGTTCGACAGCACCATGCTGTTATAACTAGCAAATGCCAGTAGGCGTTGTCCTCTCTTATTGGAGGTGTCATTGCATTAGAGGCAGCTGAGAACCCCCACTCATCTTATGCGTCTCTGCCCGCCTTGGTATTCCAGTCACCCTGAATGATCAACATTATGTCTTTGTCCACATTATCGATGACATCTTGTGGATTGTGATATAATTCATCAATGTGTTCATCGTCGTAATCTGTTGTTGGGGCGTAGGCTTCTGCCACTGTGATGTTGAATGGCTTCACCCCCATGCGGTTGGCCATGAGTCTGCTTGCCACGGGTTGACATCCTATGACTGCGTTCTTGATGGATTTGTTGACTAGGAACACTACGCCACTCCCATTTCTGTTTTCTTCTCCGCTATTATAAAGTACATGTCCTTCCGCAGTCTGCACTTGTCCAGCGTTCTTCCATCTGGCTTCACAGAGCCGGAGAAGGTGCCAGTTGCACCTCTCCTTTCATGCGTAAGTTCCTTGAGTTTGCCTGTTTGGTTCAGCGTTGTTACATTCCATGTGGCGATTGTGATGTTCTCTCTGCCACTGATCTTCTGTTCCGAATCAGGAGTAGCACTTTTATCGCGTCCGCCTTGGTGCGAGACGGATAGCGCGGTCATTGGTAACCTGCGCTGCGACCGATCCGGTATGAAGTTGCTTTTTGATGTACTCATCATGCGGCGTGTCTTGGGCATCTGAAACCTGGCGGCCCACAACCGAATTCCTCCAACTAGGTATCTCGCCTTGGTCGTGAACACCTGGCCATTATAATTCATCTAAGAACCTTGTCGCCCTGGCTGGTAATTTTATCCTGGAAGTCATTCGCCCAGTGGTGCCGTGTTAACACTACCCCCTCACGTGGTTTAGCCCACCACCTTAATCGGTTTACCGAGGGCATGGCGCTTGGAACCAACGTGTATGAGATTAGGAGATGGATGAGGACCACAGATGCCCGCCCCCCCGTCTAGTAAGTAGCCGCATGAAAAACATCAAAGGTTCTTCTTCTATCCAGAGCCACATATACCACCACACCACAGTTAACAAGTTAAAATAAATATTATTAAAAATGCTTTAATGAACAAATATAAAACATATGATTTAAAATGAATGGGAGCAATGTAAATAAATAATACGGAATCGGATTTATTAGGAGAGAACTATGTTGAAAAAATGCGCTAGGTTTTCTAAAATTGACTCAGTCCACCTTAGGCCACGAACTTACCAATCACCACTGATAACTAAGAGGGGTAGGCGAAATAAGGTGCAGCTGCAGCATAAACCCGTCCGGTCTGTTTTCAATCTTTATTATTATTATTTATTTTTGTTTTATGAAAGTATCGTTATGAAATAATCGTTGAAAATTAGGCTTTTTGGTTTGTATGTACTTACCAAAATAAACTGTTATTCATTCATTCATTCAAACTGTAAAGGGTACCGATGACGTTGACGAAAATCATTCCAGGTTTGAAAGGCTTGCCATGTAAGGAGCGTTTAATGATTGTGTGTGCATAGTCAAGGGAGTCCAAAGGACGAGGGATGATCACGTTAAAATCTACCCAATGGTGAAAGCCTACATAGAGTGGGTATAGATGTGATGCTTCCATTGATGGGACAATCTAAGACCAGAAGACGCCAACTCAGAATAAACGGCGTCCTTTTCGAAATAAGATGAAGAGGAACTTCTTTCGGCAGAGAGCGATGACTCTCTGCAAATCTTAGCCATACATGGGTGTCGCGGGCAAGACGTTATGCATATTTAAGGCAAGCATTTATGTATAATAGATAAGTCAGGATTTGAGGGAAAATGGGCAGAAGACAGACGACTGGGGCTGAGAAGAAAATTGAATCTGCCATTAGGAAATGGGGCACCGGACTCGATGGGTCAAATATCCTAATTCTAATTCTATATATCAATAGCAGAACAGTGAAGATGTTCTAACAGTAAACTATATTCTACATATAAAGCACACAATATCAACCCGATGCACCAGAAATAAAGAGATCAGGTACTTAATAGGGCAAGGCCTCAAGGTAAGTGAGGACTTGACGCAATTAGTTGAGGCTAGTTGTTGCTATGCTGGAGCAACTGGCTGTGGTTAAGAGCTGGTGTTAAATACGCAGTAGGTATTATGTTGGATGCTATTGCCAGTTCACTCCTCTTCGCTATTCCGAAATCGAAAGCTCCCTGTGTTGCTGCACGGACACGAAATGCATTTCGATTTTAGTTTCGGTCAGCGGGGTATGATGCATTTCAGTGAGATATACCAGGTGGTAGGTTGAACTCATAGAACAGTGACATTTGTGGAGAAGTGCGTGTTTTCTTCGATGTCGCGATAGATGTGAATAGAGTGAAAAGTAGCTATACGTCTTGCTTGCCATTGGTGAATTCGATACTGAGATCTGGATATGGTACTACTGTTAAAACTGCGGGACGGAACCAACAGTAATTCCGGCAGTTCCTGTCACCGTAGATGAGAGGGAGGCAAGTGCGTGCGGAGGAAACAGGAGAGACTTGCAAAGATGTTCAAAGTCTGCCTTATCAGAATAGACTGGATGGGATCAGTTGAAAATTGTAGGTGGGTGGACATTTGGAAATTCAAACAAACACAAGCGCAAATAGTTTTAATTTTTCAGTGTGAGCTTTGTTTCAATACATGAGGAGTATGCGGTGTGCATGGATTATGAAAAACTTTGAGAGCGTTCACAAATGTATCCTCATTCTCAAAGAAATGCATCGAGTGAAAGTTGGCTATGTGGTTTCAGAAATGGCTTCCCTACAGGAGTCTGGGCCTGATAATAAAATGAAATTATTGGACAAATACCGAAATGAGAAAGAAACTCTAATACGTGGGCGTCCTTTTAGAACCGATATGAGGATGGATTTCTGTGCCCCGAGAGTGGGGAACCTGTGAAATTCTTTGCAACAGATAGCTGCTTAGGCCAAAACTGCACCTATATTTAGGACGGAGATTAATGGTTCTTTGATTGGTTCGGGTAAAGGGGATACGGGGAGAAGAACGGTGTATGGGAATAAGAAGAGAAATCGATCAGTCATCATGAAATAGCGCCCCAAGCTCAGTGGACCAAAATGGTGTACATGTCCTCCTTTGTTGTTTCATCTCTTCGTCGTATTCACCATATGCAGTGTTTCGGATACTGTGTGCGCAACATCGGCGAGACTCGACGTAGTTTGTGGGGTCACGTTATCGTACAAATTCGCTCTGTCTGCAACAGGGAGAAGTTCCATGTATCCCAACCATTTTAAGTTAATTAGCAAATCCCTTCCAACATGGCGTTCATGCCATCTTATTCTGATATCCTGAGTCAACATCCCACAGTCGGTTTGGGTAGCGTCTAACATGATGGCATGAACACGGATTTCTCCAATGTTCCGTAATTTGTTCCAGGTTCCGTTTACTCCAAATCTATTTCCCAATTGAGGCTCCCATTTACAGCCCTTTTCCTCTCTTCACTTGCTTATCACGCTAATCTATGTGGGTGAACATAGATGTACACTCTATATTAAAAGCCCACAACGCTGACTTCACGACAGTAACATCAGCTGGCATCAGAAGGAATCTAACAGATATCACTCTCTCAGTTATGAGACCTGGCAAGAACACATCTCATGTCATGTGGTCAGGGTGTGTGCACACCAGCTCAGTGATATCTTTACGAAATTCTTCAAAACATCACTTATTCAGATTTCCGATCATCTGCCATCATCCAAGTAACAAATCGCTAAAAAAAAACTTTGAAATTAAACGACGAAACAGCTTCAGCCAGATAGCATTGACTCCAGACGCCATGAATTGCATTGCCCACACTGGACACTAAACATCTGGATCATCTAGAAACCTGGTGTGAAAAAATGGCAGGTGCGATGTGTTCCACTTCAACAACCAGGTTCATCTTACACTGTGAACTGTCGGAAACAGAGGAATGTGGTTGGAAAAAAATACAGGAATCTGAGCTCATAAGTTTCGAGTTCTTGAAATTTGTATCACAGGTAGATTGGGACTTAAAGGAAGGTTTTGGCACATTAGCTTTGAAGAAACATATTTTATGGTACAGGAGGCGAGTGGTACGTTAACGTTGTATAAGTGGTTGGTGAGGACTAATTTGGTGAATTTTCTGCAGTTCTGGTCCGCAGAAAATTAGAAATGGCGGCGGCGCGTATGCATGTGGAGGTTCAGTGTTCTACCAGATTTCGAAAAATAGTGTTTATTATCTGCTTGTTTCCTGCGTGTTCTCTCGATTCGGCTATGCGAACTACACTTACAACAACCAGTCACGATTGGACATTAACTATCGATGCACTAACACAGTTTTGGACTATCCATTCAACTTCGACCAGCTACCTCCGACGTTAGTAAGGACACGGCGGACCTGCATTCAACTTGCTCCGACGGAAAGGGCCCGGCGCCGGCTTCGAGACCGTAAACAAAGTTGCGGGAAGCGTGGAGGTTTGCGTGCTAGCCTGAGGCTAAATCCACACCGGGCAGCGCTACCTATCATCTTCCTCGCTAATGCTCGGTCTCTGACAAAGAAGCCGGACGATCTACGGGCTTTGACCCTCACACAAAGAAGGCTGATGGATTGCAACATCCTGTTTTTTTTTTTCTTTATTTATTTCTTTTTTTTTCGGAGACATGGCTAAATAATAATGTCCCAAACTACGTGGTGGAACTGGAAGGGCACGCGGTCTTCAGATCAGACAGAGCTGCAACAGCGACGAGTAAAAGTAAGGTGCTGGCTTATGCAGCTACGTGAATCGATCATGGTGTACTAACTCTACCATTGCTGATACTTACTGCTTTGCTGATCTGGAATACATGATTATTAAGTGCAGACCTTTTTACAACCTCGAGAGTTTACATGCATCATTTCGGTCGGAGTTTATGTTGCACCGGATGCTAGTGCTAAAGTCGCCATGAAAGATCGCAGTACTGCTATTAACAAGCTGCAGACATTGCATCCGAACTGAGTTTTATTGTCGCTGGGGACTTTAATCGTTCTAACCTAAGTGCAGTGCGTACAAGATTTTACCAAAATGTATTATGTGCTACCGGCGTAATGAAACCTTAGATCCTGTCTACACAAATGTGGCCAACGCTTATAAACCCAAGACCCTCACCCAGCTGGGACAGTCCGATTATCTTTCATTGTTTCTGCTTCACAAGTATAGTCCAGTCATTAAACGGGTGAAACCTAAAATTATGTCCATTAAGATCTCTCTGGAGGGTCCTGACTCTGCTCTTCAGCAGCAATTCCAGCACACAGTCTGGAGCGCGGTTGCTGCTCATGCCACCACAGACTCTTAGGTTATCATGGTAACATGGATTTATCTACCAGCTCAGTCCTGAAGCACATCAACAAGTGTGTAGATAGAGTGACATCAAAAAACAAATATAAGTTTTCCCCAATCAGATTTCGTGGATGAACAGAGAAGTTCGCCTCTTGCTCAAAGCCAGAGATTCAGCCTTGATGTCTGGAGACTGTGAGGCTTACAGCTCAGCCAGGGCCAACCTAGGAGGAGAATCTCTCGGACTAAACCATGCTCAGTTAACAAAACCATGCTCTTTGCTTCTGATTAATATAAGGATTTTAAACAACGCTCAGGCTAAACACATACGCAAACAAAGAATCGAGGAGCATTTTAACTCCTCGGACCCCCGGCTCATGTGGCATGGCACACAGGTCATTACAGACTTCAAACCATCAAGTACTGTTACTGCTCGTTCAATTACTTCTGCGCTCGCTTTGACCGAGAGAACAAGGAGATCACCCTCAAAGCGGATCTCCCACCCGGTGAACTGCCTCTCTCACTTTCCACCTCCGATGCTTGCGCCACCCTGAGCAGGATGAATGTACGGACGATAGCTGGTCCGGATGGAATATCTGGCCTTGTGCTCAGAGTCTGTGCAGAGCAGTTGGCCGGGGTCTTCACGGACATTTGAAACCTGTCCCTGAGAAAGGCAGTTATCCCCACAAGCTTCAAGATCGCCAACATCGTGCCAGTGCCGGAGCATTCCACTGCCACGGGACTGAATGACTTCCGTCCAGTTGCACGCACCTCTATCATTGCAAACTACTATGAGAGACTGGTCCTATCACATTTGAAATCCTGTCTGTCCTCTACCCTGGACCACCATAAATTTGTCTATCGTACCACAGGTCAACAGAGGATGCCATCTCCATGGCACTTCGCTGTGTCCTGACCGAACTGGGAAGCCCAAATTCTTATATCCGAATCCTGTTCATTGACTTTAGTTCGGCACTCAGTATTGTGATTCCCTCCAAGTTGATCACCAAACTTCGCCAGCTTGGTATCAGCTCATCCCTCTGCAATTGGATCTTGTATTTTCTGACTAACGGATCCCAATCAGTTAAGTTAGAAAATCTCTCCTCATCCACTCTCACGCTGAACACTGGCCTGCCTCAAGGCTGTGTGCTGATCCCTCTTCTGTACTCCCTTTTCACCTCTGACTGCGTTCCTGTACATGGTTCTAACTCCATAATCAAGTTCGCAGACGACAACATGGTGTTTGACCTGATCAGAGGGGATGACGAGACGGCGTACATGGACAAGGTCCAGCAACTGGCCGCGTGGTGTGCCGACAACAGTCTGGGCCTTAACACCCAGAATTCCAAGGAGATCATTGTGGACTTCAGACATTCTAGGAGTCACACTCGCGACGCCATCTACATCAACGGAACTGTAGTGGACGGTGTACCAAGCTTCAAATTCCTTGGTGTCCACATTTCCGAAGATGTCACCTTGTCCCTGAGGTCCTCCATCCTGATCAAAAAGGCGCAACAGCGCTTTTATTTCCTGCGGAGCATCAAGAAAGCTCACTTCTGTCCCAGGATACTGATAGACTTTTACCGCTATACCATTAAGAGCACAGTCACCAACTGCAAAACAGTGTTGTATGACCATTATCCCGTATCAGACAACAAAACACTCTAGCATGTGGTCAAAACTGCCCAGCGGATTATCGGTATCCAATTGCCCACGATTGAAAACATCTACCATAAACGTTGGCTGGTCAGGCCGAAAAGCGTTATCAAGGGATCATCTCACCCTAAGCATGGAGTTTTTACTCTCCTCCCATCCGGTAGGCAATACAGGAGCTTCCGCTCCCTCACCAACAGGCATAGGAAGAGGTTCTTTCCTGAGGCTGTGACACTGCTGATGGGCTCATCACAGCGCTAAGTAGTATTGTATCCATATTGTACTGTCTGATTACTTTTATATTTGTGTGCTGCAGCAATTTTTAGTTCACAGTTATTTTGTAAATCGCACTATTCTTTGCAGTTCTGGTCAGATTCTAACTGCATTACATTGGCTTTGGATCTGTACTCGGCACAATGACAATGAAGTTGAATCTAATCTAATCTATCAGCTGAAATGGTGTAACTAAGTTTGCAATGGTGCAAAAAACATTTGTAAGAAAGTCTCCCGGTCTGCCAGACCTGAGTTATGAGGGAAGGTTGAATAAGTTCGGACGTTATTACTCAGAACTTAGATATTTGAGAGGAAATTTGACAGAGGTATACAAATTTATGACGATAATGTCGTGCAAACACTAGCTAAGAACACCAGTGACTTCAGGTTTCGTTTTAAGAGTTTATCATGGAGAGTCTGCAGCAGTCTCCACCACCACCAGAGCTCTGATTTTTAGGATGTACAGAGCGCATAATCATACAGCAAGATAAACAAATTCACATAGCTTTTTTTTAGCATCCACGCTCAGTACATGATCAATCGTTTAACAGACACTTGAATTATCTCTCAGCGTGAGTCTAACCGTTCTTCCTGATTCCTGCTATCGGGACTCATAATTTACCCGCAGAAGCATCCTCCCTCATGGTTACAGAGGCCTTTTTTTTTTTTTTTGAGTTTCTGGTACTGCGGCTATAATCTAAGGTTATTTTCAACATGCATTAACAGCCGTAAGCCCAGCTTCTCCAGGATTGTCAAGTATACCCATTTGGCTTATATTCACTTAGTTTGGGTGGGAATATAACCAGAATTCATGTGGTAAGGGTGAAACGTCAAACGTTTCAAGGAAAATTATGAGAAAAGCTCTTCAGTAAGAAGTTGTGAGATTATGTGATGAACCGCCAGCATACATGGTGCAAGTAAACTGGATTTCAAAGCTAATTAACCTATAGTTAATGACATGGCTTCTGGCGTATGGAGGGCTGTGGTCCGGGTGCAGGAATTTGTTTATGACTGTATGAAATTATACGGTTTAAAAATCCAAGACCCTGTGACATATGCCATTATACCTAACATGCACCTGGCCACATCACGTTTTTAAAAGAGGGACATCTGTGTCAGAACTTCGTTTCTAGATTTCAGTTCAGTATTCAACACTATTGTCTCACAGACTTTTCCAGCAGACCCCTACTGCTCGTTCTAAGTTTACTACTGCAAAATTGTACAACACGACGCTAGATTTTCTAATCAACAAACCACAGATGTTCTGGATGCACAACGTTTCGCCATCTCCAGCATCTTTACTCGTTTTCCACGGGAATTATTTGCTGACTCCACTGTTGTACGCTTGGTTCACAAACGACAACACGGTCAATGTCCTGCACAAAAAAAAAATATTGTCAAATCTGTCGAAGGCACGGAACTGGTGAGACTCAACACCAATCATCATGAGACGGCCTATAGAGATGAGGTCCGGGAGTCTGCAACTCGGATCCATGTCTCATCAAATGTCTTCATAAAAGTTAACAAAACAAAGGAGATGGAGATTGACTTTTGGGCAACACGGGATATTCGCACCCCTCACACCATTCTGTGCATTACCACTGCAGCAGTGGAAAATGTCAGCAGTTTAAGTGGCCGGGGCGCACATCTCTCACAACGTTCATTGTCCCAGAGGAAACATTAAACAACCTGGACATGGTAACAACGCTTATATATATATATATATATATATATATATATATATATATACACACACACACACATATATATATATATATATATTCCCCCTGAGGGACGGCAGAGAGCTGGATTATGCATATCTATACTCACATCTATCTACTGATGCTTATGCGGATAATAATATAACCTGCCGCAACACTGTCTGGCACAGAAACAACTCCGCAGCAGGCAAGGCGGCTCTATGGCGGTTCATCAAAACTTTCCAATCACAACCAGCTCTAGCCTACACGCCAACAAGGACATAGATAAATAATAATGCCAGAAAATCACCAGTGATATCATAAAGGAAACCACTCACACAGCTTGTGAACGATTTGAGACACACCCAGCAGGATGGAGGCCACCTAGCTTCCAGGTCGGTATCGCCAGCGTCCAAAATACTTACCTTCGCCAAGATAAATGAGGCTGGAGAACCGAGCTGGAGCTCAGTTAGGATATATATATATATACACACACACATACCCACACATATACATACGTACATATATATATCAGATTTGTCTCTATGATCATACATTCCCAACAACACTCACACTCACACTGCCGAGTGATTGCGGTTTTAATTTTAGCGTTAATAGTTGACATGTTAACGTATATTTCACAAATTAAATGTGATAGCAGAGGCTCTAGATCTCACTGCGACATTGGAAAGAGCGGTGCGGTTACAGCATTGCTGAGTCTTCACAGACAAAGGCAAGGGAAACTTCAACAGGTACTCTTAGTGGCGGGAAACCACGTTCAGAAAAGGAATGCACAAATATATCTAGCGGCAAAGATCAAAGCATGGATTCTACAGTAAGTGATTTTTTTTTTGTACGAGCATTTAACTAGAATGCATCACTGTGTGCCTTAGGGCACAGTAATAAACTGCAGAGTCGCTCATTTGCAGCTTTGAGATGGTGACACTGCATAATTTTCTTTCCTTGTCCAGAGAGATTGTGAAGCGGCTTTTGGCAAATTCGGCTTTTTCTTCATATCCCGCAGAATCTTTGTACAGTATGTACTCGAGACTTTGTTCTGGCCCTTGTCGGTACCAATATAAATGATAGCTGCCCAACCCAGTCTGATAGTTGCAGTGGAAAGTGAAAGCCTCTTCTTCAGTCTTCACTTTTGCTGGCATTTTCTGAGTGACAGAGTTTGCATGACTTGTATCTGACAAATAGTATAAAAACAAGATATGTTACATTAACATGTTTTTTTTTTTCAGAATTCAGTTTCGAGAAGACCTTTAAATTTTTGCTGCGTACAAACCAGTTAACCAGGTTCCGCACATAATCCAGATGACGAATCTCCACATTATTTTTGTGAAAAATGGGCTGAATGTTTTTCACAGTAACTAATTCTCGCCAGGATTCAGGACTTTCGAATTGTACTGCTTAAGTGCTAGAATGGCAGGAAATGAAAAGCGACCAATGGGAACGCGGAGTCTTGATGCATGCTCCGCCTATTTGCCCAAATGCGACAGGTCTATGTATCTCAAGGAAAGGACGGAGACTGCCCTCTGACGATATAAGCCTACAATCGCGAAAATGTTTTTTTTTTTCCGTGGATCAGTCGATCGGCATGCCAAAGAGATACAGTATGCGTTGAAAATACTAAAAGAGAGCTTCTTGCCGACTTTCGGCAAAGCACTGATAACTACAAGGGCAAATCTCAGACGGAGGCCGGCTCCTCAGACATATGTTATAGAGCACACATCACGGGATTTTTCTTAGACACAAACAATTTGAAAGAAATTGACCACGTCACTGAGGAACTGCAGTTGGGTACGATGTAGATATTGTCCTTTTAATAGTGTATAATTAGCTCTGCTTTTCGGTTTCTGTCCTTTTGTACCTGACATTGTTGCATCATTCTCTGCGCATCGGTGTCTGTATCTGTATGTCTGTCTCTATTAGAGTTCACGCTCACGCGCGCGCGTGTGTGTGTGTGTGTGTGTGTGCGTGTGTGTGTGTGTGTCTTTGTGTGTCTTGGTGTGTGTGTGCTCACATTCTGTCATTCCTTCATTCACTATCTGTTGATGTTTTAGTGTTAGTTGAGCTGATCCACACCCAGGGTAGCGTTTTGTGTGCACCCGCCACGATAGGTTGCGGTCGATGGCGTGGAGATATACGGCACAATACGACATACGGTCCCCTAAAATATGTACATGCAATCCTTCAGTCTTTCTACAGCTCAGAGTAAAACCTGCCCAGACATTCTGGAGAACATTGGACGTGTTGCAGTCAATATGTCAGACATATCTCAGGATGCTGAAAGAAATGTACCATGCCCTTTCAAGTTTGTATATTACAATGTTTTGTTTGTCAGTTCTCAACCATTAATTTAGCCGAAACTTGACTCACCCAACCTATTGATGCGGGTATGCTTCTCGCTCCTCCCTGATAAAAGACACCAGGGTCTTCGCAACCCATGAAATTCACGGTACAAAGATCGCCTTTTTTAAAGAGTCTCAGTGGGGCACAGTGAAGTTAATCTGTAAGGAGCACAAAAATGAATGCCGTGCAGGATATCGGTCTTACTCCTTCACTTTCTCTCCATCTCACTCAAACTCTCTCGCCCCCTCACAATTTGTACCTGAGTCAATATTCCTGTATATCTTGCTGTTTATTTCTACTCCCTTTCTTTCTCTATCACTTTCGTTATTTTTCTAGCTGCAGGTCTCCGACTTCCTCTGGTCATCAATATCTCCCCATTTTCTATAGTCTCTCTCTGTTTCCTTGATATATGTGTTGTTTTTCGTCATTCTCTCTTTTTTTTTCTTCAATACAGGTCGTCTCTTTCTCCAAACCCCTTTCTCCCTCTCTCTTCCCCCTTACTCTCTGTTATTCTCTCAGTGCCTCTCTCTCCAGCCATTCTATCTACCTGTCGTTTTCTTCGTTTGTCTCGCTGCTTGACTGCTACGTATCACTCTGCAATTTCTCTTTTTCTATTATTTATCCTTATCTTCCTCCCTTGTCTTCTGTACTCACTGTGTCTGTACGTGTGCTTATTGTAGTATCACCTCCCATCCTTACACTCATCTCTGTTGCGTCTGCTCAATAGAGCAATTAACTGCGTAAATTGTCCCTAGATTGAATACCGACTGCAGTTTCCCGATCACTTGAGGGAGTTCCGCGCCCACCCATGAGATACTGAGTTTACACATGAGAATATTCCGATTATGCAACCAGTTTAATGACGAAGAGCTCTCAATGGCACATCACAACTTCATCAGCTCCCTTTGCTGATAAATGTTGTGACGACACGTTGTTACGTAATATTCCGGCAGGTTTGTAGTTCATGCTTCAGCATTGTTCGGAGAAGTGCTTTATACAAGCGATAATCTATTCATTCAGATTTACTTTGCTTTTCCAGATGATATCCATGGGGATTGTATCATATAATATACCATTCGGGTCAGGAGTCGTTCTACTTTCCCTTATCCCTCAACCACGCATACCAAACCTCCCGGTAAGCTTTGAATGACCGTCTTTCACTAGCTTGATCTCCCCCCCCCCCCCCGATCTTCTTCTTTCTAGACCCCACATGGTATTAAACGATGTCAGCATTTATACCTCGACAAAGCGTTTGAATGTGGTTAGAATTAAGAAAACATAATAATGCCTCCAGAACTGCGATGTTCCCGACCTCCTCATTTTACTGACTGTAAAAGCTTTTATAGATATGTAAAAAGGAAAAGACTGGTAAAGACAAATGGAGGTCCCCTACAGACAGAGACAGGTGAATTGATTATGGGGAGCAAGGACATGACAGACCAATTGAATAATTACTTTGGTTCTGTCTTCACTAAGGAGGACATAAATAATCTTTCAGAAATAGTAGGGGACAGAGGGTCCAGTGAGATGGAGGAACTGAGCGAAATACATGTTAGTAGGGAAGTGGTGTTAGGTAAATTGAAGGGATTAAAGGCAGATAAATCCCGAGGGCCAGAAGGTCTGCATCCCAGAGTGCTTAAGGAAGTAGCCCAAGAAATAGTGGATGCATTAGTGATAATTTTACAAAACTCGTTAGATTCTGGACTAGTTCCTGAGGATTGGAGAGTGGCTAATGTAACCCCTCTTTTTAAAAAAGGAGGGAGAGCGAAACCGGGGAATTATAGACCGGTTAGCCTAACGTCGGTAGTGGGGAAACTGCTGGAGTCAGTTATCAAAGATGTGATAACAGCACATTTGGAAAGCGGTGAAATCATCGGACAAAGTCAGCATGGATTTGTGAAAGGAAAATCATGTCTGACGAATCCCATAGAATTTATTGAGGATGTAACTGGTAGAGTGGATAGGGGAGAACCAGTGGATGTGGTATATTTGGATTTTCAAAAGGCTTTTGACAAGGTCCCACACAGGAGATTAGTGTGCAAACTTAAAGCACACGGTATTGGGGGTAAGGTATTGATGTGGATAGAGAATTGGTTAGCAGACAGGAAGCAAAGAGTGGGAATAAATGGGACCTTTTCAGAATGGCAGGCAGTGACTAGTGGGGTACCGCAAGGCTCAGTGCCGGGACCCCAGTTGTTAAAAATAAATGTTAATGACTTGGATGAGGGAATTAAATGCAGCATCTCCAAGTTTGCGGATGACACGAAGTTGGGCGGCAGTGTTAGCTGTGAGGAGGATGCTAAGAGGATGAAGGGTGAATTGGATAGGTTGGGTGAGTGGGCAAATTCATGGCGGATGCAAGTTAATGTGGATAAATGTGAAGTTATCCACTTTGTTGGCAAAAATAGGAAAACAGATTTTTATCTGAATGGTGGCCGATTAGGAAAAGGGGAGGTGCAACGAGACCTGGGTGTCATTATACACCAGTCATTGAAAGTGGGCATGCAGGTAGAGCAGGAGGTGAAAAAGGCGAATGGTATGCTGGCATTTATAGCGAGAGGATTCGAGTACAGGAGCAGGGAGGTACTACTGCAGTTGTACAAGGCCTTGGTGAGACCACACCTGGAGTATTGTGTGCAGTTTTGGTCCCCTAATCTGAGGAAAGACATCTTTGCCATAGAGGGAGTACAAAGAAGGTTCACCAGATTGATTCCTGGGATGGCAGGACTTTCATATGAAGAGAGACTGGATGAACTAGGCTGGTTCTCGTTGGAATTTAGAAGATTGAGGGGGGATCTGATTGGAACGTATAAAATCCTAAAGGGATTGGACAGGCTAGATGCAGGAAGATTGCTCCCGATGTTGGGGAAGTCCAGAACGAGGGGTCACAGTTTGAGGATAAGGGGGAAGTCTTTTAGGACTGAGATTAGGAAAAAAAAAACTTCTTCACACAGAGAGTGGTGAATCTGTGGAATTCTCTTCCACAGGAAACAGTTGAGGCCAGTTCATTGGCTGTATTTAAGATGGAGGTAGATATGGCCCTTGTGGCTACGGGGATCAGGGGGTATGGAGGGAAATCTGGTTCAGGGTTCTGAGTTGGATGATCAGCCATGATCATAATAAATGGCGGAGCAGGCTCGAAGGGCCGAATGGCCTACTCCTGCACCTATTTTCTATGTTTCTATGTTTCTATATTATACCACTTCTCAGTAAACCTACGCATTTGAAACCGTGTTTGATGAATAAACGTTCCTTAAATGTATGAAGTTTGATTACTATAATATCTAGTATGTTGTTTGTTAGAATGCTGTAGCGAGGACTCAATCGAAAGCTCAGACATCGAATCTACGACAACACAATGACAAACGCACATTGACACTAGTCAAACTCAGATAACAAAACACGTATGCCATATATACAAGGTTGGAGTACAAAGAACGTAAATGAAGATTTCATGAGGCAATCGTATGCAACATTACAGCCACACTGAATTTAAGAGTTACCTATACATTATAATTTCGAAAATCTGCGGACACTTGTGATCAAATTGTGGCAGGAAAAATAGGCACCGTTGCCAGGAACTGGATTGTGCCTGAACACATTGATTCACAGTGCTGTTGTCTCGTTTAGAAAATTTCGATGATATATGACAATTGGGTCTACTTGTGTGCAACGACCAGAAGTGTAGAGTAAACAGACGGAAGTATACCAGATAAGGGCGAACACAACGAAATGTCGCATAAAATGCATTTGCAATACTTGCACATCTTTGATGAAAACCGAAGAGGGTGTAGTGTTAATTTGCGAGAAGCAAATTTAAAGGGATCAGCAACATAAATGTTTTCTTTTGAAAGCTAAAAAACAACGTGGTTGATATCTCTAACTCACAGTCAGGGAGGATGATATAAAGAGGTGCAATTACTGTAGTTTTGGTGGTTAATTTGACAAAGGACAGAAGATGTATACAGAACGTAGGAAGATGGAATTGAGATAGAATGACATAGACAGGTTTATCTGTTCATGGTAGGCTGAAGTTGCCCATTTAGTTGAGGTAGTTTGTTTTCACTCTAAGAATCATGACATTTGCTAAGTTCGTTTTTGTACAATGAAATATTGAAACAATCTGAAGCCGACATAGACTAAAGTAAAAGTTTAGAAATTTATATGTGCAAATTATCTCTTCAGCATACTCTGCAGTGGCTGGCTTTCCTCCTAAAGACAGCACGAACCTCCTAGCTCTGGACTTCGTAATAAAAAAAGAAACAATGAACTCTTTTTTTTCTACAAGATCATATGAAGTAATTTATGATCCTCCCATCTCTGCCTTTAAGTCTTACATGCAGCTGCTTATTTTGATCTGAGGAAGTAACATGTCCGGTCTTGCCCTATCTGTCAGCTTGCAGATGGTTGGCTGTGTTGAGGAACAAAGAAATAGTACAGGATTGCAAAGATCAAGAAACGGATTTGATGGGGACTTGGAGAAACAAAAAAAGTTTCGTTACTAATCCACATTGAACAGACGACAGACATGCAGGTCCTATATATATATTTTTTTTTCTTTTTGCTGCAGCGCTTCTGATCGGTAATTGTTTAAACATTTTGCCAATCGTCTTCCTCACCAAGCAGTACAGGGTAATGTATCCAGGAAAACTAATAATGAGAATATTATCCCTTTCGCAGAACAGGATTTGGGATTATGAAGGTAATATGTATCCAAATCTCCTGCCAGTGGTAATAGAATGTTTAATGTGTATTGAGAAGACAACAACATTCGAATCCGCCTCACTCCTTGGCGCGGAAGCGATATCTTTGTTGTCCTCCTGAGATGGTATAGGGACAAGAACTCGCTAATAGAGGCTATCGGAAGTTCTTACAAAAAAGATAATTCTATTCCGCCTTTTCTGCCATCTTTGCTAATTTATGCGGCAGTAATACATGGATGTCACATTTTCATCCCCGCCAGTTGCCCCCCAACAGTACTAAGCACCACGGTGTAATTTGGATGAATAGAGCAGAATATTGACATTTGTTTGATGAAATTTTTGAAATTATCTTTGACCATAACAGGACAATCTCAAAGCGATGCCGTTTATCCGTCACCTGCTGTCACCACAGTCGCGGAAGCGGAAGTTGCAGTGCTAAATACAACTATAAAACTACAAGCACGGACAACCCTGCATTAATCTGGTACCGTCAGTATCCCGGAGGTTATCTGGAGTTTCTGTTGCTCCGTACGAAATTCGGCGACCACCGAGAGTATATTCTCCGACACCGGTTCACGGCGCAGCTGAAT
Source organism: Mobula hypostoma (assembly GCF_963921235.1). Taxonomy (NCBI): domain Eukaryota; kingdom Metazoa; phylum Chordata; class Chondrichthyes; order Myliobatiformes; family Myliobatidae; genus Mobula; species Mobula hypostoma. The sequence continues at coordinate 22,727,420 of NC_086106.1, forward strand.
GATTCGAGCAGAGTGGTACCACTGACAGTATCCGAAATTATTCTCAGAGACACTGCCATGTTTTACTGTGTTCTGGGGCTCAGACGGGTATAGAAATAGTCTGAACCTGTACAATCACTACTTTAGTTCTCTAGAGGCAGCTGAGTGTAACTGCCGTTTTCTGAGCGTCCTTAGATCCTTGGACGTCCCGACATTCACCCAAACAACAATATATTTCCTGAGATTATGATCCAACAGATTGTGTCACCTTAATCATGTTACTTCTCGATCTGTTCCAGTGCGCATCCGGCTTCTAAAATCATTCATACGACAAAAGAAACAACAACCTCCCATTGTCTTTTTTTTTCTCACTATTTCGAAGAAGATCCTGTTTCCCTTGTATCGGGGCGGATGCCCACTATGGAATGAAATGTTGCTTATTTTCCAGTAACAGTACTGCGGTGAAATCTTACTGTTTACGTAGAATATTATTGGTTGCAGTTTTTAATATGTCAATTTATTATTATATTTGTTTTGTGACGAAAAAACAAGTTATCAGTAGATTGATGCTGATGAGTGAGATAAGAGAGACAAAGGGAGAAGCGCTCAAAATGTTAATGAGAGAAGTGAGAGATTAATGAAAAGAGACACAGCTCCCAGTATTGAAAGACCGGTTGCTTTGAACTTGAATTGTTTGAAGTTTGATGAACAGACGATACACCAGCAGGGTGATAAAAGGAACATGTTCGCTAAGGCAAGACAGACACCACGGTATCACGAGATAACGAAACCCTGGCAAAGCGGTGTGCCCCCACAAGTTGGTGTGGTTTGGAGGTCTGGTCACGGGACCGACCATAGACGCACAGGGTGAGAAGGTACGATCGGCGGAAGCTGGTGTGCGTGTCCGCCCTTGCCTGATGCCGGGTTCGCCGCTGAAGAACGATCGTATCCGGAACGGAAGGGTCACAGTCGGTGACCTCCGAAGACATTAAAAGGACTCACCCGAAAGCTAACTACGGGGAACTTCAAAGATCTGTCGAATCGAAATTTGAATTATCTCGCTCTCTCTCTCTCTCTCTCTCTCCAACGCACAACAACGATTACTGCGAACTGTACTCAGCTGAACTGAACTCTGCGTCACTTGAAACTGATCATTTTACCCCTAGACTGCGATAGAATTTGATTGATTCCTATTATCCTAGTTCTGTGTACATGTGTGTTTTATCATTGCGAACCTGTTGCATTTATATCCTTACGATCAGAGTAATGTGTTACCTATTTCTTTAGTAAAACTTTCTTAGTTCCAGTATTCCAGAGTCCAACTAAATGGTCTATTTCTGTTGGTTTGGCAACCCAGTTCCGGGGTACGTAACATTTTAACTTCCTAACATTTTATTTTTCAGGGCGATACTGTGGCGCCCTCCCGTGGCTTACTAGATAACATCAACCTGACATTGACGGATTCCGACACCACAATCACAAATAAGTAATAGATGGGTGCACTGGTACGGGGCGGATTTGCATTTTAATTGGCAGCTCACCCTTGATAGGACTAGAGAGACAATCTAGGAAGATGCAGTTTAATGACTATGAAGACGCGTATTCCTCTTTTATTTTCATTTAGTAATGCATGCTTAAGAAATGATACATTATTTCCTCCGGTGTGATATCACAAAAACAGAACAAACCAAGGCTGAAAAAAACTGACAAAACCACATACCAAAGGTTGGTATGTATGATGTTGTAGGCTTAATTTCCAAGAATATATATTTATCCGAAAAGTCAGGCAGAAATGGAGAGGGGTTGGTTTTGTTCTGTCAGAGTGTGCCCACCAGTCTCCAGTTAGAGTACATTATGTTTAGCCTATTAGGGGAACATCCTTTCTGGCTTTAATGTTGTGGTATGATCCGGATTTGATTAGAGTGTGTTTGGTGAAATAAACATTTGGGCGAATGATCGGATTGACCTTGAATGTTGAAAAGAAGAAACTAAAGACAGATGAATCATTATTTCAATTGATTAAGGGGGATCAGGGAGACAGGAGAGAAGTGAGGGAGGAGTTGGACAGAATTGACTGGAAAATATCATTAGCAGGGATTACAGAGGCGAGAGTGAATGCCGCTCCACTTGAGAAGTTGCTGCAGAGAAATAACACGGTACAAGGAAATGCCGGGCGTACTGAAAAAATATATATATATATCTTGCCTCAGTTTTCACTGTTGAGGGCACTAGCAGTATAGCACAATTTCTCTTTTACTTTAATGAAGTGCATGAAGTTACCATTACGCGGGACATTGGTTTTAGGAAACTGGAAGTTCTGAAGGGAGCTAAGTTATCTGTGCCAAATAGTGTACGCCCAGGGGTCCTGGAATTGGTGGTTGAAGGGATTGTGGGGTTATTATTAATCACCTTTCAAGTATTAATACATTCTGTAATGTTTCCGGAAGAGATCAACATTGAATATGCCACTGCGCTTTTCAACAGGGGACAGGGAAAGTAATGGACATTTTACGCCTGTTTGTGTGACTTCAATGGTTAGGAAGATGTGGGATTTGATTCATGAGTATGCCCTATCGGTGTACTTGGAGGCAAAATGAGTAAACAAAAAGGCAGTGATAGGCGTGGATTCGTCATGGGGAAATGTTGTTCAACACATCTATTGGAATCCCTCATAATTCTCATAATCTAATTCTTTGAAGATGTAGCAAGCAGATTGCTTTGGTATATTTTGCCCGTGAGAAGGCGTCACACCGGATGCGGCTGAATCGCTACGAGTCCATGGTATTACACGCAGATTCTGACTTAGATGAAGCAGCAGCTGACTGCCAGGACGCAGAGAGTGAAAGTAACGGGAGTCTTGTCTCGATGACTGCTGCTGTCGGGTGGTACTACACAGGGGACTTTGTTGGGACCGATTATTTTTACGCTAATTGTTAATGACTGGTATACTGGAGTTATTGTCTTTGTTAGAAGGTTTGCAGACGATACAAAGATAGGTAGAGGGACAAGAAATATTCAGAAGGTAGGGAGGCTACAAATGGACTTAGTCCGGTTAGTACAAAAGCCACAGAAGGGCAGATGGAATACAATGTTAGTATCGTAAGGGAAATGAAAGTTTTGACAATTTACTAAATGCATAGAATACAGAAGTCAAAGAGTCTGACAAGTAAATTGGGAATGCTTGTGCTCGGTTCCCGAAAGGTTAATATGCAGGTTAGTTTGCGATGAGGAAAGCCAATGCGATGTTAACATTCGTTTCAATTGGTCTAGAATATATAAATAAAAAAAAACAAGGGATGCAATGTCGGGACCTTACAAAGCACTGCTGAAGCCTCAATTGCAGTATTATGAGTAGCTTTCAGAACCTCTATCTTATAAAGAAAAGTACAGGCTGAAACTGGAAAGGGATCAGACGACGTTCACAAAAATCATTCCAGGTTTGAAAGGCTTGACATATGAAGAACGTTTAATGATTCTGTGTGCATAATCACAGGAAGTCGGAAGGACGAGGGGTGATCACCTTGAAATATGTCCAATAGTGAAATCCATAATAAAGCAGGTATAGAGAAGATAATTCCCTTGATGGAAGAGTCTGAAACCAGAAGACACCACCTCAGAATAGATGGTGTCATTTTACAAAAAAAGGATGAGGAGGAATTTCTTTCAGAAGAGAGCGATGACTCTCTGTAAAGCTTACCTATACCCAGGTGTGGAGGGCACAACATTATCCATATGTTTAAGGCAAACATATATATATATATATATATATATATATATTATAGATTAGTCAGGATTTAGGGGAAAGTGGGCAGAAGGCAGGAGACTAGGGTTGAGAGGAAATTTAAATCTGCCATTATGAAATGGGGCAGCATACTCGACGGGTCAACTATACTAATTCTGCTTCTAAAAATCAATAGCAGGACAGTGGAGACGATATAGCAGTGGGCGATATTCAACAAAAAAAGCGCACAATATCAACCCCAATGCACCTCCAGTAAAGAGAGATCTGGTACTTAATAGGGCAAGGCATCAAGGTAAGTGAGGACTTGGAGCAACTAGTTGAGTCTGGTTGTTTCTGCTTGAGCTATTGGCTGTGGTTAAGAGCTGGTTTTAAGTACGTAGTAGGTATTATGTTGAGAACTGTTGTCAGTTCACTCATCTTCGCTATTCCGAAATCGAAAGTTCCCTGCTTTTGATGGGCAGACAAGAAACACATTTCGATTTCAGTATAGGCAAGAGGAAGGTGATGAATTTCAATAAGATGTAACAGGGTAGGAATTGCCCAATACGTGGTAGGTTGAACTCTCAGAGGAGAAATCTTTGGGGAAAAGAGCATGTTTTCCTGGATGTGGCGACAGATGTGAATGGCTGCCAAAAAAAGAGATATGCTTTGCTTGCCATTAGCAAATTCGATACTGGATCAGGATTTAGTGCCACTATTATAACAGCAGAACGCCACCAACAGTAATTACTGAAGTTACAGTCCCCATAGTTCTGATGGAGGCAATTGCGTGCAGAGGATGCAGGAGAGACTTACAAAGATGTTTAAAGTCTGCCTTCTCAGGAGAGACTGGATGGGTTTAGCTGAAAAATGTTGATGGGCGGACTTTCGTAAATTGAAACATACACAGTCGCAAACATTATTTCACTGTAAGCTGTAAGCTGTGCATGAGGAGTATGCGGTGTGCATATATTGTATTAAAAAGGTTTGGAGAACGTTCACAAATGTATCCTCATCCGTAAAGACACGAATCGAGTGAAACTTGGTTATATAGATTTATAATTTGCTTCCCTACAGGAGACTGGGCCTGATAATCAAATTAGATTATTGGAAAAAAAATGTCGACATGAGAAAAAGACTCATATTGTTGCAGGGAGGAGGCTGAGGACGAACCTGTGAACCCGGGGAAAGCTCCTCGACCTGATGGGTTTACTGCGGAATTTTAATTTTTTTTTTGCATCCTCATTAATCCCTTGGTTATTCAGGGTTCTGGAGGCCTCATTAAAATTTGGTAAACTTCCTGAATCCTTTTATAGAGCATCGATATCTTTAATATTAAAGAAACATAAAGATCCTGTTCAATGTGCATCTTATAGACCAATATCTTTATTAAATGTTGACTCTATTCTGTTTTTTTTTCTAAATTATTTGCAAACAGATTAGAAAAAGCACTTCCTTATATTATTTCGGAAGACCAAACAGGTTTTATTAAAGGTCGTTACTCTTTTTATAATATTCGTACACTGTTAAACATTGTATACACCCCGTCACAAAATGATCCTGAATGCGTTATTTCCTTACACGCTGACAAAGCATTTGGTAGAGTCGAATGGCCTTACTTATTTAAGGTGCTTGAAATGTTTAATTTCAGCCCGAAATTTATATCTTCAGTCCTAAATTTATATCCTGGATCAAATTGTTATATCCTATGGCCTCTCCTATGACCTCAATTCGTACTAACTCTTTAAATCCACTTTTTTTCCCTCTTTTTCGAGGTACTAGACAAGGTTGTCCTCTTAGTCTTTTATTATTTGATATTGCATTAGAACCTCTTGCAGTTGCTATTCGAGAATCTCCAAATATTATCGGCATAACTCGTGGCTCAATTTCTCATAAAATATCTCTTTATGCTGATGACTTACTTTTATATATTTCTAATCCTCAAAAATCTATTCCTGCCGCTTCAGATTCATTAGCACAATTTAGTATTATTTGAGGTTATAAATTAAATCTCACTAAGAGTGAACTTTTCACGATTAATCAGCGAGTTCCCTTATACCAGAAGCTCCCGTTTAAATTGGTTAATGACCCTTTTTCATATCTTGGGATTAAAATTACCTGGAAACATAAGGATTTATTTAAGATTAATTTCCTACCCTTAATTGATCACATTACTCAACTTTCATTTAAATAGTCTCCACTTTATTTAACTTTGATTGGTCGTATTAATGCTGTTAAGATGTTTATTCAGCCATTTTTTTCTGTGTATTTCAGGCACTACTGATTTTTGTTCCAAAATCATTTTTTGACAAAGTGGACTCTAAAATTTGTTATTTTATTTGGCAAAATAAAAACCCGAGATTGGGTAAAATACATCCACAGAAAGCTAAGAGAGATGCAGGTTTGGCATTACCTAACTTTAGGTTTTATTATTGGGCAATTCATATTCGACAAATGAAATTTTGGTTACTTGACCAAAATACACTATCTATTCCTAAATGGGTAGTATTGGAATTAAAATCTCCTCAAGGTTATGCACTTGATTCCATTTTAGGTTATTTTCTTCCTTTCGATTTGAAACGCCACAAACAGGTTTGTAACCCAATAGTTAAACATACCTTACGTATTTGGATTCAATTCCGAATTTTTTGTTCGATCTTAATCAATTTGGGCTTGCGATTCCTATTTTAGGTAGCATATTCTTTCCCCCCTCTTCCACGGACCGTGCCTTTCAAACTTGGAAGACTAATGATATATCACGGTTTCTGGATTTATTTTTAGATGGCGTCCTTCTGTCTTTTGAGCAATTATCTAATAAATATAACTTACTAAGAATACTTGTTTTTTTAGATATCTCCAAGTTAGAGATGTCTTAAGTACTATACTCTCTTCCTTTCCGAGTTACCTCCTACATATATTTTAGATACTATAATTAACCTTAACCATTTCAGAGAGGTGTAACGGCTATTATTTATAATACTATCGAGAAACTAGGAAAGCTACATTTGATAAGATTAGGTCAGATTGGGAAAAGGAATGGGGCTTTATTATTTCGGCAGATGACTGGGCGCATATTTTACAACTAGTCAATACTTCCTCTATCCGTTCCAAACTTTCTCTAATTCAATTTAAAGTTGTTCATAGAACACTAATGTCTAAAGATAAATTAGCTCGTTTTTATTCTCCTATTAACCCTCTTGGTGACAGATGTCATGGGGAGATAGCCTCCTTAAGTCATATGCTTGGTCCGGTCCTACTTTGGAAACTTTTTGGAAAGGCATTTTTAATATTATTTCAAAGGTATGGAATACAGATATTTCTCCCCATCCTATTACCGCTAACTTTAGATTACCAAAAATTTCCAGTAATCTTTCCCCTTCAGCCCGTAGAATGATTGCATTTCTTACTTTAATGGCGAAAAGATGTATTTTATAACATTGGAAGGAGATTAATGCCCCAACTACGTTCTTTTGGTTTTAACAGACGATACTATGTTTAAATTTGGAAGTCTTAACACGGAGACAAGGTGTACGTAGATGCGGAGCTTAGAACTGACAGTCCCAAGGAATCAAGAAACGAGGTTTATTCACACTAGAGTCGACCAACGAACTGGAAAAACATGGTCGTGACGCCCGAGTTTTATCCAATGTTCGCTAATGAAACCAGGTCTGCTGTAATTAGTGGAACTGGGAATGATTAAAAATGATTAAAAATCAGACAAGGGGATCAAGGCCCAATTAAAGAGGTAATAGCAAGACGGGGAATTGCCAGACGGGACCATGGTAGTTCCCACTCTCTAACGGAGCCTCCAGGAGAACCTTCAGGTTTGGCCGGATGGTCCCGATGGAAGTCCTGGATGAGGGAGTGTTCGAGGGTAAAGGCGCGGCGAACCCCCAAACGTTCCTCTAGGCCGTACCATTCCCAGTCTACCAGGTAATGGAGTCCCCTGCGCCGGCGGCGCACACCTAGTAGCCGCCGGGCGGTGTATGCCGGATGGATGTCGATGATCCGGGCGGGTGGAGAGGTTTCAGTCGGAGGATGCAAGGGGCTGATGGAAAGTTGTTTTAACCGGGAAAGATGAAAAGTAGGGTGGGGGTGCGTAGATCTTGGTAGTTTAAGTCAAATTGCTGTGGGGTTGATGATACTTTCGATCTTGAATGGTCCCAGGAAGCGAGCTTCTTTGGCTCGTTTTTGAGAGGGATGTCTTTGGATAAAAGCCACACCATCTGCCCAGGTTTATGCTCATGCGCAGGAGTTCAGTGTCGATCGGCAATCCTCCTATTCCGACTGGCTGATCTGAGCAGGGCCATGCGTGTTTCCTTCCAAACCTTGCGGCACCAATCGATATGGGCCTGTACAGACGGCACCACAATCTCCACTTTTTGCGCGGGGAATAGCAGGTTTGGTACCAAAGGGAGCCCTCGAAGGGAGAACTTCCGATGGCAGTACCAACCAGAGAGTTGTGGGCGTACTTAACCAACGCGAGGTGGTCAGTCCAGGTAGACGCGTTGTTGGTTGTAATACAATTTAGCGTCGCCTCCAAGTTCTGGTTGACAAGTTCTGTTTGCCGGTTTGTCTGTGGCTGGAAGCCGGATGATAGGCTAACCGAGCACATAAGGCTTGACAGAAGGCCTTCTATACCTGCGAGATTAATTGGGGACCTCGATCGAAGACGATGTCCGCGGGGATTCCGTGGAGGCGGAAGCCGTGGCGGACGAGAACGTCTGCGGTTTCCTGAGCAGAAAGGAGATTAGGGAGGGCTACTAAGTGAAACGTCATGGAGAACCGGTCTACCACGGTGAGTACGGCGGTGTTTCCGTGTGAATATGGTAGACCGGTAATGAATCTAAGGTGATGTACGTCCAAGGACCACCAGGGACAGGTAGGGGACGAAGTAATCCCGCGGGTAGATGATAGGAGGCCTTTCCATGTGCACAGACGTAACATGCAGAGACATAGGAACGGTTATCCGCCTCCATGGAAGGCCACGAAAAGTGTATTTTCAGGAGAGTCTGAGTCCGATCACTCCTGGGGTTGCAAGCGAACGGAGATGTGTACACTTACTGGAGAAACTTAGATTTGACGGAATCAGGCACAAATAATCGGGGACATTGCCGGGGACAGGGTCATCCCGTTCGGCATTAATTACTATGGACTCAGTCTGCCAAGTGAAGGTAGCCACCACACAGGATGGTGGGAGGGTAGTCTCTGGGTTGGAAGTGTCATCCTTGGAGTTGTATTGGCGGGAGAACACATCTGGCTTACCATTCTTGCACCGTGGACGTTATGTGAGGGAACACTTGAATCTTCCACAAAAAAAAAATGCCCAACGGGCCTGGCTGGAGTCAAAACCATTGGCGGTCTGAATATATCCCAGGTTCTTATGATCAGTCCAAACAATAAACGGGTGTTTCGCCCCTCTAGCCAGTGCCTCCACCCCTCCAATGCTAGCTTGACGGCCAGTAGTTCCCGATTCCCCACGTCTTAATTCCGCTCGGCAGGGGATAGTCGGCGAGAAAAGAAAGCACAGGGGTGAAGCTTTTCGTCTGGGCTTGATCGTTGGAACAGGACTGTTCCTACTGCGGTCTCGAAGGCGCAAACATCAATAATGCATTGACGGGAGGGGTCCTGTTGGACCTGGATGGGAGCGGATGTGAACCACTTTTGCATGTCCGTGAATGCCAAAACAGCCTTAGAGTCCAACAAAAAGGTCTGGTAGGGGAGGTAAGTCGGGTATGGAGCGCCGCCACTCGACTGTAATCCCTGATAAATCGGCGAGAAATTTTTGCAGACCCCAAAATACCGCGGAAGTTGGTTGCGGGTTGTGGGTCTGGGTGATTCTTCCACCGCCCAGTTCTTCTCGGGATTTGCTCTCACCTGCCCGCTCTCGATGATGTAGCCCCGGAAGTTGACCGACGGAACGTGGAATTCACATTGATCTGCCTTCACAAATAACTTGTTCTCCCACAGTCTCTGGAGCACCTGACGGACATGGCGAATGTGTTTCTGGGGGCTGCTAGAAAATATTCAGATGCCATCTCAGTAGAAAAACACGTAGCGAATAATGAAGTCCCTCAGTACGAAGGCGCTACGAAGGTCCAACTTCGAGAAGATGGCGGCTTCGTGAGTGTTTCAAATGCCGAGTTAATGAGGGGTAGTCGGTATTATTTTTAACTGTTATATTGTTGAGGCATCGGTAATCAACAGAGTGACGAAGCGACCCATTCTTCTTCTCCACAAAGAAGAAACCGGCGCCCACCAGGGAGGATGAAGGTCGAATAATGCCCGTCGCGAGGGACTCACTAATGTATGTTTCCATGGCCTCTCTCTCCGTGCGGGATAAGTCATAAAGACGACTGTTAACGAGACCCCGGGGAGAAGGTCGATAGCGCAATCATACGGGCGGTGAGGTGGCCGAAAATGTGCCTGTTGTTTGCTGAATACCTGTCCCAGGTCATGGCATTCTGCGGGGACTCGGGACGAGTCGAGGGGTTCTAAGACTGGCGGGGTCGCGGTAGCCTCCCTAGGGGATGGAGCCGACTGCAGACAGGTGGCGTGGCTAATCGGGCTCCAGCTGGATATCCTCCCGGTAGAACAGTCGATGTAGGGGTAGAGGTTGTGGTGGTTTAGCAAGGAATATGCGAGAACTACAGTGGCTTGAGGAGAATGGTTGAATTTATATCGCACCTCCTCTAAAACGTTTCCGGTCAAAATCATGGTCAGGGGTGGCGTACAGTAGGTAACCAGAGCCAGCAGTTTTCCGTCCAGTGCCCGGGGCTCCAGAGGTGTACTTAATGTCTCCGGAGGTATTCCGGCCTGGGAGGTTATGTCCTCGTCCAACAGATTTCCCTCGGCACCGGATTCCACCATGGCAGATAGGGACAGCGAAAGTTGTTGATAATTCACGGTAGTCGGGATCTGCATCCAGGTCTGGGGAACTGAAGGGAGTATCGTCCGGCTCACCAGGTTCTCTCTCTTAACCTTGTGTTCAACTGAATAGTGTATGGAGAGTGCTATATACTGAGAGCATGCCTGGAAGTAGTGCTGAAGAGCTCCAGTCTCCAAACTCATTCCAACTAATCTTACGGTTGATAATATCCCATTTCGTCCAGACATCAAATGAGACTTCACGTCCAGTGTCCTTGTTCAAAGATTTTAGTCCTCACGGTTCCGTACCTCTGACTGAGCATTGTCACACCTATACCGTGTACTTGCACTTTTCCATAGAGGCAAGTATGTGCAGCCTGGGTCTTGCCGTCACCGGAATAATTTGCAAATGATGTTTCCCACTTGCTAAAATCTCACTGTCTTGCGTATGGCCGAGTTGATGGTTCCCGTTCGGCCCGAACTTGTTTTAACTCCGGCTTGGTTTATTCGCTTGTCATGTGAGTCCGCTACTGCTAACACAACTCTGCACATTGCTACCTTGAAATTCCCCACTATCGTCGACAACGGGAGCTGTAGCTGGCCTGTTGATATGTACAGACCCACTGAAGAAGAAGTTGGGAGAATCTCCAGCCTCTTCCGCATGTGCTTGCTGACTCTCCTCTCGATGCATTCTACATTGGTCCCCGGGATCCCGTACCACGTCAAAGCCAGAGCAAATATGGAGTGGATCATGTTATTACGACGTCTTGAATTTAACTGTCAGTCTCTTTCTGTCGATCATCTGCAAACATCCACGCTTTGCTTTAGTGTGCCGGTGATGTTGACTCTGTCTCGCCTTGCTGCATTAAACCGCTTTCCAAGATATTTCACTAGGTTGCCCTCAGTCGACGAACCTTCTTTTCATCGTCCTTGAAGACACAACTTGCTAGTAGCCCAGCCTTTTTTGATCACCATATAATTTGGACTTCTTAACTGACCAGGTAACGACTTGGTCATCGCAGCACATATGTTATCCAGGGTTTTCCATATCTATTTTGCATGGACATGGGTTGCTGTGGTCATTGTGATATCATTTGTGAACCCCCATATGCTGGACTTGAAGATAGGACCACAGGTTACGTCTGTTGCTTCTAATATGAGGACATACAAACCCATGAAAATCAGGATGGGGAAGATGGTGCAGCCTAGTGGAATCACGTTTGAGAGGTCTTGCCACCTGAATGTAAGCTGAGCTGAAGTGTAGCACAGTTGAATCCTCGTAGGTAACTGATATTCATGTTTCGCCTTAATGGTAAGATTTAGTCGTGATCCAAACCAGTCTGAGTGATGACATGTAATATTAAACATTCAGCGTTGGCTAGGTATAACCAGATGACGGCTAGGTTAAAAAATCAGCTGCCTGTCCTCGCGAAAAAAAATGGCTGATCATTGAGATGTGTTTAGGAAACACGGGAAAAAAATCGGGATGTCACCTTTCTGGGTGGAGGTGCTGAAAAGTAGAGCCTGTCTCCATTGAGGGAATTTCGTTACAGGAATGAAGAGATCAAAGGAAATTATAGGAGTAATAAATCAGTTTTAGAATACAGAATGTGGTGTTGTAATAAATGAGAACAAGTGGCCAAAATGCACTCGCCGGCAAAACCTAAACCCAAGATGGAGAATGCAAAATACTGGAATGCAGAAGTAAGAGGCCTGCCTTCACACAGGCATCGAGAACAATATCCTCCACGTCTTGCTGAGGAGGAGGATTGCTATAGACAGGATGATGGTAGGGTGATCATTTTCCTTGTGGATAAGGCATCATTAAAAAAAAAATCCATCTTAGTGCGATAGAGCCTTTGGTCCAAATTTCCACATTATTTTCAACAAGCAGCGGAGGCGATTTGGGCATTTCTTATGTAACGTAGCGACGAACGCTTTGTGCAGAGGCTGCTGATGACTTTGCCGTCTTGCTGATATTCTGGACCTTCTTTCCCGTTGGCTCAGCCACGCTCAGCATTGTTGCTGGCATTCTTGTTTGGTGGACTTTTGGATTGAATTCTCGTTCGTGATTCCCGTGGCGATCGCTGTTTAATACTCGCGTTTAACTTTTAATCTCCGCGTATCCCTTTGCTTTCATGGGAATGTATTTATTCCACACTGTCTGCAAACAACAGTTCTTCTGAGGCATATCTAGTGTGTCGTATCTGGTGGTGTCGACCAGGATGTTTGGCATAGCTGTTCGCAACAGGTTGTCTTTCATTGGTTTTGATATTCATTGATTCGCATTATCAGCTGCACAGCATGACTTGCACAAACTGCAGATAGCGTACAGTTGCACATCCAACAGGCCGGAGCATACAAATCTATAAATGTGATGTTTTCCTATTCCGAGTTGGAAGTCTTCAACAACAGTCGCCAAAGATTGAGAAGCTGTTACTACAAGCATTGGAATGCGCTTCACCGAGAATTACCATCCTTCCCAGGTGAACTGCTCCATGTGTTTGACCTCCTTGTGGGAAGGAGTTTAATAAAGTAGCTTAAACTGGGTTTCTCCAGTTTTCAGGAAATCATTCTGGATAATGACACACTACAGATCAATTCAAAAATCTGGATAGGATTGGAGAAGAACAGATAGAATGAGGGTGTGCATTATTGCGGTGAACACCATGAGGGTTCATATTCCTGAGAGATTTCACCTATCAATCTGCCCGGTTCCTGTTTCTGCAATCCCGTCCTCCTGTGTATGTAGAACGACAGCACGTATATGGGGCCCATTCTGTTCCGGAGGAGATTAGGCCTCTCCAAGTGCTGCAGAGTGCAGTGCCTGAGTTCTCCATTCCGGCTAAAGTTAGTCTCTCGGACGTTTGGAAATGGTAACAATTGTGCTACATGCGAGTGAGCCGAGGAACAGAAGGATTATACAGATCAAAACGTGGCTGAGAGGATGGAGCAGGAGGGAGGGCTTGAGGTTTTTAGATAATTCAGCTTTGTTCCAGGGAAGGTGGGATCTGTTCCGACGGGACGGTTTACACATGAACTGGAGGGGCACTAACATTCTTGCAGGAAAGTTTGCTAGTGCTGCTTGGTGGGGGTGGGGGGTAAACTAAATTTGCAGGGTACAGGGATACAGAATGTGAGAAAGGATAGCGAAATGAAGTATAAAGGACAGGTGGGGAATACACGGTTCCGGAATATTGAGTGTGAAGTAGAGAAAGGTGAGGCGGAACGAGTGATAAGGAGGATACATGTGCAGAGGGATGGTCTGACGGGGTATGGAGTTAAATGTGCAGAAAGAGTAAGTAAATTTAAGAAGGACAACAAAATTCAAGGAGCGTATAGCCCGGTGACAGTTCGGAGAGCTGGACTATTCACAGTAGGCAACGATTTAAATAGAGAGAGGAGAAATGGGTTAAAAATTCTGTATCTGAATGCACGAAGTGTCAGAAATAAAGCGGATGAGCTTGAAGCTCAGGTGCGAATGGGTACCTGTGATATTGTTGGGATAACGCAAACATGGCTGCAGCGGGATCAGACCTGGGAATTGAACGCACAAGGGTATACGTGCTATCGTAGCGACAGAAAGGTGGGCAGAGGGGGTGGGGTGGCCCTGTTGGTGAGGAATGAGATTCAGTCCCTTGCAAGGGGTGGGGGGGGCATAGAATCAGGAAAAGTAGATAGTGGATAGAACTGAGGAACAGTAAGGGCAAAAAGACCCTAATAGGTGTTACCTACAGGACCCCAAACAGTAGCATGGATATTGGGTGCAAGTTGAATAGGGAGTTAACAATGGCATGTGACAAAGGAAATGTCGCAGTACTTATGAGGGATTTCAACATGCAGGTGATCTGGGAAAATCAGGTTGGTACTGGACCCCAGGATAGGGTGTTTGTAGAGTGCCTGTGGGGTGCATTTCTGGAGCAGCTTCTACGAGAGCCGACCAGGGATAAGGCTATTCTGGATTTAGAGCTGTGCAATGAACAGGATTTGATAACTTATCTTGAAGTAAAGGAGCCATTAGGAGGTAGTGTCCATAATATGATAAGTTTTAATCTGCAAATAGAGAGGGATAAGGGCAGATCAGAAGTGTCAGTATTGCAGTTGAGCAAAGGAGACAATGGAGCCATGAGGGAGGAGCTGGCCAATGTTGACTGGTCGTATATCCTAGCAGAAAGGACAGTGGAACAGCAATGGCAGGTATTCTTGTGAATAATGCAGAAGGCGCAAAATCAGTTCATCCCCCGGAGAAGGAAGGATTCAAAGGGGGGAAAGTCGCCACAGTGGTTGACAAAGGAAGTCAGAGATAGCATAGCATTAAAAAAGACGAAGTATAACAGAGCTAAGGTGAGTGGGAATACGGATGATTGGGAATGTTTTAAGGAACAACAGAACTTAACCAGAAAGGCAATACGGAGAGGGAAAAATGAGGTATGAACGAAAGCTAGCTAGGAATATAAAGGAGGACAGCAAAAGTTTTTTTGAAGGTATGTCAAGAGAAGGAAGACAGTTAAGAACAATGTTAGGACTTGAAGAATGCATTGGGAGAAATTGTTATGGGAAAAAGAGAAATGACAGATGAATTTAATAAGTACTTTGGATCTGTCTTCACTAGGGAAGACACAAACAATCTCCCAGATCTATGGATGGGCCAAGGACATATGGTAGCAGAGGAACTGAAACAGATTGACATTAGGAAGGAAACGGTGATGATTAGACTGATGGGACTAAAAGCTAACAAATCCCCAGGCCCAGATGGTCTGCATCCTAGGGTACTAAAGGTGGTGGCTCTGGAAATTGCGGATGCATTGGTGATCATTTTCCAATGTTCCTTAGATTCAGGAGCAGTTCGTAAGGATTGGAGAAAGGCTAATGTTATCCCACATTTTAAGAAAGGAGGGAGAGAGAAAACAGAGAAGTATCGCCCTTTTTAGCTTAACATCAGTAGTGGGGAAGATGCTAGAGTCCATTATAAGATGAAATAGCGACATATCTTGATAGCAGTGATACGACTGGGCCGAGCCAGCATGGATTTTCCAAGGGCAAATAAGGCTTCACCAATCTATTGGAGTTCTTCGAGGATGTAACCAGGACGATAGACGCGGACAGTCTCCGGAGCCGTGTACCTTGACGTTCAGAAGGCAGTTGATAAGGTACCACATCGGATTTTGGTTGGTAAAATCAGAGCTCATGGCATTGGGGAGAGGATATTGACATGGATAGAAAGCTGGTTGGTGGATAGAAAGCAAAGGGTAGCAGTGAATGGGTGTTTCTCGGAATGGCAGGTGGTGACTAGTGGGGTGCCACAGAGCTCGGTATTGCGACCACAGCTGTTTACGATTTACGTCAATTATTTAGAGGAAAGCATTTGCTGATGATACTAAGCTGGGTGGTACTGTGACGTGATGAGGATTTTGGGAGAATTCAAGGTGACTGATTGGCTGGCTGAGCGGGGAGAAACTTGGCAGATGGCGTTTAATGTGAATAAGTGTGAGCTTATTCACTTTGGGAGCAAAAACAGGAAGGCAGATTATTATCTGAACGCTGTGGAGTTAGATAAGGGAGAAATACAAAGAGATCTGGGAGTACTTGTTCAAGATTCTCTGAAGGTGAATGAGCAAGTGCTGCAGGCAGCGAAGAAGACTAATGGAATGTGGGCCTTTATTACGAATGGAATTGAGTACAAGAGCAAGAAATCCTTTTGCATTTGTACAGGGCCCTGGTGAGACCACATCTGGTGTATTGTGTGCTGTTTTGGTCTCTAGGGTTAAGGAAGGACATCCTGGCTGTGGAGGAGGTTGCAGCATAGGTTCAGTAGGTTAATTCCTGGGATGTCCGGACTGTCTTACGCAGAGAGGTTAGAGAGACTGGGCTTGTGCATGGTTGAATTAAGGATATTGAGGGGGGATCTGATTGAGATATATAAAATTATCAAGGGATTGGACAAGATAGAGGCAGGGAATATGTTCCAGATGCTGGGAGAGTCCAGTACCAGAGGGCATAGTTTAAGAATAAGGGGTAGGTAATTTAGGACAGAGTTGAGGAGGAACTTCTTCTCCCAGAGAGTTGTGGAGATGTGGAACGCGATGCCACAGAAGGCAGTGAAGGCCAATTCTCTGGATGCTTTCAAGAAGGAGGTAGATAGGTATCTTATGGATAGGGGAATCAAGGGTTATGGGGACAAGGCAGGAAATCGGTATTGATAATAGATGATCAGCATGATCTCAGAATGTCGGCGCAAGCTTGAAGTGCCGAATGGTCTATTTATGCACCTATTGTCTATTGTCTAATAGCTTCTAACCAAAATTACCCCTTCAATATATCGTGATAAAGCTAAAGTGAGAGGGGAAATGGGCTGGTGAGACAGGTGTCCAAATAGATTTTTGGAATGAGAGCCGAGAAAATTGATCATCGTATTCATGATCGTAATAATAATCCCGCTCTCGATACATCTGCCAATCCATTCTCTATGCAATCAATTATATTCAATGTGTCTTCTTCTTGGAATATCCTGAAAAGTAATGAGAAGGAAAAAGAAAAGAGCAGAAAAAAAAAAAAACGGCAACTCCGGCAAAGCACATTTGGAGATGCAATGTGCTACTTTAGTAGATGCGGGGGACTGCCTAACTAACCTTGAGCCACGCTGTCCCTGCAACTAAAGTGAAAAATAAGTACTTCAATAATGATCATGGAACATTTTCCTATGAACCCACCCCGTACATCTTTGGATTGCGAAGGAATCCACTGTCTCCGAGGAACCCCCACGTATCGACCATGGGGCCATACAGAACATCACAGCGCCACAAATGAACAACGAAGTCCAATATAACACAACTGTAGCAGAGCCGTGCCATCCACGAGCCTACCGGGCGTTCAAGTGGATAGACTGACGGAAAAGTAATGAAAGAGAGGGAAGAGAAGTTCGTTTTTTAGGAAGAAAAGAAAGGAAATAGAGAGGAATAGACATGAATGTCGAGTGTTGGAGGGATAACGATTTAGTTTAATGTCCTATCGTTAGGAAATTCTCAGTGGGAGAACATCGACAGTCAGAAACTATATATGGAAATATTGCCGGGGCAGAAGGCTCAAAGGGATAGAAAAAGAAATGAGAGAAGGTTTGGAAGTAATACAATAAACACACGCACAAACACAAAGAGTACGGAAGGCGAGAGAGGAAGAGAGAGGGTAAATAACGGAAAAGAATAAATTACAGACAGATACGTAGCAGACAATGAGCGAGACAAAAGACGAAAAAGACAGGTAGATAGAATGGCCGGAGAGCGAGGCACTGAGAGAATAATAGATTGCGGGAGTAGAGCGAGAGAGTGGGAGATAGGAAGAGAGGGAGTTGGAGAAAGAGACTATCTGAAATAAAAGTAAGAGAAATTAAAAAATAAATAAAAGTACACATATATCAAGGAACCAGAAAGAGACAGTGGAAAATGGGGAAATATTGATGGCTTGAGGAAGGCAGAGACCTGGATGTAGAAAGATAACGAAAGTGATGGAGAAAGAAAGGGAGCAGCAATAAACAGAAAGATATACAGGGATATTAACAGGTAGAAATTGAGAGGGCAAGAGAGAGTTTCAGCGAGCTGGAGAGAAAGGGAAGGAGTAAGACCTATATCTTGCACGGCATTCATTCTTTGTGCTCCTTACAGATTAATTTGGTAGTGCTGCACAGTGAGACTCTGTAAAATGGACAATCTTTATCCCGTGGAGCTGATGCACTCCTGGGTTGTCGAAGATTCTGGTGTCTTTTACCACGGAGGAGAGAGGAGCGTATCCGCCGCAATACGTTGGGTCAGTCAAGTTTTGGCTAAATTAGTGGTTGAGAACGGATAGAGAAAACATTGAAATGGCATATACATTTTTTTCAGCATCCTGAGCTATGGCCGACATATCCGCTGCAATATGTCCAATGTTATCCAAGATATCTGGTCAGGTTTAAGCTGAGCTGCAGAAAGTTTGAAGGATTACATGTATAAACTTTAGGGGCACCTCTGTCGTATTGCGTCTTATATCTCCACGCCATCCAACTCAACTTATAGTATAGGGTACACACAAAATGCTACCCTGGGTGTTGCTAAGCTCAATTATCACTGAAATATCAACAGATAGCGAATGAAGGAATGACAGGATCTGAACACTCACACAAAGACAAGGAAACACAAACACACACAGACTAACACACACACACACATACAAATGCGCGAGCTCTAACAGAAACAGACATGCAGATACCGACAGCGATGGGCAGAGAATGAAAGTGCGAAAGATTGAAACCGAAAAGCAGAGATATTTATGCAGTACTATATGGACATTAGCTCCATGACACTGAACTGCGGTTCCTCAGTGACGTGGTGAATTACTTTCAGTATTTTTGGAAAATCAGTAGATATGTGCTGTATAACATATGTCCAATGAACCGACGTCCGTCTGAGATTTGCTCTTGTAGTTATCGGTGCTTTTCTGAAAGTCGGCAAGAAGTTATCTTAGTATTTCCACTAGAAATCGCTGTGGCATGTCGATCGACTGTGCCACGGAAAATAAAGGTTTTTCGACATCTGCAGGATTATGTCGTCAGAGGGCTGTCTCAGTCAGCGATCGGGCTGTGACGCTCTTTCTCGGAGGTACATAGACCCGTCGCATCTGGGGCAATAGGCGGAGCATGTCTCAAGAGGCCGCGTTTCCATTGGGTTCTTTTCATTTCCTGCCCATTATATCACTTAAACAGTAGAATTCAGAACCTCCTGAATCCTGGCGACAATTTATTGAGGAGAAAATCATTCAACTCATTCTTTATAAAAAATAATGTGGTGATTCGTCATTGGGATTGTGTGCGGAGCCTGGTTAACTGGTTTGTGCGCAGCAGCCAATACAAAGTTTTCTCCAAACTGAATTCTGAAAAGTACTTCACTATAACATTTCATGTTTTGTCTTCTTTTTAGATAGGAGTCATGGAAACTCTGTCACTCAGACAATGTCACCAGAAGTGAAGACAGAAAAAGAGGCTGTAAATTGAAGCTGCACCTATAATACTACATGGGGCAACTATTTTTTATGTTGGTACCGACAGAGGTTAGAACAAAGTCTCGAGTACATACTGTACAAACATTCTAGTGGAACTGAAAATAAAGCCGAATTTACCAAAAGACGGTTCAAGGCCTCTCTGGTCAAGGGTGGAAAATTATACCGTGTCACCATCTCAAAGCTGCAAATGAGCGACTCTGCAGTTTATTTCTGCGCCCTATGCCGCACAGTGATGTATTCTACTTAAATGTTCATACAAAAAAATCACTTACTGTATGATCCATGATTTGATCGCTGCAGCTGGATATATCTGTACACTATTTTTCTGATTGTACTTTCCCGCCACTCAGGGTACCTGTTGAAGTTCATCTCGCTTTCGTCTCTGATCACTCAGAAATGGTATAACCGCACCACTTTTTCCAATGTCGCACTGAGATCTATGGCCTCTGTTATCTCATTTACTCTGTGAAATATACTTTAACAGGGCAAGAGAAATACGAGCGCTGAAATTCAAACCGCAACCACGTTGTTGTGCGTGTTGGTGTGTGTGTGTGTTTGTGTGTGTGTGTGTGTGTGTGTGTGTGTCTGTGTGTGTGTGTGTGCGGTAAGAGAGATATAGTGAGACTGTGTATAAGCGCACACTTTTTTGGGAGCGTATGGACATAGAGACAAATCTGATGGACGTTTTCCTTGTTTACCATCCGCTGATCTTTTGGTGCAGATATGAGCGTCGGTCTTGCTCAGTTCATCTCTCTCTCTCTCTCTCTCTCTCTCTCTCTCTCTATTTTTCTCTCTCCGTCTTTTTCTCTTTTGATCTCGCCGTTGATCTCTCTCTCTCCCGCTTCCCATTCTCCCGCTACCAATTAAGCTCTGTCTCTATTCAGTAGCCTCTGTGAGGCTAACTAACTATCCATAGTTTCTAGGTCAGGAAGTCCGCATTGTTTTGTACAGTTTTGCAGTAGTATACTTAGAAAGAGCAGTAGAGGACTTCTGACAAAGGTCTGTGTGGCAATAGTGTGGAATACCGTACTGAAATCTAGAAACAACATTCTGACATAAATGTCCCTCTTTTAAACATATCATTTGGCCAGGTAAATATTAGGTATAATGGCATATGTTACAGGGCCTTCAAGTTATAAACCGTATAAAGTCATAGAGTCATAAACTACTTCGTCGTTTCTCCCTGCACCCGGACCACAGCCCTCCATACACCAGAATTCATGTAACTGTCCACACTTAGCTTAGATTTGAAAAATGAGTTTACACGCACTATACATGCTGGCAGCTCATCACAAAATCTCACGACTTCTTAGTGAAGACGTTTCCTCTCACGTTTGCTTGAAACCTTTTGACATTTCAGCATTAATTCTTTATCATGGCTATGTTAATCCTTAACATGGCTTCTGGTTATATTCCCACCCAAGCTAAGTGAATGTAAGCCAGATAGTGATACCTGACACTTTGGAGAATCTGAGCATGTTGAGAATAATCTTGGATTATAGGTGCTCCAGGAACTCCAAAAAAAATTAGATACTAGGCCTCTGGACCCAGGAGCGATGATGCCGCTAGTGTAAATTATGAGTTCCGATAATAAGAATCAGGAAGAACTGTTAGAATCAGGCTGAGAGATAATTCACGTGCCTTTTAAACGATTGATCATGTACTGACAGTGGAATGCCAAAGAGTTATGTGAAGATGTTTGTCTTACTGTATGAATATTAGCTCTGTACAACCTAAACAAAATCAGAGTTCTGGTGGCTGTGGAGACTACTGCAGACTCTCCATAATACCATGTAAGTAAACCCTTAAAACGAAACTCGAAATCACTTGCGTTCTTAGTTTGTGTTTCCACGACAATACCCTTCAAGAATTTTCTTAACTCTGTCAAATCTCCTCTCAAATATCTAAGTTCTGAGGAAGAAAGTGCTAACTTATTCATTCTTTCCTCGTAACTCAGGTCTGCAAGATGGGAACAATTTTATAAATATCCTTTGCACCATGTCAACCTACTTACACACTTCCAGCAGTTAGCTGGCCAGAACTACAGGAAAAACGGCAAATTAGTCCTCACAAACGCCTCATTCAACTTTAACGTATCATCCCGCTGTTGTACCATATATTATGTTTTTTTGAAAGCTAATGTGCCAAAATATTCTTTTTTTTTCAAATATACCTGTGATACAATTTTCAAAGAATTAAGAAATTATGATCTGAGATTCCATTTGTTTTCAACCATATCCTTTGTTTCCTACCGCTCGCAGATTAACTTGGCTGGTGAAGTGGAACACATCGTAACTGATATTTTTCTTACCAGGTTTACAGCTGATCCAGATCTCTCTACAGTCCATGATAACAGGCCACGCTGTCCAGCAAACCTCAATCTTGTAGTCATCAGCAAATCTTTTATCCAGCTAACCACACTTACAATCGGATTGTCGATATAGGTTGCAGACAACCCCACTCCGGTACTTCAGCAGTCGCAGTGCTCCCATTGGAAAGGCACCATGTAGTCTCCCTTTGTGGATTCCCTCAGAAATCCAGTGCCTTATCCAATTTAATACGACTGAAACTTCCTGACCTACTTCCATGTGGGAGCTTGTCAACGGCCTTGCGAAAGACAATGTAGACAACATACATTGCCTTGCCTCCATAAATAGCTCTGGCACTTTTTTCTTGAGAAATTCATTAATATTGGTGGGTCACGGCCTTCCAAGATCGAAAACAGCCTGCGTGTCGCATATGCGTCGGTGTCTGTCCAAATACTTATGATACGGACGCAGAAAGCTCGCTAACGTGGAGCGATTCTGTCGTTCAATATATTGGTTAGTGCCCAGTGTGGCCAACAATTCAAAGCAATTCATGGCGACTGCAGTCAAAGCTACCGGGCTGTAGTTGTTTAATCGTTTAGTTTCTAAGTTTAGAGAGATTTGTTACTGGAATGATGGCGGATGATCCTAAGTCTGTATAAGTGACGTTCTGAAGAAGTCCGCAAAGAATCACTGAGCAGTTGTGCACACATATTAAATACTTGACCTGAGATGTGTTCTTGCCAGTTCTGATAACTGAGAGTGATCTGTTAAATTCCTTCTGATGCCAGCTAATGTTACAGACCTGAAGGCAGCGTTGTTAGCTTTTATTATGGAGCGTACATCGATGTTAACCAACATAAGTGATAAGCAAGTGGGGAGAGGAAAGAGGCTATGAGTGGTAGCCTGAAATGCGGACTGGATTTGGAACAAACGGAATCTGGACCAAGTTACGGGAAATTTGATACATGAATGTTCATGTCTCCATGTGAGACGCTACACAAACCGAATGTGAGATGTTGCCTCATGATAGCAGAATAATTGGGCATTGACGCCATGTTGGAAGGGATTTGGAAAAGACATTAAAATTGTTGGGATACATTGGAATAATTCTTGTTGCAGACAGAGTTAATTTGCACATAACGTGGCCCCACACCCTACGTCTGTCACAGTGGGGTGCTGGGAACGGACCCAAATGCGAGACACAGACACTGAAATACAAGGAACAGGAATTGACTAGAGTAGGGACGTGACAGGAAACAGGGAAGGAGTAGGGACAAGAACGCAGACTTGAGCTGGGGAAAGCGGAACCAGGACTATAACGCATGGACTAGGAGACAAGACTTCAACTCCGAGCCCGAGACTGGACAAGGACCCAGAACCCGGGTCTTCCCACGGGCTCGGATCCCAGAACTAGGCAACCATATGACATGGCTTCAGGGCAAGACGTAGCTGGGGACTAGATGCCTGAGCTTGGAGACAGGCTGGGTCTTTGCTCTTGAGGTTTGAGGCTGGGGCCTTGTGCCTTGAGATTGGAGTTTCGAGGCCGGCTAGTGTCTTGGGACTTGAGTCTGGAGGTTGGAGGCCGGCTGGGGTCTTGGGTCTTGCGTCTGGTGCTTGGAGACCGTCTAGGGACTTGGGTCTTGAGTCTGCAGCTTGGAGGTCTGCTGGGGTCTTGAGTTTTGAGGCTGGAGCTTGGAGGCCGTCTGGGGCCTTGGGTCTTGAGTCTGGAGCTTGGCTTGGGATCCTCGAGGCAAGTGTTCTTTGAGCTTGGCTGGGATCTTCGAGGCTAGTGTTCTTGGCCCATAGCTAGGGATCCTCGAGGCTAGTGTTTTTTTTTTTTTTTTTTTTTGGAGCTTGGCTGGGATCCTCCAGGCTAGTGTTCTTGGAGCTTGTGCTGGGATCTTCGAGGCTTGGGTTCTTGGAGCTTGGCTGCAGGATCATCCTCTTGAAATGCGGAGACTGATAACTCGGAGGCTGGAGCTTGGAGACAGACTGGGAATTGTACATTAACAGAGAGCCGGGACATATCCTTCGAAAAGCCGCGACTCACCTTTAACTCGACATTAACACGTGACTGGACAGAACAGAGACATAGAGCCAGGACTCATCCATAGACAAGCCGGGACTCAACTTCATCTCCACACCAAGTTGGGACGGGTCCCTCCATCAGGTAAGGACAGAAAGGCCGGACGTACCCAATAGAGGCAAAAACGAGACAAGAGAGATCGACCCGCAGGGTAATGTCAAGACGGCCTGACTTACCCCACGGCGGCGAGGACAAGAAGAGACAAAGACCAGAGAACGGCAGACAGTTCCATCTCCGCTTCAGGGTTGCTCCGAGTTGCAGTTACAGCCAGCAACCTCTGGGGAAACAGCCGTATGCCTACCTAGCTCAGAGTGGCTGTCGGCCACTCAGCTGGCTCGGGAAACAGCCGAATCCATACCGTAAAGACTATTCTAACGAGTGGCAACAAGGCTCCTTGAGCGGTGGTGCTCCAACCAGGACGAGAGATTACAAATGGTTTCACCAGCCTTCCATCAGCAGGTTGCTCGAAGGGCGACTTTCAAGACAAACCAGCAGCCCACATTCAACCCCAAAGCCCCAAGATGAGAATCAGGTGCCTACGCTTAACTCAATCAAACGAGGGACAGCTGGAAGACCAGGAATCCTGAATCCAGGGACCCCACCGTGAAACGGAATGCGGACTTCTCGGACCGGACCATGACAACGTTGAGTCTCCTGGATGTTGTGCGCACCGTATCAGAAACACTGTATGCAGTGAATAAGACAAAAAAAAAATGAAAGAACAAAGGATTAGATTTGCAACACATTGATCCACATATCTTTGTCCGCGATTTCATGATGGCTGATCGATTTCTCTTCTCATACTCAATCACCGTTCTTTTCCCCGTATCAATTTTAGCTTGAGCAATCAAGAATTTATTAACCTCTGTCTTAAATATAAGTGCAGATTTGGCCTAAGCAGCTATCTGCTGCAAAGAACTCCGCAGGTTCCCTTCTCTAGGGCCTAATAAATCCATCTTCATCACCGTTCTAAAAGGACGCTCATGTACAGGGATATGCAAATGTTTGGGCACCCCTGCTCAAAATTTCTGTTACTGTGAATAGCTAACTAAGTAGAAGATGAACTGTTCTCCAAAAGTCACAAAGATAAAGATGTAAGATTCCCTTCAATACTATAACAAGATTAGTGTGTTATTTTCTTGTTTTGTACGATTTTAGGGTGACAAATAGGAAAGGAGCACTATA
Source organism: Mobula hypostoma (assembly GCF_963921235.1). Lineage (NCBI taxonomy): Eukaryota > Metazoa > Chordata > Chondrichthyes > Myliobatiformes > Myliobatidae > Mobula > Mobula hypostoma. Next base: position 22,752,597 of record NC_086106.1, read on the forward strand.
GGCACTCTAAGGGATTCGAGCTCTCAGATTACTCTTACCAAGTTCTCAGAACTTAATTCGCTTGTTCGGACTATGGCTTGCTCACAGTCATCGTTAGTAAAGCCCAGATTTTGCAAATTTCAAAGTTTATAAAAAACATTGACTCCTCAAACTATGTCCCAACAATCAGCAGCCGTGGGCTTCCCCAAGCGGCTGTCTAGCACTCTGACAATTAAAATAATTGATGACCACAAAGCATGGGAAGCCTATAAGATGATAGCAAAGCGTTTTCATGTAGTCGTTCCTCAGTTTGTAATGTAATTAAGAAATGGAAGCTAACAAGAACGGTGGAGGTCAAGATAAGGCCTGGAAGACCAAAAAAAAAAAAAAACTTTCCGAGAGGACCACTCGCAGGATTGCGAGAAAGGCAAATCGAAATCCCTGTCTGACTGCAAAAGACATTCAGGATGATTTAGCAGACTCTGGAGTGGTGGTGCACTGTTGGACTGTGCAGCGACAACTGCACAAATATGACCTTCATGGAAGAGTCATCAGAGGAAAATCTTTCCTGCGTCCTCAGCACAAGGTTCAGCGTCAGAATTTTGTAAAGAAACATCTAAACAAGCCCGATGCATTTTAGAAACAAGTCCAGTGGAGAGATGAAGTAAAAATACAACTTTTTGGCCGCATTGAGCAAAGGCATGTTTGAGAAAAAAGGGTGCAGAATTTCATGGAAAGAACAAATGTCCAACTGTTAAGCGCGGGGGTGGATCGATCACGCTTTTGGTTTGTGTTGCCCTCACTGGCACGGGGAACATTTCATTGGTAGAGGTAAGAATAAATTCAACTAAATACCAACAAAATCTGGAAGCAAACATCACACCGTCTGTTAAAAAGCTGATATGAAAAGTCGATGGTTTCTGCAACAGACAATGATCAAAAACACAACTCAAAATCCACAAAGGCTACCTCGAGGCGCAAGTTGAAGGTTTTGCCATGGCCAGCACAATCCCCCGACCTAAACATCCTCGAAAATCGGTGGATAGAGCTCAGAAGAGCAGTGCATGCAAGACGGCCTAAGGATCTCATAGAACCAAAAGTCTTTTGCAAGGAAGGAAGGGCAAAAATCCCCCAGACAAGAATTCAAAGACTCTTAGCCGGCTACAAAAACCTTTTACAAGCTGTGATACTTGCCAACGGGGATGATATAAGTGCTGACCATGCAGGATGCCCACACCTTTGCTTCGGGCCCTTTCCCTTCTTTGTTATTTTGAAACTGTAAAAGATGGAACATTAAGTAATCCTGCTTAAAATATTAAAGAAATATTTCATCTCTAACTTCATGCCTTTTAGGTATCAGGTAATCTTGTACTGTCTTAGCTATTCACAGTAACAACAATTTTGACTAGGGATGCTCGAACCTTTGCATGCCACTGTATGTATTTTGTTACATCCCTCAAGGAATTCCACCTAGCTTCAATGGCAAGGCCTGGCACTCACAAAGCTTGGCTGTCTATCCGTAAGCAGATTATGTCTCTCCAAATGGTCATAAATTCTGCCCATCATCTTGCCAACCACTGAAGTAATACTCACTGGTGTATAATTTCCCGGGTTACCTCTAATCCCTTCCTTGAATATGAGCAGAACGTCTGCAATCTTCCAATCCCCTGTACTTATCCCGTCCCTATTGATGATGCTCAGTTCATAGCCAGAGTTTCAACAATCTACTCCCTCGTTTCACAGAGCAGACAGGGATATATGTTATCCGTTCCTGGCGAATTTTCTGACTTAGTACATTTCAAAAGCTCCAAAACCTCCTCTTTATTAATATCTATATGCTCAACGTTTCAGTCAGCTTGAAGTTATCTGTGCAATTGCCAATGTCCTTTTCACTGATGAATAATGAAATAAAGCATTCAATAACTATTTCAGAATCAGAATCAGGTTTATTATCACTGGCATGTGACGTGAAATTTGTTAACTTAGCATCAGCAGTTCAATGCAATACATAATCTAACAGAGAGAGAGAAAGAAAAAAGAAATAATAAATACATAATTAAAACGTAATAAAAAAAGAATAAGTAAATCAATTACGTATATTGAATAGATTATTTTTTAAAAATCTGCAAAAAAGGAATCACTGTATATTAAAAAAACGTGAGGTAGTGTCTAACTGTTCACAGCCCATTTACGAATCGTATGGCACAGGGAAAGAAGCTGTTCCTGAATCGCTGAGTATGTGCCTTCTTCCTTCTGTATCTCTTACCTGATGTTAACAGTGAGAAAAGTGCATGCCCTGGGTGGTGGGGATACTGAATAATGGACGCTGCCTTTCTGAGACACTGCTCACTAAAGACGTCGTGTGTACATTGTAGGCTAGTGCCTAAGACGGAACTAACAAGATTTACAACCTTCTGCAGCTTCTTTCAGCCCAGTGCAGTAGCCTTCCCATATCAGAATGTGATGCAGCATGCCAGAATGCTCTCCACGGTACAACTGTAGAAGTTTTTGTGTGTATTTGTTGACATGCCACATCGTTTTAAAATTCTGGTATAGTATAGCCGCTGTAGTTCTGAGTTGCACGAAGTATGAGATACAGACAGAGATGGTGAGAATTAAACTACGGGTATTGGCGGTGCAGGAATTCACATTAAAAGGGTTGCTGAGCATGGGTGAGAGAGCACGGGTTAGGGTATTCTTTTTAGCTTTCTTACGGGGTACAGAGATTTTTTTTTTAATAGCATAAGACGGGAAAACAGGAATAGGGCACTAGCATGGCCAAAGATGGGAGGATAAAGTGCAGGTTAGGCTATGTGCGTGTGTGGGGGGGTGTGTGTGTGAAGTGATTCAGAATGTAAGTCTATTGCACACTCCGGAGTAGAAGGGCAGAAGGTGGCTGTGATGCATCATGAAGCTGGGTGCCAACCGCCATAAACGACCAAGTGAGAGAGAGAGAGAGAGAGAGAGAGGGGGGGGGGGGGAGGAGAGAGAGAGAGTATAGCCGCTGTCCTGCCTTCTTTATGAATAGATCAATATGTTGGTACCAGGATAGATCCTCAGAGATCTTGACACCCAGGAACCTGAAGCTGCTCACTGTGTTCACTTCTGATCACTCTATTAGGATTGGTATATGTTCCTTCGTCTTACCCTTCCAGAAGTCCACGACCAGCTCTTTCGTCTTACTGACGTTGGTTGGCAGGTTGTCGCTGCGTCACCAGTCCACTAGTTCGCATATCTCACTGCGGTACACGCTCTCGTCACAACCTGACATTCTACCAACAATTGCTGTATCGTCAGCAAATTTGTCGATGGAATTTGAGCTATGCCTAGCCACACAGTCATGTGTATACTGAGAGTAGAGCATTGGGCTAAGCACACACCCTTGAGGTGCACCAGCGTTTATCGTCAGTAAGGAGCATAGGTTCTCAACAATTTGCACAGACTCAGGTCTTCCGGTTAGGATGTCGAGGATCAAATTGCAGAGGGATGTAGAGAGGCCATTGTTCTGCAACTTCTCAATCAGTATTGTGGGAATGATGGTGTTAAAAGCTGAGCTATAGTCGATGACAATTATCCTGACGAAGGCGCTACCTTCTCCGGGTCCACGCAAATGTTACGACTTTCACTCCTGATTGGTCCCATTATCACACGGATCACTCTCTTGCTCTGGACGTACTTATAGAATGCTTTGTGGTTTTCCATAATTTTTCACCCTGCGGCCTTTTCATGGTAGCTTCTTGCTTTCCGAAATTCATTCTTGAGCTCCTTTCTGGCACACTTTTAATTTTCTAGAGTCTTAACATTACAAAGTTTCCTGAACCTTTTGTAAGCTTCTCTTCTGTTCTTAACTGGATTTTCTACATTATTTGTACACAATGATTATTGTACCGTACCATCCATTCCATACTTCACTGGAAAATACCTATGCAGAATACCATTTCTGCCATGCACTTTCCTGAGGACATCTGCTCCCAACGTCGGTTTACAAGTTCCTGCCCAATAGCAGCATATTTCCCCCTCTCACAAATAAAAGTTTTGCCAAACTTTCCGATCCCCTCCCGCTCCATCTCTATTGTAAATGAGATAGATTTGGGATCACTACGTCCAAAATGCTCTCCCACTGAGATATCTGGCACCTAACCAGGTATAATTATCAATATCAAATGAACTGATCCTCTGCTCAACCTTCCTGAACACACATAACAAACTCCATCTTATCTAAACCCCTTGGTGGAACGAGATGCCGGTGAATATTAGAGTAGTTAAATTCACCTATCACAATAACCCTACTATTCCATAATCTGTCTCCTTATCTGCTCTACCGTGTCTCTATTACTATTGGGTGTCCAGTAAAAATCATCCAATTGAGTTGTTGCCCCCTTCCTGTTTCTGGCTTCCACCCACAATAACTCTGTAGAAAATCTCTTCATGCATTTCTCCTTTTCTGCAGCCGTGGTACTATTCCTGATTAAAATGCCACCTGATCCTCTTTTGCCTCTCTCCCTATCATTTTCTCTCCCCGGTCATCCAAGACTGCGTAATGGCCACCATATCATATTTCCACGTTTTGCTGATCCTATATTGCAGGCACTGCCTTTTAAACCATCGCTGCTGCGTCTACAAAAGCTCGTAAACATTCAAACAGTCCGTGTATTGCGGCTAGTAATTGAGTTGATTAATCTACCACTGATGTTCTCAAACAACAGTGTTTCTGAGTCAACAATGGTGATGATGATGATGACGATGATGATGGTGATGATGATGATGACGTCGACGCAGGCCTGAGAGGCCAGCATAGAGCATTTTTCATGCCCTACAAGGCGCAGATCGGAAGGCTCTGCGGAGCGCCACTACTCGCAAAGATATTTAGCCGTTTTTTCTTTATTTTACGAAGTAGAGTTGTGAGCTTAACACTCAACCCGACAAAGATGGAAAGTGTACTCGGAAGCGGCCCGATTTGATTCGAACCGGGAACCTTCGTTACGGAGTTCGGCGCTGATGTCACTGCGCCACCAGCCGACCAACAAGTCACTCTCAAATCCCTCCTTTTGCATAGTATATAACTGGAAAAGTTTAGAGTTGTCTGATATGCCAGAGGCTGCTGCAGGGAGGACTCTGTTCTTCTCATCGTCTTCATGATTTCTAGCCATGTATTTGGTGTCAACGTGCAACACGTACGGTTTGTCCCTCGTTGAAAAAAGCCTAAAGCCTAGTTTCAGTATAATGAAAAACACGACTTTTTTTTTTTTGCAGCATTTGCAGCTGGATATATTGACAATCTTCACAGTGATTTAGGGTGATGGAAAGCAAGACTTCAAAAGCTGGTGATGTCAAGATTCCAACATGTGCAACGGTCCACTGAGGGTAAGAATATGTGTGGCTGATCTGTGGCTGATAATTCGAGTTATGATCAGTATTTCAGGATTTTGGATCATTCGACCTCGTTTGACGAACAAAAACGATTGCTGAACTTTCTAAAGGTGTTTTACTTTTTAAATTTTTGTTCTGAAAATTAAATAATGCAGAGTAGGCAAACATGTGGAGAAAAATCATTGCAATCGGTGCTGCACAAAGATTCAGAAAGGAGGGTTATCATGAAGGAATTGCCCAATATCCAAGTGTCTGGGGAATTCAGAAACAGAAAGGAACTAATCGGAGTATATTCCGGAAACATATCCCCAACAGCAACAGAGGATCAGAGTTGCAGATCTGATTGCAGATTTAAGAAACAAGTAAGGTTGTAGGATTGTTGTCATTGATGACTGAATTTCCCTAGTATTTATTGTGAGCTCCTTCATGCAAAAGACTAGTTTATCCGAGACGAATTAGAAGCGTTAAAACTAAACAGAGCGGCTAGAAGAATGGTCATGCTGAATCTGCTTTTAGGCAACGGCCGTGGACATTTGACAGATATTTCTGTGCGCAGGCATTTTAGTGCCACTGACCACAACGCACTGACATGTGCCATAGCTTTGGACAGCGGCAGGGCCAGATATATGAGAACATTGCAGGCTGTGAATTATGATACTATTATTAATCTATTTGTTATCAAAGTTACGACGGGTAAAACACAATTCAAGAGAGGAGATATTTTAATGATGAACTGGATTTTTTTTCTGATTATTTTGTCCCAATGAGGCAGAGAAAGAGGGCAAGGGGATAGGGCCATGGTTGACAACAGACATGCAATATTTATTGAAGAACAAGAAGGAAACATGATTATGTTATCGGATACAACAATCACGTAGGACTTGTGTTAGTTATGAGGTAGCCATAAAGGAGCGATTAAGTATTCACATCGGATAACTAAAAGAAGATAAGAGAAAAAAAAAACTTGGTGCATAGGATTCCGGAAAAAAAAGGCATAAGGGGAATCACGGCCATGTGTATTGCAAGACAATGACGATAGTAAGAGTATGATATATCTTGAATAAGACATAAAACATGCAACTGGATTTGGAAGTAGTAGTGGAGTTCTTTAATGAGTGACTCTCTTCGGTTTGTATTCGTCCATGTGACTTCGATGAATGTGAGGGCACATTCATAACTGAAAACTGCTGGACACAGTCACGTTAAGAAGGTGAATGTGCTGGAATATTTTGGCCATAGGAGTCATACCAGCAGATTGGAGTACGTTATATATTACCGCGTTTGTTCAAGAAATATAATACTTTTGGGTTGTGCGTGTACGAAAAAACGTTGTGCGTCATTTGTGCTTGGTTATTTTTTTTTATTATTATTTACAGCATGGAAGTTAAATAGTGACTAACAGACCAACCATTCTTGGAGCGACAATCGTAGGACCGTGTCTACAGCCAGAGCCGGAACCTATTGGCTTTGACTCAAAACGATTTGTGTTCAAAACTTTGAAGCCGAAGTAACAGGTAAGAAGGATATTTTTCCACTTTCGTTATTACAGATTTCGTCTTGCTTGCCAATTGTTCAGTGCAGGTAGGATGGCAGGTACGGCTGTGTAATATTCCCCCCAGTAGGATGTGGGCATTCGTGGAACCTGATGGCTCCTTGAAGACCGCATTCAGTTGCTGGAGCTGGAGTTGTGTGAGCTCAGGATTATCAGGGAGGAATAGCTATTTATAGTTAAGAGTTTTGAGCAGGTGGTTATATTCAGAGTGCCGAATTCATGGAACTGATATGTAAACGACGACAGAGGTATAGGGTGAAAAAAGTTATGGTGAGTTCCCCAGGAACCATTCCCTTCAGCAACAAATACACCACTTGAATACTGTTGCGGGGTTTACCTACTTAGGCAAGGCAGAAGCAGCTAGACAAACAGCACTGTGGTCTGATCTGGAAGAGTTCTGACTGTTAGGGAGACCCTTAAGAGTTTCTGCGGCAGAAAATGTGACGGTAGGGTGGCGGTTTGCCTTCCAGGTGCTAAGGTCCAGTCTATCTCTGTGCGGTTGCAAAATATTATTGAAGTGGAGGTTTGCAGCCAGAGTTCGCACTGCATATTATAGGCAGGAGTGGAGTAGAGGTGCTACGCAATAGGCTTAGAGATGTAGGAATGAGGCTCAAAAGCATGACCAAGTTGGTAATCTCCATGTTACATCCGTTGCAACAAGCTAAGGGATGTCAGAATAGAAAGTTAGCGCAGACGAATGAATAGTTACGGAAATAGTGCAGCGGGCAATGTTTCAACTTTGTGGCCAAATGGAATGTCTTGTGGGGAAGGAGTCACCTGTATAAGTGGAAAGGGTTAACAAAATAAGAGCCCATGGAATTACGGGAAAGTTATATACGTGGAGAGAGCATTGGCTGATTGGCAGGAAACAGAGAGTGGGGATAAAGAGATCCTATTCTGGTTGGCTGCCGGTTACCAGTGGTGTTCTACAGGGGTTCGTGTTGGGGTTGCTTTTTTTTACATTGTACATCAACGATTTGGATTATGGCATAGATGTATTTGTGGCTAAGTTTGCTGACAATACGAAGGTAGTTGGAGGGGCCAGCAGTGCTGAGGAAACGGAGAGTCTGCAGAGAGACTTGGATAGATTGGAAAAATGGGCAGAGCAGTGGGAAATGAAGTACAATGTTGGAAAGTGTATGGTTACGCACTTTGGTAGGAAAAAAAATAAACGGGCAGACTATTATTCAAATGGGGAAAGAATTCAAAGTTCGTAGATGCAATGGGACTTGGGAGTCCTCGTACAGGATACCCTTAAAGTTAACCTCCAGGATGAGTCAGTAGTGAAGAAGGTGAATGCAATGTTGGCATACATTTCTAGAGGAATAGAGTATAGGAGCAGGGATGTGATATTGTGGTTCTATAAGGCGCTGGTGAGACCTCACTTGGAGTACTGTGGGCAGCTTTGGTCTCATTTAAAAAATGATGTGCTGACCTTGGAGAGGGTAAAGAGATGATTCACTAGAATGATTCCCGGGATGAGAGGGTTAACATATGAGGAACGTTTGTCCGCTCTTGGGCCGTATGCCTTGGAGTTTAGAAGAATGAGGGGAGACCTCATAGAAACATTCAGAATTTTGAAAGGCATGGTCAGAGTGGATGTGGCCAGTTGTTTCCCATTATGGGGGGGGGGGGTCTGGTACGAGAGGGCATGACTTAAGGATTGAAGGACGCTCATTCAGAACAGAAATGCGGAGATTTTTTTTCAGTCAGAAGGTGGTGAATTTATGGAATTTGTTGCCACGGGCAGCAGTGGAGGTCAAGTCATTGGGTGTATTTAAGGCAGAGATTGATAGGTATCTGTGTAGCCAGGGCATCAAAGGTAATAGTGAGAAGGCGGGGGAGTGGGACTAAATGGGGGAGTGGATCAGCTCATGATAAAATGGCGCAGCAGACTCGATGGGCCGAATGGCCGACGTCTGTTCCTTTGTCTTACGGTTTTATGTTCTAATGGGTTGGAGCTGAACTGAAGGGGTACAAATATTGTGGGCAATGGACTGTGTAATGTTATTTGGGCGGGGCAAACTGGACTTGAATGGAGGTGGGGACCGAAGTGAAGAGGCAGCAGATTGGGCGGTTGGCGCAGACATGGATATAGCTAGCAGAGGGTTTGTAAGTAACGATATGGAGATGACAAAGCAGAGTTGCCTTCAGCCATATGTGTTGAGATATGTGCAATTTAATGCAAGAAGTGTTATGAACATGGATGATGAACTAAGAGATGCAATACGTGGAACTATAACATTGAGACCAATAAAGAGACTTTGATGTCTCAGAAAAAGATAAGGGTCCTAGGTGTGCCGGGCTTAGATAATTCAAAAACAAATAGGAAGAAGGCACAATAGATGGGAGTGTGCATTTTATTCAGGGATAATACACCTCTGTAGAATAGTCAGCGTGCGTGGGAATTTGAACATAGAGGAGGCGCCAACTCTTTTGGGCGTTTTATATAGACCACCCCATCACCTCTCCTCCCAATAGTATCAGCGACATTAAATAGCTGATACGGAAGCAGATTCTGGAGCCGTGCAATAATACTAGGCTTGTTGTGATGAACGATTTCAACGTTCCTAATATTGACTGGCATGTTCTTAGATCAAGTGGTCTTAATGGGGTGGATTCGTTATGTGTGTTCAGGACGATCTCCCGACGCAAAGATAGAAGAATAACAGTCAATTAATCCCATTAAAAAAAACATTAAATCACCCTTATTGGACAAATATTAAATTATTTACAGCAGTTCTAATGTAACTGAAGTTTCATATCTTCTTTTCTAGACATGCACAGTATTTGACAATTGATCAACAGTTGTGACATCTGCAGAGTTGCGGTGAATACATTTTGTTTGCATTACATCCAGGCAATCAGTTCAATCATGAATCCATTGTAATAAAAGAAAGGAAAAAAATAAATCTAATATTCGACTGCTGTATCTGAGGAATTTCAGGGCTGGTGCTTTTTAAAGAAATACTGAGGGGCAACGAATACAATTCGTTTACTAAAAATTCAATATTGTCAAAATTGAAGAATGTTTCAAGATTCTAATAATAGCAGAATGGGAAAGGCTCTTGAAGCTGGCTGTTCATCTTGTCACCGTTTTGCGACAGCTCTATCTACGTTTTTGGTATGTGAAAGAAGAGCGGATGTCCAGCACTGTAGTAGGTCTCGAACATTTTTGAATGCGTTCTAAGACACCAGCACGGCTACACAGAAATAATTCAAGTTATAATGCTTTAAGTAACATACTGGGAGATAATCACAACTCTCTTTGGTGTCTTTACAACCATGATGGTGTCATTGAAAAAAGAATGTGGTGAACGTGATCCCTAAAATGTTATATTCCCTTAAGCACATCGGTGTAGCGGTTCTGACGTTACAGTTATGCCAAACAGTCTAAGTGACTGAGCGATAAAAAAAAACGTGAGTCATGCTTAGACCTCGGAATTCTATCATCTCAAGCATTACCATGCAATCACCACTGTTACAAAAGACGTGATATCTTACCATGACTGCCTCAATATGCAAGGGCTTCATACAACTAATCACACAGAAAAAAAAACAAAAATACGTCGCGCCTGTCACACTCGACATTTTCCTTCAATATCACTATTTTGGTGATTTCCTTGTCCATTCGGCCTCCCCCCCCCCCCCCCGATCTCCCTGTTCGCCCTTACACTGGCTAGCATAAATAATGCAACACACGCCAATTTACCTCCACGGCAACATCAGCTAGGACACAACGGAAAATGTCCTTCCAGGCGAGATGACATTGTACCAACAAATATCTTCCGTCATCCCTTACCAGTAATGCGTGTGAAGAGCAACTTTTTAGTCAGCACGGCGATGGACATTTCGGAGGTACAGTTCAGCGGCGGTACATGTTTTTTTACAGTTAAGGTTGCTTTCTCATTCCCAAATAAGAGACAAAATTAGCAGTCAAATTTCGGGACACCTTACCTCAAAAGACTATCATGACCATGAAGCCTTGCGCGGGCACTTGTGTGCGCATGCGTGTCGTGCGCATGTAATATGCCCATGCGCGTACGAACTAATTTTTTCCCCGCGTATCAGTTTTCCCTTAATCTTCCCGACTATAGTGTACATACAATTTTCTACTTTATATAGGGTGTGTATTTATCATATCATTCCTGCTTTCACTATATGTTAGTGTTATTTATTTTCGGTCTGATTTGTTAGGTTATTTTTCGGGTCGGGAACGCTCAAAAAAATTTATCATATAAATTAATGGTAATTGCTTCTTCGCTTAACGCCATATCAGCACAAAATGTTTCATAGGAACGCTCTACTTAGCGGGGCAAATACGGGACAAGAACGATCCCGTATGGGACAAACCAATTTAGCCCAATATATGGGATGTCCCGGCAAATAAGTGACAGTGGGCAACCCTATGTTCAAGTTCAACAGTGCGTGACAGGGAATGAGGAAAGGTGCAGCTGACTCTTATCGTTTTCTCCCAGCCGGTAGCACATGTTCTGCGGCCCGGTGTTTGGGGACCCTGGATTAATTAGCCAGATGTATTCATTATGAAGGATCAATAAGAATACGTAAAGTGAACGTGGAGCGGCCTTTCTTGGAATGTCCATTTATTTAAAGCGAGCGAGTGTTCATAATGGCTTTGGCCCATCAGGCGTAGGCGAAATAAAGTTCGGGTGAGGTAAATTGTATTTTAATGTACTTACCTACTGTATTTGTTCATTCCATATCCAGTAGTGAATGGAGGATTATTGAGAATGGCTCCAGGTGCAGTGATCTCTACTCGGTCTGGAATATGGCAAGTCTAACGGCCGCCGGTGCCACAGATAAACACATCTGAACAAAGTTCCCTGAATTGCAGCTGTGATCGAACGAATTAAGGAACATGAGCAGCAGCTCGATGAGTCATGTGGAGAAATGAGGAGGTGATCGGCAGGAGCTACAGAGAGACAATAATATCTTGGTTCCAGGTGTCAAGTTAGCCGGTAGCTATCAGTAGAAGTTGGGGGAATGCACAACAATTCCAAAGTACAATTATCTCCTTTCCCCTCCATAATAACTTTGATTGCAAAGGCTGACCAGGGGACAGGCATTTTAATGGAACTGTGGCACAGATTCAGGTGTTGTGGCTCAGATGAACAGCGAAATGAAGAAGTCTGCATTGTTGCTGGGAGAATACTTAGTCTGAGGAGCAATGCGAGTGTATGATGGTGCCATAGAAAATTCGGGGCGGTATGCTCCTTCCGTCGTGCCGGGATCAGGAATGTATCGTTTGGGGTCCATAATTTGCATATTGGCAACAATTAATAGCTGGACAATTTGAGGAGGTTCGGAAGAAACAATTTATGGAGCTAGATATAAATCCGAGAAACAATAAATCTATGGTATTAATCTTTGGATTATTGCCGGTGTCTCATGCCATTGAAGGTGAGAATAGAATCATTTGGTAGGTGAATGCGTTACAATAGAAATGGTCATGGAGACAGTTGTTCAGATTTATTCATTAATGGCATTCTTCTGTCAAAGGTATGAAATGGGACGGGATGCTGCTGATTCCAATCCCCTTGCCAGCATGTTGGCTGGAGGTGTTCTGATTGTTTAAGCTAATCAGCAGGGCGATGTGAACCTGACCAATAGGGTTGAAAATGAAATAGTAAGCTTGCAAACGAAGGCGATCTGTCTTAAGACCCCAAACGAGGCGGGGCTGATGATGTGGCAAACGTGCTGTCAACAGGTTATTATGCATTGTATAAATGGGCAAATCTCAAAAGAATTGAAAATGCTTCATTTCAACGCGCGCAGTGTACAGAATATGTAATTTGTAGAAAAGATTATTGTCAGGCTTAATGCTGTAGGCTTAATTTTATAGAATATACACTGATTCGAAAAGTGAGGCAGGAAGGGAGAGGGGTTGGTGTTCCTCCGTCAGAGTATGCCAACCCGTCTCCTATTAGAATACCGTGTGGTTGAGCCTACAGGAGGAACATCCTTTCTGGGTTTAATATTGTGGTATGATATGGAATTAATTAGAATGTGTTCGGTGGAAGAAACATGAGGGCAAGTGATCGAATTCACCTTGAATTTTGAGAAGAAGCTAAAGTCAGATGTGTCATTGTTTCAATGGATTAAAGGGAATTAGATGGAATTAGAGAGGAATGAGAGCGGTTAAGGAGCAGTTGGACAGAAATTATTGGTAAACATCATCAGCAGGGATTGGAGAGGCGAGATTGAATGCCGCTCCACTGAGAAAGATGCTGAAGAGAATTAATAGGGTACAAGAAAATGGTGGGTGTATTGAAAAAAATATATATGTATGAGTGTGTGTGTGTGTGTGTGTGTGTGTGTGTGTGTGTGTGTTGGATTAGTTCTCACTGTTGAAAACATGAAGAGTATAGTACAATTTCTCTTTTAGCGGTAATGAAGTCAATGAAGTTACCATGATTCGGAAGATTGGTTTGGGACACTGGAAGTTCTGAAGGGGGATAAGTTTTCTGGACCAAATAGCGTACGCTCGTAAGTTATGAAGTTGGTGTCTGAAGAGATTGTGGGGTGATTATTAATGTTCCTTCAATTATTACTACTTTCTGTAATGTTTTTGGAAGACATTAACATTAAAAATGCCAATCCGCTTTTCAACAGGGGGAGAGGAGGGTAACGGAAATCATACGCTTATTAGTCTGACTTCAGTGGTTAGGAAGATGTTGGCTATGGTTCATGATTATATGTTTTCGGGATACCTGGATGCAAATGATTGAAAGGGTGTAGTAGACGTGGGTTCGTCATGGAAAATCGTGTCTTAATAATATGTTGGGGTTATTTGAAGATAGCAAGCAGGGTAGACAATCAGTTGATTTGGTGTATTTGGATTTGTCAGAACTCTCGTGAGAGGCGTAACACCTGTGGCTGCTTAACTGCTACCAGTATTACTGCGCAGATTCTGACATGGATCAACCAGTGGCTGACTGGCATGTCACAAAGAGTCAATGTAACGGAAGCACTTTCTAGTTGACTGCAGGTGATGGTGTTGTTACACAGGAGACTGTGTTGGGATCGATTTTTTACTTCTATTGTTAATAACTTGGATTATTGGATTATTGCCTTTGTTGGAAGGTTTGCAGACGATACGAAGGTAGGTAGAGGTACAATATATTTGGAGAACGCGGTAAGGCTAAAGATAGTCGTAGCCAGGTTAGCAGAAAGGGCAAAGAAGGACAGGTGGAATACAGTGTGGGGAATCGTAAGGGAAATGAAAGTTTTGACAATTTACTAAATGACAATTTACTAAAATAGAAGTCGAACTTTCAGTCAAATGAAATAAGGAATGCTTGTGCAAGGTTCCCTGAAGGTTAATATGCACGTTGGGTGCAATGAGGAAGGCAAATGCGATGTTAACATTCACTTCAATTGGTCAAGAATGTAAAACACAGGGATGTAAAATTGAGACTTTTGTTAAAGCACGGCTGAAGCCTTAACTAGAGTATTATGAGCAGTTTTAGGTACCGTACCTGAGAAAGGAAAGTACAGGCTGAATGTAAAAACAGTTCAGACAAAGATTACAAAAATCATTCGAGGTTTGAAAGGTTTGACAAATGAGGAGCTGTTAATGATTCTGTGTGCATAGTTGGAAGGACGAGCGGCGAACGCATTGAAATATATAGAATGGTAAAAACCTTGATAGAGCCGGTACAGAGAGATGATTCCCTTTATGGGAGAATCTATGAACAGAAGACACTACCTGAGAATAAACGGTGTGTTTTTAGAAACAGGATGAGGAGGAATTTATTCCGCCAGAAAGCGATGACTCATTGTTAAACTTAGCCGTACACAGGAGTTGGGGGCAAGACGCTATAAATATTTAAGACAAGTATTTATATATAATACATTTATATATAATATATATAAAGATGTCAGGAAAGACAGGCAGCTGATGGGGCAAACTTACAGCCTTTGGTATGAGTTGCAGTGCAACCAAAGCAAGAAGCACCAAATACTGGACTTAAAGTGTTATACTGAAATGCACGCACCATAAGGAGTAAGGTGGATGATCTTGTCACACAGCTACAGATTGGCAGGTATGATATTATGGCCATAACTGAGACGTAGCTAAAAGATGCATGTCTCTGGGAGCTGAACATCCAAGGCCACACGGTGTATCGGAAGGATACCAGGTAGGCAGAGGAGTTGGCGTGGCTTTATTGGTAAGAAATGATATTAAATCATTAGAAAGAGGTGACATAGGATCGGAAGGTGCAAAAAATTGTGGGTTGAGTTAAGAAATCGCAGGGGTAAAAGGACCCTGATGGTAGTTATATACAGGCATCATAACAGCTGCAGTGATATGGACAACAAATTAAAAAAAAGAAACAGAAAGACCTTGTCAGATCGACAGTGTTATGATTATTGTGGGGAATTTTAACATGCACGCGGTTTGGGAAAATTAGGTCGGCACTGGATCTCAAGAGAAACAATTTGTAGAATATCTAAGAGACTGCTTTTTAGAACAGCTTGTTGGTGAGCCCACTAGGGGACCTGCTATGCTGGAGTGGGTATTATGTAATGAAGCAGAGGTGATTAGAGAGATTGACGTGAAGGAACCCTAAGGAGGCAGTAATCATAACATGATAGCTTTCACTGTGAAATTTGAGAAACAGAAGCCGCAATCCGATGTGTTGGTATTTCAGTGGAGTGAAGTAAATTACAGTGTAATGAGAAAGGAACGGTCATAATTGGGACGCTGGGAGCGGAACAAAATCCAGGACACTGAGACTGACGTATTAGGAACAGGACGAGGACTAGAGTTAAGCAGGAGAAGAAGGGAAGAAACGGCGCTGGACATGACACAGGCCCTGTAGGAGACACGGATTCAGGGCCTGGGATAGGACTTGACTAGGATAGCGGAACCAGGACATAGAACTGGTCAATGAGGCCTGGCCTTGGACTCCTAGCCAGAGACTGGACAAGGATACAGAACCTGGGTTTTGACTCGGGCTGGGATTCCGGAACAAGCCGAGGACGAGACGTGTCTACAGAATGAGGATGGAAACAGGACTGGACGTCAGACTCCTGGACCGGAGTACGGAACCCAGCACAAGACGAGGAAACCCCAGCACCGAACTGGGAAGGCATACCTGGGCTGGACGAGGCACATGGATGAGACGAGAACACAATGCCGTCCTTGGACAGGACAATATTCTTGGACGTGGCTAGGACTCGACGAGACCCCGAAGCCTTGACTTGGTCAAAGGTGAGACAGGAACGCACAGCATTGGTCGAAGGTGTGACAGGAACGCAGAGCCTTGGCCGAGGCTGAGACAGGAACACAGACTCTTGGTCGAGGGAGATACAGGAACGCAGAGCGTTGGTCGAGCGAGAGACAGGAGCGCAGAGCCTAAAGCCTTGGTAATCATGGGAGAGAGGAATGCAGGACCGAGAGAGAGACAGGAACGTGGAACTTAGAGACGGGACCCTTCCTTGTCTACAGGACGTAGGGCCGGGACTCATTACACTGAATGCAGAATATGACGAGACGGTTCCCAGCACTAGGTAGCAGCAAAAGTCCGGAACTACATAGCGAAGCTATGACGGTTCTATCACTAGATAGTGGCAGACGGCCGGACCTGCCTAGTGATGGCGAGGAAGCAAAGACGGATCGCAACAGTAGGTAGAGGCAAAAGGCAGGACGTAACTAGCGAAAGCGTGGACACAGAGACAGTTCAAAACAATGAAAGAGAGTTCCTTATCTTGCTTTGGCTATTAAACTTGACAGCGGTGAAGGCGAAGTTTGCAGACGAGGCAAGGCGAGGGAAGGCTTCCGGCCAGGCAAGGCGAGGCAAGGCAAGGCTTCAAGCAAGGCAAGGCATCCAGCGAGGCAAGGCGATGCTACATACGGAATGGGAAGTGTCCCGCAACTGAAGATGAACCCAGGAGCTGTTTACTTAGCGAGCCCTAAATCAGATCATGTGCCTCAATTAAAGAACACAGCAGGGCAAGGGAAAACGGGAAAACCTGGAATACAGTTAATGGACCGGACCGTGACCGGGATGCGAACTTCAAGGGCCGAACCATGACAGGAACTGGCCAAAGTTGACTGGAGTGGGACACTCGCTGGAAGGCCGGCAGAGCAGCAGTCGCTGGAGTTTATGTGGGAAGTGAGGAAGGCGCAAGACACATATATTCCAAAACATAAGACATTTTCGAATGGAAAAAGCATACAACCGTGGCTGACAAGAGAAGCCAAAGCCCAAGTTAAAGGAAAGGAGAGGGCATACAAGGAAACAAAAAACAGTGGGGAGACAGAGGATTGGGATGTTTTTAAAAGCTTACAGAAGGAAACTAAGAAGCTCACTAAGAGAGAGAAGATGGACTATGAAGGGAAGCTAGCAAATAATATCAAAGAGGATATATAATGCTTTTTCAAGTATATAAAGAGTAAAAGACAGGTGACACTAGATATAGAACCGATAGAAAATGATGCTGGAGAAAGTGTAATGGGAAATACGGAGATGGCGGAGGCACTGAACGAGAATTTTGCATAATTCTTCACTGAGGAAGAACTCAGCAGTGTACCGGACACTCAAGGGTATCATGGAAGAGAAATGTGCGCAGTCAAAATTACGACAGAGAAAATACTCATGAAGCTGTATAGTCTCAGGGTAGATAAATCTCCCGGACCAGATGGAATGCAACCGCGTGATCTGATGGAAGTAGATGTGCAGATTGCGGAGGCATTAACAATGATCTTTCGAAACTCAATAGATTCTGGCATGGTTCAGTAGGTCTGGAAGATTGCAAATGTGACTCCGCCAATTAAGAAGAGGGCAAGGCACCAAAAAGGAAATTATAGACCTGTTAGCTTGACATCGGTCGTTGGGAAGTTGTTGGTTTCGATTGTCAAGTATGAGGTTACTGAGTACCTGGAGGCATATGACAACATATGAAGAACTTAACATGGTTTCCTTAAAGGAATACCTGCCAGGCAAACCTATTACAATTTTCTGAGGAATTTTCATTAAGGCTCGACAAGGAAGATGCAGTGGATGTTGTGTATTTGGATTTTCAGAATGCCTTTGGCAAGGTGCTGCACATGAGGCTGCTACAGAAGATAAGTGTCCATGGAATTACGGGAAAGTTATATACGTGGACAGAGCGTTGACTGATTGGCAGTAAATGGAGAATTTTAATAAAGGTATAACATTCTGGTTGTCTGCTAGTTACCAGTGGTGTTCCACAGGGGTTCGTGTTGAGGCCGCTTTGTTTCACGTTATACATCAACGATTTGGAAGATGGAATAGATAGCTTTGTGGCAGCGTTTGCTGATGATCATAAGATAGTTGGAGTGGCCGGTGGTTTTGAGAAAACAGAGAGTCTGCGGAGAGTCTTGGATTGTTTGGGAGAATGGGCAGGGAAGTTCCAAATGAAATACAATGTTGGGAAGTGTATGGTCATGCACTTTGGTAGATGAAAAGAAAAATAAACGGGCAGACTATTATTTGAATGGGTCGATAATTCAAAGTTATTAGAGGCAACGAGACTTTGGAGTCCTCGTGTAGGATCTGTCAGTCAGTGGATGCGGTCCCGAAACCGGAGTACGCGGCTATGCAACTCCGTCTTCTTCGATCCTTGCGAGAGCACCGAATACAGCCTTTCCTCCAGTTTGTTCTCGTTGGCCGCCTTGGCACCACCCCCCGCCACGCCGCTGAACTAGAGACCGATGCTGTGCCGGTCTTCAGCCGCGAGCACTTCTTCGAGCTAAGCCCTTCCTTTGGCGGAGGCCTCGGGCAGATACAGGCACACGATGCAGCGCCCGAGTTCATCATGTCTCTTCCAACTAGGTGCATCGCGTACGATTCGTAGGTATGTGATGAGGCTTTAACTTCTTCCACGGAAGATGGCCATTGGCTCACAAGAAGCTCAACTACCCCTTGTAAGGTCTTGTTATTTTTTTTTTTTCAGTCCTGTAGGGTGTCCTCACACACTCCTCACCAGACTAAGTCCGCTGTGGGAGCCGGCCAAGTCGCCGACCATTCGACCACGGCCCCCGTAGGATACCCTTAATGTTAACCTCCAGGTTGAGTCGGTGCTGAAGAAGGCGACTGCAATGTTGGCATTAATATCTGGAGGAATAGAGTATAGGGGCAGAGATGTGATGTTGAGGCTCTATAAGGCACTGGTGAGACCACACTTGGAGTACAGTGTGCCGTTTTGCGCTCCTCATTTAAGAAATGTTGTGCTGACGATGGCGAAGGTTCAGAGAAGATTCACTAGAATGATTCCGGAAATGAGAGGGTTAACATATGAGGAACGTTTGACCACTCTTAGACTGTACTTCTTGGACTTTAGAAAAATGAGGGGGGACCTCATAGATTCATTTCGAATGTTGAAAGGCATGGACAGAGTGAATGTGGCAAAGTTATTTCCCATGGCGGAGCAGTCTAGTATGTGAGGGCATGACCTAAGGACTGAAGGGCGCCCATTCAGAACAGAGATGCGAATAACTTCTTTTTTCTAGCTAGAACGTCGTGAACCTGTGGAATTTGTTCTCACCGGCAGCAGTGGAGGGCAAATCATTGGGTGTGTTTAACGCAGAGATTGATAGGTATCTGAATAGCCAGGGCATCGAAGGTTATTGTGAGAAGGCGGGGGAGTGGGACTAAATGGGAGAATGGATCAGCTTATGATAAAATGGCAGAACAGACTCGATGGACCGAATGACCGACTTCTGCTCCTTTGTCTTATGACCTTATGGTCTTATTAGTCAGGATTGGGCGTGGAAATGGGCAGAAGACAGGAGACTGGGGCTGAGAGCAAAATTGAATCTGCTATTATGAAATGGGGCAGCAGATTCGATGGCTCAAATATCATAATTATGTTTCCATATATCAACAACAGAACAGTGGGGACGTTGTAACAGTAAACGATATTCTGCAAATAAAGCACGCACTATTATCCCCGATGAGCCGGAAATAAAGAGAGATCAGGTACTTAATAGGGAAAGGCATCAAGGTAACTGAAGACTTGGAGCAACTGGCTAAGGCTTGCTGGTTCTATGTTTGAGCAATGACTGCAGTTGAGAACTGATTTTAAATACGCGGGCGGTGTATTGTTGGAAACTATCGTCAGTTCAGTCCTCTTCGCTGGTCCAAAACTGACAGTTCCCTACTTTTGTTGGCCAGCCAAGAAACACAAATCTAATTCAATATACACAAGCTGGATGCATTTCAATAAGATAAGCCAGGCTACCAATGATCAAGTACGTGGTACGCTGAACTCATATAGAAGAGACCTTTGGGGAAAAGTACATGTTTTCTTGGATGTGCAGACAGGTGTGAATGGACTGAAAAGAAGGGATATGTATTGCTTGCCATCAGCGGAATCTATACTCATATCAGGGCATGCTAGTCAGCTTTAATGCAGGACGGCATAGCCGTAATTCCTGAAGTTCTATTCGCCATAGTACTGATGGAGACAGTTGGGTGCAGAGGTTGCAGGAAAGACTAACAAAGATCAGCAAAGTCCGCCTTATCAGAAGAGACTGGATGGGTTCTGCTGAAAAATGCTGATGGGTGGACTTTTAAAATTCAAACATAAAGAGGCGCAAATAGCTGTTTTTTTTTCAGTGTGATCTATGCTTGAATGCACGAGGAGCATCCGGCGTGCATGGATTATATTATATTTTTTGGAGAACGTTCAGAAAAGTATCTTCATCCGCAAAAACATGCATCTTGTTAAACTTGGCTATCTGGATTCAGAATTGGTTTCCCACCAGGAGGCTGGGCCTGATAACAAAGTCAGATTATTGGACAAATGCCGAAATGAGAAAGAGACTCAAATACATGGACATCCTTTTAGAACAGACAGGAGGTTGGGTTTAGTTGGTCGGAGAGAGCGGAACCTGTGGAAGTCTTTGCAACAGATAGCTGCTTATGCCAAATCTGTACAGAGGTTGATCGATTCTTGTTGGGTCAGTGTAAAAGGATACGGGAGAGTAGAACGTTGATTGACGATGGGAAGAGAAATGGATCACACATCATGAAATAGCGGGCAAAATTCTGTTCACTGGACATCCATTACCCATTTCAGGGTTCCATTTATAGTCCTATTCCTCTCCCCACTTGCTTACCACGCCAAAATGTATTTGTGAACATACAGTGGCATGCAAACTTTTGGCAGCCCTGGTCAAAATTTCTGTTACTGTGAATAGTTAAGTGAGCGGAAGATGAACTGATCTCCAAAAGTCGTAAAGTTAAAGAGGTAATATTATTTTCGACATTTTAAGCAAAATTAGTGTATTTTTTTTTATTTTGTTCAATTTTAGAGTGATAAAAACAGCACAATGCAAATGTTTCGGGACCCTAAGAGAATTGAGCTCTCGGATAACTTTTACCAAGTTCACAGACCTCAATTAATTTGTTAGAGCCCTGACTTGTTCACAGTCAAGTTTAGGAAAAGCCAGGTAATGCACATTTCGGAGCTTTATAGATACCCTGACTCCGCAAACTTGCCCCAACAATCAGGAACTATGGGCTCCTCTCAGCAGCTGCCTGGCACTCTGAAAATTAAAATTACTGACGCCCACAAAGCAGGAGAAGGCTATAAGAAGATAGCAAAGTGTTCTCATCCAGCCGTTTCGTCAGATCGTAATGTAAGTAAGAAATGGCAGATAATAGGAACGGTGGAAGTCAGGTTGACGTCTGGAAGACTAAGAAAACTGCTCGTAGGATTTCTAGAAAAGTAAATCAAAACCGTTTGACTGCAATAAAACTTCAAAAAGTTTTAGCAGACCCTGGAGTGGTAGTGCACTGTTCGACTGTGCAGCGACACCTCCACAGATATGCACTTCATCGAAAGTTCATCAGAATATAACCTTTCCTGCGTCCTCGCCACCAAAATTCAGCGTCGGATCTTTGCAAAGGAACATCTTCTCAAGCCTGATGCATTCTGGGGACTGTTGACGTTAAAATAGAACAGTTTGGCCGCAATGAGCGGAGATATGTTTGGAGAAAAAAAAGGTGCAGTATTTCGAGAAAAGAACATCTGTCCAACTATTAAGCACGGGGATAGATCGATCATATTTTGGGCTTGTGTAGCAGAAGTTGCACGGGGTACATTTCACTATTAGAGGGAAGAATGAATTCAATTAAATACCAGCAAATTCTGGAAGGAGAGATCTCACTGTCTGTTAAAAAAAAAGCTGAAGATGAAAAGAGGATGGCTTCTACAACAGGATAATGAACCCAAGCACACCTCAAAATATACAATGGACTATCTCAAGAGGCGCAAGCTGAAGGTTTTGCCATGGGCCTAATAGTCCCCTGACCTAAATATCATCGAAAATCTGTGGACAGATCTCAAAAGAACAGTGTATGCAAGACAGCCCAAGAATCTGACAGATCTATAAGCTTTTTGCAAGGAATACTGGGCGAAAATCCCCCAAACAAGAACTGAAAGACTATTAATTGGCTACAGAAAACGTTTACAAGCTGTGATACTTGCCAAAGGAGGTGTTACTAAGTACTGACAATGCAGGGTGCCCAACATTTTGCTTCATCCCTTTTCCTTTTTTTTTGCCATTTTGAAACTGTAAAAGGTGGAAATAAAAAAAAAATCTTGCTTAAAATATTAAAGAAATGTTTCATCTTTAACTTTATGCCTTTTGGATATCAGGTCATCTTTTACTCGCTTATCTATGCATAGTAACAGAAAATTTGACTCGGCGTGCACAAACCTCTGCATGCCACTGTGGATGTACGCTCCATATTGAAAGCCCAAATCGCTGCCTTTAGCCCTGTGACATCCGTTGACATCAGAAGGAATCTAACAGATATCACTCTCTCTCAGTTATGAGACCTGGCAAGAAAATATCTCAGGTCAAGTAGTCAGGGTGTGTGCACATTTGCTCATTGATATCTTTACGGACTTCTTCAAAACATCAGTTATTCTTATTTCGGATCATCCCCCATGGTCACAGTAGCAAATAGCTCTAAACTTTGAAACTAAACGACTAAACAACTACAGACCGGTAGCATTGACTCCAGTCGCCTTGAATTGTTTTGAAAGGTTGGCCACACTGATCACCAATCATTATTTTAAGCGACAGAATTTGTCTGCCTTTGAGAGTTTTCTATGTCCAGATATGTAACCATTTGGACAGACACCGAACTATATGGTATACGCAGTCTGTCTTCCTTCTTGGGTGGTCATGTCGCTCTGAACCTGCCGAGATTTTGAAGAAAAATACAAAACTATTTATGAAAGCAAGACAATGGATGTTGTCATCATTGTCGTTCACAAGGTCCAACATGGAAGTCCGTCAAGAGGGTTCAATCTTATTAAATTGGATAAGGCATTGGATTTGTGGGAGAATCTACAAAATGAGAGTAGATGTTACCTCTCCGATGGGAGTACTATGACTAGTGGAGTAGTACAAGTGTGTTGTGTGTAATCTATACCGACGATCCGGTTGTCAATGTGGTTAAGCGGATAGAAGATTTGCTGACCACAACATGATTGAGGTTTGTTGGACACCGTGAAATGTTATCATGGAATCCAGAGAGATCTGGATCAGCTGAAACCTGATAACAAAAATGTCAAGTTTGATGTGTTCCGCTGCACCAACCAGGTAGGAAACAGATGAATATGGTGGGGGGAAAAATGGGAATCTGATAGTATAGGTTATTAATTATTTGAAAGTTGTATCACAGTTAGATTGGGACTTAAGGATGTTTTTAAACATAGAACATAGAACAGTACAGCACATTACAGGCCTTTCGGCTCACTGTGTTGTTCCGACACTCAAACCCAGCCTCCCATATACACCCTCAACTTAAATTCCTCCATATACCTGTCTAGTAGTCTCTTAAACTTCACCAGTGTATCTGCCTCCAGCACTGACTCAGGCAGTTCATTCCACGCACCAGCACTCTCGGAGTAAAAAAAAACCTTCCTCTAATATCCCCCTTGAACTTCCCATCCCTTGCCTTAAAGCCATGTCCTCTTTTTTTGAGCAGTCGTGCCCTGGAGAAGAGGTGCTGGCTATCCACTCTATCTATTCCTCTTATTATTTTGTACATCTCTATCATGACCCATGTCATCGTCCTTCTCTCCAAAGAGTAAAGCCCTATCTCCCTTGATCTCTGATCATAATGCATACTCTCTAAATCAGGCAGCATCCTGGTAATTCTCCTCTGTACCCCTTCCAATGCTTCCACATCCTTCCTATTGTGAGGCGACCAGAACTGGACACAGTACTACAAGTGTGGCCTAACCAGAGTTTTATAGAGCTGCATCATTACATCGAGACTCTTAAACTCTATCCCTCGGCTTATGGATGCTAACACCCCATAAGCGTTCTTAACTACCCTATCTACCTGTGAGGCAACTTTCAGGGATCTGTGGACATGTACCCCCTGATCCCTCTGCTCCTCCACACTACCAAGTATCATGCCGTCTACATTGTACTCTGCCTTGGAGTTTGTCCTTCCAAATTCTACCACCTCACAGTTCTCTGGGTTGAATTCCATCCGCTACTTCTCAGCCTAATTCTGCATCCTATCCATGTCTCTCTGCAATCTTCTAAAATCCTCTACACTATCGACATCTCCACCAACCTTTGTGCCGTTTGCAAACTTGGCAACCCACCCTTCTACCCCCACATCCAGATCATTATAAAAATCACGAAAAGTAGAGGTCGCAGAACAGATCCTTGTGGGACAGCACTAGTCACAATCCTCCAATCTGAATGTACTCTCTCCACCACGACCCTCTGCCTTCTGCAGGCAAGTCAATTCTGAATCCAGCTGGCTAAACTTCCCTTGATCCCATGCCTTCTGATTTTTTGAATAAGCCTACCGTGTGGAACCTTGTCAAATGCCATCTATAATCCATATAGATCACATCCTCTGTACTGCCCTCATCTATATGCCTGTTCATCTCCCCAATGAAATCTATCAGGCTTGTTAGGCACGATTTGCCGTTCACAAAGCTATGCTGACTGTCCCTGATCAGATCATGATTCTCCAAATGCCCGTAGATCCTATCTCTAATAATCTTTTCCAACAGCTTCGCACCACAGATGTAAGGATCACTGTTCTATAATCACCAGGACTATTTCTACTATTTTTTTTTGAACAAAGGGACAACATTCGCCTCCCACCAATCCTCCGGTACCTTTCCCGTGTACGACGAGGACATCAGGATCCTAGCCAAAGGCTCAACAATCTCTTCCCTCGTCTCATGGAGCAGCCTGGGGAATATTCCGTCAGGCTCCGGGGACTTATCGGTCCTTTTGACACATTAGCGTTTTTTTAAAGGTATGTTACGTACCCCGTAACTAGGTTGCCAAACCAGCAGAAATGGACCACTTACTTGGAGTCTGGATTACGGGAACTAAGAAAGTTTTATTAAAGAAATAAGCAACACAGTACTCTAATCGTAAGGATATAAACGCAACAGGTTAGCAATGACAAAACACACATGTACACAGAACTACAATAATAGGAATCAATCAAGCTCTATCGCAGTCTAGGGGTAAAATGATCAGTCTCAAGTGACGCAGAGTCAGTTCAGCTGAGTACAGTTCGCAGTAATCGCTGTTGTGCCGTTGGACAGAGAGAAAGTGAATATGCAAATTCTGATTCAAACTGACCTCTGTTCTTCGCAGTTAGCTTTCGGGCGAACCCTTTTAATGTCTTCTGTGGCCACCGACTGTGACGCCTCCGTTCCAGATACGACCATTCCTCCGCGGTGAACCCGGCACCCAGGCAAGGGCGGACATACACACCAGGTCCCGACGGTCGTACCCGTTTCACCATGTGCGTCTATGGACGATTTCCGCGACCAGACCTCCAAATTCCAACCAACGTGTGGGGGCACACCGCTTTTCCAGGGTCTCGTTATCTCGTGATCTCGTGGTGTCTGTCGTGCCTCAGCGATCCTGTTCGTTTTATCCCCCTGCTGGGGTATCGCCTGTCCATCAAACTTCAAACAGTTCAGGTTCAAAACAACCGGTCTGTCAATACTCGGAACTGTGTGTTTTTTTTTAGTTAAGCTCTCTCCTCTCTCATTAACACATTGAACGCTTCTCCATTTGTTTCTCTTATCTCTGTCATCAGTATCAATCTTCTGATAACTTGGTTTTTCGACACAGGTAATATATGGTAGAGGAGCGGTATGGTACGTTAACGTAGCATAAGGCGTTTGTGAGGACAAATTTGGCGAATTTTCTGCAGTTATGGTCAGCTATCCGCTGGAAAGGTGTAATTACGGTTGAAATGGTGTAAAGGATATTTATTAGAAAGTCTCCCGGTCAGACAGATCAGAGTTGTGAGGACAGGATGAAACAATTCGGACGTTATTTCTCAGAGCTTATCTATTTGAGAGGGGATTTGACAGAAGTATACAAATTTATGAAAGATATTGTCGTGGAAATATTAACTAAGAACACCAGTGACTTCAAGTTTCCTTTTAAGAGTTTAATTACATGATATTATGGAGAGTATGCAGCAATTTCCTCCGCCAGCAAAACTCTGATTTTTAGGTTGTACAGAGCTCATACCCATACAGCGATATAAACAACTACACATAACTTTGTTTGGCACACCACGGTCAGTACATGACCAATTGTTTAAAGGACAAGTGAATTACTTCTCAGCGTGAGTGCAACAGTTCTTCCTGATTCCTGTTAGAACCATAAACCCATACAACATTACAGCTCAGAAACAGGTCTATTGGTTCTTTTGGCTCTGCCGAACCATCTCTCTGCCTAGTCCCAGTAACCTGCACCTGGGTCATATCCATCTATACACATCCCATCAATGGACCTGTCCAAGCTTTTTTCAATGTTAAAAGTGATACCACATTTTCCACTTCATCTGGCAGCGTTCATTCCACACTCCCACCATTCTCTGTATGAGGAACCCCCCCCCCCCACCCTCCCAACGTTCCATATAACCATATAAACGTAACCATTACAGCACGGAAACAGGCCATCTCGGCCCTTCTAGTCCGTGCCAAACTCTTACTCTCACGTAGTCCCACCGACCTACACTCAGCCCATAACCCTCCATTAATTTCCTGTCCATATATCTATCCAATTTAACCTTAAACGACAACATCGTACCCGCCTCAACCATTTCTGCTGGAAGCTCATTCTACACAGCCACCACGCTCTGAGTAAAGAAATTCCGTCTCATGTCACCCCTAAATTTTGGCCTTTAAATTTCAACTCATGTTTTCTACTTTGAATCTTCCCCATTCTCAATGGACAAAAACACCTATCCACGTCAATTCTATGAATCACCCGCATAATTTTAAACACCTCTGTCAAGTCCACTCTTAACCTTCTACGCTCCAAAGAATAAAGACCTAAATTGTTCAATCTTTCTCTGTAACTTAGGAGATGAAACACAGGCAACATTTTAGTGAACCTCCTCCGTACTCTCTCAATTTTATTGACAACTTTCCTATGCTTCGGTGACCAGAACTGTACACCATACTCCAAATGTGGCCTTATGTATATTTAAGCTTTAAAGTTGAAGTTAAAGTTCCCTTTAAGATTTCTACCCTTCACCCTTAATCCATGTTCTTTGCTTTTTCCCCTCCCATAGCCTTAGTGGAAAAAGCTTGCTTGCATTCACTCTATCAATAACCATCATTATTTTATCTACCTCTATCAAATTTTCCCTCATTCTCCTACGCTCCGGGGAATAAAGTCCAAACCTATTGAACCTTCCTCTGTAACTCAGTATCTCAATCACGGCAACATCCTTGTAAACCTTCTCTGCACTCTTTCAAACGTATTAATATCCTTCCTATTACTTGGTGACCAAAACTGTATACAATACTCTAAATTATTTATTTATTAATCTTATTATTGATTAAAAAAAGCAAATATACTGTCAAGAGGAGAATTGTTTCATATATATATATATATACCAGGTAACAATATATAAACCAAGATTAAGATAGATATTATCAATTTCATGGATATTGTTAAACTAGTATAAAATACATAATTAATAAAATAAAAATAAGAACTCTCTTCTTACCAGCTTATGAAGTGAAAGGGAAAATAAACATTGCGTTCCTAATCAAATGAAAAACACACACACACACTGTAACAAAACGAAACAATCAAACAAACAAAAACAACTAAATAGTTCTTGGTAGTCCATTTTGAGGATAAGACCAAAAAAAGTAAGAATGAAACACTATTTCATCAAATCTAAAACTTCCAAAAGAAGATTGAAATAGTAATAATTCAAATTAATAAAAAAAATATTGGATTAAAGCTCGTCATATTTGCTGAAATTTGCAGGGCTTTTCAAATGTCCGAAGTCCTACTTTCTCTAAACTTAAATAGGGCATAATGGAGGAGAGCCAGTAAAATACCGTAGGTGGATTAGAGTTTTTGCCTTTTATAAAATAGCTCTCCCAGCCAGTAAGGTCGATAAAGGCTATCATACGTTGAGTGGAAACAGGAATGTTTCCTGATTCCGATGGGATAATCCCAAAATTTGCCGTAAGCAAATTAGGATGTAAATCCAAATACGAAACTTTTGATAGTGTTTTAAAATCATCCCTCCAAAAGTTATCTAGCTCTATACAAGACCAATACAAATGAGTTAACATGGCCAGCGCAGTATTGCATCTGTCACAAATAGGAGTAATATTGGAATACATAAGCGCTAGTTTATCCTTTAACAGATGGGCCCGATGTACTAGCTTGAACTCTGTCAAGGAAAGACGTGCACAAGTTGATGAGCTGTTAATCGCATGAAAATCTTCACTCCACTGATTCTCTGAAAAATACTTTTGAAGTTCCAATTCCCAAGGGCGTTTCATTTTATCACAACATATCATTTATGAACCGGTTATAGTATATAGCTATAAACCCTTTTTGAAATAGTTTAAACTGAAAGAGAAAATCTGTCATATTAGGTAGATAAGCGTAAGGGTAATTTGGAAATAAACCACGTAAAAAAATCCTGTGTATTTTTTTAATGTCTGAAAAAAAGTGTACATTATATAGAAAATATTTATCCACTAACTGAGAAAAATACATTAAACATTCCGCTGATAACAGATCTGAAAATATTTTTTTATTCCCTTGGTTTTCCATATTAAAAAGGAATTATCTAAAATTCATGGTTTAAAAAATGAGATAGATATTACTAGAAACAATAAAATTATTAAACTCAAGAAATCTATGAAACAGAAACCAAACTCTTAATGTATGTTTAATAATGGAATAAAATTCTTGTCTGCTAATCGTAGAAAACAAAAAGGGAAAAGAGGCCAAAGATAATATTTTCACCAACTTTATCTCCAGAACAAACCATGAAGGACATCCATGTATATCTGGATAGTGAATCCAAAAAGTAATATATCGAATATTAATGGTCCAATAGTACATTCTAAAGGTAGGCAAAGCCATAGCACCACATTTTTTTAAATTTCTGCAATGAGTGTTTACTCAAACTAGAATTTGTATTGTTCCAAATATAAGATAAGTTTATAGAATATATTCTGTCGAATAACGTTTTAGGAACAAAGGAGGGAACTGCAAGAAAGATACATAAATATTTCGGGAAA
Source organism: Mobula hypostoma (assembly GCF_963921235.1). Classification (NCBI taxonomy): domain Eukaryota; kingdom Metazoa; phylum Chordata; class Chondrichthyes; order Myliobatiformes; family Myliobatidae; genus Mobula; species Mobula hypostoma. The sequence goes on from NC_086106.1 coordinate 22,782,082, forward strand.
ACAGTCCTTGTAATAGCATTGATTGGACACACACATATATAGATAGACAGATAGATAGATAGATAGATAGATACATTCATACACACACACACGCACACACACGTGTGTGTGTATATCGAGATCCTTAAAATTTCAGTAATTTAATATCAAGATAGATAAAGTAATTTTTCGCAATATTAAAAGGTATTTGATGATTTGTATCCGAGTAATTATAAATAGGAAATAACTCGCTTGTGTGTAAATTTCATTTATACCCAGAAAAAAAAACTACTAAATTTAGAAAATATAGACAACATAGAAGGCACAGATTTCCAAGAATCTGAAATATAAACTAACAGGTCATCTGCATATGACGAAACTTTGTGTACTTTGTCCCTTCTCTTTATACCCTGAACATTGTTCGGAACTCTAAGAGCAATAGCAACGGGTTCTAAGGCCAAGTTAAATCATTAAGGACGAAGAAGGCATCCCTGTCGAGTACCCCTATGTAATCTAAAATAGGGAGATTTTTGATTGTTAGTTATAACAGCAGCCATGGGAGATTGATAGATCAATTTGATTCAGGAAATAAATCGCGGGCCAAGATTAAATATTTCCAAAACCTCAAATAAGTAAGACCACTACTCCCTATCAAAAGCTTTTTCTGCATAAAGAGAAACAATTCATTTAGATCATTTAGATGAAGAAGTGTTAATAATATTTAATAATCTTCGAACATTAAATTGTGAATATCTATTTTTAATAAATCCAGTTTGGTCATTGGAAGTAAGAGTGGTTTAAGTATTCTCAAGTTTATTGCCCAAAATCTTAGAGGAATTTGAAAGTCCATCTTCAATAGAAAATATTGGTCTATAAGAGGCGCATTCAGAGAAATCTTTCTCTTGCTTTGGGAATTAAATATACCGAAGCTTCATGGAATGATTTCGGGAGCATCCAAGAGGATATAGAGTCAGTGAACATTTGACATAAATGAGGTATAAGTATGTCAGTAAAAGTCTGTTAAAATTCCACCGTATATCCATCCGGTCCCGGAACTTTAGCTGATTAGAGAGAGGATACGCCCCTTGTATTTCCTCTTGTTTAATAGGTGCATCTAACGTACTCATATCGTGAATAGGGATTTTAGGTATTTCCATTTTTGCAAAAATACTATTCATAAATATAGTACTATCTGAAAATACAGTCTCAAAAAAGGTTAAAGTATAAATCCATAAATATCTTATTAATTTCACAAGGAAATACCGTTGCATGTCATCAGGTCTTCTTTTTTCAGGATCTGTCTTCTGTCTATCCTTGCTTCATAACTTACCTGCTTTATCTCCATACATATACAATTGGATTTTGAATTTAAGAACTTGTTGTTCAATGGGAAAAGTCAAAAGCAAATCATGTTCTGTTTGGAGTTCCACCCTTTCCCTAAAGTATCTCCACTAGGCGTTACTGAACGCAGTTTATCTACTTTTTTCATCCTATTGGTGATCACAAAAAACGTCCGCCTTAATTTTCCTTCTTGAACCTACTGAATATGAAATTATCTGTCCCCTAAGAAAATATTTCATCGTACCCCAGATAACCAAATTTGACATTCCCTCAGTTACATTCAATTCAAAAAATAGAGAACAATTGTTCTTTAAACAATTTACACAATTTGAATCGTGCAGCAATGAAATATTAAATCTCCACTGAGGTACAGGGATATTGTCAGAGAATTCCAATGTTAGTTTCATAGGTGCTTGATCTGACAACACAATCACAACATAGGCATACTCAACAACAGAAGGCACCATCGCGTATCCTAGAAAAAAAAATCTTGAATATTTATGGTATAGATGTTAAAAACACACAAAACATAATTTTCTTTAGGAAATTTAAGTCTGCAAATATCGACCAGACGGTATTCTAATAATAAACAATTAATACAAGTCACAGCTTTATTAGGGAGTGACGGATTGGTGAACGATCTGTCAATCAACGGGTTAAGACAACACCGCCGATAATAAACTTATCGGCAGTTAAATTCGACAATACAGAAAATAGCTTCTTAAAAATAATCAGAGCTGTCTATATTAGATGCATAAACATATACCAAAGCCAAATTTTCACCACACAACAAAACAGTAACAATTAAATATCTTCCAATTAAATCAGTAACAGTATTAAAATGAACAAAAGGGATTTTAGAATTAATAACAAAAAGATACCCATCTTATTTTATTTACTGATAAGAATGAAATAAGGTTCCATTCCAAAATTTAAAAAAATACAATTTTCATTTTGTCTACGGATGTGTCTCTCCTGCGCAAATATAAAATCTGCATGAAGTGTTTTTAATTTCTTAAAAATCTTGTCACCCTTAATAGTTTAGTTCATATCGTTTAAATTCCACGATATTATATTGATTTTATGAAGGTCCGTACTTAAAATTTAATATAAACAATTTATAATGTAATCCAACGAGCAGGCGCAGCCCAAATCAGAAGAAAGGGGTAAGCTTGACTCGATCAGAAAGAAAAGCAAGATGATTGACAAAGAAAAAAACCCACATGACTGCCCAGTCGAAAGAAACCTAACCTAATAGAATTACCAACCTCCCACAAAAGCCCAGATATCGTCCAAAAGGCTAACGGCATGCTATTCTATTGACCCTTAAACCCTGTCTCCAGTTGGCAGCTCCATTTACAACGTAAAAAGTTACCACCATCAAAAAATACATAACAAAGAATACATAAAGAAGTTAAGAAATTCCAAATATTTTCATATTATGTCTAACAGTAGTTAAGACCGAATTAACGACGGCCATCTTAAATCCATTTAATATACGCAGTAATGTATTTAAAAAAAATAAATTCAATTAACTAACAATACTACAACTAATATTAAGCACGTACAAATTAAAGAAATGTAAGTAAAAAAAATATATATATATGCGTGTGTGTTAAATTCAGAACTACATTAACTGGTAAAGCAAACAAAAACAGATCTGAGTAATTAAACCAAGTCTGTATCTGAGCATTGATACACGAAGAGCGGACTTTCATCAACGGCGTTACAAACCACTCCCAGTAAAGGATCAACTCTTGAAATTGCTTACCAAGTGGACTTAAACACTTTTATAAATTTCCAACCATTTTTTGCAGAGTGAATCCATTTTGGACGCGCATTGGGGGAAGTAATCATCAGATATTCCGGGTAAAGCAGCGACGGGCGACAGCTCATAAACAACAAAACAAAACAAAAAACAAATCCACTATCACTTCCCGATATTTCATTCTTTCGGCCAAAATCTTTGGGGTAAAATTTTCCACTAGAGAATCATAAATTCAGTATAGACGAGCTTATCCCTTTTCCTTGCTTTCCAAAGAAGAGCTTCATCGGTTGTAACATAATGCAAACAGAGAATTACAGGACGTGTTTTAATTTCGGCAGATGGTTTAGAACGCCGATTTCAGTGGACTCCATGCGTTATCGACAAGCTTCGAGAATGTCATAAAAAATTCGGCCTCGCCAATACCTTGTACAACGTCACCACAACAATTCAACTCATAGTCAGTACTTTGACTTATAAAGGCCGATGTGTCAAAAGCTCTCTTTACGACCATTTCTACGCGTGACGTCACTTTCAGATAATGTACATCTGTATTCCCGGATCCCGTTGTTCTACTGCACTCCTCAGTGCCCAAACATTTACCTTCTGTGTTCTACGTTGGTTTGTCCTTGCAAAGTGCAATACCTCACATTTGTCTGTATTAAACACCTCCTGCCATTTTTAGCCCATTTTTCCAGCTGCGTCCATATCCTTCTGCAAGCTTTGAAAACGCTTCTCACTGTACACTACACCTCCAAACTTTGTATTGACAGCAACATTGCTGATCCAATTTACAACATTATCATCCAGATCATTGATTTAGATGACAAATAACAATTGTCCCAGCACTGATCCCTGTGGCACACCACTCGTCATTGGCCTACACTCACAGAAGCAATCCTCCACTACCACTCTCTGGCTTATTCGATTCAGCCAATGTTCAATTCAATTCACTACCTTTCCATATATACCTAACGGCTGAATGAACCTAACTGATCTCCCATGCGGGACATTGTCAAAGGCCTGACTGATATACATGCAGTCAACATCCACTGCCCTCCCTTCATCTGCTTTCCTGGTAACCTCCTCAAAAAACTCTACTAAATGTGTTTAACATGACTTTCCACGCGCAAATCCATGTTGAATCTCTCTAATAAGTCCCTGTCTGCGCAAATACGCGTAGATCCTATCTCTTGGTACACCTTCCAATAATTTACCAACTACCGACGTCAAATTTACGGGCCAAAAAATTCCCGGATTAATTTAGTCTTTTGTTTAAATTACAAAATTCAAATTCGGGATTCATAATATACCCCAAGAGGCATCCTCTCTCCTGATTCCTAGTATTTTTTTTTTTTAGAAATCCTTTAATTGAGTCTAAATGCAAGGGCATTCTCAAAATGCATTAGCATTCGTAAACCCATCTTGTCCAGAATTGTCAAGTATCCAGATCAGGCTTACATTCACTCAGCTTGGGTGGGAATAGACAATAGACAATACGTGCAGAAGTAGGCCATTCGGCCCTTCGAACCTGCACCGCCATTCACTGTGATCATGGCTGATCATCCACAATCAGTATCTCGTTCCTGCCTTCTCCCTATAGCCATTGAATCCGCTATCATTAAGAGCTCTATCTAACACTTTCTTGAAAGCCTCCAGAGAATTTGCCTCCACTGCTTTCTGAGGCAGAGCATTCCACAGATCCAGAGCTCTCTGGGTGAAAAAGTTTTTCCACAACTTCGTTTTAAATGGCATGCCCCTTGTTCTGAAATGGTGGCCTCTGGTTCTGGACTCCGCCAACATCGGAAGCATGTTTCCTGCCTCTTACGTCTAATCCGTTAATATTATTGTACGTTTCAATCAGATCCCCTCTTATCCTTCTAAATTCCAGTGTATACAAGCCCAGACGCTCCAATCTTTCAACATATGACAGTCCCGCCATCCCGGAATTTACCTCGTGAACCTATGCTGCGCTCCCTGAATAGCAAGGATGTCCTTTCTAGAATTTGGAGAGCAAAACTATACACAATACTCTAGATGTGGTCCCTGTACAACTGCAGAAGGATATATTTGCACCTATAGTCAACTTCCCTTGTTATGAAAGCCAACATAGCAATAGCTTTCGTCAGTGCCTGCTGTACCTGCACGCTTACTTTCACTGACTGATGAACAAGAACACCTAAATCTCGTTCTACTTTCCTTTTTCCTAAATTGACACTATTCAAATGGTAATTTGTCTTCCTGTTCTTGCCACCAAGGTGGATATCCTCGCATTTAACCACAATAAACTGCATCTGCCATGCATTTGCCTACTCACCCAACCTGTCGAAGTCATCCTGCATTGTCATAACATCCTCTGCACAATGCATACTGTCACACAGCTTTGTGAAATCTGTAACTTTGCCAATGTTACATTTTATCCCTTCATCTAAATCATTAATGTGTGTAGCATATTGTTCCAGTCCCAGAACTGAGCGTTGTGGTACCCAACTAGTCACCGCCTGCCATTCTAAAACGTGGGGACCCGTTAATCCCTACATTTTGTTTCCAGTCTGCAACCAATTTTCTATGCATGTCAGTACCCTACCCCAAATGGCATATGTTCTAATTTTGCCCACTAATCTCCTATGTGTAACCTTTTCAACGGTTTTCTGAAAGTCTACTTACTCAAGTACCCTGGGGTGCAGACAATCAGGCCCTGGGGGTTTATCAGCCACAGTCCCATCAGTCTGTCCAAGACCAAATTCTGCCTAATGTGAATCTCCTTCAGTTCCTCCGTTACCCTAGGACCTCCGGCCACTATTACATCCCTAGTGAAGACAGATTCAAATTACCTGGTCAACTCGCCTGACACTTCCTTGTTCCCCATAATAAATTCAACTGTTTGTGTCCTCAAGGGCCCAACTTTGGTCTTATCGATTTTGTTTTCCCTCTTCACATACCTAGAAAAACTTGTACTATCCTCCTAGATATTCTTGGCTTACTTGCCATCCTGGTTCATCTTTTCTCTCCAGATTGCATTTTTAGTTATCCTCTGTTGCTCTTTAAAAGCGCCCCAATCCTCTGGCTTCCCGTTCATCCGTGCTATGTTATACTTTTTCCCTTTTATTTTTATACTGTCATTGACTTCCTTTGTCTCCCACCGTCGCCCCTTACTCCCCTTATAATCTTTGTTTCTCGTTGAAATGAACTGATCCTGCACCTTCAGTATTATTCCCAGAAATACCTGCCATTATTGTTCCACTGTCACCTCTGCTAGGGTATCTTTACAGACAACTTTGTCCAGCTCCTCCCTCATGGCTTCATAGTCCCCTTTGTTCAACTGTGATACCGACAATTCCGATTCCTTTTATTCCTCTCAAATTGTAGATTAAAGCTTATCATATTATGGTCACTACCTCTTAATGGCTCCCTTACCTCGAAGTCCTTTATCAAATCCGGTTCATTACACAACACTAAATCAAGAGTAACCTTCTTCCTGGTAGGTTCCAGTACAAGCTGCTCTAAGAGTCCATCTCGGAGGCAATCCATAAACTCCCTTCCTTGGGGTCCAGTACCAACATGATTTTCCCAGTCTGCCTGCATGTTGAAATCCCCCATAAGAACCGTAGCATTAAATTTGTAACATGCCAATTTTAAGTCTTGATTCAACTTGCATCCTATATTCACACTACCGTTTGGGGGCCTATAGATAACTCCCATTAGGGTCTTTTTGCCCTTTAATTTTCTCAGTTCTATCCATATTCACTCTACATCTCCTGATTCTGTGTCGCCCTTCGCAAGGGACTGAATTTCATTCCTCACCAACAAAGCTATCCCGGGTCCTCTGCCCACCTGTCTGTCCTTTCGATAGGATGCATATCACTGAATATTCGTTTCCCAGCCCTGGTCCTCATGTAGCCATGACTCTGTTATTCCCACATCATACATGCCATTTTCCAACTGAGCACAAGATCATCCACGTTATTTCTTATGCTTCGTGCATTCATATAGAATACTTTAAATCTATTACACCCCTCACCTTTCACATCAATTCCTATTGCACTTCGCCATACTCTCCGATCCCTTCCTGAACTTCCTGACCCGTTATTTCTGTTGTCTTTCTTAACTTTCCTTATTCTCTCTTTCCTTTTAACTCCATCCTCATATTTCCTCTCAACCCCCCCCCCCACTCCCCCCCCCCCCCCACCGCCACCTCGCTACTTAGTTCAAACACACCCGTGTAGCAGTGGCAAACCTACTTGCTAGAATGCTGGTCCCCCGCCTGTTAAGGTAGAACACGTCACTTTTATACAGTTCAGTCTTACCCCAAAACAGATCCCACTGACCTAATAATCTAAATCCTTGCTTCCCCGCACCAACTCCTCAGCCGCACATTCAGATACTGTACCTCTCTGTTGCTGGCCTCGTCAGCACGAGAAACCGAATGCAAACCGGAGATAATCGTCCTGGAGTTCATGCTTTTCAGCATTCTTCCGAGTTCTGTGAAGTACCGCTGTTCAATGTCTTTCCTCCTCTTCCCGACATAATTTGTACCGACATGCACTACCACTTCCGGCTGTTCACCTTCACACTAAATCAGTGTACCTGTCATTACTTCACCACCTCTCATCCTCTCCAAATGTGGAGAAGTCTTCTCCTTCCGCCTCCTCGCAGTAGACACTCGACCAAATGACTCGCACTTTTCCCACAATGCACTTCCCTCCGCAGGGCCGCTCACCGACAGGCCGCTCCCCTAGAGCAAACTTTGCTCATATTGACTGTGAAATTCACTAATTTGTTTCACTTGCCGCACCTTCGCCGATTTTGCCGACCGTGATGCAGACTGGTTCCGATCGGTTTTTAAATCACCTGCTCCTGAAAAGAGCAGAAAAAAAGGCTCCCAAGGGCATAACTTCACAGCCAGTCCCCGCACTCACTCCTTCACTTGCCGCACCTTTGCCGACTTTGAAGAAATATAACCAGAAATCATGCCTTAAGAGTGAAACGTCAAACGTTTCAAGGAAACATGAGAGGGAACCTCTTCAGTAAGAAGTAGTGAGGTTTTCTAATAAGCTGCCGGCATACATGGTGCATGTAAACCCGATTACAAAGCTAAGCAAATTGTGGATAATGACATGGAGAGCTGTGGTTCCGGTTCAGGTCGCAATGACAAAGTAGTTTTTGACTCTGTGACTTTATACGGTTTATAATTCCAAGGCCATGTGACATATGCCAATAAACCTAACATGCACCTGGCCACATCTCGTTTTTAAAAGGGGGACATTTGTTTCAGAATATTGTTTCTAGATTTCCGTTTGGTATTCAACGCTATTGTCCAACAGACATTTACCAGAAGAACCCCACTGCTCGTTCTAAGTATACTACTGCAATGTTGTAAATAACGTTGCTGTACTTCTTATTTAACAAACTACAGGTAGACATGATGCACGGCGTTTCACCATGTCCCGCATTTTTTTTATCAGGGGTGCCAGCCAGAATTGTGCGCGCACTCGACTGTTGTACGCTTGGTTCACAAACGACCATACGGTCAATGTCCTGGACAAAAAGAAAAAAAAAAAAAAATATATATATATATATATTGCCAAGTACGTCGAAGCCACGATAATGGTGAAACTCATCACCAAATGTTATTAGACGGCCTATAGAGGGGAGATGTGTTACGTAAACGGCACCAAGGAATACCAATCGAGACAGGTTATATAAAAACAGCCAAACATTTATTTAACACTGATAAACGATAAGGAAATAAAAAAAAACAAACGGAAACTTTAACCGGAAGTTAACCGATGTGCAGCCGTTCAACAAATCAACACTCGACACTCATTCTTAAAGCGTTAAATGCGAAAACAGTTCTGAAAGCGATAAAGTCAGATATAGTCCTTAAAACGATAAATTCAAAAGTCCAACAGATCGATACGTTCAATTGGGGAGAGACTTCTCTGGAGACGCGACTTTCCTGCTGATTGTGTCCACAGAATCCACGTTGAGGTAGATAAACAGTTTAAAAGAACTGACCTTAAATACATTTAGAGAGAGAGAGAGAGACCAAACTGTTGCATGAACTCCTTGCTCTTTTTGGCAAGAGTTATCCTTAATTCAGTTAGCTACTCTACTCCGCAACAAAGACTTAATAAGGTCAATCCTTTGCTAAACTGCCAAACGATGCCGGCGCAACTCGATCCCTCGATCCTGCACTTCTATAAATGATTCACTCTCCCTTCTACCGTTGGAATTGAGTAAATCAGCACATCTCGCCAAAAATTTCAGTTCAATAATATGGTATCTTGCAAGAGAACGCAAAACTGTTTTAAAAATAAACTGCGTCAAGAAAACTAACACGCAACAGAAACGGAGATACAACACTTTCTACCTGGAAATCTATAAACTAAAAACCTGCTGTGTCATCTGGGTTGACCCATATATAGTTAATGTGCACATGTGTCATCAAGTGACCTCACATCGGCGGGAAAATCAAATCAGGTGACCTCCAGAAGACTGTTAGACCATTCTCGCAAAAAAAAAACAACAGATCTCCTTGAGCATGTAACACCTCCCTCCAAAAAATGGTCTGTAAAAGAACAACATTTTCACCATTTATACAAACAATACAAACAATACCAATGTATGAAATTTACAAAATGCACAATATATACAATAATATCTTTCAGCCCTTTACAGAGTAATGTACAGTAGGAGTGTTAAAATTTTTAAATATCACTCCATAAAGCAAATTTTCATTGAACATTTAACATCTAGACAAACAAACTGTGATCACATTGCCTTTACCCTAATATGAGTGATCAAAATCTTGTACTCCTGTAACGTTAGACTTTAATATTAAACTGGAGTCCACGTTCCGTAACCCTTTTTCCTAAACAGTCACAGTGGCCTGACCAAATTCACTTTTAGCTCAGTTAATAGTTAAGTTAGCTTTTGGACGTCTCTCAAATAGTTTATCCTCGCAATAATATGTGCTTTCCATGTACTATTCCCTGTAACCAAATCATCGATATAGGCATCTGTATCTTTTAATCCCTGAATCACGCTATTAATCATCCTTTGAAAAGTGTCTGGTTCATTCTTCATCCCAAATGGAAAAATATTATATCCATATAGCCCAGATGGGGTTACAAATTCTGAAATCGCTCTACCTCTATCCGTCAATGGAACACACCAATAACCTTTTAACAAACCAATTTTTGTAAGGAATTTGATCTGTCCAAATTAATCCACACAATCATCTACCCTAGGGATTGGATATGCCTCCGGTTTTGTCACAGCATTCACTTTTGTGTAATCCGTACAAAACCTATAACTATTGTCTGGTTTAGGCACCATAAATTACGTTGAACTCCGATCAAATTAGTATGCAAAATAATATAATTCTCTAACATATACTTAATTTCTTGTTCAGCAAGTTCACATTTTTCCTTGTTCATTCGATACGGATGTTGTTTTATGGGTTTTGCATCTCTAACATCAACATCATGTGTAGCTATGCTGGTTCTTCTAGGGACGTCTGGAAATAAATACCTATACTTTAAAAAAAATAAAATAACTGTTTCATCTGCTCTCTCTGCTCTGGCTGAAAATGAGTTTTTTTTTTCATCAATATTTTCCAGAATGTTTAAATTTGGTAATATGACTGAAATCATGTTGGGTTTAAAATGACATTCAAACGAATCCTCCGGTCAGTTTTCATCAAGATAAGACTCATTATCGATCACAACAGTCAGAGTAGCAACTTCTCTCTCATAATACGGTTTTATCATATTTATATAACACATCTGTGTTGTCTTTCTCCGATCTGGGGTTCTTACCGCTTAATCCACGTCATTTACCTTAGATTTAACCTCATAAGGACCATGGAATTTGGTTTGTAATGGGTTCGTTTCAACTGTGAAAAGAACCAACACCTTATCTCCAGGCTTAAATGTCCTCATCCTAGCTTCCTTATCATACCACATCTTCATCTTCTCTTGAGCTAACTTTAAATTTTCCTTGGCCAAGCTACAAGCTTTATACAATCTTTCTTTAAATTTCGAAACATATTCTAGCAAATTAGTGTGTACTTCTTTATTAATCCACTGTTCCTTCAACACGACCAAAGGTTCTCGAACTCTATGCCCAAACACAAGTTCACAAGAACGAAAACTTAATGATTCCTTTACTGCCTCCCTTACTGCAAAAAGTAGTAAATGTATACCTTCATCCCAGTCATTATCATTTTCTACACAATATGTCCTAATCATGGTTTTCAGTATAGTATGAAATCTCTCCAAGTCTTCTTGTGATTCTGGATGATAGGCTGAGGAAAGAGTCTGTTTTGCGCCCAGTTTATAAACCATCTGCTGAAACAACGCAGACATAAAATTATTACCTTGACCTGATTGTATTTCCTTAGGCAACCCAAAATAAGTAAACAATGTTATAAAAACATTTGTCACAGTTTTAGCTGTTATATTCCAAAGAGGTACTGTGTCTGGAAACCTAAACGCTGTGCACATAATAGACAATAAATATTGATGTCCAGTTTTAGTTTTTGGAAAAGGATCTATACAGCCTACAATGATTTTTGAAAATGGATAACCAAGTACAGGAATTGGCTGCAGTGGTGCACTGGAGTAACCTGATTAGGTTTACCAACAATTTGACACATATGACACGTTCTACAAAATGTTGCCATATTTTGTCTTAAACTAGGCCAATAAAAATGTTTAGAAACTTTGTTCATAGTTTTCTTTACACATATGTGACCACCAAAAGGAATATTATGAGCCATAGTCAAAAGCTCACCTCGGTAAATTTTAGGAACAACTACCTGATGATTAGCTTCCCATTCCTCACTAGCAGGAATTGTAGGCGATCTCCACTTTCTCATTAATACCCATTTTTCAAAATAATATCCAACTGGTACTTTTTTTTGAATTTCACTATCTGGAAGAGCTTGTACTTTAAATTTAACTATCTCAGGATCTCTACCCTGCTCTGCTATAATCTCTTTCCGAGATAAAGACAAATCTTCCTGATTAGACTTACCACCAAAATCCTGACAAATAATGTAGGTAAGAATGTGTCTGATACATCCTCAAATTTCCAACCTTGATTTGAACTGTCATGGGTAACAACCTCATCCATTACATCAGTCTTTTTTGAGCCATAGCTTCTTTTACAATACAGGAAGAATCTGTGTTAGAATCCCTCTGTGGTTCCTCAGAATTGGAATTTATTGTTAAATGCACTTGAGGAAAAAAAATCTTGTCCACCTGCTAAATCATTCCTTAACAAAACAGAAACATCATTCACAGGTAAACTGTATTGTAATCCTACATTAACAACCCCTGTAACTAATCCTGAGCTTAAAATTTCTCTATGTAAGTGTACTGGCATAAGAGCACTCATAACCATCTTATATAATTTACCTCACTAATGTCAGACTCATCACTAAACCTTAGCACACTGTCTAATAATAGTGATTGCGGAGCTCCAGTATCTCTAAGTATTCTTATTGGTACTGAATTGGTTCCTTCTTTCAAGGATACAAATCTCTCTGTTATAAAAGCTTCATATCCCTTCTTAATTGGTCAGACTCGGACACATCTTCATTAATATTTTCTAAACCCCGTGGCTTTACAGGTTTTTCAATATGCTGCACGCGAGCATCTGGGACCACTTCTTACTCTTTCCGTTTCAATCGAAAGTAATTAGCTACTACAAGTCCAGGTTTCTTACAATCACTACAAATAATACCAAAAATGTCTTTCCCTCACATGCTTACTTTTCTCACTAACTTCAGATTTAATTTCTCGTTTACCTCGGCTCTCTGTGCTGTTTTACCTTTCAAAAAAATTACCTGGAGAAAATTTATTCTTGTGAATTCAAACATACTTATCAGTCAATTTATAAATCTCCTGCAATGTAGCAGTGTCCTGTTCATTTAAGTATGTTCTCAATTCAACAGGAATGCCTCTTTTAAATTCCTCCAGTAAAATCATTTTTTTTTAAATTTACTATACTCCCCATTCATATTTTTAGCGGAAACGCATCTCTCAAAACTCACAAATTTCTCATAGGCAAATTCCACATCAGTTATTTACTTATTTATTTATTTGTTTCCACCGATTTTTTCAAACTTCCGAATCTTTCTCTATACGCTTCCGGAACCATTGCATATGCCTTTAATATGTTCTGCTTAACAATATCATAATCCAGTGCTTGCTCAGCCTTTAAGGTTGTATAAACTTGTTGTGCCTTGCCTTTAATCACACTTTGTAACATCACTGGCCATTGGTCTTTCGGCCACTTTAAACTCAGGGCAACTATTTCGAAATGTTGGATATATGTGTCCACATACACAACACGCTGGAGGAACTCAGCATGTTCGGCAGCATCAGTGGGAAAGATCGGTCGACGTTTCGGGCCGGAACCATTCGTCAGGACTGTAGGGGGAAGGGGCAGTGGCCCTACAAAGAAGGTGGGGGGTGGGTGGGAAGGAGAAGGCTGGTAGGTTCCAGGTGAAGAACCAGAAAGGGGAAAGATAAAGGGGTGGCGGAAGGGATGCAGGGACGTGATAGGCAGGAAAGGTGAAGAAAGAATTGGGAAAAGCACAATGGGTAGTAGAGGGAGGCGGAACTAAAAGAGAGGTGATAGGCAGCTGGGGCAGGGGGCACAGTGACATAAGGATAGGGGAAGGAAGGGGGAGGGAATTACCGAAAGTTGGAGAATTCTATGATCATATCAAGGGGCTGAGAGACGACCTAGACGGTATATGAGGTGTTGCTATCTTTCCCATTCATGCTGCCCGACCAGCTGAGTTACTCCAGCGTGTTGCGAGTGTTGCTTTGACCCCAGCACGTGCAGGTTATTTTGTGTTTATGTGTCCACAATAGCCTCATTAAACGGAGGAGCCAAAATAACCTGACGACTAACAATAAACTGTTTCGTCGAAATAGAAGACCGATTCCCAGACCTTATTTTCTGCATCTCTAGCTCAAATTTCCTCTAGTTTTCATTTCCACTTTACATCTTTCAAACATTAACTATTCATTATGCGACTGCATTTCCAGATTACTCATTGGAAACTTATCTAACACCACAGCACCAAACAATACCAAATTAATATAGTGATCAGCATTTTTTCTTTGTATGAAAGACTTGGTAGAATTTTTCGTCATTCCTTCAATATCCAACTTCCTCGCAATCTCCAGTACCTCAGGTTTTCTCGCATTCTCTGAGGATCCCGAGTCAGGCGTCTCTAAAAAACCTGTTAATATCCATGGTTGCCGAATTTAACACACACACCAATCAAACAAACAAACAAAAAAAACCGGATATTAACCTTTTCCTAATCAAACTGGCACGTACCAGCATTTGAACTGAAAATCGGAACATTGCCCACGAGCCCCAACCGATTATGTTGCGTAAAAGGCAACAATTAATATCAATCGAGACAGGTTATATAAAAACAATCAAACGTTTATTAAACACGGATAAACGATAAGGAAAAAATAAACGAAAACGTTAACAACAGGAATTCTACAGATGCTGGAAATTCAAGCAACACACATCAAAGTTGCTGGTGAACGCAGCAGGCCAAGCAGCATAGAAACATAGAAACATAGAAAATAGGTGCAGGAGTAGGCCATTCTGCCCTTCGAGTCTGCACCGCCATTTATTATGATCATGGCTGATCATCCAACTCAGCATCTATAGGAAGAGGCGCAGTCGACGTTTCAGGCCGAGTCAGCAAATCAACACTCGGCACTTGTTCTTAAAGCGTTGAATGCGAAAACAGTTCTTAAAGCGATAAAGTCAGATATAGTCCTTAAACCGATAAGTTCGGAAGTCCAGCAGATCAGTGCGTTCAATTGGGGAGAGACTTCTCTGAAGAAGAATTTCTTCACAGACGCGACTTTCCTGCCGATTCTGTCCACAGAATCCACGTGGAGGTAAGCAAACAGTTTAAACAATTGACCGTAACTTCTCTTAGAGAGAGAAAGAGAGAGAAAACCGTTGCATGACTCCTTGTTCCTTTTGGCAAGAGTTATTCTTAATGCAGGTTACTATTCCGCCAACGAAGACTCAATAAAGTCGATCCTTTGTAATACTGTCAAACGATGCCAACTCCACTCGATCCCTCGATCCTGTACTTGGATAAATTATTCACTCTGCCTTCTACTGTTGGAATTGAGTAAATCAACACATCAAGCCAAAAATTTCCAGTCGAATAGTATTAGCTCTTGCAAGAGAACGCAAAACCTTTTTAAAAAGGAAACTGCGTCACAAAAACAAACATGCAACAGAAACGGAGATACAGCATGTTCTACTAGGAAATCTGCAAACTAACTACCTATTGCGTCATCTGGATCGACCCTAATATAGTCATTGTGCACTGTGGATGGTGCACTTTGACCATGGTGCATGGTCAAGTGGATGAAGGGAAGGCAGTGGGTATTGTCTACATGGATTTCAGTAAGGGCTTTGACAAGGTCCCGCATGAGAGGTTAGTTATGAAAATTCAGTCGCTTGGTATACATGGAGAGGTGGTAAATTGGATTGGACATTGGCCCAATGGAGGAAGCCAAAGAGTGGTGGTAGAGAATTGCTTCTCTGAGTGGAGGCCTGTGAGTAGTGGTGTGCCACAGGGATCAGTGCTGGATCCATTGTTATTTGTCATCTATATCAATGATCTGGATGATAATGTGCTGAATTGGATCAGCAAATTTGCTGATGATACAAAGACTGGAGTTATAGTAGACAGTGAGGAAGGATTTCAGAGCCTGCAGAGGGGCTTGCACCAGCTTGAAAAATGGGCTGAAAAATGGCAGATGGAGTTTAATACAGACAAGTGTGAGGTATTGCACGTTGGAAGGTCAAACCAAGGTAGAACATACAGGGCTAATGGTAAGGCACTGAGGAGTGCAGTGGAAGAGAGGGATCTTGGAATACAGATACAAAATTCCCTAAAAGTGGCGTCACAAGTAGATAGGGTCGTAAAGAGAGGTTTTGGTACATTGGCCTTTATTAATAAAAGTATTCAGTATAAGAACTGGAATGTTATGATGAGGTTGTATAAGGCATTGGTGAGGCCGAATCTGGAGTATTGCGTTCAGTTTTGGTCACCATACTACAGGAAGGATATAAATAAGGTTGAAAGAGTGCACAGAAGGTTTGCAAGGATGTTGCCGGGACTTGAGAAACTGAGTTACAGAGCAAGTTTGAATAGGTTAGGACTTTATTCCCAGGAGCGTAGAAGAATGAGGGGAGATTTGATAGAAGTTTATAAAATTATGATGGGTATAGATAGAGTGAATGCAAGCAGGCTTTTTCCACTGAGGCACGGGGAGAAACAAAAAAAAACAGAGGACATGGGTTTAGAGTTGGGGGGGAGTTTAAAGGGGACATTAGAGGGGGCTTCTTCACACAGAGAGTGGTGGTGTATAGAATGAGCTGCCAGATGAGGTGGTAAAAGCGGGTTATTTTTTAACATTTAAGAATAAATTGGACAGATACATGGATGGGAGGTGTACGGAGGTATATGGTCCGTGTGCCGGTCAGTTAGACTAGGCAGAAAATGGATCGGCACAGCCAAGAAAGGTCAAAATGCCTGCTTCTGTACTGTAGTTTCTATGGTTTCTATGGTTTTTATGTCATCACGTGACCTCACATCGGCAGGAAAATCACAACCGGTGACTTCCTAAAGACCATTACATCATTCTCGAAAAAAAAACAGATCTCCTTGAGCATGTAACAGGTGCCAGAGCCTTCAACCGGAATCCATGGAAATAATGTATTCATAATAGTCACCAAAGCAAAGGAGATGGTGATTGACTTTTGGGCAACACGGACTACTCACACCATTGTGTGCATTAGCACTGCAGCGGTGGAAACTGCGAGCAGTTTAAGTCGCCTGGGCACATATCTCTCACAAAGTTCATGATCCCAGAACAAACAAACAACCAGGAAAGGGTAATAGCGCCAATGTTTCTCTTTTTTTTTTTACTTGACGGTCAACAGAGAGCTGGATAATGCATATCTATACTCACATCTATCTACCGTCGCTTATGTGGAGAATAACCTAACTTGCCTCAACACTGCCTGGCCCAGAGACAACTCCGCAGCGAAAAGGGAAACTTTTTTAGTGGTTAATCATTCATAACTAACTCCAGTCCACACGCCGGCAATGACATTGTTACAGCATAATACCCGAAAACGGCCAGTGGTATCATGAAGGAAACCACTCACCCAGCTTGTGAACGATCTGACACACACCCAGTACGGTGGAGGCCAGATCCCTCCAGATCGACATCGCCAGCCTCCAAATTACTTACATTCGCCAAGATAAATGAGGGTGGAAAACAGAGATAGGGCTCAATTGGGGGGGGGGGAGGGAACAGAGAGATTGGTAGATAGAGACAGAGAGAGAGAGCGAGAGAGAGAGAGAGAGAGAGAGAGAGAGAGAGAGAGAGCAGAGAGAGAGAGAGCAGAGAGAGAGAGAGCAGAGAGAGCAGAGAGAGAGATTTAGTGTTAAGGCTAAAGTTATTTGAGAATGTCGGTTGAAAATGCTGCGGCTGCTGAAGCTGGATACAGATTAATTCATAGCGACAGAGATAGAGATAAATCAACAGAGAGAGAGAGAAAGAAAAGAAAGAGCTCAACGGGGAGATCAGAGGAGAGAAACAGAGAGAGAGAACAGCAAAGGGGGGGGGGAGAGAGAGAGAGATCAAACGAGCAAGACTGACACTCCTCTCTGCATCATAAGCTCATCGGTTAATAAATATAGAAAACATCCGTCAGATGTTTCTCTTTGTTCATACGCTCCCAAACAAGTATATGCATATTACACATTCTCTCTATCTCTCTCTTCCTGCACACACACACACACACACACACACACACACACAGCCGAGTGATTGTCATTTTGAATTTTACCGGTTATGTTTCTCTTGCCGTATATTTCACAAATTAAATGAGATGGCAGTGATCTCAGGATCTCACTGCAATATTGGAAAGAGCGCTCCGGTTACACCATCACAAAGTCTTCACAGACGAAGGCGAGGGAAACTGCAACATGTACTCTTTGTGGCGCGAAACCACAATCAGAAATAAAGTGCTCAAATATATCTAGCTGCAGAGATCAAAGTATGTATTATACAGTAAGTGAAATTTTGTACGACCATTTAGCTGGAATACATCACTGTGTGCCTTAGGGCACAGTAATAAACTGCAGAGTCGCTCAGTTGCAGCTTTGAGACGGTAACGCTGAATTTTTTTTTGTCCTTCTCCAGAGAGATTTTGAAGCGACTTTTCGCAAATTCGGCAAAATTGTCATCTCCACCACCACCTTTGTACAGTATGTACTCCAGACTTTGTTCTGGCCGTTGTCGGTAAAAATATAAACGATAGCCGCCCAATGTAGTACCATAGGTGTAGTTAAAAGTCACAGACTCTTCTTCTGCTGTCTTCACTTCTGGTGGCATTGTGTGAGTGACAGAGTTTCCATGACTCGTATCTAAAAAATAATGTCAAAACATGAAATGTTATATTGAGATTTGTTTTTTTTTTCCAGAATTCAGTTTCGAGATCTCTTTTGAATTGTCTGCTGCGTACAAACCAGTTAACCAGGCTCCGTACACAATCCAGATGACGAATATCCACATTATTTTTCTGAAGAATGCGTTGAGTGATTTTCTCCTCAGAAAAATGTCGCCAAGATTCAGGACTTTCGGATTCTGCTGTTTAAGTGCTATAATGGGCAGGAAATGAAAAGCGCCCAATCGGAACGCAGCCTCTTGATACATGCTCCGCCTATTGCCTCAGACAGGTCCATTTCCATGTACCTAACGGAAAGAGCGTCACACCCCGTTCCCTGACTGATACAGCCCTCTGACGACATAAGCCTGCAGCTCTCGAAAAAACTTATTTCCTTGGTACAGTCGATCGACGTGCCAAAGAGAAAGACGGTGGAAATTCTAAAAGACCGCTTCTTGCCGACTTTCAGCAAAGTAGCGATAACTACAAGGGAAACTCTCCATCGGAGGTTGGTTCCTGGGACATATATTATAGATCATGTATCTCAGGATTTTCTATAGAGACAAACAATGGTAAAATAATTTGACCACGTCACTTAGGAACTGCAGTTCTGTATGAAGGAGCTATCGTCCGTATAAAAGTTTAGAATTATCTCTGCCTCTCTGTTTCTATCCTTTCGCACATGCCGTTGCTGCTTCATTCTGTCCGCATCGGTGTCTGTATCTGTATGTCTGTCTCTAACAGAACTCGTGCTCGCGTGTGTGTGTGCGTGCGTGTGTGTGTGTGTGTATGTGTGTGTGTGTGTGTTTATGTGTCTTTGTGTGTGTGTTCACATCCTGACATTTTTTCAATCGCTATGTGTTGATGTTTCAGAGCAAATTGAGCTGAGCAACACCCAGGGTAGCGTTTCGAGTGTACCCGTCACTATAGGTTGAGTTTGACGGCGTGGAGATATAAGGCGCAATACAACATAGGGTCTCCTGAAATGATTACAAGTAATCCTTCAAACTTTCTACACCTCGGTGTCAAAATGCCCAGAAATTCTGGGGAGCATTGGACATATTGCAGCTGATATGTTGGATATATCTCAGGACTCTGAAAGAAATGCAGCATGCCCTTTCATGTATGTATATTTCAATGTTTTGCCTGTCCGTTCTCAACCAATAATTTAGCTGAAACGACCAAACGTATTGTGGCAGGTACGCTTCTCGCTCCTCTCTGATAAAAGACTCCAGAACCTTCGACAACAGGAGTGGATGATCCCCACGGTATAAAGGTAGTCCATTTTTTTTTTTACAGAGTCTCAGTGGGCAGCACAACCAAATTAATCTGTAAGTAGCACATAGAATAAATGTTCTGTAGTATATAGGTATTACTCCTTCAATTTCTCTCTTTCTCGCTCAAACTCTCTCTCCCCATCTCAACTTCTACCTGAGTCAATATCCCTGTATATCTTATAGTTTATTTATACTCCGTTTTTTTTCTGTATCACTTTCGTTATCTTCCTACCTTCACAACTCTGCTTTCCTCTAGCCATCACTATCTCTCGATGTCCTGTTATCTCTTTCTAGTTCTTTGATATATGTGTTGTTTTGTTAATTTTCTCATTTTAATACAGTTCGTCTCTTTTTCCAACCCTTTCTCTTCGTCACTCTTTGTTATTCTCTCAGTGCCTCTCATTCCAGCCATTTTGTCTCCCTATCGCTTTCTCAGTTTACCTCGCTGTCTAAATGTATCTGACTGAAATTTCTTCTTTCCATTAGTTACTCTCTCTCTCCTCCTTTGCCTTCGCTTTCTCTGTCTCTCTCTGTCTGTCTCTCTCTCTCTCTCTCTCTCTCTCTCTCTCTCTCTCTCTCTCTGCCTCTCTCTCTCCCCACTCCACCCCCCCCCTCCATTATACTCTCAGTGCCTCCCTCTCCGGCTACTATATCCACTTGTTGTTTACTTCATTTGTCTCGCTGTTTTTTCGCTACGTGGTTGTAATTTCTTTTTTTTTTGCTTTTACCCTATCTTTTCCTCTCTCACCTTCTGTACTCTTTGTGTTTGTGCGTGTGCTTATTGTATTATCACCACACATCCTTACACTCATCTTTGTCTCTTTCCCTTTGAGCCTGCTACTCCTGCAGTATTTCCACGTATTAATTTCTGACTATAGATGTTCTCCCACTGACAGTTTGCGAAAGATAGACATTAAAGTGAATCGTTATCCCTCCAGGACTCGACATGCATGTCTACTCCTGTCTGATTCTGTGTTTTCTTATTTAAAATGAGAAGAAAAGAAAAACATAACTTCTCTTTCCGATCTAGCACAACTTTTCTGTCAGTCTATCCAGTTTGACACCACTTAGTCCTACGGTTGGCACGGCTCTGCTATAGTTTGTGTCATTTCAGAGTTTGTAGTTCATTTTTGGCGCTATGTTGCGAAGAGACTCTGTATGTCCACACGATTGATAAGTGGTGTTCCCTTCGGAATTCAATGAATACGGGGTGGGTTAATTGGAAAATGTAAATTGTTCCATGATCTCCTTGAAATATTCAGCTTTGGCGGTGGTTGCAGAGACAGCGTGGCGTAAGGTTTGTTACACAGTCTCGCGCTGTATCGCTACTATTGGAAAAAACAACAAATTTGCAGAATACCTATCTATCTATCTATCTATCTATCTATCTATCTATCTATCTATCTATCTATTTATCTATCTATCTATCTGTCTGCTAGTTTGTTTATTTATTTATGTCTTTATTTATTAATTTAGCGACGGCCCACTAAAGTAACGTATTGCATGTCTAAATGTGCTTTGCCATAGTTGCCAGTTACCGTTGTTTCTTCTCTCTCTCTCTCTCTCTCTCTCTCTCTCTCACTTCCTCGTGTATTATGGCGGTTGGCACCCAGCTTCATGATGCATCACCGCCACCTTCTGCTCCGGAGTGTGCAATGGAATTACATTCAAAATCACTTCACACACACACACACACACACACACACACACACACACACGCACATACCCTAACCTGCACTTTATCGTCCCATCTTTGACCATCCTAGTGCCCTATTCCTGTTTTCCCGTCTTATCCAATATAAAAAAAAAATCTCTGTACCAGAGTTGCCTGCCGGTTACCGTTGTTTCTTCTTTCTTCCTCTCTCTCTCTCTCTCTCTCTCTCTCTCTCTCTCTCTCTCTCTCTCTCTCTCTCTCTCTCCCATTTCTTTTCTGGTCCTATCGAGAATATGACACACTAAATACAATCATTTGCATATGTAAGGTGTTCCGGTTTTTTTTTGTTACTGCATATGCTAATTAAAAATCTCTGTGATGTTAACTGCTGAGCCACTGATCCTTTTTTCGAGCAGCTAGCAGCTTGTTTGGGTTATCAATAATAATAAGGAGTGAAAGATCCAATGTGGGTCCATGTTATTCTTTTTTTTCTGGGGGTGATATTCTGTTCCATATGGCTGGGGACCGCTGTGTTCCGCGGGCTTTTCAGGAGAAACCGGGAAAAGACGCACGTGTTAGAAGCGCTGTGGTCCATCACCTTGGGTGGTGCCGAGCGGCGAGTCGAGGGAGTCGGAGTGGATCGCAGGGTGAAGAGAGAAGACCCTAGGGTATTTGAGCTCCAGATGTGTGCACGAAGAAATTGAACGTTGATAAGTTTGGCGCCTTTTTCTTTCTCTTTTATATTTTAGCTCTTTTAATCTGATAGACCCAGGAAGATTCACAAAGTTTAACCTATGAAGTGTACACTGTGTGCTGTCTGATATTTGATGTGTGAGGTCGTACCAGATGGAATTGCACAGCAACCGACGCAACTGGGACATACGGTTGGGCGGCGGAAGGGGTTTCTCCTAGATAAATACAAGCCGATATGGCAGAGCATTACACAAAGAAAATAGATTGGCAGATATATCGCGAACGGGAATATTATTACGACCGTGATTACGATGATCAATATTCTTCCTCCTCATTCCAACAATGTGCCTGGACACCTGTCTCACCAGCCCGTTTTCCTGTGCCTTTTAACGATACATTGAAGGGAAAGTATTGGTTCCAAGCAATTGTTATCGTTTCCAAACTTCCGAGTGACTGTCATATTTGCCGGAATGGGAAACTCAAGAGACTGCATTCGGCCACACTTGGAGTGGCCTTATCTCTTCAAGAACAAAATGGGCCCATATACGTGCTATCGCCCGGCAGACGAAACATGATGAAACATGAGTCCGGGCAGATGGACAGGTGAAATCCCTCAGGAATGTGAACCATCATGGTCTTCACCACAATAATGCACAAAGTCATTCTCTCTGTTCCTCTCTATTCCTATCCAGTTTTGTGAATTGATCTTTAGTGTATCATTATCCAGAATGGTATCATGAAAACTGGAGAAACCCGGTTTAAGGCATTTTATTAAACTCCTTTCTTCAAGGAATTAAAACAGCATAGAGCAGTGCATTTAGGAATTATGGTTATTCATGTTTGCAGTAACAGCTTCTCAATCATTGACGACTGTTGTTGACACCTTCCAACTCGGATTAGAAAAATGTCACCTTCTAAGATATGTATGCTCCACCCTGCTAGACGTACAACTAACTATACGCAATCTTCAGATTCTGCAAGTGATGCTGTGGAGCTGATAACGCGAATAAATGGATATCAGACTAATGTAATACTTTCTCTCGCCACCAGCTATGCCATCTATACCTGGTCGACATCACCATATACGACACAATCGACATGCCTTCAGAAGAATTGTTGCTTGAAGACACGGTGGAAATAATAACTTCCTATGAAAGCAAGTGGATACCAGAAGTTTAAGTGTTTAAAGCGGGTATCAAACCGCGATCGCAGTAGGAATCAGGGACGAGCATTCAATGCAAAAATCCCCCAAACAAAAATGCCAACGATAGTGCTGAGCGGGGCTAAGCTAACGTGAAAGGAGCTCCAGAATATCAGAAAGACAGCAAAGTCATCAGCCACCGCTGGACCGAGCGCACGACGCTAGGTTATATGAAAACTCTCCAAATCGCCTCCGGTGTTTGTTGAAGATAACGAGGAATATCTGGACCAAAGGCTCTATCGCACGAAGCTGGAAAATGTTAAAGGATGCCTTGTCCTCACGGAGAAAGATTCATCTGCCATCGTCATGTTTATAACAATCCTCCTCGTCAGCGAGAAGTGCACACTACTCCTCTGAATGCCTGCGAGAAGTCTGCCTTCTTACTTCTATTTTAGTATTTTGCCTTCTCCATGTCAGGTTTAGCTTTTGTTGGCTAATGCATTTTCGCCACATGTTCTCATTTATTAAAGAACCACATGCTGCATTCCAAAACTCATTTTGTGTCCCTACAATTTCCTTTAGTCTCATTTTTCCTGTCACGAATTTCCCTCAATGGAGACACGCCATCTCAGCACCTCCGCCCAGAAAGGTTCATCCCGATTTCTTTCAGTGTTTCTTGAGTACATCTCAATGATCAGACAACTGCCTCGCAAGGTTAGGCACATGAAAGGTAACCTAGCAGTTAGCTGGTTGTACGTCGCAAACGCCAGCGGCTCAATACTACAAATTCCCATCCAGACTGGTCTGGACCAGTACTGTATCATACCAGAAGGCAAGACATGATTATCAGTTACCAAGAAGGAGTCAACTGCGCTTTACTTCAGCCCACCTTAACCTTGGTGGCAAGACGTCTAAAAAGGGATTACAATCGGCTGCACCATCTCCCCCACTACGATTTTCATTGCTTTTTATCTCCTCTTATTAGCAGCAACAGACGGAACCAGTGACTGTCTCTTGGAGCCCAGCATGGGGGTTCATCGATGACATCACAATAACGATAGCAGCCATGTCCACACAAAATAGATATTGAAAACCCTGGACAACGCAGCTAGCCGTGCTGGGGCGACCAGGTAGCTATATGGTTAGTCAACATGTCGAGATGCATGGTGATTTAAAAAAAAAAAAGGCTAGGCTACTAGCATGTTGTGTCTTCAAGTCGTTTCGTCGACTGAAGACAAATCAGTGAAATGTCTGGAAAGCGATTTAATGCAACAATGCGAGACAGCGTCAACATAATTGACACAGTAATGCTGACAGCAGAGCTGCTGCGGAAGATCGACAGAACTGATGTGACAGGTATAATTAAGGCATGAAGTAACAATATCATCTACTCCATGTCTGCTCTGTTTTTTGAAGTTGTACGAGATCCCTAGGGCTACTGTAGAATGTAACAAGAGTACAGTGAGCATGCACTTGAGGGGGAGGCTGGATTTCTCCCATTTGTTTTTTCTTCAGTGTGTCTCTGCATATGAACAGGCCAGCTACAGCTCCCGTTGTCATCGGTATTGAAGGAGTTCAAGGTAGCAATGTGTTGAGTTTTGTTAGCAGTAGGGAACTCCGATAACAGGCGAATAAACCAAGCGGGAGTTACAAAAAGTTCGGACCGTCAACTCGGCCATAGGCAAAGCAGTGAGAGTTCAGAAATTGGGATGCATCATTAGCAAACAAATCTGGAGACGAAAGAGCCCGGCTCCCCATACTTCCCTCTATAGAGGAGTGCAAGTTAGGGGATAGGTTTGACGTGGCACATCAGTGACATTAGTGATGTGCTCATTGGACGTCTGTACGAAATGGGATCTTATCAAGCCTATGATTACTTGGACTGAGTTTGAAGACTGGAGTCCTTCACCTTTCCCTTCAGGCATATTGTCAGTTTCTATCAGTCTCCCTACTGTATTCAGTTGAAGGCAAGTTTGGGAGAGACAACCATAGTTGCCAGATTTGTAGTCTGCAGGATGCACTGACGTAAGACATCTAAAATGCAAAACAGATTTTACACAGACGCTATCGGTAGCACAAGGATAAAATCCCGCTGTTCCGCCCTGACACACTGGAACGACAGAGGTGTAACAGGAGACTAGATGGCAGAAAGAGGAAACAGGACGGTCTTTTTCATCAAAGGGGGGAAATGCCAGTGCTGTCAAAAAGGCCTAATTCCAGTCTGCTGCAAACTACCAAATGATTGAAGATGAAGTTTGATGTGGCGTGGAAGCTGCATTTCAGGGAGTCAGTACAAACCAGAAATCATGCTACGAACTACAAAATACAACAAAAACAAAGTCAGAAAAAAATATCCTGGTGGAGATCACAGTACCATGGGTGGAAGGATGCGAGGGGGCCCACAAGAGGAAGGCCCTGAAGTACCAGTGCGTGAGCATCCGGACAGAAGTTGTCAGACATGGCTATTCGCTGTGGATATTAGCTGTAGAGTTCCCACGACAGGGTCAGCTTGGAAGTTTCTGTCTGCGCTGGCTTGACCTTAACGAAGTGATTCAAGAACTACTAGCTCATATACTGGGGAAGGAAGCAGAGAAAGAGCCGCTTACTGGGTATAGTGCAGGCGAGTGGTGTGAAATTGGAGTCAGGATTTCCTGGGCAGTGACTTGCTGAACCCGACACTGGAAAGTGGAGTAGTTAGCGCAGAAACACTCTATGAAAGCTGGGCATGACCTGACGATATCTTCTTCTGGTCAAAAGCTATAGTTAAATCATCAGTTAACTGAAGAGAGTATCTGGTGTAAAACGCATGTTGTTTGATCCTCATCAGTATGGATGGATGGAAGAAGAACTGGGGGCGTCATATACGCAGAGGAGTAGTATAAAATCATACGTGTGACTGGCAGCAGTGAAGAGTGTGGCTGCTGCGTATATAGCTGCCCGGTCAGTAGTGCCGTGAGACAATCTCGGCCTGCTATATTACTGTTTATAATATGTAATGGCGCACAGATAATATCTGTTCTCGTGCAGAAGTACTTAGAATAATGTGGAGTTGAGATGAATCGGCGTGCACCATCGAGGTTCAGAGTGCAGAACGGCTATAATGGCACTTACGTTCGGTGCACCCGGGGAAATTAGCTGTTCTATCCAGCTGTCATCTCGCACAGCTTGCACAAACCACAGTCATCCGGACTGCCCGCTTTTTGAATGGGACATATTGTGACTAAAATTGAGCACCTTCAGACGATTTTTCATTATCATTCCAGTATCGGCCCATGGAAGAATGAGTAGAGGACTCGGTACGTCATATAAATCGAGACATATTATAACATTACACGTGTAGCTGGCAGCAGTGAAGTGTACGGTAGCCGCATATGTCGCTGGACGGTCAGTATAGCCCTGAGACTATCTCATCCAGCAATATTATTGTTCATTATATGTAAAGGCGCACAAATGTTGAGTGTCCTACTGCGCAGGCACCTAGATCGCCAATCTGAACGGTGCCCGGGATATGTAATGTTCACCGTTTCACTACCTGGCTCATGTATTTAAGATTACAGTGGTCTTTATTCCCAGGGGTAAATGATATACTGTGTAATTCCGCCCAGGAAGTAATTTATCCGAGAAAGGAAAAGCTGGATGTCGGCGGCTATCCTTTCAGGTCTAAACAAAATCACAGAAAGCAAAGGTGAAAAAGTCGACCGGAAAGTTCTTTGGCTTGCCCTTATTTTCAACGGTAATATAAATGAGTGTGCTACTTACGGTTATTGATAAATAAAATAAATGATTGTACCAGGACAGGTCCGATCTGTTCCAGTTGCATTCCTGCACTATTTTCCCACGCATCTTTAAAATGGAAAATCTAATATTTTACGGGCTCATAGGTTTTCGTTTTCATCTCGAGAACTCCGCAAAATCAGCTTGCTGTATGGGCCAACTATGATTATTTTATTGGTCTTTTCAAAGCATGGGTGTCTGCGTAGTGACGATACGTTCGCCTTCATCTGCTTTCCGGAGCCAATCCCCATTTGCTCTCCGGGATACCGTGAATCGTTGTACCATTATGTAACTCACATTCCATACGGGAATCGCTATTTCCTGCTACTGCTCAGTAGATTGTACTGTCTTGGTCTGTGACCAGGTGTGCACCACTGCACCCTGTGAAATGTCCATAGGATGTGACTGCTAGAAGAAGGTGCCCTGAGTTAAGGTAGTGGAGTTATCGGGGCACCCATTTGACGGTGTTTCCGTAGCAAGCTATTCTTGTTTTTACGAGGCCGAGTTGCTAGCTCGAAGCTCAACCCGACTTGGATGCATGCTCGGGAACCTTCGCTGATATTATTGCGCCACCAAGCGGGATATTATAATATAAGGACAGGGCTAAAGCTTGTGTAGTCACCTGAGATTAAACGGAAGTAAAAAAAAAAGACAGAAAAAACATGGCTTTCACTTTGCTCCTATAATGAAACTAACCAGGTGTGCAAAAGTACGCCTGACACACATTAAGGGATGCCTCATACTTCATTGGTTGCTAATTACTCAATTTTACCTTTTTTTTGTTCTCTAAAGCTTCGACGTCAGTGCCTGACCATGAATCACTTCATAATAAAAATGATTGTCGAAATTATGACGGCCATTCCCAATGTCTGATGTCGTGTTGTACTGCATGAGCCACCCCTCCTGCAACTTCATACAAACACTGGGCGTGTGTTTTGACGTTTCGAACGATTGCTGATAACGGAATCTGAGGAATAAAGAACCTACCTGCTTCTCTTTCTGTATGTTTCAAAGGCTGTGCCGATAGTCCGATTGGACAAAACAAAATACTCTCAGCAGCAAACCTCCTTACATATTTAAGCCCCCCCATTAAATTCGTACTCTTTTACATATTTTTCTAGCTCTCTTTGCAATCTGATCCCACAGCTTGGCTTCTATTTAGAAGCTTCCTTATAATTCCCAAATGTGCTGTTTTCCTTCTTTCAACTTTCGAATCCCACCAAGGAGGATTTAATGTTCTCTGACCATAATATTACCTTTATAAAGATGTAATTCCGACTCATACAATCCACCAATGCACCACCTTTGTCTTCCTTTCTGCCTTTTCTGTTCGGAGTATCGTATTTGATCTTAAATTCCCAAATATGTCACACTTTTTGCCATGACTTAGTAACGCCCACATTTTCATACCAGTAAATCTTTAATTACGCCACAAATTCTTCAATCATATCCGTTAGTTTTGCGAGACCGTGGATCTGCGCCTGGAAGGTCTTTACTCTCCAGGGTGCAGGCCTAGGCAAGGCTGTATGGAAGACTGGCAGTTGCCCATGCTGCAAGTCTCCACTCTCCACGACACCGATGCTGTCCAAGGGAAGGGCATTAGGACCCATACAACTTGGCACCAATGTCGTTGCAGAACACAGTGGATTAAGTGCTTTGCTGAAGGATACAACACACTGCCTCGGCTCGGGCTCGAGCTCACGACCTTCCTTCAG
The DNA here is from genome assembly GCF_963921235.1 of Mobula hypostoma. NCBI lineage: Eukaryota > Metazoa > Chordata > Chondrichthyes > Myliobatiformes > Myliobatidae > Mobula > Mobula hypostoma. The sequence continues at coordinate 22,810,955 of NC_086106.1, forward strand.
ATCGATAGTCGAAAGCCTTAACCACTTGGCCACGTGCCGAGAAGGCTACAGAGCATTGAAATAACAAAAAAAAAGAAAAAAAAAAAGAAAAAGAAAAAGAAATCAGCCCTGCATTTTCCGGCCTTTCGATTGTTGCTACTGTGGTATCATTTAACTTTTTGCTCACCCTAGGCAGGAATACCTGATCTTTGGTTTGTCTTTCCTTACATTCATGTTACAGCCATCATCCACTTGTGAACCTCTGGCTCATCCTCAGCTCTGTCCACGTGTTTCCCATCTCCCTGCCATATTATTTCAAACAACTCTAGTAAACCTGCCAGCAAAAATTTTGCCCCTTCGGGTTCATATGCAACCCCTCCCTACTGTAGGAGTCCCACATACCCCAGAGGAGATCTTAATTGTTGAGAAAACAGAATCCTTGCCTCCTGCTCCAATTCCCAAACCACCCATTTATCTGCCACCTTATTCTATTCCTATGCTCTATGTCGCGTGGAACAAGCAGCAATCTCGATAGTACTACACTGGAGGTCCTGCTACTCAGTTTTTCTTCCTTACTCACTATTATTTTTTCAGGACTTCCTCCTGTTTTTTTCCTATGTCGTTGATACCAATTGGTACCCCGACTTCTGGCTGCTCAAACTCCTTTTTCAGTATATTCTGGACGCGTCTATATACATTTACGACCCCACGTAAATTAAGAAAACTGCCCTCCACCTATCTTTTTTTTTTCGTCCATAGATTATTTTATCTGACCCCTGACAATACTGTCCACTGTTACTGCTGATATCGTGCTCAATTCCTTACTCTTCTGTGCCACTGCGCCAAACTCATTGCGAGAAGCACGGCCGCTGTTGAATTACCCAGTTAAGCAGTTCCGCACAAACAACACTCAAAATGGATAACCTATTGTTGAGGGAGGCGGCCACAGATGTCCTCTTCGCTATCTTTTTTTGAATTCTTCCCTCTCCTGGCAATCTCATTGACCGATCCCCTGTTGAGTTGATGTGACTCTTGCTCCTGTCTATCACAAGGCGAACGTCATTCGGCTACAGGTTCTGTTCCCGTATACGGGCATTACCGATCTGCATTTCGATGCACCTGGCGCAGATGTAGACATCAGAACAGCTGGAGTTCTCCTGAAAATACCACAACTGACACCCAGAACAGAACACTGGCCTTGTAGGGATGGGAGGGGGAGGGAATTACCGGAAGTTGGGTAATTCTATGTTCATTCCCTCTCTTCCTCTATCCCTATGTCACTCTGCCCTCTCCGGCAGCTGCCTACCCGCTTCCTCTTGGTTTCGCCTCCTTCTACTACCCATTGTGTTTTCCCCTATTCTTTCTTCACCTTTACCGCCTATCACCTCCCTGCCCCCCTCCCCCACCCCTTTATCTTTACTCTTACTGGTTTTTCACCTGAAACCTACCAGCCTTATCTTTCCCACCGTCCCCCCGCCTTCTTTATAGGGCCTCTGTCCCTTCCCCCCACAGTCCTGAAGAAGGGATCAGGCCATTCTTCTAACTGGCCTAAGTCTCTCTGCAAGCTTCGAAAACCTACTTCATTATCCACAAAGCCACCTATCTTAGTATCACCTGCATACTGACTAATCCAAGTGTCCACCACTCCATCATCCAGATCATTAACGCATATGACAAACAACATTGGAACAATTCAGATCCCTGAGGCACACCGCTAAACACCGTCCTCCAATCTGACACAGAGTAATCCACCACTACTCTTGGCGACTCCCATCGAGCCACTGCTGAATCCATTTTACTACTTCGATATTAACGCCTAACGATTGAACCTTCTGAACTAAACTTCTGTGTGGATCCTTGTGAAATGCCTTACTGAAGTCCATATAGATATCTCCACTGCTTTACCCTCGTCAACTTTCATGGTAACCTCATCAAAAAAATCCAATAAGATTTGTCAAACATGACCTTCCACTCACAAATCCATGTTGTCTGTTCCTAATCAGACCTTGTATATACAGATAATTATATATACCATCTCTAAGAATACTTTCCACCAATTTACCCACCACTGACGTCAAACTCACAGGCCGATAATTGCTAGGTTTACTCTTAGAACCCTTTTTAAACAATGGAACCGCATGAGAAATACGCCAATACTCCGACACCATCCCCGTTTCTAATGACATTTGAAATATTTCTTTCAGAGCCCCAGTCATTTCCACACTAATTTCCGTCAAAGTCGAATGGAATATCTTATCCGGACCCAGAAACTTATTCACTTTTATATTTCTTAAAAGCGCCAGTACTTCCTCTTCTTTAATCGTCATACTTTCCATAACTATCCTTGGTGTTCCCTTTACCTTACACAATGCAATATCCTTCTCCTTAGTGAATACCGAAGACAATAAATCGTTCACAATCTCCCCCATCTCTTTTGGCTTCGCACAGAGCAGTCCACTCTGATTCTCTACGGGACCAATTGTATCCTTCACTATCCTTTTGCTATCAATATAACTGTGAAACCCTTTGGATTCATTGTCACCTTACTTGCTAAAGCAGCCTCGTAACTTCTATTAGCTTTCCTAGTTTCTTTCTTGAGATCTTTTTACATTTTTTTTTATATTCCTCGAGCACCTCGTTAACTCCAAACTGCCTATATTTATTGTAATTCCCTGTCTTTTTTTTGCGGACGAAGTTTCCTATGTCCCTTGAAAACCATGGCTCTCTCTTAATTTTAACCTTTCCTTAAACCTAAACCTGTACTCTCAAAAGTTCACCTTTAAATGACCTCAATTTCTCTATTACATTCTTCCCATAAAACAAATTGTCCCAATCCGCTCCTTTTAAACCCTTCGCATCTCCTCAAATTTAGCCTTTCTCCAATAAAAAATCTCAAACCTGGGATCAGTCCTACCCTTCTCCATAACTATATTGATACTAATGATATTGTGATCACTGGACCCGAAGTTCTCCTCAACGCATGCCTCCGTCACCTGCCCTATCGCATTCCCTAACAAGAGATCTAACATTGTCCCTTCTCTCGTTGGTACTTCTATGTATTGCTACAAAAAACAACTATTTTGCACACATCTGACAAACTGCAAATCATCCAGCCCTTTTACACAATGGGCTTCCCATTCTATGTGTGGAAATTAAAATTTCCTACAATCACACCCGTGTGCTTACTAGAAATATCTGCTATCTCTTTACAAATTTGCTCCTCCAGTTCTCCGTTCCCATTAGCTGGTCTATAATACACCCCTATAAGCGTCACTGCAGCTTTCCTATTCATCAATTCCACCCAAATAGCTTCCCTAGACGAGTTCACTAATCTATTCTACCAGAGCACCGCTGTTATATTTTCTCTGACAAACAATGCAAATCCACCCCCCCCCCTTGCCCCTCCTATTCTATCACACCAGACGAAACGAAATCCTCGGATATTTAGTTGCCAATCACACCTACTCTACAACCACATTTCACTAATAGCTACAACACCATATTTCCAGGAATCAATCCATGTTCTAAGCTCATCCACCTTTCTTAAAATGCTCCTACCATTAAAATAGATGCATTTAAGTAACTCTCCACCTCTTACTCTCTGTTTATCCTTAATGGAGCAAACAGCTTTGTTATCTATTTCTTCCTTGTCCCCTACATCTTTGTTCTGAGCGTTCCTAATCTCTGTCCCCTGCCTACCCTCCCTCACACACTGTCTACTAGCTTTCTCTGTTTCTGATCTAACCTCCTCTAACCTAGTCCCTTTAATTTGATTCCCACCCCCCAAACATTCTTGTTTAATCTCACCACAGTAGCCCTCGCAAATCTCTCTGCCAGGATATTGGTTCCCCTTGGATTCAAGTGTAACCTGTCCCTTTTGCATAGGGCACACCTGCGCCAGAAGAGGTCCCAATGATCCAAAAACTCGAATCTCTGTCCCCTGCTCCAATCCCTCAGCCACGCATTTATCCTCCACCCCACTGCATTCCGACTCTTACTGTCGCGTAGCACCGGCAGTAATCCCCAGATCACTACCTTTGCACTCATTTTTCTCAACTCCCTTACTAACTCCCTATATTCTGTTTTCAGGACCCCTCCCCTTTTTTACCTAGGTCACTGGGACCTAAATGTACCACGACGTCTGACTCCTCTTCACTACACTTTAGGATATCTTGGACGTGATCAGAAAAATTCCGGACCCTGGAACCAAGGAGGCAAACTACCATCCGTGTACCGGACTGCGTTCACAGAATCGCCTATCTGAATCCCTAACAGTCGAGTCCCATAATACTACCGCCCACCTCTTCCTTTCCCTACCCTTCTGAGCTACAATGCCGGACTCTGTGCCGGAGGCACTGCCACTGTTGCATCCACCAGGTAAGATTCCACGCCCTCCCAACAGTACTCAAACAGGACTACGTATTGTCAAGCTTTACAGCCACTGAGGTACTCTCTATTACCTGACTGTTGCTCTTCCCCCTCCTAACGGTGACCAACTTCTCTGCCTCCCGTGGCCCATTGTGTGACCACCTGCCTGTAACTCTTCTCTATCAACTCCACACTATCCCTGCTCAGACGAAGTTAGTCGAGCTGCAGCTCCATTTCCCTAACGCTGTCTCTTAGGAGCTGCAACTCGGCGCACCTGGCGCAGATGAGGCTGCGTGACTCCACGACCTCCCACATCCGGCACTGAGAACAACAAGCTGCCCTCACACTCATACTTACCCTTCTCCTCAAATAACAAAAAAAAAGAAAAATGAATACCAAACCTTCCTCACCTCGCCTGTTTCCGCCTGAGCCCGTAGAGCCAAAGCCCTTGAGCATTCACTCTGCTCCCGGCACTAAGCTGCCCGCTGTATATGGCTCCGTTCATTTTAAATCTTCAGTGTTGGCACGGTGTTACGTAATATTCCGGTAGGTTTGCAGTTCATTGTTCTGCATTGTTCAGAACAGTGCCTTAAACAAGCGACAATCTGTTATTTCAGATTTAATTTGTTTTTCCAGATGATATCCAAGGGGATTATATAATATAATATAATATACCATTCAGATCAGGCGTCGTTCTACGTTGCCTTACCTCTCACCCTTGCAAACCAAAGTTCCATTTAAACTTTGAATTAGTTTCCTGCACTGGATTGTTTTTTTTTCTTGCCTTTCTCGATTCTTGACACCACATGGTATCAACGGATAAAACATCATTTATTCCTTGACAAAGCGTTTGAATATGGTTAGAATAAAGAACCAATAAAACTGCCTCTAGAGCTGTGATATTCCGGGTCACATCAGCATATAACTGCTCATTTCAGACCGTATTTGATGAATATATGTTCATTAAATGTATTAAGGTTGATTACAATAATATCTAGCATTGCGTTTTGTTGGAATGGTGCATCGATATTTCAGACATCGTACCAGTATCTAAATTCTCCCTGAACTCATGGGTGTTGTCGCGTTTAAAAAAAAATACGATGATATATGACGATTGGGCCTGCTTGCCTGCAGCGACTAGGAAAGTAGAGTAAACACATGGAAGTATATCAGATAAGGGCGGATAAAACGAAATGTCGTAAAAATACATTCGCAGTACTTGCACATCTTTGATGAAAAGGAAGAAAGTGTACTGTTAAGTTGTGAGAAACAAATTTAAAGGGGAACTGCAACATAAATGTTTTTTTTTATCTCAATCGACGTGGTTGATATCTCTAACTCACAGTCAGAGATGGTGATGTAAATGGGTGCACATACCGTAGTTTCGATGGGAAATTTGACAGAAGGTGTATACGGAATGTCGGAAGATGGAATTGAAAAGGATGGCATAAACAAGTTTATCTGTTCATGGTGGGCGGAAGTTGCCCATTTCCTTAAGGTAGTTTGTTTGAACTCTGAGAACCATGACATTTGCTCGTTTCGTTTTTGTACAATGAAATATTGAAACAATCTGAAGCCGACGTAGAATGAAGTAAAAATATAGAACATTATGAGTGCAATTTATCACTTCAACATTGTCTGCGATGGTTGGTTTTCCTCCTAAAGACAGCAACAAACCCCTAGCTTTGGACTTTATATATATATATAAACAACTCCGTGTTTTCAGTACGAGATCATATGAAGTAATTTCTGATCCTCCCATCTATGCCTTTGGGTCTTACATGCTTCTGAATCTTTTGATCTCAGGAACTAATTTATGTGCTGTCTCCTGCGCAGAAACATATTCTTTGTTGCCCTGCTGAGATGGAATAGGGACGAGGGCTCGATAATAGAGGCATTTGGAAGTTCTTGCAAGAAGATAATTATGTTTAGCCTTTTCTGCCATCCCTGCTAATTTATACGGGATTAATACTTCGGCGTTACATTGTAATCCCAATCTCTTGGCCCCGCACCGTACCAAACACCACGGTGGGCTTCAAATGCATGCGAGCAGAATATTGATACTCTTTGATTACATTTTCAAATTATGGTGACCATAACAGGACATTCCCGAGGCGATGCCGTTTCTCAGTCAGTTGCTGTCACCACTGTTGCCGAAGGGGAAGGTGCAGTGCTAAACTGTAACTATAAAACTGCAAGCACGGACAACCCTGTACTAATCTGGTACCGACTGTATCCGAAGGCTCTCTGGAGTTTCTGCTGTTCCGTACGAAATCCGACGGCCACCGAGAGAATATTCTCATACAACGTTTCACGGCGCAGCTGCATGATTCGAGCGGAACGGTCCCACTGACAGCATCCGAAATATAGCTTGGAGACACTGCCATTTATTACTGTGCTCTGGGGCTCACAAGGGTATGGAACTAGTCTGAATCTGGACAATAACTACTTGAGTTATTAAGCGGCAGCTGAATGCAACTGCGGTTTCTGAGCGTCTGTATATCCTTGGACGTCCCGACATACACCAAAATAACAATTTATTTGCTGAGATTATTATCCAACAGATAGTGTCACCTTAATCATATTACTGCCCAATCCGTTCCAATGCGCATCCGGCTACCAACATTTCGCCTAAAATATTCATACGACAAAAGAAACAACAGAACCTTCGTATTTTTTTCTCGCTATTTTGAAGAAGGGCCGATTTCCCTTGCATCAGTGAGGATGCCCACTATGCGGTAAAATGTTGTTTATTTTCTAGTAAGACTACTACGTTGCAATCTCACGGTTTATGTATTTTAATATTACTTGCAGTTTTGAATATGTCAATCTATTGCTATATTTGTTTTTACTTCCGAGCTTTTTTTTTGGTTTTGTTTTCAGAGCCTCCTGTGGCTTACTAGATAATAGCAACCTAACATTGCCGGATTGGGACACCACAATCTCAAATAAGAAATAGATGGGTGCACTGGTTAAAAACGAAATTGCATTTTAATTTGCAGCACACCCTTGATAGTACTACAGAGACAATCCATGAATATGCAGTTTACAAAGCAATCGTTACCTGTTGTTTTCTCAAAATTGCGCCTCAATTGTTCAGCCGAATTTAGGAACAGAGAGATAATGCTGCAGCTATAGAGGACCCTGGTCCGATCCCACTCAGAGTACTATACTCAGTTCTGCTCGCCTCACTACAGGAAGAATGTGGAAGCCATAAAAAGGGTGTAGAGAGGAATTACAAGGATGCTGCCTGGATTGGGGAGCCTGACTTATGAAAACAGGTTGAGTCAACACGGCCTTTTCTCCTTTCAGCGAGAGAGGATAAGAGGTGACCTGATAGAAGTGTATAAGATGATGATAGGCATTGATCGTATCGATAGTCGGAGGCTTTTCGTTTTTTTTTTTTTTCCCCAGGGCTGAAATGGTTCCCACAAGAGAACACAGGTTTAAGGTGTTGGGGAGAGGTACAGAGGAGATGCCAGTGTTTTTTTTTAAATTTTACTCAGAGAGTGGAGAGTGAGTGGAATGGGCTGCCGGCAACATGGTGGAGGCGGATATGATAGGGTCTTTAAGAGACTTTTGGATAGGTACATGGAGCTGAGAAAAATAGAGGGCTATTGATAAGTCCACCAACTTCTAAGGTAGGGACATGTTCGGCACAACTTTGTGGGCCAAAGGGCCTGTATTGTGCAGTAGGTTTTCGATGTTTCTATGTTTGTATAAATTACGTAGCTCACATCTCACTTTCAGGAAATAACTTTCACAATACTCATTTACACCATTCAAAAAGAGCCCGAGTCTCAAGTAACAGAAACTTTGGGGAAAATTTAAAGCCGAATCGGTAACAAGAACAAAGAAAGATATTTGTTGATAAATTATACGCTAATGGCAATGCCTGCCAAAGTGTCAGTGATATGAAAAGCCGAAATCCCCTGACATGTATACTATGCTATTATATGCAGAGTTCATGCTAACATTACATTATTTTTTATGTAAGTGAAGTGTTGTCTTCGGGTTATTAGATATGCTATCATCTTAATCTTGACCATTGCGAATTTGAAAGGCTGCTGTACAGCTTTAACAACAATACATTTCAACAAATTTATCTCCGACTACATCACCACGAAATTGTTCTTAGATTAGTGAAACTATTATTCCTCTTGAATTAGAATCTGATACGTAAATCATTGAGCCCTTCGGTTCTATGCATTGGATTTGCAAATAGATGTTTTACGTAAAGCTGTTAAGCAGTTTAAAAGATTACCACCTCGCTTCTTGGTAGATCATCTGATTACAAAGCAACCATTGTCTTCCAAGGCCGTAGCTCTGCCGCTTTCCCCACCAGTCTCCTGCTGGGACCGCCGTTGACCATCGATCGTAACCCCAGCCAAGGGACCCTTACCAGATGCTACTAGTCGGGTCAGCTGGACCTGGGGAGAATCGCAAGGGAATAATCTACCAGATCCTTCGGACATCTTAAGGCCCTGCTACCTGCTTTTTGGGAGTTACAATCTTAACTATATATTTTTTTCCCTGGTGGAATGTGGACTGCTATAATCTCAATTGTCGACCGAGTTAATGTTTTTTTTTTACTTCTTTTCATGTCTCAACATTCTTATCATTTTAATAAAGGCAAACTGCAGATAAGCTTTTTTTCATTTCTCACTAGCTCAAGTGGACATTATGACATTGTAATATTATACAGATAGGGAACCATGTTTTAGAGAATAGTTTAAACAGGTGCTTGAGTCTGTAGAACAGTGCTTTCATATGGCTAAACAATTAAGCATAATTGTACGGAATTAATAAATCCAAAGAAAAAGTCAGCTGCTTAATTAATTGATGCTGGTGTAATTTCAACAGAACATGATCAATTGACTTTACAGTAACCGTGTCTGTACGAGGACTAACATAAGTTGGTTAATTTACTTGTAAGACGCTCTAAGGTTTCACTGCTAATGTAATTGCCTCTCAGCAATGTCTCACTGCTGATGTAATGGTTCCTGTGCAGCAGCAATGTTTGGTTTATGACTAAAGATAACGGGGATTTGGAATGTGGAAGCTGTGCAATGAGAGAAATGTTCTTCTTTCTTGTGAGTCTGGAAGAGAGACTTTCGCGGTCTTTTGCCGGTGAGATCTTAGGAGAGAAGACGCGAATGGCGAGTGCTGGTAGACCGCCAGAGAGAGTGGACTTGGAGTGAAGGCCGAAGGTCAGGGACAATCGGAGGTCGTCGACGGCGGACAAACGACCTTATCAGTGAGCTCCAAACTTGCTCATTAAGCTATCTCATGAGAATGAGCCCTTTTCGTTTTTGGTTGTTTTCTTTACATATCATATAGTAAAATTTAAGATTATAAAGCTCAATTTGTTTAATCGCATATTGTGGATTGTTTGTTATTTCATCGTACTGATTTGTAACAGGGACACATCGCGCAGCGCCCACCCAAACGAGATTTCTTAAGTTTGGCCAGGCCGGACTATACTAAGCTGAAGCCGAACGAGAGTTACAATTATGGGAGCTTGTCCATAAATGATTCCGTCGAAAGCTGTGTGATTTCCCTGACAGTTGTAGGTATTCATTGTCTGGATAAATTGTTAATTTGACTGTTAAGTACTGCTAAAGTTGCGATTGTGGGCGGAGGTTTGCTATAATGGCGGACGCAGCTCTCGTTTTAAAGCAGACCAGCGATGAGGTAGGGGGAGCGGAGGACGGAGATTTCAAAGACGGCGTTCTTTGGTTTCTGAGGAGTGAGGGGAAGGAATGGTCGGAGTTAGAATGTCTAATTAGTCCACGTACCCTGATGAAGAGTGAGAATTCTGAGTTAGTAAACGCCCTTGCCTCTCTGGCATAAAAAGGGAAAAATCAGACTTAAATTGCCAGTTATGATAGGTTCCGCCTACTGTCTGGAATAACGCCAAACCCTAAAGGAGAAGAGGGGCATGAGTCTTAGGCGGAGCGTAACTATTAATTCTTAGATGAGTGGCAGTGCTCTGATGACGTAAAACGACAGAGACTGTTTGAAAGTTTGAATGGGTGGACAGCTAACGTTGTGCGTGCCGTCGGGTTAAAATATTCCCTAGCAAACGTGAGCGATTACCTGTGAGCACTGGAAATCTCTATGGTCCGACAGGAAACCAAATGGAGCTCATGGTGGTGTTTCAGAAACTGCTTCTGGAGAAGGAGTGAAAATGCATGCTTTTATTTTACAGCTGGAGTGACAGCTAAATTCCTGCAGCGTAGAGTGGTCATTCAAGCGGCTGAGCTGGATCAGTTAAGAATGGACCAGATAGCCAACGGCGCCCAGTCTCATGAACCCGACTGCTCGAGGTCTCCAACAGGCTCGCAAGACGCCCGACGTTAAACTTTTGCTGAGCTGCTCAGCGGGATGATTCGGGCATTTGTACCACTTGGGCAGCGGTCGAAAGGGAAGACATGGCTGCGGTGGAGCAGACGAAACATGCGTCGCTTGGAGCAGAAGAAACAAATCTTATACCTGGTCACGTCCTCCTCAGACCGACCTCACCGTTGCCAGCTGCTTCTGCCCGAGAAGAATCAGAGAATTGCGTTAAAGTCACTTCATGATGATCCAGACATTCTGGGCTGGAAAAGAACTATGGATTGCTCAGATACCGGTTTTACAGGCCCAGGATGAAATGCGAGGTCGAGGTCGTGCATTTGATGCATACGGCGGAAGTCGCTGCTCATGCGGAAAGCTTCCTTGTCCAACTTACAGAGTGCGGGGTCTCTGGACCTGGTGTGTATATATTTCTTGTCAAAAGAACCGGATAACAGCAACAGGGCAAACGTCTTAGTCATTACGGACGAATATACCAGATATGTTCAGGCTTTACATGCCAAGGACAGAGGGGCACCTACGGTCGCAGAAGTGTTATGGGAGAAATATATCGTCTATTATGGCAATCTTAGGGGGATACATAGTGATGAGGGACGGGATGTCGAGAGCAGACTCATCTATTAGTTACTGGGCATGCTTGGATTCGAGAAGAGCTATCACACGCAGGGTCATCCCCAGTCAGAAAGTTTTAATTGGAGCTTGCTAGACATGCTCGGGACTCTGGATATCAGCAGGAATAGCAGGTGGAGTCAACACATTGGATAGCTGGTGCACAGTTATAACTGCACTCGAAATGAATCTACTCGGTACACACTATATTACGTGATGTTTGGGCGCAAGACGAGGTTGCTCTTTAACCATAGCTTTGGACTAAAGATGGTGACTTACCACTGAAGACTTATCTAATGTATGTATCTGACATGAACATAGCTGTGAAAGGCTTATGAATCAACTGGCGCCGAGACCGCCAATCAGAATCAAGGGAATAACAGGTGACGTTTTCCCAACTCCGGCCAAGTAAAAAGAGTCCACAGAGGGAATATGGGGCTACTGGAAAGTATAAATTTGCTAATCGCTGGGCGGCTACGCCCAGCGTAGTGGAGATTCAGATGTCAAACTTATTAATTTTCCCGGTGAAACCAATGTATGTTATGGGCGTGTCAAGGTAATCCATCGGAATCACCTGTTGCCCCAGAGTCAAGAGGTGCAGGTGGACCCAAGCCCGAACTGGAGACTACACATAATGAGACGTCTCTGCGGAAATGTGGGGCGACTACAGACCCCCCCAACAAGTCGAGGTTAGGCCGGCTTTCACACCTGAAAGTGTTATTGATCCGGCTGATGAGGACACGGCTGGGTGTTATATGCTATATATCGCTAACCTCACATTGACTGAGGAAGAGACTCATTGTCCTTCTCTTATTAAGTAAGGTGAAGTAAGGATGGGGCTATCTGTGTGCAGCCTGGCTTTGGCCTCGGGAGAGAGGGCTCCGATTTACAGGTGGCCACGAAGATGGATTGGGGTAAGCTCCGCCGGGCAGACTGGAAATATCCACCATAATGTCTGAACATGAAGAGTTATATGAGTGGGTTCGCGTGTCAGAGATAATTAGAAGTCCACCATATAGGTTGGTCTGCGTAGCAACAGGGGAAAAGGGTGTAACCCCTTCCATATTGGGGACCTATGTTACTGCATGTTACACGTGGATTGGGCTTTGTGTTTTGCAGGAAGTGTTGGCGAATTATCACGACGTCATGAAGACATGACTTAATTTGCTGTGGAGAACGTGTAACACGCTATAAGTTGTCACCGTCAATGTAATGACCTCTGTGTAATGTCTGTCTGTTAATGTAATGATTGCTCTGCAGTAGCAATGTTTGGTTTATGCGAGAGATTACGGGGCTTTGGAATATGGGAGTTATCCGATGAGTGAAATATAGTTCTTTCTTGTGAGGCTGTCAGAGGGATTTTCGCAGTCTTTTGCAGGTCAGAGCTGAGGAGGGAAGACATGAATGGAGAGCGTTGCTAGACTGGCGGACGGAGTGAACTTGAACCGATGGGCGAAGGTGAGGGACGATCGGAGAAGGTTGATTGTGCACGACCGGCTTCGCAGTGAGCTCCAACCTTGCTTATTAGGCTGTTCAATGACAATGGCCCTTCTATTTTTCTTCTTTTTATTTTTATTTTCTTTACTAACCATAGTGTCATATTACGAATTTTAAAAAAAAAGTTCAATCGTTTAACCGCATATTATGTACTGTTTGTTATGTCATGGTACTGATTTGTAACAGAGACACATCACGCTGCATCCACCCACATAAAAAATCTTAAATTTGGCCGGGAAGGGGGCTTCAGCTTAAATATTAAGCCGCTAACCGAACGGAGAGTTACATACTTGAAACCCTAAAATAACATCTCATCCATGGAGATCCGTATAACATGGTGATTAATGCAGTCTGGATTCTAACAAAGATATTTCTATGAAATCGGTTATAGATAGCCGATTATGCAAAATGTGAATCTTATTTAAGACGACAAACATTCTGAACCTGTGTCATAACATGACTGGTATTATATATATGCCAACTGGTATAAGGAAAGACGTAATTGAAAAGCAACCGCCCCCACTTGAAGTCTCGTCAATTGAAAGTGCGAGGAAATCAATGAAAATGAACTTTACTTCGAATAAAAGGTCCGGATCCATAATCCGAATATACATGGAAGATCATCGGTACTCATTCAATCCGATACGTCAGGGCATGAAACCTCACAAACAGGAACGTGCTTTCTGAGATTCCTCGTTTCCAGCAGCCCGGATTATTTCTTTATTTTTATTTATTTATTTATTTATTTATTGCTTTCTTAAGCGTCTCTTAAGTATCATACTACAGAACTTTTATAAGTCATTTAATCATTTGTTAAATTGAGTACAGTGCGATTAGCTCTGGGAATACAATTCCTGAAATGTGATAACACATTACCAAGAGTAATTGTTTCTGAGCCCCAGTGTAGCACAAGCCTACTTACCTCTCTAATGCCCCAATCTGCTTTGTTGCTTGATCTATTAATCCCTAACCGTTTCCTCATTCCACAATACAACCAATTAACCTAACATTGGCAGATCAATGAAGACTGGGCCTAAGTTATTACCTCCAAATTCACTATGACGCTTTATATCAGAGGAGAGAGAGTGAACGTCGACTCAGACCATGAGAGTCCTGCGTCGAGTATTTTCATCCCTGATAAGGCGCAGATTGGACGTCTGCGCTGGGGCCACTCCTCGCACAGCACCAGAGCACTGTGTGGTTAAGTGCTTTGCTGAAGGAGACAAACACGCTACAACAGCTGAGGCTTGAACTAGCGACCTTCGGTCCACTAGACGAAGGCCTTAGTCACTTAGCCACGTGGCCAACAGTGGCAAAGAGAAATATAGCATAGTAATAATTGACCTGAGAAAATTGTAGGAAAAAAATCAGTTCGTATTTTCTTCCTTGAATATCAACATATTCAAGGAGTGGATACCCCCTCTCAGACAGGAAGGACAATTTTGCGCTGAGAGATGGAAAAATACCGAAACGAAGGTTCAAGATGCTGAAATTAATCAACTTTGGTTTCAGAGTTTACCAAAGATATTGTTCAATGATCATTCAGAACGTCATAAGTATCATTTAGTTAAAGGGTATTATGGCAAAAAAAAAAGCAGGAAAGTTACCTCAACACATTTTATCATTCCGGCTCTACTTCATCGTCGAAAACTATGTGAAAACTATGTTTCTTTTATCTATTTGTGCACTTGCAACAACTGAATGTGTTAGCACGTTCTACATTAATAAAAATAAGAGCTACACTTCAGTTCTCCTTAAGATGTGATCTCCATGTGCTCAGACCTATGCTATAATAATAATAATTAGATGATTATAATTATAAAAAAAAATGCCAGGATAATCAAGGACACGACCCACCCAGTCAACAGACTTTTCGTCCCTCTTCCCTCTGGGAGAAGATTCAGGAACTTGAAGACTCGTATGGCTAGATATGGAAACAGCTTCTTTCCAAATGTGATAAGACTGCTGAATGGATCCTGGCCCGGATCTGGGCCGTACCCTCCAAATATCCGGACCTGCCTCTCGGCTTCTTTTCACTACCTTGCTTACCATGTTTCTATTTTCTATTTAGGATTTACATATTTTTTTTTAATATTTACTATGTTTAACTATTTTTAATATGTAATATTTGTAATCCAGGGAGTGTGAAGCGCAGAATCAAATATCGCTGTGATGATCATACGTTTTAGTACCAATTGTTTGGCGACAATAAATTATAAATTATGAAGTATAAAGTATAATATGTTTTAAGAATGGCCAACTTGGGATAATGTACTTTCCGCTATTTATTTTACCGATATTTTGATATATGTTTCGCACTTCTCTCTGCCGCTCCCGCGGTTTCAAAGAGAAACAGGGATAACACATCTATTCAGCCCTGGCAGCTGATTTCTTCTAATCAAGAAAACATCCCAGGTAATCGGATTTTTGTTAAATGGAGACTAATGATGACGGAGGCAAAAAAAAAACATTACCCGGCTTTTCTTTCTAATTCAATGTTGGTAAAGCCTTAAATTCCAAAGAAGGCCATTCAACCTGCCCAATGGAGGCATCTGCTCGTTCTGTCACGATCGCAAGGTAATAGAGTATCCACCAAAACTTCTTAGACTTGCTTACGCTCATGTGTATTTTCTGTAGCGAGATGAAGCTGCCAATATGAATGTTTTCCGTCTTTTTTTTTGTGAGTACACACTCAAGACCAACGAGAACTAAGTTCCAGCTAATGATTTACCTAATGACCGGTTATATTCCTCCGAGGCGCCAATGTAGGCGGCAAGTATTGCAGCTCTCATTAAAAGTAATGGAAATCATCATAAATTCTCGCTCACAACATTTTGTTTGTTCATTTATTATTGTTTTTCTTCTTTTCCTCTCATATTTGAATTTAATTGCTTTATAGATTCTTACAGTGACATGCAAATGTTTAGACATCCCTGGTCAAAATTTCCGTTACTGTGATAGCAAAGCGAGTAAAAGATAACCTGATTTCCAAAAAGCATAAGGTTAAAGATAACAAATGTCTTCAATATTTTAAGCAAAATCATTTTTTTTCCACCTTTTACATTTTCAAAATAACGAAAAAAGTGAAAGGGCTCGAAACAAGTGTTTGGGCACCCTGCATTGTCAGTACTTAGTAACACCCCCTTTGGTAAGTATCACAGGTTGTAAACACTATCTGTAGCCAGCTAACAGTCTTTCAATTCTTGTTTGGGGGGTTTCCTTGCAAAAGGCTTCTAGCTCTCTGAGGTTCTTGAGCCGTCATGCATGAACTGCTCTTTTGAGGTCTATCCATAGATTTTCAATGATGTTTAGGTCGGGGGACTGTGAGGGCCACGGCAAAACTTTCAGCTTGAGCCTCTTGAGGTAGTCCATTGTAGATTTTGTGGTGTGTTTAGGATCATTATCCTGTTGGGGAAGCCATCTTCTTTTCATCTTCAGCTTTTTTTTTACAGATGGTGTTATATTCCCTTCCAGAATTTGCTGGTATTTAATTGAATTCATTCTTCACTCTACCAGTGAAATGTTCCCTGTGCCACTGTCTGCAACACAAGTCAACGCATGATCGATCTACCTCCGTCATAACAGTTGGAGAAGTGTTATTTTCATGAAACTCTGCACCCTCTGTTCTTCAAACATACCTTTTTTCATTGCGGCCAAAAAGTTCTATTATAACTTCATCAGTCCTCAGGATTTTTTTTTCCAAAATGCATCAGGCTTGATTAGATGTCCCTTTGCAGATTTCTGGCGCTGAATTTTGTCGCAAGGACGGAGGAAAGGTTGTCTTTTGATGACACTTTCATGAATGTCATATTTGTGCAGGTGTCGCTGCACAGAAGAAAGGCGCATCACCAATCCTGAAGAGGAAGAATCTTCTTGAAGGTCTTTTGCAGTCAAACGGGGCTTTTGATTTGCCTTTCTAGCAGTCCCACGATCAATACTCTAGGAAACTTTTCTTGGTCTTCCAGACCTGAACTGTACCTCCACCGTTCCTTTTAACTGCCAATTCTCTGTTACATTACGAACAGAGGAGACGGCTCTCTGAAAACACCTTGTTATCTTCTTATAGTCTTTTCCTTTGTGGGCGGAATTTATTTTAATTTTCACAGTCCTAGGCGGCTGCCTAGAGGAGCCTATGGCTTCAGATTGTTGGGGCAAGTTTTGAGGAGTCAGGGATTTATAAAGTTTCGAATTTGCATCACATCGCCATTCCTAACGATGACTGTGAACAAGCAATACCCCTAACAATCCTATTAAGGTCTGAAACTTTGTTAAATTTTATTCGAGAGCTCATATCTATTTGGGCGTCACTAATCTTGTTTAAAATGTTGAAAACAATTTTGCAGCTTTAGATTTACTACTTCTGGACATCAGTTCACCTTCTACTCACTTAAATATTCACTGTAACAAAACATTTCACCAGGGCTGCCAAAACTTCTGTATGCCATTGTATCTACTTGATGCAACTGAACTCTGTTTTCCATATTAATTTAGTACATCTGTGTAATAAGTGACGTTGGAAATGTGTGTATGGAACCGGAGGAGGTAACGGAGGTATTTAATGACTACCTTGTTTCTGCCTCAGTATTCATGGAAAAGGAACATGGCGATTGTAGGGATTACTTACAATGGATTAAAAAGCTTGATCTTAGAGACGTTAAGAAAGAGGATATGCTGGAACTTTAGAAAAGCATCAAGTTTGGTAAGTCTCAGGAATCGGAAGAAATGTACCCTAGTCTACAATGAGAGGCTAGTGAAGAGATTGCTGAGCCTCTGACAATGATGTTTGCATCATCAATTGGGACGAGAGATATCACGGCCTTTGGCAGGTTGCAGTTGCGGTTTCCGTTTTCAAGAAATGGAGTAGAGTTAGCGCAGCAAACTAAAGACCATTGAGTCATACTTCAATGGTTGGTAAGTCGGTAGAAAATACTCTGAGAGGCAGGATTTATGAACGTTTAACGAAGCATAATATTATCAGGCATAGTACGTTTGGTTTTGTCAAAGGTATGTCGTGTCTTACGAGCCGAATTGAACATTTTGAGGTTGTGACTAAGCATAGTGCTGAAGATAGAGCAGTAGATATAGTGTAAATGGATTTCAACAAGGCAGTTGGTAAGGTTCCCATGCAAGACTTCATTGGGAATTTAAGGAGGCATGGGATGCAAGGGGACCTTGCTTTGTAAATCCAGAAATGCTTCCCCGAAAAGGCAAAGAGCTCGGTGACCAATGGTGTGTCTCAGCAATCAGTTCGGGAGTCCTACTTTTATTGATTTTCATAAATGAACTTAATGAGGAAGTCAAGGGATGTGTTTGGAAATTTACTAATGACGCAAAGTTTCAGAGTGTTGTGGATAATGTGTACGGCTGTCAGATGGTACGACGGGACATCGATGGATACAAATCTGCTCTGAGAAGTGGCAGATGGATTTCAAATGTAGGTGTGCTTCAGGTGGTTCATTTTGAGCGAGCTAATATGCTGGCAGAATATAGTGGGAAGGATCAGAGGGAACCTGGCTTCCGAATCGATAGGACACTCAAAACTGCTGCGCAGGTTGTCTGTGTGTTTTCGAAGGCATACGATGTATTGACCTTCATCAACATTGGGACTGAGTTTCAGAGCCGAGAGATAATGTTACAGCTACATAAGACCATGGTCAGACACCACGGAGTACTTGCACAGTTCTGATGATCATACTAGAGGAAGGATGTGTAAATTATAGAAAGTGTGCAGAGGAGATTTACAAGGATGTTACCTAGATTGGGTAGCATAGCTCAGTTTTTATTGAACTCGGCCTTTCCACTTTGAAGAGGTGCGGAATGTGACGTGACCTGAAACAATTGTTTATTTTGATTGGAGGCATTGATCGTGTGGATAATCAAAGGCTTTTATTTTCCCTGGGCTGAAACGCCTAACAGAAAATGGAACAGTTTTAATTGCCTGGACGTAGGTACAGAGGAGAGGTCAGGGGCACGTTTTCTATTTTCTTCGCACAGATTAATGCGTGGTACAGGCTGCCGGCGAATGTGGTGGATACGTTAGGGCCTTTTAACATATTCCTGGTTAGGAACATAGAGCTAAGAAATCTAGCGGACTATGGTTAACCCCAAGTAATTTCTCGAATAAGCACTTGTCTGCATAATCTTGTGGGCCGAAGGGTCTGTATTGTGTTGTAAATGGTCCTATATTTCTATGTTTCGATATATTTCATTGTTAGCTGCCGTAGGGGTAAAATACATCGCGACACACGACGGTGATATTATACCTGATATTAATTCGAATTTTATTTTTTCTCTGAAACTTGTATAATATCTGAAAAAGTGATAAAATCTCAAATGTACTTCTCACAAATCATAACGGGGTATAAACAGATATATGATCACCAGAAGACGATAGGATATAGAAGAAGAATTAGTTTATTTGGCACATCCTGTCAACTCTGACATTTAGTCATGTTGCTGCCCAATCTATTGAGAACTCCACGTATCCCTTCATGGAATGTTCTATCACGCATCTATCAAAACCCCTCACGAAGTCCGTTGCAAAAGCTCACAGTTGGAAGTGATAGGGCATAATAATTACAAATTTCCTTGCATTTTGATGTTGCATATGCACTTTGCGGCAAATGTTATGTGCGCTATTGATTTACCTGTTTAATTGCTTGCCCGATTTGTTTCGCATAATGAATATTTATTGATATTTCCCTGTGTTTCTTTTTTTTTTTCTTGACTATTGTGCTTCTATCATTTTTGTCCGCCTTCATGAAGATGAATCTGCAGATGGCATGTCGTTTACATACTAATAGTCGTTCACACTTTGAATATTTGAGGCATAGTTGTATTAATTTATCGAATGGGCAATTCAGTGTGCAGAAATTAAGTTGCTCGATGAACTGAACAGATGTGAATCTGTTAAAGCTGATTTAACAAGAGTAATAAACATCTGTTATCCTGTCTTTGCTAAATAAATGGATTGAGATGTAATCTCCATTCATACGCTAGTAGAAGAGAATACAATCTCTTGCCAAAGTTAAAACTTCAATACAACGACTGTCAATATTTATGTTCTCCAATTGTAGCAGTCTGCCCGACGCAAATACAGTTCATGCATGTGCGTTTTTGCCTCCTGCCCGTCCACCCTCTCTCTCTCTCTCGCTCTCTCTCTCTCTCTCTCTCTCTGTCTGTCTCTGTGTTAGTCACTCACTCCCTTTCGCTCACTCCTTCTCTCAATCTCTCCCTCACACGCTCACTCACACCTTTTCTCGCACTCATTGTCTCTCGCTATTTCTATGTATATGACTTCCTATCTCATCTTTCCCTCGCATTCTCGCTCTCTATGCCCTTTTAACTGAGAGCCGTTGTTTCCATTTTCAATAGAGTTGTCACATTGGAACACCAACAAACCAATATACTAAAAACAGCATTCCATGCACTGCTGAGAAATTCAGACAGTATTTCTGAAAATAAGAGGAGCTACGATTGATGGTGAAGCAGGGTCCAGAATGAACTCAAATTCAGTTTTGATAGAAAGAAGAAAACACAATAAAACTCCAAATGCTAGATCACAAACACCAGTACTGAGGATGGAAGTCCCATGACTGAGCACTCAGTGCTCACCGTGAGGCCCCTGCCTACAGATTTACAATAAAGTATGTGGCAGGCAAAAACTAGCTGTCTGCGACTTAAATGTAC
Source organism: Mobula hypostoma (assembly GCF_963921235.1). NCBI lineage: Eukaryota > Metazoa > Chordata > Chondrichthyes > Myliobatiformes > Myliobatidae > Mobula > Mobula hypostoma. The sequence goes on from NC_086106.1 coordinate 22,831,454, forward strand.
AACAGCTGCAAACCTTACTCCTGGGAAATAGATCGCCAGAACCTGGATACATGCCGTTGCCCGCCGGGAAAATAGGGCATATGAAGCTATTTCTTTTGTCTCAATATCAGTTTACTGAGGTGTATCAGTGGGAGAACAGCTTGAATTTGGCAGTAGATTTTTGAACACATTACATTTCAGGTAGGATGGAACGTTATAAGTATTGTAGCTTCGTTAACTGTAAACTAAATTTTTAATTCGCTGCTCCTGTGCAGTGTGAAATATTTTCTTTTCGACCATTTAATTTCAACGCCTCAGGGCGCCCATTGGAGTCAACACACGTGATAATCTTTACGCTTGTTTGTTTGTTTGTTTGTTTGTTTTAGCAGAGTGTATATCTGTTATAAAACCATTTAGCGTCATGGCACAAAGGTACTTGGCAGAATCAGACAGGAGAGCCCCGGTGCTTGTAAAAGTAACATGCCGACAACTTTTGTCTAATAAAGGGGGAGGATAAAATGGCCGCGCGACGCAGCACCCGCGGCCGCTCAGAATTGATATCGTATGTGTTACTATGGGCCGTGCACAATCCTGATGTGATGGAGACAGACGGGAAAAGCACGGAGGAACACCAGGTGCAAATTCTGAAATGCCTGCCTCGCTGCCGCTGCTGACCAAGAATCTCCGGAGGGGCTGGACCCAAATCCTCGGATTTTCCTATTGCCTGTTGCCGGGGCCGGGGTCGAAGCGCTCAGTGCTCGGTGTAGAAGGGCTTGTCGGAGGCTTGAAGTTTTCGGACGGACTCAAGAATCGGCTGTGGTCGGGTGCTTCAAGGCTGCTGCATCGGCAAGTTTGAGGTGCTGGAAGCTCGAGGCAGGAAGAGTTTTTATTTTCCCTTCTGCTAACGTCTGCGTGAGATGATGGGACTTTGGAGAGACATTGAGTTTTTAGTCGGTTTGTCTTGTGTTTCTATGATATCATTTCGGAGGAACATTATATCATTTCCTATTGCATGCATTACTAAATGACAATAAAAGAGGACTGCGTGTCCTCATAATCTAAATATATATCAGTACATATGGTAAGGGTGTCTGACCCTCCACGGAAGGAGCTGCAGATGGTTTCTGGGATACTGGTTCTTCGCCACAACCTCCTCCAAGAAAATACAACACAGTTAGTACTGTGAGGCTAAATCAAAGCCACATGGCGAACAGTGGATTCTTAATATTGCACCCACTTGGAAGCACGATAATAACTCTCGTGACCAGATGTGCGAAGCACATCCTGTTGTCTTGAAGGCAGATAACGTAAAGTGTTCAAGTTTATACATAGGAACAGAGGTAAAAAGGGGTGATTTTATCTTGCCGAGAAATGGCGTTCTCCTAGTTCAGGATTAGCGTTTCACAAAGATATGACAGGTTTGGCACAAATCATTGCCATTACGTCATTTGATGCCTGTAAATAGGAGGTGAATTTATATTTTTAACGTACCACAAAATATCGGATGAAATCACAAGTAGCTGGAGTGTAAGTATAGCTATTTACATGTTGCACTTTTACTGACATTATTAAAATGGGGAGATGCCGCATGAAGAAGTCTCTCTCTCTCTCCTTATCTCTCTCTCTCTCCCCCTTTTCTCTCTCTCTCTCTCTCTCTCTCTCTCTCTCTCTCTCTCTCTCTGTCTCTCTCTCCCTTTCTCTCTCTCATTTGCGTCAGAACACAGATATCATGAGAATAAAACGCAATTCTTGGGACCTTGTCATGTTGAGTTAGCGTACTTGTCCTTCGATAGCTTCCTGTACTACTGCCTGTACTGTGTCGGTCATGATTGACTCGTTTGAAATATGCAGATTCTCTGTCCTATTGGTCGCTTTTCATTTGTCTGCAAGATTTTCGTTTTCACAGTGAGGTCGCGAGCAGTGCTGAATAACAATTCCAAAAATAATCTTTAGAGATAGGGGAGCAAACGAGCACTCTCAGCAATGCATCGAGCTTGCTAAAGAGTTAGTTTTGTCGTTCCTGTAGCGTGGGGGACTTCGACGTTTGTTCTAATCCTTCAGTGCTTATAAATGAATGATTGAAGTGCTTATTCACAGTCAATGTCTTCTGTCTCACTCATTCCACCTGTGTTCGGTTTTCACCGTACAGTGTAATTACATGCAATGATCAATGAAACCTGCAACAACTGCGTGCTAAATATGTTCTATATTGAAAAATGCAGAAATATTCAGCAAATCGGCATGTAATGCCTAATACAAGAGTATAAATTTAAGATGTTAATATACTTTAACATATGAGAACTCTGGTGTAATGACATTTTGTTTTTATTTCCCTCCTTCTCTCTCTTGCTCTCTATTTCTATCTATCTATCTATTTATTTCTCTCACTCTCTCATTCTTTCTCACTATGCATTTCCGATTGAGTACCATTATTTCCATTTTCAGTAGAGTGGTCCCATCGCAACAGCAAAGCTGGATACCAACAACAGAATTCCATGGACTGCAGTGGAATCAAAACAAACACCGGGTCATATTACAGGAAATATGCGACTATCCATTGTAACGAGAGAACTATGATTGGTGGTGAAGGAAAGTGCAGAGCAAGGTGTAGTAATAACTCAGACTCAGACATCATATAAACATGAAATCATAACTGAATTGTTAGATCACAGCCATTAGCACTATGAATGGACGTGCCATATTTGAGCACACAGAGCTCATGGTGAGCCACTTAACTGCAGATTTTCCACGAAATAATGTAGCAGACAATAACTGGCTGTCTGGGTCTTAAATATACAGCAGCAGCAGGTAACAGTACAGCAGGGAATAGGAGCGCCAAGAGTAGGACCCATGGCGTTGTTCAGTAAGGACCATGGCTTATATAAAGAAATTTATTTTGGCTTAATTTTGGATTATCGAGGTTGAACAGGTTGAATTGAGCAGCGAATGTTCGTCTCCAATGACATTTTAGATCATAGGGAACTTTGTTATTATTATAGCTTTTCTGATTGTAAACAACAGTTATAATTCGCTGCTCCTATGCACGCTTAACTATTTCTTCTTTTCTATCGATCAGCCTAGTTGAAAGCGATTGTGCGCCCATTGGAGACAACACGCTGGAGCTTCTGTATTTTTGTCTGGATCTATCGTTTTTATAAACCAATGTGGGCATCATAGCACAAAGATACATGGCAGAATCGAAGACGAGAGCTCCGGCGATTGTTAAAGTCACATGCCGGCTAAATGTATCTAACAGAACGGAAAATCTGTCTGCGGAATCGGGAGATCCTTCCTCGAAACCACTGCTGTTTTTTTTTTTAATTAGAAAATTCGACCATGTTCCGGGAAACTGAGTGCACCGTAAAGCAGTTGTGCTGCGGTAAGCTGCGGAGTAGTTGCAGTTGAGGGTTACCATTTCCCCTTCCTCAGCCGTTAATACAACCGGTTTCTGGGATAGTGGCTCCTCCTCGCCGCAAGCTCCTGGAAGAAAAATGTAGTGTAATTAGCAGTCTGCGTGTAAAACACATCCGAGGAGCGCACAATGGATTCGTAATTATAGACCCACCTGGACTTACGAGAATTACTATCACGACAAGATGTGCCAAGTCCATGGTGTTGTCCTGAAGGCAGATGATTTAACGCGTACGCGTCTGTGTATGAGAACACACAGCGCAAATCTGATTGTTTTATTTTGCAGATAGTTGTCCTCCTGCTACTTCTCGATTGGCCTGTCACTCAGATAAGACAGATTTAGCACAAATCACCTTCGTCTATATCATGTGATTCACGTCATTCCGAGGTGATTTTCGATTCCCAATATACAAAATATCAGAACAAGTCAGCAAATAGCTGGAGAGTAAGTTTTGCTCATTAACATAACCGCTTTTACTTTGGTGATTGAAGTCTGCAAATACTGCATGAAGGATTCTCTCGCTGACTCGTTTGCGTCAGAGAAGAGACGATATTCTTGAGACTTTGCAATGTGGGGTTAGTTAAAATGTCTGCAGCAAGCAGCTTCTAATCGGTCGTACATCCACGGACCCTGTTGAAGTATACTGTATCTCTTTGAGATCGGCTGTCTTGTGAGCCACGGTTTGGGAGATCGCTTTCAGTCGGGTTTGCATGGACTTCCAGTCACTCAATTTGACACTGATGTCGTGACCAGTGCCAAAGAACAATTGGTAACTTTTTCTTCGGCGTTATGCGAGACCACGAGCAGTCTTTGCCATGCAGCTGCTTGCTGAAGATTTTATGTCGTAGTTTGTGTAACGTGGTGGATTTCGATCTGTGTTCCAGTATTTAACTGCTTCTAAGAAATGATCGACATGCTTATTCGTAATCAGTGTCTTCTCCCCGCCCATCAAACCCGTGCCCCTGTTTACATATTAGAGATCTGAAATAAATATTGGAACAAGCACCGACATTTGGTTATGCACAGTATATTTAACAAAACTCAGAAAATATTTAGCAAGTCGGCAGGATATGTCTGATGTAAATTTATGATGTGAATATTATTTAACGTTTGAAATAACGGTTGTAGGGATGTTTATTCTCAACTCCCCGCCGCAACCCCCCGCCCCCCCCCACCCCGACTCTCTCTCTGGTTTTCTATTTCGAAGATATTGTAAGATCCACTATGTCTAACAGGTTTGTCATAGACGCAGTCTGCCCCACTACAGCTCTGTCTCTATCTCTCGCATTAAAGTGCAGGAGATATTAAATGACATTATACGAGAGCACTGCCACATCATTTTCTTTGCGTGAATGCATAGGTTATACCATGCATTGCCAGACATTCAAGAAAGTAGCTTCGGGATACATAGTCTAAAATCCTCTCAGATGGAACAACTTACTATATTGTGTGCCACAGGGAACAGTGCTAGGTCCATTGTTATTTGTCATCTATATCAATGATCTGGATGATAATGTGGTAAATTGGATTAGCACATTTGCTGATGATACAAAGATTGGAGGTATCGTGGACAGTGAGGAAAGTTTTCAAAGCTTGCAGAGGGATTTCGACCAGCAGGAAAAAATGTGCTGGAAAATGGCAGATGTAGTTTAATATAGACAAGTGTGAGTTTTTCCACTTTGGAAGGACAAACCAAGGTAGGACATACAGGGTAAATGGTAAGACACTGAGGAGTGCAGTATGACAGAGGGATATGGGAATAGAGGTACACAATTCCCTAAAAGTGGCGTCACCGGTAGATAGGGTCGTAAAGAGAGTTTTCGGTACATTAGCCTTTATTAATCAAAGTATTGAGTATAAGAGCTGAAATATTATGATGAGGTTGTAAGAAGCATTGGTGAGGAAGAATTTGGAGTATTGTGTTCAGTTTTGGTCACCCAATTACAGGAAGAACATTAATAAGGTTGAGAGAGTGCAGAGGAGGTTTACAAGGATGTTGCCAGGAATTGAAAAACACAGTTACAGAGCAAGGTTGAATAGGTTAGAACTTTATTCCCTGGAGCGTAGCAGAATGAGGGGAGATTTGATAGCGGCATATAAAATTATGATGGGTATTGACAGAATGAATACAAGCAGGTTTTGTTTTCCACTGAGGCAAGGGAAGAAAAGACGGAGGAGAAAGGTTACGGGTGAAGGGGGAAAAGTATAAAGGGAGCATTAAGGGGGGCTTCTTCACCCAGAGAGTGGCGGGACTGTGGAATGAGCTGCCATACGACGTGGTAAATGCGGGTTCTTTTTTTTTTCATTTCAGAATAAATTGGACAGATACATGGATGGGAGGTGTATGGAGGGATATGGTCCGTGTACAGGTCAGTGGGACTAGGCAGAAAAATTTTCGGCAGAGCCAAGAAATTCCAAAAGGCCTGTTTCTGTGCTGTAGTTTTTCTATGGTTTCTATGGTTTTCTCTGATAAGCCGGAAGAACAAAATGGAGATGTAAATTGTTATCCGTTTTACAGTGATAAAGTGAATTCGAAGACGTTATGTTGAAACGATTGCATTTGAACTATTAAGTTTTTGAGAAGGAAGTACGTCAAGTTCATTTATAATAAATAATTAATAGTAATATTTGTTCTCGAATTTGTCTGCGGAATAGTGGTGAGATCTCTTCCAGATGATAATCTACAGTTGTGGAACAGATATTCGTATAACAGCGGCAACAATGATACAAAGATCGAATTTAGAGAACACCTTTCCCAGAAAACATGCAGGAAAGCAGCATCGAACCGAGACTCAATTAATCAACAACTGCATCACCGATGCTTCAATTTGCAGAATTTGTGTGGGCAATTCCTGCTCCAATTTCTTCGTTTTATTTTTAAATGCAGGACGCTGCCGTCATCTGCATTAATGGCAAATATCGGAATGGACGGAAGATGACTACAATGTCAGTAAGAATTGGAATGCATATAATGGTACACTGCTGTTCTCTGTTCAAAGAAAAAAAAAACATTAACCAAATTCAAAGAGAGTCGCGGGAGTCGGTAAGTGTCTCCCGTTTCGCGTTTCCTTACCATGAGGCACACACATATCACGTGTTTGCGCAATGAGGTGTGACGTTCATGTATATGCATATAACTGTTAATACATTATTTCCTGGAAGCAGAATGGTTAAGCAAACTGTGTGCATACACATTATTACTGAAATATTATTGAAATATTTTATGCACAGCACCAGCATTTTGAAAATTTGAGGGCAGAATTTACTGCACCCTGCCACGGCCTTCGGCTACACGACTGCAGCCACCAACAGATATCTCGTCGGGAAGATCAATGTTGATAAGGATGGTTGGCAAAGTCATTTTAAACTGACCAAAGATAAATTCGGTTGTGGGACAGAGGGAACTCAGCCACCGGAAGCCATGAATGATCCTTAGGGAAAGACATCCTCTTGTAGACTGGGTCCGAAAAGGAGTTAAATCTATAGGACCAAAGAATGGGATAGTGAGGTCTCAAAGACTCCAGAGGCCCCGGATAGTGTGGCGTATGATGCAACGAGAGGACGGAGTGTTGCATCTATCCTTGCGAGGTATGTCACTACTATTCACAAATTCGTTGGAAAGCTGTGTTATGAAACAGTTTAATATGTTTCAAGGTCATGTGGATATGACTATTTTTTGGGGGAAGAGTGTAGCACCCTGGTTAAGGTTTTTACTTCTGTATCGTAGGGATTTGATTGTATTAGTTCTGTAAAAAGCAGTCTGTTCTATAATCAGCCTATTTTGGATCTGAACTAAAGATTAGCGGCTTTGTTGTTCAACCTAGGGGCGTGGTGTCAGCCAACTACGATGGTGTAATTGGAAGAAGATTCTACAGAACACGAGGAGGAGATGTTTTGTGTGGGACAAAGGAGAGGAGGGGTGGAATTACTGGTCAGGGATACTATTACAGCTACAGAAGGGGTGGACAATGAAGCAGTATCCACTTTTCAGTCAATATGGGTGGAAGTCCGGAACAGGAAGGGAGCAGTTACTCTACTGGGGGTATTCTATAGACCCCCTGGCAGCAGCAGAAATAAATGATATTAAGTCATTTGAAAGTGGTGACATAGGATCGGGGTTGCAGAAACTTGATGGGTTGATGTAAGAAATTGCAGGGGCAAATTGGCGCTGATGGCAGTTATATACAGTCCTCCTAACAACTTGCAGGACCTGGACTACAAATTACAACAAGAAGTTGAAAAGGGCTTGTCAGAAGGGCAGTGTTTTGATAATTGTGGGGATTGTAACATGCGAGCAGATTGGAAATATCAGGTCGGCACTGGAGCTCAAGAGAGATAATCTGGAGAATGTCTACGAAATTGCTTTTTTACAACAGCTTGTTGTTGAGCCCACTGGGGATCGGCTCTCCTATATTGGGAATTGTAGAATGAGCCAGAGCTGAACAGAGAGATTGACGTGAAGGAACCCTTCGGAGGCAGTAATCATAACCTGATTGAGTTCACTGCGAAATTTGAGAAAGAGAAGCCGAAATCCGGTGAGTCGGTATTTCCGTGGAGTAAAGGACATTACAGTGGCATGAGAGATGAACTAACCAAAGCGACTGGAAAGGGACACTAGCGGGAAGGACGGCAGAGCAGCAGGTGCTGGAGTTTATCCGAGAAGTGAGGAAGGCGCAAGACAGATATATATATATATATAAAAGTTTTTTTCGAATGAAAAAAAAAGGTGCAAACATAGCTGACAAGAGAAGTCAAAGCACAAGTTAAAGCAAAGGAGAGGGCATACAAGGAAGCAAAACAAGAATGGGAAGACAGAGAATTGGGAAGTTCTTAAAAGCATGCAAAAGTAAACTAAGAAGGTCATTAAGAGGGAAGAGGTTAACTATGAAAGGAAGCTAGCAAATAATATTAAAGAGGATACTAAAAGCATTTTCAAGTATATAAAGAGTAAAGGACACGTGAGAGTAGTTATAGGACCGATAGAATATGATGCTGGAGAAATGTTAATGGGAGATACGGAGATGATGGAGGAACTGAACGAGTATTTTGCATCAGTCTTAACTGAAGAAAACATCAGCAGTATACTGGACACTCAAGGGTGTCAGGGAAAAGAAGTGTGCGCAGTCACAAATGAGAGAGAGAGATCAACTGAGCTAACAAGGGAAACATCGATCAGATTTGTCTGTGTGTCCATAAGATCCCAAACAAATATGTGCATATGCACAGTCTCCCTATCTATCTCTTACTATTCACGCACGCGCACACATGCACACAAACACACACACACACACACACACACACACACACATGCACACAGACACACAAACACACACAAACACACACACACACACACACACACACACACACACTGCCGAGTGATTACTTTTTAAATATTAGCTCTCATCTCTATCTCTTTCTCTTGCCGTGCTCACGTATATTTCACAAGTTCAATGAGATAGCAGAGGCTGTAGATCTCACTGCAACATTGGAACGAGCGGTGCGGTTACACTATTACATAGTCTTCGCAGACAAAGGCGAGGGAAACATCAACACTTGCTCTTAGTGGCGGGAAACCACAATCTGAAAAGGAGTGTACAAATATATCTAGCTGCTGCGATCAAAGCTTGGAATCTACAGTAAGTGAAATTGTGTATGAGCATTTAACTAGTATACATCGCTGTGTGCTGCTTAGGACACAGTAATAAACTGCAGAGTCGCTCATTTGCAGCTTTGAGATGGTGACACTAAATGATTTTCTTCCCACTTCCAGAGAGATTCTGAAGCGACTTTTTGCAAATTCGGCAATATCTTCATATCCTCCAGAACCTTTGCACAGTATATACTCGAAACTTTGTTCTGGCTTTTGTCGGAACAAATATAAATAACAACTGCCCCATTTAGTATCATAGGTGCAACCGAAAGTCATGGTTTCTTCTTCTGTTTTCACTTCTAGTGGCATTGTATGAATGACAGAGTTTCCATGACTCGTATCTAAAAAGTAATGCCAAAACATGAAATGTTATATTGATGGAGTATTTTTTTTTTAGGATCAGTTTCGAGAAGACATTTGAAATGTCTGTTGCGCACAAACCAGTTAACGAGGCTCCGCACACAATGCAGATCACGAATATCCACATTATTTTTATGAAGAATGGGTTGAGTGATTTTCTCCTCAACAAATTGTCGGCAGGATTCAGGACTTTCCGATTCTACTGTTTAAGTGCTATAATGGATGGGAAACGAAAAGCGTCAAATGGGAACGCAGCCTCTTGATACATGCTCCACCTATTGCCCAAGATGCGACAGTCCATGTACCTTAAGGAAAGAGCGTCACACCCCGTTCCCTGACCGAGATAGCCCTCTGACGACATAAGTCTGCAGCTCTCGATTTTTTTTTCGTGGTACAGTCGATCGAAATGTCAACGAGAAAGACGATGGAAGTTCTAAAAGAGAGCTTCTTGCCGTCTTTCAGCAAAGCACCGATAACTACAAGTGAAAATCTCAGATGGACCTCAGTTCCTGAGACCTATATTATATAGCACTTATCTCAGGATTTTCCATAGAGACAAACAATGGTAAAAGAAATTGACCACGTCACTGAGGAACTGCAGTTCTGTATGATGGAGCTATTGTCCGTATAATAGCTTATAATTATATCAGCTTCTCGGTTTCTATCCTTTCGCACCTGCCATTGCTGCTTTATTCTCTGCGCATCGGTGTCTGTATCTGTCCGTCTGTGTCTATCAGAGCTCGCGCTCGCGCGCGTGTCTGTTTGTGAGTGTGTGTGTGTGTGTGTGTGTGTGTGTGTGTTTGTGTGTGTGTTTATGTGTGTGTGTGTGTGTGTATGTGTGTGTGTATGTGTGTGTGTGTTTTTGTTTGTGTGTGTGTGTGTTTGTGTGTTTGTGTGTGTGTTTGCGTGCGTGTTTGTGTGTGTGTGTGTGTGTGTGTGTGTGTGTGTGTTTGTGCTCACATCCTGTCATTCCTTCATTCGCTATCTGTTGATGTTTTAGTGCTGACTGAGCTTAGCAACAACAAGGGTAGCGTTTTCAGTGCCCCCGCCATGATAGGTTGAGTTCGACGGCGCGGAGATATACGGCACAATACGACATAGGGTCCCCGAAAATATTTACATGTAATTATTCAATCGGTCTACAGCTCAGCATAAAACCTGCCCAGACATTCTGCAGAACGTTGGACATATTGCAACCAATATGTCGGACATATCTGAGGGTGCTGAAGAAATGTAGCATGACTTTTCAAGTATGTATATTTCAATGTTTTGTATGCCCATTCTCAGCTATTAATTTTACCAAAACTTGACTGACCCAAAGTATTGCTGCGACACCAGACACCAGACACCAGGATCTTCGAAAACTCAGGAGTGCATGAGCTCCACGGTACAAAGATTGCCCATTTTTATAGAGTCTCATTGGGTACACAAGCAAGTTAATCTGTAAGGAGCACAAAGAATGAGTGCCGTGTAAGGAATAGGTCTTACTCCTTCACTTTCTCTATCTACCTCAAACTCTCCCCACCCCCCTCAATTTCTACCTGCGTCGATATTCCTGTATATCTCACTGTTTATTTCCACTCCGTTTCTCTCTCTATCACTTTCATTATCTTCCTACCTGCAGGTCTCTGGTTTCCTCTAGCAATCAGCATCTCTCCATTGTCTACTATCTCTTTCCGGTTCCTTGATATATGTGTCGTTTTGTTAATTGTCTCTTTTTTTTTAAATACAGATAATCTCTTTCTCCAACGCCTTCTCTCCCCCACTCTGCGTTGTTCTCTCAGCGCCTTTCATTCCAGTCACTCTATCACCCTGCCGTTTTCTTCGTTTGTCTTGCTGTTTATCTGCTACGTACCTGACTGTAATTTCTTCGTTTCCATTATTGATCCTGTCTTCCTCTCTTGCCTTCTGTACTCTTTGTGTTTGTGCGAGTGCTCATTGTGTTATCACCTCTCATTTCTGTTTCTTTCCCTTTGAGCCTGCTACTCTGGCAGTATTTCCACGTATTATTTTCTCACTATAGATGTTCTCCCACTGAGAGCTTCCTAACGATAGAATATTAAACTGACTCGTTATCCTTCCAGGACTCGACATGCATGTGTATTCATGTCTGATTCTGTGTTTGCTTCTAAATAAATAAAAACAAACAAACAAACAAGCAACTTCTCTATCCGCTCTAGGTCTACTTTTCTGTCAGTATATCCACTTGGTCACTACCTATGCAAGTGGTTAGCACGGCTCTGCTTTAGTTTGGGTCAGTTCAGACCTCGTAGTGCATTTGTGATGCTGTGTTGTGAAGATACCCTGTATCTCCACACGGCCGAATACATGGCGTTCCCCGGGGACACTGGTTTCCTTCGCAATTCAAAGAGTACGGGATGGGTTAATTGGAAAATGTAAATTGTCCCATGATCACCTTGAGATAATCAGTTTTGACGGTGCTTGCAGAGACAAAGGGCTGAAGGTTTGTTAAGCCGTCCTCCGCGCTGTACAGCTACTATTGAAAAAATCGACAAATTTGATAAATATACAGAATGTTTTTTTTTTTTGGTTTTCCCAGCGACAGGAAACTAAACTAACACATTGCATCCCCAAATGTGCTTTGCCAAAGATGCCGTTGTTGTTGTTGTTGTTGTTGTTTTCATTTCTTTTCCGGACCTTCCGTGAAGATGAGACAATAAATACATTTGCTTCCATAGAAAATGGATTGGCAGATATATCAGGGACGGGAATATTATTGCGACTGTGATTACGATGACAAATTTTCTCGCTCCTTATTCCAAACTTCTGGCTGGACACTTCTCTCAGCAGCCCATTTCCCCTCTCAGATTAGCCTTATAACGAAACATTGAAGGGAAAGTATTCGGTTCCAAGCTATTGTTAAGTTTTCCAAACTTCCGAGTGATTGTTATATTCGCCGGAATGGAGAACTCAAGAGACTGCAATATGCCACACTTGGAGTGGCCTTATCTCTTCTGGAACAGAATGGGCCCCATATACGTACTATCGCCCTTCAGACACAGGACGACGGGATTGATGATCAGGAGACTGGGCAGATTGATAAGTGAAACCTGTCAGGATAATGAACCATCATTGAATTTTCCTCAATAATGCACAAACTCATTCTCTTTGTTCTTCTCCATTCCTGTCCAGTTTTGTGAATTTGCCTTTAGTTTGTCATTATCCGGAATGAATTTCTGAAAACTGGAGAAACTAGGTTCAAACCATTTTATTAAACTTCTTCCCTCAAGGAGGTCAAACAGCATGGAGCAGTGCAGCTAGGAAAGATGGTTATTCCATGATTGAAGTAACAGCTTCTCAATCGTTGCCGACTCTTGTTGACGACTTCAAACTCGGAATAGTAAAGCATCACCTTCACAGATATGTATGCTCTGCTCTGCCAGACGTACAACTATACGCTATCTTCAGTTTCAGCAAGTGATGCTGTGGAGCTGATAGAGCGAATAAATTAATATCAAACTAATGAAATACTTCCTCTCGCGACTAGCTATGGTCGACAGCACCAAATACGACACAATTGACATGCCTTCAGAAGAATTGTTGCTACAGACCGTGTGGTAAGAATAACTTCGTCTGACAGTAAAGGGATACCAGGAGTTTAAAGGTTTAAATCGGTATCAAACAGCGATCGCCGTAGGAATCAAGAAAGAGATTTCAATCCAGTAGTCCCTCAAACAAAACTGCCAGTAATAGTGCGGAGTTGGGCTGAGCCAACATCAAAGATCTTCCAGAATATCAGAAAGACATCAAAGTCATCAGCCGCCTCTGGACCGAGCAGTAGACGCAACGTTTTAAAAGAAATTTCCAAATCGCCTCTGGTGTTTGTTGAAGACAATGGGGAAAGTTTGGACCAAATTTTCTATCACGCTGAGCTGGAAAAAATCTTAAATGATGCCTTTTCCTCAAGGAAAAACATTCCTCTGCCATCATTCTGTTTATGACAATCCTCCTCTTCAGCGAGAAGTGCAGGCTATTCTTCTCGATGCCTCCAAGAAGGCTGGCTACTCCCTTCTATTTCAGTATTTTGCCTTCTCCATCTCAGGTTTAGGTTTTGCTGGCTATTGCATTTTGGCCACTTGTTCTCATTTATTAAAGCACCACATGCTAAATTCCAAAACTCATTTCGTGTCCCGACAATTTTCTTTGGTCTCCTTTATTTCCTGTAAGGGAATTCCCTCAATGGAGAAGCACCATTTCAGCACCTTTACCCAGAAAGGTGACGTCCCGATTTTTTTTTCAGATTTCTTGAATACATTTCAATGATCAGCCAATTGCTTCGGGAGGTCAGGCAAATGAAAGGTAACCTTGCAGCTATCTGGTTATACCTCGCCAACGCCTACCGTTCAATACTACAAATCCTCATTCAGACTGGTCTGGACCACAACTATATCATACCGGTAAGGCAAGACAGGATTATCAGTTACCTAGGAGGATTCAAATGTGCCTCTCTTCAGCCCACCTTACATTCAGGTGGCATGATGTCTAAAAAGTGATTCCAATCAGATGCACCATCTTCTCCATCTTGATTTTCATTGGTTTGTATCTCCTCATATTAGCAGCAACAGACGGAAACAGTGGCCGTCTCTTGGAGCCCAGAATATGTGGGCTCACAGATGGTATCACAATAACCACAACAACCCATGTCCACGCAAAATAGATATTGAAAACCCTGGACAACGTAGCTAACTGTGCTGGGATGACCAGGTAACTACCTGGTTAGTCAAGAAGTCCAGATACATGGTGATCAAAAAAGGCTAGGCTACTAGCATGTTGGGTCTTCAAGTACGTTTTGTTGACTGAGGACAACCCAGTGAAATGTCTTGGAAAACTGTGTAATGCAGCAATGCAAGACAGTGTCAACATCACTGACACACTAATGCCGAACGAAGAGTTGCTGCAGAGAGGCGACAGAAATGGACTGAAAGGTAAATTTAAGACATGCCGTAACAGCATGATCTATTCCATGTATGATCTGGCTTTTGAAGTTCTACGAGATCCCCGGGCCCACTGTAGAATGTATCAAGAAGATAGACAATGCGCACTTGAGGAGGGGGCTGGAGATTCTCCCATTTTTTTCTCCACTGTGTCTCTATATAAGATCAGGCCAGCTAGAATTCCCGCTGCCATCGGTAGTAGAGGAGTCCAGTTTAGCCGTATGTAATGTTTTGTTAGTAGTAGGGGACTCCGATGACAAGTGAATAAACTAAGCGGGTGTTACAAAAAGACCGGCAACTCGGCCATAGGCAATGCAGCGAGAGTTCAGCCATTGGGATACATCATTAGCAAACCATTCAGGAGACGTCAAGGCACGCCCCCCCCCCATATTTTCCTCTATAGAGGACTGCAAGTGACGGATAGGTGTGATAGGGCACATCAAGGATATTAGTGATGGGCTAATTGGACGTCTGGACGTAATGCAATTTTATCAAGCGTATGATTACATGGACTGAGTTTGGAAATAATTTTCCTTCGCCTTTCCTTTCAGGCATGTTGTCAGTTTCTCTCAGTCTCCCTACACTATTCACTTGAAAGCAAGTTTATGAGAGAGAAGCATAATTGCCAGATTTGTATTCTGCGGGATACACTGACGCAAGGCATCTAAAGATGCAAAACAGCTTGAACACAGACGGTATTGGTAGCTTCAGGAAAAAGTCCCGCGGTCTTGTCCTGACACACTGCAACGACAGAGGTGTAAAAAAAAAGATCAGATGGCGTTAAGGGGAAACAGGGCAGTTATTTTCATCAAGCAGAGGCAATGTTAGGTCCATCGAAAAGGCCAAAATCCAGTCTGCTGCAAATTGCCAAATGACAGAAGATGACGGTTGATTTGGCAAGGAAGCTTCATTTCACGGATTTAGTACAAACCAGAAATCGTGCTACGGAGTACAAAATGCAGAAAAAACAACAATAACAAAGGCTAAAAAAAAAACAAAACAAAAAAAAATCACATCCTGGTGGAGATCACAGTACGACGGGTAGAAGGATTCGAGGAGGCTCACAAGAGAAAGTCTTTGACGTACCAGTGCGTGAGCATACGGCCAAAGGATGTCAGGCATGGGTATTCCCTGTCGATATCAGCTGTACAGTTTCCACGACAAGGTCGGCATGGAAGTTTCTGTCTGCGCTGGAAATTAACGAAAATACCAAGAACTAGTAGCTCATATACTAGGGGAGGAAGCAGAAAGAGCCGCTTTCTGGATATCGTGAAGGCGAGAGGTGTGAATCTGGAAGTCATGATTTCCTGGGCATTGACTTGGTGACTGGACAACTGGAGAGTGGAGTAGTTAGCGCAGAAACACTCTCTGAAAGCTGGGCACCACCTGATGACATTTTTTCCTGGTCAAAGTCTACAGTTACATCATCAGTTAACTGAAGAGAGTACCTGGTGTAAAACTCAGTTAGTTTGATCCTTATCAGCATGGATGGATGAGAGAAGCACTGGGTGCTTCATGTACGCAGAGGAGTACTATAAAATGATACGCGTGGCTGGCAACAGTGAAGGGTATGACGGCTGCATATATCGCTGCGCGGTCAGTATTGCCGTGGGACAATCTCAGACTTATATATTATTATTTTTTTTAATAATACGGAATGGCACGCAGGTATTAACTGTTCTTGTGCGGAAGGACTTAGAACGAGGTGGAGTTGAGATGAATCACCGTGCACCATCGAGATTCAGAGGACAGAACGGCAAAAATGTCAGTTATGTTCGGTGTAACAGGAGAAATGGGCTGTGCTATCTAGCTGAAATCTTGGACTACTTGAACAAACAACAACTCATCCGGACTGCCTGCATTTGGATTGGGAAATATTGTGCCTAAAATTGAGATTTTTAAGACATTTATCATTATCACGCTAGTATCAGCACATGTTTGGATGAGTGGAGGACTGGGTGCGGCATATACGTAGAGACATATTCTAAAATGACACGTGTGACTGGCAGCAGTGAATTTTACGGCAGCTGCATATTTCCCAGGACGGTCAGTATAGCCCTGAGACAATCGCCTACAGGAATGTTATTGTTCATTATACGAAAAGGCGCACAGATGTTGACCGTCGACCTGCGCAGGGACTTAGATCGCCAGTCAGAACGGTGTCCGGAATTTGCAATTTTAACTGTTTCACTATATGACTCAAATATTTAAGGTTAGTGTCGTCTTTATTCCCAGGGATACATGAGATACTGTCTAATGTCCCTCCAGGAGGTAATTTATTTCAGAAAAAATAATCTGGATGTCGGCAGCGATCCTTTCAGATCTAACGACAAATTACTGAAAGCAAAGGTGAAAACGCCGACCGGCATGTTCCTTGGCTTTTCCTTATTTTCAACATTAATATTAATTAGCATGATCCTTCGGGTCATTGGTAAATAAAATAGATGTTTGCACCAGAAAAAGATCCGATCTGTTCCAGTTGCATTCCTGCACTATTTCCCCACGCATCTTTAAAACGGGAAACCTAATCTGTTACGGGCTCACTCGGTTTCGTTTTCATCTCGTGACATCCGCAAAATCAGTTTGCCGTTTGACACAACTAACACTGTTTCATTGGTCTGTTCTAATCATGGGTGTCTATATACTGACGTTCAGTCGGCTCCATCTGCATTCCATACCCAATCCCCATTGGTTCCACAGGGTAGCGTCAACCGTTGTACCATCATGTACCTCACATTCCATACAGGAATCTCTATGTCCTGCTATTGCTCAGTAGACTGTGCTCTCTTGGTCTGTGACCAGGTGTTCACCACTACACCCTATGTAATGTCCATAGGATGTGACTACTAGAGGAAGAACAGCTCTTAACTCGACGGTGGAGTTATCGGGGCACCGTTTTTGACAGTGTTTCCGCAGCAAGCTATTCTTGTTTTTATGAGGCCGAGTTGCTAGCTCGACGCTCAGCACGACTTGGATTCGTACTCGGGTACCTTCGCTGATATTATTGCGCCACCAAGCGGGACACTATTATATAAGGACAGGGCTAAATCTTGTGCAGTCACCCGAGATTAAACGGAAGTTAAAAAAAACAGAAAATGAAAAGACATGGCTTTCACTTTTCTCCTATATTGAAACTAACCAGGTGTGCAAACGTATAGCTGACACATATTAAGTGATGCCTCATATTTCATTGATTGCTAATTGCTCTACTTTACCTTGTGTTTTGTTCTCCAGCCTTCGACGTTAGTGCGTGATCATGACTTACTTCGCAATAAAAATGTTTGTCGAAATCATGACGGCTATTCCCATCATCTGAGGTGCTGTTATACTGATTCCGTGCATCAGCCGCCCCTCCTGCAACTTACTACGAGCACTGGGCGTGTGTTGACGTTTGGAACGAATTGTTGAAACGGAATCTTTGCAATAGAGAAGCCTTTTACTGTGTATTTCAAAGGTGGATCCCATAGTCTAACTGGACTAACAAGTTATTCTCAGCAGCACGCCCCCTTACATACCGAAGCCTCCCATTAAAATTGCACTACGTTATTTGTTTTTTTTTTATTTTTTAGCTCTCTTTGCAATATCAACCCACATTTTGGCTTCTGTTTGAAGGCTTATATATAATTCTGTTTTTTTTTCTTCTTGCAACTTCGTAACTCCAATCTGGAGAGATTCCACAGTCTCTGACCATAATAACATCCTTATAAAGATGTAATTCCGTCTCATTCAATGCACGGCCTTTGTCTTATTTTCTGCTTTTTCGATACAGAGTATATTATTTGATCTTACTTTCTCAAATATGGTACACTTTTTGCCACAACTTACTGACGCTCACATTTTCATACCAGTCTACCTTAATTACGCCAAAAATTCATTCATCATATTCAAAAGGCTACTAGCTTGAAATAAAGAATCTTCAGTCTTGCATTCTTTCTGCCTTTTTTTTTTTTGTTGGCCTCTGTGGTACTATTTAACGTTTTGCTCTATCTGCATGTCTACCCGACCTTTGGTTTGTCTTTCCTTACGTTTATGTTACAGCCATCATCTATGTGTAAACCTCTGGCTTATCCTCAGCCCGATCTACGTGTTTCCCATCTCCCTGCCATATTATTGTAAAACAGTTGCAACTCTAGTAAACATGCCCGCAAGAATATTGTCCCCTTCGGATAAATGTGAGACTTGTCCCTTATGTATGAGTCCCAAATGCCCCAGAGGAGATCTCAATTATCGAGAAACCAGAATCCTTGCCTCCTGCTCCAATTCCCTACCGCCCATTTATCTGCCACCTTATTCAATTCCTATGCTCAATGTCACGTGGCACAGGCAGCAACCTCCAGATTACTACACTTGAGGTCCTGCCCTTCCTAACTATCTACATCATTTTTTTTTTCTTTTCTTTTTTTTTTTTAGGAACACTCCGGGTATTTTCTTATGCCATTGATAACAATTCGTACCCCACATTCTGGCTGATTGAACTCGTTTTTTTTTTCAATATAGTCTGGACGTGTCTCGATACATTTGTGACTCCACGACCCGTGCGGCAAACTGCCCTCCACGCTTTCTTTTTCCGTCCATAAATTCTCCTAGCTGACCCCTCACAATGCTGTCCACTTTTGCTGCTGATATCATCTTCAGATCCTTACTCTTCTGTGCCACAGGGCCAAAGTCAGTGCGAGAAGAATGGCCGCTGGTGTTTTCCCCAGTTAGGCAGTTCCCCCGCAAACAGTACTCAAAATGGATAACTTAATGTTGAGGGAGGCGGCCACACGTGCGCTCAACACTATTTGTTTTTTATCTCTTCCCTCTCCTGACAGTCACATTTATCTACCTCCTGTTGACTTGGTGTGTCTGTTGTTCCTGTCTAGCACGATTTCATTTTCCCTAACAATGAATGGTCATCGAGCTACAGGTCCAGTTCCCTTACAAGGACTCTACCGATCTGCATTTCGATGCACAAGGAGCAGATGTAAACTTCGGAACTTGTCGAGATCCACTGAAAATACCACAGCTGACACCTAGAACAGAACACCGGTCTTGTAGACATACCCACAGTTCTCCCTATAGTTCAGTGAAAATAAGGTATGAGCTTACATAGCCTCCGCCAGTACTGGACGAAACCTTTCTGAGACAAAACCTTAAAATTCTGCGTCACACTATTCCCACAACGACCGCTCCCACGATAATAATTTCGCTGGGCAGTAACGCTTTTTGACACTGGGTTCCCCGTCGAAAATCTTTGTGAAACCTGCGCCGGCACCCTCTTGTCTGTTCAGCGCTATACTCCAATCAACAACTCCTCTCGAGAAGCTTGTTGCCTCTTAAATTTATTTGTCCGTCTTGCGCGGGAACGCTTCCGTTGCCTCTGCTCAAAACTGCGTGAATTGTCCCGAGACTGAATGCCGACTTCATTATCCCGATCACTTGAGGGAGGTCCGCACTCACCAGTGATATACAGAATTGACACATGAGAATATTCCGGTTCATGCTATCAGTTTAAAAGCTCAGAGCGCTCAAAGGCACGTCACAATTTCATCCGCTCATACTGCTGATAACTGTTGTGTTGGCATAATGTTACGTAATATTCCGGCAGGTTTCTAATTCCTTGTTGAGCATTGTTCGGAAAGTGCTTTCAATAAGAGGAAATCTAATGTTTCAGATTTACTTTGCTTTTATAGATGATATCCATTGGGATTATATCACATTATATACCATTCGGATCAGGCGTCTTTCTGCTTCACCGAAACTCTCACCTGTGCATAACAAAGCTTCCGTTAAACTTTGAACCAGCTTCTTGCACGAGGTTGATTTTTGTTCTGCCTCTCTCCTTTTCTTGACATTATATGGTACTAAATGATAAATCATCATTTATTCCTCGACAGAGCGTTTGGATGTTGTTATAATTATGAACACATAAAACTGCCTCTAGAACTCTGATATTCCCAGCCTCATCATGATACCACTGCGCAGTAAACTTACTCATTTCAGACCGTTATTGATGAATGTACGATCAATAAATGTATAAAGGTTGATTACGATAATATCAATATTTCGTTTCGTTAAAATGGTGTAGCCAAGGCTCAATTGAAAGTTCAGACGTTTAATCTACGACAACAAATTGACAACCGCACATTGACACAAGTGAAGCTCAGATAACAAAAGATGGACACCATATATCCATGGTTGGATTACCAAGAACGTAATAAAAAAAAAAGAGTTCACGAGACAATCATATGCAACATTACAGCCACGCTGGATTTAAGATCTAACAATATATTATAATTTGAAAATCTGCGGACACTTGAGATCAAATTTTTGCAGGAAAAATGAACCGTTGCCAGAATCTGAAATGTGCCCGAAATCATGGATTCACAAGGGTGTTGTCTCGTTTAGAAAATTTCGATGATATATCGCAAATGTGTCTACTTGCCTGCAATGACAAGAACTGTGTTTAAACATAGGGAATTATATCAGATAAGGACCGATAAAACGAAATGTAGTACAACATACATTTGCAATACTTGCACATCCTTGATGGAAACAGAAGAGGGTGTAGTTTTAAGTTGCGAGAGGCAAATTTATAGGGGAACTGAAACATATTGTTTTTGTTTTTTTATTTGCAAAGAACGTGGTTGATATCTCTAACTCACAGTCAGGAAGAGTGATATAAAGGGGTGCAATTACTATAGTTTGGGTGGTTAATTTGAGAAGGGACAGAGGGTGGATACATAACGTAGTTAGATGGAATTGATGGAATGACATAAACGAGTTTATCTGTTCACGGTGGGCTGAAGTTACTCATTTCGTTGAGGTAGTTAGTTTGGACTCCAAGAATCATGACATTTGCTAAGTTCGTTTTTTGTACGATGAAATATTGAAACAATCTGAAGCCGTCGTAGACTAAAGTAGAACTTTAGAAACTTATCTGTGCAATTTGCCTCTTCACCATAGTCTGCAGTGGTTGGTTTTCCTTCTAAAGACAGCACTAACCTCCTAGTTTTGGACTTCATACCAAAAAAAAACACAAAAAAAAACAACAAAAAAAAACTTAACTCCGCTTTTCTTCTTTTAGTGCGCGGTTATATGAAGTAATTTCTGATTCTCCCATCTTTGCCTTTGAGTCTTACATGCAGCTGAATCTTTTGATTTGAGGCAGTAATTTATGTCCGGTCGCGCCCTATACGTGAACTTTCAGATGATTGACTGTGTTGAGGAACAAAGAAGTAGTACAGGACTCCAAAAAGTAAGAAACGGATTTGATGGCGACTGGAGAAACAAAGAGCTCCGTTACAAATCCACGGTGAACAGTCTACAGGCATACTGGTCTTATATGCGTTTCTTTTTGCTCTAGCGTTTCTGATCGGTCAGTTTTTAAACATTTTACAATCGTCTTCCTCACAGTGCAGTACAGGATAATTTATCAATGAATGCTAATAATGGCTATATATACCCATTGGCAGGACAAGATTTGGGTTACGAAAGTAATATAGATCCAAATCCCCGGCCAGTGGTAATAGAATGTTTAATGTGTATTACGAGGCCTGCAACAGGAGAATCTGCCTCACTTCCTAGCGGGGAAGCATTTTCTTTGTGGTCCTCCGGAGATGGAATAGGGACGGAAGCGCGCTAATGGATGCTATTGGAAACTTTTACAGAAATATAACTTTATTCAGCTTATTCTGCGAGCCATCCTAATTTATACGGGAGTAGTCCTTCGACATCACAATGTAATCCCCATCAGTTGCCCCCGGATAGTACCAAGCACCACGGTGTGCTTTGTATGTATGCGAGCAGAATACTGATATTCTTTGATATAAAAGTTTGAAATTATTTTTGACCATAAGCAGGACATTCCCGAGGCGATGCCGTTTATCAGCCACGTGCTGGCACAACAGTTGCGGAAGGCGAAGTTGCAGTTCTAAACTGCAACTATAAAACTGAAAGCGCGGAAAAGTCTGTATTAATCTGGTACCTTCAGTATCCCGGAAGTTCTCTAGAGTGTCTGTTGCTCCGTAAGAAATTGGAAGGACACCGAGAGAATATTCTCCGACAACAGTTCACGGTGCAGCTGAATGATTCGAGCGGGACGGTCACACTGACAGTGTCAGAAACACATCTCGGAGACACTGCCATGCATTTCTGTGCTCCGGGCTCACAGGGGTATAGAAGTAATCTGAACCTGTACAATAACTACTTGAGTTCTCTGGAGGTAGTTCAGTGTGACTGCCGTTTTCTGAGCGTCTGTAGATCTTTGGATGTCCCGAGATACACCTAAATAACAATGTATTTCCTGAGATTATTATCCAACAGATTGCGTCACCTTTAATCACGTTACGGCTTAATCTGCCCCCATGCGCATCGGCCTGCCAAAATCCCGTCTGAAGTGATTCATACGACGAAAGAAACAACAACCTCTAACTGTTGTTTTTTCTCACTATTTCGAAGAAGAGCCTATTTCCCTTGTATCGGGGTGGATGCCCACGGTGGAGTGAAATGTTTATTTTCCAGTAACACTACTTCGTTGAAATCTCTCGGTGTACGTAATTTATTATTACTTTAGGCTGCTTCAAGAGAATGGACCCTGTTCTTTATTGTTTTTTTTTATTTTCTTTACCAATCATATCGTAAAATTAAGATTTCTAAAGCTCAATTGTTTCATCGCATATCGTGGACTGTCTGCTATTTTGTAGTATTCATTTGTAACAGGGACACATCGAGCAGCACCCACCCAACTGAGATTTTTTTTAAGTTTGGCAGGACCGGTCCTATATTAAGCTGAAGCCGAAGCGAGAGTTAATTTGTGGGGCTTATCTGTAATTAATACTTTATACTTTATGCTTTGTTGAAGCCAAACAATTGATACGAGAACATGCAATCATGACAGCGATAGTTGATGCTGCTCCTCCCGCTACCTGAATTACAAATATTAAATATTAAAAATAGTAAAAATTAGTAAATATTACAAATCTAAATTATAAATCATAAATACAAAATGGAAAAATGGAAAGTAAGGTAGTGCAAAAAATCCAAGACGCAGGTCTGGATATTTGGAGGGTACGGGCCAGATCCGGGTCAGGATCCGTTCAGCAGTCTTACAAAGTTGGAAAGAAGCTGTTCCCAAATCTGACCGTACGAATATTCAAGCTCCTGAGCCTTCTCCCGGAGGGAAGAGAGATCAAAACTGTGTTTGCTGGGTGGGTCGTGTCCTTGATTATCCTTGCAGCACTGCTCCGACTGCGTGAAGTGTAAAGAGAGTCCAAGGACGGAAGATTGGTTAGCGTGATGTGCTGCGCCATGTTCACAATCTTCTGCAGCTTCTTTCGGTCTTGGACAGGACAACTTCCATACCAGGTTGTGATACACCACAGAAGAATGCTTTCTACGGTGCATTTATATAAAAAAAAAATAATAGTGAGGGTTTTAGGGGACAGGCAAGATTTCTTATTTTTCTCAGGAAGTAAAGACGCTAGTGGGCCTTCTTCGCAGTGAACACTGCTTGGTTGGACAAAGTCAGGTCATTTGTGATATTGACCCCGAAGAACTTAAAGCTTTTGACGTGTTCCACTTGCGCTCCACCCATGTAAATTGGGTCGTGTGGTCCGCTACACCTTCTGAAGTCAACAAGCAATTCCTTCGTCGACGTTCGCTGACGTTGAGGGATAGGTTATTGTCTTCGCACCATGCCACCAGGTTCTTAATTTCCTCTCTGTACTCAGACTCATCATTACCAGAGATACGGCCTACAATTGTTGTGGCATCAGCAAACTTATGTATTGAGTTTGATGGAAACTTGGCTGCACAATCATGGGTCTCCAGTACGTGATTCCGTTGGATGCTGCTTGATTACTCTGAGAATTGTAGGTATTCGTATCCGGATACAATTTTAAGTTGCCTCTTAAGTACTGTTACAGTTGTGATTATGGGCGGAGGATTGATAAAATGACGGACGCAACTGTTGTTTTACTTCAGGCCAGCACAGAGGTAGCGGTAGCTGAGGACGGAGATTTGAAAGGCAGGATTCTTTCATTTCTGAGGACTGATAGGAAGGAGAGGTTGGACTTAGAGTGTCTAATTAGTCCTCATTCCCTTATAATGAGTGAGAAATATGAGTTAGTCAACGCCCTTACCGCTCTGGCGAATAAATGGAAACTTCAGATTTAATGTCCTAGATATGGAAGGTTCCGCCTATTGTCTAGAATAACGCCAAACCCTGAAGGGTAAGAGCAGTATAAGTCTTGGGCGGATGGTATCTCTCAGTTATTAGATGTGTGGCAGTGCTCTAATGACGTAAAAATACAAAGGCTGGTTGACAATTATTTATTTATATACACACATTATTTCCCTCTCTCTCCTTTTTCTCCCTCTGTCCCCCTCACTATACCCCTTGAGCATCCTCTGTTTTCCCCCTCCTCCTTTTCTTTCTCCCTGGGCCTCTCATATCCTTTTTTTGCCAATCAACTGCCCAGCTCTTGTCTCCATCCCTCCCCCTCCGGTTTTCTCCTATGATTTCGGATCTCCCCCTCCCTCTCCCACATTCAAATCTCTTACTAACGCTTCTCTTGCCGGGTGCACGACATCCTGGTACGAGAGGGAAAGCAACCATAAGTTGTGATACATGTTGGGACCAAAGACATAGGCAGGAAGAGGGATGAGGTCCTGAAATGTGAGTTTCGGGAACTAGGCAGAAGACTGAAGAACAGGACCTCAAGCGTGGCGTTCTCAGGATTGCTGCCAGTGCTACGTCTCAGTCAGGGTAAGAATTGGAGGAGATGGCAGTTGAATGCGTGGCGAAGGAGATGGTGCAGGGAGCAGGGTTTTAGATTTTTAGATCATTGAGATCTCTTCTGGGGAAGGTGGGACTTGTACAGATTGGATGTGTTGCACCTGAACTCGACGGGGGAGCAACATCCTTGCAGGTAGGTTTGCTAGCATGGTGCGGGAGAATTTAAACTAATTTGCGAGGGCGATGGGACCCAGAGGGATAGAGCAGTGAAAGAAGTGCATGGAATAAAGCCAGATCTAACATACAGAGAGGCTTTGAGGAAAGAGAAACAGAATAAACAGTGTAAAGACAGTAAAGTAGAAGGGAGGGCTGAAATGTGTGTACCTCAATGCAAGAAGCATCAGGAACAAAGTGATGAACTGAGAGTTTGGATACATACATGGAATTATGATGTAGTGGCCAGTACAGAGACTTGTCTGGCACCAGGGCAGGAATGGATTCTCAATACTCCTGGATTTCCGTGCTTTAAAAGGGATAGAGAGGGCGGAAAAACGTGAGGACGGGTGGTGTTAGTGGTCAGGGATACTATTACAGCTACAGAAAGGGTGGATAATGTAGCAGGATCCTATGAGTGAATATGAATGGAAGTCAGGAACAGGAAGGGAGAAGGTACTCTATTGGGGGTATTCTATATGCCCCCTGGTAGCAGCAGAGATACAGAGGAGCAGATTGGGAGGCAGATTTTGGATAGGTGCAAAAATAACAGGGTTGTTATCATGGGTGACTTTAACTTCCCTAATATTAATTGGCACCTGATTATTTCCAAGGGTTTAGATGCGGCAGACTTCGTTAACTGTGTCCAGGATGGATTCCTGCCACAGTATGTGGACAAGCCGACCAGGGGGAATGCCATACTAGAGCTAATACTAGGTGATAAACTGGGTCAGGTCACAGATCTCGCAGTGGGTGAGAATGTGGGAGACAGGGAACACCGTTCCCTGGCCCTTAGCATTGTCATGGAAAAGGATAGAGTCAGAGAGGACAGGATTTTTTTTTTTAATTGGGGAATGGCAAATTATGAGGCTATAAGGCTACAACTTACGGGTGTGAATTGGGATGATGTTTTTGCAGGGAAATGTACTATGGACATGTGGTTGATGTTTAGAGATCTCTTGCGGGATGTTAGGGATAAATTTGTCCCGGTGAGGAAGATGATAAATGGTAGGGTGAAGGAACCATGGGTGACAAGTGAGGTGGAAAATCTAGTCAGGAGGAAGAAGGCAGCAAACATGAGTTTAGGAAGCAAGGATCAGATGGGTCTATTGAGGAATATAGGGAAGCAAGAAAGGAGGTAAAGAACGGGCTGAGAAGAGCAAGAAAGGGGCGTGAGAAGTCCTTGGCGAGCAGGGTTAAGGAAAAACCCAAGGCATTCTGAAATTATGTTAAGGAAAAAAGGATGACAGGAAAGAAGGTAGGACCTATTCGAGATAAAAGCGGGAAGATGTGCCTGGAGCCTGTGGAAGTGCGCGAGGTCCTCAGTGAATACTTCTCTTCGGTAATCACCAATGAGAGGGAACTTGATGATGGTGAGGATAATATGAGTGAGGTTGATGTTCTGGAGCATGTTGATATTAACGGAGATCAGGTGTTGGTGTTGTTAAAATACATTAGGACAGATAGGTCCCCGGAGCCTGACGGAATATTCCCCAGGCTTCTCCACGAGCCGAGAGAAGAGATTGCTGAGCCTCTGGCTAGGATCTTTATGTCCCCGTTGTCCACGGGAATGGTACGGGAGGATTGGAAGGAGGCGAATGTTGTCCCCCTGCTCAGAAAAGTTAGCAAGGATAATCCGACTAATTATGGACCAGTGAGCCTTACGTCTATGGTGGGAAAGCTGTTGGAAAAGATTCTTAGAGATAGAATCTATAGGTATTTAGAGAATCATGGTCTGATCAGAGACAGTCAGCATAGCTTTGTGAAGGCAGATCATGTCTAAAAAGCCTGATAGAGATTAGGGAACTAGGGCTTTACCCTTTGGAGAGAAGGAGGGTGAGAAGAGACATGATATAGGTGTACAAGATAACATGAGGAATAGATAGAGTGGATAGCCAGCGCCTCTTCCCCAGGGCACCACTGCTCAGTACAGAGGACACGGCTTTAAGGTAACGGGTGGGAAGTTCAAGGGGGATATTAGAAGAAGGATTTTAACTCAGAGAGTGGTTGGTGCGTGGAATGCACTGGCTGAGTCAGTGGTGGAGGCAGATACACTAGTGAAGTTTAAGAGACTACTAGACAGGTATATGGAGGAATTTAAGGTGGGAGAATATATGGGAGACAAGGTTTGATGGACGGCACAACATTGTGGCCGAAGGGCCTGTGCTGTGCTGTACTGTTCTCTATTCTATGTTCAGTTATTCCTGACGAAGGGTATCGGCCCGAAACCTCGACTGTATCTCTTCCTAGAGTTGTTGCCTGGCTGCTGCGTTCACCAGCAACTGTTATGAGTGTTGCTTGAAATACCAGCATTTGCAGATTTCCTCGTGGTTGAACGTTTGAATGGGCGGGCCGCTGACGTTGTGAGAGCCGTCCGGTTAAAATATCCACTCACAAACGTGAGCTATTACCTTTGAACACTGGAAAGCTCTGTGGTCCGACAGGAAACCAAATGGATCTCATGGTGGTATTTCGGAACATGCGTCCGGAGAAGGGGAAGATATGCTCTGTTTTTAATTTCCGACTAGAGTGGTAGCTAAATTTCTTGCAGCGCAGAGTGGTAATCCATGCGGCTGAGCTGCACCCTTTAGGAATGAACCAGATAGCCAATGGTGCCCAATCTCATGAACCTGAATGCTTATGGTCTTCAATAGTCCAGCAAGACGTGCGCCATCCATTTATTGCAGAGCTGCTGTGCGAGAAGATTCGGGTACACTACCACTTGGGCAGCCTTCGAAAAGGGAGACCTGGCAGAGGCGGAGAAGACGAACCATGCGTCATCTGGAGTTTAAGAAACAAATCTTATACCAGGTCACGTCCTTCTAAGACCGACCTCGCCGTTGCCAGTAGGTTCTGCAGAATTGCGTAAAAGATAATTCTTGATGACTGTAGATAATTTGGGGGTGGGAAAAAAGCAATGGATTGCTCAGAAACCGGTTTTACTGGCCCAAGATGAAATCGGAGGACGAAGAATAGTCCAGGTCGTGCTTTCGATGCATACGGCAGAAGACGTTACTTACGCGGGCAGCTCCCTTGTCCCACTTGCAGAGTGCGGGGCCTCTGGACGTGGTGTGTATGTATGTCCTGTCAAAAGAACCGAATGCCAGCAACACGACAAATGGCCTAGTCATTACGGACCACTACACCAGGTATGCTCAGGCTATTCCGCTCAAACACCAGAGGAATCCTCCGGTGGCAAAAGTGTTATGGTTGAAGTATTGCATCTAGTTTGGCCGTCCCAGTTAGATACATAATGATCAGGGACGGAATTCCGAGAGCAGACTCATCCATGAGTTACTGGGCCTGCTTGGATTCGAGAAGCCTTATCACACGCAGGGTGATCCCAGGCCAGAGATATTTAAAGGGATCTTGCTACACATGCTCGGGAACTTGGAGATCAGCAAGAATAGCAGGTGGAGTCAACATATATTGGTATCTGGCGCACAGTTATAGCTACACATAAAATGAAGTTGCTGGGTACTCGCCATACTACCTCATGTTTGAGCGCGAGACGAGATTGCCCTTTAATCGTTGTTTTGGACTGATGAGGGTGACTTACCACCGAGGACATATCTGAAATGTGTGTCTGACATGAGAACAGCTGTAAAGGACTTATGAATCAGCTGGGGTTGCGGCTGCCTATCAGAATTAAGGGAATAAGATGACTATATGTTGAACAGGTGACGTTCTCCCAACTCCTTCCCTGTAACAAGGGACTACATAAGTAATTTGCGGCTACCTGGAAAGCATAAATTCGCTGATCGTAGGGCGGCTACGCCCTATGTAGTGGAGAGTCAGGTGACAAACCTGTTAGTTTTCCTGGTTAAATCAAAATATGGGTATGGGCCTGTCAAGATTCTCCATCGGAACCACCTGTTGCCCCAGAGTTAAGAGGTGCAGGTAGACCCAGAGCCTGACTTGGAGACTACATCAAATAAGAGGACTTTGCGGAAATGCGGGGCGACTACATGGCGCCCAGCAGTCGAGGATAGGGCGGCTCCCACACCTGAAAGTTTTATTGATCCGGTTGATGAGGACATGGATGTGTGTTATAAATTATTAAAAGACAATAAGACAAAGGAGCAGAAGTCGTCCATTCGGCCCATCGAGTCTGCTCCACAATTCCATCATGAGCTGATCCATTCTTCCATTTATCCCACTCCCCCGCCTTCTCACCATAACCTTTGATGCCCCGGCTATTCAGATACCTGCCTTAAATGAACCCAATAACTTGAATTCATTGCCGCCAGTGGCAACAAATTCAATAGATTCACCACCCTCTGGCTAAAAAAAAAAAAAAAAAAAAAAATCTTTGCATCTGTGTTCTGAATAGGCGCCGTTCAATCCTCAAGTCATGCCCTCTCGTACGAGACTCCTCCTGAATGGGAAACAACTTTGCCATATCCACTCTGTCGAAATGTTTCTATAGGTTCGCCCTTTATTCTTCTAGACTCCAAGGAATACAGTACAAGAGCAGACAAACGTTCCTCATATATTAACCCTCTCATTCCAGGAATCATTCAAAGTGAATCTTCCCTGTACCCTCTCCAACGTCAGCCCGTCCTTTCTTACATAGGAAACCACAACTGCACATAGTACTCCAAGTGAGGTCCCGCCAGCGCATTATAGAGCCTCAGCATAACATCCCTGCTCCTATAGTCTATTCCTCCAAAAGTGAATGCCAATATAGCATTCGCCTTCTTCACCACCGACTCAACCAGAAGGTTAACCTTAAGGGTATCCTGTACGAGGTGTCCCAAGTCCCGTTGAATCTCAGAACTTTGAATTGTCTTCCCATTTAAACAGTAGTCGCCCCGTTTATTTCTTCTGCTAGAGTGCATAACCATACACTTTCCAACATTGTATTTCATTTGCCACTTCTTTTCCCAGTCTTCCAATCTATCGAAATCTCTGTGCAGACTCTCTGTTTCCTCAGCATTACCGACCCCTCCACATACAACGTAAAAAGAAGCAGCCCCAAGACGGACCCCTGTGGAACACCGCTGTTAACCGGTAGCCAACTCGAATAGGAACCCTTTATTCCCAAACTCTGTTTCCTGCCAATCAACCAACGCTCTATCCACGTATGTAACTTTCCGGTAATTCCATGGGCTCTTATCTTGTTAAATAGTTATATATGCTGTATATCCCTAACTTCTCATTTGTTGAGGAAGAGACTCCTGGTCCTTCTCCCATTGAGTCAAGTGAAGTAGGGAGCGGGCTATCTGTGGGCAGCCTGGATTTGGCCACGGGAGGTGGGCACGAGTGACGGATCAGGGAAGGTTCCGTCAGGTAGACTGGAGGTGTCCACCGTAATGTCTGAAACTGCAGAGTTATATGAGTGGGTGCGCAGGTCACAGATAATTAGGTGACCAGCGGATAGACTAGCCTACGTAACCCTAGGGGAACAGTGCGTAACGCCTACCGTTTTGGGGAGTGTTTTACGAAGATTGGGCTTTGTGTTTTGCAGGAAGTGTTGGCGAATTATCTCAAAGTTAGAAGGACATGACTAAATTTGTTGGGGGGAGCGGATAACACGCCATAAGTTTTCACTGCTGATGTATTGAACTGCGTGTAATGTTTCGCTGTCAATTTAATGTTCTCTGTAGCAGCAATGTTTGTGTTATGAATAAAGATAGCGGGGCTTTGGAATGCGGGTGGTAGCCAATGAGAGAAATTGTGTTCTTTCTTGTGAGCCAAGGAGAGATATTTTCGCGGTCTTTTGCCGGTGTGATATAAGGAGGGAAGACGAGAAAGGAGCGCTTTGCTAGACCTGCAAACTGAGTGGACTTGGTGCGATGGCCGAAGGTCAGGGTCGATGGGAGTAGGACGAAAGTGGTCGAACGACCTTATCACTGAGATCCAACCTTGCGTATTAGACTGTTTCATGAGAACGGGGCCTTTTTTTTTTCTTTTTTGTTTTCTTTACCAACCATATAATAAAATTAATAATTTTAAAACCTCAATCGTTTAATCGCATATTGTGCATTGTGGTTATTTCATGGTACTGATTTGTAACATGGACATATCGCGCAGCATCCACCCAGAAGAGATTTCTTAAGTTCGGCCGGGCAGGGGGCTATCATCTCGTATATTAACTGCTAACCAAAGCGAGAGTTATATCCTTGAAACCCATAAGGTAACATGTCAGACAACGGAGCTCGGTATAACGTGGTGATTAATGCGTCCTGAATTCTAAAAAAAAACTATAACATCCGTGAGAGATAGTCGATGATACAAAATGTGATTACTATTTCAGGTGACGAACATTCTGAACCTGTGACATGAGCTGTGGTATTATTTATCTCTCAACTGGAATAAGGGGGAAAAAATAATTTGAAGAGCAACTGCCCCCAGTTGAAGTCTCGTCAATTTAAAACCGAGGGAAACAGCGAGAATGAACGTTACTTGGAATAAATAGGTCCTGAGGCATGATCCGAGGATATACGGAAGAACATCGGTGCTACTCAGTTAGATACGTCAGGTCATCAAACCTCACAAAAAGGGAAGTGCTTTCTGAGACTCTTCGTTTCCAGCAGCCCACTATATTTTCTCTGCGTTCTTAAGCGTCTCTTAAGTCTCATACTACACAATCTCTTGCAAGTCATTGAATCATTTGTTAAAGTGAGCATATTATGATTAGGCTACGGAATACAATTCCTGAAATGTGATTACAAATAACCAATAGAAAGTATTTCTGAACCCCAATGTAGACAAATCTATTTACCTTTCCAACGCCCCAATCAGTTTGTTTCTTTATCGATTTTTCCCTAACCAAATATCCTCCGAATTGACTATGGCACTGTCTTTTGCTTCTGAGTTCACCAAAGATATTATTCAATGATTATTCAAAACGTCATACGTATCATATGGTTAAAGCGTATTATGGCAAAAAAATTAAAAAAAAACAGCAGGGAATGCTTGTTACCGCGATCAGCCTCAACACATTTGATCATTTATGTTCAATTTCATCGTTGTACACCATGCTTCATTTCCCTGTTTGTGCACTTGCAACAACTGAATGCGTTACCATTTTCTGAAGTAATTAAAATAAGAGCAGCACTTCAGTTTTCCTTTAGGTATGATTTCTATGATCTGAACACGGTGCCCTATTATGTTTTAATAATGGCAGTCATGGGACAATGTACTTTACGCTATTATTTCGCAGATAGTTTGATATAAATTTCGCCCTTTTCGCTGCCGTTCCTGAGGTTTGAAGGAGGAAAAAGGGATAACAGATCAATTCAGTCCTGGCAGCTCAATTCTCCTAATGATAATAATAATTAAAAAAAAAACATGTAATCGGATTTTTTCTTAAAAAAAAAAGTAATGACGACGGAGGCAAACAGACCGTTTCCCGGGCTTTGTGAAGTAATTCAATGTTTGTAAACATTTAAACTCTAAAGAAGGCCATAAAACGTGCCCAGTGGAGGTATATCGGTGTTCTATCACGATCGCGAGGTAATAGAGTCTCCAACAAGACTTCCAAGGCTTGCTTATATTTATGTCTAGTCTCTGCATCGAGCTGTAGCCTCTAGTAAGAAACACGTTTCCGTCTATTTTGTTTTTTTAGGTACACATTCAAAATCAATGACAACTAAGTTTCAGCTAATGATTTATTTAATGTCCCGTTATTTTCCTCCGACGCTCCAATGTAGACGGCACGGTCCGCAGCTCTCATTGCAAGCAGTGGAAATCCTCATTTTCTCTCGTTTTAGCCTGCTCACAACCTTATTTCTTCGTGTATATATATATTTTTTTCTTTACACCGCTTGTTTTGAATTTAACTGGTCAATAGTCAGTCACAGAAAAATGCAAAAGTCTGCGCACCCTTGGTCAAAATTTCGGTGCCTGTGAATAGCTAAGCAAGTCAAAGATGACCTGATTTCCAAAAGACATAAAGTTAAAGATGACACATTTATATAATATTTTGAGCAAGATTACTATTTTTTTTCCATCTTTTACAGTTACAAAATAGGAAAAAAAGGAAACTGTCCTAAAGTAAAAGTCTGGGACCCTTGCATGGTCAGTACTTAGTAACAGACCGTTTGTTAATTATCAAAGCTTGTAAACACTATCTGTAACCAGCTTAGAGATTTTCAATTCTTGTTAGGGGGATTTTCCACCAATCTTCCTTGCAAAAGGGATGTAGTTCTGTGAGATTCTTGGACCGTCGTTCATGCACTGCTCTTTTGTGGTCTATCCACAGATTCTCGACCATGTTTAGGTCGGTGTTGAGGCCCATGTTGAGGCCCATGGCAAAACCTTCAGCATGCGCCTCTTGAGGTAGTCCATTGTGGATGTTCAGGTGTGTTAAGGATCATTATCCTGTTGCAGGAGCCATTCTCTTTACATCTTCAACTTTTTTTTTAACAGACTGTTTGATGTTTGCTTCCAGAATTTACTGGCATTTAATTGAATTCATTGTTCCCTCAAGCAGTAAAATATTCCCCGTTCCAATGGCTGCAACACAAGCCAAAAACATGCTCGATCCAAACCCGTGTTTAACATTGGAGAAACATACATCAAAGTTGCTGGTGAACGCAGCAGGCCAGGCAGCATCTATAGGAAGAAGCGCAGTCGACGTTTCAGGCCGAGACCCTTCGTCAGGACTAACTGAAGGAAGAGTGAGTAAGGGATTTGAAAGCATTGGAGATGTGTTTTTCATAAAATTCTGCACCTTCTTTTCTCCAAACATACCTTTGCTCATGGCGTCAAAGAGAATTCAATCTTAACTTCATTACTCGTCAGGAATTGTTTCCAAAATGCATGAGGCTTGTTTACATGTTCTTTTGCAAATGTATGTGCTGTATATTGTGGTGACAACGCAGAAAAGCTGTTTTTTTCCTGATGACTCTGTAATGCAAGTCATATTTATACAGGTGATGCTGCACAGTAGAACAGTGCATCAGCACTCCAGAAGAAGAATTATCTTCCTGCTCGTCTTTTGCAGTGAAACGGCTGTTTTGATTTGCCTTTCTAGCAATCGTACGAGCAGTTCTCCCGGAAAATTTTCTTGGCCTTCCAGACCTCAACTTGACCTTTACCGGTCCTGTTAACTGCCAATTCTTAATTACGCTAGGAACTGAGGAGACGACTTCATGAAATCGCTTTACTATCTTCTTTTAACCTTCGCCTGCTTTGTGGGCATAGTTACTTTTTAATTTTCAGAGTGTTAGGCAACTGCTTAGAGGGGCCCATGGCTACTGATTGTTGGGAAATTGTTTGAGGAGTCAGGGTATTTTTAAAGCTTTGAAATATTCATCACATGGCTTTTTCTAACGATGAGTGTGACAAGCCAGAGCCGTAACAAGTTAATTAAGGTCTGAATACTTGTTACAAGTTATCTGATAGCTCATAAACTTGTGGTGCCCACACATTTGCATGGGGCACCTTTCCTTTTTTCTCTCTCTCTATAATTGTACAAAACAAAAAAAATACACTAATCATTCTTCATATTAAAAAAAAACGTTTCAGCTTTAACTTTACGACTTTTGGAGATCAGTTAATCTTCTACTCACTTAAGTATTCACAGTAAAAGATATTTTGAACAGAGCTGTTCAAAATTCTGTATGCCACTGTATCTACTTGATCGTACTTATTTTTTGTTTTCTTTATTACTTTTCTGCATCGATATGATACTCGACGTTGGAAAAGGGTGTTTCGAACCAGAGGAGGTAACAAAGATAGTTAATGACTACCTTGTTTTTTCCTTCAGTATTCGTGGAAAAGGATCTTGACGATTTAAGGAATATTTACAGCGGATTTAACAGCTTGAGTAGAGAGGCATGAAGAAAGAGGATATGCTGGAACTTTGACAAGGCATCAAGTTGGATAAATCTCCCGAATCGGAAGAGGTGCACTATAGGCTACAGTGCGAGGCTAGGGAAAAGATTGCTGAACCTCTGGCAATGATCGTTGCATGGTCAATAGGGACGTGAGAGCTTACGGATGATTGGAGGGTTGCAGTTGGTGTTCCGTTTTTCAAGAAAGGGAGGGGAGATAGCCAGGGAAATTATAGACTAATAAGCCTTACCTTAATTGTTGGTAAATTTATGGAAAATATTCTGAGGCAGCATTTATGAACATTTAAGGAGTCATAAAATGATTAGGAATACCCCATTTGGCTTTGTCAAAGTCATGTCGTGTCTTACGAGCCGGATTAAATATTTTTAGGATGTGACTAAGCACAGTGATGAAGGCAAAGCAGTAGATGTAGTGTCTGTGGATTTCAGCAAGACAGTTGATATGGTCCTCATGCAAGGCATCATTGGGAATATAAGGAGGCATTGGATCCAATGGGACCTTGCTTTGTCGATCCAGAAATAGCTTCCCCTACAAGGCAAAGTGCTCTGTAACCAATGTCGTGTCTCATAAATCAGTTCCTGCATATCTCCTTTTCGAGATTTTTATAAATGAACTTATGAGGAAGTGGAGGGATCGGTTAGCAAATTTGCAAATAACACAACGGTTAGGGGTGTGTGGATACTCTATAGGGTTATCAGAAGTTACAGCGGGACATCGATGGATACAGATTTGATCTGGGACGTGGCAGATGCAGTCCAAACTCAGATAGGTGTCCGGTTGTTCATTTTGGAGCAAATATGATGGCAGAATATAGCATCACACATAAAAGTTGCTGGTGAACGCAACAGGCCGGGCAGCATCTCTAGGAAGAGGTACAGTCGACGTTTCGGGCCGAGAACCTTCGACAGGACTAACTGAAAGAAGAGCTAGTAAGAGATTTGAAAGTGGAAATGGGAGGGGGAGATCCGAAATGATAGGAGAAAACAGAAGGGGGAGGGATGGAGACAAGAGCTGGACAGTTGATTGGCAAAAGGGATATGAGAGGATCATGGGACAGGAGGCTTCGGGAGAAAGAAAAGAGGGAGGGCGGAAAGCCCAGAGGATGGGCAAGGGATATAGTAAGAGGGACAGAGGGAGAAAAAAAATGTGTGTATATAAAGAAATAACAGATGGGGTACGAGGGGGAGGTGGGGCATTAGTGGAAGTTTGAGAACTCAATGTACCACTTCCTAGAAATGCTCCCTGGCCTGCCGCATTTACCAGCAACTTTTCTGTGTGTGTTGCTTGAAATTCCAGCATCTGGCGATTTCCTCGTGGTGGCAGAATATTGTGTGGATTATTAGAGCGATCTTTGCTTCCGAATCGAGAGGACACTCAACACTGCTGCGCAGATTTACTCTGCAGCCTCCATCAACATTGGGACTGAGTTTCAGAGCTGAGAGGTATTTATACAGCTACATAGGACCCTAGTCAGGCACCAATGAGTACCTGCACAGTTTTGGTGATCTTACATCAGGAAGGATGTGGAAATTGTAGAAAGTGTGCAGAGGAGATTTACAAGGATGTTGCCTGGATTGGTAGCATGGCTTATTAGAATAGGTTGAGTGAACTCTGAAGAGGCGGAAGATGTTACGTGATCGTATAAAGTTGGATAAGATTATGAGAGGCATTGATCGTGTGGATAATCAAAGGCTTGTTCCCAGGGCTGAGATATCTAACTGAAGAGGAAACAGTTTTAATTGCTTGGATCTACGTACAGAGGAGATGTCAGGACAAATTGTCTTTTTTTTTTTGTTTGTTTGTTTGTTTTTTGTAACGCAGAGAGTGGTTAATGCGTGGAACAGGCTGCCGACGACTGTAGTGGATCCGATAGAGTCTTTTAACAATCTCCTGCCTGTTTAGATTCCTATCTTTTAACAGATAGGAACGTGGAGCTTAGAAATCTAGATGACTGTAGTTAACCCCAGGTAATTTCTCAAGTAAGCACTTGTTCGGCATAACACTTTGGGCCGGAAAGCCTGTATTGTACTGGAAGTGTTCTATATTTCTATCTTTCTATAGGTTTCTTTGTAAGGCTGCTGTAGAGGTAAAATAAATCACGACATACGAGGGCTATATTATAACTGGTTTTAATTCGAATCTTATTTTTCTATGAAACATATATAAAATCCGGAAAACTGACAGAAATCACAAATTTAATATCACAAATGATACCGGGGTATAAAGTATATATGATCACCATAATTCGATAGGATATAAGAGAAGAATTAGGTTATTTGGCACATCGTGTCCACTCTGCCATTTCATCATGCTTCTCAATTCATGCACTGGTAGAAGAGAATATCATCCTTCGCCAAAGTTAAAACTTCACGACAACCACTTTCAATATTTATTTCCTCCATTGTAACCGTCTTCCCTGCGCAAAAAAAACGTGCACGTGATTTCTTGCTTCCTGCCCGTCCATCCTCTCTCGCTCTGTCTCACTCACACACTCCCTTACTCACACTCATTCTCTCTCTCTCGTACATATGCACTCACATCCTTTCTCTCACTCATTCTCTCCATCTATTTCTATGTTTCTGTCTTCCTATCACCTTTATTCTCTCTCTTATTCTCTCTCTCTCTCCATGCACTTTTTAACTGAGAGCCGTTGTTTCTATTTTCAATAGAGATTTCACATTGGAACAGCAACAGACAGATATGCTAAAAACAGCATTCCATGCACTGCTGAGAAATTCGTACCGTACTACTGAAAATAACGAGGAGTTATGATTGGTGGAGAAGCAAGGTCCAGAATCAACTCAGACTCATTTTCGACAGAAGAAGAACACACAATTACAATCCAAATGCTAGATCACAAATACTAGGACTGGAGATGAAAGTCCCATGATTGAGCACTGACTGCTCATCATGACGCTCTTCCCTACTATTCACAATAAAGTAACGTGATAGGCAATAATTAGCTGTCTGTGTCTTAAATGTAGAATGGGGTATATGTAGCATTTTC
This sequence comes from Mobula hypostoma, assembly GCF_963921235.1. NCBI lineage: Eukaryota > Metazoa > Chordata > Chondrichthyes > Myliobatiformes > Myliobatidae > Mobula > Mobula hypostoma. The sequence continues at coordinate 22,869,557 of NC_086106.1, forward strand.
CTTTGGCTCAATAGCAGTTTACTGAGGCGTATAAGTTGGAGAACAGCTTGAATTTAGCAGTTGATTTGTGAACACATTACATGTCAGATTAGCTGGAAAGTTGCAAGTATTATAGCTTCGTTAACTGGATTTTTTTTTTATTCGCCACTCCTGTGTAATGTTAAATCTTTCCTTTTCGATCACCTGATGTCATCGCCTAAGGGCGCCTCTGGAGACCACTCGCGTGATCACTGCTTTTTGAAGCCCGGTTGTGTATCTGTAATGAAACCATTTGGCGTCATCGCGCGAAGGTACCTGGCAGAATCAGAGAGGCGAGCCCCGGTGTTTGTAAAAGTAACATGGCGACAACTCTTGTCTAATAAAAGAGAACATATTTCCGGCCAACCGGGTGGACGGTCGCTCTTAGAAATCAGAGCTTAGATTTTTTTTTTCTTCAACTTTAAATTTCGGCCTGTACCGGGAACATGAGTGTACCAGAATGCAGCACCACTGTTGTAAGCTGCATATTAGAGTCAATTGATCAGTTTATGGTTTGTCCTACTTCAACCGTCAGTTCAGGCTGTTTTCCGTTACTAGCTCCTCGCTGCAATACCCTGCAAAAAACAACAGAACAGATTTAGAAATCTGAGGGCATGTCAAAACCGAGCGGCGTACATTAGATTCTTAATTTTAGACCCACCTGGATGTGCGAGAATTACTATCACAACAACATGTGCGAAGTACATGGTGTTGTCTTGAAAAGCAGATAACAGAACGAGTTCAAGTGCATGTACGAGAATGTACATCTCACCAATTGGATAATTAATTTGGTTCTGTCTTCACTAAGGAGGACATAAATAATCTTCCAGAAATAGTAGAGGACAGGGGGTCAAGTGAAATTGAGGAACTGAGCGAAATACATGTAAGTAGGAAAGTGGTGTTGGGTAAACTGAAGGGATTGAAGGCAGATAAATCCCCAGGGACCAGATGGTCTGCATTCCAGAGTGCTTAAGGAAGTAGCCCAAGAAATAGTGGATGCATTAGTGATAATTTTTCAAAACTCATTAGATTCTGGACTAGTTCCTGAGGATTGGAGTGTGGCTAATGTAACCCCACTTTTTAAAAAACGAGGGCGAGAGAAACCGAGGAATTATAGACCGGTTAGTCTAACGTCGGTGGTGGGGAAACTGCTGGAGTCAGTTATCAAAGATGTGATAACAGCACATTTGGAAAGCGGTGAAATCATCGGACAAAGTCAGCATGGATTTGTGAAAGGAAAATCATGTCTGACGAATCTCATAGAATTTTTTGAGGATGTAACTAGTAGAGTGGATATGGGAGAACCAGTGGATGTGGTATATTTGGATTTTCAAAAGGCTAATGACAAGGTCCCACACAGGAGATTAGTGTGCAAACTTAAAGGGCACGGTATTGGAGGTAAGGTATTGATGTGGATAGAGTATTGGTTAGCAGACAGGAAGCAAAGAGTGGGAATAAACGGGACCTTTTCAGAATGGCAGGCAGTGACTAGTGGGGTACCACAAGGCTCAGTGCTGGAACCCCAGTTGTTTACAATATATATTAATGACTTGGATGAGGGAATTAAATGCAGCATCTCCAAGTTTGCGGATGACACGAAGCTGGGCGGCAGTGTTAGCTGTGAGGAGGATGCTGAGAGGATGCAGGGTGACTTGGATAGGTTGGGTGAGTGGGAAAATGTATGGCAGATGCAAGTTAATGTGGATAAATCTGAGGTTATCCACTTTGGTTGCAAAAATAGGAAAACAGATTATTATCTGAATGGTGGCCGATTAGGAAAAGGGGAGGTGCAACGAGACCTGGGTGTCATTATACACCAGTCATTGAAAGTGGGCATGCAGGTACAGCAGGCGGTGCAAAAAGGCAAATGGTATGCTGGCATTTATAGCGAGAGGATTCGAGTACAGGAGCAGGGAGGTACTACTGCAGTTGTACAAGGCCTTGGTGAGACCACACCTAGAGTATTGTACGCAGTTTTGGTCCCCTAATCTGAGAAAAGACATCCTTGCCATAGAGGGAGTACAAAGAAGGTTCACCAGATTGATTCCTGGGATGGCAGGACTTAAATATGAAGAAAAACTGGATGAACTGGGCTTGTACTCGTTGGAATTTAGAAGATTGAGGGGGGATCTGATTGAAACGTATAAAATCCTAAAGGGATTGGACAGGCTAGATGCAGGAAGATTTTTCCCGATGTTGGGGAAGTCCAGAACAAGGGGCCACAGTTTGAGGATAGAGGGGAAACCCTTTAGGACCGAGATTAGGAAAAACTTCTTCACACAAAGAGTGGTGAATCTGTGGAATTCTTTGCCACAGGAAACAGTTGAGGCCAGTTCATTGGCTATATTTAAGAGGGAGTTAGATATGGTCTTTGTGGTTACGGGGATCAGGGGAATTGGAGAGAAGGCTGGTGCAGGGTTCTGAGTTGGATGATCAGCCATGATCATAATAAATATCGGTACATGCTCGAAGGGCCGAATGGCCTACTCCTGCACCTATTTTCTATGTTTCTATGTTTCTATGTTTCTATGTGTCATGATGCACATACATATCATTCTCCTCATTCAGATTTGGGCTATCAAAGTGGTAAGTATCGGTTGGCACAAAGAAACCTTGGTCAACGTCATCTGAATCATCTACTTTTGAGGTACATTCGGAATTTCAATGTACGACAAAATATCAGAATATGTCAGCAGTTGCAGAAGAGTAAGTACACATCCTAAAAATGTCTTCTTTTACTCTGGGGATTAACAATGGACAGATACATGCATGAAATGTTTTCTCTCTCGCTCTCGTCTGCTACAGGAAATAGATAATATGAGAATAGACATTTATTACTGGAAACTTGTTATGTGGGTTAGTTTACCTGTTTGAAGAAATCTGCTTCAAATGCGTCAATCGAATGACCTTTATTCTCTCTCTCTCCCCCCCTCTCTTTATCTACCCACCCTCCCCCCATGCACTTGAATACAACACCGTTGTTTCTATTGTAAGTAGAGTTGTTTCATTGCCTCAGCAACAACGCTACCTGACCAAAAACAGCACTAAGCGCACAGCAGTGGACTAAAACTCCGGCCATGAAACAGGAAAGATGAGATTATATATTGTCAGGAGTGGGCTATCCATGATGGTGAAGCCAGGTGCAGCGCCAGGTCTAGTATTAACTCAGACTCATTGCCGTATAAACAATAAGACAGATCCGAAATCCAAATACTACGTAACAAACATTTGTACTGGGAATGAAAGAGTCATGACTGAGCACCGTGTGCTCCTCGTAAGGGCCTTAACCACAGCTCTTCCACGAGGGAATGTGGCAGGCATTTATTGCCAGTCTGGGTATTAAATCTACAACAGCAGATCCTCATATTCGGGTTAATTAGAACGCTAAAACCTGAACATATGCTGCTGTTCTTTCGGTACCAAGACATATATGAGGCAATTTGTGTCAGCTCAGTTTTCGATAACCGACATGGATCCGCAGTTGAACAGGTTGTATTCAGCAGCGGATTTGAGCCCTGTGACATTTCAGATTGTAAGGAGCATTGCCAGTATTATTGCTTTGCTCATTGTAAGCGACGGTTTTAATTCAGTATAACTGTATCCGCCCGCATGTTTCTTCTTTTTTTCTCATTCAGCTAGATTCAATGTGTCAGAGTGCCCTTTGGAGACAGCAGGCTTGATTCTCCGGGTATTTTTGATGGTCTGTAGCTGTTCTGAACCAACATAAGCATCAAAGCACAAAGATACGTGGCGGAATCTGAAACAAGACCCCGGCGGTGCTGAAAGTAAAATACCTACCATTTATGTCTAATACAACAGAAAACTTGATGGCAAATGGCGAGATCTTTGCTCACAGAGAGTGGTGGGAGTATGGAATGAGCTGCCAGAAGAGGTGGTAAATGCGGATTCTTTTTTAACATTTAAGAATAAATTGGACGGATACGTGGATGGGAGGTGTATGGAGGGATATGGTCCGTGTGCAGGTCAGTAGGACTAGGCAGAAAATGGTTCGGCACAGACAAGAAGGGCCAAAGAGCCTGTTTCTGTGCTGTAGTTTCTATGGTTCTATGGTCCTATGGTTCGAAATCAGTGCTGAGTTGTTTTTTTTATTCTTTTTTTATTTGAAATTTCGGCGCTGTCTTGGGAAACTCAGCGTACCGAAAACAGTACCACTATCGTAAACTGCGGAATAGGTGCAGTTGAGCGGTATTGTTTGTCCTTCCTCTGCCGTTAGTTCAGACGGTTGATGGGATACTGGTTCCTCGACACAAGCTCCTGTAAGAAAACACAACACAGTTAGCAATGTGAGGGTAAATCAAAGCCACATGGCACACTAAGAATTCATAATTTTAGACCCACTTAGAAGCATGAGAATTACTATCATTGCTGGATGTGCGACGTGTCACATGACCGACGACAATGTATATAAAATATAGTCAGGTTTTATAAAAACAAACACAGATTTATAAAAATAGCAAAGCGTATTTAAACGACTGACTTAACCGGAAGTTATCTGCTCTACGGCAAGTCTGGAACAATTCTTAAAAGGGTAAATGCAAAAATAGTTCTTGAAGTGGTAAATTCGAACACAGTTCTTAGAATGGTAAATTAGAAAATCCAAGAGATTTATACAGCCAATTTGGAGAGACTTTCCTGAAGTAATTTTTTTCCTCGTGAACGTGGCACTACTGTTGATCCCAGCCGGAACCTGCCTTGTCCGCAGGATTCACAACGACGGAAGTAGATGGGTGCAAGGGAACTGACCTTTTCCTCTGGAGAATAGACACTGCTCTATCCTTACTAGTTGAGCAGAGTATATCTCAGTTGCAGAACATTTTTTGTTGAACGAACATTCAATAAAGGTCGATCCTCTCCAAAACCACCAAAAGATATCAGCTTTAATCTGCTCAGCGAATCCCTGCACTTTGGTATGTTCTTCAGTCTCCAATACGACTTATAACAGAAAGTAGAACTCCACCTAAAAATGAAACTGCGTCATAGGGCGAATACGCAGCAGAACGGAGTATCTGACGAATTAAATAACGAACTAAGCTTGAAACTCTACTTGAAAAAAACTAACAGCGTCCACAAGGGTTCCCCATTTTATACCCGTGGTGAACATGTCATCACCTGACCTCACACTGGCGGGAACTTTACACCACCCCACCATCACATGATCATTGCTTCATGCTCATGATAAGCTCAATTACATCATGGCCATAAGGCAGTCACAAGTTACCCATGCGGTATTTAACAGAAGCAAATTCTGTTGTCTTGACAGATTCAAGTTTATATATAAGAACACACCTACAAAAAGAGGTGGTTTTATTTTGCCGATTAATAGCTTTCTTCTCATTCAGGATTGGCGTTTCCCAAAGCCAAGACAGGCGTGTCACAAATCATCTTCGTCTACCTCATTTGATGCATGTCATTAGAGGTGCATTTTTTTTTAATTTTCAACGTACCTGAAAATATCGTATGAAATCACAAATAGCTGGAGTGTCAGTACAACTGATCTAAATTTCCTTTTTTTTTACTGTGGGGATTAACATGGGGAGATGCTGCATGAAGCATTTCTCTCTTTCTCTCTCGCGCGCGTCAGAGGACAGATAATATGAGAGTAAAACGTAAGTCCCGGGCCTGTGTGATGTTGGGGAAGAATACTCGTCCGTCGATAGCTTCCAGTACTATGCCGTCCATTATAGACCCGTTTGAAATATGCAGCTTCTATTTCCTATTGATCGTGTTGCGTTTGTCTGCAAGACACTCATTTTCACACTGAGGTCGCGAGCAGCGTTGAATAACTATTCGGAAATTAATCCTCAGAGTTAGCGGAGCAGACAGGTTCTCTCAGCGATGCATCAAGCTTGCTAAAGAGTTGGTTCTGTCGTTTGTGTAGCATCGAGGACTTCGACTTTTGTTCGAATCCTTCACTGCTTATAAATGGATGATTGAAGTGGTTATTCACAGTCAATGTCTTCTGTCTCATCATCACACCTGTGTTCGGCCGTCACTGTAGGTACATACAAAGATTATTGAAACCTGCAACGACTCTGTGCTAAGTATATTCTATATTGAAAAAAAAAATTCATTTAAATATTCAGCAAATTGGCATTAAATGCCTTATGCAAGAGTACAAATTTAAGATGTGAATACACTTTAACATGCGAGAATTCTGGTGTAGGGACATTCTCTCTCTCTCTCTCTCGCTCTCTACTTCTATCTATTTTCCCCCATTCGCTCATTATCTCTGATTGTGCACTTTCAATTGAAAACCATAGATTCCATCTTCAGTAGATTTGTTCTATTGTAACAACAGTAAAGCTGGATACCAAAAGCAGAACTTCATGGATTACAGTGGAATAAAAAAAAAGATGAGATTAGATTGTCACAGGAGAGCTATGATCGGTGGTGAAGCCAACTCAGACTCAGACTTGATATAAATATGAAATCACAGCCGAATTGATAGATCACAACCATCAGCATTATGAATTGAAGGCCCATGTTTGTACACGGAGTGCTCATCGTGTGCCACTTAACCACAGATTATCCACGAAGTAATGCGGCAGGAAATAATTGGATGTCTGGGTGTTAAATATATAGCAGCAGGGAACCGTACAGCGGGGAATAAGAGTGCCGAATGCAAGACCCATGACTTTGCTTCGTCGGGACCATGGCTTATATGAAGCAATTGATGTTGGCTTACTTTTGCATTTTCGATGTAGATCACTGGTTGAACAGGTTCAATTGAGCAGCAGATTTTTGTTCACAATGACAATTCAGGTTATAGGGAATTTCGTTAGTATTACAGCTTTGCTGATTGTAAACACCATTTTAATTTGCTGTTCATGTGCACGCTTAACTCTTTCTTCTTTTCTATCGATCAGCCATGTTCAACGCGTTTGGGAGATCCCTGGAGACAACATGCTGGATCCTCTGTATGTTTGTCCGGATCTATCGCTATTATAAACTAATGTGGGCATCATGGTACAAAGATACATGGCAGAATCAGAGGCGAGAGCCACAGCAATTGTTAAAGTCACATGCCGACTATTTGTGTCTAATAGAACTTTAAACGTGTCTGGAAAATCGGGAGATCGCTCCTCAAAACCACTGCTGAGTTTTTAAATTAGAACTTTCGACCATGTCCCAGAAAACTGAATGTATCAGAAAGCCGTAGTGCTTCCGTAAACTGCGGAATAGTTACAGTTGAGGGTTACAGTTAGCCCTTCCTCAGCCGTTAATACAGGCGGTTTCTGGAATACTGTCTCCTCGCCGCAAACGTTTGGAAGAACAAAAGGACAAACAAAACAAATAGCACAATTAGCAGTCAGTGTGTAAATCAAAACAGAGGGGCGCACTTTGGATTCGTGATGATAGACCCAGCTGGACACACGAGCATTACTATCACGACAAGATGTGCGAAGTCCATGGTGTTGTCCTAAAGGCAGATGCATTAACTCGAGCACGTCTATGTATCATAACACACAGCTCAAATCTGATTGTTTTATTTTGCTGATAGACTTCATTCTGCTAGTTCTTGATAGGTCTGTCACTCAGATAAGACTGGTTTAGGACAAATCACCTTCTCCTACGTCATGTGATGCACGTCATTCCGAGGTGATTTTCGATTCCAAGTGTATATAAGATATCACAACAAGTCAGCAAATAGCTGGAGAATGTACTGCTCATTAGCATTACCACTTTTACTTTGCTGATTAACATCTGCAGATACTGCATGAAGAATTCCCTCTCTTACTCATTTGCGGCAGAGAAGAGATAATATTTGGACATTTTTTCTTCCTGCGACCTTGTTTTGTGGGTTTAGTTTAAATGTCTGTCGCAAGCAGCTTCTAATGGGTCGTACATCCACGGACACGCTTGAAGTCTGCAGCATCTCTTTGCCATCGGCTACCTTATGAGCCACGGTTCGGGAGTTCAGATTCAGTCGACTTACCATGGTCTTCCGGTGACTAATTTTAACACTGAAGTCGGGAACAGTGCCAAAGAACAACTAGAACATTTATCTTCAGCTTTATGGCAGCCCACGAACACTTTTTGCCATGCATCTGCTTGCTGAAGATTTTGTTTCATAGTTTGTGTAATGTGGGGAAATTCGATATGTGTTCTAATATGTGTAGTTTCTAATACATGATCGATATGCTCATTCATAATCAGTGTCTTCTCCCTCGCTGATCAAACCCGTGCCCTGTTTCCAAATTAGAGATCTGAAGTAAACTTAGCAACAAGCAAGGACTTTGGGTTATACACAAACTCGGAGAATATTTAGCAAGTCGGCAGGAAATGTTTGATGTAAATTTATGATGTGAATATTATGAAACGTTTGAGATAACTATTGTAGGGATGTTTACTCTAACCTACACCCCCCCCCATCCCATCCACGACAACTGTGTATCCAGCTATCCTATTAAAGTGCCAGAGTTATTAAATGACAGTATACAAGATCTCTGCCCCATCATTTCATTTGCATGAAATCATAGTTTATGCCATCGATTGCCAGACTTTCAGGAAAGGAATTCGGGACATAAGTCTAAAATCCTCTCAGATGGGACAAATTTCTACATTAATAAACTGGAAGAACAAACTGGAGATGTTAATTTTTATCCGTTCGCCAGTGATAAATTGAACTCGAAGACGTTGCATTGAATCGATTGTGTTTGAAGTAGTAACTATTTGAGAAGGAAGTACGTCAACTTGATTTATAATAAATAAATAATAGTAATCATTTTCTTGAACTTGTCTGCAGAATACTGCTGAGATCTCTTTCAGATGATGATCTACGGCTGTGAATCATTTACCCATATAACACCGGCAACAGTGATAAATAGATTGGACTGTACGGCACCTTTCCCAGGAAACCTGAAGGAAAGCAGCGTCGAACCGAGATTCAATTAATCATCACCAAGATCACCGATGCTGCAATCTGCAGGATTTTTGTGTTGAATTCCTGCTTCTATTTTCAGTTTTATTTTTTTTAAATGAAAGACGCCACCGTCAGTTGCATTAATGACAAATATCTGAATGGACGGAACATGACTACAATGTCACTAACAATTGGAATGCATAGAATGGCGCACTACTGATTTCTGTTCTGACAGAAAAAAAAAAACATTAACCTAATTCAAACGAAGTCGCGGTTATCGGGGAGTGTGTGCCAGGTTTCGAGTTTACTTAATGAGAGACACACACATACCACGTATTTGCGTAAAAGACGTGTGCAGTTCATGCATATGCATATAAACGTTAATGTATTAATTTATCGAAACAGAATGCTTAAGGAAAGTGTGTACATACACATTATTACTGAAATATTATTCAAATATGAAATATACAGCACGACAAGTTTGAAAATTTCACGGCAGCATTTACTGCACCCGGCCACGGCCTTCGGGTACGGGATATTTTGCTACAGTGACCTTCTACAAACATTTTTGCTTAGGGTGCGACTAGTACGGAGATCTTTTATTGTTACTGACCATAACGGCGTTAAGGATTGGGGGACTACACTTCAATTCGAGCGTGTATTAGCAATTTTCAGAAGGAAACCAAGAGATTGCGAAGTTTTATTCCTGGATCAAATAACGATTAAAACCGTGGTACATGGAATATAATATTAATAAACGCGACGTCCTTTACAGCAGACGGAAAAAAATATACATAATTTGGTTTGAGAGGAACTCAGATATATGGCAGTGTAATTGACCTCAGAGCCAGTCGTCGAACTCGAATTACTCCATCAGAACAACAAGGAATTAGGAAAATATGATGAAGTGCAGACCTGAATTTGAAGAAACTAGTGTAACTTCGAGTCACCTCTAAAGGGTGCTCACGCGATAACCCCACTGATTTTAATCACCACATTTAAAAAATATATATATTGAAATATGGAAAAAAAATCGTAAGGTTATTCTGTGCGATAACTGTATTATGTACATACAGGAAGTCGAATGTTATAATTATTCCGAAAATTTGATAAAATATGTACATATTTGACAGGAGGTTACTGAAACATACTGACTGTCGTTGTTCTAGATCTTGGATTTCATTGAAGGTGTTTGTGCTTGTTTTGACATCTTGCTCTAAGGAAAATATCAATTTTAACAGTTGCGGATTTTATTTCCAACACCTAAATGAGCAAGGACATATTCATCCATGGCCCTGTGACTATTTAGGTCAGAAACACGTGGAGGCACAGTCCATAAAATTACATTCAAATCGTAATCTGAACATTTTTTTAAGGTTCAGTCCATTCAAGGAGCATGTGTCAGAAAAAAGAGGGAGTTAGGGATAAGATTGAATTTTATTTAACAAGTTAGCAGATGTGACAGGCCTATTCGCCTAACATTACCGTCATTCATCATTTCAATACAGTTAAAGAAAGACTAATTTTGGAGAGAGTCCAAGAAAGAAGTTCAAAAAAATGTCCCTGAATAATTGTTATTTTATACAATGTAAGTGTTTCGGTCATTTTCTGCGGAAGACAAAAAATGTGCAAACATATAAAGAAACGATTAGATAGAATGGATATAGTCTGCTTCCCAATAGTTACTCGTCTGCTCTGTCCATGCGCCGGGACTTGTTTCATTCAAGACGAGCTCTGAGTCCAAATGTAAAGGAGACAATTTCACCGGGACGTCTCGCACCATGAATTACAGAACGACCTCAACAAATAAGTAGGAAAACAAAATAGTTAAATTGATTGAACACAATGATCTTTGCAAAATTACTTCTTGCTTCAATACAATAAATAAAAACAGCAAGAGGCCGTATTGTCATGCTCCGGTCCGTGAAGTCCGCATTCCGGTTCACGGTTCGTACCATCGATCCGTATTCCAAGTGAGGCAACTCTCTACTTGTGAGTCTATTGGGGTCGTCTATCGCATCCGGTGCTCCCGGTGCAGCCTCCTCTACATCAGTGAAACCCGACGCATATTGGGGGACCGTTTCGTCGAGCACCCCCGATCCGACCGCCACAACATACAGGATCTCCCGGTTGCCACCCACTTCAACTCTGCTTCACATTCCCCTTCTGCTTTGCCCGTACATAGCCTCCTCTGCTGGCATGATGAGGCTAAACTCAGGTTGGAGGAAGAACACATCATATACCGTCTGGGTAGTCTCCAGCCCCTTGGTACGAACATTCAATTTTCCAGCTTCCGGTACTTCTATCCCCCTCCATTCCCCATTCCAGTTTCACTCTGCTCTTTCTCCCAGCTGCCTATAACCACCCTCATGGTTCGGACTCCTTCCACTACCTATCGTGCTTCCCCCTATTCCTTCTTCACCATTACTGCCTTTCCCCTTCCTGCTTCCCCTCCACAATCCCTTTATCTTGTCTTCTACTGAATTTTCATCTGGCACCTAACTGCGTTTTCCTTCCCACCCTCGCCCTACTTTCTTAATAGAGACTCTGCCCTTTCCCTCTTCAGTCCTGAGGAAGGTTTCCGGCCCGAAACATTGACTGATGTTTTCCACTGATGCTGCCCGACCTGCTGAGTTCCTCTAGCGTGTTGTGAGTGATCCATACTCCAGGTTTCCCGGTTTTCTCTTGTCCTATGTGTGCCTTAATTGAGGGACATAATTCTCATATTGGGCAGGCTACATATCCAGCTCCTAGGTTCAGATTCAGTGGCTGGTCTGTTCACTCCCTTTTCCCTTCCTTCTGAAACCTCGCCTGAAGCCTGGCCTGCTACCTTTCGCCTGAAGCCTCGCCTGCGTCCATATCTTTTCTAGCCGCCAAGGTCTACAACCGGAGCAAGACCGGAGGCTCGCCCCATCTAGATAAGGAAATGTCTGTCGTTGTTTGGAACTGTCTCTGTGTCCAAGCTTTCGCTAGGTAGGTCCAGCCGTTTGCTGCAACCCTGTGTCTGGAACTGTCTCTCTGTTGTCTGTGTATGAATTGCGGCACTACCTCCTGTACCCAAGGAGGGCTCCCGGCTCTGTATTCATCTTCCTGTCTCCGAGGACGGACGTTCTGTGTTCTGCTTTCCTGTCTCCCAAGACCAAGGTTCTGTGTTCTGCGATCCTGTCTCCAGAGACCAAGGCTCTGTGTTCTGTGTTCTTGTCTCCCAAGACCAAGGCTCTGTGTTCTGCGATCCTGTCTCCCAAGACCAAGGCTCTGTGTTCTGCATTCCTATCTCCTAAGACCAAGTCAAGCCTTCGGGGTCTCGTCCTGTCCTTGTTCCTCGCCCAACACAGGAGTACCTCGTCTTGTCCAAACCACATCCAAGTACCTCGGCTAATGCAAGCCAAGGCAGTTCGATCTCCTCCTGTGCAGGGGATCCACGTCTAGTCCTGTGGCCATGTCCAGTCCCGTAGCCTAGACAGGTCCACCTGTCAACGTTTTTTTTTCGAATGTTAGATTTCATATTCAATTTGATGTCCTTGAACGTGAAAGTTTGCAAATGAATTGCTGTCCTTTCTCTAAAGCAAAGAAAAACAGATTGTTGCGTGCACAGCCAGTCATTTAGCACGTGTGTAGGCAAATTATCTTTGACATGCCATATTTAACAGCAGCTTCCTTCACCAAACCCTGTTCCGCTCCTTATTCGAGCACTTTTTTTTTTCCGCTGGAATTTTCCATAGATTTGTTGGGAATTACGCTTTAATTAACTCAGGTGAGAATGCAGTCTCATGAAGGCTTGAGACTTCGTATGCAGTGTAGTTGTAAGCATCTGCTTCTTGCCGAGAACAGTTTTGCCGGATAGGAAATCGAGAAGATAACAAATTCAGCAAGATATGCGAGGAAGCACGATGGAAATATGGAACATCTTTTGCAATCAGAGAACGTTCCCAGAAATCGCAATTTACCGTTTCAGCATTTAATTTCAGTTGGTTACAAATGATTCTCATTTGACAAACATAGTTCGGAAGCCATTTTGCATGTGAAATGCAGCATGAAAGATAAAAACATTCTGTGGAATCACGACAGGACAGTCTTACTACTTGTCGTTCCTCAGCCAGAAACACAGACGGATCCCGCGTGAGGCATTCACTCCTGCACAGATACGTCAGAATCACGGATAATATAGCAGCCCCTTGTCAATCAGCCTGACAAGGCTGATCGGAGGTCAGACGATTGATGGGACGCACCAAGACGAGGGCTGCTACTGAGCGGGACCACTTCACCAGAGAGGTAACCATTTTGTCTTGTTACAACGAGACAAGGTGCAGGAAATAGCTATTTGGACCGGAAGTGTGAATGATAGGATAATCTTCGTAAAATACGTCGCGATTAATCGAACAGAGAAGAAAAGAGGTGAAACTACGGAGCGACAGAATAGGGGAACTTTCTGACTTTCCTGACTGTATATCTACCGGAACACTAAAGTACCGCGCCAGATTCCAGAAGGTTTCGTGGGTGCAAGCTAGATAAATCCATACGGACCGAAGGTATTTATGTCAGACCAAATTTAATACAAGTTGTCAGGTTAGTTTGCTTTATACATTGACGAACAACCGATATTTCACTCATTTATCATTGACGACGCTCAGTGCGGATGGGATTCGTGAGTTTCCCTCTGATAAGTAACAGGACGATGGTTACTTCTCGTTGAAGCGGGAGTTTTCGGAAGCAATTTTTGGGGTAACTGAGATTACTGACAGTCCCTAAACCTATCATGTTCAGCCTTGTATGGAGCACAGAGTGACAGGAATCCCAGACACTACCGGAATGTCCGAGGAACAGAAATTAAGTTCAGCTGAGAAGATGCGTTTTCAACCGAGGAGCCTGATGTTAGTTAATCCGGGAGTACTTGCCACACGACTGCAGCCACCGAGAGGTGTCTCGACAAGGTAGCACCACTGTTGATAAGCAAAATCGGCTTAAACTTGCCGAAGATAAATTCGGTCACGGAATAGAGGGGACTGAGCCGATGGAATACATGAGTGGTCGTCAGGGCAAGACGCCCTCCTATAGTCGGGGATCGAAAGAGTGTTTGAAGATGTCGTACCATAGAATGGAATAGTTAGGTTTCAACGAATCAAGTGGCCCCCGGATAGTTGGGCATATGATGCAATGCGGGAACAGTGTGTTGCATCTATCATTGTGAGGTATATCACCACCATTCTCAAATGCATTGGATGTCCTGATATCACAACGTTCTTTGAAGACCGTGTTACTAAATGGTTTAATATATTTCAAACTCATGAGGACATGACTATTTTTGTTGGGGAAGAGTGCAACACCCTGGTTAAGATTTTTACTTGTCTGTTGTAGCTATTTGATTTTGGTCGTTCTGTAGAAGCAGCTTGTTCCAGAAATAGTGCATATGAAGTAATAAATATGAGATCCCCTGCCGAGTATTCAGCCAATGCACAGACAGACATGTGTGGGATCGTCATGTGACGATACGTAATCAACTTCGGAGTTCAATCGTAGGGTTCCTTCTATGGCAAAGACCAGTAGCATCAATGGAAACGAGTTATAGTGATTCTGACGTCAACCCTCGTAAACCAATAGAGACAGTGGTAGCTTCCGTACAGCCACGAGCCATCGCAGTTCTCTACTACTCAAACTGAACTACGGCAGATGGCGTCACAGTTGCTATACATTCCTACCAAGAAAATGTGGATAACAAAGACTCAGACATCAGATTGCTAACGAAAGCCTGTAGTTCAAAATCATAAATCTGAACAGAATTGTCAATCAGCTCCTGGAATTAAACTTCAATGACAGGCAGCTTCCCTCCCAGCAACTGACTTGAAGACCAAAATAATAAAATTATAGACTAGAGCGCCCACTGCTCATCCTCACCATCGATTTTCAATAGTACTGCGTTCCCCAATCCCTACTCTTTTCGTGGAGTTGTGGTCGATTTCTGTTGTAAATCCGTTTTCAACACTGCCGATAACACTGGCAGTGGTCCGGAACTCAACTGTCGATTGACGGGAACATGCTGGAGATAGAGGTCAAATTGCAACCAATGGAGATAACAACCGAATAGCAATCAAGATAACAACTCGAAGGTACATAAATAAGAAGCTGATCATCAGCAACATGCCAATATTTGTTTAAAAATTGCTCCCAAACACATTCATTCTTCGGTTTTCTCTTTGTAAGTATAGTTCAAAGTGTAATGGGCACCCAATTTAGAAGTCCTGCGGTCCCACGATCTCGACGGTTATACAGAATTTTGAAATTGCTGGAGCAGTTCAGAGCCAGGCTTTCCAAGGATGATCACGTGATGAAGCATACATTTTCGTGTCAATCCATGAAAGTAAGCAAACACAGGAATTAGACAACCTACTGGAAATAGAAACTACCAGCTTTGATGAAGTGTCGAAGAAAAAGCGAAATAATGAAGAAAGCAAGAAAAAGAAACAGAGAGCTCGATAGATCAATACATCGATAGGCAGATAAACGGATAGAAAAAAACAGAGAAAAAGTGTGGGTAGAAAGAGTGAGCGAGGGAAAGAGAGACGGTGTATTTGCGAGAGAGAAGGAGATATTTGGAACAAAGCAAAAATGCAAAGATGCACACGAACATGCTGTTGGCGAAAGACAATGGGGATGTTTCAGTTAAATTTTCATAGTGTTTTCCTCGTTTTAGAATTCCGAGTGGTCCCCTTTGCAGTTACCATAAGATTTTATTTTCCCACTCATTTTCACCTTTTTTTTTCCTTTTTTTTTACCAGGCCGTTCACTGGTTTTGTATGTTAGACAGAATATATTGACTACGAATGAGTCCATTTACCACTGAATTGCAGAAAGCCATAAAAAAAAAAACATTCGATTCATCATCTACCAAGAAATGAGACTTCTCAAAGCCACCCTGTCTCACAAACATACGGCAGTAAACGTTGATTAGCAATTAATTCAGCTGTTACTTCCTTAAGTCTCGACAGTTTACTCAAAGTCAAAAGTAAACACTTAATACAAACCGATCTAACCGTGCGTATAGGTCAATATTCTGTATCCAGCATACATCCCCAGCGGTTCTTTAGCACGCATCCCGACCGTAGCCCGATTGTCAGAAGTGTAGTCACAGCATTCTTGCCCATAAAAGCAAAATTGCCAGTTTCCTTGCAAGCAGCTGAGCTACAGCAATTTCCCATTACCGTCTGAACATATCATGCTGCGAAATATGTGAAACAATTTTGTCTCTGTTGTAGCCCTCGTTCTTCAAGGGACAGAAAAGCAATCTAGTTCAGGAATCTGGTTCACCAGAACCAATAGTTGGCCACACGCCTGTTAGCCTATGGGATAAGTGTGCAGGGGCCAGACCTCCTCGCACTCCTCTGTTATTCTGTCATTGTCCGAAGGGAATTCAGTTTCCGTGTATAACTAGAAAGGAGACACTTCTTGAGGCTTGCTGTTGGAGAGGCTATATATTGCCAGGTTGAGACTTATACATTCGGCTCTCATTTTCGCCAGCGGTGGGTGTTGAAAGTGAGAACTATAAACTCTATTCAGCCACGGTGAAGCCCGGAAGCTGCATATCCAGGAAGAGCAATTCAATGTCGTCGTGCCAACCTTCTCAGTAACTTCCGACCAGGGAACTGTTGCTGCTTGCCGTCATGGTGTCACCGACATTCATGTGGTTTATTTTCAGAGTAAGTTATTAGATCGATGAAGTTCGTAATTCATGTCGAAATATTGATCGAGAATGTAGATCAAGAGAATACAGCACATTGAAGTGTCAACCATGAAACTCACACAATCCATCTAACTAATGTTTGCATATCGTACATGAAAAATAGATTGCTTTATTTTCTACTCAACAATCTGGATCCTCCCTTCAGGATAATTTTCTTCCACTGTTTGTGCGAAAATCGACACCATTCCCAGTGTGTTAAAATCTCCCCCCACCAAATTTAGTCAAGTCCTCATGACGTTGTGATAATTTGCCAACCGTACATGCAAAGCAAAAAGTCCAATAGAGGTGAAAAAGGCAGTGACAATGCAGTCGATGAAAAACTCCGTTTCCCCGGTGCTACATAGGATAGCCTATTCGGTGGTTTCATTCGTTTAGAAATCCGTATCCCCTCATCTACTGCGTTAGGCTCCGACGTTACTTGTGATACTTCTGGTCGACCTGGCGAGGCCTTCCCCGATTTATGACTCGTGTTCTCCGGAAACTCGGAACACTTGGTTGAGCCCGGCTTTATCCCGTGCAGAGTCCCGCTGAACCAGGCTGTGCACAATTAACTCCCCCCATGCC
This sequence comes from Mobula hypostoma, assembly GCF_963921235.1. NCBI lineage: Eukaryota > Metazoa > Chordata > Chondrichthyes > Myliobatiformes > Myliobatidae > Mobula > Mobula hypostoma. Next base: position 22,886,758 of record NC_086106.1, read on the forward strand.
ACCTCCCCGAATTCACCTGACACCGTGAGAAAGATCAGGAATCTCTGCCTCATCAGTGGGGAGTTAGCAAAATGGAGAATATAACACAACCCCATTTACACATCCTCCCAATCGGTATCCCATTCGGAGGGTTGGGGCGGTCTAATCTCTCATGCTGTTGGTCGGTCAGACACCCCACGCCGTTGTAGATTCCACTTACTAGGTTTAATCTCCAGTTCGGGCTCTGGGTCAACCTGCTCCTCTTGTCCCAGAAGCAGATTTTGGTTCTGATCGAGAATTGTGACAGGGCGTTTCCCATCCTGGTTTCACCAGGAAAATTGGGATCTCTGGCACTTAAATCTTCACTTCATAGGGCAGAGCCGCCCAGCGGTAAGCCAATGTATGCTTTCCAATAGCCCCAAGTTCCTTCAGAAGCTTTGGTCTCCCGGCATGACTTGGGAGTAACTAACCTTTTGATCATACCTTCCCTTATTTCTTTGATTCTGCTTAGTATCCGCGACCTCAGCTAATTTATGAGCCTTTTTAAGCTCGCTTCACATATAAGACACATAATTAAAATAAATCTTCGTTAGTAGGTCTTCAACGTCAGATAGAAAAGAAAGGTCAATGGGCAACCTCGCCTCCGGCCCGAATATCAGATAATATGGCGAGTAGCTAGTATCTTCATTTAGTTTACATTTGTAACTGTGGACAATATATTTAATACATTGACCCCACCTGGTCAAAGGGCCCTGCATTCTATAAGGGGGACAACCTTGTGGCCACCGTAGGCAGCGTTTTCCTCCGTGTGTATCGAATGCAAGATTGGTAGTATTCCTCGACCTCCGGCTAATTCGGGGCCAGTAAAACCGTTCTTTGAGAAATCCACAGGTCTTTTAAACTCCGGAATGTCCAGATCCACCATGATGTGACTTGAACACAATTCTTCAATACTTCTCAGGCATAATAAGTTGGGAACGGCGAAATAGATCCAATGACTACGTAACCTGGCAAGGGTTCTGGTTGTCCAACTCCAGGCTGGGCGATGCTCTCTATAAACTAGGCACTGAGGCGTGATTAGTCTCATCCGCCTGTGCCTTGTCCCCCTTCTCGTCCACTGACCAAATGGTACCGATACGTGTGTCATCTCGCTGAGTATTTGTGACATCCCTAGGACTCAATTCAGGAAAAATGTTTTGTCTTCAGAGCAGCAAAGTTACAGTAAACTTATGCAATAGCGTCGTCATAAGCTCCGATTCTATCTAGCATTCGATCCTGCCCTTGCCTTTTGTCGCCTCTACCAGCATAGAAACTGTCATATGGCTCTCTCTCCCGAGGCGGGAACGTTCTTCTACTCTTCGTCCCAATCCAGCCATTCATGAGCATATCGGAGCAAAGCATCAGCGTCAATGTTCCTCCTTCCGGGCCAGTATTCCAGGCTGAAATCATAGGCGGACACCTCCGCCAACCACGGATGGACACTGGCATATAATTTCAAAACGTGCTCTGGATATGTTAGGGGATTGTTGTCCATCCTCACCTCAAACCTGGCAGTGGTAATGATTCAGCTCAACCAGCACAGCCCATTTCAAAGCCAGAAACTCCAACCTCTGCATGGATAGATTTTCTCAGAATGCGACCCACTGCGGTTAACGAACGCGACAGGTTCAACAGTTAGAAACATAGAAAACCTAAAGCACAATACAGGCCCTCCGCCCTCAAATTTGTGCCGAACAAGTCCCTACCTTAGAAATTACTAGGGTTACCTATAGCCCTCTATTTTTTTTTAAGACCCATGTAGCAATCCAAAAGTCCCTTAAAAGACCCTTTCGTATCCGCCTCCATCATCGTTGCCGGCAGCCCACTCTCTGGGTAAAAAAAAACTTACCACTGCCATCTCCTCTGTACCTCCTCCCAGACACCTTAAACCTGTGCCCTCTTGTGCCAGCAATTTCAGCCCTGGGGTGGCGGGGGGGGGGGGGGGGGGAGGGAACCTCTGACAATCAACACGATCAATGCCTCTCATCGTCTTATACACCTCTATCAGGTCACCCCTCATCCTCCGTCGCTCCAAGGAAAAATGACCGAGTTCACTCAACCTGTTTTCGTAAGGTATGCTCACCAATCCAGAAAACGTCCTTGTATATCTCCTTTGCAATTTTAATTTATACATCCTGGTTGTAGAGAGGCGACCAGAAGTGAGCATAAGTAGTACAAGTGAGGTCTGACCCGGGTCTTATATCACTGCAACATTACATTTCGACTCCTAAGTACAATTCTACGATCGATGAGGGTCATTGCACTTTCTGCTTTTATAGGCACAGAGTTAAGCTGCGCAGCTGCTCTAAGAGTCCTACGGACTCGAACCCTAAAATTTCTCTGATCCTCCACACTGCCAATAATCTTACCATTAATACTATACACTGCCATCATCTTTGAACTACCGAAATGAACCACTTCAATCTTAATGGGGTTGAACTCTCAGCAGAGTTTTGCATCTTATAAATGTCCTGCCGTAGCGTCTGACAGCCCTCCACACTATCCAAAGCATCCCCAACTTTTGTGTCTTCAGCAAACTTACTAACCCATCCCTCCACTTCCCCATCCAGATCATTTATTAAAAAAAACACGAAGACTATGGGTCCCAGTACAGATCCCTGAGGCACACTACTGGTCACCAACCTCCATCCAGAATATGACCTTCTACAACCACTCTTTGCCTTCTGTGTGCAAACCAGTGCTGGATCCAAAAGAATGTCCCCTTGGATCCCGTTCCTCCTTACTTTCGCAATAAGCCTTCCTTCGGGTACCTTAAGAAATAACTTGCTGAAATCCATATACACCACATCTACTAATGTTCGTTCATCAATTTGTTCAGCCACATCCTTAAAAAATTCGATCAGATTCTTACTAGTACTAGGTACGACCTGTCCTTAACAAAGCCATGCTGACTATTCCTAATCATATTTTATCTCCCCAAATGTTCATAAGTCCTCCCTCTCAGGACCTTCTCCATCAACTTACTAACAACTGAAGTCTCACTGGTCTATAATTTTCTGGGCGATCGAAAGTCCCTTTCTTGAATAACGGAACAACATCTGCAACCCTCCAATCCACCGGGACCTCATTCTTCTTGACTAGATTTACTAAAGCCTTTGTACCCACGGATCCTGTACCCTACAATAACTTCTCTGTCTCATTGCAACGTACCTGTGCAGAACTCCACACAAATAACCCGTGAATTTGTCACATTTCTTTCGTTCTTTTTCCTGAAAACATCTGTTCCCAATTTAAGCTTCCAAGTTCCTACCTGATGGCTTCATAATTCCCCTTACTCCAATTTAACGCCTTTATAACTTGTCTGTTGGAATCTCTCTCTAACGCTATTTTAAAGAGGATGGAATTATGATCACTATCTCCAAAATGTTCTCCCACTGAAAGACCTGACACCTGACCAGATTCATTTCCCAATACCAAATCAAGTACAGTCTCTGCTATTGAAGGCTTATTTACATATTGTGTCAAGAAACCTTCCTGAACATACCTAACAAATTCCATCTCATTAAAATCGGTTGCTCCAGGGAAAAAAAAAACAGTCGATATTTGGGAAAATAATTTCTCCCACCATGACAACTCTGTTATTATTGCATGTTTCCAGGATCTGTTTATCCACCTGCTCCTCGATATCCCTGTTACTATTGTGCGGCCTATATAAAAAAAAAAGACCCAGTAGAGTTATTGTCCCCTTTCTTTTCCTAACCTCGATCCATAGAGTCTCCAGACAACCAATTTAGGACATCCACCTTTTCTGCAGCCGTGTCAATATAGCTGATCAACAGTACCACGTCCCCTCCTCTTTTGCCTCTCTCCCTGTCCTTTCTGAAACACCTAAAACCCGGCACTTGATTTAACTATTCCCGTCTCTGAGCAATCCAAGTTTCTGTAATGGCTAACAGTTCATATCTCCAGGTCCTGCTCTACGCTCTAAGTTCTTCCGCTTTGTTCACAATATTCCTTGCTTCAAAATAGACACATCTCAAACCGTCGGTCTGACAGTATGCCTTCACTATCAGCTTCCTTCTCTCCCTCACACACTGTCTCCGAGCTTTATATATTTGTGAGCCAACCACATCTTCCCTAGTCTCTTCAGTACAATCCCTACCCTACAGCAATTCCAGTTTAAACTCTCTCCATTCGCCTTAGCAAACCTCCGCGCCAGGATATTGATACCCATGGGATTTAACTGCAACACAATGATTTGATCGTGACACGGGACGCCCCCCTAAGTCCTCTCTGGTGGCAACCGCATGCATTACATACGGCAATCGCGGTCTGCAAAAGCCAGCACAGACGCTTGGCACAGCAGCTCCTTTAGCGATTGAAATTCCTCTCAATATTGGGCCCCCTATCTTGGTCCACAAGGCTCTGAAGGGCTAAGGTCCGCTTTACTCTCCTCTACTTTTGCCCTCCTCCCTTTCTTCCCCTTCAGGAATCTCAGATAGGACCCAAGAAATGAGCGCAAAGCGCTCACTGTATGGGGTTTTGCCCATGAAGTCTCCGCCTCTATCTTAGACGGATCTTAACTACACCGTCCCAGAGACCATATGCCCAGCATTGCTGACACACATCTTGCAAATGTAGCACTTCTCCAGGGAAAGATTTAAACCTTCTGTCATGGTCCGAATCGGGGTCCCTTTAAATTTACCTTGTTTATGTTACGAACCTGACCGTTGACTCCCTGTTTTCCCGTTTCCCGCGACTTTGGTGATTAGAGGCAATTAACGCTGGGCTGAACCGGTAGTTTATAGACTCTGGCTTTTTGCCGTTCGGCGCGGGAGCGTCTGTAAAGTCATCCAAGGTACGCAGTGCCGATGTCGTCTGTCCGGAGCAAACCTAGTCTCTGCCGAAGCGAGTGCTGGTAGTTCGCCTCTCCTCACCGTAGCAACCCTGTCCAGTTACTTCGCCAAAGCTAGCTGCAAGGTTTCCTCACCGAGGTGGGTACGTCAGTTAACCCACCGGAGGGAATGAAGAATCGTTGTCTCCTGTTCCCGGGCCGAATCGAGAGCTCGCCACTACCGGGAGGCTCCTAGTCAAGTCCTGGCTCCGGGGGACATTTAAGTGCCAAGTCAAGCCCCGGCTCCGGAGGCATTCAAGTACCAAATCAAGCCCTTGCTCCGGGGGGAATTCAAGTAGCAAGTCAAGTCCTGGTTCCGGGGGCATTCAAACAACAAGCCAAGTCCAAACCCTGGCGGCACTGAAGCACAAGTAAAGTCCTCGCCCTGGGGTATTCAAGCACCAAGTGAAGTCCTTTCCCTGGCGGCATTCAAGCACTAAATCAAGTTTTGGCTCCGGGGGCATTCAAGTAGCAAGTCAAGTCCTATTCCTGGCGGCATTAAAAGACCAAGTTAAGTCCTGGCCCTGGCGGCATTCAAGTACCAAGTCAAGCCCCTCCCTGGCGGCATTCGGGCACCATGTCAAGTCCTGGCCCTGTCGGCATTCAAGAACCAAGTCAAATCCTGCCCCTAGCGACATTCAAGCACCAAGTAAAGTCCTCTCCTGGCGGCATTCAAGCACCAAGTCAGGTCCATATCCTGGCGGCATTCAAGCACCTAGTCAAGTCCTTCCCTGGCGGCATTGAAGCTCTAAGTCAAGAACTGGCCCTGGTGGCAGTCAAGCACCAAGTGAAGTCCTGGCCCTGGCGGCATTCAAGCACCATGTCAATTCCTGCCCTGGCGGCATTCAAGCACCAACTCAAGTCCTGGTCCTGGCGGTCTGTGAATCGTGTACTACCTCCTTGTCTGATTTCCTTCTCTGCCCCTCTCACCTCTAGCGCTCGTCTGCACCCCCGCCTGCACTTCGGTCTAGTTCCATCACCCGAGCTGGCTAGGTGCTATCTGGTGTTCACCCGTGTTGGTCTGGTCTTGTCTTGTCTTGTCTTCTCCTCGCCTCTGTGGGTTAAGTCAGGCTGTCTTGCCATTGCTGCGTAGGGGGTCATGTCTTGTGTTGTCTGGTACTCGCCTCCGTGTGGTAGGTCAGGCCGTCTTCCCGTTGCCCTGCGGGGAGTCATGTCTTGTCTTGTCTTGTCTTGTCCTCGCCTCCGTGGGGTAAGTCAGGCCGTCTTGCCGTTGCCCCGCGGAGGGTCGTGAGTCCCGGCCCTATGTCCCGTATCCAAGTAGTGGTCCCGGCTGTCTGTTCTGTGTGCGAGTCCCGGCGCGATGTCCTGTACCCAAGGAGGGGTCCCGACTCTGTGTTCTGTGTAGCTGTCCATGGTTCCATGTACCTGCTCCCCGAGACCGAAGCTCTGTGTTCCCATATTCCTCCTCTCCCTAGCACCTGTCATGTCCTTGCCTGTTTCTGGGGTCCGAGCCCGAGGCAAGACCCAGGTACTGGGTCCTTGCCCAGTCTCCCGCTCGGAGTCCATACACTAGCCTCTTCGTGACTCCTCTAGTTCTGGGAGCCGATTCCTAGTCCAAGCCCAGACACTTGGTCCCAGCCTAGTCATAGTCCTGAGTCTTTGTCCAGTTCGCTATTTCCTGCTCCTGCTTTGCTCTCCTGGTATCGAACAATACATTAAATCTAAGTAACCTCACAAGATGTGACTTGCATTTGGGTCCACCCTTGCTCCCTAAGCCCTCGCCATTGTGACACCTTCAGATTTCAGACTACCCAGCACCTTCCGTATAACGCTTCGTGGTCCTCCAAGGTGGACACAAACACTATGAGGTCGTCCAGAAACACCAATACCTCACGAAGTTTCATATCCCCCACAGTTTTCTCCATGACACGCTGGAATTTTGCAGGACTGCTGATATGTCTGAGTCATCTTTTCTATCTGGAAGAATCCCAATGGCCATATAAATGCTGTCTTCTCGTTCTCAGCCTCACACAATGTGATTTGTTAATATCCACTCCTAAATTGGAGCACACTGATCCACTCCGCTCCAGTCAAACACACCGATCCTTTGGACCGTATACAGGTCGGAATGGTACATCTGTTCAGACTCCAACAGTTCACACCCATCTGTACCTCCAATTCTTCTTCCTGACCACAACAACTCTGGACGCATAGGGGCTTCTGAACACATTGATCATCCCAGCTTCCATCAACTTTCACAAATGGTGCTGGACTTCGTTCGTGACGTAAGTATGAATTGGCCGTCTTCTGTTACCCGGATAGTATGACGAGTGCTCTTGGAAAACGCCACATCAAACTCGGCACTGGAAAAGAAACCTTCCAGTTTCAACAACATCTGTATCAATCTATTCTTCTGACCCCTACGTACCGAAGAGTCGCCAAAGTTGACTGACAAAGCGGTCAACTTCGCACTTTTTATCCCGATAGGTTCTCTCCGGTTTGTTTCACTGGAACACTGGACATTACTGTCACCGCGAAGAGATGCGCCGTGGGCATCCTCCGCTTGATGGTGACCTCCCTCTTCGTAGCGCTGCCGTCAATCAGTGCTATCCTTTTCGCTTGTGCAGACGAGAATTTCTGCATTTCGGGTCTCACCTGTATTCCAGAGGGAAATCGCGACTGTCCCCCCCCCCCACGCCCACCTCGCGTGGTCAGGCGGAGCATCCAAATAGAGACACTCGCCCGGGGACACTCTGGGAAGTTTAGGGTTTCGCATTACTCTCGCTTCTTTCCTGGTCCGGGACGGATAACATAGAAACATAGAAACATAGAAAATAGCTGCAGGAATAGGCCATTCGGCCCTTCAAGCCTGCACCGCCATTTATTATGATCATGGCTGATCATCCAACTCAGAACCCTCCCCCTGCCTTCCCTCCATACCCCCGATCCCCGTAGCCACAAGGTCCATATCTAACTCCCTCTTAAATATAGCCAATGAACTGGCCTCAACTGTTTCCTGTGGCAGAGAATTCCACAGATTCACCACTCTCTGTGTGAAGAAGTTTTTCCTAATCTCGGTCATAAAAGGCTACCCCTTTATCCTCAAACTATGACCCCTCGTTCTGGACTTCCCCAACATCGGGAGCAATCTTCGCGCATGTAGCTTGTCCAATCCCTTTAGGATTTTATACGTTTCACTCATACCCCCCCTCAATCTTCTAAATTCCAACGAGTACAGGCCCAGTTCATCCAGTCTTTCTTCATATGAAAGTCCTGACATCCCAGGAATCAATCTGGTGAACCTTCTTTGTGCTCCCTCTATAGCAAGGATGTCTTTCCTCAGATTTCTCAGGCAGCTTTCTCCAGCTTTCTCCTTGCAGCCTCCCATGAGCCTCCCCACAATAGGAGTGTTGCTCCCCATAGCAAAGGAAAAACGCCCTTCTGTACGGGGACAGCACAAATTAGTGCTACTGTATCAAGCACCTGAGCCACCCCCACATCGGCCTCCGAAAACTCCAGCTTCACCGAGAAATAAGTGAACAGGGATAACCCCTCATACAAGGACCTCAGATCTCTCGTGCACTGAGTCGCGTCAGTGGTAAATCCGTCGAAAACTGTCAGTAAATTGAAAGGTACAGCAAAGTTAACAGTGTCCCTTTGTCAAGTAAGACTCTCGCATGAAAACCCTGAATTTATAACGATACACCGGAGCTTAGCCCCCGTAAGTTTTAAGAAATACGTTTATTTTTTTTTTATTTTTTTTTTTTCACTTTTTCTTTTTTTTCATTTATTTATTTATCTGCTTGTTTGTTTGTTTATTTATTTATTTATTTATTTATTTATTTATTTACTTACTTACTTACTTACTTATCTACCTACCTATCTATCTATTTATTTATTTATCTATCTATCTATCTATCTATCTATCTATCTATCTATCTATCTATCTATCTATCTATCTACCTACTTATTTATTTATTTGTTTGTTTGTTTGTTTGTTTGTTTGTTTGTTTGTTTGTTTTTGTGTTGCCTTGACGTGTTCCTTGATATATTGCAGGGAATATGTTACCTCTGATGCGCCTGGCCGTCCCCACACTGTGTCTCTTTTATGTTTTCCCAACGACTCCTTCTGCTTAGATAAACGGGTTCTCACCCTCCCAGGGATTTCCCGTCGTTCACGCTGCCGACTGAAATGTTCCTCATCACCACAGGTATACCAGTAAAACCGGCCGCTCTCCTTCTCTACTTTGTTCTTGGGAGCAGGCACAAACTACGGTAGCTGGGAATTTGAACCTGGGGATTTTTCCATTTCCTCGCCTGAGAGGTAAGGGCGGATACTAACTCATAATGCTTACTGCTCACCGGGGGACGGGGACTCATTAGACATTCCAAATCAGACAACTCCTTCCTCTCGCTAAGCAGAAACAAGGGAATCCTGTCATTGAAGATTCCGCCTCCAACTGCGGGAGTCTCAACTTTACACGCTCCTCCTCCAGGCAGGTATTGACAGTTCACGGCAACACCTGTCCTGGGACCCCTATAGTACCAGGCAGAGCCACTGCTGTTACGTCAGCTCTAGTCTGAACTAAAACAAAGTCTGTGCTCATATGTAATCAAATCTCCGCTCCACAATCGTACCTTTATCTACAGTTTTGAAGTACTTAAAAGTCGAACGAACAGTTCATTCGGAGTGCGAATATCTACCCCTCTCAATACACACGCATTGCCTACCGGTAACCCAGTGGATTTACACCACCGCTCAACACTGGAAGTATCCCTACTATCACAAACTTAAATACAAAACCCACTGATTCAATAATCAGAGAAATCACAGAGCATCCAACCAAATCAATCCCGAAAGATACCCCCACAATTGTAATACTCAGGTTCTATCGGCTGAGCAAGTCGAGGGAAGACAATTTCTGACCCCACCATATGAATGATATTGAGGTGCAAAACCTCCTGTTTGCGTTTATGCTCCGTGATATGTTACCCTCTTGCAAATCAGTACTACAAAAGAACAGCCGGTACGCCATATGCAATTACACGATTTGGCTTTAAAATTCTTCATTTTACTAAAGGGCTAATAATGTAAGACAAAAAAGGTGCAATTTTACTTAAACAGTCTAATGTGCACAAGTTGGTGCTCACATTTTCCATTCCGCTGGCTGTCCATCGGGTTCCCTGGGCTTGGTCAGCTCTGGCCCCACTTCAAGTCCACACCTTTCTGGTGTCTACGACCTCTACTTTATAGCATCTTTTTTCACCTTTTTTCGCAGAGGAAAGCACCTATAACACCTCGGTGTTTGGCACATACCCAGAAAATAAACACACTCCGCCCGTTATCTCCAATTATAGCCCAAGCACTGCTGCTACAAAAAGACCATTAGCGGTGCAGCCATTTGCAGTGTGTTGTAGAAGCATGCGTACATCCACAGAACTTGACCATAAAACAATAAGATACAGGAACAGAAGTAGGGCATTCGGCTCATCGAGTCCGCTCCGCAGTTCAATGGTTGGCTGACCCAATTCCGCCTGATATCTCCACTTCACTTCTTTCATCCCGTATTCTTTCATGCCTTCGCTAATCAAGTACTTATTTATCTCTGCCTTAAATACACTCATTGCCTTGACTTCCATAGCTGATGGTGGCGACAAATTCTAGAAATATATCATTCCCTGATTCTTAGTGATATCAGAAAAAGTGAGAAGTCAAGCCGACACCTGACTACAGCTAGAAGTGGACATATCGATGGAGAACATGCCTCAAATGACGAATGTTATGCGGCACTAGATAAGGGGCTGGAGAAGGCGCTGGAGAAGGAAAAATCTTTCCTGACTTCATGAACATGAGATTGGATATAGCGATCGTTTGTAATGGTATAGACAATAACTGTTAGTGGGCCGCAGCTGGGCTACTGTGTGATACTTCTGTCATTAAATTGAAGAACAAAAGTGATTGTAATGCAGAAGGTGTTACGTCGGGATGCTAGCTTATGGAAATAAACCAGAACACAATATAAACAAAAAAAACGGATGTTTTTTTTTTATATATACTAATATAAAGATGAGCGGGGGAGCTAACATCAACGTTGATCCCTTTGAGGACGAGAAAAGGGGAATTGATTTAGGTCATTGGGGAAATGGCTGAGATTTTGAATGACTATTTTGTGTCAATTTTCACGTTGGAGGACACATCCAACATGGCACGGGAGAGATGTTATTGATCTGATGGCAGTTGAATACCTCGATACAACGGTACGCACAAAATAGATAGTTCTAACCAAACGTCTGGGCCTGAGGATAGATAAGTCCCCAGTACTGATGGAATGCATCGTATACACTAAAAGCAATGGCAAATGTTCTAGTAGAGGTTTCAGTGATATTTACCAAAACTTACTGAATACTGAGCGGGTCCTTCCGGATTGGAAGACGGCGAATATCAAGCCACTGTTTGAAAATGTATGCAGGCAGAAAGGGTAACTATGTGCCAGGAAGTTCAATATCTGAACCTGGGAAAATGCTTGAAACTATCATTAAAGAAGGGACGAGGCATCTGGAAAGAAATATATCCATCAGCCAGACACAGCACTGGTTCAGCATAGGCAAGTATGAGTTGAAAACTTAATGGAGTTATTTCGAGGATATAACGGGAGAGGAACAGATCGATGTTATCGACTTGGATTTCTGAAAGCGATCGAGAAGGTGACGCATAAAAAAAGTTATCCATAAAAACAGCATTATTAGATTTTCGTGTGATGTGTTAGACAGAATGGAGGATTGCACAGCCAATAGAAAACAGAGAGTGTGGGGGATACATATGTGTTACTGTAGTTCAGAATCGAGCTTCAGCAGTGTGCTGCAGGGTTAGGTATTCGGCCCACCACTGTTCAGTGATCTGGATGAGGAGACTGAGTGCAGTCTATCTAAGTTTGCTGATGATACTGCAAACGGGAAAAGCAAATTGGGCCGAAGAAACGGAGAGTCTGCAGACACAAATAGCTAGATTAAGCGAGTGGGCAAAATTCTGCCAGATCAAGGACATTGTTTGTAAATGTAAGGTTATCTACTTTGGAAGACAAAATGAAAGAGCAATATATTATTCTAATGATAAAATTGCAGCATGTCGTTTTGCAGACGGAGTTGGGAATATTTATACATGAATCACAAAAGTTTGGTTTGTTGGCTCAACAGGCTATCAAGAAGGCAAGTGGAATGCTGAGCTTTATCGCTGGTGTGATTGAATTTAAGAACAGGGAGGTCATGCTGCAAATGTGCATGGCACTGCTGAGGCTGCAGCTGGAGTACTGCGTGCAGTTCTGGTTCCCTAACTTGAGGAAGGAGATACCGCCTCTGGAGGTGATTCACCAGGTTGATTCCGGAGATGAGGCGGTTAGATATTGAGGAGTATATTGAGATATATATTGAGGCGGTTAGATATTGAGCCTGGCACTGTGCTCGCCGGAATTCAGAAGAATGAGAGGAGTCCACAGAGAAGCATATAAAATTATGAAAACGATAGATAAAATTCAGGCAGGAAATTTGTTACAACAGGTGGGTGAGAGCAGAACAGCGCATATTGCCTCACGATTCCGGGGAAGAGATGTATGACTGATGAAAAGAAAATACTTTGCACAGATTGTGCTGAGTCTGTTCAATTCTCTGCACAATGCAGCAGTGGAAGACCAGTATTTGGTAACTCTCCTTTTGATTTCACTGCAAGTTTTTTGTACTACACTCATACAAATAGCTATAAATATGCCCCATCATCTGCCAGTCTTTCCTGATATTGATTGACACCTGATTAGTTCCAAGGGTTTAGATGGGACAGAGTTTGTTAAGTGTGTCCAGGACGGATTCCTGTCACAGTATGTGGACAGGCCGACCAGGGGGAATGCAATACTAGATCGAGTACTAGGTAATGAACCGGGTCAGGTCACAGATACCTCAGTGGGTGAGCATCTGGGAGACAGTGACCACCGCTCCCTGGCCTTTAGCATTATCATGGAAAAGGATAGAAGCAGAGAGGACAGGATTTTTTTTTCTTTTAATTGGGGAAAGGCAAATTATGAGGCTATAAGGCTAAAACTTGCGGGTATGAATTGTGATGATGTTTTTGCAGGAAAATGTACTATGGGCATGTGGTCGAGGTATAGATATCTCCTGCGGGATGTTAGGGATAAATCTGTCCCGGTGAGGAAAATAAAGAACGGTAGGGTCAAGGAACCATGGGTGACAGGTGAGGTGGAAGATCCAGTCAGGTGGAAGAAGGCAGCATACATGAGCTTTAGGAAGCAAGGATCAGATGGGTCATTGAAGAATATAGGGAGGCAAGAAAGGAGCTTAAGAAGGGGATGAAAAGAGCAAGAAGGGGACATGAGAAGGCCTTGGCGAGTAGAGTAAAGGGAAACTCAAAGGCCTTCTTCAATTATGTGAAGAAAAAAAGGATGACAGGAGTGAAGGTAGGACCGAGTAGAGATAAAGCTGGGAAGATGTTACTGATGGCTGTGGAAGTGAGCGAGGCCCTCAATGAATACATCTCTTCGGTATTCAACAATGAGAAGGAACTTGATGATAGTGAGGACAATATGAGTGAGGTTGATGTTCTGGAACATGTTGATATTAAGAGAGAGGAGCTGTTCGAATTGTTAAAACTCATACGGACAACTAAGTCCCCGGGGCGTGAGGGAATATTCCCCAGGCTGCTCCACGAGGCGAGAGAGAAGATTGCTGAGCCTCTGGCTAGGATCTTTATGTCCTCGTTGTCCACGGGAATGGTAACGGAGGACTGGAGCAAGGCGAATGTTTACCCCTTGCTCAAAAAAGGTAGTAGGGATTGTCTATGTAATTATACACCAGTGAGCCTTACATCAGTGGTGGGAAAGCTGTTGAAAAAATTCTTAGAGATAGGATCTATATTCATTTAGAGAATCATGGTCTGATCAGCGACAGTCAGCATGGCTTTGTGAAGGGCAGATCGTGTCTAACAAGCCGGATAGAGTTCTTTAAGGAGGTGACCAGGCATATAGATGAGGATAGTGCAGTGGTTGTGATCTATATAGATTTTTGTAACGCATTTGACAACGTTCGACACTGTAGGCTTATTCAGAAAGTTAGAAGGCATGGGATCCAGGGAAGTTTGGCCAGGTGGATTTAAAATTGGCTTGCCTGCAGAAGCCAGAGGGTGGTGATGGAGGGGGTCCATTCAGATTAAGGGGATTGTAACTAGTGGTGTCCAACAATGATCTGTTCTGGGAACTGTACTTTTCGTGATTTTTATTAGCGACCTGGATCTGGGGGTAGAAGGCTGAGTTGGCAGGTCTGCAGACGGCACAAAGGTTGGTGGTGTTATAGATAGTGTAGAGGATTGTCAAAGATTGCAGAGAGACATTGATAGGATGCAGGATTTGGGTTGAGAAGTGGCATATGGAGTTCAACCCGGAAAAGTGTGAGGTGGTACACTTTGGAAGGACAAACTCCAAGGCAGAGTACAAAGTAAATGGCAGGATACTTGGTAGTGTGGTGGAGCAGAGGGATGTCAGGGTGCATGTCCACAGATCCCTGAAAGTTGCCTCACAGGTGGATAGGGTAGTTAAGAAAACTTATTGGGTGTTACTTTTAAGAAGTCGAGGGATAGAGATTAAGAGAAGCGACATAATGATGCAGCTCTATAAAAATCTTGTTAGGCGACACTTGGTGTACTGTGTACAGTTCTGGTCACCTCACTATAGGAAGGATGTCGAAGCATTGGAAAGTGTACAGAGGAAATCTGCCAGGATGCTTCCTGGTTTAGAAGGTATGCATTATGATCAGAGGTTAGAGGAGCTAGGGCTTTACTCTTTGGAGAGAAGCAGGATGAGAGGAGACATGATAGAGGTGTACAAGATAATAAGAGTAATAGATAGAGTGGATAGCCAGCGCCTCTTCCCCAGGGCACCACTGCTCAATACAAGAGGATATGGCTTAAAGTAAGGGGTGGGAAGTTAAGGGGGTATTTTAGAGACAGGTTTTTTGACTCAGAGACTGGTTGGTGCATGGAATGCATTGCCTGAGTCAGTGGTGGAGGCAGATACACTAGTGAAGTTTAAGAGACTACTAGACAGGTATGTGGAGAAGTTTAAGGTGGGGGCTTATATGGGAGGCAGGGTTTGAGGGTCGGCACAATATTGCGGGATGAGGGGCCTGTACTGTGCTGTACTATTCTATGTTCTATGTTCTATATGTTCTACAAATTTGACTATCTTAGATTTATGCCCGTTTTCCTCTTCCTCCGCTCTATCATTCTGGTTCCCATCCCCCTGCCAAATTAGTTCAAACACCCCGTAAAAGCTCTATAAAAACCTTCCGGCCAGGATATTGGTCCCCTTTGGGTTCAGGTATAGCCTGTCCATCTTGAACAGTTTATACTTCCCACAGAAGAGATCACAATTATCCAAGAATCTGAAGCCCTGTCCCCTGCACCACTCCCTCAGCCACGCGTTCATCTGCCCGATCCTACTATTCTTGCCCTCGCTAGCACCTGGAACAGGTTACTCCAGAGATTATTACCCTGGAGGTCCTGCTTCTCAGCTTCCTTCCTAACGCCCAGAAGTCTCTCTTCAGCACCTAATCCCTTGTCCTATCTATGTCCTTGATACCAACATGTACCAAGACTACTGGCTGCTCGCCCTCCGTATTCATAATATTCTGGATCCGATCCGAGATATCCTGTACCCTGGCACCTGGGAGGGAACACACCATGCGGGTGTCTCTATCAGGCTCACAGAATCACCTGTCCGTTCCCCTGACTATGAAATATCCTATGACTACCGCATTCCGCTTCACCCTCCTTCCCTCCAGCACAACAGCGCCAGGCTCAGTGCCAGAGTCCTGATAACCGTGGGGGTCCCCTGACAGGTTATCCCCCTCAACAGCGTCCAGAACAAGATATTTAGTGGTGAGGGGGACAGCCACAGTTGTGCTCTACACTATCCGGGCATTTCACTTCCCTGTCTTGACAGTGACTCAGTTTTCTGAACCCTGTAGCCTCGGGATGACGACCTCCCTGTAGCTCCTGTCTATCACCTCATCTCTTTTCCCGATAAGCAGTAGGTCATCAAGCTGCAGCTCCAGATCCCTAACACGGTCTTTGAGGAGCTGCATCTCTGTGCACCTGGCGCAGATGTGGTCATCAGGGTGGCTGGAGGTCTGCCAGGATTCCCACATCTGACACCCAGAACAAAGCAGTAACCCTGCAGGCATGCTGTCTGGTTATACAGGAGCGAAACAGGAAAAGTACGTCTACTCACCCACTTCCCTCGCCAAACAGACGAACTTTATAAACCGTTAGCTCGTACCATTAGCTGGGTGAGCCCTGCTGTTCCTGTCTATCCGGCCGATTCGTGAAAGGGGAGGTGGGGGGAGAAAATAAAAAAAGAAAGAGTTGGTGCTTCGCTCCCACCTCTTCCCGTTTACCGCCGAAGCCCGTTGAACCCAGAGCCCTACACTCTGCAACCACTCACTCCGCTGTCTGCTCCGACAGCTGCCCGCTGTATAAGGTGGTCTCCTTTTTAAAGTCTCCGCGCTGTTCTGTTATATCACGCGCCTGCGCAGTCTCGTCCTTCTTGCACTCGGAGTTTTTTTTTAAACGGCCATCCTTCAGAATTCAGCTTCCACTCCGCTCTGTAGTCTCGATCGAAAAGAAAGCCGTAGGAAGCAATACGAGTCTTAGTCTCAACAGATTTTCCAGTTACTGGATGAATGGCAAAAGTTGAGAATAGTAGAGTGGTTAAAACGGTACTGGCTGCAGATATAGTGAGTTTACCTGAGACAGCAGATTCTTTAGCAGCGAAGACTGATTATCTGCAGCTCTGGAGGATGTTTTCGGCTACCGGAAATCAGCAAATTCAATTCAGATTCAAATTCAAATTCAAAAATCTTTATTGTCATTCTAACCATACATCAGCTCTGCAGGGCAGAATGAGACAGCGTTTCTCGGGGGCTGTGCAATCATAACATAATAAACGCAACACTAAATAATAAACATAACAATCAATAGTAAAACACAGCAACCACATGTCAGTTAAAATCAGTTATAAGTGTCCAGTGCAAGTTAAAAGTATCCAAAGCAGACCTTAGGCTAAAGTTTAGGCACAAATTCCAGGAGGAAATTGAGAAGTTATTTCCGTATGACAGTGGGGTCTGAAAAGAGGATGCTGTCCAAGTCGCATGCCATCTTGGACAATGTTTCCCATCCACTGTGTAATGTATTGGTTTGGCACAGGAGTACATTACCAGAGACTCATTACACCGAGATGAAACACAGAGCGTCATTAGAAGTTATTCCTGCCTGTGGCCATCAAACTTCACAACTCCTCCCTCGGAAGGTCAGACACCCTGAGCCAATAGCGGGTCCTGGACTTATTTCCTGGCATAATTTGCATATTACTATTTAACTATGTATGGTTTTATTACTATTTAATTATATACGGTGCAACTGTAACGAAAACCATTTGCCCCCGGGACCAATAATGTATGACGATGACTATGACTATATTTACATTTGGGAGAAGCCCCTGCACAGTTTGTGCCACAAAGAGGTCAGGGGACCATGTGAGATAAATTGCATGAGGATAGATTAAGTGGTAAACGGCGCGTTGTCACAGGATACGATTACTATATATTATCCAATGACCCACTAGATGGGTCATCTCCTCCATCTTTTACTAAGTTTCTGAAAGAAGCTAGACAGGAAGAACAGGTGTTGGAGGAGAGACAGTCCTCCGGTTGCAGAGCAGAGTCCTCGGTAGAATCCACTTTCGCTAATGGCGACCCCTGATGTCGCACAACCGGGGATTTTGCAGGATGTCGAGAATGATCGAATGGTCGATATATTTCGGACGATGTCGGTTGGTGCTGCCACCAAGACGGAGACGGACGATAGTAGGCCAGACTCACTGTTTGAGGCACCAAGGCTAGTGCTGCTACTGAGCTGAGATTATCCCGGCACAGAAAGTTGCGTTTTCCACTGACGACGCTGAGGTGTGTTACTCTAGGAGTTCATCACAAGCTACTGAAACAATTGAGGGCTCCCTTTTCCGAGAGCTGCCACATCGGGTAGCACCAGCGGAGATGAGGATCTTCGGCTACTCTAGCTTAAACTGACGGAAATTAACTTTGGTCATGGAGCAGAGTGATCTCCGCTGTTGGAAGACACTCGTGCTAGGCAGGAAAAGCACATTCTTGCAGACAGGAAGAGTAGAAAATTGTGCTTAAAGCTGGAGAAGCTGAACATGGGAGGCGAACAGAGTGTTGCACCTACCCCCCCCCCCCCCCCCAGTACGATGTGTTGTTATAATTCACAAATAGATTGGAGGTCCTGACATCACAAAAATACGTTGAAAACTGTGCTTCTAATCATGGGTTGACAGGTTTCAATGTTTTGAGAACACGGCACTTTGGTAGGGGCAGAGTGTAACACCCCGGTTAAAATTCTTTCTTCAATATCGTAGGAAATTCATTTCTGCATTTCTGTAAAAGCGGTCTGATTCTGTTTTCAGCCTCTTTTGGGTTTGAACTGGAGATAAGAACCTTTGTTGATCAACTTAGGAAAAATGGTGTTATTGAATCAGATAGTCGTATTGGGAGAATTTCTGGAAAACGGTGGCAGAGGGCTTTTAAGAAGCATATTGTTGGGTGCAGGAGTCGTATTTGGAGGAAGCTGGGAGACGACAAGAAGGAAGATGGCTGAGTGTGGCGTCCCTGTTGCACAAGGTGCTTTTTGCAGCTATGATGTTTCACGGAAGAAGGTCCGATACGCCTGTGGGAGACCCGTTCGTATGAGATCGATTTCGAGCAGTAATCGGAAGGTTTGATGTGCGTTCACGTAGACGAGGATCCAGTACCTGAATGACAGTAATGTTGAAGTTGAGCTCCAATCCAAGTGCAAAATAGGCCTTTCACTTCCTTCTTTCTTTTCTTTAATAAAGATGTCCTTCACTTAACATTCATGATTATATTTCTTTATAACTGTATGTAGTGTTCGATATGTTATTCCTTACCAATGGGCGATTGCCGTTGGCAGTATATCACAACATTCACGAAAATCAGGGTTCAGTTGGGCTAGGAATCGGAACGTCAGGCATTTGGTGAGACCAGAGTCGTATACACCATAGGCGTGCCTCTGATTTATAGTGCCTCTGACGTGAATTTTCATGAAATGATTCGAGAATGTGGTGGTTACGGTAGACTTCAGCAGTAGTCCGCCAGGCAGTCTCGACCCATCGGATTTCTCTACAGCTGAAACTGATCTACGGCAATGGTATCTCACTTGCCGTACTTTCATCTCCATACAATACAGATAGCAAAGCCTCGGAAGTTAGATTGTTGACTATAGGTTATACTTCAAAGTCGTATATCTGAACATTGCCGTCTGTTAGTTCCGAGAATTAAACTTCAAAGACCCGTAGCTTTCCTCCCAGCAACTGAACTGAATAGAATAATCATTGAAGAATAGACGAGAATACCTGAGACTCATCTTCACCACCGATGTCACATAATCGGAAGTACAACATTGACCACATCGCATTTCAGAACGTTGGGCCCAAGACGTTGTGCCGAACGTGAAATCTCCTCCAGAAGTTGCGCAGCATTCCGCAGTCGCGCAGCCCTCCAGTTTTCTAAGCTCCATGTAGCTATCAAAGAGTCTTTTTTTTCAAGACCCTATTATATCCGCCTCTGCCACCGTAGCTGGCAGTGCATTCTAGAACCCATTACGTTCTCTGGTAAAAAAAAAACTTATCTCTGACATCCCCCATTGTATCTGCTCCGAAGCTTCTTAAAACTATAACCCTTGCGTTTGCAATTTCAGCCCTGAAAAAAAAACAACTATGACTCTCCCTGCAATCAATTCCTTTCATCATATTATATCCCTCTACCTGGTATCCTCTCACCCTTCTTCGCTCTAAGGATATTAGACCACGTTAACTCAACCTATTCTCATGAGACATGTTCTCAAATCCAGACAACATCCTTAATAGACTCCACTGCACTATCTCTATGTTATCCACATCTGTCGAGTAGTGAGTTGCCCAAAACTGAAAATATCGAGTACACCATGGCTATTCCTATGTCAGACTTCACCCTCCCCTTCCTTGGCTCAGATGTGACCACAAGGTTATTGGTCTGGCTGCTGGTGCCTTACCCAAATGGGGTTTCCCTCTCAGCAATAAACAGAGGATTTTCCGGTTATGGATGGGAATAACGACAGAGCGACCCTGCAATATTTTTTCTCTCTCCCTCTCTCTCCCTCTCTCTCCCTCTCTCTCCCTCTCTCTCCCTCCCTCTGTTCAGCCAACTACTCCCTGAATTCTGCAGTATGGCTGTAACCCTCACTCAAAAGAGGTATCTATCAAATGTTCTGCCTCCCGGATGATGCTTAGTTCATCTAACTTACGCTCCCGCTTCTAAATGCCGGCTTTCATGAGCTAGAGTTGGCTGCACTTCCCGCAGGTGTAGTAATCAGGGAGACTATCAGATTTCATGAATACCCGCATCCTACCGGGGAAACATTCTACTGCTATTTTTTTGTCATATTTCCTGCACTGCAAGCTTCTTGAGTCAGAGCTTGAAACTCCCACTCTAAATGCTGGCCTAATTCCAGGAATGTATCCCCTCTTCAGGCTTAGTACTTCACCTTAATTCCCGCCGCTGATTCGGCCTCCAGAATATCGAAACGCCCGTGAATTCTACGCCACTTGCCTGTAACCTACTTGAAGTACTCTGTTTTCAGACACTTTGTTTTCCCATTGCCCCGCTGAATTCTTAGCCAATTGCTGCTCTAACTGCGATTGTGTTACACGAGCGTGGCGGGGAACGAACCCAAGTGCAGATTACGGGAGCAGGGACAGATCACGAGGCTTGTTGCCGTAGCCACCGTGGAATCGGTATCCAGGAGCGATGATACACTTGGAACTGAGAGTCCTAAGAACCTTGAAACGATGTTACTAACAGCACCGTCAACCAACGAACTGGAACCCTGTGATCGCAGGGTCTTTAACTTGATTTCCTGATGGAAAGGAAGTGTGTGTAGGTAATGGATCCCTGGAATGATTCAATATTAAACGACGGGATTGAGGCCCAATTCCCGAGGTAACTAGCACGGCAGGGCATTGCTGAAAGGGTCGATAACATTGGCCCTCCTTCATCTGGACCCTGCAGGCGATCCTGCAGGCCTGTCTGGATGGTCCCGATGAAAGTGTTGGATGAGGGAACGGTCTAGGATGAAAGAGAGGGGGACCCACGAACGCTTTTCTGGATCGTACCCTTCCCCCAGTCTACCAGGTATTGATAACCCCTGCCCCGAATGCGCACATCCAGTAGTCGTCGGACGGTGTATGCCGGATTGTTGTTGATGATATTGACAGTTGAGCGAGTCTCAGACGCGGGGCAGAAGGCGCTGACAGAAACTGGCTTTAACTAGAAAGATGAAAGGTCGGTCGGATGTGCATAGATGTTGGCATTTTTAAGCAGACCGCTGTGGGATTGATAACACTTTCGACCTTGAATAGTCCCAGAAAGCGAGAGGTGAGTTTTTTATTCTTATTCTTGAGCGGGAAGTCCTTGAATGAACTCCACACCATCTGCCCAGGTTGGTAGTCAGGCGCCGGAGACCGATGTCGGTCGGCCGTGTTGTTAATGCGATTTGCTAATCTGAGTAGGGCCGTAGTGTGGTCACCCAAACCTTAAGACATCGATCGTATCGGTCTTGAACAGGCGGTACCGCAATCTCCTATTCTTGCGCGTGGAACAGCAGGGGTTGGTACACCAGGGGACACTGGAATGGAGACCTTCCAATGGCAGATCTCACCAGAGTTCTGGGCATACTCAACCCATGAGAGGTGTTAGTTCCAGGTCTACCGTTTTTCTTTTTTGTGTTTTTTTTTAGCTACACAACGTAGCGTAGCATACAGGCCTTGGTTGACCCGGTCTGTCTGCCAGTTTGTCTGCGGGTGGAAGCCGGATGACAGCTTACCGATGCACCTCAGGCTTGACAGAAGGCTTTCCGTACTTGCGAGACGAACCAGGGACCGCGATCGGAGACTATATCCGCAGGGATTCCGTGGAGGCGGAAGACGTGGCGGTCGATAAGATCTGCGGTTTCTTGAGACGCAGAGAGTTTAGGGAGGGCTACGAAGTGCACTGCCTTGGAGAACACGGTCTACCACGGTGAGTATGGTGGTGTTTCCATGCGAAGGATGTAGAATGGTGACGAAGTGAAGGACGATGTACGACCAGCGACGACCAGGGACAAGCAGAGGACGAAGTAAACCCGCTGGTATCTATTAGGAAGCTCTTCCCCGGACACAGATGGAACATGCCGAGACATAGGAACGCGTATCCGCCTCCTTGGACGGCCACCAAAATTGTTTTTCGCAGGAGCGCTACGGTCCGGTCACTCCCAGGTGGCATGCGAACGGAGATGTGTACCCCTTTGCAAAGGCTGAGACATGCCAGAAAAGGACACATACAGGCCATTAGCCGGTTCACTGCCGGGGTTGACGTCATTCCGTTGGGCTTCTTTTACTTTGTACTCGATCTCCCAAAATGAGGCTAGCAACGATGCAGGATGGTGGGAGGATTGTCCCTGGGCTGGAAGTATCCACCTTGGAGTCGTTTCGGCAGGAGAACGCAGCGCGTCAGACTTTCCGTTCTTGGATCGTGGACGGTATGTGAGGGAAAACTTAAACCGTCCAAAAAATAATGCCCAACGGGCCTGACGGGAGTTCAAGCGTTTGGCGGTCTGAATATACCCTTTTTTTTTTAATTATCAGTTTCACACAACAAACGGTTCTTCTGCACCCTCCAGCCAGTGCCTCAATTCTTAAATGCTAGTTTGACCACCAGGAGTGTCCGATTCCCCACGTCATAATAACGGTCGGTGGAGGCAGTCGGCGATAAAAGGCGGCTTAGGGGTGAAGCTTTTCGTAGGAACTTGATCGTTGGGATGGAATTGCTCCTATCCCGGAGACAGGGGCGTCCACGTCAACAATGAATTGAGTGGCTGGGTCCGGATGGAGCAGGATGGGAGCAATAGTGAAACGCCTCTTGAAGTTAGTGAAAGCCGAGTCAGCTTCGGCGTCCCAGAAGATGGGGGTAGTAGGCGAGGTATGCCGGGTAAGGGGGTGGGTGCCGCCACTCCATTGCAGTCTCTGATAAATCGGCGGTAGAAGTTTGCAAACCACAAGAATCGTTGAAGTTTTTTGCAGGTCGTGGGCCTAGGCCATTCTTCCACAACCGGGATCTTCTTGGGGTCTGCTCTCACTTGCCCGATCCGAATGATATAACCCAGAAAGCTGACCGAAGGAAAGTGGAAAGTGGAAATCACATTTCTCTGCCTTCACAAATAATTGGTTTTCTCACAGTCTCTAGAGGACTTGACGGACATAATGGCCGTGTTCTTGGGGGCGGGGGGGGGGGTGCTAGAAAATATCAGGATACCATAGAGGTAAACGACTACGAACCGATTAAAAAGTTCCTCAACACGTCATTGATTGGGGCTTGAAAAACGGTGGGAGCATGGGTGAGGGCAAACGGCATGACCAAATATACCAAGTAGCCCAGAGGTTTATTAAAGTCCGTCTTCCACTCGCCCCCTCCCTCATCCTGACTAGCTGGTAGGCGTTACGGAGGTCCAGCTTTGAGAATATGGCGGCTCCATGCAATGGTTCAGAAGCTGCACTAATCAAGGATAGAGGGCACTTATTCTTAATTTTTATACTGCTTAGGCCTTTCTAATCAATTCAAGGACGAAACGACCCGTCCTTCTTTTCCACAATGAAGAAACCGGCGCCTACCGGGAATGTCTGATAATGTCCCGCCGGGAGGAGCTCGCTAATGTACTTTTCCATAGTTTCTCTCCCTGGTCGGGATAGGTTAAAAAGGCGACTGGTGTGTAGAAAGACTGGTGTGAAAAAGGCCGATGACACAATCATACAGGTGGTCCGGGACAGGGAAAGGGACATGGTATTTACTGAATACCTGTCCCAGGTCATGGTATTCCTTGGGGCCTCGGGAAAAATCGATGGGTACCGGGACAGGGGAGGTCGCTGTAGCTTCCCTGGGAGACGTGGCTGACAGCAGACAGTTGGCGTGGCAAGACTGGCTCCATTTGCCTATCCTCATGACAGAACAGTCGATGTGGGGATTGTGTTGGGACAGCCATAGGTACCCTAATTACGGGGCTTGAGGTGAATGAATGAGACTGAATCCTACCTCCTCACGATGGTTGCCGGATAGGATTTAGGTCAGGGGCGGCGTATAGTGGGTCACCCGAGCCAGCAGTTTTCCGTCCAGGGCCGGGCCTTCATGCGGCTCCCGAGGTAATCCAGCCTGGAAGGAGATGACTTCGTCCAGCAGATTGCCCTCGGCACCGAAATCCACCAAAATGGATAGGGACAGGGACTGTCCTTGGTAATTTGCCGTAGCCGGCATCTGCATCCGAGTCTGGGGGGCTGAAGGGAATAGTGTCCGGCTGACCAGGGCCCCCTTTTTCACTGGTGAGCCCTCCTTCTTTGGCCGCTGAGTGCAGGTATCCCGGAAATGTTCTGGCTGGCCACATTATTAACAATCCTCAGTTCTTCACTTCCGAAGTC
Source organism: Mobula hypostoma (assembly GCF_963921235.1). Taxonomy (NCBI): domain Eukaryota; kingdom Metazoa; phylum Chordata; class Chondrichthyes; order Myliobatiformes; family Myliobatidae; genus Mobula; species Mobula hypostoma. The sequence continues at coordinate 22,911,223 of NC_086106.1, forward strand.
GTTCGACCGGGGAGAGACTGTTCCTTCCCAGCTGCATCGGTTCCTCCCCCAAAGAGGTGGGGACGGTGGGAGCAAGAGTTGCACTTGGAGCGGCTGAGAAAGGGAGGCTGGCTAAGACTGATATGGTGGACCGTGGGCTTCCCCGAGGAACGGAGCGACTGGTTCTTTCTCTCAGCAGCTGTTTGAAGTCGATTATTTAACCTAGTGGCTAGCGAGATCAGACAGTCCAGACAGTCCGGGTGGTCCCTCGCCGCCAGTTCATCCTTTCCTTGTCCAAGAGGCCCTATTGAACTCCTCCCTTAGGGCCTCGTCATTCCACCCTGAGTCTGTAGCTAAGATTCGGAACTCGTTGGAATATATTGCTACGCTTCGTGAACGCTGACAAAAAGTCAGCAAGCATTCAGCAGCGTCCTTACTACGAATCGGTTGTTCAAAGACATTCCTTATTTCAGCAACAAAGAAGAGGAAGGAGGAACAAACCTTGAGTCGGTTATCCCATATCGTGGTTTCCCAAGTTAAGGCATCCCCGCCTAACGGCCCAATGATGTACGCAATCTTGCATTACCTGAAGTGTAATTAGGTGGCTGTAGCTCAAAGACCAGAGAGCATTCTAACAGGGAAGGCCCAGCACCTCCCTAGGTCCTCAGCGTAAGGTTCGGGCTCGGGTACGTATGGCTCGCGAAGGGACTGTGTTGTTGATCCCAGCGGGGATGCCATCTAGAGCTGTGCGGTATGGGTAGCGGGCATTCTTGGATAGGACAGAAACAGGGAAGCGGACACTCGGTCCGCCTGCTCACTGACCTTCGTACAATCGTGGATAACGTCCAAAGGTTTTCCGTGACCTCCCCAAGTAGTTAGTCGTGGGTGCGCAGTAGGAAGCTCTGGCTGGCGAGGGCCTGTTGCACGGGATCGGTATCCGCTGGGTTCATTATGGACGGTTCTTTCCGAATCACGATCCTGACGGTAGACGAGCCCAAGTGCAAAATATTGGCGCGGGGTCAGAGTCGGGAGGAGTTGTTGCCCGAGCGAGCGTGGAATCGGTATCCAGAGGGATGCTGGACCTATAAATAACAGTCTCAAGAAGCAAGAAACGAGGTTACTGACACAGGATTCGACCAAAGAACTAGCAGCTCCTTTTTGTGATCACAAGTTCTTTATCCTGCATTTTCTGATGAAAAGCAGGTGTGTGTAGTTTTTGGAACCAGGGAAACATTGGAAAATAATTGAGGGGATTGAGGTCCAATTCCTGAGGTAAATAGCACGGTGTGAGCCTGCCAGATGGCACCATGACAGTTTACAAGTTGGCCGATGACACTAACTTGGTGGTCTGGATCTCAGCCGCAGATTGACGGAGAGCTCGATGGAACACCCTTGAACACATGAGTCTTGCGACTTAATGTCTGTATGTATGGATCAGTTTCAATGGCAACCGGTGTTAGAAAACATAGACGGTGACAGGGAGATACTGACAGAGAGAGAGAGAGAGACACACAGAGAGACACAGAGACAGAGAGAGAGAGAGAGAGAGTGGGAGAGAAATTTCAAACGATGGGTACATGCAAAAAGGCACAGAAATGTGTTAGGATTTCGAGGAGATGCGGCCTGACATCTGAAACGTTGACAAACTCTATAGATATTCAGTGAGGAGTATATAGACTGACCGCAACACATCCTTGCATACATACACTAATATCCTTGAAGGGGAACTGCAAAATATGCAGTTAAGACTCAGTAAATAATCAGTGAAGTCCTCAGAACAATGATCACATCTACATAAAAAGCTGTTGCAGGAAACAGCAATTATTATTACGGATGTCCACCACGTGGGTCATGCTGTTTTATCTCTGATGCAACAAAGAGGCAGTTATTGGGGCCTCAGGGCGCGTGCCACCAGATTGACGAGTCCACTACCATACAGGCACCAGCTTCTAGAAAAACGATGAATAACTGCACCCATCTTCATTTTCCTCATCATTGAACAATTACCACAAAAAAATGGACTCACTTTCAAAAATTAACCATTTCAGTTCTCTATATGTATTGCTTAATTATAATTTCCTTTTCCTATATTATATCTGTCGTTTATTGTCTTCTGCCTTCTGGCTGAATTTTATTGATATCATTGCAGTTTTACGCGTTGACTTAGTGGCCTGATGGTAAATTAAAATGTTCATTGAAGGTCAATGCATTAATGCCTAAAAGAAATTAGAGGAATGCCACAATTTTCGGATAATGTGTGCTCTCTGGATAAGTGACCCTGCAACACACATTGGGGGCTTTTCTTCCCTGAGGCCGCGTGGGGTCCATACTCGGAGGGATAGCATGGATAGGCAGGAAAATGCGACTGCTGAGGCAAGAGATTCACCTTGTATGAGGCAGATAAACGAATTCAAAAGATTTGAAGTCTCACAGGTTGATGTTCTTTCATTCCCCTCAAGATACCTTCATACGGCCCCAATATATCATCTCTCTCTACTTCACCTTTTCTATTTCATCTTGTGCGTCTATAATTTCTGGGCGAACGTCACAGTGCATCTGATAGAACACATGAAGGCTCTGTTTCCTTAATGAACCCAGAAAATTGTAAATAAAGCAAAAAATAAACATAAATAAATCAAAAGGCTGTAATCAATTTGAAAGCAAGAGTTTCGATCAGTCGGTAAAAATGTAAGCATTAGCTTAGCAATGGCCACAAGAACGTCACGCAGTGAATCAGTTAGATAGATGCAGAATAACATGAAGACAGTCAACTGAATCCCATTGAAAGAAAATTAAACCATCCATATTGGAGAATATTAAATTAATTACTACAACTCTAATGCACCCGAAGTGTCGCATTTTCCTTCTCTAGACATGTACCGTATTGGCAAATTGACTACTGTTCTGACATCATGGAGTTGCCGTGAATGGATTTTGTTTGCATATCATCTAGACAATCAGTTCAATCATGAGTCCATCGTAATAATAAAAAAAGAAACAAAATGTAAAATTCGACTGCTGTATTTAAAGAATACCAGTACTGGTAGCCTTCTAAAAATACTGAGGGCAGCGAATAAAACGCGTTTATTAAGAATTCCTCACTGACCAGATCGAAGAATGTTTAAATATTCTTATAAAAGCAGAATAACAACGGTTATTGAAGCTGGATGTTCATCTTGTCACAGTTTTCTGATTGCTCCATCATACGATTCTGATATCTGAAAAAGAGCGGATGTCCCACATTAGAGTAGTTCGCGAACATTTTTGAATGCTTTCTCACACACCAGCATGGCTGCACGGATTTAATGCAAGATATGGAGCTTTAAGTAACATACTGGTAGACACTCACAACTCTATCCATTCTGGATCGTTTTCTTTTGTTTTTTTTTTTGGTTTCTTTGAATATAGAATGTGGTAAAAACATCCCTAAATGCTCTATTTCCTTAAGCGTATGGAGAGTAGCCGGTCTGGCTTTCCAATTATGCCAAACAGTCCAAGTGACCGAACGATGAAAACCGTGAGCCATGCTTAGTGCTCGGAACTCTATAGTCTGAAACATTACCACAGAAGCACCACTGAAAAAAAAAGTGATATCTTACCGTAACTTCCAGAGTCTGCAAAGGGTTCATACCACTAATCACACAGTAAAAAAAAAACTTCGCACCTGTCAAACTCGACTCTTTCCTCAAATTTCACTCTCTTGTTGATTTCCTTGTCCATTCGACCTTCCAACAGATCTTCCTGCTGGCACTTATACTTGCTAGCGTCAACAATGGTACACATGTCAATTTACATCCACGGCAGCACAACACAGGACACAAACGAAAATGTCCTTCCAGATGAGATAGCATTGGGCCAACAAATATTTTGGCGTCATTCCTTAACATGAATGCATGTGTAGACCGAGTTTTTAATCAACACGGCGATCAAGATTGCAGAGGCGACATTAGGTTTGGGTGAGGTAAGCTGTCTTTTAAATGACTCACCGACCGTAGGTGTTCATTCCACATCCACTAGTGCATGAAGTATTAGTGCGATTGGCTCCAGGTGCCTTGAAATTTACGCTATCTGGGATGTAGGACGTCCGACAGCCGTCTGTGCCATAGATACATGCATCTGCACCAAGTCCCCTGAATTACAACTGTAATAGAACGCATTAAGGAACTGGAGATGCAGCGTAATGAATTATATACGGAAATGAGGAGGTGATCGGCAGGAGTTACAGAGAGATATTAACACCTTGGTTCCAGGTGTCAAGTTAACCGGTAACTATCAGGTGAAGGTGGGGACATTCAGAACCAGTCCCAAGTGCATATATGGCCGTTTCCCATAATAAATTTGATGGCGAAGACTTACCAGGGGACAGCCATTTTAACAGCAATCTTGCAATGATTCTGGTGCTGTGGTTCTGAAGAGCATTCTAATGAAGAGGACTGCATTGTTGCTAGAAGACCACTTATTCTGAGAAACAATGCGAGTGTATTTGGGTGCCATGGAATTTATGTATTTATTTTTAGATTAGGCGGACACTTAGTCCTCGTTTATTGTTATTTAGAAACGCATGCATTAAAAAAGATACAGCGTTCCTCCAGAATGATACCTCAAGAAAACACAAGACAAACCAAGGCTAAAACTGACAAAACCACATAATTATACCAAATAGTTAAAACAGTGCAAGGAAATATCATAATTTGATAAAGAGTAGACCATTGGCACGGAAAAAAAAAAAGTCTTAAAGACCCAGTAGACTCATCATCTTGCGCAGGCAGCAGAAGGGACGAACTCTCCCTGCCATGATCCTCCAAGCGCCTCCAACTTTCCGATGCATCAGCATTGGAAGTACCGACCGCAGCGGCATCTGAGTTCGTCTGAAAACTTCGAGCATCCAAGCAACACCTCCGAGAACCCTCCTCTGCGAGCGCTTATTGACCCTTCACGGCTGCCGAGCAACAAGCAAAGCCGAGATTCTGGACCACAGAGCAGAAGCAGCAGCGAAGAAGGCATTTCTGAAGTTTCACCAGATGTTCCTCCGTGCTCTCACGTCCGCGTATATCAAATCAGGATTGTGCACGGCACCCTGCTTGACAAATAACAGACATCACCACCGCAGTGGCCGCTGCGAGCTGTGTCGCGCCGCCATCTTCTCTTCCCACCGGGACGTTTTCTTACCTCCTTCGTGCCAGGATCTGGAATGTCACGTTTGGGGTCCGTAATTTGCTGAAGGGCAACCGGCCAGATATCTTGCTGAACATTGGCAAAAAGTGAAATGCTGGACTGGTTGAGGAGGTCCTGTAGAAAGAACTTAAGGAGCTAGGCATAAATCCGAGAAACGAGAACCCTATGCTATTAATCCCTGGATTGCTGCCCGTGTCAAATGCCATTTAGGGTTAGAATAGAACCATTTCAGAGATGAATGCGTTGTGCTGGAACTGGTGAAAGAGACAGTTGTTAAGATTTATGCATTTTTGGGAATCTTCTGTCAAAGTTATGAACTATACAAATGGGACGGGATGCAGCTGATTCCGAGAGAATCCAATCCCTTTGCCAGCATGTTGGCTAGAGGTGTACTGATTCGTTAACCTAACTTAGCACCGCGGTGTGAACCTGACCAGAAGGGCAGAGAATCAGTTAGTAAGTTTGCAAGTGAAGGCAATCTGTCATGAGACCGAAAAAAATAGAGGCTGATAATGGGGCAAACGTGCGGTCAACACGTCATGACGCAATGTATGAAAGAGAAAAATAATTGCAAAGGACTGAAAATGCATTATTTGAATGCGCGCAATATACAGAATATGTAACATGGGGCAATGATTGGTATGTACGATATTTTAGGGTTAATTTGCAAGAATACACATTGATTCGAAAAGTCAGGCAGGAAGAGAGGGATTGGCTTTGCTCTGTCAGAGTATTTCAACCTGTCTCCTTAAGACAGTCTCCTCAGCCTGTCTCCTCAGGCTCGGATATCAGAACTAGGCAAGGACATGACGTAGCTTGAGCCTGGGACTTGGGTCTTGAGCTCGGCTTGGGATCCTCGAGGCTTGGGGTCTTGGGTCTTGAGCTTGGCTTGGGATCCTCGAGGCTTGAGGTCTTGGGTCTTGAGCTTGGCTTAAGAGCATGTGGTTGAGCCTATTAGGGGAACATCTTTTCGTGGTTCAATGTTGTGGCACGAGACGTAATTGACTATAGTCTGATCGGGGAAAGAAACTTTAGGGGCAATTGATCGAATTCACCTTGAACTTTAAGAAGAAGAAGATAAATACAGATGTATTCTTATTTGGATGGAGTAAAGGGTATTAGTGAGGAATGAGAGAATTGAGGTAGAAGTTGGACAGAATTGATTAGAAAAGATCATTAGCTGGGAGTTCAGAGGCGGGTGAGAATGTCGCTCAGCTGGAACAGTTGCTGCAGAGAACTAATGGGGTACGAGTAAATGGCGGGCGTGTTGTGTCACAATAGGGTGCTGGGAACGGACCCAACTGCAAGACACAGACACTGAAGTACAAGGAACTGGACTTGACTCGAGTAGGGACGTAACAGGATTCACGCAAGGAGCAGGGACAAGAACCCAGGCTTGGGCTAGGAAAAGCGAGACCAGAAATAGGAACCATCGACTAGAAGACAAGGCTTGGACTCCGAGCCAAAGACTGGACAAGGACCCAGAACCTGGGTCTTGCCTCAGGCTCGGATAGCAGAACTAGGCAAGGACATGTCGTAGCTTGAGCCTGGGACTTGGGTCTTGAGCTTGGCTTGGGATCCTCGAGGCTTGAGGTCTTGGGTCTTGAGCTTGGCTTGGGATCCTCGAGGCTTGAGGTCTTGGGTCTTGAGCTTGGCTTAAGACCCTCGATGCCTGGGGTCTTGGGTCTTGAGCATAGCTTGGGATCCTCGAGGCTTGGGGTCTTGGGTCTTAAGCTTGGGTGCAGGCTGGGTCCTTGGGACTTGAGCTTCGATTGGGATCCTCGAGGCTTGGGGTCTTGGGTCTAGCTTGGCTGAATGCTGAGAATTTGGGACTTCAGCTTCGCTTAGGATCCTCAAGGCTTGGGTTCTTGGAGCTTGGCTTGCGATCCTCGAGGCTTGGTGTCTTAGAGCTTGAGCTTGGGATCCTCGAGGCTTGGAATCTTGAGCTTGGTTTGGGATCTTCGAGGCTTGGGGTCTTGGGTCGTGAGCTTGGATTGGGATTTTTGAAGCCTAGGCTCTTGGGTCTTGAGCTTGGCTGCAGGACCTCGAAGCTTGGGCTGTTGGAGCTTGGCTGCGGGATCGTCGAGGCTTGGGTTCTTCAGTCTGGAGATTGGCTGCATGATCCTCGAGACTGGAGTTGTTGGAGCTCATAGACACTCTGGGAACCAAACATCAACATGGAGCCGGAACTTATCCAAAGACAAGCCGGGACTCAAATTCTCCACACCAAGGTGGGACAGGTCCACCTGTTGGATAACGGTAGGACCTTCAGACTTCCCCAACAGAGGTAAATACAAGACATCTTTCCCCGCAGGGCAACGGCATGACGGCCTGACTTACCCCAGGGAGGCGAGAACAAGAAGAGACAAACACCAAAGAGCAACAGACAGTTCCATCTCTACTCCGGGTTACTGTAAGTCTCGGTTCAGCCAACAACCCCAGCTGGCTACAGAAACAGCCGGATCCCTACATAGCCGGATCCCTACCTAGCTCGGAGGCAGATTGAGGCATCCACTGAGCTGGCCCGGGCAACAGCCGAATCCATACCGCAAAGAACACTCCAACGAGTGGCAGCAAGGCTCCATGAGGATGTGGTCCTCCAACCAGTCCTAGAGATCACAAATGGTTTCACTAGGCTTCCATCAGCAGGTTGCTCCAAGGGGGACTGACGAGACAAACCAGCAGCCCACACGCTATCCCAAGGCTACTTATATTGCAAGCCCAAAGATGGGAATCAAGTGCCTTAGATTTAGTAAAACAAGGGACAGCTGGAAGACCCGGAGTCCTAAGTCCATGGACTGGGCCATGAACCGGAATACGGACTTAGCGGACCGGACAATGACATAATGAAAAAAAAAAGCATCAGTTTTCAATGATGAAGAGAATAGCTTTATAGTGCAATTTCCCTTTTTGTGGTAATGAAATGTATTAAGTTACAATTACTCGGAAAATTGGTTTTGGGAAACCGGAAGTTCTGAAGGGAGATAAGTTATCTGGACCAAATAGTGTACGCCCGGGAGTTTTGAAATTTGTGGTTTCAGGGGTTGTGGGGTGATTATTAATGATCTTTCAAGTATTACTACATTCTGTAATGTTTCTGGAAGATAGCAACATTGAAACTGCCACTCCGCTATTGAACAGAGAGAGATGCAGCATAATGAAAATTATACGCCTGTTAGTCTGACTTCATTGTTTAGGAACGTGATGGATTTGATTCATGGGTGTGTGGTTTCGGGGTACTTGGAGACAAATAATAAAGAAAAAAGGCAGTGGACGGCTTGGATTCGTCATGGGGAAATCTTGTCTAAGAAATCTGTTGGAATTATTTGAAAATATAACAAGCAGGATAGACAATCGGTTGATTTGGTATATTTGGATTTTTCGGAACGCCCGTGAGAAGCCGTCACACCTGGGGCTGCTTAACCGCTACGAGCCACTGGTATTACTTCGCAGATTCTGACATGGTTCAAGCAGTGTCTGACTGACAGAACACAAATAGTGAAAGTAATGGAGCCTTTTCTAGTTGACTGCTGGTCTTACACAGGGCACTGTGTTGGGTCCGATTATTTTTACGTTAATTGTAAATGACATGGATAATAGAATTATTGTCTTTGCAGGATTCGAAGGTAGTTCGAGGAAGGAAATTTTGAGAACTTAGGGAGGACAGGGTTGGACTTAGCCACGTTAGAAGAAAGGACAAAGAAAGGCAGATGGAACACAGTGTGGGGAACCGTAAGGGAAATGAACGTTTTGGCAAATTTCTAAATGGATAAACAATAGAGGTTAGACAGTCAGACAAAGGAAATAGGGAATGCTTGTGCAACATTCGCTGAACGTTAATATGCAGGTTGAGTCTGCGTTGAGGAATGCAAATGCGATGTTAACATTCATTTCAATAGGTCTAGGATATAAAAACAAGGATGTAATGTTGCGATTTTATAAAACACATCTGAAGTCTCGTTTAGAGTATGATGAGCAGCTTTAGGCCAGGATTTTAGAAATGTAAGTATGAGGTGCAATACTGTACAAAACGCAAGATATCTTGAATCAGGATTCTTTGTATACATTATACTGGTCTCTTAGTCCCATACATGACTTGCAGTGCAGAGGTATTGGAAAATACATGCATACATAATAAATACAAACTCAATGTTTCTACTCCAAAAGAAAGCCATGCGAATTGCAAATAAGACAAGTTATTCTGAGTCAACCAATCAATTATTTCTGCAACTAAACACTCTAAAATTCAAAGATTTCGTAGATTTTAAAATAATTCAAAGTGTGTTTCAAGTTAAAAAAAAAATGGACAGTTACCACAAAGTATGCACAGATTGGTTAAAATGAGAAAAAGTCAACTTGCTTTGAGAGGAACATGCATATTTCAAAAACAAAGGATAATAACACATGTAAAAATCATTGTATTTCAGTCAGAGGGGGAATCTATGGAACAGTTGCAGTAAGAAGGTAAAAGCTTGTACCACACATAGCAAGTTTAAAAATATATTTAGAAATAATATAACGAACAAATATAAATGCAAACGATTAAAAATGAACTGGAGTCATGTAAATAAATGATACTTGGGATTGGATTTTAGTAGGAGGCGACCGTGTTGTAAAATAAATGTGCTGTCTTTTTTTTCTGAAATTGGCTCCTTCTACCTTAAAACTTACTCATCAATCAACCCCTTTAAGTAAGAGCAGAAGATGTAATAAGTTTTAGCTTCAGCCTGAACGCTTTCGGTCTGTTTAAAAAAATATTATTTAAATTTGTTTTATGAAATCATCGTTATGAAATAATAGTTGAAAATTATGCTTTTTGGTTTGTTTCTACAGACCGAAATAAAATTGAATTCATTCATTTAAACTCGAAAGAATTCAGGCGACGTTCAGGAAAATCATTTGAGGTTTGAAAGGATTGGCATATAAGGAGCGTCTAATGATCCCGTGTGCATAGTCACGGGAAGTCGGAAGGAGGGGGGGGGGTTATCAATTGAAATCTATCCAATATTGAAAGCCTTGATAGCCGAGTATAGAGAAGATTCTTCCCTTGATGGGAGAATCTAAGACCAGAAGACGCCACCTCAGAATAAAAGGACTCATTTTAGAAAGAAATCAGGTGGACTTTATTTCGGCAGAGAGCGATGACTCTCCCTAAATCTTAGCCAAATGCAGGTGTAGACGGCAAGACCTTATGCATATTAGGCAGAACATTTATATATAATAGATTAGTCAGGATTTAGGAGGCAATGGGCAGAAGCTAGAAGACTGGGGCTGAGAGGAAAATTGAATCTGCCATTATGAAATGGGGCAGCAGACTCGGTAGGTCAAATATCCTAATTCTGATTCAATACATCAATAGCAGAACACTGGAGACGCTACAACAGTAAACGCAATTCTATAAATAAAGAGTGCACTAATAAAGCCGATTCGCCACAAATAAAGAGAGATCAGGTACTTAATAGGGTAAGGCATCAAGGCAAATAAAGACTTGGAGCAAGTGGTTGAGGCTGGTTGGTTCTATGTTTGAGCAACTGGCTGCGGTTAGGAGCTTGTTTTAAATACGCAGCAGGTAATATGTTGGAAACTGTTGTCAGTTCACTCCTCTTCGCTATTCCGAAATTGACAGTTCCCTGCTTTTGCTGCGCAGTCAAGGAACATGTTTCGATTTCAATACAGGTAAGCGGGATGAGATGCATTTCTATAAGATATACCAGGCTATGAATTACCCAGTCCGTGGTAGGTTGAACTCATAGAGCAGAGACATTTGGGGAGAAGTGCATGTTTTCTTGGATGTGGTGAGAGATGTGAATGGACTGAAAAGAAGCTATACGCCTTGCCTGCCATAAGCGAATTCGATACTGAGATCAGGATATGATACCACTGTTATAACTGCGCGACGGCACCAACTGTAATTCCTAACATTCCAGTCGCCGTAGTTCAGAAGGAGGCAGATGGGTGGAGGAGAGAATTACAAAGGTGTTCAAAGTCTACCTTATGAGGAGATATCTAGTGCGTTTAGCTGAAAAATGCTGGCGGGTGGACTTTTGGAAATTCAAACAAACACTGGCCCAAACATTTTGTTTTCATTGTGAGCTGTGCTTCAATGCATGAGGAGTAAGCGGTGTGCATGGTTTATATTAAACAGTTTGCAGAACGTTCACAAATGTATCCTCACCATTAAAGACATGTATCGAGTGTAACCTGGTAATCTGGATTCAAAATTGGCTTCCCTACAGGAGGCTGGGCCTGACAATATAATGAGATTATTGGACAAATGCCGAAATGAGAAAGAGACTTTCATACATGGGTGTCGTTTTAGACCGGAGATGAGGATGGATTAATTTGGCCCGAGAGTGGGGAACCTGTGGAGTTCTTTGCAACAGATAGCTGTGTAGGCCAAATCTGTACCTGTACCTAAGACAGAGGTTGATAGATTCTTGATTGGTTAGGATAAAGGGGATACGGGGAGAAGAACGGTGGTTGGGAATGAGAAGCGACATGGATCAGCCATCATGAAATACCGGACCAAGATCTGTGGGCCACAATGGTGTAAATTTCCTCAGTTTTTTTTTTTGTCTTTTTGTCTTATTCACTATAGGCATTGTTTTTGATACAGTGTGAACAACATAGGGGAGACAGGACGCAGGTTGGGTGGCCACGTTATCGTGCAAAGTCGCTCTGTGTGCAGCAGGGAGGATTTCGATGTATCCCAACGATTTTAATTTAATTACTAAATCCCTTCCGTCATGGTGTCCATTCTTTCTTATTCTGCTGTGCTGAGGCATCGTTACACATTCGGTTTGGGTAGCGTCCAACATGTTGGCATGAACATGGATTTCTCCAATCTCCCGTAATTTGTTGCATGTTTCGTTTACTCCAAATCCATTCCTCAATTCACGATGCCATTTATAGCCCTTTTCCTCTCCTCGTTTGCTTATCACGCTAATCTATGTGAGTGAGCATAGACTTGCACTCCATATTCAAAGCCCACAACGTTTCCTTCACGACTGTAACATAAGCTGACACCATAAGGAATCTAACAGATATCACTCTCAGTCAGTTATGAGCCCCGGCAAGAACACATCTCAGGTCAAGTAGTCAGGGTGTGTAAACACCTGCTCGCTGATATATTTACGGACTTCGCTAAACTTCACTTATTCAGATTTCGATCATCTACTATCATCCTAGTAACAAATAGATAAAAACCTTTGAAACTAAATTATAAACAACTACAGCTAGATAGCATTGACTCCAATGGCCATGAATTGCATTAGTCACACTGGAAACTAACCGTTATTTTGAACGACACATTAGCTCTACCTTGCGGAGTTTTCTGTGTTTGCGGATACATAAGTATTTGGAAAGACAACGACCGATATCAGATACGCAGCCTGTTTTCTTTATTGGGAGGTCGTGTCCCACCAATCGTATCGAGTTTTTCAAGAGAACTACCAGTAATATTTATGAATACAAGGCAAAGAATGTCGTCTACATTGTCTTTAGCAGAGCCGTTGAGAAGTTCCCACAGAGTGTCCGTCAAGAAGGTTCAGTCGTATTAAATTAAACAAGGCATTGGATTTTTGGGGGATCTACAAAGTGATAGTAGGTGTTGCCTCTCCGGTGGGAGCACTGCGACTTCTGGAGTACCAAAGGGATGTTGTGTGTAATCTATGTTGATGCTTCCGTTGTCAATGTTGTAAACTTGATGGAGAATTTGCTGATGAGTACAAGATTGAGGTGTAATGGAAAACGTGGAAAGTTATCATGGATTGCAGAGACATCTGGATCAGCGAGGAACCTGGTAGGAAACATGGCAAGTGCAATGTGTTCAACTTCACCAACCAGGTTACTCTTACACTGCAAACGATAGGAAACAGAAGAATGTGGTTGAAAAAATAAAGGAATCTGAGATCATAGTTTCCCAATTCTTTGAAAGTTGTATCACAGGTAAATTGGGACATACAGGAAGCTTTTGACACCTTATCTTTCAAAAAAAAACTAATACATGGTGCAGGAGAGGTGAGGACCAAGTTGGCTTATTTTCTGCAGTTCTGGTTAGCTGCCTGTTGGAAAGGTATAAGTAAGGTTGAAACACTGCAAAGAATATTTGTGAGAAAGTCTCCCGGTCTGGCAGACCTGAGTTATGAGGTAAGGATGAATAAGTTAGCACTTCATTCCTCAAACTTAGATATTTGAGCGGAGATCTGACAGAGGTATACAAATTCATCAGGTGTATTGTCGTGGAAACACTAACCAACAACACCAGTGACTTCGAGTTTTGTTTTCACATATCATGAAGAGTCTGAAGCAGTTACCACCGTCACCAAAACTCTGATTTTTAGATTGTACAGAGCTCATGTTAATAAAGAAAGATAAACAACTTCATATCACTTTGTTTGGCATCCCATGGTCAGTACATGTTCAATCGTTTAAAAGACACGTGGATTATCTCTCAGCGTGAGTCTAACAGTTATTATTGTTGCCTTTTATTGGGATTCATAATTTACCCCTATAGGCTTCCTCACTCCTGATTCCAGAGTCCTAGTATCTTTTTTTTTCGAATTTTTGGTACTGCGCCTGCACTCGAAGGTTAATCTCAACATGCATTAGCATTCGTATGCCCAGCTTCTCCAGAATCGTCAAGTATCCCAATCAGGCTTACATTCACTTAGCTTGGATGGGAATATAAGCAGAAGTCATGCGTTAAGGGTGAAACGTCAAAAGTTTCAAAGAAACGTGAGAGGAAACCTCTTGATTAAGAAGCCATGAGATTATGTGATGAGCTGCCAGCATACATGGTGCATATAAACTCGATTTTAAAAGTTAAGCTAAGTGTGGATAATTACATGGATTCTAGCGTATGAAGGGTGGTCCGGTGCAGGTCGAAACGACGAAGCAGTTTATGACTCTATGGCTTTATACGTTTTATAACTCCAAGAACCTATGACATATGCCATGATACCTATCATGCACCTGACCACAGCACGTTTTTAAAGGAGGGACATTTGTGTCAGTATGTTGTTTCTAGATGTCAGTTCGATATTCAACACTGTTTTCCCATAGACGTTTGCCGGAAGACCCCTACTGCTCGTTCTAAGAATAGTACTGCGAAATTGTACACAACGATGCTGGACTTCCAAATCATCTATAAGTGGACAGCATACAGGACAATTCACCATCTCCAACACCTTTAACACGGATGCCACAGAGAATTGTGCGCTGAATCCATTGTTGCCTGCTTAGTTCAGAAACGACCACACGGCCAAAGTCCTGAACAAAAATATTGTCAGGTCCGTCGAATGCACGGCAATAGTGAGACTCAGCACCGAGGAGGTGCAAGAGCTTGCAACTGGACTGCATGGAATTAATTCCTTATTTTCCGTCTGGGTAACCTCCCACGTGGTGGCATGAACATTGACTTCTCTAACTCCCGTAAATGTCCCACCTCCCCTTCCTACCCCAAACTTTACCTTTATATTATTACTATTATTATTATTATTATTATTATTATTATTATTATTACTATTACTATTATTACTTTTTTTCTCTCTCCCTATTTTCTCGCTATGTCCCTCTCACTATAACTCCTTGAGCATCCTCTGGGCTCTCACCCCACCCCCCGCCGACCTCCCCGTTCCGCTTTATTTCTCCCTAGGCCTCCCGTCCTATGATCCTCTGCCTTCTCCAGCCTCGTATCCCTTTTGCCAATCAACTTTCCAGCTCTCAGCTCCATCCCTCCCCCTTCTGGTCTTCTCCTATCATTTTGGATCCCCCCCTCCCCCTCCCACTTGCAAAACTATTACTATCTCTTCATTCAGTTAGTCCTGACGAATAGTTTCGGGCTGAAACGTCGACTGTACCTCTTCCTATAGATGCTGCCTGGCCTGCTGCGTTCACCAGCATTTTTATGTGTGTTCCACGGAATTGATGTCTGCATAAAAGTCATCAAAACAAAGCAGATGGCGATTTACTTTTGGGCAACACTGGCTGCTCACACCATTGTGTGCATTAGCACGGTTTAACTCGCCGGGGCGCGTTTCTCTCACAACATTCGCGGTCCCAGGGCAAACCATAGAACCAGGAAAGGCTAATAGCCTCTGTGTTTTTTTTTTTTGTCCCCTGAGGGAAAGGTAGCTGAATTAGGCGTATCTATACTCACAACTATCTACCGACGCTTATGTGGAGAATAACCTAACTTGCTGCAACACTGCCGAGCCCAGAGACAACTCCTCAGCGGACAGGGAGGGTTTATAGTAGTTAATCAGTACTTCCCAATCATAACCAGCTCTAGCTTGCACGACAACAAGGACATAGATACAGAATAATTCCAGAAAACGATCAGTGATATCATGAAGGAAGCCACTCACCCAGCTCGAAAACGACTTGACACATACACAGCAGGATGGAGGCCAGACAGCCTCCAGATCGGCATCGCCAGCCTCCAAAATAGTTGTGGTTACCAAGGTAAATGAGGCTGTAAAACAGTGCAAGCGCTAAATTAAGAGAGAAAGAGGAAGAGAGAGAGAGAGAGAGAGAGAGAGAGAGAGATCAACCGAGCACGGTTCACACTCACACAAGCACGAGGAAATCTGCAGCTGCTGGAATTTCAAGCAACACACACAAAATACTGGTGGAACGGAGCAGGCCAAAACAGCATCCATAGGAGGAAGCACAGTCGACGTTTCAGGCCGAGTCCGTTCGTCTGGACTAACTGAAAATAAAGAGAGAGTAAGTGATTTGAAAGTGGGAGGGGGAGAGGGTAATCAGAACTTTCCAGTTCTTAGCTCCATCCCTCTCCCTCCTGTCTTCTCCTATCATTTTGGATCTCCTCCTCCCCCTCCCGGGGTGGAGTGGGGGCGCAAAGTGTACTTGTGGGAGGGACAGACAGAGAAAATACAGTTAGAAAATAAAAAAAGAAAAAAATGAAAGAAATACACAAATAAATATATAAACAAGCAAACAGACAAACAAACAAACAAATAAATACATAAATAATTAAATAACAATCAATCAATGAGGGATGGGGTAAGAACGGGAGCAGGGGCATTATCGGAAGTTAGAGGGTCACTGTTGATGTCAGCATGTTGGATTGACACTCATCTCTGCACCAAAAGCACAACAGATGCGAAACAAAGGAAAATATCATTCTGATTTGCCTCTATGTCCATACGCTCCCAAACAAGTATGCGCCCATACACAGTTTCTCTGTCTCTCTCTTACTGCACAACACACACACAGACACACACACACACACACACACACACACACGCACACAGACACACACACACACACACACGCACACAGACACACACACACACACACACGCACATGCACACACACACACACACACACACACACACACACACACACACAAACACACACACACACACACTGCCGAGTAATTATGGTTTGAATTTTAGCGCTGATATTTCCCTTGCCATGTTAACGTATATTTCACAAATTAAATGAGATAGCAGAGGCTGTAGATCTCACTACGACAATGGAAAGAACAGTGCGGTTACAGCATTGATGTGTCTTCGTAGACGAAGGCGAGGGAAATTTCAGCAGGTACTCTTAAGTGGCGGGAAACCACAATTAGAAATGAAGTGTATAAATATGCAGCGATCAAGGCATGGATTCTACAGTAAATGAGTTTTTGTGCGAGCATTTAACTAGAATACATCACTGTGTGCCTTAGGGCACAGTAATAAACCGCAGAGTCGCTTAGTTGCAGCTCTGAGATGATGACACTAAATACTTTGTTTCCCCTGTTCAGAGACACTTTGAAGCGTCTTTTGGCAAATTCGGCTTTATTTTCATTTTCACCAGTATCTCTGTACAGTATGTACTGGAGACTTTGTTCTGGCCTTTGTCGATACCAATATAAAGTATAGCTGTTCCATGTAGTATCATAGGTGCAGCTGAAAGTCACAGCCTCTTCTTCTGTCTTCACTTCTGGTGACATTATCTGAGTGACAGAGTTTCCGTGACTTGTACCTGAAAAAAAATACCAAAACATGAAATGTTATATTGAAGGTTTTTTTTTTAGAACTCAGTTTCAAGAAGACTTTTGAATTGTCTGCTGCGTACAAACCAGTTAAACATGCTCCGCACACAATCCAGAAGACGAATCTCCACATTATTTTTAAGAAGAACGGTTGAATGATTTTCTCCTCAACAAGTTGTCGCCGGGGTTTGGAACTTTCCGATTCTGCTGTTTAAGTGCTATAATGGGCAAGAAATGAAAAGCGCCCAATGGGAATGCAGCTTCTTGATACATGCTCCGCCTATTGCCCCAGATGCGACAGGTCCCTGTACATCAAGGAAAGATCGTCACACCCTGCTCCCTGACGGAGACAGCCCTCTGACAACATGAGCCTGCAGCTCAAGAAAATGATTTTTCCCCCCCCCGTGGTACAGTCGATCGACATGCAAAAAAGATATACAGTGGAAATAATAAAGGAGAGCTTCTTGCCGACTTTCAGAAAAGCACCGATAACTACGAGGGCCAATCTCAGACGCAAGTCGGTTCCTGAGACATATGTTGTAAAGCACATTCTCCGGATATTTCATAGAGACAAACAATGCTAAAATAAATTGACCACTTCACTAAGGAACTACAGTTCTGTATGTTGGAGCTATTGCCCTTGTAATAGTATATACTTATCTCTGCTTCACGGTTTTTAACCTTTCGCACTAACCATTGCTGATTCATTCTCTACGCATCGGTGGCTGTGTATGTGTGTTGGTATCAATTACAACTCGCGCTCCCGCGTGCGCGCGTATACGTGTGTATCTCTGTGTGTGTGTCTGTGTGTTTGTGTGTCTTTGTGTGTGTGCTCACATCCTGTCATTCCTTAATTCGTTATCTATTGCTGTTTCAGTGATAATTGAGCTGAGCAACATCCTGTGTAGCGTTTTGAGTGCACGCGCCAAGATAGGTTGAGTTCGACGGTGTGGCGCAATAAGACAAATAGTCCTCTAAAATATTTACATGTAATCCCTCAAGCTTTCTGCAGCTCAGCGTACACCTGCCGAGATATTTTGGAAAACATTGGACACATTGCAACAGATATGTGAGACATATGTCAGTATGCTGAAAGAAATGTTCACTCCCTTTCAGGTATGTATATTTGAATGTCTTGTCTGCCAGTTCTCAACCATTAATTCAACCGAAACTTGACTGGCTCAACGTATTACGGCGGTTACGCTTCTCGCCTCTCCCTGAAAATAAAGACGATAAAATCTTCGATAACTTAACAGTGCATGAGCTCCACGGTACAAAGATCGCCCATTTTTACAGAGTCTCAGTGGGCAGTACGACCAAATTAATCGGTAAGGAGCACAAAGAATGAATGCCGTATAGGATATAGTTCTTCCTCCTTCACTTTCTGGGCATCTCGCTCACACTCTCTCTCTGCCACTCTCAAATTTCTGCCTGCATTAATATCCCTGTATATCTTACTGTTTATCAATACTGTCTTTCATTCTCTATCAATTTCGTTATCCTTCCACTTCCAGGTCTCTGCCTTCCTCTCTCCATGAATATCTTCCCATTTTCTATTGTCCACTTCTGGTTCCTTGTAATATGTGTCGTTTTGTTAATTTACTCTTGTTTACATACAGACCGTCTCTTTCTCCAACTCCCTCTCTCGCTCTCCCCATCTATCTTCTCCTTAACTCTTTGTTATTTTCTCACTGCCTGTCTCTCCAGCCATTCTATCTACCTGTCGTTTTCTTTGTTTGTCTCGCTGTTTGTCTGCTACGTATCTGTCCGTAATTTCGTCTTTTCCATTATTTACCCTCTCTCTTCATCTCTCGCCTTCTGTATTCTTTGTGTTTGTGGTTTGTGTGTTCATTGTGTTATCACCTCCCATCTTTACACTCATCGCTGTCTCTTTCCCTTTGAGCCTGTTACTCTGGCAGTATTTCCACGTTTTATTTTCTCACTAAAGATGTTCTCCCACTGAGAGCTTCCTAACTATAGGACTTTCAATTGACTCGTGATCCCTCTAGGACTGGACATACGTGTCTATTCCTGTCTGTTTCTGTGTTTTCTTCTTAGAGAAAAAAAAAAAAGCTTCTCTTCCCTCTCTAGCATTAATTGTGTGCCTGTCTATCCACTTGGACGCCACGAAGGCCTGCGGATGGCTCGGCTTTACTATAGTTTGTGTCATTTCGGAATTCATAGTTCATTTATGGCGCTGTGAAGTAACCGTGTAAGTCTGCACAGTCGAATATGTGGAGGTTACCTGGAGACAGTGGTTTCCTTGGCAATTGAAAGAATGCGGGGTGGGTTAATTGGAGAATGTAAATTGTTCTATGATGATAATCTGTTTTGACGGTGGTTGCAGGGGAAGCGTGGTTAAAGATTTGTTAGGCCGTCCTCCGCGCAGTATCACTACTATTGAGGGAAACAACACATTTGCTAAATGTACCGATTTTTTTTAAGCGAAAGGCCATTAACGTCACACATTCCATCTGCAAATATGCTTTGCGAGAGTTGCTGTAGTTGTTTTTTTTTTCTCATTTCTTTTTCTGGATCTTTCGAGAAGATGACACACTGAACCAATTTCCCCCGGGATCAATAAAGTATGAGTATGAGTATGACTATGACTCTAATTGTTTGCATGAAAAATCGATTCGCAGATATATCGGGGACGGGAATGTTATTACGACCGTGAATGCGATGATAAATTTTCTCGCTCCTCATTGCAAAAATCTGCTGGACACCTATCTCACGAATCCAAGTCCGCCTCATTTTAGCCTTATCACGATACATTGAAGGGAAAGCATTGGTTCCAAGCAATTGTTAACATTTTCAACTTCCCAGTCGCTTTCATTTTCGCCAGAATGGAGAACTCAACAGATTGTACTCTGCAGCACTATTCTGAACAGAATGGACGATACATTCTATCGCCCTGCATACACAAGAGGTCTGAATCGATGAAACATGAGTCCGGGCAGATGGATAGGTGATTGATAGGTCAGGAATATGAACCTTCATGGTCTTCACTGCAATAATGCACAAACTCATTCTCTCTGTTCCTCTCTATACTAATCTTTTTTTTTTCTTTTTTTTTAATTGATCTATAGTGTATCATGATCTAGAATCATTTCCGAAAACTGAAGAAACCCGGTTCAAGCCATTTTATTAAACTCCTTCCGTCAACGAAGTCAAACCAAATGGAGCAGTGCAGCAAGGAATGATGGTAATTCTCTGTGAAGCGCATTCCAATGTATGCAGTAACAACTTCTCAATCGCTGGCGACTGTTGTTTTCTACTTCCAACTCGGAATAGGAAAATGTCACTTTCACAGATATAAATGTTCCGCCCTGCTAGCTTCAGTTTCTGCAAGTGATGCTGTCGAGCTGATAACTTGCAAACAGCGTGGAAAGAATAACTTTCTTTCAGAGCAAAGGGATACCTGGTGCTTAATGGTTTAAAGTGGGTATCAAACAGAGATCGCCGTAGGAATCAGGGTCGGGCATTCAATCCAAAATTCCCCAAAACAAAAATGCCATCAACAGTGCTGAGTGGGGCTGACCCAACGTAAAAGGAGATCCAGAATAGCAGCAAGACAGCAAAGTTATCAGCCGCCTCTAGACCGAGTGGTAGAAGCTACATTCTGTAAGAAATGTCCAAATCGGCTCCGATGTGTGTCGAAGATAAAGGGGAAAATGTGTACTAAAGGCTCTATCGCTATAAGCTGGAGAATTGTTAAAGGATGCCTGCCCCCAAGAAAAAAATGATTTCTCTGCCATCATCCCGTTTATAACAGTCCTCCTCCTCAGCGAGAAGTGCAGAGTATTCTTCTCGATGCCTGCGAGAACGCTAGCCTCTTAATTCTATTTTGTTATTTTGCCATCTACATCTCCAATTTAGATTTTGCTGGCTCGTGCTTTTTGGACACTTGTTGTCATTTATTAAAAAAAAAAAACACATGCTGTATTACAAAACTAATTTCGTTCCGCTACAAATTCCTTTGCTCTCAGTTTTCCTGTAACGAAATTCCCTCAATGGAGACGCACCATCTCAGCACCTCCACATGAAAAGTGACATCCCGACTTCTTTCAGTATTTCTTGAATACATCTCAATGATCAGCAACTTGCTTCGTGAGGCCAGGCAATTAAAAGGTTAACTAGCAGTCATCTGGTTATACCTCGCCAACGCCGACGGTTCAATAGAACGAGTCCTCAACCAGACAGGTTTGGACCACTACTATGTCCTACCAGTTAGGCAAGACATGACTATCATTTACGTAGGAGGACTGCGCTTCAGTTCAGCCCATCGTACATTCAGGTAGCAAGCCGTCTAAAAAGGGATTCCAATCGGCTGCACAATCTCCGCCACCTTGATTTTCTTGGTTTTCTAGCTTCTCATATTAGCAGCAACAGACGTAACCTGTGGCCCTCTCTTGTAGCCCAGAATTTGGGTGTTCGCAAATGACATCACAATAACCACAGCAACCCATGTCCATGCAAAATAGATATCGAAAACCCTGGACAACTGTGCTGGGATGACCAGGCAGCTATGCGATTAGCCAAGAGGTCCAGACACACGGTGATCAGGAAAGGCTAGGCTACGAGTTTGTTGTGAAGAAAGACGTTTCGTCGACTGAGGACAACTCAGTGAAATGTCTCGCAAAGCTGTTTAATGCAGCAATGCGAGACAGCGTCTACATCACCAACACACTAATGCAGACCGAAGAGTTTCTGTAGCAGATTGACAGGCCTGGACTGACAGGTAAATTTAAGACATGCCGTAACAAAAATGGAGACACTCCATGTCTCATCTGGCTTTTGGAGTTGTATGTGTCCCCCAGGGCCACTGTAAAATGCATCAAGACGATAGTCAGCAAGAACTTGAAGAGGAGGCTGGACATTCTCCTATCGTTTTCCTCAGTGGCACAGGCCATATGAACAGGCCTTCTACAACTCCGATTGTTATCTGTAGTAGAGGACATCAAGGTAGCAATGTGTAGAGTTGTGTTAGCAGTCGGGGACTCCATCACAAGCGAATAAACCAAGTGAGAGTAACAAAACGATCGTCAAAATTGGACGGTCAACGCGGCGATAGACAAGGCAGTGAGAATTCAGCAATTGGATTATATCATTAGCAAAACATTCGGGAGACGGCAAGGCCCTGGCTACCCATATTTTCCTCTATGGAGCAATGCAATTGCACGGGGTTGGTGTGACACGGAACCGTGAGGACGAAAAACTTTCATCAAGGACATTATTGTTGGGCTCGGTAGATGCCTGGACGAAATGGGTTCTTAACAAGCGTAAGATTATTGAACTGAGTTTAGAGACTGGAGCCTTTGCCTTTCCTTTCCGGCATGCTGTCAGTTTCCAACAGTCTCCCTACACTATTCAGTTGAATGCAAGGTTGTGAGAGATAACCATAACTGCCATCTTTGTAGTCTGTGGGATATACGGACGCCAGGTATCCAAAGATGCAAAACAGCTTTAACGCAAGACGGTATCGGTAGCACCAGGATAAAGTCCCGCTGTCCCGTCCTGACACAGTGGAACGACAGAGGAGTGAAAGGAGACCAGGTGGCGGAAGCAGAAAGAGGGCAGTCATTTCCATCGAGGAGAGGCAATGTAGTGCCACCAAAAAAGCATAAGTCGAATCTGCTGCAAACTGCCAACTGATAGAAGATGAAGGTTGATGTAATGAGGAAGTTAAATTTCATGGAGTTCGTACAAATCAGAAATAGTGCTGGGGACTCAAAATAGAACAAATATAAAGGCAAAACATCAACCTGGTGAAGAGCACAGTAGCGTGGGTGGACGGATGCGAGGAGGTTCACAAGAGGAAGGCCCTGCATTACTAGTGCGTGAGCGGACGGAGAAAGGTTGTCAGACATGGCTATTTTCTGTGGAAATCAGCTGTGGAGTTTCCACGACAGGGTCAGCTTGGAAGTTTCTGCCTGCGCTGGACCTTAACGGAAAGACCAAGAACTAGTAGCTTACCTTCTGGGGGAGGAAACAGACAGAGCTTCTTTCTGGAGATAGTACAGCAGTGAGGTGTTCATCTGGAAGTCACGATTTCCTGGGCAGTGACTTCGTGCCCCGCCAACTGGAGAGCGGAGTAATTAGCGCAGAAACACACGATGGAAGCTGGGCAACACCTGACGACATATTCTCCTGGTCAAAGGCTACAGTTACGTCACCAGTTAACTGAAGAGAGTGCCTGGTGTATAACGCAGGTAGTTTGATCCTCATTAGCATGGATGGATGAGAGAAGGACTGTGTGCGTCATATACGTAGAGGTGTAGTATGAAATGATGCGCGTCACTGGCAGAAGTGAAGGGTATGGAAGCTGCATATATCGCCGCACGGTCAGGATTGCCGTGAGACAATCTCGGCCTGAGATATTATTGCTTATAATATGTAATGGCGCACAGTTATTAATTGTTCTCGTGCGGAAGGACTTAGAACGAGGTGGAGTAGAGATGAATCACCGTGCACCATCGAGGTTCAGAGAGCAGAACTGCCAAACTGGCATTTATGTTCGGTATAACCGGAGAAATGGGTTGTGCTATCCAGCTAAAATCTCGCATATCGTGCACAGACCACCAAACATCCGGGTGCCTGCATTTGGAATGGGACATATTTTGCCTAAATTTGAGATCCTTCAGACGATTTATCATATCACTCCAGTATCGGTACATGGTTGGATGAGTGAAGGACTCGCTACGTCATATACGTAGAGACATATTATAAAATGACACGTGTGGCAGGCAGCGGTGAAGGGTACAGCAGCTGCTTATTTCGATGGACCGTCAGTATAGCCCTGAGAAAATCTCGTCCAGAAATATTATTGTTCATTTTACGGAAAGGCGCGGAGATGTTGACTGTGGATCTGCGCAGGGGCCTGGAGCGCCAATCAGAACGGTGCCCGGAATTTGCAATTTTAACCGTTTCACAACCTGACTCAGATATTTAAGGTTAGAGTGGTCTTTATTCCCAGGGATACATGATATCCTGTCTAATGCTCCTCCAGGAAATAATTTATCTTAATTCGGCGGTTACCCCTTCAGGGTTAAAAAAAAAAGTCACTGAAAGCAGAGATGAAAAAGCCCACCGTAATGTTCCTTGGCTTTTCCTTACTTCAAACATTAATATAAATTAGTATGCTACTTCTGGTAATTGATAAATATAATGAATGTTTGTAGCAGAAAAGATCAAATCTGTTCCAGTTGCATTCCTGCACTATTTTCCCACGCATCTTTAAAACGCAAAATCTAATCTGATACGAGCTCACCCTTTTTCGTTTCCATCTCGTGACCGCCGCAAAATCAGTTTGATGCTTGGGCCAACTATCATTGTTTCAATGGTCTGTTCTAATCATATGTGTCTGCATACTGACGTTCCGTTCCCCTCCATCTGCCTTCCGTGCCCAATCCCCATTTGCTCCTCGGGGTACGTGAATCGTTGTACCATGATGTACCGCCCATTCCATACCCGAATCGCTGTGTCCTGCTACTGCTGTTCTCCAAACGTTCGACGTCAGTGCGTGACCATGACTCACTTCAAAAGAAAAATTATTCTCAGAAGCATGTCTGCTATTCCCAATATCTGAGGTGCTGCTGTACTGACCCACTGCATCAGCCGCCCCTTCTGCAACTTTCAACAAACACTGGGCGTGTGTTTTGACGTTTGGAATGAATTGTGGATAACGGAATCTTAAGAATAAAGAAGCACACCTGCGCCTCTTTCTGTGTGTTTCAAATGCTGAACCGATAGTCTAATTGGATATAACAAATTACAGCACACTTACATATTTAAGTCCTTCATTAAAGCCGGACTCATTTATATGCTTTCTTTCTAGCTCCCTTTGCAATCTCAACCCACATATTGGCTTCTATTCGGAGGCTTATATTTCATTCCCAAATGTGTGTGTGTGTGTTTTCTCTCTTCTTGCAACTTATTAACCCCACCATGGAAGATTCAATATTCACTGACCATAATACCAGCTTTATAAAGATGTAATTCCGTCTCATCCAATCCACCAATCCACCGCTTTTGTCTTCCTTTCTGCCTTTTCGATACAGAGTACATTACTTGATTTTAAATTCCCAAATATGGCACTCTTTTTGCCACGACTTAGTGAAGTCCACATTTTCATACCAGTCAATACTTAATTAAGCCAAAAATTCATCCATCATATTCAGAAGGCTGCGAGCATTGAAATACCGATCCTTCAGTGCTGCATTGTTCGGTCTTTTTTTTTTTGCTGCCTCTGTTTCACTGTCAACTTTTTGCTCTCTGCATGTACACCCGATCTTTGGTTTGTCTTTTTTATTTTACGTCCATGTTACAAGCATCATCTACCTGTAAACCTCTGACTCATCCTCAGCTCGATCTACCTGTTTCCCATATCCCTGCCATACTATTTTTAAATCTACCTGCAAGAATATTTCCCTGTTCGGATTCAGATAAACCCATCCATTTTTTTTACAAGTGCCATATGCCTCAGAAGAGATATCAATTATCGTTAAACCAGAATCTTTGCCTCCTGCTCCAATTGCCAAACATGCATTTAAATGCCATATTTTTCTATTCCTATGCTCAATGTCGCGCGGCACAGGCAGCAATCTCGAGATTACTACACTTAAGGTCCTGCTACTCAGTTTCGTTCAGAACTCCCTATTTTATTTTTTTTCCGGAACTCCTCCAGGTTTTCTGTTTCTCTGTCGTTGATACCAATTGGTACCCACAATTCTGGCTGATCAGACTCTTTTTCATATCTTCTGGACGCGTCCAGATGCATTTATGACCCCACGACCGGTGAGGCAAACTGCATTCCATGTTTTCCTTTGTCGACCATAAAATGTCTTATCTGATCCCTGACAATACTGCCCAATGTTACTGCTGTTTTCATCTTCAGTTCCTTACTCTTCTGAACCACAAGGCCAAAGTCTGTGCGAGAAGCTCAGCCGCTGTTGCTTTTCCCAGTTAGGCAGATATTCCCGCACAGTACTCAAAATGAATAACTTATTGTTGAGGTGTGCTCACCACTATCTGTTTTTATCTCTTCCCTCTTCTGACAATCACATTAATCTATCTCCTGTTGAGTTGGTGTGACTGCTTCTCCTGTCACTCATTATTTCACTTTCCCTAACAAAGCGAAGTTCATCGAGCTACAGGTCCAGCTCCCTTATACGGACTCTACCGATCTGCTTTTCAATGCACCTGGCGCAGATGCAGTTATCGGAGAGGCTGGAGATCTGCTGAAAATACCACAACTGACACCCGGAACAGAACACCGGCCATGTAGAAATACCCACTGTTCTCTCTACAGTTGAAGAACAAATAAGGAATGAGCTTACATAGACTCCGCCTGTACCGGACGAAACCTTTCTGAGCCAAAAACTTACAGCTATGCATCACACTATTCCCACAACGACTGCTCCTACGATGACCAATTTGCTTGGCAGTACCCACTTTTCGGCACTGGGTTCCCCGCCTTAAATCTTTGGTGAAGCTGCGCGGGCACCAACCTGTTGGTTCAGGGCAGTACTCCAATCAACGACGCCTCTGCAAAACCTTGCAGCGCTTTTAATAAATGTGCCCGTCCTGCGCGGGACCGCTCCCGTTGCGACAGCTCAATAGACCAATGAACTGCGTGAATTGTCCCTAGATTGAATGCCGACTTCAGTTTCCCGATTAGTTGACGGAGGTCCATACTAACCAATGAAATATAGAGTTTACACATGAGAATATACCGATTCATGTGATCAGTTTAATAATGAAGAGCTCTCAAAGGCACGTCACAATCTTATCAGCTCCTATTGCTGGTAATTTTTGTGTTGGCATGTTGCTACGTAATATTCCGGCAGATTTGTAGTTCATTCTTCAGCACTCCTTGGAAAAGTGCTTTAAACAAGCGACAATCTATTCTTTCAGATTTACTTTGCTTGTCCAGATGATATCCATGGGGATTATATCTTATAATATACCTATCGGATCAGGCGCCGTTCTACTTCTCCTTGTCTCTCACCTGTGCATACCAAAGCTCCCGTTAATCTTTGAATGAATTTCTTGCACCAGGTTGATTTTTTAATGGATAAATCAGCATTTATTCCTGTACAAGGCGTTTGAATGTGGTTAGAATTAAGAGCACATATAACTGCCTCAAGAACTGTGATATTCCCGTCCTACTCATTATAGCACTTCTTAGTAAACCAACTAATTTCAGACGATGTTTGATGAATATACGTTCGTTAAATTTATTAAAGTTGATTACGATAACATCAGCATTTCGTTTTATTAAAATGGTGTAGCGAAGACTCAATCGAAAGCTCAGACATCGAAACTACGACAACACAATGACAACGGCACATTGATACTTGTGAAGATCAGATAACAAACTACGTGTACCATATATCCTTGGTTGGATTACAAAGAACGCAAATAAAGATTTCATGATACAATCGTATACAAAGTTACAGCAACGCTGAATTTAAGAGCCACCAATGCATTATAACTTAGAAAAGTTGCGGACACTTGTGATGAAATTGTGGCAGGAAAAAGGCACCGTCACCAGGATCTGAATTGTGCCTGAACACATGGATTCACAAAGGAATTGTCTCGTTTAGAAAATTACGATTCTATATGACGATTGGGTCTACTTGCCTGCAGAGACCAGAAGTGTAAACACACGGAAATATATCAGATAAGGACGGATAAGACGAAATGTCATGTAAAATGCATTTGCAATACTTTCACAGTCTTGATGAGAACAGAAGAGGGTGTAGTGTTAAGTGACGAGAAGCAAATTTAAAGGGGAACTTCAACATAAATGACATACTTTTTTTAATCTGCAAAGAACGTGGTTGATATCTCTAATTCACAGTCAGTAAGGGTGATATAAACGGGTGCATTTACTGCAGTTTGGGTGATTAATTTGACTAAGGACAGAGGGTGTATACGGAACGTAGGAAGATGGAGTTGGGATGGAATGACATAAACAAGTTTATCTGTTCATGGTGTACTGAAGTTACCCATTTTTTTGACGTGCTTTGTTTGGACTCTAAGAATCATGACATTTGCTCAGTTTTGTGTAATGGAATATTGAAACAATCCAAAGCCGACGTAGACTAAATTAAAAGTTTAGAACTTTATTTGTGCAATTTATCTCTTCAACATAGTCGGCAATGGTTGGTTTCCTGCTAAAGACAACACCAACCTCCTAGCTTCGGACTTTGTACATATATTATACATATATATATATATATCATCTCCGTTTTGTTTTAGTACGAAATCATAAGAAGGGATTTTTCATATTACCATCTTTGCTTTGAGTCTTATATGCAGCTGAAACTTTTGATCTGAGGAAGTAACTTATGTCCGGTCGCGACCTATCTGTCAACTTTCAGATGATTGGTTGTGCTGAGGAATAAAGAAGTAGAACAGGATTACATAGAGTAAGAAACGGATTTGATGGGGACTTGGAGAAACAAAGCGTTTCGTTAAAAATCCACAGTGAACAGACCACAGGCACGCTGGTCCTATGTATGTTTCTTTTTGCTGCAGCGCTTCTGATAGGCAAGTTTTTCAACATTTTCACATCGTTTTCCTCACCGTGCAACACAGGATGATTATTAATAAATACCAATAATGCAATATTGTCCCTTTAGCGGGACAGGATTTGGGATGACGAAAGTAATATGGATCCAGATCTCCTGCAAGTGGTAATAGAATGTTTAGTGTGTATTGCGAGACCAACAACAGGTGAATCCTCCTCACTCCTTGGCAGGGAAGCATTTTCTTTTTTTTTTTTTTGTCCTGCGATGGAAAAGGGACGAGAACCCGCTAATGGAGGCTATTGAAAGTTTTTACAAAAGTAAAATTTCATTCAGCCTTTTCTGCCATCCCAGCTAATTTATAAGGGAGAAATACTTCGACGTCACATTGTTATCCCAATCAGTTGCCCCCGGACAGTACTAAGCACAACAGTATGCTTCGGATATATGCGAGCAGAATTCTGATATTCTTTGATTAAAATTTTGAAATCATTTTTGACAATAACAGGACATTCCCGAGGCGATGCCGTTTATCAGTCACTTGCTCTCACCACTGTCGCCGAAGGGGAAGTTGCAGTGCTAAACTGTAACTGTAAAACTGAAAGCCCGGACAACCCTGTATTAATCTGGTACCGTCAGTATCCCGGAGGTTCGCTGGAGTTTCTGTTGCTCCGTACGAAATTCGATGGCCACCGAAATAATATTCTCCGACAACGGTTTACGGCGCAGCTGAATGATTCGAGCGGAACGTTCCCACTGACAAAATCCGAAACACATCTCGGAGACACAGCATTGAATTGCTGTGCTCTTAGGCTCACAGGGGTACAGAATTAGACGGAACCGGTACAATAACTACTTGGGTTTTCTGGAGGCAGCTGAGTGTATCTGCGGTTTTCTGAGCATCTATAGATCCTTGGACATCCCGACATACAGGCAAATAACAATGCATTTCCTGAAGTTATTATCCAACAGATTGTGTCACCGTAATCATGTTACTGCTCAATCTGTTCAAATGCGCATCCGCCTACCAAAATCCCGCCGATAATCATTCATACCACCAAAGAAGCAACAACCTGCTATTGCATTTCTCTCACTGTTTCGAAGAAGAGCCTACTTCCCTTGCAACGTGGAGGATGCCCACTGTTGAAGAAATGCCGTTTATTATCCAGTAACACTGTTACGTTGAAATTTCACTGTTTAGGTAATCTGTTATTACTTGCAGTTTTTAATATGTCAATTTATTGTTAAATTTGTTTTTACTGCTGAACATTTTCTGTCAGAGCGATACTGTTGCGCCCTACTTTGGCTTGCTAGAAAACAACAACCTAACATCGCCGGATTGTGGCCCCACTCTAAGAAATAGATGGGTGCACTGGTACAGGACGAAATTGCATTTTAATTTGCAGTTCACCCTTGCTAAGTACCACAGAGTCAATCCAGGAAGATGCAGTTTACAGAGTAATCGTTACAACTTGTTTGCTCAGAATTCGTCATCAATCGTTGATTTGAATTTTGGAGACGAGAGGTAATGTTGCAGCTATATAGGACTCTGGTCAGACCCTACTTAGCGTACTGTAGGGTTCTCGTCGCCTCACGACAGGAAGAATGTGGATGTCATAGAAGGGTGCAGGGAAGTTTTACAAGGATGTTGCCTGATTGAGGAGAATCTCTTATGAAAACAGGTTGAGTCAACTCGGCCTTTTCTCCTTGGAGAGACGGAGGATGAGAGGTGACCTGATAGAGGTGTATACGATGATGCGAGGCATTCATCTTATCGATAGTCAGAGGTTTTTTCCCAGGGCTGAAATGGTTGACATAAGAGAACACCTGTTGAAGGTTCTCGGGACTAGGTAGAGAGGAGATGTCAGTGGTAAGTTGTTGTTGTTTATTTTTCTTAAAGAGTGGTGAGTGCATGGAGTAGGCTGCCTGTTATCGTCGTGGAGGCGGATACGATAGGGTCTTTTAAGATACTTTTGTATAGGTACGTGGATTTTAGAAAAATAAAGGGCTATGGTAAAGTCCAGTAATCTCTAAGGTAGGGACATGTTCGGCACAAGTTTGTGGACCAAAGGGCCTATATTGTGCATCATGTTGTCTATGTTTCTATATAATTGCGTAGCTGACATCTCACGTTTCAGGAAATAAGTTTAACATCACACATGACACCATTCAAAGAATCTGAGTTCAGGTAACAGAAAAAATAGTGGAAATTTAAAGGCGAATGGGTAATATGAACACAGAACGATGTTTCTTGATAAATTATAGGTTAATAGCAAGGCTTGCCAAAGTGTCAGTGATATGAGCAGTTGCAATCCCCTGACATGTATACTATACTATTATATGTAGAGTTCCTGCTAAAATTATATTTTATATACTATGCAAATAAAGTGTTGTCTTCGGGTTATTCGATATGCTATAATATTAATCTTGACTATTACGAATTCCAAAGGGTGCTGTACTGCTTTAACAACAATACATTTCACTAAATTTATCTCCGACACCATCTCCACCAAATTGTTCTCGGGTTAGTGGAACTATTAAGCCTCGTGAATTCGAGTCGGGTTCGTAAATCCATGAGCCCTGCGGCCCTATGCACTGTATTTGCAAATACTTTTCTTACTTAAAGTCGTTAAGAATTGCGTTTTGTACTGAAGACTGTCAACTTTATTTTGACTCGCAGGGATTTTCAACTTTAAATTGTTATTTAAATCGGAATGCTGATTAACTCTGAGTGCAATGTCGTTTTGTTTCGAGAATGAATCATTTCCCGGTGTCGCTCTGTCTAACCACTGATGATCTGTCAGAATTTATCTAAAATGAATTCTTTCTTCAATATCTACATGTGAGATTGTCGTTTCTCCGCACTTGTGTCAGTCATTTCTCAGCACTGTAAATTGCAAAAATGTGATATGAATAAGTATTTTGCGGAGTTGGTTGTCGTCGTTATGTCGCATCTGGAATTTCCAGTTGGCGGGCGATTTCACTGCACCCATCTCTGTACCATATGGGAAATCATATACTTGGCAGGTTAGAGCAGTGACTTGCCTTTGTCTTCTGTCGGGTGAGTTTAAAGAGATTACCACCTCTCTTCTTGATAGATCATCTGCTTGCAAAGCAGCCATAGTCTTCCAAGGTCGGAGCTCTTCTACCTTCCCCACCGGACTCCTGCTGGGTCCGCCGTTGGCCATCACTCGTAACCCCGAGCAAGGGGCCCTTACCAGCTGCTACCAGTCGGGTCAGCTGGACCTGGGGAGAATCGCAAGGGAATGATCGACCACACCCTTTGACCAAATTAAGGCCCTGCTACCCATTTTTGGGAGTTACGGTGTTAATTAAATTATTGTTCCCTGTTGGGATGTTGACTGCTGTAATCTGAATTGTCGATAGAGTTAATATTTTTTGTCCCTTTCTTGTGTCAACCATTCTCATGAGTTTAATAAAGGCAAGCCGCTGATTTTCTTCTTCTGTTCTCACTAGCTCAAGTAGACATTATGACATTGTAATATGATACAGATAGGGACATATGCTTTAGAGATTAGTTTAAACACGTGCTTCATTTCATATGTCTTAACAATTAAGCATGAAAGTACGGAATTAATACAACTAAAGAAGAAGTCAGCTGTTTAATTCATTGTGACTGGTGTAATTTCAACAGAATATGATCAATGTGAACACTGTTGACGTTACAGTAACAGTGTCTGTACGAGGACTAACATAAGTTGGTTAATTTACTTGTAAGACGCTATTAGGTTTAACTGCTAATGTAATGGGCTCTCTGTAAAGTTTCACTGCTGATATAATGGTTCCTCTGCAGCAGCAATATTTGGTTTATGACTAGAAACAACGGGGCTATGGAATGTGGAAGCTATGCAATGAGAAAAATATTGTTCTTTCTTGTGAGACTGGAAGAGAGATTTTCGCCGTCTTTTGCCCGGGAGAGATGAAGAAAAAAGACGCGAATGGCGAGTGCTGGTAGACCGCCGGACAGAGTGGACTTGGAGTGAAGGCCGAAGGTCAGGGTCAGTCCGAGGAGGTCGACGGCGGACAAACGGCCTTATCAGTGAGCTCCAAATGGGTGCATTAGGCAGTTTCATGAGAATGGGCCTTTTTCATTGTTCTTTTGTTTTCTTTACTAATCATATAGTAAAATTAAGGATTATAAAGCTAAATTGTTTAATTGCATGTTGTGGACTGTTTGTTATTTCGTTGTACTGATTTGCAACAGGGACACATCATACAGCATCCCCCCAAACGAGATCTCTTAAGTTTCTCCGTAACTTCCGCCACCTCCAACGGGATCCCACCACTAAGCATATCTTTCCCTCCCTCCCTCTCTCTGCATTCCGCAGGGATCGCTCCCTACACAACTCCCTTGTCCATTCGTACCCCCCATCCCTCCCCACTGATCTCCCTCCTGGCACTTATCCGTGTAAGCAGAACAAGTGCTACACATGCCCTTACACTTCCTCCCTTACCACCATTCAGGGCCCCAAACAGTCCTTCCAGGTGAGGCATCACTTCACCTGTGAGTCGACTGGGGTGATATACTGCGTCCGGTGCTCCCGATGTGGCCTTTTATATATTGGTGAGACCCGACGCAGACTGGGAGACCGCTTTGCTGAACATCTACGCTCTGTCCGCCAGAGAAAGCAGGATCTCCCAGTGGCCACACATTTTAATTCCACATCCCATTCCCATTCTGACATGTCTATCCACGGCCTCCTCTACTGTAAAGATGAAGCCACACTCAGGTTGGAGGAACAGCACCTTATATTCCGTATGGGTAGCCTCCAACCTGATGGCATGAACATTGACTTCTCTAACTTCCGCTAGGCCCCACCTCCCCCTCGTACCCCATCTGTTACTCTTTGTTATGCACACATTCTTTCTCCCACTCTCCTTTTTCTCCCTCTGTTCCTCTGAATATACCTCTTGCCCATCCTCTGGGGCACCCCCCCCCCCCCGTCTTTCTTCCCGGACCTCCTGTCCCATGATCCTCTTGTATCCCCTTCTGCCTATCACCTGTCCAGCTCTCGGCTCCATCCCTCCCCCTCCTGTCTTCTCCTATTATTTTGCATCTCCCCCTCCCCCTCCAGCTTTCAAATCCCTTACTCACTCTTCCTTCAGTTAGTCCTGACGAAGGGTCTCGGCCTGAAACGTCGACTGCACCTCTTCCTACAGATGTTGCCTGGCCTGCTGCGTTCACCAGCAACTTTTATGTGTGTCTCTTAAGTTTGGCCTGGCAGGCCCTATATTAAGCCGAAGCCGAAACCAGTGTTACAATTGTTGGGGTTTGTCCATAAATTATTCTGTTGGATGCTGTGTGACTACCCTGAGAATTGCAGGTATTCGTAGTCCGGATATTTTTTTTTTAATTCGTCTTTTAAGTACTGCTAAAGTTGCGATTGTGGGCGGCGGTGATAAAATGGTGGGAGCAGCTCACGTTTTAATGCAGACCTGCGCTGGGGTAGGGGTAGCTGAGTACGGCGACTTCAAAGTCAGCGTTCCTTCGTTTCTGAGGGTGGTCGGAGTTAGAATGTCTAATTGGTCCACGTCCATTGATGAATATTGAGGACTCTGATGGACGCCCTTATCTCCCTTGCGAATGATTGGAAAATTCTTATTTAAAGTCTCAGCTGTGGTATATTCCACCTATTGTCTGGAATAGAACCAAACTCTAAAGGGGAAGCGGAGTAGGAATCTTAGGCGCAGCGTAACTGCAGGTTCCTAGATGGGTGGCAGAGCTCTAATGACGTCAAGCTACAGAGACAGGTTGAAAGTTTGAACGTTGTTCAATGAGGGCGTTGAGAATAGGAACAATGATATTTTGTCCTAATAACATAAGTCCATAGACATAAACGCAGATTTAGTCCTTTGAGCCCATCGGGCCTGCTCGGGCGTCGATCACAGCTGAGTTACCTTTCCTGTCAGATATATTTTTCTACATTCTTCTCCAAATATTTAATCCAGTTATAATCATGAACATATCGCCGCTTTAAATATATGCAATGTTTTGGTCCCTGCGCCGTCTGCGACAATAAATTACACGGATTCTGTTCCATCTGCCAAAATAAATTTCACCTCATGCCTGCCTAAAGAGACATCTTGTTTTCTTCCGCTCCTAGTATTTCCCACTGTTGGGTGCATCATTTACAGATCAGTTTTCTCTTGTCCTTTGAAATGTCGATACTTTCCATGAGGTCCACGCACTCACGCAAAACTAACGATTTTATCATTGTTCCGGAAACCAATTCTAACTTTCGATCTGCTTTACTTACAGCACCCTCAAATGCAAATTACTCTTTAGGGAATCCTACACTGGGACACTGAACTCCCATACACTTCAGATTTGTCTATGCACTTCCGAAATAGTCTGCACCTTTTCTCTTTCTACAGAAGTTTTTTTTGACTATGCACTTCCCAACACTGTATTGACTCCAGATTCTCCTAGCCCATTTTGAAATGAGTCCAAGTCTGTTTAGTGTGCAATCCATTAACATGTTACAGTGTGGCATTGCAAGAGAATAGAAGAGCAGTGTTCCCACCATCTTCTGAGGTATAGTCGTATTAAAACTGAAATTATATTCGTATTAAAAACTGAAAATATGTCGATAAGCAACATCCTAGTATATGAAACACCAACGTACAGGTGGGACACGACGGAGTGCAGTGCAGAGTTGATGATATTATCAGTGGACCGATTTAAGCGAAAGGGGAGTTGTAAAGTTTCCAAAGTTGCGGAAGATGTGATTCAATGCGATCCATAAACTGCCGGTGAAAGTAATTTGCATACAGTACCGCTGGACGTAGTTGTTAAACAAATTTACTGTCACCATCTCTGATATCTGTAAGATGGTGGGTCAATCGAATCCGAAAGGGACAGAAGACTGTTCCAGGAAAAAAAAATATACATATAGAATATATAGAATATCCGGTCTTACACTCAGCACGGACTTCGAACGTTAGCAAACTCCGCAGCTTAGGGCTTTCCTTACTTCAGCAGCGTCCAGCAGCTCTAAAATGAGAATTGGGATTGATCCGTTCTTCGCCAAAAAAAAATCGTTCACTACATCCATCAGTTTGTAAGATGTTTTAATTGTATCAGGAAGAGAAGCGTAGTGTGGACCTGTAGACCCTGTCTGAACGTACTGCCTCAAGCACTTCAGGTCTCGAGTTCAGCAGGAATGACTGTATATTCGCTGTCAAGTTTCAGAAACCTGCAGGCTGAAGGATTCCGCTGGAAGAACGCAGATCATCCCCCAACAGTTTAATAGAGAGCGGGTAGATTGTGAAATGGTGGAGCTGATCGTACTCATTTGCTGAAATCTACGCCTGACTACTATCGCCGTAGGACCAATTGAACAAACAACAGCTTGGTCGATGTTGGTTGAGGACGGACTACACCAAATCCTCACCTCAAGTAAAATGAGCGTCCTGGTAAATTGGTAAGTCGTGGTGAAATTGTGCATGTGAATATCAGTTGGGCCTGTTGCCTACTTTCTCGAAATTTGATTCAACAGGATTTTCAAACGCCCACTTTGTATTTTTTTCCCATTTCTGAATTAATCCCTTAAGTTTCATTCAGTTAAAAAAAAACGGAGAAGGAGACTGCTAATTTCTGTAATACCAATGAGAGTGCAACCGCTTACATCCATTTATACAGGTACTGACAACGACCAGAGCGGTTCGATGACGGGTTCAAAGCACATTTTAAATAAGGAAAAAATCCAAATTTGGATTTCTCGAGTGAAATCAACATGGACACTGTAGATACCACATACAATACTGAACAATACTGCAAGATGTCCGCTGATTTTGTTGAAGAACGGATTCAGTCATTCGCTACAGTCGTTCATTGACACAGAACTCCCCAATTCATCTATGGCATTCGCCAACAATGATCTTAAAATGAATTGAGGTATGGATTACAGCAAATGAATTTTGTTGTGAGCAGAACGCGAGGGAGAGACTGAAGTTACTTAACCGTCCCTTCACGACACGTCAGCATTGCAAACCGGTGATTTGGAATGTGCACCAATACTTTCCCTCCCACATGAGAGCCATTTCTTCCGTGCCTATTTTCTCCTTGGGTTCTGTGGCACATTTGAATATTTTTCCCATATTTGATCTCCGGAGTATTGGACTGTTGCTGAGATTGTACAAGCTTTGAACCACCTAAGTAAGGCGTGAATTAGTGTCAATAAACGAATCTGCTCTCTTAAACGTCAATTCATCGTTTCAATTAGCATTGATGCTTGTGGGTAATGAAGAACGTGAAACTTGTAATTCCTCCAGCAGAAGCCCAACCTTCCATGGCATGCAACGTGACGTGAGATCCGTCCTCTAACAGTATTTTTGAATGTCTCATTAAACCAATTAACTTCTGAAATTCCATTCAATTTGTGATCCTAATTAACTTTGCGCAATGAATTGGAATTAATAGATTTGAATCTGCAATCAATGGGAAGTAAATACTTAGATCGTTGCTGCTGTGACAGGGATCCGATGTAATCTATCTTCCATACCTGTGGTGGACTAGAACCTCCCTTCCCTCGGTTAATCCAGACAGTCGACTTCACAGCCACTAGTCCTCTTTTAACATGGTAAAACATACCACATGCAATAACAACTTCTTTCATCATGTCTACTGGTAGTCGTACACTTCTTTGTGATATACGCTTCCAAAAGATCGTCCATGTTACGTGCCTCTTGCTTCATCACACGGAATTCGGGTGTTTTGACATGACATTCGACAATTCACAGCTCCAGTTGATGATTAAAGAAGATGGATAAAGAGTTATCTTTCTGCGAAGCGTTTATATTCAAAACAGTAATCTTCATTCATTTTGCCTCTTCCCAGACGTTATCCAAAACTGCCTGTCCCTTCGAATGTTTTCCTTGTCTCCTGCGTTTGCTGCGGCAACCTTGTCATGCACATAACCATTATATTCATAACTACACATGACTCTGTGTTTTTGTGCTCCTCACTCGATTCTTGCTGCAATGGTAAGATAAATGCTACCAGTTCAGCTCTTTGACTGTACCCTCCCTTTCCCTACTACTGCATTACTGAACCTCTGAATAGAATCAGTTCGGTGGCTCCCAACCTATGCCCTCCGTTTTCCATGCATCGATACCGTACGTAAAACAGGAGCGAAGTCCACTTGCTGCAGAGAACTGTTCATATGGTAAACCTTAAGTAACAAGGGAGGGAGACACTGATGTGGGGTTCGGCAGTTTCTGTACTGATCCTATCCATACGTATGTGAGCAAAACTTTCCATCAATTTACTGATTCATGCGAACCCTTATTTCCCAGTTCTGTGATTTTCCACTTCCATTTCGTTATACAAGCTTACTTCCCCCTACCCACACTGTCAGTATTGAGATTCTCAAATAGCAATCGCGTCAAAATGGGGAGGAGAGGTCTCAGCCTTACTTGAAGTCATTTGACCCACTGGATAGCCAAAAACTGCACTGTATGACTAGGCAGCTGTATTTTTTTTTGTGTGTGTATTCGTTACTGAATCGCGGTCTTTCATATGATTTATTGGCATTTCTAGGGCTTTAGCAGCACCCTCCTAGGTGGATGCTCTCAGCTGAATGCCATCGATATATTCTACTCTCTGTATATCAGACCAGCGAGCACATTCTCTGACTTTTCATGCTTAAGTACATGATATAGTGCAGGGCTATGCATATTTTCCTAGGGCAACCTATTAAAGATGTGCCATCTGCTTCACATCTGCAGGCAATATGATCCTGTGACTCTGGTTACAGGTTAATGAAAATGGATACAAAGCACTATTGTTCTGTCCATGTAACATTCTGTTGCGCTAAGGTCATTACGTCTGGGACAGCAGCAGTAAACGGAGGAGCAAGAGACTATGAAGTTCAGTAGCACATTGTAAGGTCTCCATTTCGCTGGATCTGGTAAAACAATTGAATTTAAACTGTCAAATGTGAAATTCTCCAATTGTGTGCACTGTCCGTCCCTGCAGCACATATGTTCAGATAACGTGGCTATCAGTAATCACGGTTTCTTGGGCTGTCCGAACTGAATAGCTAATCAATTGATTGCTTCACGTGCATGTATTATTTTCCCTCGCAAACTGTCCTCACGCATTGAAGGCTATCAGTGTTTCCGCTTGCAAACGACCATTCGGCAGTTCTTGTCTAATACAGCATGAGCTTGTTGTTTGTTTGCAGCTGTCTGCAACGCCAGATAGGCAACCATGCATCTCACTCTACCGTCATTCCGTTCCAGTTATGACTATCACGTGGCACAGGGTGAAAACAGCGATGGCTACATTGGATGACCTGCTCTTCGGACACTTTCC
This sequence comes from Mobula hypostoma, assembly GCF_963921235.1. Taxonomy (NCBI): domain Eukaryota; kingdom Metazoa; phylum Chordata; class Chondrichthyes; order Myliobatiformes; family Myliobatidae; genus Mobula; species Mobula hypostoma. Next base: position 22,950,257 of record NC_086106.1, read on the forward strand.
TAAATCTCTAGAATTGCAGCGCTGCACTTCTTTAGGATTTATGTCTATGTCTTTGGTGTCAACATACGGTTTGCCCACATTGAAAACGCCCAGTTTCAGTATAATGGAGAGCTCGACATTCTTACGGTAATTACAACTGGATACATTGACCTTCTGGATAGACATGTTGGTTTACAGTGCAGGTATTCCACAACTGGTGTGTGCAACGGAACCGATAATTAAAGAAAACGCGGTGACAGTTGGAAAGTGAATAAAAATACATATGCTAAGGTATATGCGTAAAAAGAAACTGGATGTAGCCAGTAACGAAGTTAGAAAGACAGACTACAAACGTTCTGATCTTGCCTCTGTTACGGACCACTGAAGATAAAAGTGGAATGAAATTGTATTTGAATGTGTGACTGATAATTCATGTATTGAGCAGTACTTCAGTATTTTGATTCATTGGACATATTTGAAGGAAGGAGGGAAACTGTTGATCTTTTGGAAGGTGTTTGTTTTCTTCACATTTCTCTGCTGGAAATGAAACAATACGATCTTGAACAGTCTTGGCGATGCATCTTGTACAAAAGGGCAAGGTTACAACTGAACTCGAGTCGGACCACTATCCTTACTGTCAGATTTATAAAACTGCGGGAGTGGTTAATTTTGGTCCACACTGGAACGGAAATCAGAGTGAAAGAGTAGAGGATGGACAAGTAGTTGTAAAGGTAAATGTAGCGAAAAAAGAGATCCTGTGGAATGGTAGGCAGTGGATAGATTATGATTACCCACAGTTCGATGCACTTAATCATGCTATTTTTTGATTACGAAAACTAAAAAGAACAGCCAAATACTCATCTTATATTCTCAATAGTTATCGTTTATTTATGATGCTGTTTTCGCATTTTACGTTGCCGATTATCGTCTTCTTCACCCAGGTTGAATTTTATTGATTATTTTGTTGTTAATTACACTTGTTGTGTAACAACATAGGAAATTGTATCTCAGCATTTTATGTTGTGACATAAACGTACTTTCAGAATACTTTTCCTTAAAACTTAGAACTTTGTTTGTTCCATCTCTTTTACGAAGACTTGTATCATCAACAATAAAAGGACATGATGTTGAAAGACCAATCATTATCTCTGGCAAACACGATTATGACGCCCATCTTTTCCAGCCGTCTACAAAATATCGGCATTGCATTTTGCTATCCCCTAAAAGCTCGATTGCGAAACGACATCTCCCTGGATCTATCATCGTGTCTGGATGATCTGGATAATGCAGTCCAGGGCACCAGACTTCAATTTATGCACTCCTACATGTTCACTGCCTCCATTTCATTTTCTGTATTTTTTGCTTACCGTTTTTTTTTTTTCGTTCTTGTGCATTTTCTTAGTTTGGACCAAACCCGACCTGCAGTTTTCATGGTCCAGAATAATCCAGAATTTGCATCCTGGGAATGAAGTATTAATTTTTTTCTTTATCTCACAACCGCCCGCAATAAATATAGTTGATTTTCGTAATTATACTGTACCATCTGTTGCTGATGAATAAAAGATAGTGCGGCAAAGACTTTTACCAGTGAGTGGCCAAAGGGGATACCATTTCTCATCAACTGCCCTGCCCTCTTTGCAAGCCAGGTATCTATTTCACGGGGTGAAACATAGTCGATGTTATTTCAGATGCATGGGTCCGTTGGGTCCGGGACTGGCGTAGAGAAAATCACAAGGTTACATTTAAAATTTCAAAGCACGTATACAAACAAACAAGTATGCAGGACGCTATCGTACACTGCAGTGACATTACTTGCAGTGAAAGTTTTCAAAGGATAACTGAACACAAGAAAAAAACAAAGAACAACCCACACACACACACACAAACAAGAACTGAAAAAAAAACACATTCAATGTTATATATAAGCCAAGGTGTGTAAACAGAAAAAAAAATGTAAATAAATGAATAAATAAGAATATCTAGTAGATTAACTGTCAGTTATTGAAACAGAGTGCATAGGCCGTGTAATCAGTTATTTTTTAACATCAGTGCAGTGGTCCACCTTGGTTCATGAGCCTGATGGTTGAATGCTAGTTATAGTTGAAGGTCAACGCATAAAAGGAAACAGGGGAACAGACAAAGTGAGAGAAACCATTTTTAACTGATCAGGGGCTCTAGTACAGATCCATATGATGGTGTGAGTTGAGAACAAAAAAAAATCGTCCTTTAACGTGATTGAATTGGACGTATCCCTTCTTTTCCGATGGAGTACACAAAATGGAGCTGCATTTATTACGGTCATTTCATTTCTTGCAACTATGTCTGCCTCTTTTGAAAACTGTATTATATATTCTCCTTCGCTATGCACACTCATCTCTTCATACTTCACTATTTTTTTCCAGTTAATCTTGTGCTTTTGTCAATGTTTGCCCAACATCGCAGTGTATCTGATGGAACACATGAATGGTGTTTTTCCTCAATGCACTCATAAATTGTCAATGCAGAAAAAAATGTGGCATTAAAATTGAAAAGACGGGGTTCGCTCAATATTTACAAATAAAAATATTATTTGTGAAAGGATCACAAGGAAGTCATGCCAGGAAGTACTTAGTTAGATGCTTTATACCGTGAAAACAGTCAACTGAATCCTATGGCAAGAAATTTAAACCGCCCATATTGTTCAAATGCTAAATAAATTACATCAGCTCTAATGCACCCGAAGCGTCTCATTTTCCTTCTCTAGACATGCAAAGTATTTGCCAATTGATCTACTTTTGTCACGTCCATTGGGTGGCACCGCATACAATTTGTTTCCATAGCATTCAGGCCAGTAGTTCATTCATAAATCCACCAAGAGGACATAAAAAGTCTAATGTATGAATGCTTTACCTGAAGAATTCTCGTGCTTGTAATTCTCGTGGCCGATTCTAATGAGTGCCGAAGGGTAACGACTCTTGAAGCTGGCTGTTCAATTTGTCACGGTTTTCAGTCATCTAACAGATGGGAGTCTGAAAGAGAGCGGATTTCCGGCACTGCTGTAGTCCCAAAATCTTTGAATGTATCCCCGAGGCACCAGAATGGCTAGGCGGATATAATGTAAGTTTTTGGTTCTTTATTTAATGCACTTGGCGCCACTCACAACAATTTTTCCTTGCCTTCTGAAACTTTTATGTATCATGATGGATCCTTTCTAAGGTGTCCTTGAGCAAACAAAGTTGAAAAGGTAGTCGTCAAAATGCTATATTTCCTTAACCTTAAGGGGTGTAGATGTCCTGGCTTTCGAACTTCGCCAAACAGTCCAAGTGACTGAAAAATGAAAACAGTCAGCTATACTTAACCCTCGGATTACTACAGTTTCAATTATTTCATAAAATCAAAAGTGATAAAATAGGAAGTGCTATATTACCGTGATTTCCACAATCTAAATGGTGCTCCAACCATAACACACGCATGAAAATGTATTTCCCAGCTATAAAGCTCGCTGCTTTCCTCAGGGATCGTCCTCCTCGTGATCCGCTTGTCTATTCGACCCTCTCTACTGCTTTATCTCTTGTTGCTCATCCATACAAACTTAATAAATCCTACACCTGCCGATTTACCTCCGCATCAGTACCACCTAGAAGACAAATCAAATTATCCTTTCAGGTGAGACAACACTTTACCGACAAATATGTCGGGTGATTCCTTACCAGATGTGCGTGAAAAGAGCTACTTTTTAGTCAGGGCAGACAGAGATTTAGGAAGTATTTTCCGATTACAGGAAGGTCAATCAGAAAGAAGGATTCATTATGTTACGTACCCCTAACTGGGTTGCCAAACCAGCAGAAATGGATCACTCAGTTGGAGTCTGGAGTACTAGAACTAAGAAAGTTTTATTAAAGAAACAAGCAACACATTAATCGAAAGGATAATAAATGCAACAGTTCAGCGATGATAAACGCACATGTGCACAGAATTAAGATAACAGCATCAATCAAGCTCTATCGTTGTCTAGGGGTAAATGACCAATTTCAAAATGACTCAAAGTTCAGTTCGCAGTAATCGTTGCCATGGCGATGGACAAGGTGGGGGAAGAGAGACATAGAATAGGAACAACTGATCATTCAGAACACGGCTTCAGTCACAGACCCACGATATGGCTCACAAACAGCTTTTGGGCGGGTCCTTGGTGATGTCACCTGAGTTCACCGACTGTGACCCCTCCTCCAGATGCGGTCGATCCTCTGCAGTGAACCCGGCACCCAGGCAAGGGCGGACACACACCGGGTTCCCGCTGATCGTACCTTTCCACCCTTGTCGTTGTCTGATGCTTCTCACCCACTCGTGAGAGGCGCACCGCTTCCAGGGTCTCGTTACCTCGGGTGGCGTGTGTCTGTCTTAGCGAACATGTCCCTTTTTATCCCCCTGCTGGGGCATCGCCTGTCCATCACTTCAAACAGTTCAAGGTTCAAAGAGGGGAGTCGCTCCAGACAGCTCTCTCTCCCACATTCCTTCATTACACATCTCCAGACGCTGCTCCATTGTTCCTTATCTCTCCTTCCCCTGAGGGCAGGTGGCAGACCAACTGCTGATGCCACTGATGCTAGCCCAGGCCGGCAAACATCTTAATTTTATGTGTATTCTCGTAACAATTAGAAAAGACAATTGAGAATGTATCCGCGCAAGCAGACCGACTTTTCGTTGGGAGGACACATTTTACAGTGCGCCAGTGTTCAGTATTTATTTGGCCCATCAGGCTCAAGCGATATCATGTTAGAGTGAGGTAACTTGTCTTATAAGTAATCCGGGAGTTTATAGGCCGGTAGGTCTGACGGCGGTAGTCGGTAAGTTATTGGAAGGAGTACTGGGAGATAGGATCTACAAGTATTTGGAGAATCGTGGTCTTATTAGGGAGAGACAACATGGATTTGTGAGTGGTAGTTCATGTTTAACCAATCCATTAGATGTTATCGAGGAGTTTATCAGGAAACTGGATAAAGGGAAGGCATTGCATGTTGTCTACATGGACTTCAGTAAGGCCTTTGACAAGGTCCCGCATGGGAGGTTAGTTACAAAGATTCAGTCGCAAGGTATACATGGGCAGCTGGTAAATTGAATTAGACGCTGGCTCACATGGATTGAGGTAGTAAATTCAATGGAAGAAGCCAGAGAGTGGTAGTGGAGGATTGCTTCTCTGAGTGGAGGCCTGTGACTAGTAGTGTACCACTATTGCATTTTGTCATTTATATCAAAGATCTGGATGATAATGTGGTAAATTGGATCAGCATATTTGCTGATGATACAAAGATTGGAGGTGTACTGGACAGTGTGCAAGGTTTTCAAAGCTTGCAGAGGGATTTGGACCAGCTGGATAAATGGGCTGAAAAATGTAGATGGAGTTTCATACAGACAGGTGCGAGGTATTGCACTCTGGAAGGACAAACCAAGGTAGAATATACAAGGTTAATAATAGGGCACTGGCGAGTGCAGTAGAACAGAGGGATCTGGGAATACAGATACAGCATTCCCGAAAACTGGCGACACAGGTAGATAGGGTCGTAGAGAATGTTTTTGGTACATTGGCCTTCATAAATAAAAGCATTGAGTATAAGAGTTGGAATACTGTGGTGCGTTTGTATCAGGCACTGGTGAGGCCGAATTTGGAGGATTGCGTGCAGTTTTTGTCATCAAATTACAGGAAGGGTATTAATAAGGTTGAACGAGTCTACAGAAGGTTAAAAGAATGTTGCAGGGACTTAAAAAACTGAGTTATAGAGAAAGGTTGACTAGGTTGGGTCTTCATTCCCTGGAGCGCAAAAGAATGAGGGGAGATTTGATAGAGGTATATAAAATTATAATGAGTATAGATAGAGTTAATACAAGCAGGCTTTTCCCACTGAGTCGAGGGGAGACGAAAATCAGAAGACAATGGGGTAAGGGGGAAGGGGTAAGTATAAAGGGAACACTGGGGTGGGGCTTCTTCGCACAGAGAGTTGTGGGTTTATGGAATGAGCTACCAGATGCTGTGTTAAATGTGGGCTCAGTTTTAACAATTAAGAAAAACTAGGACAGCTACATGGATGAGAGGTGTATGGAGGGATGTGGTCCAGGTGCAGGTCAGTGCGACTAGGCAGGGAGATGGTTCGGCACAGCTAACAAGGGCAGAAGGCCTGTTTCTGTGCAGCAATGTTCTATAGTTCCATGGTTCTAAGTTCCTCAATGTGGGTATTTGTTCATTCCACATATGTTAGTTCATAGTTGATTAGTTAGAAAAGATACGGGACAGTGATCTGTGCTCTGTCTGGAATGGATAGTGGCGCAGTTATCAGTACTCTGTCTGAAATGTGGGACTCTGGAAGACCACCTGTGTCACAGATACACACGCCTGCACAATTCCATTAAATTGGAAATTCTGATAGAACATATACAGAACCTACATCTGCAGTTCAATGAACTTTGACTCATATGGGAAAATGAAGAGGTGATGGACATGAGCTAAAAATAGGTTAATAATACCCTGTTTCCAGAAGTCAATTAAATGCTGATTGTCAGGAGAAGACATGGAAAGTGCACACCAGTGCAAAGTACACGTGTGGACTCGCCCCTCTATTTTAACTGCAAATACAATTGATGCCGAAAACTTACCAGGGGAGAGCCAAAGTACAGGACTCTGGCGCCCTGTCTGGTGCTGTGGCTCAGAAGAGCAGCGAGATAAAGAGGAATGCAGCGTTGCTGAGAGTCCATAGTTCGCTGAAAGATGTCGGGTAGGATATCTCGTTGCATATTGGCAAACAATGATATTGTTCGACATGATGAGGAGGTCCTGAAGAGGGAACGTAACAAGCTTGGTATAAATCCAAGAAACAGAACCTCTAGCGTATTAATCTCTGGATTCCTGTCTGTGCCAAATGTCATTGTGTGTAAAATAAGATTCTTTTGACAGGTGAATGCGTGGTTGAAGAACTGATGAAAGGGACAGGAGTTAACACTTATGGATCATTGGAATTTCTTTTGTCAAAGGTATGACCTATATAAATGGGACGGATTACAACTGATTCCTAGGGCATCCTTAGCATTTTGGCTCGGGTACACAACGTGGTGTGAACCTGAATGATAATGCTGAAAATGAGGTAGTTAATTTGCAAACGAAGGTAATGTGTCTTGAGACCCCAAGACAGGAGGGTTGATGATGGGGAAATCTGCAGTCAACAGATTGTGACACAATGTATAAGTGATAAGAAATTAAGTTCTTTATCTGTCCGATATACAGATTAAAAACTTATAGCAAAGTTATAGATAGGCTTGTATGTTGTTGTAGTCATAACTGAATCAGCCAAAACTATGTTTTTAGCTGGATCTTTATGTCCAAGCACACACTTTGATTCGAAAAGTCAGGCAGGAACAGAAAAGGATTGGAACTGCTCCGTGGGTAAAATAAATAAATAAGTAAATGAATAAATAAATACATAAATAAATGACATCAAACCATGAAAAAACAGTGACAAGAGCTGGAAACTGTTGTATCATTACGGATATAGCTATGGAGCTGCATGCGTAAAAATGCCCTGATGGAAGTTATATGCAGACCCCGAAATAGTATTAAGGATGTGAGCTACAAAGAACATGCCACGTTGGCAATGTTTAAATATTCATTGGTGATCTCAGCATACCGGTGTATTGAGGAAATCAGTTTTTTGTTCGATCCCACTATGGGGAAGTTTCTGGACTGCCTAGGATATGGTTTTCCTAGAAAACTTTGTGCTTGAGCCCACAAAGCGATCAGGTATGCTGAATTTAATGCTGTGTTATCATACGGATTTGATTAGCGTGTTTACGGTAAAAGAATGAATAGGGGAAAGTGATCGAATTAACCGGTAATTTTGAGAAAGAGAAGGTAAAGCCAGATGTATCATTATAACAATGGAGTAAAGAGGAATATAGAGACATGAAGGAGGAGTTGGACAGATTTGATTGAAACAGATTAAGGCGAGAGAGAACACCGGACTGCTGGAAAAGCGTTGCTTCAGAGGCAAAAGGAAATGTCATACATATTGAAAAAAAAAAACATTGCATCTATTTTCACTGTTGAAGATATTAATAGTATAGTGCAATTTTCTTGCGTTGGAGGAAAGAAAGTATATGAAGTTATCATTATAAGGAAGACAGCTTTTGGGAAACTGAAAGTTCTGACGGGAGATTGGTAATATGCAATAGATGTAGTACACCTGGATTTTCTGAAAGTGGTGACTGAAGGGATGGTGGGGTGATTATTAATGAGATCTCAAGAAGCTCTGCATTCTGTCATGGTTCTGGAAGACAGCAACATAGAAAATATCTCTCTGCTCTTAAAGAAGGGGCCGAGGCAGAGTAATGGAAATTACAGGCGTGTCAGTCTGCCTTCTGTCCTTAGGAATATATTGGATTTGATTGTTGACGGTGTGGTTTCGTTGTACCTGGAGGCACATGAAAACATCGGCAGTGGTAGTCATGACTTCCTGATCGGAAAATCTTCTCTCACAGCTCTGTTAGGATTCTTTGAATATATAGCAAGTAAGATAGACAACGGACAACCGCTTGAATTGTTTGTTTCGAATTTTGAAACGCATGTGACAAGGTCTCACACCTGACGTTACGAGCCCATGGTATTACTGCGCAACTTCTGACATGGATTAAACAATGGCTGACTGATAGGACGAAAGTAGTCAGAGGAAAGGAAGCCTTTGCTGGTTGACTGCCGCTGTCTAGTGGTCTTCCACATGGGACGGTGTTGGAACCGATTATTTTTACGTTAACTGTTAATGACTTTAAATGTGGAATGTTGTCTTTGCTTGAATATTTGCAGCCGATACGAATATAGATAGTCGGACAAGTTTGAGGAAACAGGCGGGGTACAGAAGGACTTAGGCAGATTAACAGAAAGGCCAATGAAAGGGCAGATGGAATAAAATGTGGGAAATTGCAAATAAAAGGTTTGACTATTTTCCAGATGGAGAAACAATACATAGCAACGATTTGGACAAATCAAATAGGAAATGGTTGTACAAGATTCCATAAATGTTAATATCCAGGTTAAGCCTGCGATGAAGAGAACAAATGCGACGTTCACATCCATTTCAATAAGACTGAAATATAAAAGCAAGGATGTAGTTTTGAGACTTTATTAATTACAGATGACGCCTCATGGAGTGATATGAGCAAACGTTGTGCCTCGTATCTTAGAAAGGAAAAGACGTGCTGAAACTGAAACGGTTCAAACGGCTTTTTCGAAAATCGCTCCGGGTTTAAAGGCTTGACATATGAGGACCGATTAATGATTCTGGGTCTCTAGTCACAGGAAGTCAAAAGAACAATGGGTATTTACATTAATATATATGGAATGTTGAAAACCGTGATGGAGTGGGTACGGGGAGGAGGCTTCCCTTGCTGGAAGAATCTAGCACCAGAAGAAATCACCTCTGAATAAAGGATGCAGTTTTAGAAAGAAGTTGAGAAGGAATTTCCTTCGCCAGATAGTGATGACTCTGCTGTAAATCCTAGCCATAGGAAGCCGTGGAGGCTAACGCGTTATTCATATTGTTACGTAACCGGCAACAATGAATATCATTCGAGACAGCTTATATAAAAAGAACCAAATATTTATTAATAAAAACTAAACGATAAAGTAAAAAAGAAACAAAAACTTTAACCGGAAGTTAACCGCTATGCAGCCGTTCCCCAACTCGCCACTCGGCACTGGCTCTCAAAGCGTTAAATGCGAAAACAGTTCGTAAAGCGATAAAGTCATCTACAGTTCTCAAAGCAATAAATTCGAAAGTCAAACAGATTTTTTCGTTCAATTGGAAAAGACATCTCTGGAGAAGGATGTCTTCATGGAAGCAACTTTTCTGCTGTTTCTGTCCACGGGATTCAGGATGCAGTAAATAAACAGTTTAAAACAACTGACCTTTCATTCCTTTAGAGAGAGAGAGCACACCTTTGCATGGACTCTTTGCTCTTTTTGGCAAGTGTTATCCCCGATGCAAGTCGCTACCCCTCCCAGGAGGACTCAATAAGGTCGATCCTTTATTAAACTGCCAAACGATGCCGACTCCTGTCGATCCTTCGGTTCTTTACTTCGATACATTCCTCACTCTCCCTTCTACTCTTGGAATTGGGTAAATCAACACATCTAGCAAAAATGTCCAGTCCAATAATATGGTATCTTGCAATAGAACACAAATATCCGTGTAAAAATGAAACTGCGTCACAAAAACAAACACGCAACAGAAACGGAGACACAACACGTTCTACCTGGAAATCAACAAACTAAAAAAAAACACTGCGTCATTGAGTCGACCTGTATATCGTCATGGTGCACATGTCATCACGTGACCTCACATCGGCGGGAAAATCACACCAGGTGACATGCAAAAGACCACTACATCATTCTCACAAAAAATACACAGATTTCATTGAGCATGCAATATTTCCCTCCAAAAAAAATGGTCTCTTAGAGAACAATTTTTAGAAACTAACAATTTATACAAAAAATAAAGGCTATAAAATTTACAAAATACACAATATATGCACAATCTTATCTTTCAGCCCTTTACTAACTAATGTACAGTAGGAGTGTTCCAAATGTTAATATATCACTCCAAAAAACAATTATTATACATTTAACATCTAGACAATCAGCGATCACATTGTCTTTATCTTTAATATGAGTGATCAAAATATTGTATTTCTATAACATTAGACTGTTTTATTAAACTAGAGTCTAATTTTCTTACCCCTTTTCCTTAACAGTCACAGTGGCATGACCAAAATCACTTTCAGCTAAGTTAATAGTTAAGTTAGCTTTTGAAAGTCTCTCAAATAATTACTCCACAGCCTTAATGTGTGCTTTTCACGTATTATTCCCCGTAACTAAATCATCAATATAGGCATCTGTATCTTCTAATCCCTGAATCACGTTATTAATCATCTTCTGAAAAATGCCTGGTGCATTCTTTTTTCCCAAATGGAAGAACATTATATTCATATAACCCAGATGGGGTAAGAAATGCTGAAATCTCTTTACCTCTTTCCGTCAACAACCTTTTAACAAATCAATTTTTGTAAGGAATTTGGGCTGCCCAACTTTATCCTCACAACCATCTACTCTAGAGATCTGATGTGCATCAGTCTTTGTGACAGCATTCACCGTTCTGTAATTCGTGCAAAAACGTATACCATTGTCTGGCTTAGGCACCATAACACACGATGAAAAACAATTCGAATTAGAATGTCTAATAATATCATTTTCTAACATATACTTAATTTCCTGTTCGGCAGATTCACATTTTCCCTATTGATTCGATACGGATGTAGTTTTATGGGTTTTGCATCTCCAACATCAACGTCTACATTGGGTTTAAACTGAGTTTCAGCCAAATCCTGCAGTAAGTTTTCATCAAGATCCGACTCATTATTGATCACAACAGCCATAGCAGCAACCTCTCTCTCATAATACGGTTCTATCATAGTTATATGACACAGCTGTGATGACCTTCTCCGATGTGAGGTTATTACCATATAATCCACATCATTTACCTTTTATTTGATCTCATAAGGACCACGAAATTTGGCTTGTAATGCATTCGTTTGCATTGGGAAATGAACCAACACCTTATCTCCGGGCTTAAATGACCTCATCCTAGCTTCCTTATCATACCACGTCTTCTCTTGAGCTAACTTTAAATTTTCCTTGGCCAAGCTACAATCCTTATACAATCTGTCTTTAAATTTGGAAACATAATCTAGCAAATGAGTGTGTACTTCTTTAATAATCCACTGTTAGTTGAAGAACGCCTCGAACAAAAGTTCAGAGGGACTAAAACCTGAGGATTCCTGTAGTGCCTCCCTTTCTGCAAAAAAGTAGTAAATGTTTACCTTCATCCCAGTCCTTTTCATTTTCCACACAGTAGGTCGTAATCACAGTCTTTAGTGTGGAATGGAATCTCTCCAAGTTTCCTTGTGTTTCTGGATGATAGGCCAAGGATAAATTTTGTTTTGCTCCCAATTTATAACCTACCTGCTGAAACAACCCCGACATAAAATTACTACCTTGATCTGATTGTATTTCCTTAAGCAACCCAAAATAAGTAAGGGATTTTATAAGAGATTTTGTCACAGTTTTGGTTGTTATGTTCTAAAGAGGCACTGCCTCTGGAAACCTAGACGCTGTGCACATAAAATTTAATAAATATTGATGTCCAGTTTTAGTTTTTTGCAATGACTTACACAGTCTACAATAATTTTTGAGAACGGCTCAACAAATACAGGAATGCGTTGCAGTGGGGCCACTGAAGTAACTTGATTAGCTATACCGACAATTAGACACGTACGACATATTCTACAAAATTTCGCCACATCTTGTCTTAAACTAGGCCAATAAATATGTTTAGAAACTTTGATCATAGTTTTCTTTACACCTAAATGACCACCCAAGGGAATACAATGAGCCATAGTTAAAATCTCATTTCGGTAAATTTTTGGAGCTACTACCTGATCATTAACTTCCCATTCCCGACTAGCAGAAATTGTAGGTGATGTCCACTTTCTCATTAATATCCCCTTTTCAAAATTATATCCAACTGGTACTTTTTCAATTTCACTATCTGGAAAAGCTTGTTCTTTTACTTTAAATATCTCAGGATCTCTACCCTGCTCTGCTATCATCTCCTTCCGAGATAAAGACAAATCTTCCTGATCAGACATACAAACAAAATTATGATCAAATAAGGTAGGTAAGGAAGTTTCCGATACATCCTCAAAATTTGAATCTTGATTTGAGCTGTCATGGGGAACAACCTCATTCTTTGTATCAGTCTTTTTGGCCATAGTTCTTCATACAACACAGGAAGACCCTGTGTTAGAATTCCTATGTGGTTTCTTAGAATCTGCATTTATTGACAAATGTACTTCAGAAAAAAACCTGTCCACCTGCTAAAATCATTCCCTATCAAAAGTGAAACTTCATTCACAGGTAAACTGGATTATAGTCCTACTTTAAAAACCCCTGTAACTAATCTTGACCTTAAATTTACTCTATGTAAATGTACTGGCGTAAAGGCGCTCCCTACTCCTGGTATGTAATTTACATTTTAAGTATCAGACTCATCACTAAACTTTAGCACACTGTCTAATATTAGTGATTGCGAAGCTCCAGTATCTCTAAGTATTCTTATTGGTACTGAATGGGATCCTTCTTTCAAAGATGCAGATCTTCCTGTTATAAAAGTTTCATATCCCTTTTTAACTTTTTCAGTCTCTGATACATCTTCATTAGTATTTTCTAAACCCTGTTTCTTTACAGGTTTCTCAATACGCTGCACACAAGTATATGGGACTACTTCTTTCTCTTTCTTCTTCATTTGGAAGCAATTAGCTACTACATCTCCAGGTTGCTTACAATAATTACAAATAATACCAAAATGTATTTCCTTCACAGGTCCCCCTTCGTCCTACTTTATTCCACTAACTTCAGATTTACGTTCTGGTTTACGTTGACTCTCTGTGCTATTTTTCCGTTTAAAAAAAAATATCTGGAGAAAATATATTCTTCTGAATTAAAACATACTCATGAGCTAATTTAGCAATCCCCTGCAATGTAACAGTGTCCCGTTCATTTAATGATGTTCTCACTTCAACTGGAATGCTTCTTTTAAACTCCTCCTGCAAAGTCAGCTCTTTTAATTTATTGTACTCCCCATTCACATTTTTAGAGGAAACCCATCCCTCAAAACACACAGATTTCTCATAGGCAAATTCCACATAAGTTTTTATCACCGATTTCTTCAAACTTCTGAATCCTTCTCTATACGCGTCCGGGACCGCCTCATATGCCTTTAATATGTGCTGGCTAACAATGTCATAATCCAGTGCTTGCTCAGCATTTAAAGCTGTATTAACTTGTACTGCCTTTCCTTTAATTACACTCTGTCACATCAGTGGCCATTGGTCTTTCGGCCACTTAAACCCAGAGCAACAATTTCGAAATGTTGGAAATATATGTCCACATCACCATCACTAAATGGAGGAGCCAAAATAACCTCACGACTCGCAATAATCCGTTTCGTAGAACCAGAAGACTGACTCCCGGAGTTTAATTTCTGCATCTGTAGCTCGAATTTCATCTGATTTCAGCTTCATTTTATTTAAATTCCTTTAATTTAATAGCCTCCATAGCCTCTAATTCCTTTTGTTCATTTACTGCTTCTAACGGACTCGTTTACAAATCAGCTTCTAATCGCTTTAACTTTATTTGTTCAAGATGGAACTGCATTTCCAGATTGCTCGTTGGAAACTTATTTGCAACCTACTCATCAAATAATTCCAAATTAATATAATGTTCAGTGATTTTTCTTTGTATGAAAGCCTTGGTGGAATTTCTCGTAATTATTTTCGGCTGATGGTTTAAAACGCTGAATTGATGGCCTCTGTCCAATATCGACAGGCTTCGAGAATGTCACTAAAAATTCGGCCTCGCCAATACCTTATGCAACCTCACCAGAACAATCCAACTCTTATAGTCAGTACTTTGATTTATAAAGGCCAATGTACCAAAAGCTCTCATTACGACGCTGTCTACATGTCACGTCACTTTTAGATAATTTATATCTATTTTCCCGGATTCCGCTGTTTAACTGCACTCCTCAGTGCCCAAACATTTACCTTGTGTGTTATACCTTGGTTTGACCTTCCAAAGTGCAATACCTCACACTTCTCTGTATTAATCACCATTTGCCATTTTTGGCCCATTTTTCCAGCTGGTCCATATCCCTCTGCAAGCTTTGAAAACCTTTCTCACTGTCCACTACAGCTCCAATCTTTGTATCGTCAGCAACATTGCTGATCCAATTTACAACATTATCATCTAGATCATTGATATAGATGACACATAACAATTGTCCCAGCACTGATCCCTGTGGCACACCACTCGTCATTGACTGGATCTTCCTAACCAATCTCCCATGCGGGTCATTGTCAAAGGCCATACTGAAGTCCATGCAGACAACATCCACTGCCTTCCCTTCATCCGCTTTCTTGGTAACCTCCTCAAAAAACTCTAATTAATTTGATTATCATGACCTACCACGCGCAAATCCATGTTGAATCTCTTTAATACGTCCTGGTCTGTCCAAATACTTGTAGATCCTATCTCTTGGTACACCTTTCAATAATTTAACAACTACCGACGTCAAATTTGCGGCCAACAATTTCCGGGATTATTCTTATAGTCTTTTGTTGAAATAACGGAATTCAAATTCAGGATTTATAATGTACCCCCAGAAGCATCCTCCCTCCTGATTTCTAGTATTTTATTTTTTTGGAATTCCTTCAATTGCGTCTGTAATCCAAGGTTATTCTCAAAATGCATTAGCATTTGTAAACCCATCTTCTCTAGAATTGTCAAGCATCCAGATCAGGCTTATATTTACTCAGCTTGGGTGGGAATAGGGAACAGACAATAGGTGCAGATGTAGGCCGTTCGGCCCTCGCCTGCACCGCCATTCACTGTGATCATGGCTGATCATCCACAACCAGTACCTCGTTCCTACCTTCTCCGTATATCCCTTGACTCCGCTATCATTAAAGGCTCTATCTAGCTCTTTCCTGAAAGCATCCAGAAAATTGGCCTCCACTGCCTTCTGAAGCAGAGCATTCCACAGATCCAGAACTCTCTGGGTGAAAAGTTTTTTTTTTCCACAACGTCGTTTTAAATGGCATTCCCCTTGTTCTGAAATGGTGGCCTCTGGTTCTGGTCTCCGCCAACATCGAAAGCATTTTTCCTGCCTCTTGCGTATAATCCGTTAATAATATTATATGTTTCAATCCGATCTCCTCTCATCCTTCTAAATTCCAGTGTATACAAGCCCAGACGCTCTAATCTTTCAACATATGACAGTCCCGCCATCCCGGGAATTAAACCCGTGAACCTATGCTGCACTCCCTGAATAGCAATGAGGTCCTTCCGAGAGTTTGGAGACCAAAACTATACACAATGCTCCTGGTGTGGTCTCACCAAGACCCTGCAAAACTGCAGACGGACCTCTTTGCTCCTACACTCAACTCCTCTTGTGCTGAAGGCAAACATGCCATTAGCTTTCTTCACTGCCTGCCGGACCTGCATGCTTACTTTCACTGACTGATGAATAAGAACAACTAAATCTCGATTTACTTCCCTTTTTCCTACGTTGATACCATTTAAATAGTAATCTGTCTTCCCGTCCTTGCCACCAAAGTGGATAACCTCACATTTATCCACAATAAACTGCATCTGCCATGCATTTTCCCACTCATCCAACCTGTCCAAATCGTCCTGCTTTATCATAGCATCCTCTGCACAATGCATACTGTCACCAAGCTTTGTGAAATCTGCAAATTTGCTAAAGTTACTTCTACTCATTTCATCTAAATCATTAATGTGTATAGTATATTGCTGCGGTCCCAGAATTGAGCCTTGTGGTACCAAACTAGTCACCGCCTGCCATTCTGAAAGGGACCCGTTAATCCCTACACTTTGTTTCCTGTCTGCCAACCAATTTTCTATCCATGTCAGTACCCTACCCCCAATACCATGTGCTCTAATGTTGCCCACTAATCTCCTAGGTGGGACCTTATCACAGGTTTCTGAAAGTCTACTTCTTTAAGTACCCGGTGGTGCAGACCATCAGGCCCTGGGGATTAATCGGCCTTCAGTCCCATCAGTCTGTCCAACACCATTTTCTGCCCAACGTTAATCTCCTTCAGTTCCTCCGTTACCCTAGGTCCTCTGGCCACTGTTACATCCCTAGTGAAGACAGATCCAAACTACCTGGTCAACTCGGCTGCCCCTTCCTTGTTTCCCATAATAAACTAAACCGTTTGTGTCTTCAAGTGCCCAACTTTGGTCTTATCGTTTTTCCCCCCCCTCTTCACATACCTAAAGAAGCTTTTACTATTCTCTTAGATATTCTTCGCTAACCTGCCTTCGTGCTCATCTTTTCTCTCCAGATTTCCTTTTTAGTTATCCTCTGTTGCTCTTTAAAAGCGCCCCAATCCTCTGGCTTCCCGCTCATCTGTGCTATGTTATATTTCATTCCTTTTATATATTTTTTTTTACTGTCATTGACTTCCCTTGTCACCCACAGTCGCCCCTTACTCCCCTTAGAATGTTTCCGCTTCTTTGGAATTAACTGATCCTGCACCTTCAGTATTATTCCCAGAAATACCTGTCATTGTTGTCCCACTGTCATCTCTGCTAAGGTATCTTTCCAGACAACTTTGGCGAGCTCCTCCCTCATGGCTCCATCGTCCCCTTTGTTCTACTGACAATTCCAATTTTCCCTTCTCCCTCTCAAATTGCAGATTAAAACTTATCATATTATGGTCACTACCTCTTAATGGCTCCTTTACCTCGAATTCCTTCATCAAATCCGGTTCATTACACAACACTAAATCGAGATTCACCTTCTTCCTGGTAGGTTCCAGTACAAGCTGCTCTCAGAATCCATCTTGGAGGCACTCCACAAGCTCCCTTCCTTGGAGTCAAGTACCAACATGATTTTCCCAGTCTTCCTGCATGTTTAAATCTCCCATAACAACCGTAACATTAACTTTGTGACATGCCAATTTTACGTCTTGATTCAACTTGCACCCTATATTCAGACTACAGTTTGAGGTCTGTAGATAACTCCTTTGAGGGTCCTTTACCCTGGCATTTTCTCAGCTCTATCCATTTTGACTCTATATCTCCTGATTCGATGTCGCCCTTCGCAAGGGACTGAATTTCATTCCTCACCAGCAGAGCCACCCCATTTCCTCTGCCCACCTGTCTGTCCTTTCGGTAAGGTGCATATCCCTGAATATTCATTTCGCAGCCCTGGTCCTCATGCAGCCATGTCTCTGTTATTCGAACAACATCATACTTGCCATTTCCAACTGAGCCACAAGATCATCCACTTTATTTCTTATACTTCGTGCATTCATATATAATACTTCTAACCCATTACACCCCTCACCTTTCAGATCAATTCCTATTGCACTTGGCCATACTCTCCGATCCCTTCCTGAACTTCCTGACCCGTTGTTTCTGTTGTCTTTCTTAACTTCCCTTATTCTTTCTTTCCTTTTAACTCCGTCCTTATATTTCCTATCACCACCCCCTCAGCCCCGCCACCTCACTACATAGTTCAAATACACCCGTGTAGCAGTGGCAAACCTGCCTGCAAGAATGATGGTCCCTCGCCTGTTAAGGTGCAACACAACCCTTTTGTACAATCCAGCCTTACCCCAAAACAGATCCCAGTGATCTAAAAATCTAAATCCCTGCTTCCCCGCACCAGCCCCTGAGCCGCATTTCAGATTCCGTACCTCCCTGTTTCTGGCCTCAACAGCACGAGGAACCAGAAGCAAACCGGAGATAATCGCCCTGGAGTTCCTACTTTTCAGCCTTCTTCCGAGTTCTGTGAAGTAACGCTGCAGAATGTCTTTCGTCCTCTTCCCGACATAATTCGTGCCGACATGCACCACCACTTCCGGCTGAGCACCTTCACACTAAATCAGTTTGCCTGTCATTTCTTCACCACCTCTCATCCTCTCAAAGTCTGGCGTAGTCTCCTCCCTCAGCCTCCTCGCTGAAGACACTCGAGCAAAAGACTCGCATATTTCCCACAAGGCACTTAGTATACTACTGCCAAGTTATACAAAACGATGCTGTATTTCATAATCAACAAACTACAGCTAGACATGATGCACGACGTTTCACCGTCTCCAGCATCTTTTAACACGGGTGCCACCCAGCATTGTTTGCGGACTCCACTTTTGTACTCTTGGTTCACAAACGACCACACGGTCAATGTCCTGGAAATAAAAAAAAAAATATTGCCAAGTACGTCGAACACACGGCAGTGGTGAAACTCATCGCCAAACACTATCAGACGGCCTACAGAGATGAGGTGTGTTACGTAAACGGCAGCAATGAATACCGATCGGGACAGGTTAGATAAAAACAACCAAGCATTTATTAAACACGGATAAACGATAAGGAAAAAAAAAAGAAGAAAACTTTCACTGGAAGGTAACCGATATTCAGCCGTTCAACAAATCAACACTCCGCACTCGTTCTTAAAGTGTTAAATGCGAAAAGAGTTCTTGAAGCGATAAAGTCAGATATAGTCCTTAAAGGGATACATTCGAAAGTCCGACAGATCTATACGTTCAATTGTGGAGAGACTTCTCTGGAGAAGGATTTCTTCACAGACGCGACTTTCCTGCTGGTTCTGTCCACAGAGTCCACGTGGAGGTAAATAAACATTTTAAAACAACTGACCTTAAATTCCTTTAGAGAGAAAGAGAGAGCAAATCATTGCATGAACTCCTTGCTATTTTTGGCAAGAGTTATCCTTAATTCAGGTTGCTACTCTACTCCGCCAACGAAGACTCAATAAGTCGATGCTTTGAGTTAAACTGCTAAATGATGCCGACTCCTCTCGATCCCTCGATCCTGCACTTCGATAAATTCTTCATTCTCCCTTATACTGTTGGAATTGAGGAAATCAACACATCCAGCCAAAAAATTTCCAGTCCAATAATATGGCATCTTGCAATAGAACGCAAAACAGTTTTAAAAATGGAACTGCACCACAAAAACACACAGGCAGTAGAAACGGAGATACAGGACGTTCTACCTGGAAACCTACAAACTAAAAAACGACTGTGTCATCTGGGTCGACCCATGTACAGTAATGGCGCACATGTCATCACGTGACCTCGCATCTGCGGGAAAATCACATCAGGTGATCTCCAAAGCACCATTACATAATTCTCGCAAAAGAAAAAAAATCTCCTTGAGCATGTAACATGTCCTTCCAGAAAAAAGGTTTCTTAAAGAAGAACATTTTAACAATTTATACATAAAAAATCAAATGTATAAAATGTACAAAATACACCATGTATACAATCTTACCTTTCAGCCCTTTACAAACTAATTTAAAGTAGAAGTGTTGCAAACGTTATAATAACACTCCAAAAAAAAACAATTTTCCATTGTACATTTTACATCTAGACAAACAATCAGTAATCACATTGTCTTTACACTTAATATGAGTGATCAAAATATTGTACTCCTGTAACATTAGACTACATTATTAAACTGGAGTCTAATTTCCGTAACCCTTTTCCTTAACAGTCACAGTGGCATCACCAAATTCACTCTTAGCTAAGTTAATAGTTAAGTTAGCTTTTGAAAGTCTCTCAAATAGTTTCTCCACCGCAGTAATATTTGCTTTCCATGTACTATTCCCTGTAACCAAATCATCAATATAGACATCTGCATCTTTTAATCCCTGAATCACGCTATTAATCATCCTCTGAAAAGTATCTAGTTCATTCTTCATCCCAAATGGAAGAACATTATATTCATATAACCCAGATGGGTTTACGAATGCTGAAATCTCTCTACAGCTATCCATGAATGGAACACACCAATAGCCTTTTCACAAATCATTTTTGTAAGGAATTTGACCTGTCCAAATTTATCCACACAATCATCTACACTAGGGATTGAATATGCATTAGTTTTTGTCACAGCATTCACATTTCTGTAATCCGTACAAAACCTATTACTTTTGGCTGGTTTAGGCACCATAACATAAGTTGAACTCCAATTCGATTGGTATGTCTAATAATATCATTCTCTAACACATTAAATTTCTTGTTTTGGAAGTTCACATTTTTCCTTGTTCATTCGATACGGATGTTGTTTTATGGGTTTTGCGTCGCTAACATCTACATCATGTGTAGCTACAGTGGTTGTTCTAGGGACGTCTGGAAATAAATCTCTGTACTTAAAAAAAACAATTGTTTTATCTGTTCTCTCTGCTCTAGTTGTAAATGAGCTAATTTTTTCATCAATATTTTCCAGAATTTTAAAATTAGGTAAACTGGATTAAATAATGTTGGGTTTAAAATGAGATTCAGACGAATCCTCCAATACGTTTTCATCAAGATAAGACCCATTATCGATCAGAACAGTCAGAGTAGCAACTTCTGTCTCATAATGCTGTTTTATCATATTTATATGACATATCTGTGTTGTCTTTCTCGGATCTGGCATTTTACCAGATAATCCACATCATTTACCTTAGATTTAATCTCATAAAGACCATGGAATTTGGTTTGTAATTGGTTCGTTGGCACTGGGAAAAGAACCAACACCTTATCTCCAGGCTTAAATAACCTCATCCTAGCTTTCCTTACCATATTACGTCTTCATCCTCTCTTGAGTTAACTTTAAATTTTCCTTGTCCAAGCTACAAGCGTTATACAATATTCCTTTAAATTTAGAAACATAATCTAGCAAATTAGTGTGTACTTCTTTATTAATCCACTGTTCCTTCAACAAGGCCAAAGGTTCTCGAACTCTATGCCCAAACACAAGTTCAAAAGGACTGAAAGATAATGATTCCTGTTCTGCTTCCCTTACTGCAAAAAGTAGTAAATGTATACCTTCATCCCAGTCATTTTCATTGTCTACACGATATGTCCATAAACATAGTTTTTAGTGTAGAAGGAAATCTCTTCAAGCATCCTTGTGATTCTCGATAATAGGCTGAGGAAATAAACTGTTTTGCTCCCAGTTTAAAACTATCTGCTGAAACAACGCAGACATAAAATTACTACCTTGACCTGATTGTATTTCCTTAGGCAACGCAAAATACGTAAACAATAAGAGCCTCTGTCACAGTTTGAGCTGTTATATTCCTAAGAAGTACTGCCTCTGGAAACCTAGATGCTGTGCACATAGGAGTTAATAAATATCGATGTCCAGTTTTAGTTTTTGGCAATGGATCTATACAGTCTACAATGATTTTTCAGAACAGCTCACGAAATACAGGATGTGTTTGCAGTGGGGCCACTGGAGTAAGCTGATTAGGTTTACCAACAATTTGACACGTATGACACGTTCTACAAAATGTCGCCACATCTTGTCTTAAACTAGGCCAATAAAAATGTTTAGAATCTTTGTCCATGGTTTTCTTTACACATGAATGACCATCAAAAGGAATATTATGAGCCATAGTCAAAATCTCATTTCGGTAAATTTTAGGAACAATTACCTGATGATTACCTTCCCATTCTTCCCTATCAGGAATTGTAGGCGATCTCCAGTTTCTCATTAATACCCCCTTTTCAAAATAATATCCAGCTGGTACTTTTCTTTTAATTTCACAAGCTGGAAGAGCTTGTTCTTTTAATTTAACAATCTCAGGATCTCTACCCTGCTCTGCTATCATCTCTTTCCGAGATAAAGACAAATCTTCCTGATCAGACTTTACACCAAAATGCTGACAAATAATGTAGGTAAGAATGTTTCCTGATACAGAGTCATAATTGGAATCTGGGTTTGTACTGTCATGGGTAACAACCTTATCCTTTGCATCGGTCTTTTTTTAACCATAGCCCTTGTTAGAACACCGGAAAAAAAAAAAAAAACCTGTTTTCGAATCCCTCTGTGGTTCCTCAGAATTTGAAGTTATTGTCATATGCACTTCAGAAAAAAACATGTCCACCTGCTGAATAATTTCCTAACAAAAGCGAAACATCATTCACAGGTAAACTAGTTTGTAATCTGACTTTAACAACCCCTGTAACTATTCCCCACTTTAAATTTACTCGATGTAAATGTAATGGTATAAAGGCACTCCCTACTCCTCTTATATAACTTACTTAATCCATGTAAGACTCATCACTAAACCTTAGCACACTGTCTAATATTAGTGATTGCAAAGCTCCAGTATCTCTAAGTATTCTTATTGATGCTGAATTGGATCCTTCTTTCAAGGATACAATTTTTTTTTGTTATAAATGCTTCATATCTCTTCTTAAATGGTCAGACTCTGACACATCTTCATTAATATTTTCCAAACCCCGTGGCTTTACAAGTTTTTGAATATGCTGCACGCGAGCATCTGGGACCACTTCTTACTCTTTCCGTTTCAATCGAAAGTAATTAGCTACTCTATGTCCATGTTTCTTACAGTAATTACAAATAATACCAAAATATCTTTCCTTCACATCCTTACTTTTCTCACTAACTTCAGATTTAATTTATGGTTTACCTTGACTCTCTGTGCTCATTACCTTTTAAAAATTTTACCTGGAGAAAATGTATTCTTGTGAATTAAAACATACTCATCAGCCACTTTCGCAATCTCCTGCAATGTAGCAGTTCCCCAATCATTTGAGTATCTTCTAACTTCAACAGGAATGCCTCTTTTAAATTCCTCCTGCAAAATCAGCATTTTTTAAAAAATTATTATACTCCCCATTTATATATTTTTTAGAGGGAACCCATCTCTTACAACACACACATTTCTCATAGGCAAATTCCGCATATGTTTTTTTCCACCGATTTATTCAAACTTCTGAGTATTTCTCTATACCCTTCCGGAGCGCTCTCATATCTTTTAATATGTGCTGCTTAACAATATCACAATCCAGTGCTTGCTCAGCATTTAAAACTGTATAAACGTGTTGTGCCTTGCCTTTAATTATTCTTTGTAACATCGCTGGCCATTGTTCTTTCGGCCACTTTAAACTCAGAGCAACTATTTCGAAATGTTGGAAATATGTGTCCACGTCAGCTTCATTAAACAGAGGAGCCAAAGAAACCTCACGACTAGCAATAAACTGTTTCGGCGAAACAGAAGACTGATTCCCAGACCATATTTTCCCCATCTGTGGCTCAAATTTCCTCTGGTTTTCAGCCTCTCTTTCTTTCATTTCCATTTTAAATCTTTCAAACTTTAACTGTTCAAGACGAAACTGCATTTCCAGATTACTCATTGGAAACTTATCTATCACCTCAGCACCAAACAATTCCAAATTAATATTATGTTCGGAAATGTTTCTTTTATGAAAGCCTTGGTAGAATTTATCGTAATTCCTTGAATATCCAACTTCCGAGAAATCTCCAATATCTCAGGTTTTCTCGCATTCTCTAAAGATCCCGAGTCAGGCGTCTCCAAAATGACGCCGTATCCATTGTTGCCGAATACAACTCACACACCAATGAACCCCCCAAAAAATCGGATATTAACCTTTTTTTTTCCAGTCAAAATGTCAATTACCAACACCTAAACTCAAAATCAGCACATTTCCTGGCCGAGCCCCTACTGATTATGTTACGTAAACGGCAACAACGAATATCAGTCGAGACAGGTTATATAAAAACAACCAAACATTTATTAAACACGAATAAACGATAAGGAAAAAAAAAAGAACCAAAACTTTAACCGGAAGTTAACCGATATGCAACTGTTCAACAAATCAACACTCGGCATTCGTTCTTAAAGCGTTAAATGCGAAAACTGTTCTTAAATCAATAAAGTCAGTTATAGCTCTTAAAGCGATAAACTCGAAAGTCCAACAGATCTATACATTCAATTGGGGAAATACTTCTCCAGAGAAGGATTTCTTCACAGACGCGACTTACCTGCTGGTTCTGTCCACAGAATCCACGTGAGGTAAATAAACAGTTTAAAACAACTGACCTTAAATTCATTTAGAGAGAGAGAGAGAGAGCAATCCGTTGCATAAACTCCTTCTATTTTTGTCACGAGTTGTCCTTAATGCAGGTTGCTACTCCGCCAACGAAGACTCAATAATGTCGATCCTTTGTTGTCCTGCCAAACGTTGCCGACTCCTCTCGATCTCTCGATCCTGCACTTCGCTAAATTCCTCACTCTCCCTTCTACTGTTGGAATTGAGGAAATCAACACATCTATCCAAAAATTTCCATTCCAATAATATGATGTCTTGCAATAGAACGCACAACCTTTTAAAAATGAAAGTGCGTCACAAAAAACAAACATGCAACAGAAACTGAGATACAGCACGTTCTACCTGCAAATCTAGAAACTAAATACCTACTGCGTCATCTGGGTCGACCCTTATATAGTCATAGTGCACATCTCATCACGTGACCTCACATAGGCGGGAAAATCACATCAGATGAGCTCCAAAACACTATTACATCATTCAGACAAACAAACAAACAAACAAACAAACAAACAAACAAATAAATAAATAAGTGGATAGATAGATAGATAGATAGATAGATAAATAGATAGACAGATAGACAGACAGATAGATAGACAGATAGATAGATTGATAGATAGATAGATAAATAAATAAATAAATAAATAAATAAATAGATAGATAGATAGATAGATAGATAGATAGATAGATAGATAGATAGATAGATAAATAAATAAATGCACAAACGAACAAACAAACAAACAAACAGATAAATAAATAAATAAAGCTACAACCGATCTCCTTCAGCATATAACATTTGCAAGAGCCTTCAACTGGGATCCATGAATATAATGTATTCATAATAGTCACCAAAGCAAAGCAGATGATGATTGATTTTGGGCAACACGGACTACTCACACCATTGTGTGCGTTAGAATTGCAGCCGTGGAAACTGCAAGCAGTTTAAGTCGCCGGGGCGCATATCTCTCGTGGTCCCAGAAGAAACCTTAAACAACCAGGAACGGGTAATAGCGCCTATTTTTTTTTCTTCTTCTTCTTAAGGGACAGCAGAGAGGTGGATTATGCATATTTATACTCACATCTATCTACCGACGCTTATGTGGAGAATAACCTAACTTGCCTCAACACTGACTAGCCCAGAGACAACTCCGCAGCGAAAAGGGAGACTTTTTAGTGGTTAATCAACACTTTCCATTCATAACCAGCTCCAATTTACACGCCAACAAGGTCATATTTACAGAATAATACCCGGAAACGGCCAGTGGTATCATGAAGGAAACCACTCACCCAGCCCTTGAACCATTTGATACTCTCCCTGCAGGGTGGAGGCCAGACAGCCTCCAAAATACTTACCCTCGCCAAGACAAATGAGGGTGGAAAACACAGATAGAGCTCAGTTGCGGTGGCGAGGGCAGGGGGAAGGTGGGGGTGAAGAGAGAGAGTTAGTGTAGGACGAAAATTACTTGAGATTGTTGGCTGAAAATGCTGCGGCTGCTGAAGCTAGGTACAGATTAATTGGTAGCGAGAGAAAGGAAAGCGAGAGAGATGGAGATAAATCAACAGAGGGAGTTGAAAAAGAAAGAGAGAGAGCTCAACGGGAAGATCAGAAGATAGAAAAAAAGAGAGAGAACATCAGAGCAGTGGGGGGGGGGGGGTGGCTAGAAAGAGAGAGAGAGAGATAGATCAACCAAGCAAGGCTGACACTCCTCTCTGCACCAAAACCTCAGTGGGTAATAAACCTGGAAAACATCCATCAGATGTTTCTCTATGTCCATGCGTTCCCAAGCAAGTATACGCATATACGTATTTTATCTATCTATCTCTTACCACACACACACACACACACACAGCCGAGTGATTGCGTTTTGAATTTTGCAAAATGGCAAACCTGCCTGCAAGAATGATGGTCCCTCGCCTGTTAAGGTGCAACACAACCCTTTTGTACAATCCAGCCTTACCCCAAAACAGATCCCAGTGATCTAAAAATCTAAATCCCTGCTTCCCCGCACCAGCTCCTGAGCCGCATTTCAGATTCCGTACCTCCCTGTTTCTGGCCTCAACAGCACGAGGAACCAGAAGCAAACCGGAGATAATCGCCCTGGAGTTCCTACTTTTCAGCCTTCTTCCGAGTTCTGTGAAGTAACGCTGCAGAATGTCTTTCGTCCTCTTCCCGACATAATTCGTGCCGACATGCACCACCATTTCCGGCTGAGCACCTTCACACTAAATCAGTTTGCCTGTCATTTCTTCACCTCCTCTCATCCTCTCAAAGTCTGGCGTAGTCTCCTCCCTCAGCCTCCTCGCTGAAGACACTCGAGCAAAAGACTCGCATATTTCCCACAAGGCACTTCCCTCGACAGGGCCGCTCACCGACAGGCCGCTCCCCGAGAGCAAACCTTGCTCATATTGACTGCGAAATTCACTAATTCGTTTCACTTGCCGCACCTCTGCGGATCTTGCCGACCGTGTTGCAGACAGGTTCCGATCCGTTTTTAAATCAACTGCTCCTGAAAAGAGCAGAAAAAAAAAAGACTCCCAAGGGCTTAACTTCACAGCCAATCCCCGTATTTTCTCCTTCACTTGCCGCACCTTTGCCGACTTTGAAGAACTATAACCAGAAGTCATGTCTTAAGAGTGAAACGTCAACAGTTTCAAGGAAACCTGAGAGGGAACCTCTTCAGTAAGAAGTAGTAAGATTTTCTGATAAACTGCCAGCATACATGAGACATGTAAACCCGATTGCAAAGCTAAGCAAATTGTGGATAATGACATGTAGGGCTGTGGTTCGGGTTCAGGTCGCAAGGACAAAGTAGTTTCTGACTCTGTGCCTTTATACGGTTTATAATCCCAAAGCCATGTGACATATGCCATTAAACCTAACATGCTCCTGGCCACATCTTGTTTTTAAAAGAGGGACATTTGTGTCAGAATATTGTTTCTAGATTGCAGTTCGGTATTCAACACTATTGTCCCACGGACCTTTGCCATAATAACCCTACTGCTCGTTCTTAGTATACTACTGCCAAGTTATACAAAACGATGCTGTATTTCATAATCAACAAACTACAGCTGGACATGATGCACGACGTTTCACCGTCTCCAGCATCTTTTAACACGGGTGCCACCCAGCATTGTTTGCGGACTCCACTTTTGTACTCTTGGTTCACAAACGACCACACGGTCAATGTCCTGGAAATAAAAAAAAAATATTGCCAAGTACGTCGAACACACGGCAGTGGTGAAACTCATCACCAAACACTATCAGACGGCCTACAGAGATGAGGTGTGTTACGTAAACGGCAGCAATGAATATCGATCGGGACAGGTTAGATAAAAACAACCAAGCATTTATTAAACACGGATAAACGATAAGGAAAAAAAAGAACAAAACTTTCACTGGAAGGTAACCGATATTCAGCCGTTCAACAAATCAACACTCGGCACTCGTTCTTAAAGCGTTAAATGCGAAAAGAGTTCTTGAAGCGATAAAGTCAGATATAGTCCTTAAAGGGATACATTCGAAAGTCCGACAGATCTATACGTTCAATTGGGGAGAGACTTCTCTGGAGAAGGATTTCTTCACAGACGCGACTTTCCTGCTGGTTCTGTCCACAGAGTCCACGTGGAGGTAAATAAACATTTTAAAACAACTGACCTTAAATTCCTTTAGAGAGAAAGAGAGAGCAAATCGTTGCATGAGCTCCTTGCTATTTTTGGCAAGAGTTATCCTTAATTCAGGTTGCTACTCTACTCCGCCAACGAAGACTCAATAAGTCGATGCTTTGAGTTAAACTGCTAAATGATGCCGACTCCTCTCGATCCCTCGATCCTGCACTTCGATAAATTCTTCATTCTCCCTTCTACTGTTGGAATTGAGGAAATCAACACATCCAGCCAAAAAATTTCCAGTCCAATAATATGGCATCTTGCAATAGAACGCAAAACAGTTTTAAAAATGAAACTGCACCACAAAAACACACAGGCAGTAGAAAAGGAGATACAGGACGTTCTACCTGGAAATCTACAAACTAAAAAACGACTGTGTCATCTGGGTCGACCAATGTACAGTAATGGCGCACATGTCATCACGTGACCTCGCATCGGCGGGAAAATCACATCAGGTGATCTCCAAAGCACCATTACATAATTCTCGCAAAAGAAAAAAAATCTCCTTGAGCATGTAACATGTCCTTCCAGAAAAAAGGTTTCTTAAAGAAGAACATTTTAACAATTTATACATAAAAATTCAAATGTATAAAACGTACAAAATACACCATGTATACAATCTTACCTTTCAGCCCTTTACAAACTAATTTAAAGTAGAAGTGTTGCAAACGTTATAATAACACTCCAAAAAAAAAACAAATTTCCATTGTACATTTTACATCTAGACAAACAATCAGTAATCACATTGTCTTTACCCTTAATATGAGTGATCAAAATATTGTACTCCTGTAACATTAGACTATATTATTAAACGGGAGTTTAATTTCCGTAACCCTTTTCCTTAACAGTCACAGTGGCATCACCAAATTCACTCTTAGCTAAGTTAATAGTTAAGTTAGCTTTTGAAAGTCTCTCAAATAGTTTCTCCACCGCAGTAATATTTGCTTTCCATGTACTATTCCCTGTAACCAAATCATCAATATAGACATCTGTATCTTTTAATCCCTGAATCACGCTATTAATCATCCTCTGAAAACTACCTAGTTCATTATTCATCCCAAATGGAATAACATTATATTCATATAACCCAGATGGGTTTACGAATGCTGAAATCTCTCTACAGCTATCCATGAATGGAACACACCAATAGCCTTTTCACAAATAATTTTTGTAAGGAATTTGACCTGTCCAAATTTATCCACACAATCATCTACACTAGGGATTAATATGCATTAGTTTTTGTCACAGCATTCACATTTCTGTAATCCGTACAAAACCTATTCTTTTGGCTGGTTTAGGCACCATAACATAAGTTGAACTCCAATTCGATTGGTATGTCTAATAATATCATTCTCTAACACATTAAATTTCTTGTTTTGGAAGTTCACATTTTTCCTTGTTCATTCGATACGGATGTTGTTTTATGGGTTTTGCGTCGCTAACATCTACATCATGTGTAGCTACAGTGGTTGTTCTAGGGACGTCTGGAAATAAATCTCTATACTTAAAAAAAACAATTGTTTTATCTGTTCTCTCTGCTCTAGTTGTAAATGAGCTAATTTTTTCATCAATATTTTCCAGAATTTTAAAATTAGGTAAACTGGATTAAATAATGTTGGGTTTAAAATGAGATTCAGACGAATCCTCCAATACGTTTTCATCAAGATAAGACCCATTATCGATCAGAACAGTCAGAGTAGCAACTTCTGTCTCATAATGCTGTTTTATCATATTTATATGACATATCTGTGTTGTCTTTCTCGGATCTGGCATTTTACCAGATAATCCACATCATTTACCTTAGATTTAATCTCATAAAGACCATGGAATTTAGTTTGTAATTGGTTCGTTGGCACTGGGAAAAGAACCAACATCTTATCTCCAGGCTTAAATAACCTCATCCTAGCTTTCCTTACCATATTACGTCTTCATCCTCTCTTGAGTTAACTTTAAATTTTCCTTGTCCAAGCTACAAGCGTTATACAATATTCCTTTAAATTTAGAAACATAATCTAGCAAATTAGTGTGTACGTCTTTATTAATCCACTGTTCCTTCAACAAGGCCAAAGGTTCTCGAACTCTATGCCCAAACACAAGTTCAAAAGGACTGAAAGATAATGATTCCTGTTCTGCTTCCCTTACTGCGAAAAGTAGTGAATGTATACCTTCATCCCAGTCATTTTCATTGTCTACACGATATGTACATAAACATAGTTTTTAGTGTAGAAGGAAATCTCTTCAAGGATCCTTGTGATTCTCGATAATAGGCTGAGGAAATAAACTGTTTTGCTCCCAGTTTAAAACTATCTGCTGAAACAACGCAGACATAAAATTACTACCTTGACCTGATTGTATTTCCTTAGGCAACGCAAAATACGTAAACAATGTCATAAGAGCCTCTGTCACAGTTTGAGCTGTTATATTCCTAAGAAGTACTGCCTCTGATGCTGTGCACATAGGAGTTAATAAATATTGATGTCCAGTTTTAGTTTTTGGCAATGGATCTATACAGTCTACAATGATTTTTCAGAACAGCTCACGAAATACAGGATGTGTTTTACAGTAATTACAAATAATACCAAAATATCTTTCCTGCACATCCTTACTTTTCTCACTAACTTCAGATTTAATTTCTGGTTTACCTTGACTCTCTGTGCTCATTACCTTTTAAAAATTTTACCTGGAGAAAATGTATTCTTGTGAATTAAAACATACTCATCAGCCACTTTCGCAATCTCCTGCAATGTAGCAGTTCCCCAATCATTTGAGTATCTTCTAACTTCAACAGGAATGCCTCTTTTAAATTCCTCCTGCAAAATCAGCATTTTTAAAAAAATTATTATACTCCCCAGTTATATTTTTTTTAGAGGGAACCCATCTCTTACAACACACATATTTCTCATAGGCAAATTCCGCATATGTTTTTTTCCACCGATTTATTCAAACTTCTGAGTCTTTCTCTATACCCTTCCGGAACGCTCTCATATCTTTTAAATGTGCTGCTTAACAATATCACATCCAGTGCTTGC
This sequence comes from Mobula hypostoma, assembly GCF_963921235.1. NCBI lineage: Eukaryota > Metazoa > Chordata > Chondrichthyes > Myliobatiformes > Myliobatidae > Mobula > Mobula hypostoma. The sequence continues at coordinate 22,981,477 of NC_086106.1, forward strand.
TCAGCATTTAAAACTGTATAAACGTGTTGTGCCTTGCCTTTAATTATTCTTTGTAACATCACTGGCCATTGTTCTTTCGGCCACTTTAAACTCAGAGCAACTATTTCAAAATGTTGGAAATATGTGTCCACATCTGCTTCATTAAACAGAGGAGCCAAAGTAACCTCACGACTAGCAATAAACTGTTTCGTCGAAACAGAAGACTGATTCCCAGACCATATTTTCTCCATCTCTGGCTCAAATTTCCTCTGGTTTTCAGCCTCTCTTTCTTTCATTTCCATTTTAAATCTTTCAAACTTTAACTGTTCAAGACGAAACTGCATTTCCAGATTACTCATTGGAAACTTATCTATCACCTCAGCACCAAACAATTCCAAATTAATATTATGTTCGGAAATGTTTCTTTTATGAAAGCCTTGGTAGAATTTAGCGTAATTCCTGGAATATCCAACTTCCGAGCAATCTCCAATATCTCAGGTTTTCCCGCATTCTCTAAAGATCCCGAGTCAGCCGTCTCCAAAAGGGCGCCGTATCCATTGTTGCCGAATACAACTCACACACCAATGAACCCCCCAAAAAATCGGATATTAACCTTTTTTTTTCCAGTCAAAATGTCAATTTCCAGCACCTAAACTCAAAATCAGCACATTTCCTGGCCGAGCCCCTACTGATTATGTTACGTAAACGACAACAATGAATATCAGTCGAGACAGGTTATATAAAAAACAACCAAACATTTATTAAACACGAATAAACGATAAGGAAAAAAAAAGAACGAAAACTTTAACCGGAAGTTAACCGATATGCAACTGTTCAACAAATCAACACTCGGCATTCGTTCTTAAAGCGTTAAATGCGAAAACTGTTCTTAAATCAATAAAGTCAGTTATAGCCCTTAAAGCGATAAACTCGAAAGTCCAACAGATCTATACATTCAATTGGGGAAATACTTCTCCAGAGAAGGATTTCTTCACAGACGCGACTTACCTGCTGGTTCTGTCCACAGAATCCACGTGAGGTAAATAAACAGTTTAAAACAACTGACCTTAAATTCATTTAGAGAGAGAGAGAGAGCAATCCGTTGCATGAACTCCTTCTATTTTTGTCACGAGTTGTCCTTAATGCAGGTTGCTACTCCGCCAACGAAGACTCAATAATGTCGATCCTTTGTTGTCCTGCCAAACGTTTGCCGACTCTCGATCTCTCGATCCTGCACTTCGCTAAATTCCTCACTCTCCCTTCTACTGTTAGAATTGAGGAAATCAACACATCTATCCAAAAATTTCCATTCCAATAATATGATGTCTTGCAATAGAACGCAGAACCTTTTAAAAATGAAACTGCGTCACAAAAAACAAACATGCAACAGAAACTGAGATACAGCACGTTCTACCTGGAAATCTAGACACTAAATACCTACTGCGTCATCTGGGTCGACCCTTATATAGTCATAGTGCACATCTCATCACGTGACCTCACATAGGCGGGAAGATCACATCAGATGAGCTCCAAAAGACTATTACATCATTCAGACAAACAAACTAACAAACAAACAAACAAATAAATAAATAAATAAATAAATAGATAGATAGATAGATAGATAGATAGCTAGATAGATAGATAGACAGACAGATAGATAGATAGATAGATAGATAGATAGATAGATAGATAAATAAATAAATAAATAAATAGATGCACAAACGAACAAACAAACAAACAAACAGATAAATATATAAATAAAGCTACAACAGATCTCCTTCAGCATATAACAGATGCAAGAGCCTTCAACTGGGATCCATGAATATAATGTATTCATAATAGTCACCAAAGCAAAGCAGATGATGATTGATTTTGGGCTACACGGACTACTCACACCATTGTGTGCGTTAGAATTGCAGCCGTGGAAACTGCGAGCAGTTTAAGTCGCCGGGGCGCATATCTCTCGTGGTCCCAGAAGAAACCTTAAACAACCAGGAACGGGTAATAGCGCCTATTTTTTTTTTCTTCTTCTTCTTAAGGGACAGCAGAGAACTGGATTATGCATATTTATACTCACATCTATCTACCGACGCTTATGTGGAGAATAACCTAACTTGCCTCAACACTGACTAGCCCAGAGACAACTCCGCAGCAAAAAGGGAGACTTTTTAGTGGTTAATCAACACTTTCCATTCATAACCAGCTCCAATTTACACGCCAACAAGGTCATATTTACAGAATAATACCCGGAAACGGCCAGTGGTATCATGAAGGAAACCACTCACCCAGCTCTTGAACCATTTGATACTCTCCCTGCAGGGTGGAGGCCAGACAGCCTCCAAATCGGCATCGACCGCCTCCAAAATACTTACCCTCGCCAAGACAAATGAGGGTGGAAAACACAGATAGAGCTCAGTTGCGGTGAAGGGGGCAGGGGGGAGGTGGGGGTGAAGAGAGAGAGTTAGTGTAGGACGAAAATTACTTGAGATTGTTGGCTGAAAATGCTGCGGCTGCTGAAGCTAGGTACAGATTAATTGGTAGCGAGAGAAAGGAAAGCGAGAGAGATGGAGATAAATCAACAGAGGGAGTTGAAAAAGAAAGAGAGAGAGCTCAACGGGAAGATCAGAAGATAGAAAAAAAGAGAGAGAACATCAGAGCAGTGGGGGGGGGGGGGTGGCTAGAGAGAGAGAGAGAGATCAACCAAGCAAGGCTGACACTCCTCTCTGCACCAAAACCTCAGCGGGTAATAAACCTGGAAAACATCCATCAGATGTTTCTCTATGTCCATGCGTTCCCAAGCAAGTATACGCATATACGTATTTTATCTATCTATCTCTTACCACACACACACACACACACACACAGCCGAGTGATTGCGTTTTGAATTTTAGCGGTCATATTTCTCTCGCCGTGTTAACGTACATTTCACAAATTAAATGAGATGGCAGAGTTTCAGGATCTCACTGCAACATTGGAAAGAGCGGTGCGGTTACACCATTACAAAGTCTTCACAGACGAAGGCGAGGAAAACTGCAACAGGTACTCTTTGTGGCGTGAAACCACAATCAGAAACGGATTGTTGAAATGTATCTAGCTGCAGCGATCAAAGGATATATTCTACAGTAAGTGACTTTTTGTACGACGATTTAACTGGAATACATCACTGTGCGGCTTAGGGCACAGTAATAAACTGCAGAGTCGCTCAGTTGCAGCTTTGAAACGGTGACGCTGAACTTTTTTTCTTCCTTCTCCAGAGAGATTTTGAACCGTCTTTTCGCAAATTTGGCAATATTGTCTCCTCCACCAGAACCTTTGTACAGTATGTACTCGAAACTTTGTTCTGGCCTTTGTCGGTACAAATATAAATAATAGCTGCCCCATGTAGTATCAAAGGTGTAGTTAAAAGTCACAGACCCGTCTTCTGCTGTCTTCACTTCTGGTGGCATTGTGTGAGTGACAGAGTTTCCATGACTCGTACCTAAAAAAGTAATGTCAAAACATTAAACGTTATATTGAGGTTTTTTTTCAGAATTCAGTTTCGAGATGTCTCTTGAATTGTCTGCTGCATACAAACCAGTTAACCAGGCTCCGTACACAATCCAGATGACGAATATCCACATTATCTTTTCTGAAGAATGCGTTGAGTGATTTTCTACTCAGAAAACTGTCGCTAAGATACAGGACTTTCCGATTCTACTGTTTAAGTGCTATAATGGGCAGGAAATTAAAAGCGCCCAATGAGAACGCAGCCTCTTGATACATGCTCCGCCTATGGCCCCAGACAGGTCCGGATATCTCAGGGAAAGAGCGTCACACCCCGTTCCCTGACTGAGACAGCCCTCTGACGACATAAGCCTGCAGCTGTCGAAAATATTTATTTCCTTGGTACAGTCGATCGACATGACGAATAGAAAGACGGTTGAAATTCTAAAAGAGAGCTTCTTGCCGACTTTCAGCATAGTACCGATAACTATAAGGGCAACGTTCCGTCGGAGGTCGGTTCCTGTGACATACATTATACAGCACGTATCTCAGGATTTTCCACAGAGACAAACAATACTAAAATAAATTGACCACGTCACTTAGGAACTGCAGTTCTGTATGACGGAGCCATTGTCCGTATAAAAGTTTATAGTTATCTCTGCCTCTTGACTGCTATCCTTTCGCACCTTCCATTGCTGCTTCATTCTGTACGCATCGGTGTCTGTATCTGTATGTCTGCCTCTAACAGAACTCGTGCTCGTGTGTGTGTGTGTGTGTGAGTGTGTGTGTGTGTGTGTGTGTGTGTGTGTGTGTGTGTGTGCGTGTGTGTGTTTATGCGTCTTTGTGTGTGTGTGTTCACATCCTGACATTCATTCATTCGCTATTTGTTGATGTTTCAGAGCAAATTGAGCTTAGCAACACCCAGGGTAGCGTTTTGAGTGTACCCGCCACGATAGGCTGAGTTTGATGGCGTGGAGATATAGGGTGCAATACGACAATAGTGTACCCTGATATGTTGACAAGTAATCCTTCAAACTTTCGACACCTCAGTGTCAAACATGCCCAGACATTCTGTCGAGCATTGGACATATTGCAGCTAAAATGTCGGATATGTCTCAGGATTCTGAAAGAAATGCAGCATGCCCTATCATGTATGTATATTTCAATGTTTCGTCTGTCGGTTCTCAACCATTAATTTAGCCGAAACGACCAAACGTATTGCGGCAGGTACGCTTCTCGCTCCTCCCTGATAAAAAAAAACAAACAAACAGAATCTACGACAACAGGAGTGCATGATCCCCACGGCATAAAGATAGTCCATTTTTACAGAGTCTCAGTGGGCAGCACAAACAACATAATCTGTAAGGAGCACAAAGAATAAATGCCGTGTCGTATATAGTTCTTACTCCTTCATTTTCTCTCTTTCATCTCAAACTCTCTCTCCCCCTCTCAACTTCTACCTGAGTCAACCTCCCTGTATATTTTATAGTTTATTTCTACTCTTTTCTTTTTCTGTATCGCTTTCGTTATCTTCCTACCTGCAGGACTCTGCTTTTCTCTAGCCATCTCTCAATTTTCTATTATCTGTTTCAAGTTGTTTGATTTGTGTGTTGTTTTGTTAATTTTCTCTTTGTTTAAAAAAAAATACAGGTCGTCTCTTTTTTCCAACCCATTCTCTCCCTCCCTCTTTGTTATTCTCTCTGTGCCTCTCACGCGAGCCACATTGTCTACCTGTGTTTTTTCTTCGTTTGCCTCGCTGTTTGCAACGTATCTGACTGTAATTTCTTCTTTTCCATTACTTACCCTCTCTCTCTCCTCCTTTTCCTTCTCTCTCTCTCTGCCTTCTCTCTCTCTCTCTCTCTCTCTCTCTCTCTCTCTCTCTCTCTCTCTCTCTCTCTCTATCTCTCTCTCTCTCTCTCTCTCTCAACTCCCTCCTTCTCTATTATACTCTCATTGCCTCCCTCTCCGGCTACTATATCCACCTGTTGTTTACTTCATTTATCTCGCTGTTTGTCTGCTACGTGTTTGTAAATTCTTCCTTTTTTTGTTATTTACCCTCTCGCTTCCTCTCTCGCCTTCTGTACTCATTGACTTTGTGGGTCTGCTTATTGTATTATCACCTCACATCCTTACACTCATCTTTGTCTCTTTCCCTTTGAGCCTGCTACTCCGGCAGTGTTTCCACGTATTAATTTCTCACTATAGATGTTCTCCCACTAAGAGTTTCCGAAAGATAGACATTAAACTGAATCGTTATCCCTCCAGGACTCGACATACATGTCTACTTCTGTCTGAATATGTTTTTTTCTTCTTTAAAATGAGAAAAAGAAGAAAAAAAAACTTATTTTTCCGCTCTAGCACAAACTTTCTGTCAGCGTATCCTGTTGACAACACGTAGGCCTGCGGTTGGCACGGCTCTGCTATAGTTTGTGTGATTTCGGAGTTCGTAGTTCATTTGTGGCGCTATGTTGCGAAGAGACTTTGTACGCCCACACGATCGGTAAGTGGGGTTTACTTCGGAATCAGGGTGGGTTAATTGGAAAATGTAAATTGTTCCATGATCGCCTTGAGATAATCAGCTTTGAGGTGGTTGCAGAGACAGCTTGGCTCAAGGTTTGTTACACCATCTCCCGCGCTGTATCGCTACTATTGGAAAAAACAACAAATTTGCTAAATACCTATTTTTTTTTTCTTTCTTTTTTAGCGACAGGCCACTGAAGTAACGTATTGCATCTCCAGAATCTCCAGATGTAATGTGCTTTGCCAGTGTTGCCGCATGCCGTTCTCTGTTTGCATATGCATGGGGGTTTCACCTTTATTTTTTTGTTACTGCATAAGCAAATTAAACTGGCTTCTATTTATGTTATAATTAAAATGATTTTTCTGTGATGTTAACTGCTGAGACGGTGATTCTTTTTCGAGCAGCAAGCAGCTTGTTTGGGTTATCAATAATGATAAGAAGTGAATGATCCAATGGGTGTCAATGTTATTCTTTTTTTCCTGGGGTGATATTCTGTTCCATATGGCTGGGGACCGCTGTGTTTTGCGTGCTTTGCAGGAGAGACCGGGAGAAGACGGACATGCTAGAAGCGGTCTGATCCATCACCTTGGGTGGTCCCGAGTGGCGGGCGAGGGGGTCGGAGTGGATCGCACAGTGAAGAGAGAAGACCCAGGGCAATTGTGCTCCAACTGTGTGCACGAAGAAATTGGACTTTGATAAGTCGGCGTTTTTTTTTTTCTTTCTCCTTTATATTTCATCTCTATTAATCTCATAGTCCCAGGAGATTTACAAAGTGTGATCTATAAAGTGTACACTGTGTGCTGTCTGATATTTGATGAGTGAGATCGTACCAGGTGGCATTGCACAGCAGCCGACACAACTGGGATACACGGTTGGGCGTCGGACAGGGTTTCTCCTAGATAAATACGACCCGATATAGCCGAGCGTTACACATAGAAAATTGATTTGCAGATATATCGAGAACGGTAATATCATTACGACGGTGATTCGCTTGATCGATATTCTCCTTCCTCATTCCAACAATGTGCCTGGACACCTGTCTCACCAGCCCGTTTTCCTGAGCCTTTTAGCGATACAATGAAGGGAAAGTATTGGTTCCAAGCAATTGTTATCTTTTCCAAACTACTGAGTGACTGACATTTTTGCCGGAATGGAGAACTCAAGAAACTGCACTCTGCCACACTTGGAGTGGCCTTATCTCTTCTGGAACAGAATGGCCCCATATACGTGCGATCGCCCGGCAGACACAGGAGGGCGGGATTGATGAAACATGACCCCGCGCAGATTGACAGGTGAAATATCTCAGGAATGTGAACCATCATGGTCTTCACCACAATAATGCAGAAAGTCATTCTCTCTGCTTCTCTCTATTCCTATCCAGTTCTGTGAAATGATCTTTAGTGTATCATTATCCGGAATGATTTAATGAAAACTGGAGAAACCCGGTTCAAGGCATTTTATTAAACTCCTTTCCTCAAGGAAATGAAACAGCATTGAGCAGTGCTTTTAGGAATTATGGTTATTCACGTCTGCAGTAACAGCTTCTCAATCGTTGACGTCTGTTGTTAACGACTTCCAACTCCGATTAGGAAAGCGTCACCCTCTTAGATATGTATGCTCCGCCCTGCTAGACGTACAACTATACGCTATCTTCAGATTCTGCAAGTGATGCTGTGGAGCTGATAACGCGAATAAATGGATATAAAACTAATGTAATACTTTCTCTCGCGACCAGCTATGCCATCTATACCTGGTCGACATCACCATATACGACACAATCGACATGCCTTCAAAAGAATTGTTGCTTGCAGACACCGTGGAAAAAATAACTTCTGATGAAAGCAAATGAATACCAGGGGTTAAAATGTTTAAAGCGGTTAACAAACATCGATGGCAGTAGGAAACAGGGACGAGCATTCAATGCAAATATTCCCGAAACAAAAGCGCCAACGACAGTGCTGAACGGGGCTGAGCCAACGTGAAAGGAGGTCCAGAATATCAGAAAGACAGCAAAGTCATCAGTCGCCTCTGGACCGAGCGGTCGACGCCACGTTATATGAAAACTGTCCAAATCGCCTCCGGTGTTTGCTGAAGATAATGGGGAAAATCTGGACCAACGGCTCTATCGCACGAAGCTGGAAAATGTTAAAGGATGCCTTGTCCTCAAGGAAATAGAATCCTCTGCGATCATCATGTTTATAACAATTCTACTCGTCAGCGAGAAGTGCACGGTACTCTTCTGAATGCCTGCGAGAAGGCTGCCTTCTTACTTCTATTTTAGTATTTTGCCTTCTCCATCTCAGGTTTAGATTTTTTTGGCCAATGCATTTTGGCCACATGTTCCCATTTATTAAACAGCCACATGCTGCATTCCAAAACTCATTTTGTGTCCCTACAATTTCCTTTAGTCTCATTTTTCCTGTCACGAATTTCCCTCAATGGAGACACGCCGCCTCAGCACCTCCACCCAGAAAGGTAACATCCGATTTTTTTTCAGTGTTTCTTGAATACATCTCAATAATCAGACAATTGCCTCGCGAGGTCAGGCACATGAAATGTAACCTAGCAGTTATCTGGTTATACCTCGCCAACGCCAACGGCTCAATACAACAAATCCTCATCCAGAGTGGTCAGGACCACTACTGTATCATACCAGAAAGCAAGACATGATTATCAGTTACCAAGAAGGAGTCAACTGCGCTTTACTTCAGGCCACCTTACATCCTGGTGGCAAGACGTCTAAAAAGGGATTACAATCGGTTGCACATTCTCCCCCATTATAATTTTCATTGTTTTTTATCTCCTCATATTAGCAGCAACAGACGGAACCAGTTGTTCTCTCTTGGAGCCCAGCATGGGGGGTTCACCGATGACATCACAATAACGATAACAAGACATGTCCACGCAGGATAGATATTGACAACCCTGGACAACGTAGCTAGCTGTGCTGGGGCGACCAGGTAGCTATATGGTTAGTCAACATTTTCAGATGCATGGTGACTATAAAAAAAAGCGAGGCTACTAGCATGTTGTGTCTTCAAGTACGAAGAGAAGTCGTTTCGTCGACTGAGGACAAATCACTGAAATGTCTGGAAATCGGTTTAATGCAGCAATGCGAGACAGCGTCAACATAATTGACACAGTATTGCAGACAGCAGAGCTGCTGCGCAAGATCGACAGATCTGAAGTGACAGGTATAATTAAGGCATGAAGTAACAATATCATCTACTCCATGTCTGCACTGGCTTTTGCGATTGTACGATATCCCCAGGGCTACTGTAGAATGTATCAAGAGGACAGTGAGCATGCACTTGAGGGGGAGGCTGGAGATTCTCCCATTTTTTTTTTCTTCAGTGTGTTTCTGCATATGAACAGGCCAGCTCCAGCTCCCGTTCTCATTGGTAGTGAAGGAGTTCAAGGCAGCAATGTGTTGAGTTTTGTTAGCAGTAGAGAACTCCGATAACAAGCGAATAAACCAAGCGGGAGTTACAAAAATTTCGGACCGTCAACTCGGCCATAGGCAAAGCAGTGAGAGTTCAGCAATTGGGATACATCATTCGCAAACCAATCTGGAGACGGCAAGAGCCCGGCTCCCCATACTTTTCTCTATAGAGGAGTGCAAGTTAGAGGATAGGTTTGACATGGCACATCAGTGACATTAGTGATGTGCTCATTGGACGTCTGTACGAAATGGGATCTTATCAAGCCTTAGATTACTTGGACTGAGTTTGAAGACTGGAGTCCTTCACCTTTCTTTTCAGGCATATTGTCAGTTTCTATCAGTCTCCACACTGTATTCAGTTGAAGGCAAGTTTGGGAGAGACAACCACAGTTGCCAGATTTGTAGTCTGCAGGATGCACTGACGTAAGACATCTTAAATGCAAAACAGATTTTACACAGACGCTATCGGTAGCACAAGGATAAAGTCCCGTTGTTCCTCCCTGACACACTGGAACGACAGAGGTGTAACAGGAGACTAGATGGCAGAAAGAGGAAACAGGACGGTCTTTTTCATCAAAGGGGGGAAATGCCAGTGCTGTCAAAAAGGCCTAATTCCAGTCTGCTGCAAACTACCATATGATTGAAGATGAAGTTTGATGTGGCGTGGAAGCTGCATTTCAGGGAGTCAGTACAAACCAGAAATCATGCTACGAACTACAAAATACAACAAAAACAAAGGCAGAAAAAAAATATCCTGGTGAAGATCACAGGACCATGGGTGGAAGGATGCGAGCAGGCCCACAAGAGGAAGGCCCTGAAGTACCAATGCGTGAGCATCCGGACAGAAGTTGTCAGACATGGCTATTCGCTGTGGATATTAGCTGTAGAGTTCCCACGACAGGGTCAGCTTGGAAGTTTCTGTCTGCGCTGGCTTGACCTTAACGAAGTGATTCAAGAACTACTAGCTCATATACTGGGGAAGGAAGCAGAGAAAGAGCCGCTTACTGGGTATAGTGCAGGCGAGTGGTGTGAAATTTGAGTCAGGATTTCCTGGGCAGTGACTTGCTGAACCCGACACTGGAAAGTGGAGTAGTTAGCCCAGAAACACTCTATGAAAGCTGGGCATGACCTGAGGATATCTTCTTCTGGTCAAAAGCTATAGTTACATCATCAGTTAACTGAAGAGAGTATCTGGTGTAAAACGCATGTTGTTTGATCCTCATCAGTATGGATGGATGGAAGAAGAACTGGGGGCGTCATATACGCAGAGGAGTAGTATAAAATGATACGTGTGACTGGCAGCAGTGAAGAGTATGGCTGCTGCGTATATAGCTGCCCGGTCAGTATTGCCGTGAGACAATCTCGGCCTGCTATATTACTGTTTATAATATGTAATGACACACAGATAATATCTGTACTCGTGCAGAAGGACTTAGAATAATGTGGAGCTGAGATGAATCGGCGTGCACCATCGAGGTTCAGAGTGCAGAACGGCTATAATGACACTTACGTTCGGTGCACCCGGGGAAATTAGCTGTACTATCCAGCTGTCATCTCGCACAGCTTGCACAAACCACAGTCATCCGCACTGCCTGCTTTTTGAATGGGACATATTGTGACTCAAATTGAGCATCTTCAGACGATTTTTCATTATCATTCCAGTATCGGCCCGTGGAAGAATGAGTAGAGGACTCGGTACGTCATATAGAGACATATTATAAAATTACACGTGTTGCTGGCAGCAGTGAAGTGTACGGTAGCCGCATATGTCGCTGGACGGTCAGTATAGCCCTGAGACTATCTCATCCAGCAATATTATTATTCATTATATGTAAAGGCGCACAAATGGTGAGTGTCCTACTGCGCAGGCACCTAGATCGTCAATCTGAACGGTGCCGGGGATTTGTAATGTTAACCGTTTCACTACCTGGCTCATGTATTTAAGATTACAGTGGTCTTTATTCCCAGGAGTAAATGATATACTGTGTAATGCCCGTCCAGGAAGTAATTTATCCGAGAAAGGAAAAGCTGGATGTCGGACCCTATCTTTTCAGGTCTAAAAAAAATCACTGAAAGCAAAGATGAAAAAGTCGACCGGAATGTTGTTTGGTTTTTCCTTATTTTCAACAGTAACATAAATGAGGGTGCTACTTCGGGTCATTGATAAATAAGAGAAATGTTTGTACCAGGACAGGTTCATTCTGTTCCAGTTGCAATCCTGCACTATTTTCCCACGCATCTTTAAAACGGAAAATCTAATCTTTTACAGGCTCATAGGTTTTCGTTTTCATCTCGAGACCTCCGCAAAATCAGCTTGCTGTTTGGGCCAACTATGATTGTTTCATTGGTCTTTTCTAAGCATGGATGTCTGCGTAGTGACGATCCGTTCGCCTTTATCTACTTTCCGTACCCTATCCCCATTTGCTCTCCGGTACCGTGAATCGTTGTACCATTATGTAACTCACATTCCGTACGGGAATCGCTACTTCCTGCTACTGCTCATTAGACTGTACTGTCTTGGTCTGTGACCAGGTGTGAACCACTACACCCTGTGAAATATCCATAGGATGTGACTGCTAGAAGAAGAATAGCCCTTAACGCGGCAGGGGAGTTGTGGGGGCACCCATTTGACGGTGTTTCCGTCGCAAGCTATTCTTGTTCTTTAGAGGCCGAGTTGCCAGCTGGAAGCTCAACCCGATTTGGATTCGTGCTCGGGAAACTTCGCTGATATTATTGCAGCACGAAGCAGGATATTATAAAAGAAGGACTGGGCTAAATCTTGTGTCGTCAACGGAGATTAAATGGAAGTTAAAAAAAAAAGAGAGAATAATCATGGCTTGCACTTTGCTCCTATAATGAAACTGACCAGGTGTGCAAAAGTACACCTACACACATTAAGTGATGCCTCATACTTCATTGGTTGCTAATTGCTCAATTTTACCTTTTCTGTTTTCCAAAGCTTCGACGTCAGTACCTGACCATGAATCACTTCATAATAAAAATGATTGTCGAAATCATGACGTCCATTCCCAATATCCGATGGCATGTTGTACTCCATCAGCCGCCCCGCCTGCAACTTCCTACAAACACTGGGCGTGTGTTTTGACGTTTCGAATAACTTGTTGATAACGGAATCTGAGGAATAAAGAAACAGACCTGCTTGTTTTTCCGTGTGTGTCAAAGGCTGAGCCGATAGTCCAATTAGACAAAACAAATTGCTCTAAGCAGCAAATCTCCTTACATATTTAAGCCCCCCATTAAATTAGTACTCTTTTACAAGCTTCTTCTCGCTCGCTTTGCAATTTAGCCCACATCCTGGCTTCTATTAGGAAGCTTACTTATAATTCCCAAATGTGTTGTTTTCCTTCTTGGAATGTCTTATCCCCACCAAGTAGGATTCAATGTTCACTGATCATATTAACACCTTTATAAAGATGTAATTCCGTCTCAAGCAATCGACCAATCCACCGCCTTTGTCTTCCTTTCTGCCTTTTCTATACAGAGTATAATATTTGATCTTAAATTCCCTAATATGGCACACTTTTTGCCATGACTTAGTAACGGCCACGTTTGCATATCAGTACATCTTTAATTAGCCACAAATTCATCCATCATATCCGTTAGTATTGCGAGACCATGGGTCTGCGCCTGGGAGGTCTTCACTCTCCAGGGTGTAGGCCTAGGCAAGGTTGTATGGAAGACTGGCAGTTGCCCATGCTGCAAGTCTCCACTCTCCACGACACCGATGCTTCCAAGGGAAGGGCATTATCACCGTATAGTTTGGCACTAATTTCGAGGCAGAGCACTGTGGCTTAAGTGCCTTGCTGAAGGAGACAACACGCTGCCTCTGCTGGCGCTCGAACTCACGAACTTTCTTCAGATCGCTAGTCAAAAGCCTTAACCACTTGGCCACGTGGCCAGAAGGATACAGAGCATTGAAATTAAAATATATATATATATATCCTTCAGCCCCGCATTTTCCGGCCTTTTGAATGTCGTCTCTGTGGTATCATTTAACGTTTTGCTCTCTCTGCAGGACTACCTGATCTTTGGTTTGTCTTTCCTTATATTCATGTTACAGCCATCATCCACTTGTGAACCTGTGGCTCATCCTCAGCTCTGTCTACGTGTTTCCCATCTCCCTGCCATATTATTTTAGACAACTCTAGTAAATCTCACCACAAGAATTTTGCCCCTTCGGGTTCATATGCAACCCCTCCCTACTGTACGAGTCCCACACACCCCAGAGGAGATCTCAATTATTGAGAAACCAGCATCCTTGCCTCCTGCTCCAATTCCTAACCACCCGTTTATCTGCCACCTTACTCTATTCCTATGCTCAATGTCGCGTGGCTCAAGCAGCAATCTGGAGATTACTACACCTGAGGGCCTGCTTCTCAGTTTTCCCTCCTAACTCTCTATTTTTTTTTTTTCAGGACTTCCTCCTGTATTTTTTTTTCCCTATGTCGTTGATACCAATTGGTACCCCGACTTCTGGCTACTCAGAATCCTTTTTTCAGTATATTCTGGACGCGTCTAGATACATTTATGACCGGACGACCCATGAAGAAAACTGCCCTCCACGTTTTCGTTTTTCGTCCATAGATCCCCCTATCTGACACCTGACAATACTGTCCACCGTTACTGCTGCTATCATGTTCAGTTCCTTACTCTTCTGTGCCACAGGGCCAAAGTCACTGTGAGAAGTACGGCCGCTGTTGTTGTACCCAGGTAAGCAGTTCCCCCCAAGCAACACTCAAAATGGATAACTTATTGTTGAAGGAGGCGGCCACAGTTGTGCTCATCGCTATCTGGTTTTATCTCTTCCCACTCCTAACAATCACATTTACCGATCTCCCGTTGAGTTGGTGTGACTCCTGTTCCTGTCTATCACTATTTCACTTTCCCTAACAAGGCGAAGGTCACGCAGCTACAGGTCCAGTTCCCGCATACGGATTGAACCGATCTGCATTTCGATGCACCTGGTGCAGATATAGACATCGGAGCAGCTGGAGTGCTCCTGAAATTACAACAACTGACACCCAGAACAGAACACTGGCCTTGTAGACATACCCACTTCTCTCTATATAGTTGAATAAGAAAGAAGGAATGAGTTTACATATCCTCCACCTGTACTGGACGGAAATTTTTTGAGTCACAAACCTTACAACTCTGCGTCACGCTGTTCCCACAACGTCCACTTCGCTGTTATGTACCTCGTTTTCTACACAGGGATCCCCGTCGAAAATCTTTGTCGAACCTGAGCGGGCACCCTCCTGTTGGTTAAGCGCAGTACTCCAATCAACGACCCCTGTCGAAAAGCTTGCTGCTTTTAAAATCTATGACACAAAATAATCTGCAGATGCTGTGATCAAAGTAACACTCAAAACATGCTGAAGGACCTCAGCAGGTTTGAGCAGCATCGGTGGAAACGATGAGTCGACGTTTCGGGCAGGAACCATCCGTCAGGACTGAAGAGGGAAAGGGCAGAGGCCCTATAAAGAAGGTGGGCGAGAGTTGGAGGGAGAAGGCTGGTAGGCTCAGTTGAAAAAAAAACAGTAATTTGAAAATAAAAGGGGTCGGGGAGTGGAAGCGGGGAGTTTATAGACACGAAAACAGTGGGTAGCAGAGGATTGCTTCTCCGACTGGAGGCCTGTGACTAGTGGTATGCCACAGGGATCAGTGTTGTGTCCACTGTTATTTGTCATCTATATTAATGACCTGGATTATAATGTGGTAAATTGGATCAGAAAATTTGCTGATGATACAAAGAGTGGAGGTGTAGTGGACACAGGGAAGTTTTCAAAGCTTGCAGAGCGATGTCGAGCAGCTGGAAAAAAATGGGCTGGAAAATAGCAGATGGAGTGTAATAAAGACAATAGTGAGGTATTGCACTTTGGAAGGTCGAACATACAGGGTAAATGGTAAGGCACTGAGGAGTGCAGTAGAACAGAGGGATCTGGGAATACAGATACAACATTTCCTAAAAGTGGCGTCACAGGTAGATATGGACGTAAAGACTGCTTTTGGTACGTTGGTCTTTATTAATCAAGGTATTGAGTATAAGATCTGGAATGTTAGGATGAGGTTGTATAAGGCACTGGTGAGGCCGAATCTGGAGTATTGTGTTCAGTTTTGTTCAGCAACTTACAGGAAGGACATTAATACGATTGAAAGAGTGCAGAGAAGTTTAACAAAGATGTTGCCGGGACCTCAGAAACTCAGTTACAGAGAATGGTTGAATAGGTTAGGACTTTATTCCCTGGAGCGAAGCAGAATGAGCGGAGATTAGATGGAGGTATGTATAATCATAATGGGTATAGATAGAGTGATTGCAAGCAAGCTTTTCCACTGAGGAAAGGGGAGAAAAACAAAAACAACACCAACAACAGGACATGGGTTAAGGGTGAAGGGGGAAAAGTTTAAAGGGAACATGGGGGTTGGGAATGTTTCTTCACACAGAGAGTGATGATAGTGTATAATGAGCTACCGGACAAGGTGGTAAATGCGGGTTCTTTTTTTTAACATTTAAGATTAATTTTGACAGATACATGGATGGGAAGTGTATGGAGGGATATGGTTCGTGTGCAGGTCAGTGGGCTAGGCAGCAAATGGTTCGGTTCAACCAAGAAGGGCCAAAAGGCCTGTTTCTGTGCTGTATTTTTTTCTGTGGTTTCAAATTTGACTTTAACGACAACATCGAACCTGCCTGAAGCTCTTCTGCTGGAAGCTCGTTCCACACAGCTAACACTTTCTGAGTAAATAAGTTCCCTCTCATGTTACCGTTAAAATTTGTCCTTTAACTCTAAACTGATGTCCTCTTGTTTGAATCTCCCCCATTCTCAATGGAAAATGCCTATCCATGTAAACTCTAGAAATCCCCCTCAAAATTTTAAACACCTCTATCAAGTTCCCCCTCAACCTTCTACGCTCCAAAGAGCAAAGACCTAACTTGTTCAACCCTTGCCTGCAACTTTGGAATTGAAACCCAGGCAACATGCTAGTAAATCTCCGCTGCAACACTCACAACACGCTGGAGAAACTCAGCAGGTCGGGCAGCATCCGTGGAAACGATCAGTCGACGTTTCGTGCCGGAACCCTTCGTCAGGACTGTAGGGGGAAGAGGCAGAGACCCCATAAAGAAGGTGGGGGAGGGTGGGAGGGAGAAGGCTGGTAGGATCCAGGTGAAAAACCATTAAGGGGAAAGATAAACGGGTGAGGGAAAGGATGCAGGGAGGTGATAGGCAGGAAAGTTGAAGAAAAAATAGGGGAAAACACAATGGGTAGTAGAAGGAGGCGAAACCAAGAGGGAGGTGGTAGGCAGCTGGCGGAGGGGGCAGAGTGATATAGGGATAGGGGAAGGGAGGGGGAGGGAATTACCGGAAGCTGGAGAATTCTATGTTCAAACCGTATCTTCCCCCATCCCTATGTCACTCTGTCCCCTCCCCCAGCGGCCTACCACCTCCCCCTTGGTTCCGACTCCTCCTACTACCCATTGTGCTTTCCCCTATTCGTTCTTCACGTTTCCTGCCTATCACCTCTCTGCCTCCCTTCCCCTACCCCTTTATCTTTCCCCTTACTGGTTTTTCACCTGAAAACTACCAGCCTTCTTCTCCCACCCTACACCCACTTTCTTTTTAGGGCTTCTGCCCCTTCCCCCTACAGTCCTGATGAAGGGTTCCAGCCCGAACCGTTGATTGATCGTTTCCACGGATGCTGCCCTCCCTGCTGAGTTCCTCCAGTGTGCCGTGAGTGTTGCTTTGACCCCAGCATCTGCAGATTATTTTGTGTTTATTTATTCTCCTCTGCACTCTCTCAGTTTTATAGAAATATTTTCTATAATTTCGTGACCAGAACTGTACACAATACTCCAAATTTGGCCTTACCAATGCCATATACAATTTCAACAATGCATCCCAACTCCTATACTAAATACTCTGATTAATAAAGGCCAGCAGAGCAAACGCTTTCCTCGCCACCCTATCCACATATGATTGCACCTTCAGGGAACTATGCACCATTATTCCTAGATCCCTCTGTTCAACAGCATTCTTCAGTGCCCTACCATTTACCATTTGTGCCCTATTTTGATTAGTCCTACCAAAATGTAGCACCTCATATTTTTTCAGCATTAAACTCCATCTCCCTCCTCTCAGCCCATTCTTCTAACTGGCCTAAATCTTTTTGCAAGCTTTGAAAACCTACTACATTACCCACCAAGCCACCTATCTTAGTATCATCTGCGTACTTACTAATCCAATTTACCACAACCCTATCATCCAGATCATTAACATATATGACAAACAACAGTCGACCCAGTACAGATCCCTGAGGCACATCGCTAAACGCCGTCCTCCAATCTGACACAGAGTAATCCGCCACTACACTCTGGCGACTCCCATCCAGCCACTGCTGAATCCATTTTACTACTTCGATATTAATGCCTAACGATTGAACCTTCCGAACTAAACTTCCGTGTGGATCCTTGTCAAAGGCCTTACTGAAGTCCATGTAAACAACTTCCACTGCTTTACCCTTGCCAACTTTCCTGGTAACCTCATCAAAAAAATCAATAAGATTTGTCAAACATAACCTTCCACGTACAAATCGATGTTGTCTGCCCCAATCAGGCATTGTCTATTCAGATAATTATATATACCATGTCTAATAATACTAGTCCTCAATTCACCCACCACTGACGTCAAACTCACAGGCCGATAATTCCTAGGTTTACTCTTAGAACACTTTTTAAACAATGGAACCGCATGAGAAATACGCCAACCCTCCGGCACCATCCCCGTTTCTAATGACATTTGAAATATTTCTTTCAGAGCACCTGCTATTTCCACACTAACTTTCCTCAAGGTCGATGGGAATACCTTGTCCGGACCCGGAGACTCATCCACTGTTATATTCCTTAAAAGCGCCATTACTTCCTTTTCCTTAATCGTCATACTTTCCATAACTACCTTTCTTGTTTCCTTTACCTATCACAGTCCCATATCGTTCTCTTTAGTGAATACCTAAGAAAATAAATCGTGCAGAATCTCCCCCATCTCTTTTGTCTTTGCACATAGCCGTCCACTCTGATTTTCTAAGGGGCCAATTTTATTCCTCACTATCATTTTGCTATTAACATAACTGTAGAAACCCTTTGGATTTATCGTCACCTTACTTGCCAAAGCAGCCTCTATTCTTCTTTTAGCTTTTCTAGTTTCTTTCTTGAGACTTTTTTCACAATTTTATATTCCTCTAGCACCTCATTAGTCCAATCTGCCTATATTTATTGTAGACCCCTCTCTTTTTTTTTTCCGAACCAAGTTTCCTATATCCCTTGAAAACCATGGCCCTCTCAAAATTTTAACCTTTCCTTTCAACCTAACAGAAACATAAAGTTCCTATACGCTCAAAATTTCACCTTTAAATGACCTCGATTTCTCTATTATATTCTTCCCATAAAAAAAAAATTGTCCCAATCCACTCCTATTAAACATTTCGCATCTCCTCAAATTTAGCCTTTCTCCAATTAAAAATCTCAAACCTGGGTTCAGCCCTACCCTTCGCCATAACTATATTGACACTAATGTTATTGTGATCATTGGACCCGAAGTGCTCCCCAACACATGCCTCCGTCACCTACCCTATCGCATTCCCTAACAGGAGATCTAACATTGCCCCTTCTCTAGTTGGTACTTCTATGTATTGCTGCAAGAAACGCTGTCTTGCACACATCTGACAAACTCCAAATCATCTAGCCCTTTTACACAATAGGCTTTCCATTCTATGTGTGGAAAATTAAAATATCCTACAATCACACACTTGTGCTTACTCCAAGTATCTGCTTTCTCCTTAGAAATTTGTTCCTCCAGTTCTCGGTCCCCATTAGCTGGTCTATAATACACCCCTATAAGCGTCACTACAGCGTTCCTATTCCTCAATTTCACCCACATAGCCTACCTGGACGAGTCCACTAATCTATCCTAGCAGAGCACCGCTGTTATGTTCTTTCTGACAAACAATGCAGCGTCTCCCCCTCTTGCCCCTCCTATTTTATCACACCTGACACAAGGAAATCCTGGGATATTTAGTTGCCAATCATACCACTCCTGTAACTACGTTTCACTAATAGCTACAACATCATATTTCCAGGCATCAATCCATGCTGTAAGCTCATCCACTTTTCTTACAATGCTTCTAGCATTAAAATAGATGCATTTAAATAACTCTTTACCTCCTTCTCTCTGTTTCTCCTTACTGGAGCAAACAACTGTGTTATCTTTTTCTGCCTTGTCACCTACATCTTTGGTCTGAGTGTTCCTAATCTATGTCCCCTGTATATCCTCCCTCACACACTGTCTACAAGCTTTCTCTGTTTATGGTCTAACCTCCTCTCTCCTAGTCTCTTTAATTTGATTCCCATCCCGCAACTATTCTTGTTTAATGTCACCTCAGTAGCCCTCGCAAATCTCTCTGCCAGGATATTGCTCCCCCTAGGATTCAAGTGTAACCTGTCCTTTTTGCACAGGTCACATCTGCGCCAAAAGAGGCCCCAATGATCCAAAAACTTGAATCCCTGTCCCCTGCTCCAATCCCTCAGCCCCGCATTCATCCTCCACGCTACTGCATTCCGACTCTCATTGTCGCGTAGCACTGGCTGTAATCCCGAGATTACTAGTTTTGCGCTCTTTTTTCTCAACTCCCTTCTTAACTCCCTATATTCTCCTTTCAGGACTCCTCCCGTTTTCTCACCTATGTCACTGGTACCTAAATGTACCACGACGTCTGGCTCCTCTCCATCAGACTTTGGGATATCTTGGACGCGATCAGAAAAAATCCCCGACCCTGGAACCAATGAGGCAAACTGCCATCCGTGTCTTCGGAGTGCGTCCACAGAATCGCCTACCTGAACCTCTAACTATCGAGTCCAATATTACTACGGCCGACCTCTTCTTTTCCCGACCCTCTGAGCTACAGTGCCGGAGTCTGTGCCGGAGGCAAGGGCACTGTTGCTTTCCCCGGTAAGGTTCCGCACCCCCCCCCCCCAACAGTTCTCAAACAGGGCTACGTATTGTCAAGGGGCACATCCACTGGGGTACTGTCTATTACGGGACTCTTGCTCTTCCCCATCCTAACGGTGACCGACTTCTCTGCCTCCCGTGCCCCCTGTGTGACCACCTGCCTGTAAATCTTCTCAATCAACTCCTCCCTCTCCCTGGTCAGACGAAGTTAATCGAGCTGCACCTCGAGTTCTCTAACGCGGTCCCTTAGGAGCTGCCTCTAGGCCCACATGGCGAGATGTGGAGGTCAGGGAGGCTGGGAGACTCCAGGACCTCCCACATCCGGCACTGAGGACAACAAGCTGCCCTCACACTCATACTTACCCCTCTCCTCAAATAATAACAAACAAATGAATACCAAACTTTCCTCGCCTCTCCTGTTTCTGCCTAAGCCCGTTGAGCCAAAGCCCTTGAGCCTTCACTCTGCTCCCAGCTCACTCCGCTGCCCACTGTATAAGGCTCTGTTCCTTTTAAATCTTCAGTGTTGGCATGGTGTTACGTAATATTCCGGCAGGTTTGTAATTCAATGTTCAGCATTGTTCAGAGCAGTGCCTTAAACAAACAACAATCTAATATTGAGATTTACTTTGCTTTCCCAGATGATATCCATGGGGATATATCATATAATATACCATTCGGATCAGGCGTCGTTCTACTTCGCCTTATCTCTCACTTGTGCATACCAAAGTTCCCGTTAAATTTTGAATTAGTTTCTTGCACTAGATTGATTTTTTTTCTGACTTTCTCCATTCTTGACACAACATGGTATGAAAGAATAAAAAAGCATTTATTCCTTAACAAAGCGTTTGATCATGGCTAGAATGAAGAACACATAAAACTGCCTCTCGAACTGTGATATTACCGGTCACATCAGTTTATCACTTTTCAGTAAACCTGCTCATTTCAGACCATGTTTGATGAATATATGTTCATTAACTGTATTAAAGTTGATTACAATAATTTCTAGCATTACGTTTTGTTGGAATGGTGTAGCTAATACTCAATCGAAAGTTCAGACATCGTACCTACGACAACACAATGAAAACCGCACTTTAGCAATGGTAAAGCTCAGATAACAAAATGCATATACCATATACCCATGGTTGGATTACAAAGAACGTAAATATAGATTTCATGAAACAACCATATGCAAAGTTACAGCCACGATGAACTTAAGAGCAACCAATGCATTATAATTTTGATAATCTGCGGACACTTGTGATCAAATTGTAGCAGGAAAAGTGTACCGTTGCCAGGATCTAAATTCTCCCTGAACTCATGAAATCACAAGGGTGTTGTCGCGTTTAGAAAATTACGGTGATAGATGACGATTGCGCCTGCTTGCCTGCAGCGTCTAGAAATGTAGAGTAAACACACGGAACTCTATCAGATAAGGTCGGATAAAACGAAACGTCGTGAAAATGCATTTGCATTACTTGCACATCTTGGATGAAAAGGAAGAAAGTGTACTATTAAGTTGTGAGAAACAAACTTAAAGGAGAACTGCAACACAAATGTGTTTTTTATATATATATATATATCTGCAAACGGCGTGGTTGATATCCCTAAGTCACAATCAGTGATAGTGATATGAACGGGTGCAATTACCGTAGTTTGGGTGGTAAGTTTGACAACGGACAGAAGGTGTATATAGAACGTCGGAAGATGGAATTGTAATGGATGACATAAACATGTTTATCCGTTCATGATGGGCTGACGTTGTCCATTTCCTTAAGGTAGTTTGTTTGAACTCTAAGAATCACG
Organism: Mobula hypostoma; assembly: GCF_963921235.1. NCBI lineage: Eukaryota > Metazoa > Chordata > Chondrichthyes > Myliobatiformes > Myliobatidae > Mobula > Mobula hypostoma. The sequence goes on from NC_086106.1 coordinate 23,003,723, forward strand.
ACATGTGCTCAATTCGTTTTTGTACAATGAAATATTGAAACATTCTGAAGCCGACGTAGAATGAAGTAAAAGTATAGAACTTGATCTGTGCAATTTATCTATTCAACATAGTCAGCGATGGTTGGTTTTCCTCCTAAAGACAGCAACAAACCACTAGCTTTGGACTTTATATAAAAAAAAAACAACTCCGTTTTTTTTTCAGTACGAGATCATATGAAGTAATTTCTGATCCCCCCATCTTTGCCTTTCAGTCTTACATGCAGCTGAACTTTTGATCTGAGGAACTAACTTATGTGCGGTCTCGTCCAATCTGTCAACTTTCAGATGATTGGCTGTGTTGGGGAAAAAAAAAATATGCAGTACAAGATTGCAAAGATTAAGAAACGGATTTAATGGGGACTTTAAGAAACAAAGAGTTTCGTTACAATCGTTACAAATCCACAGTGAACAGACCACGAACATGCAGGTTCTATATTTGTTTCTTCTTATTTTTTTGCTCCAGCTGTTCTAATCGCTAAGTTCGTAAACATTTTGACAATCGTCTTCCTCGCCGGGCAGTACAGGATAATTTATCAATGAATGCTAATAATGGCAATATTGAATTTGCCAGAACAGGATTTAGGATTACGAAAGTAATATGGATCCAAATCTCCGGCAAGTGGTAATAAAATGCTTCATGTGTATTGCGAGGCCAACAACAGGCGAATCCACGTCACACCTTGGCGGGGAAGCATTTTCTTTGTTGTCCTGCTGAGATGGAATAAGGACGAGAGCTCGCTAATGGAGGCTGTTGGAAGTTCTTACAAAAAGATAAATGTGTTTAGCCTTTTCTGCCATCTCTGCTACTTTATACGGGAGTAATACTTCGACGTCACATTGTAATCCCAATCAATAGTCCCCGGGCAGTACTAAGCACCACGGTGTGCTTCGGATGTACGCGAGCAGAATTTTGATATTCTTTGATTAAATTTTCAGTTATTTTTGAAAATAACAGACATTCCCGAGGCGATGCCGTTTATCAGTCAACTGCTGTCACTACTGTTCCGGAAGGGGAAGTTGCAGTGCTAAACTGTAACTATAAAACTGCAATCACGGACAGCCCTGTATTAATCTGTTACCGACCGTAACTCGAAGGTTCTCTGGAGTTTCTGCTGTTCCGTACGAAATCTGACGGCCACCGAGAGAATATTCTCAGACAACGTTTCACGGCGCAGCTGCATGATTCGAGCGGAACAGTCCCACAGACAGCATCCGAAATATACCTTTGAGACACTGCCATGGTGAGGCCGAATCTGGAGTATTGTGTTCAGTTTTGGTCACCAAATTACAGGAAGGATATAAATAAGGTTGAAGGAGTGCAGAGAAGGTTTACAAGGATGTTGCCGGGACTTGAGAAATTCAGTTACAGAGAAAGGTTGAATAGGTTTTGACTTTATTCCCTGGAGCGTAGAAGAATCATGGGAGATTTGATAGAGGTATATAACATTATAATGGGTATAGATAGAGTGAATGCAAGCAGGCTTGTTCCACTGAGGCAAGCGGAGAAAAAAAAACAGAGGACATGGGTTTGGGGTGGGGGGGGGGACGTTTAAAGGGAACATTAGAGGGGGCTTCATCACACAGAGAGTGGTGGGAGTATAGAATGAGCTGCCAGAGGAGGTGGCATATGCGTTATTTTTTTTAACATTTAAGAATAAATTGGACAGATACATGGATGGGAGGTGTATGGAGGGATATGGTCCATGTGCAGGTCAGTGGGACTAGGCAGCAAATGGTTCGGCACAGCCATGAAGGTCCAAAAGGCCTGTTTCGGTGCTGTATTTTCTATGGTTTCTATGGTTTCTATGGAGGGTTATGGGCTGAGTACAGGTCAGTGGGACTAGGTGAGACTTAGAGTTCGGCACGGACTAGAAGGGCCGAGATGGCCTGTTACCATGCTGTAATAGTTGTATGGTTATATGGTTTATATGTATTACGGTGCTCTGAGGCTCACAGGGGTATAGAACTAGTCTGAATCTGGACAATAACTACTTGAATTCTCTAGCGGCAGATGAATGCAACTGCGGTTTCTCAGCGTCTGTATATCCTTGGACGTCCCGACATACACACATATAACAATAAATTGCTGAGATTATTATCCAATAGATTGTGTCACCTTAATCATATTACTGCCCAATCCGTTCCAATGCGCATACGGCTACCAAAAATTCGTCTAAAATTTGTGTAAAAATACGACAAAAGAAACAACAAAACCTTCGTCTTTTTTCGTCTTTTACAGAAACACCGTCAAGTACAGGTATCGTGTTTAGTAAAGGATTCGAGGTGCTTGGGAACGAGAATGTGGACGGATTTTTTTTTTCCGTGATGGTCTGTGCTTACGCGTTTATGCCTCAATACGTACATCTCCCTCTCTCTCTCCCCCTCTCTCTCTCTCTCTGGCACGTACCGCACAGTCGCCCTAAATGACTATCAGAAGGTCGTCCCTGCTCTGTTTCATTAAAGCTGCGCCAATCTGCTTGCTATAGTTGAAAGCTATCATCATTGTCATCATTGATTCTCCTACACCGCTTTGCCGCCTCCTGTCATGCTAAAGTGTTGGGTGTTCGATGATATTCTCCCTCTATACTGCGCCAAACGTTCTTTCTCTTGGAAGTTCTGTTTACGCCATATGTTCAAATAAATTGAGAATATCTGTGTTCCGAAAATAGAACAGTATCATTCGAGACTAACAACTGTAATATTTTTATTCCATTATAACGGAGTTTATTTTGTTAAAAATATGCATAATGCCTGTTTAAGTTAACTTATGTTTTGTTAATGATGCTTACATGATTCTATGTGACTGTGATGCTGCGGCAAGGTTTTAAGTCGACTGCTTTTAACTTTTTTTTATGTGAACAAACTTGGCTTTGATTTTGCTCTGGTTTTGCTGCATGTGTCCTGGAAGATGGCATGATAGGTTGGTTGAAACAAAATTAGATGAAATTTTACCCAGCTCATTGGTAGTGCAGTAATATTCCAAAAGGAAGTTACATTACCATAGGTAGCGGTGCAAGTTTTGTTTAAATTTGCGATTTGATCTATTCAACCCTGAGATGAAGATTTTCGTGCGTATCGGGTCGTCCACGGAGACTCCAATGGGGAAGCATTATAAAGATGTAAAGAGGGACAATTCAGATTCTCAGTGCTCACATCAGCTTTATAAACTCAGTTTTTCTTTAAATTTCGAAACACTGTGAATACCGGAAAGAAAGAGCACATGATTGATAGGAAATCGAGAAACTAACAGATTCAGCAAGATATGTGAGGAAACACAGTTGAAATTTGGATCACCTGTTGCAATAAGAGAACGTTCCCAGAAAAACGATATTTACTGTTTCAGCATTTGATGACATTTTTTTTATCAAATGATTCTCATTTCACGAACATAATTCAGAAATAATTTTGAATGTGTAATGCAGCATAAAAGATAACAGCATATTGGGGAATCATGACGTTTCAGTCTTACTGCTTGTCGTTCCTCAACCAGAAACGTAGGCGGAACCCGCGTGAGGCATTCACTCCTGCACTGATACGTCAGAATCAGGAATAATATAGGAGTTCCTTGTCAATTAGATTGCCGTGGCTAATCGGAGATCAGACTGACTGGTGGGTCGTCCCAAGGCCAGGGCTGCTACTGAGTGCGATTCCTTCACTGGAGAGGTGACTGCTTTTTTTTTTTCTCTTCTTGTTTCAACGGGTGGAGAATGTAGATATGTGGAGCGGAAGTGTGACCATGCAGGAAAATCTTCGGAAAATAAACCAGAGATTAATCAAACAGAGAAGAAAAGAGGTGAAACTACAGAGCGACTCAATAGGTGGACAGTCTGACGTTTCGGAGAGTTTACGTTCCTGTCTGTATATCAGCGGGCATGCTGAAGTACCAAAAACGATTCCACAACGTTTCGTAGGACCAAGCTATACTAAATCCATACGGATTGAAGGTATTTATGTTACAGCCATATTTGACACAGGGTGGCAAGTTGTTTGCTTGCCAGATCCTTCTACAACCGATATTGCACGCATACATGTATATAATTGAAGCCAGTTCACTTGGAATTCTCGGGGTTCCTGCTGATGAGTATCTGTACGATGGTTACTTATTGTTGAAGATGGAGTATTCGCAAGCAGATGTTGGGGTAACTGAGATTATTGACAGTCCGAAACCTATGATATTCCGCCCTGGATGGAGCACAGAGTGACAGGAACCCCAGACCTTATCGGAATGTCCGAGGAATAGAAACTAAGTTCAGCCGAGAAGATGCGTTTGCAACCGAGGAGTTTGATGTTAGTTAATGCATGCGTACTTGCCACATGACTGCAGCCACCGACAAATGTCTAGTAGGGTACCATCAATGTTGATGAGGATGCTTGGCAAAGTCGGTTTAAACTGACCGAAGATAAATTCGGTCGTAGGACAAAGGGAACTCAGCCACCGGAAACCATGAATGATCATCAGGGAAAGACAACCTCTTGTAGACGTGGACGGAAAGGGTGTCTGAATCTGTAGGACCAGAGAATGAGATAGTGAGGTCTCAACGACTCCAGAGGCCCCGGATAGTTTGGCGTATTAACGCAACGCGGGGATAGAGTGTTGCATCCATCCTAATGAGGTATGCCAGTACTATTCACAAATTCATTGGTGTCCTGATATCACAAATTCATTTGAAGATGTATTATGAATCGCTTAATATCTTTCAAGGTCATAAGGATATGACTATTTTTTGAGGAAGAGTGTAACACACTGGTTAAGATTTTTACTTCTGTGTCGTAGGTATTTCATTGTAGTAGTTCTGTACAAACAGTCCTGTTCTATTTTCAGCTTATTTTGGATTTCAAATAAAGATTAGGAGCTTTCTTATTCAATTTAGGAGCATGGTGTCACTTAACTACGATGGTGTAATTGGGATAAGGTTCTACAGAACACGAGGCGGAGATGTTTTGTGTGGGACTCCAGTCGGAGTGATGTCCTATTTGGCAGAAGCTGGGAGAAGACAGGACGAAGGATGGCTGAAGATGCCGTCCCTGCTGCACAAAGTGCTTTGTTCAGACAAAAACTTCTTGGAAAACTCCCTTGGGAGACTCGTTTCTACGAGATAGATTACAAGCGAGAATCTCCGCATTGGCTTGCCTTCATATTTCTATCTCGCTCACTGATCTTTATCCAACAGGAGTCGCAGAAATAGTATATATTGAAATCCGCAGCTGAGTATTCAGCAAATGCACAGACCAATGTGTGTGGGATCTGCAGGTGACGAATCGTAATTAACTTGGTATTCCAATCTTAGGGATCTTTCTATGCTAGGAAGACCGGTAGCATCAAGGGAAACCAGTTATAGTGCCTCTGACGTCAATTTCCGTGATATTTCTGAACCGCAGGTTTCGCTGCAGTTGTTACTGCGCGATCGTGATGTCTTCCAGGGTAAGGCCTCAAAATCCCCGGCTTTGCCTGCCTGCTCTTGGCGTCCGAGACTGAGGTCAATCGTTCGGATAGAGATGGTGCTCGATACTCGGTGTTGGAGGCTGATCGTAGGCTCGAAGTTTTCCGGACGACTCAGATTCGGACTGTGTTCGGGCATGGCAGTGAGAGTTTTTCTTCCTTCTCCGGTCTGCATGATATGCTGGACATTTGAGAGACTTTGAACTTTTTATTGTGCTCATGGACTGTTCTTCATCAAGCTATGGTATTGTTGCACTGTTGTAACTATATGTTATAATTATGTGATTGTGTTAGTTTTTTCAGTCTTGGTCTGTCCTGTGATTTTTTGTGAAATGTCACCGGAGGAAATATTGCATCATTTCTAACGCATGCATTACAAAATGACAATAAACGAGGACTGCGTGTCCTCATAATCTGATCTAATAGGTAACGTGGTAAATTCGGTACAGCCACGCGCCAGCGCAGTGCTCTACAGCTGAAACTGAACTACGGCATAAGGCGTCACAGTTGCCATAAACTCATCCCAAGAATATGTGGATATCAAAGCCTCAGACATGGGGTTGCTGACGAAAGCGAATTCATAAATCTGAACAGAATAGTCGATCAGCTACTAGAATTAAACTTCAATGACGGGCAGCTTCCCTCCGAGCATCTGAATTGAAAAGCAAAATAAGAAAGTAATAGATTGGAACGGCTAAGCCTAATCCACACCATCGATTTCCCACAGTACTGCGTTCTCGGACCTTTTCTCTTTTCCTGGAGCTCGTTGTCAATTTATGTTTTAAATCTGTTTTCAGGTTTCCCGTTAGCACTAGCAGTGGTCCGAAACTCACCGAATGGAAATAACGACCAAGTAACAATCAAGATAATAACTGGAAGGTAGATAAATAAGAAACTGATCAGCTGCGATATGCCTATATTTATTTAATTCTTGCTCCCGAACACATCCATCCTTCGCTTTGTTGTTTGTAAGTCCAGTTCACAGTGTCATTCAACGTCTACCGATGTTGAAGTCCTTGTGGTCCCACAATCTGGACGGTTACACACAATTTTGGAATTGTTGGGGAAGTTCAGAGCCACAGTTTTCCAGGATGAGCATGAGATGAGGCATTCTTTTCTTGGCAGTCCATGGAAGTAGAAAATAAAGACTTAATTGTAGAAAGAAACAGACTTGCTAAATCGACGAAAACGAGAAAGAACGAAAAAAACAAGAGAAAGAAGCAGAAAACTAGATAGATTGATACATAGATGGGCTGATTAACATATAAAAAAAAAGAGAAAGTGGAGAAAGTGTGGGAAGAAACGGGGGGAGAGAGAGAGTGAGAGTGAGAAAGAGAGAGAGAGAGAGAGAGAGAGAGAGAGAGAGAGAGAGATTTGGAGCGCAGTACAATGCAAAGATACACACATGAACATGCTGTTGGCGAGAGAGAGTGCGGATGTCTCAATTTCATTTTCATGTTGTTTGCCTAATTTTACAATGCCACGTGGTCGCCTTTGCACTTACCATGAGATTTTATTATCCGACTCATTTGCACCATAATCGTTTTTACCGGGAAGTTAACGGGTTTTGCATGTTAGACAGACTACACTGACTACGAATAAGCCCATTAACCTCTGACTTGCAGAAAGCTAGGGGGGGGGGGGTGGCGGAATTGCTTAATACCAACAAATGAGAATTTTCAAAGCCACCTTGTATAACAAACATATGCCTGTAAACGTTGACCAACAATTCATTGAGCTGTTACTTCATTAAGTCTCGGCATTTTACTCAAATGCAATAGTAAGCACTCACCAGAAACTGATCCAAGCGTGATCTGAGGTCGTCATTCTTTCTCCCCATACATCCCCAACGGTTCTTCAGCTCAGATCCCGACCGTAGCCCGAATTGTCAGAAATCTAGTCGCAGCATCCTTGACAAATCACAGCAAAAGTGCCACTTTCCTTCCGAGCAGCTGAGCTAGCGCAATAACTTAGTACCTTCTGCCCATACAAAGCTGTGATTTATGCAAAACCATTTTTGCTCTGGTGATAGATTTCTTCCTTCAAAGGACAACAAAGTAATCTCGCTCAGGAGTCTGGTTCACCAGCACCAATACTTGACCACACGTCTGTCATCCTACATGATAGTGTGCAAAGGCCTCCTCCCCATCCTCTGTTATTCAGTCGCAGTGCGAAGTGAATTCATTTTCCGTGTGTAGCTAGAAAGGAGTCACTTCTTGAGGCTTGCTGTTGGAGAGGCTATATACTGCCAAGGAGAGACTGACAGATTCAACTAATATTTTCAATATTGGTGAATGCTGAAAGTGAGAAATATGAGCACTACTCAGCCACGGTGAAGCCCAGAAGCTGCATATCCAGTAAGAACAATTGAATATTGTAGTGCCAAGCTTCTTAGGACATTCGGCCCAAGTACATGTTGCTGCTCGCCCTCATGGTTTCGCCGATATTCATATGGTTTATTTTCGGAGTAAATTATTATATCAAAGAGTTTCGTAATTCATATCGTAATATTGATCAAGAATATAGATCAAGTACCTGCAGCACATTTACGTGTCAACCATGCACCTCACACAATCCATCTAACTAAATTTTGCATACAATACATGAACAATGATTTGTTTTATTTTCTACTTAACAATCCGTATCCTCCATTCAGGATCATTTTATTCGACTGTTTGTGTGAGCAGTGACAATATTCTCAGGGTGTTAAAACCTTCCCTCCCCTCCATCAAATTTAGTCAAATCCTCATAACTTTGTGATTATTTGCCAACCCTACATTCAAAGCATAAAATCGAAAACTGGTGTATAAGGTAGTGATATAGCTCCCCACTGCAGTTAGAGGACAAACTCTGTTCCCCCGGTGCTACGTAGGGTAGCCTATCCGTTTGTCTCAATCTTTTAAAACTCTGAATCGGCTCATCTGCTCCTTTAGGTTCCGACACCTCTTGGGATATTTCTGGTCTCCCTGGCGAGGCCTTCCCCGGTTTATGAGTCGTGTCCACCTGAAACTTTGAAACCTTGGCTCAACCTCGCTTTATTCCGTGCAGGGTCGTGCTGTACTCTGCTGTCCACAAATAGCATCTCCCACATCTTCCCCCGCCACGGTTCCCGAATTTCTCCTGACACCGTGGGAAGGATTGGGAATATCTTCCACAATCATTGGGGAGTTAGCAAAAGGCAACATATAAAACACCCCCATTTACTCATCCACCCAGTCAGTATCACTTACAGGGCCGGTGGCCGGTCTAATCTCTCATGCTGTTGGTAGTACACACACCGTGCGTCTCCACAGAGTCCACTTACGAATTTTAAGCTCCAGTTCAGGCTGTGGGTCAATCCACTCCAATTGTCTCAGAAGCAGAAGTTGGTTCCTATCGAGAATCGTCACAGACTCATTCCAATCCTGGTCTTACTCGAAAATTGGTATCTCTGGCATCTGAATCTTCACTTCATATGGCAGAGCCGCCCACCGGAGAGCCAGCGTATGCTTCCCAAGTAGCCCCGAATTTCCTCGGAGGACCTGGTCTCCCGGCATGACTTGACAGGAACAAACCTTTCAATCATACCTTCTCTTATTTACTTTACTCTGCTTGGCATTCGCGACCTCAGCTATTCATGACCCTTTTTAAGCTCCTTTCACATATTACACACATACTTAAAATAAATTTCAGTAGAACGTCTTCTTAGCTCGTCCCAAAGCGAAAGTCAATGGGCAACCTCGCCTCGAGCCCGAACACCAGATAATATGGCGAGTACCTGGTATAATTATTTCGTTTGCAGTTGTAGCTGTGGACCAGAAGTTTAATACGTTGACACAGCTAGGTCAAAAGCACCCGCATTCTATAAGTTGGACAACGTTGAGGCCCTCGCTGGCAGGGTTTTCCTCAGTCCAGCGCCCTCATTACAGCGTCGAATGCAAGGTTTATAATATTCCTCGACCGTCGGCTAATTCGTGGCAGGTAAAACCGTTCTCTGTGCAATCCATAGGTCTTTTCGACTCCAGAATGTCCAGGATCATCAAGAAGTTACTTGAACACAATTTTCCGATACTTCTCAGGCAGAACCAGTTGGGAACGCCAAGGCAGATTCAAGAGGCTACGTGACGTTGTAAAGGTTCTGGTTCACCAACTCAAGGCCGGGCCATTCTCGCAGTAATCGAGACACCGCAGCGTGTTTCGTCGTATCCGCTTGGGCCATGTCTCCCTTCTCGACCGTTGACAAAATGGTACCGATGCTTCAGCCATCATGCTGAGCAGCGGCCACATCCCCAGGACTTAATTACGGTAACTGGTTTGGCTTCGGAGCAATAACATTACAACAAACTTACTCAATAGCGTCATCAGATGCTCCGACTTGATCTACCATTCGATCCGTTCCTTGAATTCTGTCTGCCTTCACCACGATGGCAAACTGACATATGGCTATCGCGACTGGGGCAGCAACGTTCTCCCACTCTTCGTCCCTATCCAGCCCTTCATGAGCACATTGTGCCAAAGTTTCGGGATCAATGTTCCTCCTTCCCGACCAGTACTTCAGGCTGACATCACAGGCAAGCACTTCCACCAACCACCGATGGACATGTCAGCAGCAGCCAATTTCAAACGATATCTCGATATGTTAGGGGTTTGTTTTCCGTCCTCAACTCAAACCTGGCATAATAGTGGTAGTCATCAAATTTATTCACCACAGCCTATTTGAACGCCAGAAACTCTAAACTGTGCATCGATAGATTGTCTTAGATTTCGGCCTTTTGCAGTTAACAAAGGCAACAGGTTTCAACATTTAGAAACATAGAAAAACTACAGCACAATACAGGCCTTTTGGCCCACGACATCGTGCAGAAGAAGTCACTGCTTCAGAAATTACTGAGGTTACCCATAGCCCTCTATTCATTCTAAGCTCTATGAGCTCTCATAAAGTATCTCAAAAGACCCTATCGTATCTGCCTCCACAATCGTTGCCGACAGCCCCCTCCACGTCTCATCACAAGTCACTGACTATCAACACGATCAATGTCTCTCATCATCTTATACACCTCTGTCAGGTCACCTCCCATCCTCCGTCGCGCCAAGGAGAAAAGGCCGAGTTCAAACAACCTGTTCTCGTAAGGCATGGTCCTCAATCCAGGCAACATCCCTAGAAATCTCTCCTGCACCTTTTCAACGGTTTCCACATGCTTCCTGTATTGAGGGGACCAGATGTGAGTACAGTACTCGAAGTGGGGTCAGACCTGTGTCCTATATAGCTGCAAGATTACCTCTCGGCTCGTAAATTCAATTCGACGATTGATGAATGTCAATACACAGTATTCCTTCTTAACCACAGAGCCAATCTGAACAGCTGCTTTGAGCGTCCTATGCACTCGGGCCCTATGATCCCTCTGATCCTCCTTACTGTCAAGAGTCTTCACATTAATACTATATTCTGCCATCATGATTGACTTACGAAAATGAAGCACTTCCCACTTATCTCGATTGAACTCCATCTGCCAGATCACAGCCCAGTTTTGCATTTTATCAATGCCCCCCTGTTAATTCTGACAGGCCTGCAGACTATCCACTCAACCCTCAACATTTGTGTCATCAGCAAACGTACCAACCCATCGCACCACTTCCACATGCAGGTCACTTATAAAAATCACGACGACGAAGTGTCCTAGAACTGATCCCTGAGGCACAGTACTGGTCGCCGGCCTCCACGCAGAACATACCCGTCGACAACTAGTGTTTGTCTTCTGTGGGCAAACCAGTTCTGGATCTACAAAGCAATGCCCCCATGGATCCCACACCTCCTTACATTGTCAATAAGGCTTGTTTGGGGTACCTTATCAAATGCCTTGCTGAAATCCATATGCACTACATCAACTGTTCTTCATTCATTAATGTGTTTCGCTAGATATTCAAAAAAATCAATCAGGCTCGTCAGGCACGACCTGCCCTTGATAAAGCCACACTGACTGTTCCTAATGGTACATTATGCCTCACCAAATGTTCATAATTCCTGCCTCTCGGGATCTTTTCTATCAAATTACCATGAACTGAAGTAAGACACACTGGTCTATAATTTCCTGGGCTATCTCTACACCCTTTCTTGAATAAGGGAACGACATCCGCAACGCACCAATCCTCCGGGACCTCTCCTGTCCCCATTGATGATGCGAAGATCATCGCCAGAGGCGCAGCAATCTCTTCCCCTATCTCCCACTATAGCCTGGTTACATCTCATACGGTCCCGACTACTTACCCAAATTGATGCATTCCAAAACCTCCAGCACATCCCCTTTCTTAATATCTACATGCTCAAGCTTTTTGGTCGGCTACAAGTCATCACTACAATTCGGAAGATCATTTTCCATAGTGAAGTCTAAAGTAAAATATTCATTAAGTACCTCTGCTATTTCCTCCGGTTCCATACACACTTCCCTACTGTGACACTTGATAGCTCCAATACTTTCACGTTTTATGCTCGTACTCTTCACATACTTGTAGAAAGTCTTGGAGTTTCCCTTAATCCTGCCCACCAAGGCCTTCTCATGGCCCATTCTGGCTCTTCTCATTTCCTTCTTAAACTCCTTCCTGTTATCCTTACAATCTTCTGGATCACTAACATTACCTAGCCATCTGAACCTTCGTAAGCTTTTCTTTTCTTTTTGACTAGATTTACTGCAGCTTTTGTACCCGACCATAACTTTTGTCTCATTGCAACGTACCTATGCATAACTCCAAACAAATGTCCCCTGAATTTGCCGCATTTCTTCCGTACCGTTCCCTGAGAACATATGTTCCCAATTTACGCTTCCAAGGTCCTGCCTGTTAGCCTCATAATTCGCCTTACTCCAGTTAAAAGCTTTTCTAAATTGCATGTTCCTATCTCGCTCCAATGCTGTTGTAGAGGAGATATAAATATGATTACTATCTCCAAAATGCTCTCCCACTGAGAGATCTGACACCTGATCAGGTTTATTTCATAATTCCAAATCAAGTGTAGTCTCTCCTCCGGTAGGCTTATCTACATATTGTTTCATGAACCTTCCTGAACACACATAACAAACTCCACTCCATCTAAACCGCTTGCTCTAGGAAGATACCAATCGTTATTTGGGAAATTAAAATTTCCCGCCACGACAACTCTGTTCTTATTACACCTTCCCAGGATCAGTTTCCCTATCTGTTCCTCGATAACTTTGTTACTATTGGGCACCCTATAAAAACACCCAGTAGAGTTATTGACCCCTTCCTGTTCCTAATTTCCACCCACAGAAACTCAACACAATCCTTCCATGAGTTCCACCTTTTCTGCAGCCATGACACTATCTCTGATCAGCAGTTCCACATCCTCACCTCTTCGCCTCCCTCCATGTCCTTTCTGAAACACCTACAACCTTGCACTAGAAGTAACTAATCCTGTCCCTGAGCCATCCAATTCTCTGTAATGGTCACTCCATCATATTTCCAAGTTCTGATCCAGGTTTTAAGCTCATCGGCTTTGTTCACATTACTCGTTGTGTTAACGTTGACACATCTCAAACCGTCGGCCTGAGCGCGACCCTTCACTATCACCTGCTTATCGTCCCTCACACGCTGTCTTCCAGCTTTCTCTATTTGTGAGCCAACCGCCTTTTCACTAGTTTCTTCAGTTCGGCCCTCACTCCCCAACAATTCTAGTTTAAACTCTCTCCAGTAGACTTAGCAAACCTCCACGCCAGTATATGGTCTCCATGGGATTCAAGTGCAACACAGGCCCTTGATTCTGACACAGGACGAGCCCAGAGCCAACTCTGATGGCAACCGTATGTATTACATACAGCAATCGGGCTCTGCAAAAGCCAGCACACGCGCCGGACTCAGCAGTTCATTTAGCGATTGAAAGAGCTGTTCAAATTTCGCATTCCACCAGGTCCAAAAGGGTTCGAAGGGCTAGGAACGCTTTCCTCTCCTCTACTTTTGTTCCCCTCGCTTTCTTCCCCAAGGAAGGGTCATCACTAAAAGCTGCTTTAAAGAGTGACTCACTTTCGCGTATCTATTCACGCATCTTAGGCGGAACCGTCGGAATCCAAGGAAGGAGCGCTAAGCGCTCACAGTCTGGGGCCCTGCCCATGAGGTCATCACCTTTATCTTAGACGGATCTTATCTACGCCTTCCCAGAGACCATGTGCTTAACATTGCTGACAGACGTCTTGCAAAACTGGCACTTCACCAGAGAAAGTTTTAACCCTTCAGCTTTCAGACGGCCCACCACCTTACGTAGAATCGCTTCATTCTCCTCCAAGGTGGACCCAAACTCTATGAGTTCGTCCAGAAACACCAATACATTAAGAATGTCATATTTCAGACTGTTTTCTCCATGACACGCTAAAAATTCGCAGATGCGGCGGATATGCTCTGGGACACCTTTTCGAACTGGAAGAATCCCAATGGTAAAATAAATGCCCTCTCTCGTTCTCAGCCTCACACATGGGAATCTGGTAATATCAACTCCACAAATCCAGCACACTGATCCACTCCGCTCCACTCAAACAGGCGAGCGATCATTTGGACCGTATACTTTTGGGACGCACGTCTGTTCAGACTCTAATAGTCTACATACATCCGTACCTCCAATAATTTTTCCTGAGCCCAACAACGGGGACGCAAAGGGTCTTCTGGACTCAATGATGGTACCAGCTTCTTTCTACTTACAGAAATAGAGCTAAACGTCGGCCGCGACCTATCTCTGAACTGGGTGACCTGTGTTACACGGCTAGTGTGAAGAGTGCTCTTGGAAAAACCCACATCAAACTCGTCAATGGAAAAAAAAAACCTTCCAGTTTCAACAAGGTCTGTATAAGCCTATTCTTCCAACCCGTATGTAACGGTGATCTCCCAAAGTTGACTGACAAAGCGGTCAAATTCGCACATTTTCCGATAGTTTCTCTCCGGCCTGTCTCATTAGGACACTGGACGTTACTGCCACCGAGAAGAGATGCACATGGGCATCCTCCGCCTGAACGTGACCTCCTTCTTCGTTGTGTTGCTGGCAATCAATGCTATCCTGATCGCCTGTATAACCAAGGATTTCTGCATTTTGGGTCTGACCAGTATTCCAGAACGAAATCCCAACTCCCCCTCGTGGTCTGCCGGAGCATCCAACAAGAAAACCGCCCACTAGGGTATTCCGAGAAGTTTGGAGTATCCTATTACTCTCGCTTCATCCCTGGGCCGTAACGGATAACGTTCTCAGGAAGCTTTATAAAGCATTCTCCTTGCAACCTTCCATGAGCCTCCCCACAATAGGAGTGTTGCTCCTCATAACGACTGAAACACCGCACTTCTGTACATGGTCAGGTCAAACTAGTGCTAATATATCAAGCTCCTGAACCGCTCACACATCGGCCTCCAACAACTCCAGCTTCACTGACAAATAACCATCACCGAGATATTCACTCAGACTTAACCCTCAGATGTCTAGTGTACGGAGTCGCATCAGAGCTAAATCCGTCAAGTACTGTTAGCAAAAATGAACAGTACAGCAAAGAGATCTGCGTCCATGTGTCAAGTATGATTCTCGCATAAACATCCTGTATCTGTATCGATACACTGGAGCTTAGCCCCCATAAGGGTTTAGGATTTCTTTTTTTTTCTTTTGATTTTGTGTGTTCCTTGATATATTGCAGGGAATATGTTCCCTCCGATGCGCCAGGCCATCCCCATGATGCGTCTCTTTTTAAGTATTCACATCGACTTCCTCGGTTTAGGTACCTAGGGTCTCACTCTCCGAGGGCTTTCCCTTCGTTCATAATCCCGACTGAAGTGTCCCTCATCACCACATTTGTACCAGACAAACAAGGCCGCTCGCCTTCTCTCCTTAGTATATCCGCCTCCCTATCAACACCACCTAACGTGGACCCGCTGATAACAAAGGGGATCTCTCAGTTCATCAACTCTGCCACAATCTGTTCTACCACTCCTTGGAGAAGGGAATCCGTGGTCACTTCCCCCCAGCGGACTACTGCCGAGGACGGTACCCTGCTGTCGGAGGCCTCCCGCTCCTCAGAAGCATTGTCCCCCTTTCGTACTTTTTTGCACAATTCAACAAATGATGGAGGGCGGTGCGTCCTACGAGACAATCGCGGACCCCAAGCGATCAGGTTCAGAGACTGGGCGCGTTTCGCTATTTGCTGCATCCTTGGCCACTCTGCGCCATAAGCAATTTAACTGCCTCTCCAGCCGAAAGATTTAGGCATAAAGCTTCTGTCCCTTCTCTTTACACACGCTCTGAAACCCCGTCATGAACTTCAATGTGTTTCCCGTCGTCGCACCAAAGACCTTCTCGCGTTCGCATGTTGGCCGCAGAAGTGGCAAGGGACTTCTGTACCTTTACGGCTCTCACAACGACAGCAGCCTGCCCACTCAAACTTTCAACCGATCGTGTCGTTTTACGTCATCCTACCACTGCCACTCATCTGACAATTCACACGTCTGTTCTGCCCAATTCTCATACTCCTCTTCCCATTCATGGGTAGGCTCCGTTTTTTTTGGGGGGGCGAGGGACAGGCGAACAACGATAGCTGGGAATTTTTCCATTTATTCTGCAGAGACGTAAGGGCGGATACTGACTCATATTTTTTTTTTTACTTCTCACTGGGGGTCAGGGACTCATTAGACATTCCAAATCAGACCACTCCTTCCTCTCCCTCAGCAGAAACAAGAAAACACTGTCCTTAAAGACTCCGTCTCCATCTGCGGGAGTCTCTACTTGCGATTTGACCCTCATCCTTATACTCTACTCCTCCGGGCAAGTATTGTCAGTCCACGGCCACCTTTGTCCTGGGACACCTATATTGACAGGCAGAGCACTGATTGTCTGAACTAAAACAATGTATGTACTCGTCATGATGTCATATCTCCGCCCCGCAATCGTATCTCTTCAGCGTTCAGAGTACTTAAAAGTGGGACTAACAAATCATTGGGAGTTTGAATATATACCCCTCTCAATACGCACGTATTTCTTACAGTTAGGCACATGGGTGAAAAAAAATGGTTATGGTGTTGCGGGTTTCGTACGTTCTTTTTAATAAATATATGGGTCAGCAAAACATCGAGGGCCGAAGGGCCTGTACTGTGCTGTAGTATTCTAGTGTCTACTGTCTAGTGTCTACTGTCTAGTGTCTACTGTGTAGTGTCTGTTGTTCAAGACTCGTGCACCAATATTTCTGAAGAGTTGGGGTACATGTGTGACTCGAGCGATTGCATCTAACATTGGTTCCATAAATTTAAGAGGGAGAACGGTTGCACAACTATGACAATCCGGAAATGGCTGATGGTCTTTTCGGCTAGTAAGATGCAGGTGGACTATTGTTTTACACAGCGGGTGACTATTTGGTTTATCGAGCTGCGGATTGTTCTTTTGTGCTTTATACGTACTTTTCTAGGGTTCTTAAAATTCAGAAGGCGTGATTTTCATGGTGTCGTGTATTTCAAGCTGTGAAATGATAGCTTACTTGCCAGTCGATAGCGGCTACCGCCACGGCCGTCCTTAATTGGTCGTCTCGAAAGCTGCAGGAGCTTTATGTCATTGGTTTCCATGAGTGCGGCGACGGAAATGCCCAGTTACAGACGCAATTGCCGCGTACGAATAGCAGGTGCAAGAGATTCGCCTGGTTTCCCTTTGTTTAAAAGACCTCTGTTTTACACACAGAGGTTGCGATCAGTGCTGAAGAACCTATTGGAAAGTATGCTACAAATAGAGCATGCAAACAAAACATTGACGCATGCGCACGCTCAGCTTGGTTTCTTTTGAAAGTTTCGTTTTCATACTGTAAAAAGACGAAACTTCATTAAGTACCTCCTGAGCGTTTCGTAACATAGGATGGTGTCGATGAGCATCCGTTTGACGTCGTATTGTAAACGAAAAAATATTCTATTTTTCTGCGAAGTAATGCTTAATGTACTTATTCGTAGTCATAGTCTGTTGTCCATTTACCAATCCCTTGAACATGCTCGATCTTAATAACGACGCCGGTGAGAATGAGTGGAATGAAAAAAAAACTCTCCTGGTCATTGGAAACAGGACAGCACGACGTTGTAAAATAATGCTGAATATAACACATTAACCTGATACTTTCCTCTTTCATCTCACGCCATCAACCTGCCTTATGTACGTTTGCGTTAACCCTCGTGCTTGAAATCTCTCTCTCTCTCTCTCTCTCTCTCTCTCTCTCTCTCTCTCTCTCTCTCTCTCTCTCTCCCCAACCCTCTCTCTCTCTCTTTCCCTCGCTCTCTATGTTCCGCTCAATCTCTGGATCGATCTATCGAGCTCTTTTGTTTATTTGCATCTTGTTTTCTTTTCGATTTAACAAGCGTGCTGCATTAGGAAATGGAGTCTCCTTCGTGGCTAAGCTATTAGACTGGTACATTGAAACTCCATCATAGTTTTACAGTATAATGCTTATCTTCTCTCATTAATTGACAAGAAAAGTGCACGTTAACTGGATATCATCCTGGGAAAGTATGAATCTGAACTGCAGCGGCCATTTCCGGAATGCTGAGTTCCCTTCAGATCTATGGGATGGCTGAAACTGTGAACCATTGAAAGTCGAAGTAATCATGAGATTTCTAGTGCTCTATAAAAATATTGGTCTAATGTAGCTGGCCAATCTCTTATGTTTCTAACTTTGAGGAGCAGATTTTTATCTTGATTATCTTCAGTTTGTTTTCGATCCCATTCAGTTCTCCGCCTTGCGACGCTTGAGATTGGGACACACAATTTAGCGCCATCGTCAAACTAGCTAACAGAGCTGAAGCAGGAATTGATCACGAAGTCCAAAGTCCAGGGAAATAGAAAAGGGCTGAAAAGACATTACTCTGGGCCATTGACGGTGAATAAGATCAGAACGTGTTCTCAGCTGTTTGTTTTTTATGATTATGGTCAGCAGATCTTTTGCTGGAAAATAAGCTGGCAGACTTGTCTGCTGTAATTTTTATCTGGCATTTTCAACAATTACTCCACTGATCCAGGTAGCTCTGCAAGCATTGATCGACTTATTTAATGTTCACCACAGGGTAAATCCTGGTATCCTCCTCAAATCTGCTGAACCTGTTTACCACATTATCATCCAGATCATTGTTATGGATGTCCAAAAAAAAAAAAAAGACGGCGGGGGAGGGGAAGCAGGAAGGTGATCGGCAGGAAAGGTGAAGCAGTAAACCGTCTCAACTTCAACGCTCCTCTCTCCTGCTCCAACCTCACTCCCACCGAACGCACAGCCCTCCACTCTCTCCGTAGTAGTCCCAACCTCACCATCAAACCCGCTGACAAAGGTAGCGCGGTAGGAGTCTGGCGGACGGACCTCCACCTCACTGAGGCCAAACGGCAGCTTTCTGACACCTCCTCTTACTTACCCGTGGAACAGGACCCCACCAAAAGACAGCAAACCATTGTCTTCCGTACCATCACCGCCCTAATCACCTCCGGAGACTTTCCATCCTCAGCTGCTAAACTCATAATTCCCACACCCCGTACCGCATGTTTTACCTCCTCCCCAAAATCCACAAGCCTGACTATCCCGGTAGACCCATAGTTTATGCCTACTCCTGTCCCACCCAACTTGTATCTGCCTATCTGGACTCCATGTTATCACCCATAGTTCCGTCCCTCTCCACCTACATCCTGGATACCTCCCATGCCCTCCAGCTCTTCTATAACTTCCAGTTCCCCGGTCCCAACCGCTTCTTTTTCACTATGGATGTCCAATCCCTGTACACCTCCATTCCAAATCAAGAAGTCCTCAAAGCCCTCCGCTATTTTCTGGATAATAGAACTCAACAGTCCCCCGCCAACACTAATCTTCTCTGGTTGGCGGAACTGGTTCTCACACTCAATAACTTCTCTTCTGGCTCGTTCCACTTTCCATCCTTCAGACTGAGCGTGTAGCTATCGGAACTCGCATGGGTCCTAACTATGCCTGCCTCTTCGTTGGTTAAGTGGAACAGTCTGTGCTCCAAACCTATACTAGTACTGCTCCCCCACTTTTCCTTCGGTACATTGACGACTACATTGGTGCTGCTTCCTGCACCCATGCTGGGCTCGTCAATTACATCGACTGTACTTCAAACTTCCACCCAACCCTCAAATTCACTTGCTCCACCTCTGACACCTTTCTGCACTTTCTCGGTCTCTCGGTCTCCATCTCTGGAGACAGACTGTCCACTGATATCTTCTAAAAGCCCACTGACTCGCATAACTCCCTCGAATATACCTCTTCCTACCCCGCCACATGCAAAAATGCCATTCCCTATTCCCAGTTCCTCCGTCTCCGCCGTATCTGCTCCAAGGAGGAGGTTTTCCGTTCCAGGATATCGCAAATCTCCTCTTTCCTTAAGGATCGTGGTTTCCCTTCTGTTGTCACCAATCATGCCCTCACCCGCATCTCATCCATTTCCCGCATTTCGGACCTCACCCCATCCACCCGCCACCACAACAGGGACAGAGTTCCCCTTGTCCTTACCTACCACCCCACTAGCATCCGGATCCAGCACATTATCCTCCGCAGCTTCCGCCAACTTCAACAGGACACCACCACTAAGAACATCTTTCCATCTCCACCCGTCTCCGATTTCAGCAGGGAGCGGACTCTCCGCGACTCCCTGATCCACACGTCCCAGCCCAGAGATCTGCCACCCGGCACTTATCCCTTTAAGCGCTAGTGCTACATCTGTCCCTACACCTCCTCTCTTGCCACTATTCAGGACCGCAAACAGTACTTCCAAGTGAGGCAACACTTAACTTGTGAGTCTTTTGGGGTCATCTATTGCATCCGGTGATCCCGGTGAGGCCTCCTCTACATCGGTGAAACCCGACGGAGATTGGGGGACCGCGTCGTCGAGCACCTCCGCTCCGTCCGCCACACAAGCCAGGATCTCCCAGTAGCCACTCACTTCAACTCTGCCTCCCACTCCCATTCAGAAATGTCCATACATGGCCTCCTCTACTGCCATGATGAGGCTAAACTCAGGTTGGAGGAGCAAAACCCAATATACCGTCTAGGTAGTCTCCAGACTCTTTGTATAAACATAGAATTCTCCAACTTCCGTTAATTCTCTCCCCCTCCCTTCCTCTATCGCTATGTCACTCTTCTCCCTTCCCAGCTGTCTATCACCTCCCTCATGGTTGCACCTCCTACTACTACCCATTGTGTTTTCCCCTATTCCTTCTTCAACTTCCCTGTCACCTCCCCCACCTCTTTATCGTTCCCCTTACTAGTTTTTCACCTGGAACCTACCAGAGTTCTCCTCCCCACCCTCCCCCTACATTTTTGATAGGGCCTCTGCCCCTTCCCTCTACAGTAATGACGAAGGGTTGCGGTCCGAATCGATGACTGATCGTTTCCACCAATGCTACTCGAGCTGCTGAGTTCCTCCAGCGTGTTGTGAATGTTATTTGACAATCGAATCTTCTGTTTCACATTTCCACTAGACTCTGTGCTATATGGTGTAAGAAGGCTCTGCTTCATCCCGGAAAGTGCAATTACACTTTGCATTATCTGAGCCCAAAAAGCTGTGCATTGTTCTGTTTATGTACACCTACTTCATCTCGAGAGAGTAAATCCCTTTTCAATAAGATTTCGGTAGTAGCTTTAGCCATGTTGGTCTCAGTTAAAACAGCTTCCAAACACTTTGTGAACATATTCACCACTTCACAAATATGTTTGTCCCCTACTGGGATGGATGCAAATAGTCTATCTCCAAAATAGTACAAGACCCTTCAGCTGGTCTGATATTTCGGAGGGCGTCTTTTTTTCATTTCTTTTGTTAAGTCTCTATATTTCTTCTTCTAGTGCCTAAGTCGATAACGTCGACATTTTGTTCCTTCCTCCTTCCAATCTCCCCCCAGTCTGCAGCTGCTATCGCAGCCCCTTCAAAACACTTTGGTTCGATAAAGTTTTGTTGGATATTACCTTGAAAAATCCTCATCAGTATTTTGAAATATATTGCATATATTTCAGCTGATGCGATATTTTGGAGGAAAATATTGTGCGGTGAAGATTTTAATGGCCGGAAGGTTAATATTGTGACTTTCTGGGTGATGCGTAGTGGACAACCTGGTCCTACATTTCTAATGACCAGTTCCTTTTTTTCTTATTCTTGCGTTACTATGCTTTTGGGGGACTATGTTGGGAAGTACCATTTCGTCTATTGTTACAGTTTAGCTCCGGTTATACAGTTAGTTGCTTGTGTTTCAGCATCGCCCCACACGCAGCGAAACAGGGCTTGTGTTACCGAGGCGGTGTTGAAGACTGACGAGGGAGAGCCCGAGAGACAGTTCCGACCAGTGCCGCCGGCCACAAAATGTCTCTGCTACCGGTGCGGTTGGGCAGGTCATTTCGCCCAGGATTGCACCGCGCTGGCGCCACGCCACAGCTCAGAGCAGCCATTGGGAACTATCGAGCAGGAAGAGCCAACAGAGCCCTGCAGAAGAACCCCTGCATTGTTGCCCTTCTGTGTGGTTCGTCTGGGTGAAGAGCAAGGTTTATACGGGAACTGCATAGTAAAAGGCATCAGATGCCGTCTGTTGGTGGACAGCACCATCCGTTCCGGTGTTCTGCCTAACACGGACAAGCCATCCCCGCCTGGTTGGACAAGGACGGCAGTTCGACTGCTGGCGATGACCAGTGACTGTGCGGCGATGCGGTAGAAGAGGAGGTTTCGCATCGCAGTGGGGAAAAAAAATCAGTGGAGCACGAGGTGAGGCCAGCCGGCATTCGAGAGTCCTTTATCCTCGGCCTGGACCTGCTGTTCCGTTTGGCGAACCGTGTGGATGTGTCCGTTGCAACACCGTACCTCGGTGATGAAACCGTGGCTCTCCGGCTGGGCAGCTTCAGGAAGCGGTCCCATCGGGGTCAGGAACCATTGCCGGTTTCACAGCAGGCCGCAGTAGTGCAGCACACCCGGCAGCGGCCCAACGGAACACAAGCTGAACCATGGGCAAGCGACGTTTACAGCATTTCAGGTGACAGCCAGCAACGACTTCGCCGACATGGAACAGCAGCTGTGCAGCGAACAGGTGGGAGATCCGCTGTTTGCCCTGGTAAGGGATGGGCTGAGTGTGAGGCGCCGTGGATACAGGAACCAAAGCCCTATACTCGCAGTAAGAATGCTGGAGGTCCACGACGGTTTGCTCTTCAGGCGGTAGTAGTTGTCCGATGGTGGCAGACTCTTGCAGCTGGTGATCCCCCGGGGTCTCCGTGCCATGGTGCTGCTGTCGGTGCACGGGCTGTTGGGTGCTGGGTATCTCTGAGCTGCAAAGACACTGGGCCGTCTGCGTGAGCGTTTTTTAATGAATGAGTACTATTTGTGCACTGCTGAGACGCTAGCGAGTCCCAGAAATGGCAAGGTCGCCAGTCTAGAGTGTCAATACAGCAGTACATGTTTCGGGCCACAGTATAGGTCTACAAACCCTCCCAGAAGAAGGGACTATCCGTCCGGCTTGGAAGTCACTGCAAGGGGCCGGAAGAGGTGCTCGAACACATCTGCGATGTGTTACATAGGGTGCGGTTGCCAGAGTGGCGGAAGCCAGTTGTGTTGCACCAGGTCCGTCTGATACCGTGTCAGCCCTTGGTCACCACTATCCCAGCGAGGCTGAAGGAAGGAAGTGATACTCCAGTGCCCTGCATCTTGCGTCACACAAACAGGCAGCAGTGTCTACGCCCAACGGAACTTTTGGATCTTGCTATAGACTCTGGCGTTGCCGGAAATTGTTGACCCCTTGGGTGGGGGTAGTGTGACGTTCCGGGTGGGAGCGTGGTCGATAGCCTGCCCCTGCATTTCTAATGACCAGTACAGTTTGTTATTCTTCTGTTAAGATGCTTTGTGGGGTTATGGTGGGAACATTTAGTTTTTGTTAAATTTTAGCTGGGGTTATTCTATTATCCGCGTGTTTATTTTTTCGGTAGCCGTAATAGTAACCGGGGTATATGATGGTCAACTGCCCCGTCGATGCGAGAAAGTTTGGGGTTCACTCGCCGGGTCATGGTGCCTGCTCTGTTTGTGACCATCACAATAAAACTGTTGTTGATTTAAAGAGCTTCCTTGTCTGTCATTATGGACTAAATGCTTGCCATATTATTACGTTTTGAATATGGAAACCAGTTTGCAGTTTAGTTTGTTAAAGATATGGCCTTAGTTTTTTAGCAAAATCGATTCTTAGAATGAATACTTGTAATTGCTGATATTGTAAGAATTAGATCCAAGAACATCAGACAAGTTGTTTGATAATATAAAGTTGTACAGGAACAGAATTGTCGAATTTTGTCTGTTGTCATCGGTATAACTTATCACAAGGGAACTGCATGCGCAAGTACCCTTTTTTTTCAATTCATAAGGGTACTCGAACAGTATTTGCTTCTGAAATCGATTTGTACAGCTATGAAATAAACTGTGCTCACTGTATTACTTGGAGTTCGAAAACTATTTTCGGAGCCTCCACTGCCCACGACATAGTGACTAAAGCTTTCTCACCTAGATATTCGTGTTTATTTTAATTGTTGTTAAATTTCATCGAACTTCCTTAGCACATTAATGTCCCAAACAATCGGGCCACGAGATGAGATCACGAACTATCTTCCCTCATATCAGCATGCTTCCCCATTCGGTGCCTTGAGTACAGGGAATGCTTCACCGCCCGTGGAACAAGAGCAGTCACATCCTATGGACAGTACACAGGGTGTAGTGGTGCACACCTGGTTACAGACCAAGAGAGTATAGTCTACGGGGCAGTAGCAGGACATTTCGATTCCCGTGTGGAATGTGAGGTTCGTGATGGCACAACGATTCCCGGTACCCCGGTGAACAAACGGAGATTGGGTACGGCATGCAGATAGATTTGTGTATGCAGACACACATGATTAGAACAGACCAATGAGGCAATCATAGTTGGCCCAAAGAGCAAACTGATTTTACGGAGATCACGAGATGAAAACGAAAACGAGTAAGCCCGTAACAGATTAGAATTTCCGTTTTAAAGATGCGTGGGAAAATAGTGCAGCAAGCAACTGGAACAGATTGGACCTTTCGTGGTACAAACATTTATTTTCTTTATCAATGACCCCAAGTAGCACACTTAGTTATATTAATGTTGAAAATAAAGGAAACGCCAAAGAACATGCCGGTTGGCTTTATAATCTTTGTTTCCAGTGATATTTTTTTTTAAGACCTGCAGGGATAGCCGTCGACATCAAACTATTTTTCTTTCACAGATTATTTTCTGGAGGGGCAGTACACCTTATCTTGTGTATCCCTCAGATAAAGAGCACTCTAAACTTGAATATTTGAGTCAGGTAATGGAATGTCAAAATAGCAAATACCGGGCACCGTCGTGATTGGCGGTCTAGATCTGTGCGCAGGATGACAGTCAACATCTGTGCGCCTTTATGTATAATGATCAATAATATTCCTGGACGTGATTGTCTCAGGGCTATACTGACTGTCCAATGAAATATGCACCTAAGGTACAGTTCACTCCTGCCAGCCTCCAGTGTCATTTTATAATATGTCTCCACGTATATGACGCACCCATTCCTTCCACTCATTCCCAATTTTAGTCACAATATGTCCCATTCCCAAAGCAGGCAGTCTGGATGACAGGGGGTTTGTGCAAATGTGCTAGATGACAGCTGGATAGTACAGCTCATTTCTCCGGTTATACCGAACATAATTGCCACTATGACCGTTCGGCTATCTGAACCTCGATGGTACACGGTGATTCATCTCCACTCCACCGTATTCTAAGTCCTTCCGCACGAGAACAGACAATACATGTGCGCCATTTCGTATTAGGAGCAATGATATGCCTGGCCGAGATTGTCTCAGGGCAATACTGACGGGCCAGTGATATAAACAGCAGACGTAGACTCCACTGCTGCCAGTCACACATCTCATTTAATAATACGTCTCTACGTATAAGATGCACCACTTCTCCACTTATCCATCAATGGGCAATACTGGAGTGATAACGATAAATCGTTGGAAGAATCTCAATTTTAATCACAACATTTCCCATTCCAAATGCAGGCAGTCCCGATGACTGGTGGTTTCTGCAAAATATGCAACTTCTCAGTTGGAAAGCACAGCCCAGTTATCAATTATACGGAACATAAATGCCATTTTGGCCGTTTTGCTGTCTGAACCTCAATGGTGCACGGTGATTCATCTCAACCATACCTTGTTCTAAATCCTGCAGCACGAGAACATTCGATACCTGTGCGCCATTACGTATTATGAACAATACTATTTTGACCGATATTGCCTCAGGATAATACTGACCACCCAGCCATGTGTGCAGCTGTTATAGTCTTCACTGCTGCCAGTCACACGTATCATTTTATACTACTCCTCTACGTATATGACGCACCCAGTCCTTCTCTCATCCATCCATTCTGATGAGGATCAAACTACCTGCGTGTTACACATCTCTTCAGTTAACTGATGATATAACTGTAGCCTTTAACCAGGAGAAGATGTCGTCAGGTGGTGCCCTGCTTTCATAGAGCTTTTGTCTGCGCTGACTACTCCACTCTCCTGTTGGCGAGTCTCCAGGTCACTGCCCAGGATATCCTGACTTCCAGGTTCAGACCAGTTGCCCGCACTATATCTAGAAAGCGTCTCTTTCTGCTTCTTCCCACAGTGTGTGAGCTACTAGTTCCTGGTCTTCAGGTTAACGTCCCGCGCAGACGGAAACTTCCAAGCTGACCTCGTCGTAGAAACTCTACAGCTGATATCCACGGGGGATAGCCATGGCTAACAATCTTTGTCCGTACGCTCATGCACTGGTACGTCAGGAGCTTCCCATTGTGATCCTCCTCGCATCCTTCCACCCATGGTACTGTGATCTCCACCAAGATTTATGTATGTAGGTATGTATTTATTTATTTATTTATTTGCCTTTGTTGTTGTGTATTTTGTAGCCCTTAGCTCCATTTCCGGTTAGCACTAACTCCGTGAAATGCAGCTTCCCCGCCACATCAAACTTCATCTCCTATCATTTGGTAATTTGCAGCAGATTAGATTAAAACCATTTTCATTGCACCGACATTAGCCCTCCTTGATGAAAATGACTGCCCTGTTTCCCCTTTACGCCATCTGGTCTCTTTCTCACACCTCAGTCGTTCCAGTGTGTCAGGACAGGACAGCAGGACATTATGTTGGTTCTAACGATGCCGTCTTGTGTTGAAGCGGTTTTGCATCTTTAGATGGCTTGCGTCCATGTATCAGGCAGACTACAAAACTGGCAGTTATGGATCATTCTCATAACTTTGCGTTGCACTAAATAGTGTAGGGAGACTGTCAGAAAATGACAACATGCTTGAAAGGAAATACAGTGAGCTCCAGGCTCTAAACATAGTCCAAATAATGTTACGCTTGATACAATCCCATTTCGTTCCGACGTCCAGTGAGCCCGTCACTGATGTCCTTGATAAAAGTTTTTCGTCCTCGCGGTTCGGCACCTCTGCCTGAGCCCTGTCACGCCTATCCCGTGCACTTGCACTCCTCTATAGTCGTCTTCCCGTCTCCGGAATGGTTTGCTAATGATGTATGCCAATTGCTAAACTCTCACAGCCTTGCCTATGGCCGAGTTGACGGTCCACATTCGGCCCGATCTTTTAGTAACTCCCGCTTGGTTCATTCGCTTGTCATCGGAGTTCCCAACTGCTGACACATCTCTACACATTGCTATCTTGAACTCCTCCACTTCCGATGACAACGGAAGCTGTAGCTGGCCTGTTCATATCTGGAGACCCACTGAAGAAAATGTAGGGAGATATTCCAGCCTCCTCCTCTTGATGCATTCTACAGTGGCCCCATGGATCTCGGACAACTTTAAAAGCCAGGGCAGACATGGAGTGCATCATGCTGTTATGGCATGTCTTCATTTTACCTATCAGTCCAGTTCAGTCGATCTTCTGCAACAACTCTTTGGTCTACATTCATGTATCAAAAATGTGGACGCTGTCTCGCATTGCTGCAGTAAACCGCTTTCCAGGACATTTCACTGGGTTTTCCACAGTCGACGGCCTCTTCTCTTCGTACTTGAAGACACAACGTGTTAGTAGCTAAGCCTGTTTTGATCATCAAGTATCTGGACGTCTTGGCTAACGAGGTAGCTACTTGGTCATCCTAGTATAGCTAGCTACGTTGTCCAGAGTTTTCAATAACTATTTTGCTTGGACATGGGTATCAGTGTTTACTGTGATGTTATCTGTGTACTCCCACATTCTGGACTCCAAGAGAGGGCCGCAGGTTACATCTGTTGCTGCTAATATGAGGAGATGCAAACCAATGAAAATCAAGATGGGAGAGATGCTGCAGCCCATTGGAATCCCCTTTTAGTCGTCTTGCTACCTGAATGTAAGTTGGACTGAAGTGAAGTGCAGTTGAATAATCCTAGGCAACTGATAATCGTGTCTTGACTTACTGTTATGATAGAATAGTGGTCCAGACCAAGCTGAACGAAGACTTGTAGTATTGAACCGTCAGCCGTAGCGAGGTATAACCAGATAACTGCTAGGTAACCTTTCATTTGCCTGGCCTCGCGAATCAATTGGCTGATCATTGAGATGTATTCAAGAAACATTGAAACAAAAGGGGATGTCACCTTTCTGAGTGGAGGTGCTGAAATGTTGCGTTTCCATTGAGGGATTTTCATTGCCCGAAAAATAAGACCAAAGGATATTGTAGGGATACGAAATGAGTTCTGGAATGCAGTGTATGGGTTAAAAAAATTATTGTAAAAAAGTGGCCAAAATGCACTGGCCAGCAAAACCTAAACCTGATATGGAGAAGGCAAAATACCAACATAGAAGTAAGAGGCCAGCTTTCTCGCAGTCATCGAGAAGAATACCCCGCACTTCTCGCTCAGAAAGAGGATTGTTATTAACGGGATGATGGCAGAGGAATATTTTTCCTTGGGGCCAAGGCATCCTTTAACAATTTTCCAGCTAAGTGCGATAGAACCTTTGGTCCAAATTTTCCTCATTATCTTCAACAAATAGAGGAGGCAATTTGGACATTTCTTACATAACGTTGCGTTTACCGCTCGGTCGAGAGTCTTTTCGGTCTTGCTTGATTTTTGTTTAGGGAACTTTTGGATTGAATTCTCGTCCCTGATTCCTACGGCGATCGCTGTTTGAAACTCGCTTTAAACTTTTAAACTACAGGTGCTCCTTTGCTTTCAAAGGAAGTTTTTTTTTTCTTTCCACGTTGCAAGCAATAATTCTTATGAAGGCATATTCACTGTGCCGTATTCGGTGCTGTCGACCAGGTATGGATGGCATAGCTGGTCGCGAGAGGTCGTATTTCATTGGTTTGATATTCAATGATTCGCGTTATAGCTCCACCAGGGCGGAGCATACACATCTGTGAAGGTGACGTTTTCCTATTCCGAGTTGAAAGTCGTGAACAACAGTCTTCAACGATTGAGAGGCTGTTACTGCAAACATGGAATGCCCGTAATTCCTAGGGGCACTGCCCCATGTCGTTTAAATTCCTTAAGGAAAGGCATTTAATAAAATGACTTGAACCGTGTTTTTCCACTTTTCAGGAAATCATTCTGGATAATGACACATTAAAGATCAATTCACAAAATTGTATAGGAATATAGAGGATCAGAGAAAATGAGTTCGTAGATTATGCCGGCGAATACCTTGAAGTTTCATAATGTTGACAGATTTCACCTAACAATTTGCCCGGGCTCCTGCTTCATCAATAATGTCCCTCTGAGTATTCAGAGCGATAGAACGTATATCTGGCCCATTCTGTTGCAGAGGAGATAAGGCCACCACAAGTGTCGCAGAGTGCAGTCTCTTGAGTTCTCCATTCCGGCGAAAATGACAGTCACTCGGAAGTTTGCGAATGTGAACAATTGCTTGGAACGAATACGTTTCCTTCAAAGTGTCCTGATAAAGCCAAAGTGAGAGGGGAAGTTGGCTTGTGAGACAGGTGTCTACACGTATTTTTGGATTGAGGAGCGAGAAGATTGATCATGGTATTCACGGTCGTAATAATATTCCCTTCCCCCATATATCTGGCAATCCATGTTATATGCAAGCAATTATATTTAGTGTGTCACCTTCTCGAAAGATCCAGAAAAGAAATGAGGGAAAAAAGAAAAAAACGGCAACTGTGGCAAAGCACCTTTGGAGATGCAATGTGTTACTTTAGGGGCCTTTCGCTGGGAAAAAAAAAACATTCCGTATATTTAGCAAATGTGTTGTCTGTTTTTTTTTTAATCCCAGTAGTAAAAATACGGCGTGAAGACGGCCTACCAAACCTTGAGCCACGCTGTCCCTGCAACCACCGTCAAAACTGCTGATCTCGAGGTGATAATGGCAGAATTTGCATTTTCCATTTAGCCCACACAGTATTCTTTGAATTGCAAATGAAACCAATGTCTCCGGTGTCCCCCCACGTATTCGATCGCATGGACGTTCAAATCTCCTCAGAACACAGCGCCACAAGTGAACAACGAACTCCGAGATGACCCAAACTATGGCAGAGCCTTGCTAACCACATTCCTACCTACTATCCAAGTGGGTAGACCGACAGCATATTAGTCCTACAGAGGGAAGAGAGTTTTTTTTGTTATTTTTTATTATTAAGATGACACATAATCGGACAGGAATAAACATATAAACATTTTTAACGTTTACTATTTTTTACTGTTTTTAATATGTTCAATATGTAATATTTGTAACTAAGATTGTGGGATGCGCAGAATGAAATATCGCTTTGCTGATTGTATGTTCTAGTACCAATTGTTTGGCTACAATAAAGTATAAAGTAAGTAAAAATCAGTAAGTATGTCCAGTCCTGGAGGGATAACGAGTCACTTTAATGCCCTATCGTTAGGAAACTCTCAGTGGGAGAACATCTACAGTGAGAAAATAATACGTGGAAATACTACCCGATTAGCAGACGTAAAGGGAAAGAGACAGATATGAGTGTAAGGGTGGGAGGTGATGATACAATGTGCAGATGCACAAGCACAAAGTATACAGAATGCAAGAGAGAAAAATACAGGGTAAATGATGTAAAAGAAGAAATTGCAGTCAGATACGTAGCAGACAAACAGCGAGACAAACGAATAAGACGACAGGTGGAAGGAATGGCTGGAGAGAGAGAGAGGCACTGAGAGAATGACAGAGAGTCAGGGAGAAGAAAGAGGGAGAGAGGGAGAGACGGGGTTGGGGAAAGAGACGATTTGTACTAAAAAGAGAAAATTTAAAAAAAAAAGACACATATATCAAGGAACCATAAAGACTCAATTGAAAGTGGGGTGATATTAATGGCTAGAGAAAGGCAGAGACCTGGACGTAGAAAGATAACCAAAGTGATAGAGAAAGAAAGGGAGTATATATGAATTGTAAGATATACAGGGATATTGGCGCAGGTAGAAATTGAGGCGGTGGGGGGGGGGGGAGAGATTGAGCGAGATAGAGACAAAGTGAAGGAGGAAGAGCTATATCCTACACAACATTCATCCTTTGTTGTCCTTACAGATTAATTTAGTTGAGCTGTCCACTGAGACTCTGTGAATAAAAAAGGGCAATCTCTGTTCCGCAGAGCTCATGCACACATGGGTTGTCGAAGATTTAGATGTCTCTTATTAGGGAGGAGCGACGTTGTCCAGAATGTCTGGGCTGGTATTACGCTGAACAGTCGAAAGTTTGAAGGATGTAAATATTTTAGAGGACCCTATGTCGTATTGTGCTGTATATCTACACGCCGTCGAACTGGCCATATCGTTGCGGGAACACTCAAAGCGCTATCCTGGGGATTGATAAACTGAATTAGCACTGAAACATCAACAGATAACGAATGATGGAATAGCAGGATGTGAGCACACACCAGGGCACACAAACACAAGCACACACACAGACACACACAAACACAAAAGAGCACGATCTGTAACGGAGAGAGACATACAGATACAGACACCGATGCGCAGAGAATGAAGCAGCAATGGCAAGTGCGAAAGGATAGAAACCAAGAAGCGGAGATAATTATATACCATTATATGGACAATAGCTGCATCATACAGAACTGCAGTTACTCAGTGACGTGGTTAATTTATTTTAGCGTTATTTGTCTCTATGGACAATTCCGAGATATGTGTTATATTAAATATGTCTGAGGAACAGACCTCCTTCTGAGATTTGCCCTTATAGTTATCGGTGCTTTCCCGAAAGTCGGGAAGAAGCTCTCTTTTTGTATTTCCAGCGTATATCTCTTTGGAATGTCGATCGAATGTACCACAGGAAAACAATGTATTTTCGAGAGCTGCAGGCTTAGCTCGTCAGAGCGCTGTCTCAGTCTGTTAATGGGGTGTGACGCTTTTTCCTTGAGGTACATGAACCTGTGACATCTGGGGCAATAGGCGGAGCATGCATCAAGTGGTGCGTTCCCATTGGGCGCTTTTCGTTTCCTCTCTATTAGAGGACTTAAACAGTAGAATCGGAAAGTCCTGAACCCTGGCGACAACTTGTTGAGGAGAAAATCATACAACCATTTCTTCAGAAGAATAATGTGGAGTTTCGTCATCTGGATTGTGTGCGGAGCCTGGTTAACTGGTTTGTTCGCAACAGACAATTCAAAACTCTTCTCGAAACTGAATTTTGTAAAAAAGGAAAAAAAAAAACGTCAATATAACATTTCATGCTTTGACCTTATTTTTTTAGATACGAGTCATGGAAACTCTGTCACTCAGACCCCGTCCGAAGAAGTGAAGACCGATGAGGTGACTGTGACTTTGAACTGCACCTATAAGACTACATGGAAGAACTATTATTTATATTGGTACAGACAAAGGCCAGATCAAAGTCTCGAATACATAATGTACAAACATTCTGGTGGAAATGAAGATATTGCCGAATTTGCCAAAAGACGCTTCAAATTCTCTCTGGAGACGGCAGGAAAAATGTGGAATGTCACCATCTCAAAGCTGCAATTGAGCGACTCTGCAGTTTATTACTGTGTCCCACGTCGCACAGTGATATATTCTAGTTAAATGCTCGTACAAAAAAATCACTTACTGTAGAATCCATGCTTTAATCGCTGCAGCTAGGTATTTTTGTAAACTCCTTTTACTGATTGTGGTTTCCCGCCACTAAGAGTACCTGTCAAAGATTCCCTCGCCTTCTTCTGTGAAGACTCAGCAATGGTGTAACCGCACCGCTCTTTCCATTGCCACAGTGAGATCTCAAGCCTCAGCTATCTCATTTCAGTTGTGAAATATACTTTAGCCCGGCAACAAAAAGTATGAACGCTGCATGCAGTAACAGAGAAATAGAGAAACTGTGCATATGCGCATCCATGTCTGGGAGCGTATGGGTATTGCGACAAGCCTGATGGATGTTTCCTTTTTTTTAGCACCCACTGAGATTTTGGTGCAGAGATCAGTATCAGTCTTGCTTGTTTGATCTCTCTCTCTCTCTCTCTCTCTCCCTCTCTCTCTCTCTCTCTCTCTCTCTCTCTCTCTCTCTCTCTCTCTCTCTCTCTCACACACTCTCTCTCTCTCCCGGTCTCTCTGTTTCTCTCTCTCTATCTATCTATCTCTCTAGCTCTCCCTCTCTCTCTCTCTCTCTCTCTCTCTCCCCTAATTGAGCTCCAGCACTGTTTTCCAGCATCATTTATTTTGGCGAAGGTGAGTATTTTGGAGGTTGCTGATGCCGATCTAGAGGCTATCGGGCCTCCATCCTGCTGTTTGTGTGTCAAATCGTTCACGAGCTGGTTGAGTGCTTTTCTTCATGATATCACTGGCCGTTTTCGGGCATTAAAAAAAAGAAAGAAAGAAAAAAAGAAGGAACGAATGAAAGTAAGAAAGAAAGAAAGAAACGAAGAAAGAAATGAATGTAAGCCTGATTGGGATACTTGCCAATTCTGGAGAAACTGGGCTTTCAACTACTAATGCATGTTGACAATATCCTCGGTTAATAGGCGCAGTGTCAGAAACTCAAAATAGAAAGATACTAGGCCTCTGGAACCAGGAAGGAGGATATTTCTCGGAAGTAACTTATGTGTCCTTATAACGGGAATCAGGAAGAACTGTTCGACTCAAGCTGTGAGGTAATTCGCCTTTATTTCAAACGACGGATCATAGCACTGACCGTGGGATGCCAAACAAAGTTATGGGAAGTTGTTTATCTTGCTGTTTGAATATGAGCACTGTACAGCTTAAAATTCAGACATCTGGTGGCAGTGGAGAATGTTGCAGAATCTTCATGATATCATGTATATAAACTCTTAAATCGAAACTCGAAGACACTGATGTTGTTAGTTAGTGTTTCCATGACAATAACCTTCATAAATTTGTATAGCTCTGTCACATCTGCTCTCGAATATCTAAGTTCTGATGAAAAGTACTAACTTATTCATCCCTTCCGCATAACTCAGGTCTGCCTGACCGGGAGAGTTTCTTTCAAATATTCTTTCCACCATTTCAACCTAACCTACACCTTTCCAGCAGATAGCTGACCATAACTTAAAAAAAACAAAAACGCCAATTTAGTCCTCAAAACGCCTTATGCAGCGGTAAGTTACCACCCCGGTGCTGTAACATATACTATGTTTTTTTGAAAGCTCTTGTGCCAAAACCTTTCATTCAGTCCCAATCTACCTGTGATACAACTTTCGAGGAATTAAGATCCTATGATCTCAGATTCCTTGTTTTTCCCCAAACACATTCCTCTGTTTCCTACCGTTCATAGTGTAAGATTAACCTGGTTGGTGAAGTGGAACACATCATATTTTTCTTACCAGTTTTCCAGCTGATCCAGATCGCTCTACAATCCATGATAACTTTCCACGCTGTCCCTACGGCCTCAATCTTGTGGTCTTCAGCATTTTTTCTATCTAGCTAACCACATTGAGAAGCGGATCGCCGATATAGATTACACACAGCATCCCTTTAGTACTCCAATAGTCGCAGTGCTCCCATCGGAGAGAAAACATCTACTCTCACTTGGTAGATTATCCCGCAAGCAAAACCCTTATCTAAATTAAAAGGACTGAACCTTCTTGACAGACTTCCATGTAGGACCTTGACAACGGCCTTGTTGAAGACATTGTAAAAAACATCCATTGCCTTTCTTTCATAAATATTTCTGGTAGTTCTCTTGAAAAAAAAAGACTCGGTAAGATTGGTGGGACGCGACCTCCCAAGAACGAAGACAGCCTGCTTATCCCATATCGGTGCCTGTCCAGATACTTAAGTATCGGGTCAAAATAGAAAACTCTCCAAAGCGGAACGATTCCGTCCTTTAAAATAATAATTAGTGTCCAGTGTGGCCAATGCAAATCACGGCGACTGGAGTCAATGCTATCTGGTTGGAGTCAATGCTATCTGGTTGTAGCTGTTTCGTCGTTCAGTTTCAAAGATTTTAATTATTTGACACTGGGATGATGGTGGGTGAACCGAAATCTGAATAAGTGAAGTTTTGAAGCAGTCCGTAAAGATATCATTGGGCAGGTGTGTACACAGCCTGACTACTTCACCTGAGATGTGTTCTCGCCAGGTCTAATAAGTGAGAGAGAGTGATATCTGTTAGATTCATTCTGATCTGAGCTGCTGTTACAGAAGGGAAGGCAGCCTTGTGGACTTTTAATATGGAGTGTACATCTATGTTCACCACATAGATTAGTGTTATAAGCAAATAAGGAGCGGAAAAGGCTATAAATAGGAGCCTGAATTGGGGAATGAATTTGGAGTAAACGGAACCCGGAGCAAATTACGGGAAATTGGAGAAATCCATGTTAATGCCATCGTGTTAGATGGTACTCAAACTAATGTGGGATTTTGCCTCAGGGCATGGACGCCATGTTTGAAGCGATTTCGTAATTAAATTAAAATGGTTGGCCTGCATTAAAATCTTCCCTGTTGCAAACAGAGCGAATGTGCACGATACGCTGCCCCCACAACCCAAGTCGAGTCTCACCAATGTTTTGCACACCGTAACAGAAACACTGCATAGAGTGAATACGAGAAAAAGATGAAGAATAAAGGAGGGAATTTACACAATAAACACAAAATAATCTGCAGATGCTGGGGTTGAAGAAACACTAATAACACGCTGGAGGAAATCAGCAGGTCGGACAGCATCCGTGGAAACGATCAGTCGTCGTTTCGGGCCGGAACCCTTCGTCAGGACTGCAGAGGGAAGGGGCAGAGCCCCTATCAAGAAGGTGGGGAGAGGGTGGGAAGGAGAAGGCTGATAGATTCCAGGTGTCAAAACAGTAAGGGGAAAGATAAAGGGGTCCGGCAAGGGCAGCAGGGAGATGATAGGCAGGAAAGGTGAAGAAGAAATAAGGGTAAACGCAATGGGTAGTAGAAGGAGGCAGAACCATGAAGTGGGGGGGGTGGGGAGATGATAGACAGGTGGCGGAGGGGTAGACTAACATAGGGATAGAGGAAGGGAGGGGGAGGCAATTACTGGAAGTTGGAGAATTCTATGTTCATACCAAGGGGCTGGAAAATCCATAGACGATAATGAGGTGTGCTCTTCCAAACTGAGTTCAGCCTCATCATGGCTGAAGAGGAGGCTATGTATGGACATAATCGAATGGGAGTGGGAAGCAGAGTTGAAGTGGGTTGCGACTGGGAGATTCTGTCTATTGTGGCGGACGGAGTGGATGCGCTCAACGAAGCGGTCCCCCAATCTGCGTCGGGTTTCTACGTTGTAGAGCGGGCCGCTCCGGGAGCAACGGATGAAATAGTTGACCCCAACAGACGCACAAGTGAAGTGTTACCTCACTTGGAAGGACTGTTTGGGGCCCTGAATGGCAAGAGAGGAGGTGTAGGGATAGGTGTAGCACT
Source organism: Mobula hypostoma (assembly GCF_963921235.1). Taxonomy (NCBI): domain Eukaryota; kingdom Metazoa; phylum Chordata; class Chondrichthyes; order Myliobatiformes; family Myliobatidae; genus Mobula; species Mobula hypostoma. Next base: position 23,040,043 of record NC_086106.1, read on the forward strand.
TGCGCTTACAGGGATAAGTGCCGGGTATGAGATCCGTGGACAGGGACGTGTGGAGCAGGGATTCGCAGAGGTACCAACCCCTGCAGAAAGCGGAGAGGGGTGAAGAGGGGGAAATGTGCTTAGTGGTGGGGTCCTGTTGAAGGTGGTGGAAGCTTCAGAGGATAATGTGCTGGATCCGGAAGCTGGTGAGATGGTAGGTGAGGACAAGGGGAACTCTATCCCTATTGTGGTAGCGGGAGGATGGGGTGAGGACCGAAGAGCGGGAAATGGAGGAGATGCAGGTGAGGGCATCATTAATGACAGCAGAAGAGAAACCACGATCCTTAAAGAAAGAGGACATTTGAGATGTCCTGGAACGGACACCATTTTGGCCCTCATAGCTTAGTCAGCTATTTCATAATGGCTGATCCATTTCTCGTCTTATTCCCAACCACCGTTCTTCACCCCGTATCCCTTTTACCCTAGAGAATCAAGAATAAATCTACTTCTGTGTTAAATATAGGTACCAATTTGGACTAAGCAGCTAGTTGTTGCAAAGAATTCCACAGGGTCCCACTTTCGGGCCAAAGAAATCCATCTTCATCTCCGTTCTGAAAGGACACCCATGTATTTAAGTCTCTTTCTCATTTCGACATTGGTCCAATAACCTATTGTATTAACAGCCCAGCGTGCTGTAGGGAAGCCAATTCTGAAGCCACATAGTCAAATTTCACTCCATGCATGTATTTGCGGATGAGGACACATTTGTGAGAATTCTCCAAACTTTTTAATGTAATCCATGAACAATAAATCTATTTAGTGTTGGGTACGTGACCAAGTGGTTGAGGCGTTCGTCTGGTTACCTCAACGTCGCAAGTTCGAGCCTCGGCTGTGGCTGGGTGTTTGCATTCTGTGCGAGGAGATTTGCCCCACACGGACTTCCAGTCTGCGCCTTATAAGACATGAAAATGCCCGACGCAGGCCTCTCATGGTCTGAGACGACGTTCCCTCCCCATGAACACCACATACTCCTCATGCATTACAGCACAGCTCACACTGAAAATAAAAAAACTATTTGCGCCTCTGTTTGTTTGAATTTCCAAAATATCCAGCCACCAGCAATGTTCAGCTAACCCCATTCAATCTCATCTGATTAGGCAGACTTTGAACATCTTTGTAAGTGTCTCCTGCACCACCTGCACCCAACTGTCTCCATCTGAACTACGGCAACTAGAACTTCAGGAATTACTGTTGGTGCCGTCACGCAGTTACAACAGTAGTACAGTACAGGATTAATTTATCAATTTTAAGTATTTGCGCAATGGGAAGAAAACGGCGCATCCGGAGGAAATGTGCCGGGTGATGGGGAGTACCTAAAAGTTCCTTGGAGTATTTACCTTTTAACAAATGCATTGGCCCCTGCCATGGCTATTTTCCGAAGAATCCAGATAAAGATTAGTCCCTATATGCAGTCTGAAACGCAAATTTCCAACTCCAAGTAGTTTCAACAACAGGCACATTGAACTTATGTTTCTGGATGATATAAAATCCAGCAGGCCCACGAAGCACTCCCAAGCATTCAACAGATTCCAATTAACTTAATCTTCGTGTCATACATATCGACCCATTCTTCTTTTTTTCATTCATCTGGCTATCTGACGGTGCCAAATTCCCCATAACACCAAAATAGGCGGTTCGTGCCATGCACTCACCACTCTCTGTGTAAAGAACTGATTTCTGCAATTTTCCATGATAATTTCCTCTAACTAACTTAAATTATCATCCCTCGTAGTTACCTGTCCGCAATAAGAATATGTCCCTGAAGATCCACGTCGATTTATGTATTTTCACATAGTGTACAAATGCATCAACTCATCTTCCCTCTTCATTGGCTTCAAGGGGATAAGCCGCAGATCGGCCAATCTATATTTGAAGGACACATTCGTTAGTCCAGCATGCAACCGGGAAAATCTAAATCCACGCCATCTCTAAAGTTGTAACAACCTGCCAAAAACAGATGACTCCAACAAAACAATATGCCAAACGTGTTTTAAATGGGGCTTGTAGAGGCAAACCATTACCTCGGAGCTCTTGAACACGAACATCCAACAACTGTAAGGCCTACGTCACACATGTTTTTTTGTAAGCAGTATTCTAAACTTGCCCACTAATCTTGAGGGTGAATTGATATAGAGCTGAAGGTCCTATTGTTCGTTCTCACTGCTAATAGTCCTCCTATTTACAACATATTCTTCTGCGGAGCGCAAACTGAGAAAAGGAAACAAATCTCAGGTAAATTTTCTAGGGGAACTCATTCGCTGAATTGATCACGTGAGGTGGGAAATATTCTACAGGCGAGTCTGCCTTCCATGGTCGAGTTGACTGTGTCAAACTTCTCCTCCAAGAAGGAGACCAAGGTGGTTGTACCATAATTGCAAGGTTCTATGTAGATTTGGCTGCTTATCTAAGAAAAGTTATGCTGGCATTCGAGAGGCGCCAGTGCGTTTAATGGTCCCGTGCTTATAATCTGGTGTTTAGAAGAATAAGGGGTGATCAAATATTGAAAGGCATTAATATAATGTATGTACGTTATCAATATTTGGGAATCAATGACGAGCGGGCACATTCTTAGAGAAGGTGGACTTCGATGTACAACAAGCAGGAGCAACGATTTATTTTCCAAGGGCTGGTGAAATTGTGTTTATTGTAATTCCCAAGTAATTAAGCATGTTTAAAAATAAGCATAATCGTTTTTTTTATTATTATTACTATTATTATTAGACCAGGGATCGACGATTACGGAAGAAGGCAGCAAAATGGGTGATCCAGATATTCATTAAGCCACGGTAAAATATCGTAGCCGACTCGATGTGTCCAATTCTGCTCATTCTTATTCTGTTTATTCTGCTCCTCCACCAGGAATCGTCTGGCAGCAATACTGAAGACCTTTCTGCAAGAGCAGCAACAGACCACAACAAATCCTTACGTAATTATTCTCCGATAGTGGTATATCCCTTCATCCAACCTTTCAAGATGTTAAGTCGGATTAACCAAGTTACTTCCGGTGTATAGTTTCAACAAAAAAAAATGTCTGAACTCCCCACCCAGCCCCAACTACACCCGTCTGAAGCCTCTTCTGCAGTCCACAGGCAGCAGTCTCGATATGGAACTGACCTCTCCCATCATCGATAGCAGATGCGAAGCACTATCCTACAGTTTCTGTTCTCTCCTCTGGGCCGTGACTGTCTTTGTCGGTGGTTTAGAATGATTACTATCAGAAGGAAAGATCATCTGTTCCATCTCGGCACAGCATGGATCCGAACCTGATTATAGCATTCTACCGTCACCAACCGGCTAGGTTTGAGGCATGTTTTGTCAATCATATTGAACGAGTGAGTTAAACTATAATCTAAACCATAAATGTAACTATCCGAAAACTATACCAGCTCGCATTCTAACATACACAAGCTTCGTTTTCGCAAACAAACTCTCAGCTATCTCCTCATTGAAGTTATATCTATTAATGATACTCCACCGATTCGTCCAGTGACGATCTCGTTCATTTTCATGAGGGATCATTTATCACATTCATGCATTCCGATTTTTCACAATATATATATATTCATAATCATCGTTGACAGCATTGATAATAAACAGAACTTTGCTGCTGCTGTCAGAGAATCAAGATTACCCCTAAACAACGACGGCGAGCGTTCCCAGCAGTTATTCATATCTCCATCTTGAGTCTTCGGCTGCAGTAGACTTATGTAAATTGGCAACATGCCGATAAATCTGTCGTTTATTTATGCTGACGAATTGTTGTAGGAACGTTTATGTTCTCCATCAGAAGAAGCATTTTGAAACACTGCGTGTACCAATGTTTATTTCCCGTTCTGAAGAACAGAGCTCCTACGTTTGCATTTTTTTCTGACACGCTCCTACTCCTACAGCAATTTTACCAATTTGACGTTATTGCAGACTAAGATTAAATCTTTTATAACCTGTTTCTGCTCTCTGATCAAGTGTTATGCTAATTCCCTTTATTTTTGACTTCTTGCTTGCTAGGGCTACCAGCTGCGTTCAGGGTTCTGAATTATTGAGCCAGCAATTTCCCGTAATTAATCCGCCATCATATGACTCAATTTACCGAGTCACTTCACAGGAAACTCAGCATCTATCTGTCTGGTTTGACTCTTGTCACGCATGTGAACTAATCAAAGTAAGCTCATCTAACTTCTTTCCCCCTAATATCTGGTAGATGGAGAAATACAGTATAGGATGGGGTGCACATCATTTATGCCCTCAATCCGGCACCAGTTCACCACCTCATGCAAGATAAGTACACCCCGTAAAAGCATGTTGTTCCACCCCGAATACCGGCTCCACTGTGCGGTACATGTCAGGCCACAGAAATCCAGCTACGCAGTAATTATGACTCAGCAGCATATCTGTTCTTTGCCCTGCTAAAATGTCCAGAATTGACACTATACAGTAGAACAAACAACAACACAGCACAGGACAGGGTCATAGACATTTATTTTGCGCGCCATTTTGATTCATACAGCCCTCCATGTGTCTTTTATGCAGCTGCACGTCTTAGTGTCTCTTAAAAGTCATTCACGTAACAGTTTATACCAATTCCTTGTATATGGCTTTCCACGCAAATGTCACATACTGTGTAAAAATAACGATGAGAAATCCAACAGAGATGTTTTAAGCAAATCATGACCATGAATCAGTGATTTCGCGGCGCATATGACGAATATAATTTCTTCGGGCTTCCAAACCGTTACAGGTATAGATTTTGCCCAGCGTTCGACGCCAAACACTTCAATTTTCATCGGGGATTATGCCTTGGCAAGTCTAATCCGGAGGTATATATTCCTCTGTCGTCCGTCCGTCCTAGTTGGTTAGCCCCTGTGCAATTAGAATATCGGTGTCGACCATGTTTATAATCTCGTTCCAGTTCTTAGTTTATGCAAGACATTTGTCTTTAACAAAAATCAATTTTCTCGAGCTTTATTTCAATGGCCTCCTAATGCCCCTGGCGCAGCAAATTAATTTTGTGTCTACGAAATTAATGCTGTGGCCATTCTGAGTGCAACGTTCTGCTACCGTTGATTTCTCCCGGAAATCTGAACGGATGCAGCACGCTGTGAATGTCTACCTCACTTTCTTATGCATTTCAGAAATTGTGAACTTGCACCATATTGACTTTGCTAAATGCTTAGATTGAAATTTGCCCATTTAAACAACTACTAACTTTGAAATTATTGTATTAATCATAACCACGCAAGGCCATTGTACACTGGTATAGTTTCAAGATGTGTCTCACACTGTCAATAAAATGCCCGACTCTATTTAATGATCTGCATACCTTCTCCTTATTACTGTAACAACTCTGAAGCTTGTTTCTGGGTCTATTTTCAGACACTGTTATCTTCCGTTGGGGAATTCAGATCCAGTAGCAGAGTGAGGTATTGAAACCCAGATTGTAAGCTTGTTCATTTGAGCTGGGGGGATAATTGAGTTGAGGACTTAGGAGAAATGAATGCCAAAAATGCTGTTGGGAATATGAATTTAAATTAAAAGAAAAATTAAGCCCCCACATAGCCGAGGAATCGTTGACATGACTGGCCGGGCGTTTCCATCATATCTATTTACGATAGCGATGTGTGACAGTCGTGAACAAGTCAAGATATTTTTTTCTTGCAAAGGTGCAAACTATAGAGACATTTCACCATGTTGCACTTAAATGATACGTCTTTTGATGTTTCGTATAATTAAACAATGCGCTGGGAAATTCAGGTCGTCCGAGAAGAAACGTAAACACTTGCTGGAGTTATTGTATTTCTGGCTTAGAATTATGATTCTTTTCAAATATAATGTAACGCAAGTTCAAGGAATGGACGTTTTAATGTCGTACGGCACAATTAAAGTCAATGATTTGAAGTGAAAGACAAAATGCAGGCTGGAATCAGCAACTCATGTTAATAGATCGGAAGAGGATTCCAAATTCATGACACTATTTAAAATGCTCTTAGTCTCAGGATGAGGCTGCCCTTTATATCGTTAAACCTGGACTACAAACATCTTGCTGGTCTTCCCTCCCTGCAGACTAACATCCATATTTTGTCTCCTGATTTCTCAACAAGAGAGCTCGAACTGAAACTTTGAACAGCTGTCCTCTTCTGAACGTTGGGGTCTGACCTAATCATGCATGAAAATAGTCTGCGTTTCATCTAGTTGTTTTTTGTTTTGTTTTGTTTTGGTTTTTTTGCCGGTTTAAATGTTCTGTTTTGTTTGTTGCTACATTTGCGGAATTGTAGTGATTAATATTACTGCATAATACAAATTCTGCCGACCATGCGGTGGACAAATTTGGGTTTACATGAAAGATAATTAATCATCCCAGGATTAAAAAAGTAGCACCTGCACAAAGTGCTGCTGAACACACTGTAACGTCAGCAACTGACAGAACTGATAGTTAACGTGCACAGAACTGGTAGATAACGTGTACTGATCTGTTCGAGAAACCCTCTACTTCGGCACATGTTTTGGTACTTCTGTCAAACATAGTACAATCAGGATTTTGCCAAACATAGTACAATCAGGATTTTGCCAAAAATCTGATGGAAACGTTTCAATGTAAATGAAGTCGTCTGCTGATGTTAAATCAATTAAATATGCTTTTCGATGTTTCGTCAGTGGGAGAGTGGGAGTGGACATTTCTTCTTTAGGCGCGTTTATGTCCGGAAGTTCTCGTTTCTTTCTCCGTTTTCTTCTTGCGGCAGAGTCGCTATCTCATAAGCACATTTCTCTGGATGTACTCTGCTTCCCTGTACATTGTTGTTCTCCGACATGGAAAAACAGTTTGGAGGTAGATGTCGGCATTTGCCGATCGTTAGTTGTGTGCCTATCGCAGATTATAAATATGTAAAGTAAAGTTTAATTGGTCCCAGATACCAGTTAACCGCCCTTCACCAGAAATAAGTAGGTACTGCAGAAACGCCTGGCATTAACAGTCTCCTTGCGTAGTTCTCTTCTTTTCCAGCTTTAATTGAAAACTAAATTGGACACAAATCTCTCAATTCCCTGTTATTTCCTGCGCTTGCTTATTGTTTTTTTTTTCTTCAGCATGTTCTCAATTGCTTCAGTGGAAAATGACGTTAAGGAAAATTAACAGTAGTATTAAACAATTACTTCAAAGAAGGATGTAAACAATTACCTTACTTCGCTCTAATGACCCGGAGCCGCTTGCTTTTTATTTTCAGAGAGATAAAGCTCCTCACCACAGATATCAATCTAGATGTATTGCACTTTTGAACTCACGGATCGGTACAATGAACAGTAATTATTCTGTCTATGGCCCACCAAAACGCGCCTTAGGTCTGCAGTGAGTATACATATTTCTGTCACGCGCATGCATTAAAAAGCAAAGGTTGTATGGAATTATGCAATTAGTTAAAATATAATCTTCATAATTGTATCCGACTCCTTATGGATAAAAACTACACTTCAACAATGACCAAATCGTGCAAGTCTTTCACCAACGCAATAGATTGCGACTGTAAGGTCACTGCAACAGGTTGCCATCAGTGGATTATATTGTCTTCTAACCAATCCGGATTTATGATATGACGTGGTGGTTGTTTGAAACTGTACGTAGAAAAGTGCATTAAATAGACATAGAGCAAATGTTTCTTCAAATTCTATTCCTTTTGCAAGAGATAATTCTGGATATCAATACATGCAGTGATATGCAAAAGTATGAAGACCGTGGTCAAAATTTCTGTTACTGTGAACAGTTAAGTGAGTAGAAGATTATCTGATCTCCAAAAGTCATAAAGGTAAAGATGAATTATTATTTTCAACATTTTCAGCAATATTAGTGTATTATTTCCGTCTTGTACTACTTTGGAGTCAAAAAAGGAAAGGAGCACCATGCAAAAGTTTGGGCACCCCAAGAGTATTGAGTTCTCAGGTAACTTTACTCAGCTTTAAGACCTTAATTAGCTTATTAGGGCTATGACCTGTTCACAATATTCGTTTGGAAAGGCAAGGTTATGAAATTTTCAAAGCTTTAATACCCTGAGTCCGCAAACCGTGCCCCAACAATCAGCAGCCATGCGCTCCTCAAAGCAGCAGCCTTACACTCCGAAAATTAAAATAATCGATGCCCAGAAAGCAGGAGAAGACTACAACAAGGTATCAGAGCGCTTTCAGTTAGCCGTTACCTCAGTACGTCATGCAATTAAGAAATAGCAGTTCACAGGTACGGTGGAGGTCAATTCGAGGTCTGGAAGACCAGGAAAAGATTCGGAGAGAACTGCTCGTAGGATTGCCAGAAAGGAAAATCTACACCCCCGTGTGACTGCAAAAGACCTGCAGGAAGAATTAGACGACTCTGGAGTCGTGGTGCATTGCTCTACTGTGCAGCGGCAGCTGCAAAAAAATGACCTTCATGGAAGAGTCATCAGAAGAATAAATTTCATGCGTCTTCACCACAATATTCAGTGTCCAGAGTTTGCAAAGGAAGATGTAAACAAGCCTGGTGCATTTTGGAAACAGGTTTTGCGGACTGATGATGTTAAAATAGACCTTTCTGTTCGCAATGAGCAAAACTAAGTTTGGAAATAAAAATGTACAGAATTTCATGAAAAGTACTCCTCCCCAATAGTCAACGAAACTTGGAAGAGCAAATCTGCAGAGAGATAGCAGGCAACTGCAGGAAACATAAAGTTGTGTGGTAGGGGATTTTAATTTTCCATACATTGATTGGGACTCACATACTGTTAGGGGTCTAGATGGTTTAGAGTTTGTAAAATGTGTTCAGGAAAGTTTTCTAAATCAATTTATAGACGACCGAAAAGAGGGAATGCCATATTGGATCTCCTGTTAGGTAAAGAATTAGGGCAAGTGACTGAAATCTGTGTAGGGAAGCACTTTGGTTCCAGTGATAATAACACCATTAGTTTCAATTTGATCATGGACAAGGATAGATCTAGTCCTAGAGTTGAAGTTCTGAACTGGAAGAAAGCCAAATTTGAAGAAATGAGAAAGGATCTAAAAAGCGTGGATTAGGACAGGTTTTTATCTGGCAAAATGTGATTGGTAGGTGGGAAGCCTTCAAAGGGGAAATTTTGAGAGTGCAGAGTTTGTATGTTCCTGTCAGGATTAAAGGCAAATTGAATAGGAATAAGGAAACTTGGATCTCAATGGATATTGTAACTCTGATAAAGAGGAAGAGGGAGTTGTATGAAATGTATAGGAAACAGGGGGTAAATCAGGTGCTGGAGGAGTATAAGAAGTGCAAGAACATACTTAAGAAAGAAATCAGGAAGGCTAAAAGAGGACATGAGGTTGCCTTGGCAGTCAAAGTGAAGGATAATCCAAAGAGCTTTTACAACTATAATAAGAGCAAAAGGATTGTAAGGGATAAAATTGGTCCTCTTGAAGATCAGAGTGGTCGGCTTTGTGCGGAACCAAAGGAAATGGGGGAGATCTTAAACAGGATTTTTGCGTCTATATTTACTAAGGAAGCTGGCATGAAAGCTATGGAATTGAGGGAATCAAGTAGTGAGACCATGGAAACTGTACAGATTAAAAAGGAGGAGGTGCTTGCTGTCTTGAGGAAAATAAAAGTGGATAAATCCCCGGGAACTGACAGAGTGTTCCCTCGGACCTTGAAGGAGACTAGTGTTGAAATTGCGGGGGCCCTGGCAGAAATATTTAAAATGTCGCTGTCTACGGGTGAAGTGCCGGAGGATTGGAGAGTGGCTCATGTTGTTCCGTTGTTTAAAAAAGGATCGAAAAATAATCCGGGAAATTATAGGCCGGTGAGTTTAACGTCCGTAGTAGGTAAGTTATTGGAGGGAGTACTAAGAGACAGAATCTAGAAGCATTTGGATAGACAGGGGCTTATTAGGGAGAGTCAACATGGCTTTGTGCGTGGTAGGTCATGTTTGACCAATCTGTTGGAGTTTTTCGAGGAGGTTACCAGGAAAGTGGATGAAGGGAAGGCAGTAGATATTGTCTGCATGGACTTCAGTAAGCCCTTGACAAGGTCCTGCATGGGAGGTTAGTTAGGAAAATTCAGTCGCTCGGTATACATGGAATGGTGGTAAATTGGATTAGACATTGGCTCGATGGAGGAAGCCACAGAGTTTTGGTAGGGAATTGCTTCTCTGAGTGGAGGCCTGTGACTAGTGGTGTGCCACAGGGATCAGTGCTGGGTCCATTGTTATTTGTCATCTATATCAATGATCTGGATGATAATGTGGTAAATTGGATCAGCAAGTTTTCTGATGATACAAAGATTGGAGGTGTAGTAGACAGTGAGGAAGGTTTTCAGAGCCTGCAGAGGGACTTGGACCAGCTGGAAAAATGGGCTGAAAAATGGCAGATGGAGTTTAATACTGACAAGTGTGAGGTATTGCACGTTGGAAGGACAAACCAAAGTAGAACATACAGGGTTAATGGTAAGGCACTGAGGAGTGCAGTGGAACAGAGGGATCTGGGAATACAGATACAAAGTTCCTTAAAAGTGGCTTCGCATGTAGATAGGGTCGTAAAGAGAGCTTTTGGTACATTGGCCTTTATTAATCGAAGTATTGAGTATAAGAGTCGGAATGTTATGATGAGGTTGTATAAGGCATTGGTGAGGCCGAATCTGGAGTATTGTGTTCAGTTTTGGTCACCAAATTACAGGAAGGATATAAATAAGGTTGAGCGAGTGCAGAGAAGGTTTACAAATATGTTGCCGGGACTTGAGAAACTCAGTTACAAAGAATGGTTGAATAGGTTAGGACTTTATTCCCTGCAGCGTAGAAGAATGAGGTTAGTTTTGCTAGAGGTATATAAAATTATGATGGGTATAGATAGAGTGAATGCAAGCAGGCTTTTTCCACTGAGGCAAGGGGAGAAAAAAAACAGAGGACATGGGTTAAGGGTGAGGGGGAAAACTTTAAAGGGAACTTTAGTTGGGGGAGCTTCTTCACACAGGGTGTGGGAGTGTGGAATGAGCTGCCAGACGAGGTGGTAAATGCGGGTTATTTTGTAACATTTAAGAATAAATTGGACAGATACATGGATGGGAGGCGTATGGAGGGATATGGGCCGTGTGCAGGGCAGTGGGACTAGGCAGAAAATGGCTCGGCACAGCCAAGAAGGGCCAAAAGGCCTGTTTCTGTGCTGTAGTTTCTATGGTTTCCAACTGTTAAGCCTGGCGGTGGATTGATCATGTTTTGGACTTGTGTTGTAGCCAGCAGCACGGCGATCATTTTACTGGCAGAGGGAAGAATGAATTCAATTAAATACCAGCAAATTCTGGAAGCAAATATCACACCGTCTGTAAAAAAACTGAAGATGACAAGAGCATGGCTTCTACAAAAGGATAACGATTCCAAGAACACCTCAATATCCCCTAAGGACTATCTCAAGTTGAAAGTTTTGAAATCCCCCCTCACAGTCCCCCGACCTAAAAGTCAATAAACAATGGACAATAGACAATAGGTGCAGAAGTAGACCATTCGGCCTTTCGAGACTGCACTGCCATTCTGAGTTCATGGCTGATCATCTACTATCAACACGCGGTTCCTGCCCTGTCCGCATAACCCTTGATTCCCTTATCAATAAGATACCTATCCAGCTCTTTCTTGAAAGCATCCAGAGAAATGGCCTCCACTGCCTTCTGAGGCAGCGCATTCCACACCTCCACAACTCCCTGGGAGAAGAAGTTCCTCCTCAACTCTGTCCTAAATGAAATACCCCTTATTCTTAAACCATGCCCTCTGGTACTGGACTCTCCCAGCATCTGGAACAAATTTCCTGCCTCTATCTTGTCCAATCCCTTAATAATCGTATATGTCTCAGTCAGATCCCCCCTAAATCTCCTTAATTCCAGCGTGTACAAGCCCAGTCTCTCTAATCTCTCTGCCTAAGACAGTCTGGACATCCCAAGAATTAACCTAGTGAACCTACTCTACACCTCCGCAACATTCAGGATGTCCTTCATTAACCCTGGAGACCAAAACTGCACAAAACATTCTAGGTGTTGTCTCACCAGGGCCCTGTACAAATGCAAAAGGATTTCCAATTCCCTTTGTGATAAAGGCCAACATTCCATTAGCCTTCTTCACCGCCTGCTGCACTTGCTCAGTCATCTTCAGAGACTGAGGAACACGTAGTGCTAGATCTCTTTGTATTTCTCCTTTACCTAACTCCACACCGTTCAGACAATAATCTGCCTTCCTGTTTTTGCTCCCAAAGTGAATAGCCTCACACTTATTCACATTTAACGCCATCTTCTAAGTTTCTGCCCACTCACCCAGCCTATCCAAGTCACCTTGAATTCTCCTAACATCCTCATCACTTGTCACACTGCCACCCAGCTTAGTATCATCAGCAAACTTGCTGATGTTATTCACAATGCCTTCCTCTAAATCATTGACGTAAATCATAAACAGCTGTGGTCCCAATACCGAGCCCTGTGGCACCCCACTAGTCACCACCTGCCATTCCGAGAAACGCCCATTCACTGCTACCCTTTGCTTTCTATCTGCCAACCAGTTTTCTATCCATGTCAATATCCTCCCCCCAATGTCATGAGCTCTGACTTTACCCACCAATCTCCTATGTGGTACCTTATCAAATGCCTTCTGAAAGTCAAGGTGCACCACATCCACTGGATCTTCCGCGTCTATCGTCCTGGTTACATCCTCGAAAAACTCCAATAGATTAGTCAAGCATGAATTGTCCTTGGTAAATCCATGCTGGGTCGGCCCAATCCTAACACAGCTATCAAGATATGCCGCTATTTCATCGTTAATAATGGATCTAGCATCTTCCCCACTACTGATATTAGGCTAACAGGCCGATAGTTCTCTGTTTGCCCCCTCCTTCCTTTCTTAAAAAAAGTGGGATAACATTAGCCATTCGCCAATCCTCAGGAACTGATCCTGAATCTAAGGAACATTGGAAAATGATCACCAATGCATCCGCAATTTCCAGAGCCACCTCCTTTATTACCCTTGGATGCAGACCATCTCGACCTGGGGATTTGTTAGCCTTCAGTCCCATCAGCCTACTCATCTCTGTTTACTTTCTCATGTCAATCAGTTTCAGTTCCTCTGTTACCCTATGCCCTTGGCCCATCCATACATTTGGGAGATTGCTTGTGTCTTCCCAAGTGAAAACAGATCCAAAGTACTTATTAAATTCGTCTACCATTTCTCTGTTTGCAATAACAATTTCTCCCAATTCATTCTTCAAGGGCCCGATATTGTTCTTAACTATCTTCCTTCTTTTCACATACCTAAAAAAAAGTTTGCTATCCTCCTTTATATTCCTAGCTAAATTGCATTCATACCTATTTTTTTGTCCCCGTATTGCCTGTTTAATTAAGTTCTGTTGCTCCTTAATTTTTTCCCAATCATCCGTCTTCTCTCTCAGCTTAGCTCTGTTATACTTATTTTTTAATGCTATGCTATCTCTGACTTCCTTTGTAACCACTGTGGCCACTTTCCCCCTTTGAATCCTTCCTTTTCCGGGGGAAGAACTGATTTTGCACCTTGTGCATTATTCCCAAGACTACCTGTCATTGTTGTTCCACTGTCTTTTCTGCTAGGATATCCGACCATTCAACTTTGGCCAGCTTCTCCCTCATGGCTCCATAGGCTCCTTTGTTCAACTGCAATACTGACACTTCTGATCTGCCCTTATCCCTCTCAACTTGCAGATAAAAACTTATCATATTATGTTCACTACCTCCCAATGGCTGCTCTTTTCAAGATCACTTATCAAATCTTGCTCATTGCACAGCACTAAATCCAGAATAGCCGTATCCCTGGTAGGTTCTCGTACAAGCTGATCCAAAAATGCATCCCGTAGAACCTCTACAAACTCCCTATCCTAGGTTCCAGTACCAACCTGATTTTCCCAGTTCACCTGCATGTTGAAATCCCCCATAACTACTGCGACATTTCCTTTGCCACATGCCATTGTTAACTCCCTTTTCAACTTGCACCCAATATCCATGCTATTGTTTGGGGGCCTGTAGATAACACCTATTAGGGTCTTTTTGCCCTTACTGTTCCAGAGTTCTATCCACACTGACTGTACTTTTTCTGATTCTATGCCCCCCTTTCAAGGGATTAAATCTCATTCCTCACCAACAGGGCCACCCCACCCCCTCTGCCCACCTTTCTGTCCCTTCGATAACACGTATACCCTTGTACATTCAATTCGCAGGTCTGACCCCCCTGCAGCCATGTCTCCGTTATCCCAACAACATCATAGTTATCCATTCGCACCTAAGTTTCAAGCTCATCCGCTTTATTTCCGACACTTCATGCTTTCAGGTATAGAATTGTTAACCCATTTCTCCTCTTCCTGTTTAAAGCGCTGCCTATTGTGAATAACCCAGTTTCCGGAACTCTTACCGAGCTATACGCCCCTTGAATTTTGTTGTCCTTCTTAAATTTACTTACTCTTTCTGCACATTTAACTCCATGCTCCGTCAGGTCATCCGTCTGCACATGTATCCTCCTTATCACTCGTACCGCCTCACATTTCTCTACTTCACACTTAATATTCCGGAACCGTGTTGTCCCCACTTGTCCTTTATATTTCAACTCGCTATCCTCTCTAAATTTCTGGATCCCTGCCCCCTGCAAATTTAGTTTAACACCCCCCCCACACACACACACACACAAGCAGCACTAGCAAACTATCCTGCAAGAATGTTATTTCCCTTCCAGTTCAGGTGTAGACGGTCCCGTCGGAACAGATCTCACCTTCTGTGGAACAAACCCCAATTACCTAAAAACCTGAAGCGCTCCCTCCTGTACCATCCCCTCAGCCAGGTATTGACCTGTATAATCATTCTGTTCCTCGCCTCACTCGCACGTGGCACAGCTAGCAATCCTGAGATTGTTACCCTGGAGGTCCTGCCCTTCAGCATCGCACCTAACTCCCTGAACTCACTACCCAGGACCCCCTCACTCTTCCTACCCACGTCGTTGGTCCCTATATGGACCACAACATCTGGATTCTTGACCTCCCTCTCGAGAATAACCTGCACCCGATCTGAGATGTCCGGGACCTCGGCACCAGGGAGGCAACATACCATCCGAAACTCTCGATCTCCCCCAAAAAATCTCCTATCTTACCCCCTGATTATAGAATCCCCTATCACTACCGCTGTTCTCTCTTCCCTCTTCCCCTCTGAGTCTAGGGTCCAACCTCAGTGCCAGAGACAGGACCTCTGCAACTTGTTCCTGTTAGTTCATCACGAACAGCATCCAAAACGGTATACTTATTGTTGATGGGAATGGCCAAAGGGGTGCTCTGCTCTCTCTGCCAGCTACCCCTCCATGTCCTGACAGTCACCCAGTTGCCTACCTCCCGTCTTTTCGGTGTGACTACCTCCCGATAACTATTTTCTATCTCTGTCTCTGCCTCCCGAATGATCCGTAGGTCATCCAGCTCCAGCTCCAATTCCGTAACTCGCTCTGATTGGATCTGCAGCTGGATGCACCTTCTGCAGGTGTCGTCATCAGGGATAACTGCGTTGACCCTGACCTCCCACATACTACATACGGAGCACAGCACTGCTCTAACTATCTCCCCGATTACCTGATCCCAGATTAATCAGAATAAATGAAACAGTACCTACCGACCTGACTTTTTTTTTCCCTCAGCAAGCACGTACTCAGGCTCACTGATTAGCTCTCACCGAAGACCCCCTTACGCCGAAGCCCACTGAGCCAAAGCCCAGCACTCTGCTCCCACGCACTCTGCTGCTCGCACCTGAAAGTGGGCCGCTTTTTCAACTCCGCGCTCGCCGCTGACGTCACCCCGCCTGCGCAGTTTTAGCTTCCTCCTCAGGTAATGCCTAGGCAGTCCCGATCTTCCTCAGCCTACCTACAACGGCTGATCCTCCGATCCTCCGATCCCCAGTCGTCCGTCGACCTCGAGCACTCCTTGCTCCCGCATCAATGTCATCGAAAATCTGTGGATAGATCTCAAAAGGGGAGTGCATGCGGCACGACGGAAGAATCTTACAGAACTAGAAGCCTTTTCCAAAGAAGAGTATGCGAAAATCCCCCAAACAAGAATTGAAAGACTTAGCTGGCTGCAATAAGCGTTTACAAGTGTGATACTTGCCAAAGGAATGTGTTACTAAGCACTGATCATGAAGGGTGCCTGAACTTTTGCTTCGGGCCCTTTTCCTTTTTTTTTTTTTTTGTTTTTTTTTGAAACTGTGAAAGATGGAAAAAAATAAAAAGCAAAACTAATCTTGCTTAAAGTATTAAAGACATTGTCATGGTCTGGTCCGTGAAGTCCGTAATCCGCTATACATTCCGGTCTGTGGGCGCAGGACTCCGGGTCTTACAGCAGTCCCTCGTTTGGTTGAGTTAATCATAGACACCTGATTCCTTTCTTTGGGCTTGGAATAGAAGTAACCTTGAGTTTGTGTGTGGGCTGCTGGTTTGTCTCGTCAGTCCCCCTTGGAGCAACCTTCTGACGGAAGGCTAATGAAACCATCCGTGATCTCTAGGCCTGGTTGGAGGACCACCGCTTCATGAAGCCTTATTGCCACTCGTCGGAGAAGTCATCCTGGAATAGATTTGGCCGTTTCTGTAGCCAGCCAAGGTTGCTGGCTGCCAAGTGAATCAGAGCTATCCCGGACTGAACTATTTTCCTGTCCTTGCCTCCGTTGGGTGAGCAGGGCGTTTGTCGTTACCCTACGGTTGGGTCCGCCCCTCCCTGTCCCTGTCTCCATGGGTTGAAGTTTCGCGTCCAGCTCAGGAGTTCCGCGTCCTGCCCAGGAAAAGCTCCAAAAACCAAAGCCTCGAAGATCCCAAGCCAACCTCCAAGAACACTAGCCTCGATGATCCGAAGGTAATCTCCAAGAGCACTAGCCAGGAGTCCTTAGCCTCCATGCTCAAGACCCAAGGCCACAGCCTACAGGCAAGCTCAAGACCCAACGACCCAGTCTGCAGCCAAGCTCAAGACACAAGGCCCCAGCCTGCAGCCAAGCTAAAGGCACAAGGCCTCAGCCTGCAGAAAAGCTCAAGACCAAAGGCCCCGACCAGCAGCCAAGTTCAAGACACAAGGACCCAGCCACCTCCTGTCCTGAAGCAATGTCATGTCGTTGCCTGGTTCTGGAGTCGGAGCACGAGACAAGACCCTGCTTCTGGGTCCTTGTCCAGTCCTGGGCTCGGAGTCGAAGCCTTGTCTCCTAGTCCCTGGTTACTAGTACTGGTCCCGCTTTCCCTACCCCAAGTCTGCATTCTTGTCCCTGCTCCTGGTCTGAATCCTGTCACGTTCCTACCCCAGTCAGGTCCTGTTCCATGTACTTCAATGTCTGTGTCGTGCATTTGGGTCTGCTACAACGCCCTTTGTGACAGACATGTGTCATTTTTTAACTTTATGGCTTTTGGAAATCATGTCATAATTTACTCGCTTATATTTTCACAGGAACAGAAATTTTGACCTGGGTGCCGAAACTCTGGCATACCACTGTACATCCTTTATATTCATGTTTCCGAACAGAAGCCAAAATGGAACTCTGTTGAAAGCAAACCCTTGGGCAACATGTTACATATGATAGGAATCCTCGCAGGGAGAGTTTTTTTTTGTTAATCTACAAAGTTAAAAAGTACAATTTAGAAGATATTTGCAGACAGCCAAATAGTGGACACAATTTTACGTACAAATTACAACTGAGCACAGAAATAAATGTAAAAGGACGATGATACGATTGTCACGTGTGATTTCGAAATGCATGCCGATTGGGCAGAATAAGGCTCGTGCCTGATTGGAAGATATGACATTTGCAGCATGCCAATGAGATTGATATTTCAAATCAGATTCTAGTCCAATCCACTGGAAAAGGGTATTCTGGATAAAATGTCGTGATTTGAAATGCATTTGATTCGGGAACTTAAGATCAAGGAAACCGTAGCAGTTAATAATAATAAGGAGGGTAGAGCAAAGTCAAGATAGCGCTAAAGGCAGACTTATTTGCTTGCAATTCGGAAACATCTCTATACTATCTTTAATGTTAATTCTTCTTTTTTTTTTACTTTTCAAGTTTCTTCCGCAGACCCCGGCGTGGAGTCACAATCTGTTTTTTGCTGAAATGGGACCGGCTCTCAGGGCCGCAGGACGGGCTTTTTTTTTATTATTAATATCCGAAGGACGCTGCATGGAAGACTGGTACGCATTCAGGTACCCGATAAGTTGTAGGTTCCCCGATAAGCATGGCTGACGGGTTGATGTTGAGGCCTGTGTCCCGGCCAGATGAGTCACGGGAGCCTGGTGTGTGTCCAGAGACGTGGGCCTCTGGGCCGATTCTCTGGACGCACAGCTCGGAAGAAGCGACGCAAGAGAATTTTAACATCGTAACTCAGCGTGTTTTGTGTTATGTCTCTCCTCGTTATCTAAAACGGGCACTTCTTTTTCCCTTGTTAGGTAGAGAGCCAGTGGTATGTCAAATCATCGGATGAAAGAGTAGTCTTTCAGGTACAGCAAGGCTGTATCTATTGATGCATTGCTTCACGCCTGTGTGCTCAGTGGTCATTGCTTGCTGCTGCTTCTCCGTGGCAGGAGGAGCTGGGAGGGTCTTTCCGATTCTATCGTTTTTCTTTCTATCATTCCTTATTTGCGGCACTCCTATTTTTCAGTCGATGGTTGTCAAGAAAAAAAAAACAATTTTAGGATTGTGTAGTATACATCTCTCTGATTTGCAATGAACCTATTGAAACTATGATTGTAGAATATACCATTCCCTTTGAGAGAGAGACGATAAAGTCACAAATATCCGATTAAAACAAACTAAACTTTCGGATATGTGAACGCGCAGCAGACAGTGCAATCGGAATTAGTAAGGGCCCTGGAAAGCAGAAACTTCTGATTGGATCAGTTAATTGGTCCATATGCATTACGCGCGAGCGTTGTGAAGGAGACATTACACTGCGGAGGCATTAGGCACGATTTTTCGAGAAACTTTATATTTTTTTTTATTATCCCCCAGGCCCGTAGCATTGCAAATGTCACGTCTTTTTTTTTAGGAAGAACGGAGGCAAAACAAAGTAAGTTATAAGCCGGTTAGACATTCGTCAGTGGTAAGCAAGTTCTGAGTCGTCATTATTAAGAAAGAAGGATCGATATGTTTCGAGATTCGAGATTAATTAGGCTGAGTGATCGTGCTTTATCTGAGGGTATAAAACGTCCAAAACATATGTTGCAATAATTGAGAAGGCAGCAGGCAGGATAATCTTATGGTGGTCTGTAACTGATATTCCGTCAGAATTTTTTTCGATGTCTGCTGACAAAGGTTGGGTATTTGCTGCTGAGCAACAGCTTATCACTATTACCCGAAGGAACAGAAGGACCATAAGGGTCATAATGGGTAGAAGGCAAGCAGTGGAAATAAAGATATATATATTTTTTCTGTTAGGGTGCTGGTGACTATTGTTGTTTCATGGAGCCGGTTTTTGACGCTCTATTTCACATTGTATGTCAATTAACTGAGCGACCAAGTTGATGGCTCTCTGGCTAATCTTGCAGTCGATATCCTGGCAGGGAGATTAGCGGGGGCTGCGGAGGTGACTTTAAACTAGAATGGTTGGGGGGTGGGAATCAAATTAAAGAGGCTAGGCGTGAGGAGGTTAGTTCAGAACAGAGGGATGGGAACCAGTGCAGAGAGACAGAAGGGTGTAAAGTGACGGTAGAAGCAAAAATTACAAAGGAGAAAAGTAAAAGTGGCAGGCCGACAAATCCAGGGCAAGCTTTAAAAAGGGCCAATTTTCAGCATAATTGTATAAGGGCTAAGAGAGTTGTAAAAGAGCGCCTGAAGGCTTTATGTGTCAATGCAAGGAGCATTCGTAATAGGGTGGATGAATTGAAAGTGCAGATTGTTATTAATGATTATGATATAGTTGGGATCACAGAGACATGGCTCCAGGGTGACCAGGGATGGGAGCTCAACGTTCAGGGATATTCAATATTCAGGAGGGATAGACATGAAGGAAGGGGAGGTGGGGTGGCGTTGCTGGTTAAAGAAGAGATTAACGCAATAGAAAGGAAGGACATAAGCCTGGAAGATGTGGAATCGATATGGGTAGAGCTGCGTAACACTAAGGGGCAGAAGACGCTGGTGGGAGTTGTGTACAGGCCACCTAACAGTAGTAGTGAGGTCGGAGATGGTATTAAACAGGAAATTAGAAATGTGTGCAATAAAGGAACAGCAGTTATAATGGGGGACTTCAATCTACATGTAGACTGGGTGAACCAAATTGGTAAAGGTGCTGAGGAAGAGGATTTCTTGGAATGCATGCGGGATGGTTTTTTGAACCAACTTGTCGAGGAACCAACTAGAGAGCAGGCTATTCTGGACTGGGTTTTGAACAATGAGGAAGGGTTAATTAGCAATCTTGTCGTGAGAGGCCCCTTGGGTAAGAGTGACCATAATATGGTGGAATTCTTCATTAAGATGGAGAGTGACATAGTTAATTCAGAAACAAAGGATCTGAACTTAAAGAGGGGTAACTTTGAAGGTATGAGACGTGAACTATATAAGATAGACTGGCAAATGACACTTAAAGGATTGACGGTGGATATTCAATGGCAAGCATTTAAAGGTTGCATGGATGAACTACAATTGTTCATCCCAGTTTGGCAAAAGAATAAATCAAGGAAGGTAGTGCACCCATGGCTGACAAGAGAAATTAGGGATAGTATCAATTCCAAAGAAGAAGCATACAAATTAGCCAGAGAAAGTGGCTCACCTGAGGACTGGGAGAAATTCAGAGTTCAGCAGAGGAGGACAAAGGGCTTAATTAGGAAGGAGAAAAAAATTACGAGAGAAAACTGGCAGGGAACATAAAAACGGACTCTAAAAGCTTTTATACATATGTAAAAAGGAAAAGACTTGTAAAGACAAATGTAGGTCCCCTGCAGACAGAAAGAGGTGAATTGATTATGGGGAGCAAGGATATGGCAGACCAACTGAATAATTACTTTGGTTATGTCTTCACTAAGGAGGACATAAATAATCTTCCAGAAAAAGTAAGGGACAGAGGGTCCAGTGAGATGGAGGAACTGAGCGAAATGCATGTTAGTAGGGAAGTGGTGTTAGGTAAATTGAAGGGATTGAAGGCAGATAAATCCTCAGGGCCAGATGGTCTGCATCCTAGAGTGCTTAAGGAAGTAGCCCAAGAAATAGTGGATGCATTAGTGATAAATTTTCAAAACTCGTTAGATTCTGGACTAGTTCCTGAGGATTGGCGGGTGCCTAATGTGACCCAACTTTTTAAAAAAGGAAGGAGAGAGAAACCGGGGAATTATAGACCGGTTAGTCTAACGTCGGTGGTGGGGAAACTGCTGGAGTCAGTTATCAAAGATGTGATAACAGCACATTTGGAAAGCGGTGAAATCATCGGACAAAGTCAGCATGGATTTGTGAAAGGAAAATCATGTCTGACACAATCTCATAGAATTTTTTGAGGATGTAACTAGTAGAGTGGATAGGGGAGAACCAGTGGATGTGGTATATTTGGATTTTCAAAAGGCTTTTGACAAGGTCCCACACAGGAGAATAGTGTGCAAACTTAAAGCACACGGTATTGGGGGTAAGGTATTGGTGTGGGTGGAGAATTGGTTAGCAGACAGGAAGCAAAGAGTGGGAATAAACGGGACCTTTTCAGAATGGCAGGCGGTGACTAGTGGGGTACCGCAAGGCTCAGTGCTGGGACCCCAGTTGTTTACAATATATATTAATGACTTGGATGAGGGAATTAAATGCAGCATCTCCAGGTTTGCTGATGACACAAAGCTGGGTGGCAGTGTTAGCAGTGAGGAGGATGCTAAGAGGATGCAGGGTGACATGGATAGGTTGGGTGAGTGGGCAAATTCATGGCAGCAGCAATTTAATGTGGATAAATGTGAAGTTATCCACTTTGGTGGCAAAAATAGGAAAACAGATTATTATATGAATGGTGGACGATTAGGAAAAGGGGAGGTGCAACGAGACCTGGGTGTCATTATACACCAGTCATTGAAAGTGGGCATGCAGGTACAGCAGGCGGTGAAAAAGGTGAATAGTATGCTGGCATTTATAGCGAGAGGATTCGAGTACAGGAGCAGGGAGGTACTACTGCAGTTGTACAAGGCCTTGGTGAGACCACACCTGGAGTATTGTGTGCAGTTTTGGTCCCCTAATCTGAGGAAAGACATCTTTGCCATAGAGGGAGTACAAAGAAGGTTCACCAGATTGATTCCTGGGATGGCAGGTCTTTCATATGAAGAAAGACTGGATGAACTGGGCTTGTACTCGTTGGAATTTAGAAGATTGAGGGGGGATCTGATTGAAACGTATAAGATCCTAAAGGGATTGGACAGCCTAGATGCAGGAAGATTGTTCCCGATGTTGGGGAGGTCTAGAACGAGGGGTCACAGTTTGAGGATAGAGGGGAAGCCTTTTAGGACCGAGATTAGGAAAAACTTCTTCACACAGAGAGTGCTGAATCTGTGGAATTCTCTGCCACAGCAAACTGTTGAGGCCAGTTCATTGGCTATGTTTAAGAGGGAGTTAGATATGGCCCTTGTGGCTACAGGGGTCAGGGGGTATGGAGGGAAGGCTGGGTTCTGAGTTGGATGATCAGCCATGATCATAATAAATGGCGTTGCAGGCTCGAAGGGCCGAATGGCCTACTCCTGCACCTATTTTCTATGTTTCTATGTTTCTATGATACCAAAAACAGGTCGAGGGGAGTTTAATGTTGATGATGCAGGGAGAGTGCACAGTGGCAGAAAACGCGCACAGAAGTGGCAGGCAGGTCACAGTGCAGGAAGATCTATGTACATATACATTGGTAAGCGGAATAATGGTGTAGACTATTTTCTCAACCAGTGAAAATTTAGAAACCGGAGGGATAAAGCGACTTGGGAGTCAGACTGCAGGATTTCCTAAACGGTAACCTACTAGTTAAGTCAGTAATAAAGAAAACAAATGTAGTATTACTGTTATGCTATACTTGTACATGAACTCGTGAGCAGATGGTTAAAGTCGGTGCGCATGCACCGTTGTTTCTTTTCCTGGACTAACTGTCTCAAAACTTGGTGACTGTGGTGAGGCTCGGAATTTTTTTTTTCAATCGCAGCGCCCAACTTTTAAACTTGCAGTTGGCAGCATAACGATAGCGCAACTCTGAAACATCGGAGGGTGAGTGTAAGAGTAGGAAAATGTCGACTGAGATGAGCAACCAGCCACAAATGGAGACGAACGCAATAGCAATGCCTGGAGGTGAGACAGGAGAGTCTCAGCGCCATCTAGTACCCACGGGCGACCCCTTGCCGGGAAACTATGGCGGGGGCAGAAGTCCTCCCCGGTCAGCGGCACTCGCCCGCCACAGGCCGTGACGGTCAACCGAGGCGTGATAGACGGATGGAAGACATGGCGGCAGAGGTGGACTAACTACAGCGTCGTAGCCAAATGCATAAACCAGTTCCGGCATAGCAGACGGCATTATATTTACATATAACTGGACCGGCAGGTATTGAGATCTACAACGGTTTTGTGTTCGCAGATGAGGCTGAAGGCCAAGACATCACAAAGGTATTAGCCGCATTTGACCGATATGCTATCGGTGAGAAAAATGAGACCTATTAATGCTACTTGTTCAACAAGCGGCAACAAGAACAAGGTGAGAATTTTGTTTCTTGCCAGTCTTAGAGTTCTTGAAAAGAGATGTAATTTTTGATCGTGTATGTCAGAAGGTCTGCTGAGAGACAAGATGGCACTTGACATTAACGATTCCCAAACCAGAAAAGGTCAGTTACAAGAGAAAACACTATCGCTCAATGACTGCATTGACATCTGTAAAAACACATAAATGGCTGAATCCAACCAACAAGCATTCAGTACAGCTGCAGATAGCAGGTCTGCTACTGTCAGTGGTATTAAACCTCGCACTAAAAAGTAAGGTTCAAAGCATCCTGGACAGAAGTCTAGTGCTAGTGGTGGAGCTACAGCAAAAGGCGCCTTGAACAGCCACAAAAGCAAAGTGAACCCTTGCAAGTACTATGGCGCGGAACATGGAAGAGACAAGCAGCAATGCCTAGCATACGGAGCGGTGAGTAACACGTATGGCATTCGAAATCACTTTGCAAGGGTATGCAAACAGAAGCCCGTGCATGGCGTGGAAGCACAAAGCGATAACCAAATCGACAGTGACAGCAGCACCGAGTTTATCGACAATGTCATGCTAGTGGTCAACAGGTTGAAGACAAAGGATGACGTATTCGCACAGAAGCTCATCAATAGAAAACTAATATACTTCCAAGTCGTCAGTGGGGCAGCAATTAACATTTATTGCCGCAAATACTTGAACGGCGTATTCGACACAGTAAGACAATACACAAATAAATAAATAAATAATAAAAAAAAAACTGATGATGTGGAACACGACCATCATGGATGCAGGACGGGTGTGCAGAGTGAAATTGCCTAACCCCAGGACGCCCCGCAAGTATTCTGTCGAATCTGTCGTGATCACTTACGACGTTACACCATTGCTGGGAAGCAGGGCCAGCCAGCAAATGAAGGTGATTCCGGTCAACAATGACAATGAAAAACATTGCATACCAGAAGAGCGCTATGCAGAGGTGTTCGATGATGCGTTCGGGGTGCTTCCGGGTACAGCCCACGTTCAGATTGTTGAGAAAATTCCACCCACAGTGTTACCCCCAGGACGTCCACCTTACGCTATGAAGCGGAAAGTGAAAGCTGAGCTTGATCCACTGGTAGAGCGCAACGTGATAGCTCCAGTCCATGAACCTACAAGGTGGGTTAGCTAGTTGATAGTCGCAGAGAAGGAGAACGGCAATCTTAGGATATGCATTGACCCTCGACGTTGAACCAGCGCTGCGGAGAGAATACTACCCTCCTCCCCCTTCCGGTGATGGAGGGCATTTTACCAGAACCTAGCAGGGCTCAGGTTTTCAGCAATCTTGATATCAGTTCTGCATTCTGGCAAATGTAATTGGACAGTGAATCAAGCGTGCTCACCACTTTCAACACACCTTTCGGGTGGTATAGATGACCCGCTTGGAACCAGCGTTTCATCACAGATCTTCCAGCGCAGACTGCATCAGGAGCTGCAAGGACTTCTGGGAGGGCTGTGCGTCGCAGACGACATTATGGTGTAGGGAAAAGGGGGAAAGCAGGAAAAAGCAATTGCCGATCATGTTGTGAAACTTCAGCAGCAATTACAGCGTTGTTTAGGGCAGCATATCAGCTGAACAAGAACAAATCTGTCTTCAGAGCCACGGAAATACCCCATTTGGGGCATCTCATCACAAGTGAAAAATTTCAGCCTGAACCAAAAAAAGTCGCTGACGTTCTCAGCGTGCCAGCACCCACGGATGTGCAGGGAGTGCTGCGATTGATAGGATTTGTCAACTACCTGAGCCGTTTTCTCCCAAGTCTCTCAGATACCCTTGAGCCAAGAAGACAGCTGACAAAGCCAGATGTAGCATGGGAGTGGTCAGCTGAGCAGTAAAACTTTCTCTCCAAGATGAAGCGAATAGTATCCGAAGCACCGGTGTTAACACACTACATTTCTAAGGAAGAGCTAACCATCCAATGTGACGCCAGTAACAAAGGCCTAGGGGCAGCACTCCTCTAGAATGGATAACCGATCGCATATGCAAGTATAGCGCTGACGGACACAGAAACGCGTTACGCGGCGATCGAAAACTAAATGTTCGCAATTGTTTTCGCAGTTGAGCGTTTTCGTCAAAACACTTTTGACCGCTTCACAAGAGTACTCAGCGATCAGAAGCCGCTCAAAACGATAATTAATAAGCCGCTGGTGAGGGCAACAAAGCACCTTCAGGGACTGTTCTTTCGCCTGCAGACCTAAGACATCAACATCACCTACTGTCAAGGAAAAATCATGCACCTCGCGGATACGCTATCGCGAGCATTTAGCGATACTCCTGGCCTGGGGAACAGCTTACACGAAGTCAACATGCTATCGCACCTGCCAATCCGCGATGAGCGTCTGGAGCAGATTCGCATAGAAACTGCGGAAGATGACACACTACAGATGTTGGAACGCGTAATCATCAGCAGATGGCTGAGCAAACGGGACGCGCTACCATAGCAACTCTGACCTCACTATAGCTATTGGGATGAGTTCGCAGTGGAAGACGGCTTAATCTTCGGAGTTGAGCGTGTCATCATACCGCAAAGTGAGTGAAAACAAATGAAGGGAATAATTCATACATCACACTTAGGCGTAGAAGAAAGCCTCAAACGCGCACAAGAATGTATTTTTTTTGGCCAGGCATGAGCAGCGACATCAAGCAATACATTGCTACATGCGATGTTTCTTCCACATAAGAAATCAGTCAGCAGAAATAATCGCTTATGAGGTACCCGATCGGCCGTGCGATAAGATAGGTACTGACCTGTTTACATTCGAAGGAAATGAGTACCTCGTCACCGTTGAATACTACAGTAATTTCTTCGAGGTAAATCTTTGCGATACGACCAGCGCAGCTGTTATTCGCAAATTGAAGGCTCATTATGCGAGTTATGGTAGCCCTACACACGTGGTTAGTGAAAATGGGCCACAATAAACGTCAACGGAGTTTCACAGATTTGCACGAGAGTGGCATTTTGAGTACTTGCGTAGCAGCCCCGGAAATAGCAAAGCGAATTGAAAAGCTGAATCAGCAGTGAAAACAGCTAAGTGGATCCTCACAAAGAGCTATATTTCGCGAGCAGACCTCGCTCCTCCAGATCCTTGCAACACAACTTCGCAGGGGCTCAGCACGAGTCCTGTCCAGCGTTTGATGATTCGCCGCACGTGCACGCATGCACGCTCCTGCCTACACCATCGAGTTTACAAGAACCCGGAGTTGTACACGAAAGCGAGAGCGTGAAACAACGCGTCCAGTAGCAGGCCGAAAATTACAGCAAATCAGCAAAAGATTTGCCCCAGTCGATGAAGGGGATAGCGTGTGCATGCAAACCCTGATGCAAGGTAAAAAGAATTGGGACAAAGCAAATGTGTGCCGGCGCCTTGATGAGCGTTCATAGGCAGTTCAAACCCCTTCTGGGATCTACCGACGTAATGGCATACATCTATGAAAGACAGCTGAGGAACCACCTGAAAAGCTAATCACATATGAACAGGCAAAACCAGGTGAATGAACCGAGATCAATGACCAAAGTGTGCCGACTGTATCAAATGCACACAGCTAAACACTGGGAGAGGCTAATGACACAACACGAACGTTGAGACATGCAAATAACAAACAAAAGGAGACGGACAAAACAGTAAAACGTCGTTCTGGCCGCACAGAGAAAAGGCCACAATACCCATAAGACTTTGGCCCAAATTGCATAATTGCATGAACAATTGAACTTTTTGGCATTTTAATGTCAATTTTATACTAACGGTCAACTGTTCCTCTGAGTTGTGCAGGTCCCGGCTCCCTGTTCTGTGTGTGAGTCCCGGCCCTATGTCCTGTACCCAAGGAGGGGTTCCGACCCTGTGTTCTGTGTATGTGTCCATGGTTCCATGTACCTGCTTTCCCGAGATCGAGGCTCTGGTTTCCATGTTCCTCCTCTCCCTAGGCCCTGTCCTGTCCATGCCTGGTTCTGGGGACGAGCCCGAGGCAAGACCCAGGTCCTGGGTCTTTGCCCAGTTTCGGGCTCGGAGTCCATACCCTATCCTCTGCATGTCCCATTTAGTGTGAGCCGATTCCGAGTCCAAGCCCAGACCCTTGGACACAGCCTAGTCGTAGTCCTGAGTCCATGTCCAGTTCGCTATTTCCTGCTCCTGCCTTGCTCTCCTGGTATCGATCAATAAGTTAAATCCAAGTAACCTCACAAGATTTGTCTTGCATTTGGGTCAACCCTTGCTCCCAATTCCCCGGCAATGTGACACTCGTGCAATCCACCAATCCACCGCCTTTGCACTTTGTACAGAGTACTTTATTTGATTTTATCACATAATCCCAAATATTCACACTTATTGCCACGACTTAGTGACGTCTGCATTTTCATACTAGTCATTTTTTAATCAAGCCACAAATTCATGCATGATATTCAGAAGCCTACGAGCATGGAAATACAAAACCTTCAGTGCTGCATTTTTCGGCCTTTTTGTTGTTGCCTCTGTGGTACTGTTAACTTTTTGCTCTCTCTGCCTGTACACCCGATCTTTGGTTTGACTTTCCTTACGTTCATGTTACATCCGTCAACTACCCGTAAACTCTGTCTCATCCTCAGCTCTATCTGAGTATTTCCCGTCTCACTGTCATATTATTTTAAAACACTCCCAACAACTTCAGTAATTCTGCCCGAAAGAATATTGCCTCATTCGGAGTCATCTCCAACCCATCCCTTTTGCACGAGTCCCGCATGCCTCAGAAGAGATCTCAATTATCGAGAAACCAGAATCTTTACCTCCTGCTCCAATTCCTAACCACCCATTTATCTGCCTCCTTATTCTATTCCTATGCTCAATGTCGCACGGCACAGGCAGCAATCTCGAGGTTACTACACTTGAGGTCCTGCTACTCAGTTTCCTTCTTAACTCTCTATTTTATTTTTTTTTCAGGAGCTCCTCCTGGTTTTTTCCTATGTCGTTGATACTAATTGGTACCCCAAATCCTGGCTGCTTATACTCATTTTTCATACATTCTGGTCGCGTCTAGATACGTTTATAATCCCACGACCCGTGAGGTAATCTGCCCTCCATGTTTTCTTTTTGGTCCACAAATTCTCCTATGTGATAGCTGACTATACTGTCCACTGTTACTGCTGTTTTCGTCTTCGGTTCCTTACTGTTCTGTGCCACAGGGCCAAAGTCTATGCGAGAAGCTTAGCCTCTGTTGTTTTCCCCATTTAGGCAGATATTCCCAAACAGTACTCAAAACGAATAACTTATTGTTGAGGTGTGCTCACCACTATCTGTTTTCATCTCATCCCTCTCCTGACAATCACATTAATCTGTCTCCTATTGAATTGGCGTGACTGTTGCTCCTGACTATCCCTATTTCACTTTTCCTAACAAGGCAAAGTTAGAAACCATATAAACCATAGAAACTGCAGCAGAGAAACAGGCCTTTTGGCCCTTCTTGGCTGTGCCGAACAACTTTCTGCCTAGTCCCACTGACCTGCACACGGACCGTATCCCTCCATACCCCTCCCATCCATATATCAGTCCAATTTATCCTTATGTACGGGGTCTTTCTTTTGTTACTTTTAAAATGGCGACTTTGTTATGTTAATCTGGGGAATGCGGCTTTGTTGTGCTTTAACACTGAACAGAGTTTGCGCTAGCAGTTTGTTTTACTTTAAATTGAGATAGCAGGATTCTATTAACCAATGGGTGGTTATGTATCGTTTTGTTTTCGGATACCATGCTGTATGATATGACTGTGGACTGGCTTTTGGCGGGGAGTCGGAGGAGAGACGAGGAGGACCGCGGACGTGCGGAGAGGCTCCGGTCGATCACTCAGGGTGGTCCCGAGCCATGAATCGACGGAATTCGGGTGGTCGTCTGAAGTCGTATTGAGCTCCAACGGTAGCGCGCGAAGAACTTGGACTTTGGACTTTGATAACTGTTGGCGCTTTTTTTTTCATTGCTTTCCTCTCTGTATCAAATGTATATTAATGTCATAGAATTAATAATATCTATAAAGGGTATTTGTTAAAATTTACTGGGTGTGCAGGCTGATGATTGATGTTGTGATTTATTCGGGTGGCCACCAACCGTGTGGGGAGTGTTGAGGCGGGTGCTGGGCTGGATTTCCCCTGGACATACACGAGCCAAATATAACGGAACGTTACACTTAAATGTTAAAAAAAGAACCCGCATTTACCACCTCATCTGGCAGCTCCCACCACGCCCTGTGTGAAGAAGCACCCCCTCCCTAATGTGCCCTTTAAACTCCCCCCCCCCACCCTTAACCCATATCCACTGATTTTTTTCTCCCTTTGCCTCAGTGGAAAAAGCCTGCTTGGATTCACTCTATCTATACCCATCATAATTTTTATATACCTCTATCAAATCACGCCTGATTCTTCTAAGCTCCAGGGAATAAAGTCCTAACCTATTCAACCGTTCTCTGTAACTGAGTTTCTCAAGTCCTGGCAACATCCTTGTAAACCTTCTCTGCACTCTTTCAACCATATTTATATCCTTCCTGTAATTTGGTGACCAAAACTGAACACAATACTCCAGATTCGGCCTCACCAATGCCTTATACAACCTCATCATAACTTTCCAGCTCTTATACTCAATACTTTCATTAATAACGGCCAATGTACCAAAAGCTCTCTTTCCGACCCTATCTACTTGTGACGCCACTTTTAGGGAATTTTGTATCTGTATTCCCAGATCCCTCTGTTCCACTGCACTCCTCAGTGCCTTACCATTAACCCTCTATGTTCTACCTTGGTCTGTCCTTCCAACGTGCAATAACTCACACTTGTCTGTATTAAACTCCATTTGCCATTTTTCAGCCCATTGTTTCAGCTGGTCCAAGTCCCTCTGCAGGCTCTGAAAACTTTCCTCACTGTCCACTACACCTCCAATCTTTGTAACATCAGCAAATTTGCTGATCCAATTTACAATATTATCATCAGATCATTGATATAGATGACAAATAACACTGGACCCAGCACTGATCCCTGTGGCACACCACTAGTCACAGATCTCCACTCAAAGAAGCAATTCTCTACCACCACTCTTTGGCTTCTTCCATTGAGCCAATGTCGAATCCAATTTACCACATCTCCATGTATACCTAGCGACTGAATTTTCCTAATTAACCTCCCATGCGGGACCTTGTCAAAGGCTTTACTGAAAGCCATGTAGACAATATCCACTGCATTCCCTTCATCCACTTTCCTGGTAACATCCTCGAAAAACTCCAATAGATTGGTCAAACATGACCTACCACGCATAAAGCCATGTTGACACTCCCTAATAAGTCCCTGCCTATCCAAATGTTTGTATATTCTGTCCCTTAGTACTCTCTCCAATAATTTACCTACTGCCGACGCTGAACACACCGGCTTATAATTTCCCGGATTAATTTTCGATACTTTTTTAAACAACGGAACAACATGAGCCACTCTCCAATCCTCCGGCACTTCACCATAGACAGCGTCATTTTTAATATTTCAGCCAGGGCCTATGCAATTTCAACACTAGTCTCCTTCAAGGGCCGAGGGAACACTCTGTCAGGTCCCGGGGATTTATCCACTTTAATTTTCCTCATGACAGCAAGCACCTCCTCCTTTTCAATCTGTACAGTTTCCATGGTCTCACTACTTGATTCCCTCAATTCCATAGACTTCATGCCAGTTTCCTTAGTAAATACAGACACAAAAAAACTACTTAAGATCTCCCCCTTTTCCTTTGGTTCCGCACATAGCTAACCACTCTCAAGAACACCAATTTTATCCCTTACAATCCTTTTGCTCTTAATGTACTTGTAAAAGCTCTTTGGATTATCCTTCACTTTGACTACCAATGCAACCTCATGTCTTCTTTTAGCCCTCCTGATTTCTTTCTTAAGTATTTTCTTGCACTTCTTATACTCCTCAAGCACCTGATTTATCCCCTGTTTCCTATACATTTCATACAACTCCCTCTTCTTCGTTATCAGAATTGCAATATCCCAGGAGAATCAAGGTTCCTTATTCCCATTAAATTTGCCTTTAATCCTGACAGGAACATACAAACTCTGCACTCTTAAATTTTCCCCTTTGAAGGCTTCCCACCTACCAATCGCATCTTTGCCAGAGAACAACCTGTCGCATTTTACGCTTTTTAGATCCTTTCTCATTTCTTCAAATTTGGCCTTTTTTCCAGTTCAGAACCTCAACCCTAGGACCAGATCTGTCCTTGTCCATGATCAAATTGAAGCTAATGGTGTTATGATCACTGGAAGCAAAGTGCTCCCCTACACAGACTTCCGTCACTTACCCGAACTCGTTTCATAACAGGAAATCCAATATTGCATTCCCTCTAATTGGTCCCTCTATATATTGATTTAGAAAACTTTCCTGAACACATTTTACAAACTCTAAACCATCTATTCCCCTAACAGTATTGGAGTCCCAATCAATGTATTGAAAATGAAAGTCTCCTACGACCACAACTTTATGTTACCTGCAGTTGCCTGCTATCTGTCTGCAGATTTGCTCTTCCAAGTCTTGTTGATATTGGGTGTTCTGTAATACAATCCCACTGATGTGGGCATACCTTTCCTGTTTCTCAGCTCCACCCATAAGGACTCAGTAGACAAGCCCTCTAATCTGTCCTCCCTGAGCACTGCTGTAATGTTTTCCCTAACAAACAATGCTACTCCCCCACCTTTCGTTCCTCTGCCTCGATCACATCTGAAACATCGGAACCCTGGAATATTAAGCTGCCAATCCTGCCCCTCCTGTAGCCAAGTCTCACTAATTGCTATAACATCATAATTCCACGTGACAATCCACGCCCTCAACTCATCCGCCTTCCCCGCAATACCCCTGGCATTGAAGTATGTACACCTCAGAAGATTTTTACCACCACTCACAACCTTTCTATCAGCGGATTTGCTTAAACTTTCACCCCAGCCACACTGTTCATCGAGCTCCTGGTCCAGCTCCCTTATACGGACTCTACCGATCTGCAGTTAGATGCACCTGGCGCACATGTAGACATCGGAGCGGATGGAGATCTCCTGAAAATACCACAACCAGGAGACTTTCGGGTCATGAAGGGAATGGTGGCGTTAAGAAAAGGTCTCCCGACAAAGAAGATTGTAAACTGCCCCAGAATCGAAATTAGACAAATACTTAATATTGTATAACTATATTAATAAAAGAGGCAAATATGATGTCGAAGAACAAGATTAAAAAGTCCGCTCAGAATGCTGATAAACACAAAGAGACGCATCAAGGCAACTGACCTAGCTTCCCGACGGCAAGACAGGACAGAGATAATGAGGAGGAGTCGGTGAATCTGTCTTTGATTCTCAGACAGATTGCGTGTTCCGACAAGATAACAACAAACAGCTGGAAGATATTAACGGAGAAATAGTAAAAACGAATTTGAGGATAGATGAATCCGAAGGGAGGATTGTAGGAATTGAGGAGACGCTGCAAAATGTAGAGGAAGTGATAGCTGAAATGTTAAAGCTGCAAGAGCAGCTCCATTGGAAGCTAATAGACCAAGAAGGCCGCTCAATAAGGGAAAATGTGAGGATCTACGAAGTTCCCAAGGAACTGAAGGTAAACCTGGATGGATGATTTCCCTCGTGACGAAGCTGCTTAGAGAGAACCTTGATATGCCTGACGCAAAAGACCTGCAGATAGAAAGGGCCCACCGCACGTTAGCAGCACAGCCCCCGACAGGCGCCCAGCCCATATCAATTCTGGTCAGATCTCTCTGTTACAGAACGAAGGAAGAGGTGCTTAAACGGGCATGGAAAACGAAAGGTTTCATGTGGAGCAATTGTAGAAACAGTTTAGACCACGATTACTCACCGGATATCCTTGCCATACGGAAGGAATATGTGTTAACACGGACGGTCCTGAAGGAAAACAACATCAGATTCCAGACCCTACATCCGGCACGGCTGAGAGACTTTTACACGAAGGGACGAAAACTTACGCTATGGCGGAGAAAGCAACGTCGGACCTGGCGGACCGGAGACAGCCTATAAAAGTTATCACCCAACCAGAGTTGCTACAGGAGAGGATTAGGCAGAAGTCATTGCAGCCAGTGCGGCGAGGACGCTCCACACGAACCGGAGTATCAACCTACGAGGAAAATCTGCAAATATTCAGACGCGAATGTACAGAGAGTACAGATTAATTAAGAGAAATGACTGAAAAGAGTAAATCGGACTTAAAGGTAAACACTAGACGGAATAACTTGAATGATAGCAATATGGTCGAGACATAAATAGGAGAGCATTCTCTATGATTGCTCACACTGCGGAGGGCCCTCTAACACAGTGTGAAGATAGAGGTTATCCCTCTGAACTGAGGCGGGTCCGTACTCAGACATCACTGTTGGAAGTCGGGAAATTTTTCATATGTTATACGTTCAAAAATGCCTAGGGTGTGGTTTACTGTTGAGAAGGGATTGATTACTGTTTGGTTAGAAAAGGAGAGTGTTTTTTTATTCTTTTCTACAAGAGAAAAATGGAAATTGAACTGATAAAAATAATTTCCTACAATCTTAGCGGGGTTTTGAATCAAATTAAAAGAAATAAGGTTGTGTCTAAATTGAAAAAATAAAGGAGGGCACAAATAGTTTTCCTGCAGGAAAGACATATGAGCCAATCTGAACATGAAAAATTAAAAATAATGGGCTTTAAGCATGTATTTTTATCATCATATAAATTGAGCCACAAAAGAGGGGTAGCTACTTCAATATCAAGTACTCTTAATTATGAACATATTTCAGAGACTAAAGACAAACATGGACGATTTTCAAAAAAAATACAGGAAGAATAGAAGGTACAGAAATAACGTTGCTGAATGTTTATGTTCCGCCAGTTTGTGAATGGTCATTCTATAGACATATTTTTGCCCTAATGGTCAAATCTCAAGGGGTAGTAATCTGTGGAGGGGATTTTAATATTAGGTTATATCCTGCATTAGATTCTTCAAGAATAGTTACGCAGCATAAACCTCCGACTCGGAAAATGAATTTTTTGATGGAGGAGTTGGGAATTATAGATGGTCGGAGGGAATTACACCACACTGGTAAAGATTATACACATTACTCTTTCCATCATTCAGCCTATTCAAGGAAAGACTGTTTCTTTATATTTAATACAGATAGACTCAGGATAAAAGACTGTAATATTGCAAGAATTGATCTGTCGGATCACAGCCCAGTCTCTATGTCTCTAATCCTGGAAAGGAAAATGAGGAAACCACTATGGCGGTTAAATTCACACATACTCAATAACCTAAAAGCAATGGAGAGATTAAGGGGAGTAATCAAAGAATGCCTAGACCCTAAAGACACGGAAGAAACATCACCAGTGATCTTATGGGATACATTGAAAGCTGTACTGAGAGGGAAAATTATTTTCATTACCACTCACATGAAAAAAAAAATCAATGCACAAAAATTAGCAGACATTCAAGGAAAATTGAAACAACTTCAAGTTGTAGATTGCAACAAAAGTAATTCTAATTTAAAACAGGAAATTGGGAATTTGCAAAGTGAAATTGATGATATTTATACATTGGAAACTCAAAAAATTTTCCCTACCTGAGATAAAAGAGTTATGTAGTAGGAGGTATTCGGCTAGATTATTAGTATATAATTACGTAAACAACAAGCAGACAATACAATTCATAAAATAAGGAATCCAAAAACAAAGCTTGTGGAGAGTACGATAGGGAAAATTAAAGAGCGTTTTGAAACATATTTTCGGGAGCTGTACTCCGAACCCCGGGCCTCCAATGAGCCGTATATAGATACTTTATTGAATTCTTTAGATCTACCCAGTTTACAAATTTACAAAATGGTTGCCTATTAGAACCAGTAACTGCCAAAGAACTGAATGTGGCCATCTCTAGATTAAAGGCTGGAAAGTCTCAAGGTTCTGATGGGCTTACCTCAGAGTGGTACAAATCGCTTATGTCACAGTTAGCCCTATTACTACTTAACACCTTTAATTGGATCTTGCAGAGAGGAGAAACTCCACCTTCCTGGAGAGAAGCGATGATTTCAATTATTCCTAAAGAGGGTAAAGATAAACCAGAATGTGGTCATTATCGGCCAGTTAGCGTTCCTTAATTTAGATTACAAATTATTTACATCTACATTAGCGCGCAGATTGGAAAAGCGCTTACCTGGCCTAATCCACTAAGACCAGACTGGATTTATTCAACAAAGACAAACACAGGACAACATAAGGAGAACTCTACACGTACTAGAACTGATTACTAAGAACAGGACAGAGACAATGGTAGTGGGATTAGACGCTGAGAAAGCTTTTGATTCAGTTAGTTTGGCATTCCTATACAGAGTGTTCGGAAAATGCGGCTTTCAGGAAAAGTTCATTAAAGTAATCCAGGCTGTATATAACAGCCCTGAAACTCGAAATAAGATAAATGGAGACCTCTCTGGCTTCCTTATTTTAGAGAATGGCACTAGACAGAAATGCCCAACTTCTGCTCTCCTTTTTTGCGCTACACATTGAACTGCTTGCCCAACTAATAAGACAGAGCGAAATTGTAAAAGGTATCAAGGCGGCTAAGATTGAACAGAAAATGGAATTATTCGCAGATGATGTTTTAGACTATCTGAGTGAACCAGAAAAATCATGCATAGGATTGTTTACACTGTTGGATGATTTTGGGGAAATACCAGGTTATAAAATAAATGTAAAAAAAAAACGCAAGTTATGTCCCTAAATTCTACGCCATCCAAAAAACTGCAGGATACATATAATCTTAACTGGGAAGCTAAATCATTAAAATATTTAGGAATAACCCTGCCGAAAGATCTTTCAACGCTGTTACAGGTGAATTATGGGCCATTAATTTCAGAGATAAAAGCAGATATACATAGATGGAATCTTACCCCCTTTTTAAGTTTAAATTCAAGGATAAATGCCATTAAAATGAATATTCTCCCTCGGTTACTCTATCTTTTCCGGACTTTACCTGTAGAGGTGGATGATAATCAATTCATGGAATGGGACAAATGGATCTCCCGCTTTATCTGGCAAGGAAGGAAACCTAGAATTCGATATAGCACCTTAAAGTTACGGAAGGAAGGACGGGGTATGGTACATCCTTGTTTGACAAATTATTTTTATGCTTCACAGATACCCCTCTGTTATATTGGTGTAACAGGGAATATAAGGCAAGATGGAAGGAAATTGAATTTGCACTGGTTGGCAGTTTTCCTCTTCAAGCCTCAATAGCAGACAAATGATTGATGGCCCAATTGGATAAGATTAAAAACAGCTGGATAAATCTTACATTAAAAGCATGGCAGAAGGTGGTTAATTCGTGTGGAATCAATAACATGTTAAAACTTTTCAGATGCTGTGCATATGATACCGGATGCCTTCTCTACAGAGGAGATAAAAGATTTGAAGCATGGATAAAGAAAAGTCTTACAACCTACCTCTCATTAATACATAAAAGAGTATTACAAAGTTTCCAATTCCTGCTGGACAAATATGGCCTAGAACACAATGACTTTTTTTGGGTACCTTCAAGTACGACACTATGTTAACCAGTGTTATAGATATACAGACTTATCAACCGTAGAATTAGACTTGTTCAAGATTCTGAATTCGGCTTACATTTCAATGACAAATAAATTAGTTTCTCGATTATATAATGCACTCTCCCATGCTAAAAATGCAAACACATTGTATATTAAAGAGAAGTGGGAGAAGGAAGCGTGGGTGGAACTTTCAGAGGAGGTTTGCGGGAAAATATGCAGCTTTCCATGGTCTTCAACTAACTCTTTGACTTGGAGAGAACATTGTTGGAAAAAAATATTATAAGATATTTCAAGACCCCATATCAGCAAAAAAATAATAAAATAAAGACACAAACGTGACGTGTTGGAGAACGTGCGGCTCCAAGGAGGCACATCATTTCCATATTTTCTGGGATTGCCCTAAATTAAGTTTATATTCGAAAGGTATTCATAGAACATTAGTTACGGTATTTGAGACCCAGATACCTCTGAATTTTTGAGACGCTCTATTTGGGGCATGTATTGTTTTTTGAACAGAAGAAAGAAATAGAGTTCCTGCAGGCCCATTTACCGGCAAGTAAGAAATCAATCAAAAGAAAGTGGCTGAATCCAACACCACCTACATTTGAAGACAGGCACGAAATTATCTTGGAAATACTTAAAATGGAACAGATGGCTTACTCTCTGAGAATTCAAAAAGAAAAAAAATCAAATTTGTAATAAATGGATTGAATAGATAACCTCAAAGCGAGTAGACGTTAGATGACTCTCCTAATGATTTATACTGCTCTTCTCATCAACGCAGTAATATTGCTAACATAAGGACCCTAGGTCGAATTGTTTACTGTGATTTTTGTTCTTTTTTTGGAAAATGGAGAATTAACACAAGTAAAGAAAAAGATTTAGGAAAGGGAAAAACATGATAAAATTAAGTAAATAAGTACATAGGGATTGGATAATTATGTTTGGGTGGTAGACGCAAACATGAACGAGTTAGGATATAAACACTTACAATGGTAGTTACATAGGCTTTACATACAATATCTTGGACCAGAAAGAAATGGTCCAGAGGTGATATATGGAAATTATTATTAATCCACTAATCCAGTATTATTACTATTTTTCTTAACAACTAATATCATTACTTAGCCTAATAGAGTAGAATTTTTACTGCACACAATTATCTACTTAAGTGCCTAATTTATTTTTTATATCTTCTGAATGTGAACTTAGAAATGTATAAATATTTATAGATTTATACATATATTTTAAAAATTGGAACAAATAAGATTATAGAAGTGAAAAGAAAATCATGGTACATGTGAATTCCTTATCCAAATAAAAAAGAAGAAGAAGAAAAAAAAAAGAAAGTACCACAACTGACACCAATAACAGAACACCGGCCATGTAGACTTACCCACTGTTCCATCTACATTTGAAAAAGAAATAGGAAATGAGCTTACATTGCCTCCGCCAGTACTGGGCGAAACCTTTTTGAGCCAAAACCTTGCAACTTAACGTCACACTATCCCCACAACGACAGCCCCCACAATGACCACTTAATTGGACAGTACCCACTTTTCGGCACCAGGTTGCCCGTCGAAAATCTTTGTCGAGCCTACGCGGGCATCCACCTGCTGGTTCAGAGTAGTACTCCAATCAGCGACGCCTCTCAAAAAGCTTGCTGCGTTAAAGCTTTTGCCCATCCTGCGCGGGAACGCTCCCGTTGCGACTGCTGAATAGATCAATGAACTGCATGAATTGTCGCTAAATTGAATGCCGACTTCAGTTTCCCGATCAGTTGACGGAGGACCGCCCTTACCAATGGGATACAGAGTTTACACATGAGAGTATTCCGATTCATGCGATCAGTTTAACGACAAAGAGCTCTCAAAGGCACGTCACAATCTTATCAGGTCCTATTGCTGGTAATTTTTGTGTTGGCATGTTGTTACGTAATATTCCGGCAAGATTGTAGTTCATTCTTCAGCATTGCTCGGAGCAGTGCTTTATACAAGCAACAATCTAATCTTTCAGATTTACTTTGCTTTTGCAGATGGCATCCATGGGGATTATATCATCGAATATACCTTTCGGATTAGGCGTCGTTCTACTTCTCCTTATCGCTCACCCGTGCATAACTAAGCTCCTGCTAGTCGTTGAATGAGCATCCTGCACTGGGTTGATTTTTTTTTTCTGACTTTCTCCTTTCTTGACACCACATGGCATTAATGGATAAATCAGCATTTATTCCTATACAAAGCTTTTGAATGTGGTTAGAATTAAGAACACATAAAACTGCCTCAAGAACTGTAATATTCCCGGCCTCCTCATTTTACCGTTTCTAAGTAAACCAATTTATTTCAGACGGTGTTTGATAAATGTACGTTGATTAACTATATTAAAGGTGATTACGATAAGACTGGTCCAGCGAAGACTCAATCTATAGCTCAGACATCGAATCTATGACAACACAATGACAACTGCACACCGACACTAGTGAAGCTCAGATAGCAAACTACGTATACCATATAACCTTGTTTGGATTACAAAGAACGTAAATAAAGATTTCATAAGACAATCATAATCAACGTTGCAACCACGCTGAATTTAAGAGCCTCCAATACGTTATAATTTTGAACATTTGCCGACGCGTGTGCTCAAATTGTGGCAGAAAAAAAAACACCGTTGCCAGGATCTGAATTGTGACTGAACACATGGATTCACAAGGGTGCTGTCTCGTTTAAAAAATTACGGTGATGTATGACGATTGGCTCTACTTGCCTGCAACGACTAGAAGTGTAAACAGAAGGAAGTATATCAGTTAAGGACGGATAAAACGAATATTATATAATATATATTTGTAATACCTGCACATCCTTCATGAGAACAGAAGAGGGAGTAGTTTTAAGTTGCGAAAAGCAAATTTAAAGGGGAATTTCAACATAAATGATATATTTTAATCTGTAATGAACGTGGTTGATATCTCTAATTTACGGTCAGTGAGGGTGATATAAAGGGGTGCACTTACTGTTGTTTGGGTGGTTAATTTGACAAAGGGCAGAGGGTGTATACAGAACGTAAGTAGATGGAGTTGGGATGGAATGACTAGAACAAGTTTATCTGTTCATGGTAGGCTGAAGTTACCCATTTCGTCGAGGTACTTTGTTTGGACTTTAAGAATAATGACGTTTGCTCAATTCGTTTTTGTGCAATGAAATATTGAAGCAATCTGAAGCCGACGTAGACTCAACTAAAAGTTTAGAATTTATTTGTGCAATTTATCTCTTCAACATGGTCTGCAATGGTTGGTTATTCTGCTAAAGACAACACCAACCTCCTAGCTTTGGACGTTATAAAAACAAATCAACTCCGTTTTATTTTTAGTGCGAAATCATATGAAGTAATTTCTGATCACCCCATCTTTGCCTCTGAGTCTTACAAGCACCTGAATCTTTTGATCTGAGGAAGTAACTTATGTCCGGTCGCGTCATATCTGTCAACTTTCAGATGACTGGCTGTGTTGAGGAACAAAGAAGTAATATAGGATTGCAAAGATTAAGAAACGGGTTTGACGGGGACTTGGAGAAACAAAGGGTTTCGTTGCAAATCCACAGTGAACAGACCACTGGCATGCTGGTCCTATATCTGTTTCTTTTTGCTGCAGCGCTTCTGATAGGTAAGCTTTTCAACATTTTCACAATCGTCTTCCTCACCGTGGTATACAGGATGATTTATCAATATATGCCAATAATGCATTATTGACCCATTGGTAGGAAAGGACTTGGGATAACGAAAGCAATATGGATCCAAATCTCCTTCAAATAGTAATAGAATGTTTAGTTTGTATTGTGACGCAACAACAGGCGAATCCGCCTCACTCCTTGGAGCGGAAGCATTTTCTTTCTTA
Source organism: Mobula hypostoma (assembly GCF_963921235.1). NCBI lineage: Eukaryota > Metazoa > Chordata > Chondrichthyes > Myliobatiformes > Myliobatidae > Mobula > Mobula hypostoma. The sequence goes on from NC_086106.1 coordinate 23,081,212, forward strand.
TCCTCCTGCGATATAAAAGGGACGAGAAATCGCTAATGCAGGCTATTGGAAGTTTTTACAAAATGAAAATTTTGTTTAGCCTTTTCTGCCATCCCTGCTAATTTATACGGGAGAAATACTTCGACGACACATTGTAATCCCCATTTGTTGCCCCCGGACAGTACTAAACACCACGGTGTGCTTCGGGAGTATGCAAGCAGAATTTTGATATTCCTTGATAATAATTTGAAATTATTGTTTGACAATAACAGGACATTCCAGAGGCGATGCCGTTTATCAGCAACCTGCTGTCGCCACAGTCGCCGAAGGGGAAGCTGCAGTGCTAAACTGTAACTATAAAGCTGGAAGCACGGACAACCCTGTATTAATCTGGTACCGCCAGTATCCCGGAGGTTCTCTGGAGTTATTGTTGCTCCGTACCAAATTCGATGGCCAACGAGATAATATTCTCCGACAACGGTTCACGGCGCAGCTGAATGATTCGAGCGGAACGGTCCCACTGACAGTATTCGAAACACATCTCGGAGACACTGCCATGTATTATTGTGCGTTGAGGCTCACAGGGATACAGAACTGGACTGAACCTGTACAATAACTACTTGAGTTTTCTAGAGGCAGCTGAGTGTAACTGCAATTTTCTGAGCATCTTTATTACTTGGAGATCCCGACATATACCCAAATAACAATATATTTCATGATATTATTCTCCAACAGATTGTGTCACCTTAATCATGTTACTGCTCAATCTGTTCAAATGCGCATTCGGTTACCAAAATCCCGTCTAAAATCAGGTATACGACCAAAGAAACAACAACCTCTCATTGTATTTTTATCACTATTTCGAAGAACCTATTTACCTTCAATCGGGGAGGATGCCCACTGTGGAGTGCAAAGTTGTTTATTTTCCAGTAGCACTTACGTTGAAATCTCACGGTTTACGTAATTTATTATTACTTGCAGTTTCTAATATGTCAATTTATTGTTATATTTGTTTTTGCAGCTGAACATTTCCTTTCAGAGCGATACTGTCGCGCCCTCCTTTGGCTTACTAGATACCAGCAACCTGACATCGCCGGATTGTGACACCACTCTAAGAAATAGATGCGTGTACTGGTACAGGACGAAATTGCACTTTAATTTGCAGTCCACCCTTGATAATACCACAGAGACAATCGAGGAAGATGCCGTTTACAGAGCAATCGTTATGACTTGTTTCCTCAGAATTGCTCATCAATCGTTGAATTGTATTTTGGAGTCGAGAGGGAATGTTGCAGTAATATCGGGCCCTGTTCAGACCCCACTTAGAGCACGGTGCTGAGTTCTGGTCGCCTCACTACAGGAAGAATGTGGATGTCACATAAAGAGTGCAGATGAGATTTACCAGGATGTTGTCTGGATTGGGGAGCATGTCTTATGAAAACAGGTTGAGTCAACTCGGCCTTTTCTCCTTGGAGAGACGGAGGATGAGAGGTGACCTGACAGATGTGTATACGATGATGAGAGGAATTCATCTTGTGGATAGTCAGAGACTTTTTCGCAGGGTTGAAATGGTTGCCACAAGAGGACACATGTTGAAGGTACTCGGGAGTAGGTACAGAGGAGATGTCAGTGGTAACTTATTTTTTTAACTCAGAGAGTGTTGAGTGCGTGAAATAGGCTGCCGGCCATCGTGGTGGAGGCGGATACGATAGGGTCTTCGAAGAGACATTTGGATAGGTACATGGAGATTAAAAAAATAGAGGGTTATGCTTAAGTCCAGCCATCTCTAAGGTAGGGACATGTTCAGCACAACTTTGTGGGCCAAAGTGCCTGTATTGAGCTTCATGTTGCCTATGTTTCCATGTTTCTATAAAATGGCACAGCTGACATCTCACGTTTGAGGAAATCACTTTAACATCAGTCATGACATCATTCAAAAGGACTCTGAGTGTTACGTAACAGAAAAAAAACTAGGGGAAATGTAAAGATGAATGGGTAACATGAACACAGAAGGATATTTTTCGATAAATTATATATTAATGGCAAGGCCTGCCAAAGTGTCAGTGATATCAGCAGTCGAAATCCCGTGACATGTATGCTATACTATTAGCTGTAGAGTTCCTGCTAACATTATATTATATCCGACGTAAACAAAGTGTTGTTTCGGGTTACTGAGTATGCTATAATATTAATCCTGAATATTCCGAATTCCAAAGGTGCTGTACTGCTTTAACAACAATGGATTTCACTAAATTTACATCCGACACCATCTCAACGGAATTGTTCTCGGATTAGTGAAACTATTGGGCCTCGTTAATTAGAGCCGGCTACGTAAATCCATGAGCACTGCATTTGCCATGGGCACTGATGCACTGTATTTGCAAATAGTTGTCTTACGTAAAGTCGTTAAGCATTACATTTTGTACTTAAGACTGTAAGTTTATTTTGACTAGCACGATTTTCAACTTTCAATTGTTATTTAAAGCGTAATGCTGATTAACTCTGGCTGCAATGTCGTTTTTGTTTCGAGAATAAATCAATCCCGGTGTTGCTCTTTCTAGCCACTGATGATCTGTCAGAATTTAATTCAAGTGATTTTTTTCTTCAATATCTACATTGTCGCTTCTCCGCAATAGGGGTCAATCATTTCTCAGCACTGTAAATTGCAAAAGTGTGTTATGAACAAATATTCTTGGGAGTTGGTTGTCGTCGTTATGTCGCATTTGGAATTTCCAATTGACGGACGATTTTACTGCACGCCGCTCTGTACCATTTGGGAAATCATGTACTTGGCAGGTTACAGCAGTGGCTTCCCTTTGTCTTCGGCCGGCTGAGTTTAAAGAGATCAGAACCTCTCTTCTTGGTAGATTATCTGCTTGCAAAGCAACCATTGTCTTCCAAGGTCGTAGCTCTTCCGCCTTCCCCACTAGACGCCTGCTGGATCCGCCGTTGGTCAGCACTCGTAACCCCCAGCAAGGGCCCCTTACTAAGTGTTACCAGTCTGCTCAGCTGGACTTGGGGAGAATCGCAAGGGAATGATCGACCACACCCTTAGGCCAATTAAAGGCCCCTCTACCCATTTTTGGGAGTTACGATCTTAATTAAATTACTTTTCCCTTATGGAATGTTTACTGCTGTAATCTCAATTATCGATGGAGTTCTCCTTTTTTTTTGTTTCTTTTATGTCTCAACCATTCATCTTCTGTTCAGCTGCTCAGCGAGATAATTCGGGCACCGGTACCATTTGGGCAGTGGTCAAAAAGGGAGACAGGGCTGAGGCGAAGAAGATGAAAAATGCGTCGCTTTGAGTTGTAGAAATAAATCTTATACCAGGTCACGTCCTCCTCAGTCCGACCTCGCAGTTGCCAGCTGGTTCTGCCCGAGAAACATCGGAGAATTGCGTTAATGTCAGTTCATGATAATTCTAGATATTTTGGGGGTGGAAAAGACCTATGGATTACTCAGAGACCGGTTTTGCAGGCCGGGAATGAAATCAGAGGTCCAAGAATACTGCAGGTCGTGCATTTGATGCATACGGCAGAAATGCTTCTTACGGAGGCAGCCCGCTTGTCCAACCTGCAGACTGCGGGTCCTCTGGACCTGATGTGTATGTATTTCATGTCACAAGAACCTGATCCCAGCAACAGGAAAAACGTTTTAGTCATTATCGACCACTACCCAACATATGCTCAGGCTTTTCCTGCTAAGGACCAGAGGGGAACCGCGGTGGCAAAAGTGTTAGGGGAGAAGTATTTAATCTATTATGGCAACCGCAGGCGGATACATAGTGATCAAGGACGGAATTTCGAGAGCAGACTCATCCATGAGTTAGTGGGACTGCTTGAATTGGAGAAGCCCTATCACACCCAGAGTGATCCCCAGCCAGAAAGGTTTAATCGGACGTTGCTAGACATGCTCGCGACCCCGGAGATCAGCAAGAATAGCAGGTGGAGTCAACATATTGGACATTTGGTGCACAGTTACAACTGCACACGAAATGAAGCTACTGGGTACTCACTATACTACCTGATGTCCGGGCGCGAGGCGAGGTTTCTCTTTAACCTTTGCTTTGGACTGATGAGGGTGACTTCCCATTGAAGACATGTAAAGTATGTGTCTGACATGAGATGCGCTGTAATGTGCTAATGAATGAGCTGGGATCGCGGCTGCCAATCAGAATCAAGGGAATAAGAGGAGATATGATCAACAGGATGATGTTCTCCCAACTCCTGCCGGGTAATAAGAGTCCACATAAGGAATCTGGGACGACCTGGAAAGCATAAGTTCGCTGATCGCGGGACGGCTCTGCCCTATGTGGTGGAGAGTCGGGTGAAAAACATATTAGTTTTTCCGGTGAAACCAAAGTATGGATATGGGCCTGTCAAGATTGTCCAACGGAATCACCCTTTGCCCCAGAGTCAAGAGATGCAGGTGGACCCAGAGCCGGACTTGGACACTACACCTAATAAGAGGATCCTGTGGAAAGGCGGGGCGACTACAGGGCCCCCAACAGTCTAATTGATGTCGGTCCCCACACCTGAAAGCGTTATTAATCCCGTTGATGAGGACATGGATGTGTGCTATATGCTGTATATCGCTAACTCCCAATTAATTTGAGGAAGAGACTCTGTGACTAGGTGGGAAGCATGGGTTTACCCAAATGCAAGACACAAACACGTCTTGTGAGGTTAACTAAATTGTGTTTATTGCTCGTTACAAGGACTGCAAAGCAGAAACGGGAATAGTGTAATGGACAAGGACTCAGGCCCTGGAGTAGGCTAAGACTAAGGGGCTGGTCTAAGACTCGGAACACCGATCTCGGAGCCAGGACTCGGAACACGGACCCCGGAGTCAGGACCTGATACTTGAAACCTCCAGAGCCATGACTTGAAACCTGAAACTTCCAGAGCCAGGAATTGATACTTGAAACCTCCAGAGCCAGGACTTGCGGCTAAAATATCCATTCAGAAGGTTCAAAGGAACATCAAAACAAGCCTGGTGCATTTTGGAAACAAGTCCTGCTGACAGATGAAGTCAAAACCGAACGTTTTGGCCGCAATGAGCAAAGGTATCCTTGGGGGAAAAAGGTTGCAAAATTTCATGAAATTAACCCCTATCCAATTGTTAAGCACAAACATGCATCGATCATGCTTTGGGCTTCTGTTGCAACCAATGGCACGGGGAACTTTTACTGGTAGAGGGAAATATGAAGTCAAATGAATAACAAAACATTCTGGAAGCAAACTTCGCACCGTCTGTAAAAAAGCCGAAGATGAAAAATGGATAATGAACCAAAATACATCTCAAAATCCACAATGGACGACCTCAAGAGACGCAAGGAGACGGTTGTGCCATGGCCCTCACTGTCTCCTGATCTAAAATCAACGAGAATCTAGGATAGACTTCAAAAGAGCAGTGCATGCAAGACGGCCCAAGAATCTCACCGAACTAGAAGCTGCTTGCAAGGAAAAATAGGTGAAGATCCCCCACACAACAATTGAAAGGTACTTGCCAAAGGGGATGTTACTAAGTACTGCCATGCAGGGTGCCCAAACTTTTGCTTGGGGTCCTTTTCTTTAGTTATTTTGAAAGTGTAAAAAACGGAAATAATAGAAGTTTTCTTGATAAAAAATATTAAAGAAATGTGTCACTTTCACCTTCATGCCTTTTGGAAATCAGTTCATCTTTTACACGCTTAGCTATTCACAGTAACAGAAATTTTGACTGGGGTGCCCAAACATTTGCATGCCACTGTATTCTCGTTTTAGTCTGCTTAGAACATTTTGTTTTCATTTATGTTTTTTTTTTCACCACTTATTTTGACCTTAACTGCTGAATAGACAGTTGCAGTGAATTTCTTTTTTTTTTTTTGAAATGTGTATAATAACTGGAAAAGTGATAAAAATCACAAATTTACTACTGACAAATGATATCGGGGTATAATAACATATATGATCACCATACAACAACAGGATATAGTAGAAGAATTAGGTCGTTTGGCGCATCCTGTCCAGTCTGCCAATTCGTCATGCTGCTGCCCAGTCTATCCGCATCTCCCTGTATCCGTTCATGGAATGTTCATATGCTCCCCATATTCCGGGTAATTGAAGCGCCGAAACCTGGGCACATGCCGCTGTTCTTTCGGTACTAAGACATGTATCAAGCAATTTGTGTCGGTCCAATTTCTGATGACCGCCATGGATCAATAGTTGAGCAGATGTATATAGTAGCAGGTTTTGAACCCTGTGACATTTCAGATTGCAGGGACATTGTCAGTATTGCTTTGCTCATTGTAAACAGCCGTATAACTAGCTACAGCTGTATACGCCCACGTGTTTCTTCTTTTTTTTTCAATCAGCTACATCCAACGTGTCAGCGGAAACAACAGGTTTGATTGTTTGCGTTTTTGTGAAGGTGTAGAGCTGACTGAGCCAATGTGAGCGTGAAACCAGAACGATACGTGGCGGAATTCGAAACAAGAGCCCCGGTGATGCTGAAAGTAAAACACCGACTATTTCTGTCCAATAGAACAGTAAATCGTCTGGCATATCGGAAGATTGTTCCTCGAAATCAGTGCTGAGCTTCTTTATTTGAAATTTTGGTGCTGTCTTGGGAAACTGAGTGCACCAGAAAGCAGAACCACGGTCATAAACTGCGGAATAGGTGCAGCTGAGCGTTATCGTTTGTCCTTCTTCAGCTGTCTGTTCAGACAATTTCTGGGATACTGGTTCCTCGCTACAAGCCCCTGCAAGAAAATACGACACGGTTAGCACTGTGAGCGTAAATCACAGCCACATGGAGCATGGATTCTTATTTTCAGACCATCTTGGAAGCAGGATTATTACTATCATGACCAGATGTTGCGAAGCAAATCCTGTTGTCTTGAAGGCAGATAACTTAAGGTGCTCATGTTTTTATATAAGAACATTGCTAAAAAGGGGCAGTTTTATTTGGCTGAGAAATGGCGTTCTCTTCGTTCAGGATTGGCGTTTCACAAAATTAAGACAGGGTTGGCACAAATCAACTTCGTCTACGTCATTTGATGTACGTAATTATGCGGTGCATTAATATATTTAACGAACCACAAAATATCGGATGAAATCAGAAGTAGCTGGAGTGTAAGTACAGCTAATTTACATTTCGCACTTTTACTATGGTCATGAACATGAGGAGATGCCGCATGAAGGATCTCTCTCTCTCTCTCTCTCTCTCTCTCTCTCTCTCTCTCTCTCTCTCTCTGTCTCTCCACCCCCCCCCCCGCCACACACACACACACTCCACGCCACGCACTCACACATATCACACATATAATATGAGAAGAAAACGTAAAAAACGTAATTCCTGGGACCTTGTCATGTTGTGTTAGCTTAGTTGTACTATTATATACCTCACGGATACCGTGTGACTCTCTTATGAGGATGATGTGATGGTCTTTCTATTGTAAGGTACAGAAATGTTGGGGCGGTAGTTTCACCAATCGTTACCAGCTCTATTGATGTACCTTTTCAGTACTATTAGAGAGTGTAGTCGGGAACCTGAAGGAGTCGTTCGGGGGTTTTGGTGAACCGACCATTACTGAATTCGTTGAAGTAATAGTGATTTGCATGAGATTACTTCCGCTAAAAGCTGCAGAAAAAGTTATGCAGTACCTAGTCTACGGAGGAAATACGTCAGTGCCTTCAAACCGTTTTATTACGGTCGTCGTGAGTCCTGCTGACAAGGCAGGTTTCGGCTGGGATCGACAGTAACGTGGAGTCTTCGAGGAATACTTTACTTCATGAACATCTCTCTTAGTTAACTGTATAAATTTCTTGGACTTTCAGATTTACCATTCCAATTACTATGTTCTCATTTAGCACTTTAAGACTGTTCGCCTTTACCACTTTAAGAACTAGCACTGATTTGTGGTTTGTTCCAGTTAATTGGCCGCATAACAGTTTACTTCCGGTTGAGGTTTTCGCTTGTTAATCTTTTTTTAACTAATTTTGAGCAGAGTTTAGTAAATGTTTATTCGTTTATGAAACCTGACTCATGTATTGTTGCCGTTCACGTGACATAAACGGGGGATCGACGGGATGCTCCGATTCTGAGCTCAAACGCTTGTTTATTTATCAACCTGATTTGGAAAAGGGAAATACTCGATTATGTTATTTGATTGGTATGTGGGTGGTATTCGGCAGCAATGGCTATTGACGACTTTATGAAGTCGCTAAACCTGGAGTTTTTAGCCTAGGCGAATAAGGGTGATATATCCGAGATTGCTGGAAGATTGGAACTTAAAGAAATTGCGAAGGTTACAGCAAAGCCCGTAATTCAGAGAAAAATTGAGGAACGTTACATACATTTGGGTGTTTTTGATGAAGCGGAGTAAAGCAGCGTCCAGTTACACCTGAGCAGGTAGCGTTAGAAAAGCATAGAGTAGAATTTGTTTTAAAACAGAAACAATTAGAAGCTGACTTGGAACGGTGCTTGTTAGAAGCTGTAAATAAATAGAGGACTTTTAAATAAGAGAAACCAATAAAAGGAGGGAGTTTGAGCTACAAAGGGAGGAATTAAATTCCGAGATTCAGGCTTCTGGTTCTAAGAAACAGGTGTGTTGCTAGTCGAGGGGTTATTTTGGCTCCTCAATTTAATGAAGCAGAAGTGGACAAATATTTCCAACATTTCGAAATGTTTGCTCTCAGTTTAGACTGGCCGAAAGAGAGATGGTCAGTGATCTTACAAAGTGTAACGAAAGGCAAAACACAACATGTTTATGGAGCTTTCAATGCTGAGCAAGCACTGGATAATGATATTGTGAAACAGCATATATTGAAAGCGTATGAAATGGTTCCGGAAGCATATCAAGAAATATTCAGAAATTTGAAGATATCTGTGAAAAAAACATACGTAGGATTTGCCGACGAGAAATCTGTGTGTTTTGAGAGACAGGTTTCCTCTGAAAATGTGAATGGGGAGTATAAGAAATTTAAAAAAAAATTGATATTACTAGAATAAAATTAAAAGGAGCATTCCTGTTGAAGTGAGAACATACTTAAATGAAAGGGACACTGCTACATTGCAGGAGAATGCTAAATTAACTCATAACTATGCTTTAATTCATAAGAATACATTTTTTTCTCCCGGTAGGATTTTTTAAAAGGGGGGAAATAGCACACAGAGCTACGGTAAACCAGAAATTAAATCTAAAGTTAGTGAGAAAGGTAAGGATGAAGGGAGACATGTGAAGGAAGGACATTTTGGTCTTATTTGTAATTATTATACGGGGAGACTTCCGGTAGCGCTCATGGAGTGAAGTCGCGTTCTTGACTCGCTCCATTACCTCTGAGTTTTTTCTCTCTATGGTCAGCTATACTTTAATTAACTATTAAGGCATCAATTTTTACAATACTTTGAATTAAACTGAATTCTCTGACAATTGGATGGAACTTAGATCTGCTATGTCTAAGAACGGGAAAGACGGCAAGGATGGTAAACCTCCGGTTAAACCGAAAGCTACGGATCTCCCTCCGACTGAATCACCGGTGACTTTGGAAGCTATATCGGAGTTAATTCAGAGGGAAATTTCAACCTCTGTTAGGGAGATGATTCGTACAGAAATTATGGGCTTTGTTAAAGACCTGATTCATATGGAAATCTCAACTAAGTTCCAGAAAATTGCCGATTTAATTGATAAGATGCAAACATGTATTGCGGAACATCAGTCGGCTATATCTGGTCTTCAAAAATCCGCGCAACAAAGTGAGCTTAAGATGGGGAAAGTCGAAGAAACAATTAATGTAATGAAGAAGAAACTTGACTTTTTGACTTTTAAAAACTCTGACTTGGAATCTAGAATGCGACGGCAGAATTTACGAATGATTGGCGTCAGGGAAGCCGTGGAAGCTAACAACCCTATGAAATATTTCTCCCAACTTTTAAAAGATGCATTCCCTACTGTATTTCCTGACCAACCACCGCTACTGGATCGTGTTCACAGAATCCCATCATACTCGTCTAGGTCAGATAGACCTAGGCATGTTATCTTACGTTTTCATTACTTTCAAGATAAGGAGAGACTGTTTCGATTCGCTCGATCTAAAGGTTTCATTGATTTTTCGGATCTTAAGTTCCGATTCGTGGAAGATTTCAGTAAACCAATCTGGGACCAACGGGTCCGTTACAGATCCGTGATGTCGGAATTCTATAAGATGGATTTAAGACCAGCGCTGCTGTACCCTGCACGTCTAAGGATTCGCATGTTAGATGGAGCTCTTCGTTTTTTTGATTCTCCATCGGATGCCCAGAGTTATCTGGATCAACTTTCATCTTCAACATCTTAATTGCCTTTTTTTAATTTTCTCCGTTGATCGGAGGCTGTGAATTGGTTGGTTTTAACTTTTCTGTGCCCTATTTGGGCAGAAAAGTTTACTTTCGATTTCTTAATATGGCTGCTAAACTTTCTTTTTAACTGCGTCATTTCTTTCTTTTCCCAGGGGATTCTGGGTGGTTACTTCCCTTTTGTCATCTTACGTATTTCCTGTGCGGCCTTAAATTTTGTAGTTTTTTTTAAATTTTATTCTGTTTTGCTTTTTATAATCATTTTATGTTAATAATCCTATTTTTTTTGTTGCTGTGTCTATTCATGAGTTTGAGGTTTATTGTGGTTTTTTTTAATATATACTTTCCGGCTTTTGTTCTGTTCTGTGTGTATTTTAATTGAGCTAACTTTTTTTTACTTATTTTTTACTGTTTTACAATTAGCTGATCCTTTTCATATTTATACCTTTTTTTTAGGGAGCGTATACCGGAAGTCATGGGGGTAGTTTTAGCGCTTGCTTCTTTCTGGCGGGTCTGCTTTAGATTTCGCCTTGGGGTCCTGGGGTGGGGGGCGGTGGGAGGGGCTTCACGTTTTAGTTTGTTTCTCTTTGGGCTATATACATTATTGAAGTATTGGTTACGTCCTTTTCCCCGGTATCTTTTGTATGTTCTGTTTCCTCTCCGGGTCTGTGGGTCGCGCCTATTGTCAATCCTCCTTGTTATGGGTTGACTTTAGGATTTATGGAGTCTATTATTAATTTTGTCTCCTGGAATACTAATGGTCTTAATCATCCTATTAAAAGGAAAAAAGTTTTTAAAGTGTTCCGGAGACTTAAAGCACAAATTTTATTTTTACAAGAGACCCATGTACGGAGGGGGGACAGACTACGTTTTTTCAAATTTTGGAAGGGACAACAATTTCATTCGAACTCCAATGCTAAGATTCGAGGCGTCTCTATCTTTATAGACTCCTCAGTTACTTTTATACAACAGGATATTATCTCTGATCCGAATGGTAGATTTTTATTGGTTAGTGGTTTATTATTTAATAAAAAAGTAGTTTTGGTTAATGTTTATGCTCCTAATATGGATTGTCCGGAATTTTATAAATCATTGTTTGATCAGTTTCCGAATTTGAACGAGTTTTCATTGATTTGGGGCGGAGATCTTAATACCTGTTTATCTCCAGCTTTGGACCGTTCGGCTCCTTTACGGACTTTACCTAATAAATCTGCAAATTTGATTAATTTTTTCCTTTCTGATTCTGGGTCGACGGACATTTGGCGTTTTCTGCATCCTCAGGAAAAAGATTTTTCCTTCTTTTCACATGTTCATCATTCCTATTCAAGAATTGATTATTTTTTCATTGATTCTCGTCTCATTTCTTCAGTGATTAAATGTGATTATGATTCTATAACCATTTCGGATCATGCTCCACTTAAGCTTTCTATTAAAATTATGGCCAATATACCAAACAATAGACAATGGCGTTTTAATTCGCTGTTGCTTCAGGACTCGGACTTTGTTAATTTTATGAATGAACAGATTGAGCTTTTTTTTACAATTAACCATACAGAAGATATTTCGGTTAACACTCTTTGGGACACTTTTAAAGCCTATATTCGGGGTCAGATTATTTCGTATTCCGTTGCTTTGAGGAAGAAACAGAAGCAGGAGGAGATGGTAATTGTGGACAAGATTAAAGAAATTGATAAGAAATATGTAATTATTATACGAAACCCAGACATGTAATAGCTACATACATCAAAGTTGCTGGTGAATGCAGCAGGCCAAGCAGCATCTATAGGAAGAGGCGCAGTCGACGTTTCAGGCCGAGACGCTAACCGTTTCCGGTTGAAGAAGAAAGAGAAGGAAGCAGTCCCAGATGCCTGTGTGAAGCATATGGAAACACCTTTAAATCCACAGAGTTTGATAAATACCAGTGAAGATTTGTCAGAGTGTGATCAAGTTAAAAGAGGATAAGAACATTTTATAATGGAAGGATTTGTATCCATGAAAGAGGAATCCAATCCTGTACCAATGAAAATACTTAGAGATACTGGAGCTTCTCAATCACTAATGTTAGACAGTCCTCTAAAGTTGAGTGATAAGTCTACCATTGGTGAGGTAACCTATGTAAGAGGAGTTGGGAGTGTCCTTGTGGCGGTACATTTAAGATCAGGGTTAGTTACAGGGCTTGTTAAAGTAGGACTACAACCCAGTTTACCTGTGAATGATTTTTCTATTTTGTTAGGGAATTACTTATCAGATGGACTGTGTTTTTTTTTCCCTGAAGTGCATTTGACAATAAAGCTCAATTCTGAGGAACCACAGAGGGATTCTAACAGATTCTTCCTGTATTGCAACCCGAGTTATGGCCAGAAAGCCTGATGTACAGGATGAGTTTTTTACCCTTAACTGTTCAAGTCGGAATGCAAATTTTGAGGATGTGTCAGAAACATTCTTGCTTTCGTTATTTGATCATGAAATTGGAAGTAAATCTGACCATGAAGATTTGTCTTTATCTAGGAAGGAGATGATAGCAGAGCAGGGTGGAGATTCTCAGATAGTTAAATTAAAGGAACAAGCTCTTCCAGATAGTGAAATTGAGAATGTGTCAGTAGGATATTATTTTGAAAAGGGTGTATTAATGAGAAAGTAGAGATCACCTACAATTCCTGCAAGTGAAGAATAGGAAGTTAATCACCAGGTAGTAGTTCCTATAGTTTATCGAAGTGATATTTTAACTATGGCTCATAGTATGCCTTTGGGTGGTCATCTATGTGTAAAGAAACTATGAACAAGTTTTTAAAACATTTTCACTGGTCTAGTCTGAGAAAGGATGTGGCGACATTTTGCAGGACGTATCATAATTGATAAATTGTGGGTAAACCTAATCAACTTACTTCAGTGACCCACTGCAACTGATTCCAGCATTTGCTGAGCTGTTTTCCAAAATTATCATAGATTGAGTAGGCCCATTGCCAAAAAAACTAAATTTGGACATAAGTATTTGCTGACCGTTATGTGCACAGCATTTAGGTTTCCAGAGGCAATACTCTTAGGAATGTAACAGTCAAAACTGTGACAAAGGATCTTATAAAATTATTTACTTATTCTGGGTTCCCTCAGGAAATACAGTACAATCCGTTCAAAGTAGTACTTTTTTTTTTGTTTTGTCTGGATTGTTTCAGCGATAATTTATAAACTGGGAGCAAAGCAGATTACCTCATCTGCATATAATCCAGAATTGCAAGGAGCGTTGGAGGTATTCCATTCCACCAGTAAAACTATGATTAGGACGCATTGTATGAAAAATCAAAATGACTGGGATGATGGCGTACATTCACTGTTTTTGCAGTACCAGAAGCAGTACATGATTCATTAAGTTTTAGTCTTTTTGAACTTGTATTTGTGCATAGAGTTCGAGGACCTTTGGCCTTGTTGATAGAACAGTGGGTTATGAAAAAGGTACACACTAATTTGCTGAATCATGTTTTGAAATTCAGAGAAAGGTTACATAAAGCTTGTACCACTGGCAAGGAAAATTTCAAATTTGTTATGATAAGGAAGCTAGGATGAGGTTATTTAAGCTTGGAGATAAAGTGTTGCTTCTTTTCGCTCTTCAAATGAACTAATTGCAAGCTAAATTTCATGGTACTTATCAGATTAAATCTGAAGTAAATTAGGTAGATTACGTGATAAAAACTCCAGATCGAAGAAGGCCAATACAGCTGTGTCATATAAATATGATAAAACCGTATTATGAGAAACAGGCTGCTATTATCACTGTTGTGGTCAATAATGAGTCTGACCTTTCTAAAAACCTAATGGATGATTCATCTGAAACTAATATGAAATCCAACGTTATTTCTGCCAGGTTACCAAATTCAACAATTCTAGAAAATATTCCTGAGAAATTAGCTCTTTTGCAGCCAGAGCAGAAAAAAACGGATGTAACAGTTAATTTTAAAATATAGGAATTTATTTCCAAACGTTCCTCGAAGAACCACCGCCGGCTCCCATGATGTAGAGATTGCAGATGCAAAACCCATAACACAACATCCGTATCGGATCAACAGTGAAAAATGTGAACTCGCTGAATAGAAATGAAGTATATGTTAGAGAATAATATTATTGGACATTCAAATTTCAATTGGAGATCACCGTATGTTGTGGTGCCTAAGCCAGACAATGGTGTTCGATTTTGTACAGATTACAGGAAGGTGAATGTTGTGACAAAAAAAAAAAAAACGCTGCATATACAGTCCTGAGGGTAAAAGATTGTGCAGATAAAGTTGGAAAAACAAAATTCCTTAAAAAGATTGATTAGTTAAAAGGTTATTGGTGTGTTCCATTGACGGATAGAGGTAGAGAGATTTTGCATTTGTAACTGCATCTGGGCTATATGAATATAATGTTCTTTCATTTGGGGTGAAGAGTGCACCCGGAACTTTCCAGCGGATGATTAATATTGTGATTCATGGGTTAAAAGATACAGATGGCTATATTGATGATTTTGTTACAGGAAATAATACTTAGAAAGCACATATTGCTGCGGTGGAGAAACTATTTGAGACACTTTCAAAAGCTAACCTAACTATTAACTTAGCTAAAAGTAAATTTGGTCATGCCACGGTGACCTACCTCGGTTATGCAATAGGTCTGGGCACAGTTAAAGAAAATGGTTAAAGAAATATACCATACTCCAATTTAGTAACAAAGTTTGATGTTACGGGAGTATAATATTTTGATAAACCATATTAAAAGTAAAGACAATGTGATTGCTGATTGTCTATCTAGATGTTAAACGTACAATGTAATTTTTTATGGAGTGATATTTTAACACTTGTAACACTCCTACTGTATATTGGTTTGCAAAATGCTGTATGATAATACTGTGGATATCGTGTGAGCTGTAGATTTTATACATTTGTATTTTTTTTGTCAATAGTTAATTGTTGAAATTTTGCTCCTGAAATACCTTTTTTTTTGGAGGAAGGTGTTGCATACCTCATGGATATGTTGTGACTGTCTTATGAGGATGAGTTAATAGTCTTCCGGAGGTCACATGATGTTAATTTTCCCATCGATGTGAGGTCACGTGATGACCTGCTCTCAACAGGTATATATAAGGGTAGACCGCTGGTGACGCAGTTAGTTTTACCAGTTGACTTTTAAGTATAGTTCGTCAGTTACTCCGTATTGCTGTTTGTTTGTTTGTTTTTTATGACGCAGTTTCGTTTTAAAACAGAGTTTTACTTTCTATTAACAACACACATCAACGTTGCTGGTGAACGCAGCAGGACAGGCAGCACCTCTAGGAAGAGGAACAGTCGACGTTTCAGGCCGAGACCCTTCGTCAGGACAATTTTCCTTTCTATTGTAAGGTACAGAAGTGTTGGGCCTGTAATTTGACCAATCGCTACCAGGTTTGTTGATGTGTCTTTTCAGTAATATTGGAGAGTGAAGACGGGAACCTGAAGTAGTCGTTCGGCGGTTTTGAAGGTGATCAACCATTAATGAATTCGTTTAAGTAAGAGTGATCTGCATGAGATAACCTCTGCTTAAAGCAGCAGGAAAGGTTGTGCTGTATCTAGTCTGCAGAGGAAAAAGGTCAGTGCCTTTAAACAGTTTTATTTCCATCGCTTGATTCCGGCGGACAAGGCAGTTTCGGGCTGGGATCGGCAGTAATGCCAAGTCTTGGATGTATTCTTTACTTCAGGAAAGTCTCTTCTAATTGACTGTATAAATCTTTTGGACTTTCAAATTTACCATTCAAAGAACTGTATTCTAATTTACCACTTTAATCTGATCGCATTTACCGCTTTCAAAATTAGTACTGAGTGGCAGCTTGTTAAATGGTCGCATATCAGTTTACTTTCGGATAAAGATTTCGTTTGTTTATCTTTATACTAATGTTGATCGGAGTTTAATAAATGTTTATTTGTTTATCAGACCTGACACATTTCTATATTCATTGTTGCCGGTGTCCTGACAGTCAGTCGATAGCTTCCTGTGCTGTGCCGGTCATGATTGACTTGTTGGAAATATACAGCATCTCTTTCCTATTGGTCGCCTTGCGTTTGTCTGCAGGACACTCATTTGCACAGTGATGTCTCGAGCAGCGCTGAATAACTATTCAAAAATTAATCTTTAGAGCTAGGGGAGCAGACGAGCTCGCTTAAGGATGCATCAAGCTTGCAAAAGAGGTAGCTTTGTCGTTTGTGTAACGTGGGGGTCTTCGACATTTGCTCCATTCCTTCACTGGTTATAAACGAATGATTGAAGTGCTTATTCACTATCAATGTCTTCTGTTTCGCTCGTCAAACCTCTGTTAGGTTTTCACAGTAGATACATGCAATGATCAAAGAAACCTGCAACGATTGTGTGCTAAATATATTCTATATTGAAAAATACAGAAATATTCAGGAAATCGGAATGTAATGCGAAATGCAAGAGAATAATTTTAAGATGTTAATATACTTTAACATGTGAGAACTGTGATGAAGCGACATTCTTAATTTCTCTCCCCCTCTCCATCGCGCTCAATTTCTATCTGTCTATCTATTTCCCTCACTCTCTCATTCTCTCTCCCTAAGCATTTACAATTAAAAACCATTGCTTTCATTTTCAGTAGAATTGTCCCATCGTAACAAAAGCAACGCTGGATACCAAAAGCAGAACTCAGTGGATTGCAGGGGAATAGAAAAAAACACCGGGTCACATTACAGGAAAGTTGGGTTTATACATTGTAACGAGAGATCTATGATTGGTGGTGAAGCCAAATGCAGGGCAAGGTGTAGTAATAACTCAGACTCAGACTTGATATAAACATGAAATCATAATCGAATTGTTAGATCAGAACCATTACCACTATGAATGAAAGTCCCATGTTTGAGCGCAAAGTGCTCATCGTCAGCGACTTAACCACAGATTTTCCACGAAGTAATGTGGCAGACAATAATCGGTTGTCTGGGTCTTAAATATACAGTAGCATGTAACGGTACAGCGGAGATTAGGAGCGCCGAAATCAGGAACCATGCCGTTGTTTCGTGGGGACCATGGCTTATATGAAACAATTAATATTGCCTTAATTTCGGATTACCGATGTAGATCACTGGTTGAACAGGTTCAATTGAGCAGCAGATTTTTGTACCAAATGACATTTCGCTTTGTAATCTGCATTATAACTTTGCTAATTGTAAACAGCAGTTTTAATTCACTGCTCCTCTGCACGCTTGACTCTTTCTCTTTTTTCTATCGATCAGCCCAGTTCAACGCGTTTGAGCGCCCCCTGGAGACAACACGCTGGATTCTCTGTGTTTTTGTCCGGATCTATCGCCATTATGAACCAATGTGGCATCATAGCACAAAGATACATGGCAGAATCGGAGACGAGAGCTCCAGCAATTGTAATAGTCACATGACGACTACAGGTGTCTACTACAACGGAAAATCTGTCCGGAAAATCGGGAGGTCATTCCTCAAAACCACTGCAGAGCTTTTTAAGTAGAAATTTCCGGCACGTCCCGGGAAACTGTGTGTACTAGAAGCAGTAGTGCTGCTTAAGATGCAGGTAGTTGCATTTGAGGGTACCGTCTGCCCTTCCTCTGCCGTTAATACAGGCGGTGTCTCGGATACTTGCTCCTCACCGCAAGCTCCTGAAAGGAAATTTTAAAAAAAGTATGCAGTTAGCAGTTTGTGTGTAAAAGAAATCCGATTCGTAATTGGATCAGTGATAACAGACCCACCTGGATTTACGAGAATTACTATCACGACGAGATGAGCGAAGTTCATGGTGTTGTCCTGAAGGCAGATGAATGAACGCGTGCACGTCTGTGTATGAGAACACAAACACAAACTGATTATTTTATTTTCCAGATACTTCGCAGTCTGCTACTTGCCGATTGGTCTGTTATTCAGATAAGACTGGTTTGGCACAAATCACCTTTGCATACGTCATGTCATGCACGTCATTCCGAGTTGATTTTCGATTCCAAATGTATACAAAATATCAGAATAGGTCAGTGAATGGCTGGAGAGTAAGTATTGCACCTTAACATTTCCACTTTTCCTTTGGTGATTAACATCTGCAGATACTGCTTGAAGGATTTTCTCTCTTCCTCGTTTGCGCAGAGAAGAGACAATATGAAGACAAATATATTTTTTTTTCCTGCGACCTTGTTTTGTGGGGTTGGTTTAAATGTCTGTCGGAGGCAGCTTCTAATGGGTCGTACATCCACGGACCTGCTTGAAGTATGCAGCATCGCTTTGCCAGCGGCTCTCTTGGAACATCGGCTCGGGAGTTCGGTTTCAGTCGGTTTACTATCGTCTTCCAGTGCTCATTTTGACACTCAAGTCGAGGCCAGTGCTAAAGAATAATTAGTAAATTTATCTTCAGCGTTATGGAAGCCCACGAACGCTCTTTGCCATGCATCAGTTTGCTGAGGATTTTATGTCATAGTTTGTGTAAGGTGGGGATTTCGATGTGTGTTCCAGTATTTTACTGCTTCTGAGAAATGATCGGTATGCTTATTCGTTATAAGACACTTCTCCCTCGCTGATCAAATCCGTGCCCCTGTTTCCATATTAGAGACCTGAAATAAAAAATTTGAAACAAGAGCCGACTTTGGGTGATACACAATATATTTAGCAAAACTCAGATAATATGTAGCAAGTCGGCAGCAAATGTCTGATGTAAATTTATATGTGAATATTATGTAAAGTTCGAGATAACTGTTGTGGGGATGTTTACTCTCACCTCACGCCCCCACCCCCGTCTCTCTCTCTCTCTCTCTCTCTCTCTCTCTGTCTCTCTCTCTCTCTCTCTCTCCCACTCCCCCCCCCCCCCGCCTCTTTCTCTCTCTCTGGATTTCCATTTAGAGGATTTTTAACATCCTTTAACATCCTCTGTGCCTAGCAGGTTAGACACAGATCGAGTCTGCCCACTACAGATCTCTCTCCTACTCTCGCATTAAAGTACCAGAGTTGCCCCATCATTTTTCTTTGCATGAATACATAGTCAATGCCATCGATTGTCAGGCATCCAGGAAGTAGCTTCGGGAGATAAAGTCTAAAATGCTCTCAGATGGAACAACTTACTGCATTGATAAACAAGAAGAACAAACTGGAGAGGCATTTTTTTTTATCCGTTTGACAGTGTTTTCGAAAACGTTATATTGAAAAGATTGCATTTAAAGTATTAAGTATTTGAGAAGGAAGGACGTCAAGTTTATTTATAATAAATAAGTAATAGTACTATTTATTTTTCTCGAATGTGTCTGCAGAATACTGCTGAGATCTCTTCCATATGCTAATCTACAGTTGTGGATCACATATCCGTATAACAGCGACAACAGTGATAAATAGATTGGACATAGAGGACACCTTTTCCAGAAACCTGAAGGAGAGCAGCGTCAAACCGAGATTCAATAAATCAACAACTACATCTAGGTCACCGATGCAGCAATCTGAAAGTTTAGTGTTTACAATTCCAGCTCCTGTTTCTCAGTTTTATTTTTAAATGCAGTACATAGCCGCCCTCTGCATTAATGGCAAATATCTGAATACACGGAACACTATGACAATGCCATCTACAATTGGAATGCATATAATAGCACACTAGTGTTTTCTGTTCTAACTAAAACATTAACCTAATTCAGACGAACTCGGAGAGTGTGTGTCAAGGTTCGAGTTTACTTAAAGAGAGGCACACGTTATCATGTGTTTGCGCCATGATGTTTGCAGTTCATGTATATGTATATAACTGCTAATGAATGATTTAATCGAACCAGAATGCTTAAGCAAGGTATGTACATACACATTATTACTGAAATGTTATTGAAATATTACATGCACACCACCACCATTTTGAAAATTTGAGGCCACCATTTACTGCACCCTGCCACGGCCTTCGGCTACGGGACATTTACCTACAGTGACCTGCTTCAATATCTTTTCTCTGGGTGCGACTAGTTCAGTGTTCTTCTTATTGTAACTGACCATAACTCTGATAGAGATTGGGTGTCAAGGTCGGGTCCGTTAACTCCACATTCCAGTTTAAGGTCCGGTCTGTCGATCCGTATTCCAGGTTTTACGGTTTTCCATTGTACTGTTGGGTGCTCTAACTAAGGCACATGATTCTCATTTGGGCAGACACATTAATACCTCCGGAAACCACGGCTTGGCTGTTAGATTGTTCCTGTCCAAACTCCTGTCTGAATCCCTTCTGTACCCATTCCTTCGAAGAATTGCCCTGCAACCAGTGTTTCAAGTCCTGCCCAGCAACTATTATCTAAAATCTTGCCTTCCTTGCCTCGCCTGTAACCCCCGCCTGCACCGCTGTCAACTGCAACCGCCAGAACAAGATAAGGAACTAGCTATAGATGTTTTGAACTGTCTCTGTGTCCACGCCTTCGCGAGGTAGGTCCCGTCGTTTCCCGCTGCCTAGTGTTTGGATCCGTCCTTGTATCCAAGACTTTGCTAGTTAGGTCTGGCGATTTGCCGCTACAGAGTGTTGGGAACAGTTTCGTCCTGTTCAGCACTCTGTGTATAAGTCAAGGACCCACGTCCTGTTCCCAAGGAGGACCCCCGACTCTGTGTTCTGTGTATGAGTCCCGCCTGTACGTCCTGCTCCCAACGAAGGGTCCCTGCTCTATGTTCTGGGTTCCTGTTCCCTCGACCAAGTCATGGCTTCGTGTTCTCTATCTGTCCATGTGCCTCGCCCAGCCCAGTAGTACCTCGCCCCACCGGGTGCTGGGTTCCATCGTCCTGTCCAGGAGTCTCTCGTCCTGTCCAAACCACTTCCGGAACCTCGTCCAGTCCAAGTCACGTCCAAGAAATTCCTCCTGTTACAGCCACGTCCAGGAAACTCGTCCTGCCCAAGTCAACGCTTTCTGTTCTCGTCCTGTGCAGGAGTTCCACGTCCTCTTCTGTAGCCACGTCCTGTCATTGCCAAGATCCTAATCCCGGGTCCGAGTTTAGACCCGGTTTCCGGTTCTGAGTGAAGACCCACGTTCTGAGACCTAACCAACACCCAGGTTCTGTGTCTTTGTCCAGGCTACTGTTAGGGAGTTCCCTGTCACTAGTCCCAGCTCCTTGTTCCCAGTTCCTTGTGCGGATTCCCTGTTTCTTATCCATGTCCTAGCCCAGGCCCTGCATCATTGTCTCGCCCAGAGCCTGTGGCTAAGTCCAGCGTCCTTTCTTCCCTATTTCCCTCGCTTGCCTGACTCTAGTCCTATTCCTATTTTTAGTACTTCAGTGTTTGTGTCTTGTATTTGGGTCCGCCAACACAGCCACGTAATGACATGGGGGGGGGGGGCAAATTTTCCATTCGAACATGTATTAGCGTTTATGAAGGGAAACAAGAGATTACGAAGTTTTATTCCCGGATGAAATAACGAGTACGACTGTGGTACATTGAATATAATATGAATAAACGCGACGTCAGCTACTGCAGAAGGAAAAATTAAAGCAAAATTGTAATTTAGTTTGACAGGAACTTAGATATAAGGCAATGCAATTGATCTCAGAACCAGTAGTCCAACTAGAATTACTCCATCAGAACCAACGAGGAATTAGGAAAATATTACGAAGTAGAGACGTGAATTGGAAGAAAGTTGGGTAACATCCAGGCAGATCTAAAGGGTGCTCACACGATAACCCAATTGATTATAATCACGACATTTAGAAAAAAAAACAGAAATATAGAAAAAAATCGTCAGGTTACCCTGTGCGATAAACTGTATCCTGTCCATACAGAAAGTCGACTGTTGTAATTATTCCGAAAAAGTTGTGAAAATATATGCATATACGACAGGAGGCTACAGAAACCTCCTGGGGTATATGGGGTGTCATGGAGGCGTAGCACCTCTGGTGGAGGAACATGTCGCGTCCTTTTCAGGGCGGTTAGTCTACCTTTGGTCCCCACCTGGCACTCAGCTCTCACCTGTGGCTCCCCGTAGCTGTTTGCATGCGACAGCGGCCACACCCCGGGCAACGGCTTCGACAAGCCGGCTAAACCAGGTGAGGGTAGCCGACGGGTCTCAAACCCTCAGTGATATAGGGAGTTGTCTATCCCAGCATGTGAAGACAGACTCCGGCGGATTGGCGCACGAGACCAGCGGAAGGTCCAACGGTCAAGAAGGCGGTCTCTGCAAGCGTCGTGGAACGTTTACAGCAGGACAAGACACAGAAGACGTCCTGGTAATCCACTGCGCCTAGTCCCATCTTCAGCCGTCTAGACTCTGCCTTGCCACTGGATCGAGATGGGAATTGGGAAGAGAGAGTGAGGCTGCTCTCCCTCACTTAAATCCAAATCACGCGCTAGTCTCGACACCATCATAATGGTGTCGAGGTCCTCTTCGACGTCAACGATGGACGAACAACAGAAACATACTGACAAGCGTTGTTCTTAACAGTGGATTTGCTGGAAAGTGTTTGTTCTTGTGTTGACATCTTGCTCTAAGGAAAGTATTGCTTTAAAAATATAAGGCTTTTATTTCCAACACATACACGAGCAAGAACTTATTCAGCCATGGATCTGTCAGTATTTACGGCAGAGACACGAGGAGGCTCAATCCTTAAAATTACATTCAGATCGTAATTCTGGACATTTCTTTCAACTTCAATCCGTTCTAGGGGCATGTGTCAGGAAATGAGAGGGAGTAAGGGATATGATTATATGGCACAAAAAATTTACAACAATATATCAGCTGTGACAGGCCTATTCGCCTAACATTGCCATCATTCGTCATTTCAATGCAGTTACAGAAAGACCAGTTTTGTAGAAAGTATGAGAAAGAAGTTCAAGAACGTCACTGAATATTTATAATTTTATAAAATGTAGGTGTTTCGGTCACTTTGAGTGGAAGACCAGATGTGTAATTATATAAAGCAACGATTAGATATAATGGATATACAGTAGTCTGCTTCCCAATAATTACTTGTCTGCTCTGTCCATGCTCCGGGACTTGCTTCATTCAATACTAGCTGAGTCCAAATGTAGAAGAGACAATTTCAAAGGGCCATCTCCCACCATTAATCACAGAACGACCGCAACAGATAAGTTGGAAAACAAAATAGTTAAAATGATTGAAAACAATGAACTCTGCAAAATTACTTCTTGTTTCAATACGACAAATGCAAACAGCCGAGAGGCCGTAATTGCTTGAAAATGCCAATGGAAATGTGAACTCTCTGTTAAATATAGCTCTTCTACTAACCTTTCCAATAGTCTCTTATAGCGATGTTTCACTTAACTCACTGGATTACGAGACCACCTACTCTGAAATTAGAAATGGGACCAACATCAATATTTTTGCATTTAATAATCGTTCTTCAAGGTCATGTGTATACCATGATATATGTATTGTTGCACTGAAATGGGAGACAATATCATGGTTCTAATGGAATTATATCTGCTGCTGGCAAGCACATGAAGATTGAGTTACTAAAGCTATGTGAAAGAGCTAATTTGCCTCCGAGAGCACGCATTCGACAAGGTGAGTAATTTATTATTTCCCTTATAACTGCATGGGTATGCACATGAACATAGAACATAGAAATCCACAGCGCATTACAGGACTTCCGGATCACAATATTGCGCTGAACATATACTCTACTCTAGACACGTCCTGGAATTTCCGTAGCGCATAGCCATTTAATTTTCTGAGCTCTATGTACCTATCTGAGGGTATTAAAAACCCTACTGGATGCGCTTCCACCACCGCCGTCAGCGCTGCATTGCACGCAACAACAACTCCCTGTGTTAAAAACGGACCACTGAAATCCCCTCGGTACCTATTTCCCAGCACGTTAACACAATGCGCCCTCCTTTTGATCATTTCGCCCTAGGGAAAAAAGCCTCTGGCTATTCACACGATCAATACCGGTCATAATCATGTACAACACTGCTCTGATATTCCTGCTTTACATTCTTCAATGTACATCAACTACGAAACATTTTGAAGAACACTTACAACTGGACATTCACGGCTGATCCCACGATGTCCAAAACTTACAGAAGGTGGTGATTGGGCGAAGATTATACACCTGCCAACGTTTCTTTTAGAATGGTAAATTTCATTTTCAGTTTGATGTGATTGATCGTGAAAGTTCGCAAATGAATTTCTCTCGTTTCTCTGGTGCAACGTAAAACAGATTATTGTGTGCACAGCGTTCATATAGCATATGTGGAGGAAGATTGTCTATGACGTGCCGTATTTAACAGCAGCTTCCTTCACCAAACCCTGCTCCGCTCCATATTCCAGCATTGTTTTCTATTAGGGTTTTCCATGGAATGTTAGGAATTACGCTTTAATTGACTCTTTTGAAGTATGCAGCTTCTCTTTCCTATTGGCCGCCTTCCTTTTGTCTGCAGGACACTCATTTTCACAGTGAAGTTGCGAGCAGCGCTGAATAAATATTCAAAAATTAATGTTTCGAGTTAGAGGAGCAGACGAGCTCTCTTAGCGATGCATCAAGCTTGCAAAATAGTTAGTTTTGTCTTTTGTGTAACGTGAGGGACTTCGAAATTTGTTAGAGTCCTTCACTGCTTATAAATGAATGGTTGAAGTGCTCGTTCATAATTAATGTCTTCTGTCTGACTCATCACGGTAGGTACGTGGAATTATCAATGGAACCCGCAACGACTGTATGCTAAATATATTCTAGATTGAAAAATGCAGAAATATTCAGCAAATCGGCATGTAATGCCAAATGCAAAAGAATAATTTTAAGTAGTTAATATAATAACACGTGAGAACTCTCGTGTAGAGACTTTGTTTATTTCTTTCTCTCTCTCCTTCGCTGTCTATTTCTATCTGTCTATCTATTTCCCTCACTCTCTCATTCTCTCTCACTATGCATTTTCAACTGAAAACCATTCTTTTCATTTTCACTGTAGTTGTCCCATCGTAACAACAGCAAAGCTGGATACCAAAAACAGAACTAAATGGATTGCAGGGGAAAATAAAAACAAAGAAAAACACCGAGTCATATTACAAGAAACATGCGATTGTACATTGTAACTAGAGAGCTATGATTGGTGGTGAAGCCAAGTACAGAGCAAGGTGTAGTAATAATTCTTACTCAGACTTGATATACACATGAAATCACAACCGGTAGCACTATGCATGGAAGTCCCATGTTTGAGCACAGAGTGCTCATCGTCAGCCACTTAACCAGAGATTTTCCACGAAGTAATGTGGCAGGCAATAATTGGCTGCCTAGGTCTTAAATATACAGCAGCAGGTAACCGTACAGCCGGGAATAGGAACCCGGAAGCTAGGACCCGTGCCGTTGTTTCGTAGGGCCCATGGTTTATATGAAGCAGTATGTGTTGCCTTAATTTTGGATTACCGAGGTAGATCACTGGTTGAACAGGTTGAATTGAGCAGCAGATGCTTGTACCCAATGACATTTCAGATTATAGGGAACGTTGTTAGTATTATAGCTTTGTTGATTTTAAATGCTGCTCCTGTGCACGCTGAACTCTTTCTTCTTTTCCATCGATCAGCCCAGTTTAACGCATTTGAGCGCCCCCTGGAGACAACACGCTGGATTATCTGTGTTTTTGACCGGATCTATCGCTATTACAAACCAATATGGGCATCATGGCACAGAAATACACGGCAGAATCGGAGAAGAGAGCCCCGGCGATTAATAAAGTCACGTGCCGACTACTTGTGCCTAATAGAACTGTCTGGAAAATCGGGAGATCGCTCCTCAAAACCAGTGCTGAGTTTTTTTTTTAACCTAGATATTTCGGCCACAACCCCGGATACCGGCTGTACCAGAAAACAGTAGTGCTGCCGTACGCTGCGGAGTACTTGCAGTTCGGGGTTACCGTCTGCATTTCCTCAGCCGTTTATGCAGGCGGTTTCTGGGATACTGTCTTCTCGCCACAAGATCCTGGAAGGAAAAAAAAAATAGCGCAATGAGCAGTCTGCGTGCAAAACAAATCCGATTCGTAATTGGTTTCGTAATCATAGACCCACCTGAACGTACGAGAAGTACTATCACGACAAGATGTGCGAAGTCCATGGCGTTGCCCTGAAGGCAGATGCGTAAACGAGTGCACGTCTATGTATGAGAACACACAGCTCAAATCTGATTGTTTAATTTTGCAGATAGTTTGCATTCTACTACTTCTCGATTGGCCTGTCACTTAGATAGGACTGGTTTAGCACAAACTTTCTTCGTCGTCGTGTGATGCACGTCATTCCGAGGTGATTTTCGATTCCAAATGTATACAAAATTCAGAACAATTCAGCAAATAGCTGGAGAGTAAGTTTTGCTCATTAACATTACCACTTTTACTTTGGTGATTAACATCTGCAGATACTGCATCAAGGAGCTCTCTCTTACTCGTTTGCGACAGAGAAGAGACAATATATGGACAAATATTTTATTTTCTTGCGACCTTGTTTTGTGGGGTTAGTTTAAATGTATGTCGGGAGCGGGTTCCAATGGGTCCTACATCCACGGACCCGCTTGAAGTATGCAGCATCTCTTTGCCAGCGGCTGTCTTGTGAACCACGGCTAAAGGAGTTCGGTTTCAGTCCGTTTACTATTGTCTTCCAGTCCTCATTTTGACACCGAGGTCGCGACAAGTGCCAAAGAACAATTAGTAAATTTATCTTCAGAGTTATGGGAACCCACGGATACTCTTTGCCATATATCTGGTTGCTAAAGATTTTATGTTATAGTAAGTGTAAGGTGGGGGATTTCGATGTGTGCTCCAGTATTTTACTGTTTCTAAAAAATGATCGATATCCTTATTCGTAACCCGTGTCTTTTCCCTCGTTCATCAAACCCGTGCCCTTGTTTGCATATTAGAGATCTGAAATAATCATTGAAACAAGAGCCGACTCTGGGTCACACACAGTATATTTAGCAAAATTCTGGAAATATTTAGCAAGTCGGCAGCAAATGCCTAATGTAAATTTGTGATGTGAATATGATTTAAAGTTGGAAGTAACTGTTGTAGGGATGTTTACCCTCACGTACCTGGCACCGCCCCACAGCCCGCCAAACTCTCTCTCTCTCTCTCCCTCTCTCTCTCTCTTTCTCTCTAAAATCTAAAATGCTCCCAGATAGAACAACTTAATACATTGATAAACCGGAAGAACAAACTGGAAATGTAAAATTTTATCCGTTTGAGAGTGATAAAGTGAATTCAAATACGTTATATGGAAATGACTGTATTTGACGTATTAAGTACTTGAGAAAGAAGGACGTCAGGTTCATTTGTAATATATAAGTCATAGTATTTTTTTTTCCTTAATTTGTCTGCGGAATAGTGCTGAGATCGCTTCCAGATGGTAAACTACTGTTGTGGATCACATATCCGTAGAGCAGAGGCAACAGAGAAAAACAGATTGGGCTTAGCGGACACTTTTCCCAGGAAACGTGAAGGAGGGCAGCGCCGAGCGGAGATTTAATTAATCAACATCTAGATCACTGATACAGAAATCTGCAAGATTTGTGTTGGCAAATCCTGCTCCTATTTCTCAATTTTATTTTTAAATGCAGGACGCCGCTGTCCTCTAGATTCATGGCAAGTATCTGAATGGAAGGAACATGATTACAATGCCACTAACAATTGGAATGCATATTATGGTACACTACTGTTTTCTGTTCTAACTAAAACATTAACCTAATTCAAACGAAGTCGGGAAGTCGGGGATTGTGTGTCAAGTTTCGAGTTCATTTAACGAGAGGCACACAGATTACACGTTTTTGCGCGATGAGGTGTGTAGTTCATGTATATGTATATAACTGTAAATTAATTATTTAATCGAACCACGATGCTTAAGCATGGTATGTACATAGGCATTATTACTGAAAGATTATTGAAATATTACATATACACCACCATCAGTTTGAAAATTTGCCGGCAGCATTTACTGCATGCTGCCACGGCCTCCGGCTAGGGATCATTTTCCTGCAGAGACCTGCTACAAACATCTTTACTCTGGGTGCGACCAGTTCAGTGGACTCCTTATTGTAACTGACTAGAACTATGTTAGCGATTTGGTGTCAAGGTCCGGTCCGAGAACTCCGCATTTCATTTCTAGTTCCGGTCTGTTAAACCGTATTCCAGGTTTTCCGGTTTTCAATTGTTCTGTTGGGTGCTCTAATTAGGGAACATGATTCTCATTTGAGCAGACACATAAATAACTCCGGAAACCAGGGCTTGGCTGCTGGATTGTTCGTGTCCAAACACCCTGTCTGAATCCCTTCACTGCACCTTCCTTCCGAAGACTTGCACTGCAACCAGTGTCGACAGGGTTGCCCTGCAATAATTGTCTGAAGCCTTGCCCTTCAACAACTGTCTGAAGCCTCGACTCGCCTTGCCTCGCCTGAAGCCTTACCTCTCTTGTAGCCCTCGACTGCACCGAGGAACTTGCTATCGTTGTTTTGAGCTGTCTCTGTGTCCACGCCTTCGCTAGGTAGGTCTGGCCGTTTGCCGCTACCTAGTGTTTGGAACCGTCTCGTTGTGTTCAGCATTCAGTGTATGAGTCCCGGCCCCACGTCCTGTTCCCAAGGAGGGGTCCCCGCGCTGTGTTTTGCGTTTCTGTCTCCCGAAACCAAGGCTCTGCGTTCCTGTCACCCTCGGCCAAGTTAAGGCCTCATGTTCTCGCCCAGCCCAGCAGTACCCCGCCCAGCCTGGTGCTGGGGATCCCTCGCCCTGTCGACGAGTCTCTCGTCCTGTGCAAGCCACGTCGAAGAACCTCGCCCTGCCCAAGTCAGGGCTTTGTATTCTCGTCCTGTCCACGTGCTATGTCCTGTGCAAGAGTTCCACATCCTGTTCTGTAGCCACGTCCTGTCCTTGCCAAGATCCTAATCTCAGGTCCGAGCATAGACCCGGTTTCCGCATCCGAATCAAGATCCACTTTCCGAGTCCCAACCAACACCCAGGTT
Source organism: Mobula hypostoma (assembly GCF_963921235.1). Lineage (NCBI taxonomy): Eukaryota > Metazoa > Chordata > Chondrichthyes > Myliobatiformes > Myliobatidae > Mobula > Mobula hypostoma. The sequence continues at coordinate 23,110,420 of NC_086106.1, forward strand.
CTGTGTCTCTGTCCCGGCTAAGGTTAGGGAGTTCCGCGTCACTAATCCCTGCTCCTTATTTCTAGTGCCTTGTCCTGGTTCTCTGTTTCATATGCATATCGTAGCGCAGGGCCTGCATCCTTGTCTCGCCCAGAGTCTGTGGCTATATCCAGTGTCCTTTCTTCCCCACGTTTCCTTGCTTGCTTAACTCTAGTCGTATTCCTACTTTTAGTACTTCAGTGTCTGTGTCTAGAATTTGTGCCAGCCACCAGCACCACCTTATGACACTTAGGTCAAAATTTCAATTCGAGGATGTATTAGCAATTTTTAAGGAAACCAAGAGATTGCGAAGATTTATTCCTGGTTCAAATAGCGAGTAAGACTGTGGTACATGGAATAACATATGAAAAAAAAAACGCAACGTCAGTTACTGCAGAAGGAACATTGTAAACAAAATTGTAATTTAGTTTGAGAGGAATTTAGACGTATGGCACTGTGATTGACCTCAGAGCCAGACATCAAACTGGAAGTACTGCATCAGAAACAACAAGGAATTAGGAAAACATTATGAAGTAGAGACCCGAATTGGAAGAAAGTTGGGTAACATGAAGCCAGCTTTAAAGGGTGCTCACGGGATAATTCCACCGAATTTAATCACACCATTTAGAAAAAAATATGGAAATATAGAAAACAAATAATCAGGTTATCCTATGCAATAAACTGTATCATGCTCATACAGAGAGTGGAATGTTGCAATTATTCCGAAAAACTTGAGAAAATATTCAACTGTAGGATGAAGATTTTCCTGCGTATCGGCTCGTCGCCGGAGACGCTAATGAGGAACCATTATACAGATATAAACAGGGACCAATCAAATTCTTACCGGTCACATCAGCTTTATAAACTCAGGTCTTCTTTGAAATATGAGACACTGTCAATGCCGGAAAGAAAGAGCCCATGATTTATTGGAAATCGGGAAGATAGCCGATTTAGCAAGATAAGTGAGGATGCGCGGTTGCAATATGGATCACCTGTTGCAATCAGAGAATGTTCCCAGAAATCGAAATTTACTCTTTCAGCCTGTGATGCGAATTGGTAACAAATGATTCTCATTTGATAAAAATTGTTCGAAAATTTGCATGTGAAATGCAGCCTGAATGATATCAACATATTGGTGAATCACGACAAGTCAGTTTTACTGCTTGTCGTTCCTCAGCCAGAAACGCAGACGATCTCGCGTGAGGCATTCACTCCTGCACCGATACGTCAGAATCACGGATAATACAGGAGCCCCTTGTCAATAAGACTGACACGGCTGATTGACAGGTCAGACCGACCGGTGGGATGTCCCAGGGCGAGGGCTGCTACTCAGCGCGATCACTTCACCAGAGAGGTGACCGTTTTTCTCTTGTTACAACGGGTGGAGAAAGTAGATATTTGGAGCGGAAGTTTGAATGACAGGAAATTCTTCGGAAAATAAATCGGCGATTAATCAAACAGAGAAGAAAAGAGTTGAAGCTACGGAACGACACAATAGGTGAACAGTCTGACGTATAGGTGAGTTTACTTTTTGTCTGTATATTAACGGGCATACTGAAGTACCAAACACGATTCCAGAAGGTTTCGTGGGACCAAGCTATGATGAATCTATACGGATTGCACTTTTTTTTTTCTTTTTTTATATATCAGAGCCATATTTGTCACACGTTGCCCCAAGTTGGTTTGTTTTATAGATCCTGTTCTAACCGATATTTCACGTATGTATCATTGACGCTACTCAGTGCTTTTGGGATTCGTGCGCTTCCTACTGATGAGTATCCGAACGATGGATACTTGTCGTTGAAACTGGAGTTTTCGGAAGCAGATGATGGGGTAGCTGAGATTATTGACAGACTCGAAACCTATCATTTTATCGCCCTGGATGGAGCACAGAGTGACAGGAACCCCGGACCTTTCGGGAATGTCCGAGGAATAGAAACTAAGTTCAGCTGAGAAGATGCGTTTTCAACCGAGAGTTGTGATGTTAGTTAATCCAGGAGAACTTGCTTCTCAACGGCAGCAACCGAGAAATGTCTCGTCGGGTAACACCAGTGCTGATGAGGATGCTTAGCAAAGTCGTCTTAAACTGACCGAAGTTAAGTTCCGTAACGGAACAAAAGGAAATAAGCCCCCAGAAGACATGAATGATCGTCAGGAAAATTCGTCCTCTTGCAGACCGGGACCGAAAGGGTGTTGGAACCTGTAGGACCAGAGAATGGAATAGAGAGGTTGCAACGAATCCAAAGGCCACCGGATTGTCTGGCATATGGCGCAATGCGGGAACAGAGCGTTGCACCTATACTTGTGACGTATAACACTGCCATCCACAAATGCATTGGATGTCCTGATATCACAAATTCCTTTAAAAACTGTATTATTAAATGGTTTAATATGTTTCAAAGTCAGGAGGACATGACTATTGTTGGTGGGATAGGGCGTAACACCCTGGTTAAGATATTTACTTGCATGTTGTAGGTATTTCATTTTAGTAGTTCTGTAAAAGCAGTCTGTTTACTTTCAGCCTATTTTGAGTTTGAACTGAAGATAAGGAGCTTTGACGTTGAACTTAGGAACGTGGTGTCAGCCAACCCACGATGGTGTAATTGAGAGAATGTTCTACAGAAGATGAGGCAGGGATATTTTGTGAGGGATTCTAATAGGGGCGGAAGCTGGGTGAAGACAGGACGACAGATGGCTGAGGATGCCGTCCCTGCTGCACAAGGTGCTTTGTGCAGACGAAAACTTCAAGGAAGACGAGCACATACTCCCTTGTGAGACCAATTTGTACGAGATAGATTGCATGGGACATTCTTCGCATTGGCTTGTTTTCATGTTCCTATCTCGCTCTCTAATCTTTCTACAATAGAATACGCAGAAGTAGTAAATATGAAATCCCCTGCCAAGAATTCAGCCAATGCTCTGACCAAAGTGTGTGGGATCTGCATGTGATGGATCGTAAGTAACTTCGTAGTCAAATTTTAGTTTTTATTTTCTATGGTAGGAAGAGCAGTAGTATCAACGGAAACGAGTGTAGTGCCTCCGACGCCAATCTTCGTGAATTAATAGAGACAGTGGTAGCTTCGGTACAGCTACGAGCCACTGCAGTTCTCTACTGTGAAACAGATTTACGGCAGATGGCGTCACAGTTGCCGTGCACTCATCCGTAGAAAATGTGCGTAACATAGCCTCAAATATTAGATTGCTGACGAAACCTTGCACTTCAAAGTCATAAATCTGAATAGAATCTCTATCATCTCCTAGACTTATACTTCAATGACGGACAGCTTCCCTCTCAGAAACTGACTTGAAGACCAAAATAATAGAGCAAGAAACTGATGCGCCTAAGGCTCATCCTCACCATCGATTTTCCATTATACTGCGTTCTCGGACTCTTACTCTTTTCCTGCAGTTTGTGCTCAATTTCTGCTTTAAATCCGTTTTCAACTTTACCGATAACAAGAGCGGTGGTCCGGAACTCAGCCGTCGATCGACAGGGAACATGATGGCGACAGAGACAAATTGCGCCGAATGAAGATAACATCCAATTAACAATCAAAATAGCAAATCGAAGGTAGATAAATAAGAAACTGATCCATTGCAATATGCCCATATTTGTTTTTAACTTGCTCCCAAACACATGCATCCTTCGGTTTCCTGTTTGTAAGTATAATTCACAGTGTCATGGTCAACCGATGCTGAAGTCGCTGCGGTCCTACTGACCTGGATGGTTAACAGAATTTTCGAATTGTTGGAGTAATTCAGAGCCACACTTTCCCAGGAGGATCAGGAGATGAAGCATGCTATTCTTGTCAATCCATGAAAGTAGATAACTACAGCAATTAAACAACCTATTTGATGTAGAAAGTACCAGCTTTGATAAAGACTCAATTGTAGAAAGAGGCATGGTTGCTAATTCGAAGAAAAAAGAAAAAGAACGAAGAAAACAAGAGGAAGAAACATAGCGCTAGATAGATTGATACGCAGTTAGGCAGATAGACGGATAGAAACATAAAGAAAAAGTTTGGGGAGAAAGAGAGAGGGGGGGAATATACAGAGTGAGAGATATGGGAAAAAAATTGAAAAATGCAAAACACGAACATGCTGCTGTCGAGAGAGAATGGGGATGTCTCAGTTTGATTTTCATGGTGCTTGCCTCATTTTACAATTCTGCGTGGTCCCTTTGCACTTACCATTCGCTTTTATTTTCCAACTCAATTTCACCATAATCATGTTTTTTTTTTTTTTACGGGGAAACTCGCGGGTTTTGCACGTTAGACAGAATATACTGACTACGAAGAAGCTCATTAACCATTGACCTGCAGACAGCCGGAAAAAAAAATAGTATTGGATTAATCATCCACCAAAAAATGAGACTTCTCAAAGCCACACTGTATAACAAACATACCGCAGTAAACGTTGATTAACAATTCATTCAGCTTTTACTTCATGAAGTCCCGACAGTTTACTCAAATGCAAAAGTAAACACTCACCAGAAATCGATCTAAGCGTACGTATAGGTCAATATTCTATATCCAGCATACATCCCCATGGTTCTTCAGCGCAGATCCCGACCGTAGCCCGACTTGTCAGACGAAGTCGCAGCATTCTTGACAAATAACTGCAACATTTCCACTTTCCTTGCGAGCAGCTAGATTAGCGATTTTTCCTAATACCGTCTGGCCATACCATTCTGTGAATTAAGCGAAACATTTTTTGTCTGTGTGATAGCCCTCTTTCTTGAAAGGAGTGCAAAGCAATCTCGTTCAGTAATCTGGTTCACCAGCAGCAGTCCTTCACCATACGCCTGTTATCCAACGTGATAGATGTGCAAGGGTCAGACCACCTCCCCGTCCTATGTTATTCAGTCACAATCCGAAGGGAGTTCAACTTCTGTATGTAACTGGAAAGGAGAAACTTCTTGAGGCTTGATGTTGGAAAGGTTATACACTGCCAGGTACACATTCAACTCTGATTTTCGCCAGCGGGGGGTTCTGAAAGTGAGAACTATGAGCACTGCACAGCCACGGTAAAGGACGGAAGCTGCATATCCAGTAAAAGCAATTCAATGTCGGAGTGCCAACCTCTCACTACCTTCGTCCCAGGAAACTGTTGCTGCTCGCCCTCGTGGTCTCGCCGACATTCGTATGGTTTATTTTCAGAGTAAATTATTACATTGTCATGGTTCCGTTTGGTTGTTCCCCTTCAACGCTCCTTTCTGCCTGATTATGCCCTAATTTCAGCCAATAGATTTCTAATTGCTACTAGTTTACTTAATTACGGTACACCTGGTTTGCATGAGAGACTGTGAAATTAGTACGAAGGAGTCACTACACAGGTCGTCAGTTTGATGGTCTATTCTTGTGTGATACTTCGTTCTTTCGTCCGCGAAGAACCGTTAGTTCTAAGTTTTGTTCCAAGTGCTGCTCTCGTTTCAAGATAGTCCCTGTAGATCCCGTCTCCTCTTCAAGACTCCTCTGGTTTGCTGTTCGACGTTCACGTCTACGCCAGCATCCCCAACTCAGTCGAGTTGTCGGTGTCCTGCACTTGGGTTCTCCTCAGTCGCCCCGTGCAACAGAACAAACTGGCCCACATGCACCCAGCGGACACGAATCCTCTGCAACAAGCTCTCGCCAGCCAAGGCTCCCTACTGGGCCTGCACGATCGGCTGCTCCAGGAAGCCATGGAAAACCACCACTCCCTGTCAGTAGACGTAAGAAAGGCCAGTAAACAGGTCGACCGAGTATTCACACATCTTACCCCGTCAACTCCTGGAACTCCGTCTGAGCAGCTCAGACAGCCTATGGAGGCGAGGCCTGAGGCGTCAACAACACGTCTGCTAAGAGAGCCGCACATCCCTGAACCTGAACCCTACGCCGGAGATTTGGGGAAGTGCTGGCTTTTTCTGCTGCAATGCTCCTTGATGTTCGAGCAGCAGCCATCCACGTACGCCACGGACAGATCTAAAATAACTTACGTTATGGGGTTGTTACGAGGTAACGCCTTAGCTTGGGCCACTGTTATTTGGGATAATCAGCCAGAGACCTGCTCTTCCTTCCCCACCTTCATTTCAGAAATAAGGAAGATATTTGACCATCCCGTCCGCGGTACAGATGCCGCTAAGCGTTTACTCACCCTCCATCAATACTCACGTAAAGTTGCAGAATACTCCGTGAAGTTCCAGACACTAGCGGCCGACTCGTGCTGGAATGATGAGGCACTCCAGGAGGTATTCCGGCAAGGTCTCTGTGACAAGGTAAGGCCAACTTGGCGGCTAGGGATGACACTAACAGCCTGGATTCACTGATCTTCCTCGCTACCAGGCTGGACAACCGACTCCGAGGACGTCAGAGGGAGAGAACCGGTCGTCCGACTCCTTTGGCCACCCCACGGCACACATTACCATCTACTCCGAGACCTAACCTCTGTCCTCCTCCCACTCCTAGAATAGCATCCAGCCAAGCCGTTTCCACCACCCTGGGGGAGGAACAAATGCAGCTGGGACGAAGCCATCTTTCTACCTCAGAGCGACTCCGGAGATTAAGAGCACGGGATTGTTTCTATTACGGTCAGTCTGGCCATTTTCTTGCTACCTGTTCCCTTCGGCCAAAAGGGAGGGCTCACCAGTAGAAATGGGGTCCCTGGTGAGTTAGACCACATTCCCTCTATCCTCCAATCCCGGATGCAAATCCGAGCCACTCTAAGTTACAAACAACAGTCCCTGTCCTTGTCTGCCTTGATAGACTCCGGTGCTGAGGGGAATCAGTTGGATGAAGATATAGTTTCCCATGCCGGAATTCCTTGGAGTCGTTGAGTACCCCTCTGGAAACCCGGGCACTGGACGGAAAACTTCTGGCCCGTGTCACTTACTGTACCCCACCACTGTCTTTAATTCTGACTGGGAACCATCGGGAACAGGTACAATTTAAGTTAATCTCCTCTTTCAAGCTCCAATAGTTCGTGGGTACCCGTGGTAAAGCCGCTATAACCCTTACATTCATTGGTCCACCGGGAAGATAGCCAGCTCGAGTCCGTATTGTTACGCCACTTGTCTGCAGTCGGCCTTTTCCCCTTAAAAAAAAACACCTCGACCTTACCTACCGTTGAACCCCCATGACTTATCCAGGGTTCCAGCGATGTATTCCGACCTGGGACAACTGTTCAGTAAACAACCGCCCTTTCCCTGCCACCACACCGACCATACGATTGTGTTATCAACCTTCGCCCCGGAGCTTCTCCACCCACCAGTCGGCTGTATAAATTGTCCCGGTCAGAGAGGGAAGCAATGGAGGGTTACATCAGTGAATCTCTCGCGGCGGGCATCATCCGACCCTCATCCTCCCCGGTGGGCGCAGGGTTCTTCTTTGTGTGGAAGAAGGATGGTTGTCTCCGCTCCTGCATCGACTACCAAGGCCTGAATCATATAACCATAAAGAAAAAGTACACGCTGACCTCTGGTAAGTTCTGCGTTTGAACCACTTCACGGAACCACCATCTTCTCGAAGTTGGATCTACGAAGCGCCTACCATCTGGTCCGAATAAGGGAGAGGAAAGAGTGGAAGATGGCATTCAATACCACTTTAGGCCACTTCGAGTACTTGGTCATGTCTTTTGGTCACCAATGCCCCCGCATTTTTTTCAAACCTTGATTAACGATGTACTAAGAGACTTTATTAACCGATTGGTATTTGTCTATCTGGATGACATCCTAATCTTTTCCAGCAATCCCAGCAACATGTTCATCATGTCCGCCAAGTCCTGCAGAGGCTGCGGGAGAATAAATTATTCGTAAAGGCAGAGAAATGCGAATTCCACGTCCCCTTGCTCAGCTTCCTAGGTTATAGCATCGAGGGCGGACACGTGAGAGCTGATCCCGAGAAGATCCGGGCTGTGGCGGAGTGGCACAAACCCACGGACCGCAAGTAACCCCAACGGTTCCTGTGGTTTGCGAACTTCTATCTCCGGTTCATCAGATACTACAGTCAGGTGGCGGTTCTCCTTACCCTACGTACCTCACGTGCCACATCTTTCCTTTGGAACTCCAAGGCGGTCTCAGCACTCGCGGAACTAAAGAGGCGTTTCACGTCTGCTCGGGTTCTGATTCAACCGGACCCATCTTGTCAATTCATTGTGGAGGTTGACGCCTCCGAATCGTAGGAGCGGTACTCTCCCAACGTTCGGGCCCGCAACAGAAACTACATCCCTGTGCCTTCTTCTCTCGCCGACTGTCTCCCGCTGACCGAAATCAGGACGTAGGGAACAGGGAACCACGGGCGGTCAAACTGGCGTTGGAAAAATGAGATATCTGGTTGGAGAGGGCGGAACAACCGTTCATCGTCTGGACAGCCCATAAGAACCTTGAATATATCCAGACCGCCAAACGCCTGAATTCTCGCCAGGCCCGTTGGGCATTATTTCTTGGCCAGTTCAACTTTATCCGCAACTATCGTCCGGGGTCCAAGGAGGGGAATCCGATTCTCTCTTTCGTCAATACGTTTCCGAGGAGGACCTTCCCAACCCCGAGATCATCCTTCCATCAGCCTGTGTATTGGCTTCCTCACCTGGGACATTGAGTCCGGAGTAAAACAGGCCCAACCGATTCAACCTGACCCAGGCTTCGGAACTTCCAATCGCCTCTTGGCACCTGATTCTGTCCGATCGCAGGCTCTCCAGTGGGGTCACAGCTCTCGTTTCGCCTGCCACCACAGAATCCATGGACGCCGACACCCGTTCTTATGTCTCTGCATGTCCCGGCTGTGCCCGTGGAAAGGCTTACCATCGACCACCTGCGGGATTGCTTCGTCCCCTGCCTGTCACTGGTCGTCCCTGGTCACACATCGTTCTGGATTTCGTCACCGGGCTACCCGCTTCAACAGGAAACACTGCCTTATTAACTATGGTGGACCGTTTCTCCAAGTCGGTGCATTTTGTAGCCCTCCATCAACACCCTTCCGCGCAGGAGACCGCAGACTTTCTCGTCACCCACGTTTTCCGACTTCATGGAATCCCTTCGGATATTGTCTCCCACTGGGACCTCAAATCATTTCGCAATTTTACAGATCCTTTTGTCGAGCCGTTGGTGCCTCAGTTAGCCTATCGTCCGGTTTTCACCCACAGACCAACGGGCAAACGGAGCAGGTCAACCGGGAGTTGGAGGCGACGTTACGTTGTATAACAGCCAACAACCCGTCTACCTGGAGCAACCATCTCGCATGGGTAGAATGCGCCCACAACTCTCTGGTCAGCACCGCGACCGGAAAATCTCCTTTTGAATACTCTCTCGGTTATCAACCCCCGCTGTTTCCCGCCCAGGAAGAAGAGATTGCGTTGCCGTCAGTCCAGGCCCATATACAGCGGTGCCAAAAAATCTGTGAGGACACACGCACGGCCCTGCTTCTCTCACCGAACCGTAACCGGAAAATTGCCGGCCGGCATCTTACCCCTGCTCCTGAGTATCGACCTGGGCAGGTGGAGTGGCTCTAGTCTAGAGACATTCCTCTGAAGAACCAGCCCGTGAAGTTCGCCCATCTCTTCCTGGGACCTTTCGAGGTTGAGAGCATTATCAACCCCACGGCAGTCCGACTCAAACTACCTACGTTTATGCGGATCCATCCTACATTTCACGTCTCTCAGTTAAAACCAGATTCTGTCAGTCCGTTGTGCCCTCCGACCTAAACGCCTCCACCACCCTGTATCATCGACGACCAGCCGGCGTACACCTTCCGGCGATTATTGGATGCCCGCCGTCGCGAAAGGGGTCTCCAGTACCTGGTTAATTGGGAAGGGTACGGCCCGGAAGAACGTTCCTGGATTCCCTGTTCCTAAATTCTGGACCTTTCCCTCATCCGGGATTTCCATCGGGACAATCCACACAAGACTGGGGTATCGCCAGGAGGTTCGCGTTGAGGGAGGGCTATTGTCATGGTTCCGTTTGGTTGTTCCCTTTGACGGTCCTTCTGCATGATTATGACCTAGTTACAGCAATTAGATTTCCAATTGCTGCTGGTTTTCTTAATTACGGTACACCTGGTTTGCATCACAGACTGTGAAATAAGTACGACGGCGTCACTGAACAGGTCGCCAGTTTGTTGATCTAGTCTTCTGTGATACTGAGTTCTCTCGTCCGCTTAGATCCGTTACTTCTATTTTAGCTCCAAGTTCTGCTCTAGTTTCAAGAGAGACCCCGCACATCCCCTCTCCTTGTCAAGATTCCTCTGGCTTGCTGTTCTACTTTCACTTCTACGCCAGCATCCCCAACCTAGTCGACGTGCCGGTGCCCTGGACTTGGGTTCTCCTCGGTCGCACCGTGCAACATGGATTGATGAATTTCATAATTGATGTCGAAATATTGATCGAGAATGTAGATCAAGTGTAGGCAGCACATTTAAGTGTCAACCATGCTTCTCACACAATCTATCTAACTAATATTTGCATACATTGCACGAAAAATTGATTGTTTTATGTTCTAGTCAACAATCCAGATCCCCCCTTCAGGATAATTTAATTCTACTGTTTGTGTGACCAGTGACAATATTCCCACGGTGTTAAAATCTCCCGCCACCAAATTTAGTCAAGTCCTCATGACGTTGTGATAATTGTCCAACCGTACATGCAAAGTACAAAGTCCAACACAGCTGTGAAAGGCCGAGGCATAGCTACTAAATGCGGAGATGACAAACTCCGTTCCACCGGTGCTATATGGGCCAGCCTATCCGGTGGTCTCATTCTTTGAGAACCCCGTATCCCCTCCTCTACTCCTTTATGTTCTGAAACTACTTTGGATAATTCTGGTCTACCTGCCGAGGCCCTCCCGGGTTTATGACTTGTGCCCTCCTGAAACTCCGAACCATTAGCTAAGCTCCGCTTCATCCCGTGCAGCTTCCCGCTGAAGCCGGCTGTCCAGAGACAGCACCCCCCGCCCCTCCCGCCCCCACACTCCGAACTCACATCACACCGTGAGACCTATTGGGAATCTCTTCCTCAATCAGCGCGGAGTTAGCAGAAGAAAGCATATTACAGCCCCACCCCGACACACTTACTCATCCTCCCAATCAGTATGCCATTCAGGGGCGGAGGCCAACCTATTCTCTCATGCTGTTGATCATCCAGTTCATGAATGACAGATATGTTGAAGTTGAGCTTCAATATCAGTGCAACATAGGATTTTATATTCTTTCTTTCTTGTTTTCTTTAATAAAGGTTTACTTCACTTAACATTCATAACTTACTTCTTTATAACTGTATTTCTTACCAACGAGCGATTGCCGTTGGCAGTATATCACACAATATGAACGAAAATCAGGGCTTAGTTGGTCAGGAATCTGAACTTCATGGATTTGGTGTGACCAGAGTCGTATACACCATAGAAGTGCGAAGAATTCCATCTGTGTCTTTCTCCTGTCGCAGTCCAGCGTCTGTCAACAGAGGCCAGCTAGCTACATGTTCAAATACGTCAAATAGAAATGAGTTTAATTATCCATCAATGACTGTTTTGCATTTGCCTGGTTTCATGTTCTTACTCAGCGTTATGACTTTTCTCTAATAAAAGTCAGAAAAAAGATAAATACAAAAACAAACAATAAAAAAGTTCGGAGCAGATGAACTCACAGGCAGGTGTTCAGCAGCTGCACAGACGAACATGTGAGGGAGCTATGTGTGCCTAGTCGTAAATTATTTCGGACTGCAATTTCAAATTTTCTCCTACGTTAGGAAGACCAGTAGCATCAAGGATAAAGACGTATAGTTCGTCTGATGTGAAGCCTGGTGAAGTGATTCGTGAACGGGATGGTTTAGATAAATATCAACAGCAGTCCGCCAGACAGCCATCAGATTTATCAACGCTGAAACTGAACTATGGCAGATGGTCTCTCGCTTGCCGTACTCTCATCTCCAAACAGTACACATAGCAAAGCCTCGGAAGTTAGATTGTTGATTATAGTTTATACTTCAAAGTCGTAATCTGAACACTGCCGTCTGTTAGTTCCCAGAATTAAACTTCAAAGACCCGTAGCTTTCCTCCCAGCAACTGAACTGAAAAGAACAATCATTGAAGAATAGTCCAGAATACCTGAGACTGATCTTCACCACCGACGGTACGTAATCGAAAATATGACATCGACCATAGAAATTGACACACATTACAGGTCCTTCGGCCCACAATGTTGTGCCGAAGTGAAATCTACTCTACCACTGTAGCTGAAGTGCATTCCAGAACCCATCACTTTCTGTGGAAAAAAAAACTTATCTCTGACCTTCCATATTATACCTACTCTGAAGCTTCTTAAAACTATCACCCTTGTGTTTGCAATTTCAGCTCTGAAAAAAATAAAACTATTGTTCACACAATCAATACCTTTCATCATGTTATAACCCTCTATCTGGTCACCTCTTGCACGTCCTCGCCCCAAGGACAAAAATCCACGTTCACTCAACCTATTGTCATCTGATATGTTCTCAAATCCAGAAACAATCCTTGTAAATCTCCACTGAACTATATCTAAACTATCCACATCCTTCTATTAGTGATGTGCCTAGAACTGAACACATCGAGTACACTAAATCTATTATTACGTCTGACTTCACCCTTCCCTTCCGAGGCTCGGATCTGACCAGAAGGTTATGGACTGGCCGCTGGGTCAGCAATATCCAGAGGGAAAAACCGGCTGCTGAGGGGAATACCGACTGCGCGACCCTGCAATGCTTTTCTCTGTTTATCTCTCTCTGTGTTGAGCCCTCTGTTCTCGGGATTCTGCAGTATGGCTGTAACCCCACACTCATAATAGTTATACATAAAATGCGCTACCTCCCGGATGATCCTTAGTTAATCTTAATCACGCAGCAGCTCCCAAATGCCAGCTTTCATGAGTTGGCTGGAATACCCGCAGGTGTAGTAACCAGGGGGACTCTCAGATTTCGTGAATTCCCACATCCTACCGGGAAGCATTCTACTGGTATGGAGAGAGAGAGAAGAGAGAGAGAGGGAAATTTCGAACAATAAATAGATGCAAACAGAAACACGAGTATATCAGGAGTTTGAGGAGATGCGGCCTGACATCTGAAACTTTGACAAACATCTATAGATATTCAGTGAGGAGTACATTGATTAGCCGCAATACAGCCTGGAATCGATACACCAATATCCTTGAAGGAGAACTGTAATAAATGCAGGTACGACCCAGTAAATTATGAGCGAAGTCCTCAGAACAATTGACTACTTCTACATGAAACGCTGTCGCAGGAAACAGAATTTATCATCAAGGAAATCCAGCACCTGGAACATGCTGTCTTATCTCTGATGCCACAGGGCTCGTCAGACCAGACTGACGAATCTACTACCTAAAAGACAGCAGCTCCCGAAAAAAAAATAAGTTCACGTATCTCACTTCCTTCATCATTGAATTATTAACACAACAAATTGACTCACTTTCAAAAATTAACACTTTCAAGTTCACGATGTGCATTGCTTATTTATAATTACTTCCCCCCCCCCATTTTATATCTGCCGTTTTTGTCTTCTGCCTCTGCCTGAATTTTATTCAGATCATTGCAGTTTAACGCATTGATTCAGCGGTCCGATGGTAAATGATAATGATGATTGAAGGTCAAGACATTAATACCTAAAATATATTAGATGAATGCCACATTTTTCGGATAATCTGTGCTCTTTGAAGAACTGACCCTGCAGCTCTCATTCAGGGCTTTTCTTCCCTGAAGCTGCGTGGGATCGAAACTCGTAGGGATAGTAAGGATAGGCAGGAAAATGTGATTGGCGAGGCAAGAGTCTAAACAGGTATGAGGCAGTTGAACGAATTCAAAAGATTTGACGTCTCACAGGTTGCTGTCGTTTTTTATTTTTCTCGGAGCATCTTCATTCGCCCCAATATTACCTCTTTGTACTTCAGCATTTCTATTTCATGTTGTGTGTTTATCAATTCTCGGCGAACGTCACAGTGTGTCTGATAGAACACATAAATGCTTCGGTTCCTTAATGCACTCAGAAAATTGTAAAGAAAGAAAGAAAAAATCGAATATCTGTATTAAACTTGAAAGGAAGAGACTCGCTCAGTAGGTAGAAACGCAATTGTTATCTGTGCAGTGGACAGAAGAACTTCATGCCGGGAAGCAGTTAGATGGATGCAGAATAACGTGAAGACAGTCAACTGAATCCAATTGAAAGAAAATTAAACCACCCATATTGGACAAATATTAAATTAATTACAACAGCTCAAATGCACCATAAGCGTTGCATTTTCATTCTCTAGACATGCACAGTATTTGCCAATTGATCTGCTGATGTGACATCTGTTCTTTTGCCGTGAATCGATTTTGTTTCCATATCATCCAGGCAATCAGTTCAATCATGAATCCATCGCAATAAAAAAAGGAAAACAAACTCTAAAATTCGACTGCTGCATCTGAGAAATTCCAGGACAGGTAGTTTAAAATATTCTGAGCGACAGCGAATAAAGCTTGATTTTAAGATTACATCATTGACCATATTGAAGAATCTTTCAAGATTATAATACGAGCAGAATATAAACGGCTTTTAAAGCTAGCTGTTTATGTTGTCACATTTTTTGTGCCAGCTCCATCATACGTTTTTGGTGCGTGAAAAGAGAGGATGTCCAGCACTGCTGTAGTTCTCGATTTTTTTGAGTGCTTCCTCAGGCACCAGCACGGAGGCACGGAATTAATGCAAGTCATCGTGATTGAAGTAACATACTGGGAGACATTCACAACTCCATTTGGTTGCCTTTTCAAGCACCTGTGCACCATGAATGATCTTTTTCATTGTGTCTTTGCATAAAGAGTGTGATGAAGGTAATCCCTAAAATGCTATATTCACTTAAGCGTATGGGGAGTAGCGGTTCTTGCGTTAGAGTTATGCCTAACAGTCTAAGTCACGGAACGATGAAAACCGTGAACTATACTGAGTCCTCGAAATCCTATAGTCTCAAACATTACCATATCAGCACCATTGAAACAAAATAAGTGATATCTTAAACCAACTTTCACCATCTGTAAGGGGTTCATACCACTAATCAAGCAGAAAAAAAATACTTCGCACCTGTCATACTTGACATTTACTTCAAATATCACTCTCTTGCTGATTCCCTTGTCCATTCGTCTTTCCCCACTAATCCTCCTGCTGGCTCTTTTAGTTGCTAGCGGAAACAACGCTACACATGCCAATTTATTCCCACGTCAGCACCACACAGGACACAAACCAAAACGCCGTTCCAGATGAGATGGCATTGTACCAACAAATATATCGGAGTAATTTCTTAAAAGAAATGCGTGTGAAGAGCGACTTTTGAATCAGCACGGCGATCGAGTTTGCTGAGGCGAGATTAGGTTTGGGTAAGGTAAATTGTCTTTTAAGGTACTCACTGACTGTAGTTTTTCAATCCACATCCACCAGTGTATGAAGGATTAGAGAGGATGGCTCCAGGTGCAGTGATCTCTACGCTGTCTGGGATGTAGGGCGTCTGACAGCCGTCTATGCAACAGGTATGCACATCTGTACCACGTTCCGTGAATTGCAACTGTAGTAGAACGTATTAAGGAACTGGTGTTGTAGCTTGATCAGTCATATGGGGAAATGATAAGGTGATCGGCAGGAGGTACAGAGAGATAATAATACCTTGGCTCCAGGTGTCATGTTAACTGGTAACTCTCAGAGGAAGGTGGGAAAATTCACAACCAGTCCCAAGTTCACACTCCATATGGCTGTTCCCCTCCATAATAACTTTCATGGCGAAAACGTACTAGGGGACAGCCATTTTAATAGAACTCTGGCACTGATTCTGGTGCTTGGCTCAGAAGTGCAGCGAAATGAGGAGGACTGCATGGTTTCTACGAGACCGCTGATTGTGAGGAACAATGTGAGTGTGTGTGGACGCCATAGAAATTTTGGGACTATGTTATCTCCGTCGTGCCAGGGTCAGCAATGTCTCGTTTGGGGTCCTTAATTTGCTGAAGGGTAACGGGCTGGATACCTTGTTGCATATTTGCAACAATGAAATAGCTGGACAAGTTGAGCAGGTCCTGAAGAAAGAACTTCAGGGGCTCGGTATAATGCCGAGAAACAGGAAATCTATGGTATTAGTCTTTGGATTGTTGCCCGTACCATATGCCATTGCGGGCGAGAATCGAGTCATTTGACAGGTGAAAGCGTTGCACCGGAAATGGTGAATGGACAGTTGTTTAGATTTCTGTATGATTGGGATTCTTCTTTCAAATGTATGACCTATAGAAATGAGACGGGATGCAGCTGATTCGGAGGGGATCCAACCCCTTGGCAGCATGTTAGCTAGAGGTATGTTGATTCGTTAAACTAACTTAGCAGGGCGGTATGAACCTCAGTCATAGGGCTGGAAATGAGGTAATAAATTTGCAAACGAAGGCAATCTGTCTTCAGACCTCAAACACGTACAGGCCGAAGCTAGGAGCAAACGTACGGTCAACAGGATATGACACAATGTATCAATGGGAAACATTTCAAAATGACTGAACATGCTGTGTTTGAATGCGCGCAGCAGACAAAATATGCAACTTGCAGCGCAGATTGGTATGCACGATGTTGTAGGCTTAATTTCCAAGAATACATATTCATTCAAAAAGTCAGGCAGGAAGGAAAAGGGGTTGGCGTTGTTCCATGAGAGTATGCCTGACCGTTAGAGTACATTGTTGTTGACCTCTTAGGGGAACATCCTTTATGAGTTCAATGTTTTGGTTCGATACGGAATTCATTAGATTGTATTCGGTGAAATAAACATTAGGGGCAAGTGATAGAGTTCACCTCGAATTTTGAGAAGAAGGAGCTAAAGACAGATGTATCATTATTTCAATGGAGCAAAGGGAATTGGAGAGGCATGAGAGAAGTGTGGGAGGAGTTGGACGGAATTGATTGGAAAATATCATTAGCAAAGATTAGAAAGGATAGAGGGAATGCCGCTCAGAAGGAAAAATTGCTGCAGAGAAATAATTGAGTACAGGGAAATGGCGGGTGTATGTGAAAAAAAAAATTGCATCAGCTTTCAATGGTCAAGACACTTGTAGTGTTGCGCAATTTCTGTTTTAGCGGGAATGAAGTGTATGAAGTTACAATTAATCTTAAGATTTTTTTTTGGAAAGTGGAAGTTCTGAAGGGAAATATATAACCTGGATCAAATGCTTTACGCACCAGACTTCAGAAATTGGTGGCTGAAGGGATTGCAGGGTGATTATTAATGATCTTTGAAGTATTACTACATTCTGCGTTGTTTCTGGAAGACAGCAACATTGAAGCTGCAATTCCGTTTTGAACAGCGGGAGAGGCAGATCAATGGGAATTGTACGCCTGTTAGTTTGATTTCAGTGTTTAGGAAGATCATGTCATAAGGGGGCGGCTGGGTACAGATCCAAATGCAAGGTACAGACACTGACGTACAAGGAACAGGACTAGGTAGTCAAGAAAGCAAGGGAAGTTGGGAACAAAGGATGCAGGACATGACACAGGCCCTGGACGAGACAAGGATACAGGACCTAGGCTAGGACTTCACTAACATAGCGAAACCAGGACATGGAACTTGGAACTTGGAGCCTGCGGTAGGACTCCGAGACAAACACTATACAGGGACCCAAAACCTGGATCTTGACAAGGGCTGGGAACTCGGAACTAGGTGAGGAGATGCCGAGGCTTGGATATGGATTCCGAGCCAGAGAGTGGGTAAGGACCCAGAACCTGGGACTTGACTCGGGCTCGGACTCCAGCAGTAGGCGAGTACAAGAGGTGGCTACAGGAAGAGTAGTAGAAACAGGACTGGACGTGAGACCCTTGACAGGACAAGGGAACCCCAGCACTAGGCTGGGCAAAGTATTCCTGGACTGTGCGAGACAAATGGACAAGACAAGAACAATAAGCCGAGGCTTGGACAGCAGAAGATCACTGGACGTGGCTAGGACTGGACGATACCCGGAATTCTTGACTTGGTCGAGGCAGAGAGAGGAACACAGATCCTTGTTCAAGGGAGAGACAGGAACGCAGAACCCTGCTCGAGGGAGAGAAAGGAACGCCGAGCCTTGGTCGAGAGTGACAAAAACAAGGAACACAGCGCCTGGTCCCACCCTTGGAAACAGAACGCAGGGCGGAATTCATTGCAGAGAACGCAGAATGTGACAATACGATTCCCAACAGAAGGGAGCGGCAGATGGTAGAACATTCCGAGCGAAGGCGTGTACACAGGGGGTTCACAGCATAGGTAGCGGCAAACGGCCGGACCTACCTTGCGAATGCCTGGATATAGACGGTTCCGAACACCAGGTAATGGCAAACAACTGAAACGAACTATCGAAGGCGAGGGCAGAAAGACAGATGAAACACAGGGTAGCGACAAACGGCCAGACCTGCTTAGTGAAGACATGGTCACAGAGACATTTCCAACCAACGATAGACGGTTCCTTATTTTCCTCCAGTAATGGAACTTGACAGGGTTACAAGCGTGGCAATGTCTCAGGCGAGGCGAGGCAAGACTTCGGTCGAGGAAAGGTCAGGCAAGGCAAGGTAAGGGAAGGCTTCACATGAGGCAAAAGAAAGCAGCGGCAGGGAATGTATTCAGATTTTGTTTATAGACAGGAATAATCCAGCAACCAGAGACAGAATCCGAAGCTATTTATCAAGCCAGCACAAACGAGAATCTGCTGTCTCATCTGGTACTGGGGAAAACAGGAAAACCTGGAACAAAGAACATGGACCGGACAGTGAACAGGAATGCGGATTTCACGGACCTGACCATGACATTATCCCCCGCTTATGGAAGCCCCCTGGCGACCAAAAGTCTTCCCCAGAATATGGACGACACGGACGGTCGTGGGCATTCAACTGGAGAGAACCAATGATAGCGTGAGTTAAATGACAGGGTCGGTGCCGCTGGGTCTAAGTCTTGCTGGACGGTTCTGGCATATGTGGGCGGCCTGGAGCGGACTCAAATGCAAGAAACAGATACTCAAATACAAGGAACAGACAAGGTAGTCAAGAAATCAAGGGAAGAGGGGAAGAAAGGATGTTGGACATGGCACAGGCCTTGGACGATACAAGGATACAGGGCCTGTGTTATGACTTCACTTGGATTGTGGAACCAGGACATGGAACTTGGAATTAGGAGTCTGCGCTGGGCTTCCGAGCCAGAGACTAGTCGAAGACCCAGAACCTAAGGCTTGACTCGGTTTCGGACCCCGGAACTAGACGAGGAGATGACGAGGCTTGGGTTCTGCGAGGCTTGGGTCCTTTGAGGGTTGGATATTGGCTCCGAGCAGCAGACTGGACAATGAGCTAAAACCTCGAACTTGAAACGGGCTCGGACTCCAGCAGTAGACGAGGAAAAGACCTGGGTACAGGAGGAGGAGTGGCAAAAGTACAGGACGTGAGATTCCTGGACAAGACAAGGTATCCCCAGCACAGGACGAGGGAACCACAGCATCAGGCTGGGCAGAGTACTCCTGGGCTGGACGAGACACATGGACAAGACAAGAACACAAAGCAGTGGCTTGGACAAAACAAGATTCTTGGATGTGTCGAGGACTGGACGACACCCAGAAGTCTTGACTTCATTGAGGGAGAGACAGGAACGCAGTCCCTTGGTCGAGGGAGATACAGGAACACAGCGCCTTGATCGAGGGAGAGACAGGAACGCAGAGCCCCGGTCCTGGGAGTCAAATGAACGCAGAGCCTCAAGCGAGGGAGAGACAGGGAAGCACAGCCTTTGTAGAACGACAGACAGGGACGCAGTCCCTAGGTCGAGCGAGAGACAGGAACATGGAACACAGAGCCGGGTCCCCACCTTCGAAACAGGACGTAGTGCTTGGATTCATACATAGTACACCGACCCAGGACGGCTCCTTGTGTAGACGACGTAAGGCAGGGACTCATTACACAGAACGTAGAATACCACAAGACGGTTCCCAACACAAGATAGCGGCAGACGGCCGAACCTACCTTGCAAAGGTGAGTACACAAAGACAGATCATAACACTAGGGTGCGGCAAACAGCCAGACCTACCTAGTGAAGGCGTGGACACAGAGACAGTTCAAAACAACGACAGGCAGTTCTTTCTATTTTTCCAGCGATGGAACTTGATAGGGGTAAATACGAGGCTTTAGGCGAGGCAGGCGAGTCAAGGCTTCAAACGAGGTGAGGCGGGCAAGCCTTCAGAAGAGGCGAGGCGAGTCAAGGCTACAGACGAGGCAAGGTGAGGCGAGGCAACGCTTCAGACGAGGCAAGCGAGTCAAGGCAAGCCAAGGCTTCAGGCGAAGCAAAAGTAGAGAGGCGAAGGGAAATGATTCATACAGGGGGTGTAGATAGGCACAACCCAGCAACCGGAGGGTGAATACTGAAGCTATTTCTGAAGCCAGCACAAAAGATAATCAGCTGCCTCAGCAGAAACTGGGAGAGAAAGGAAAACCTGGAATAAGGAACTAGACCGGACAGTGAACAGGAATGCGGATTTTACGGAGCTGACCATGACATTACTCCCTATTCTATGGGAGCCTCCTGACGACCAAAAACGCTTCACCAGACCATGGACGACAAGAGCGGTGGGGTGGGGGCATTTAACAGGAGAGAAGCCAGGATAGCGAGAGTTAAACGACCGTGTCTGTGTCGCTGGGTCCAAGTCTGACTGGTCTGTTGTGTGATAATGAGCTAGCTGTGAGCAGACCCAAATGCAAGACACAGACACTGAAGTACAAGGAACAAACTGGGTAGTCAGGAAAGCAAATGAAGTGGGGAAGAAAGGAAGCAGGTCATGACAGAGTCCCTGGACGAGACAAGGATACAGGGCCTGGGCAAGGATTTCACAAGGATAGCGGAACTAGGACATGGAATTTGGAATTAGGAGCCTGAGCTAGGACTCCGAGCCAGAGACTAGAACAGTACTCAGAACCTGTGTCTTGACTCGGGCTCGGACCCCGTAACTAGGCAAGAAGATGACAAGGCTTGGGTTCTTCGAGGACTGAGTTCTTTGAGTGTTGGATATAGACTCCGAGACAGAGACTGGACAAGGACCCAGAAACTGGGACTGGATTCGGGATCGGACTCCAGAAGTAGGCGTGGAAAATACGTGGGTACAGGAAGAGGAGTGGCAACCGGACTGGACTTGAGACTCCTGGACAGGACAAGCGAACCGCAGCACCGGGTTCTTGGATGTGGCTAGGACTGGACGAGAGCCCGAAGCCTTGACTTCTTCGAGGGAGAGAATGGAACGCACAACCTTGGTCGAAGCTGAGACAGGAACGCAGAACCTTGGTCGAGGGAGAGACAGGAACGCAGAGCCTTGGTCGAGGGAGAGACAGGAAGGGAGAACCCTGGTCGAGGGTGGGACAGGAACATGGAACACAGAGCCGGTTCCCCTCCTTGGAAAGAGGACGAGGGCCGGGATTCATTGCATAGAACGCAGAATACGACAAGACGGTTACCAAAAGAAGCCTGCGGCAGACGGCCAGACATTCCCAGAGAAGGCGTGGAAGCAGACTAGACAAGGACCCAGAACCTGGGTGTTGACTCTGGCTCGGACCACGAAACTAGGAGAGGAGATATCGAGATTGGGTTGTTGACGCCTGGGTTCTTTGAGGCTTGGATATGTTCTCCGTGCCAGAGACTAAGCAAGGACCCAGAACCTGGGTCTTAACTCGGGCTCGGACTTCAGAAGTAGGCGAGAACAAGACGTGGCTACGGGAAGAGTAGCGGCAACAGGACTGGACGTGACACTCCTGGACAGGACAAGGTATCCCCAGCACCAGGCTGGGCAAAGTACTCCTGGGCTGGACAAAACACATGGACAAGACAAGAACATAAAGCCGTGGCTTGGACAGTACATGTTCTTGGATGTGGCTAGGACCGGACGAGTCCCCTAAGCCTTGACATGTTTGACGGAGAAACAGGAATGCAGAGCCGTGGTCAAGGGAGAGACAGGAACGCACAATATTGGTCGAGGGAGAGAAAGTAACGCAGAGTTTTGGTCGAGGGAGAGACAGGAACGCAGAGCCTTTGTCGAGGGAGAGACAGGAACGCAGAGCCGTTGTCGAGGGAGAGACAGGAACGCAGAGCTTTGGTCGAGGGAGAGACAGGAACATGGGTCACAGAGCCCGGAACCCTTCTTTGAAAAGAGAACGTAGGTCCGGGACTCATACACAGAACACAGATCCGGCACCCCTCCTTGGGTATAGGAAAGAAGAATGGGGCTCATTAAGCAGAACGCAGAATGCGACAGGACGGTTCCCAACACAAGGTAGAGGAAGACGGCCGAACCTACCTAGTGAAGGCGATGACACAAAGACAGATCACAACACTAGTTAGCTGCAAACGGCCTGAGCTACCTAGTGAAGGCGTGGACAACAGAATGTTCAAGAAAACGATAGACAGTTCCTGATCTTGCTCCAGCGATGGAACTTGTCAGGCGAGTCAAGTCCTCAGGCGCACGGAGGAGGCAGGCGAGGCGAGGCAAGGCTTCAGACGAGGCAAGTTGACGCAAGGCTTCAGACGAGGCAAGGCTAGGCGATGCAAGCATCAGACTGTGCAAGGCGAGGCCAGGCAAATCTTCACACGAGGCAAAACGAGGCGAGGCAAGGCGTCAGACGAGTTAAGGGGCGAGGCGAGGCAAGGCTTCAGACGAGGCAAAGCGAGGAAAGGCGAGACAAGGCTTCAGACGAGGCAACAAAATGCAGGCGAAGGGAAAGTTTTCAGACAGTGGGTATGAACTGGAACAATCCAGCAACCAAGGCTGAATCCTGAATTTATTTATGAAGCCAGCAGAAACGACAATCACATGCCTCAACAGAAACTGGGATAAAACAGAAAACCTGGAATAAGGAACGTGGACCGGACCGTGAACCGTGATTATTTTATTTTAGTTTTTTTTTTATAATTTGCCTACGGACCATGAGAGATGATGGATTTGATTTATGAGTATGTGGTTTCACTGTACCTGGAGGCAAATGATAAAAAAAAAACAGTTGTAGGCGTCGATTCGTCATGTGGAAAGCTTGTCAAACAAATCTGTTGCAATTCTATGAAGATATAGTAAGCAGGACAGAAAATCAGTTGGTTTGGTATATTTGTATTTTGTAGAACGCTCGGTAGAAGGCGTCACCTGAGGCTGCTCTGCTGCTACGAGTCCATGGTATTACTGCACAGGTCCTGACATGGTTCAAACAGTGGCTGACTGACAGGACGCAAAGAGTGAAAGTAACGTGAATCTGTTTTTGGTTTACTGCAGGTCACTGGCGGTGTTACACAGGGGACTGTGTTGGAACTGGTTATTATTATTTTTTTCCTTTAATTGTTAATGACTTAGATTATGGTATTAATGTATTTGCCGTACACGAAGGTATGTAGAGGGACAATAAAATTTTTAGAATTTAAGGAGGCTACGGATGGACTTAGCCAGTTTAAAAGAAAGGGCAAAAAAGGAAATATGGAACATAGTGTGGGGAATCGTAAGGGAAATGAATGTTTTGACAATTTACTAAAGGGAGACAACAGAGGTCAAACAGTCAGCCAAAGGAAGTAGGGAATGCTAGTCCACAATTCCCTAAAGGTTCATATACAGGTTGAGTCTTTAATGAGGAAGGCAAATGCGATGTTAACATTCATTTCAACAGGTATAGAATATATTAAAAAAACAAGGTTGTAATGTTGAGACTTTATAAAACACTGCTGAAACATCAATTGGAGTATTATGAGCAGCTTTATACTACGTATCTTAGAAAGGAAAGTATCGGCTGAAATCTATGGCAATACTGCACAAAGCGCAATAATTCTTAAATCAGAGGTCCTTGTATATATTATACTGTGACGACCCATTTTCTGGCACCCACGAACCGGCACACGAAACAGCGCGCGCAGGCAGAGCGCCGACAGCAAAAAGGGCGCCAGGCCATCTTCACCAGCAGGGAGAAAATCCCGCGCGCAGAAAGGGTCTGGGAATATGCATTCCCCACAGTAGTCCCGCCCAGGGAGGGCGGGAACGGGAAGGCTTTAAAGCGGGCCGCGAAGTTTGAATAAATCTCTGTCATCGCAACTCTAACTCACCGACTCCGTGTGGTTATTCTAGCGCCGTATGTAGCACATCGCTACAATTGGTGACCCCGAAGGCCCAAACGATATTTGGACCAGAGATGACCGACGCTGCATCTGTTCACGCAGTTTCGTTAAAACTGCCAAGCTTCTGGACGCTGCGACACCATTTATGGTTCGAACAAGCAGAAGCACAATTCCACATTCGGCAGATAACCTCGGAGTCCACTCGCTACTACTACGTGCTGAGCTCCCTCGACCAGGAGACTGCTGCACAAGTTGAGGAGTTTATACAGTCGCCCCCGGAGGACGGCAAATACACAGCATTCAAAGCCCTGCTCATAAGGACTTTTGGACTCTCACGGCGCGAACGAGCACGCCGCTTAATGCACCTGGATGGTTTGGGAGACAGGCCGCCGTCAGCATTAATGAAAGAGATGCTGGCCCTGGCTGAAGGACACAAGCCCTGCCTCATGTTTGAGCAGGCGTTCCTAGAGCAACTGCCCGAGGACATATGCCTGCTGTTGTCCGACGCAGATTTCAGCAACCCCCGGGAGGTGGCGGCCCGAGCAGATGTGCTGTGGAATGCCAGGAAAGAGAGAGGAGCAAACATCGCACAGATCACCAAGCCGCGTGCCCAACGACAGACCAGACCAGGCCCGGCAGCAGAGCCTACAAAACCCGGCGACGGGAGTGAGGAGCCCAACGAACAATGGTGTTCCTACCACCAGCGGTGGGGCACGGAGGCCCGCCGCTGCAGACCGCCCTGCAAATTCCCGGGAAACACCAAGGCCCAGCCGCCGCCGATCGCTACGTCGGCTGGCCATCAGGACAGCCTCCTGTACGTCTGGGACAAGCAGTTGGGACGCCGCTTTTTGGTCGACACCGGAGCGGAGATCAGCGTCTTACCTCCAACGAGTTACGACACCCGCAACAGAGAACCGGGACCCACCCTGAGGGCCGCTAATGGCAGCACAATACGAACCTACGGCACCCGCACGGTGTGGCTACAGTTCAGCGCCAGCCGGTCCACGTGGGACTTCACACTGGCCGCCGTGGCCCAACCACTGCTGGGGGCAGATTTTCTACGAACCCACAGCCTGCTGGTCGACTTGCAAGGGAAGCGATTAGTCCACGCCAAGACTTTTCAAACGTTCTCCCTGGGTGAAGCATAGTTGCCAGCCCCACACCTGGACTCCATCACGCTGTCCGACGATGAATTCACCAGGGTCCTGGCGGATTTCCCATCAGTACTGACACCGCAGTCCACGGCAGCCTTGCCCAGACACGGAGTACAGCACCACATCCCGACCCAGGGACCACCCCTCCACGCCCGTGCTAGAAGGCTTCCCCTGGACAAGCTCCGACTGGCGAAGGAGGAGTTCAAGAAGATGGAGGAATTAGGGATCATACGACGGTCCGACAGCCCATGGGCTTCCCCCCTTCACATGGTGCCCAAGGCAACGGGGGGCTGGAGACCATGCGGAGACTACCGCAGACTGAACGAGGCTACAACGCCAGACCGCTACCCTGTGCCGCACATTCAAGACTTCGCAGCAAACCTACACGGCGCAAGGATCTTTTCCAAGGTAGACCTCGTCCGGGGATACCATCAAATCCCTGTACATCCGGACGACATCCCCAAAACAGCACTTATCACCCCGTTCGGACTTTTCGAATTCCTCCGAATGCCGTTTGGTCTAAAGAATGCCACACAGACTTTCCAGCGGCTAATGGACGCAGTGGGACGCGACCTGGACTTTGCATTCATCTATTTGGACGACATCCTCATAGCCAGCAGTAGTCGGCAGGAGCATCTGTCCCACCTCCGCCAGCTCTACTCCCACCTGAGTGAATTCGGCATTACAATCAATCCAGCCAAATGCCAGTTCGGACTTGACACCATCGACTTCCTTGGCCACAGGATTACTAAAGACGGGGCAACCCCGCTGCCCGCCAAGGTAGACGCGGTCCGCCACTTCCCCCGACCCAACACAATCAAAGGCTTGCAGGAATTCGTGGGTATGGTGAATTTCTACCACCGTTTCCTCCCCTCAGCAGCCCGAACCATGCGCCCCTTGTTCACTCTAATGTCGGGTAAGGGCAAGGACATTACCTGGAACGAAGAGGCCGCAACCGCTTTCGTTAAAACCAAAGAAGCCTTGGCAAACGCCGCGATGCTAGTGCACCCCAGAACGGACGTTCCTACTGCCCTCACGGTGGACGCATCCAACACAGCAGTCGGTGGAGTGCTGGAAAAACTTATCGAGGGTCGCTGGCAACCCCTGGCGTTCTTCAGCAACACCTACGACCACCCGAACTCAAATGCAGTGCTTTCGACTATACCTGGCAATTCGGCATTTCAGGTACTTCTTAGAAGGTAGGCCCTTCACCGCGTTCACAGACCACAAGCCGCTTACCTTTGCGTTCACTAAGGTGTCCGACCCCTGGTCGTCCCGCCAGCAGCGACATCTGTCCTACATCTCCGAGTACACGACGGACATCCGGCATGTCTCTGGAAAGAACAATGTCGTGGCAGACGTACTTTCCAGACCTACCATACAGGCCCTGTCCCAGGGGGTGGACTATGCAGCGCTGGCAGAGGCACAGCAGGCAGACGCTGAGATCCCCAGTTACAGGACTGCAGTCTCCGGTTTGCAGCTCCAAGACCTCCCCGTAGGCCCAGGTGAGAGGACCCTATACTGTGTGACGTAGCTACCGGCCAACCCCGCCCCGTTGTCCCAGCAGCCTGGCGCCGGCGGGTGTGCGAATCCATTCACAAATTAGCGCACGCCTCCATCAGGACAACTGTCCGGCTGGACTCCAACAAGTTCGTGTGGCATGGACTTCGTAAACAGGTCAGTGAATGGGCCAAAACGTGTATGCAGTGCCAAACAGACAAGGTGCAGCGGCACACCAAGGCTCCACCGTAGCGGTTCGAACCCATCCGCCGGAGGTTCGACCACATCCATGTGGATATCGTGGGGCCTCTGCCAGTGTCACGAGGAGCGCGGTACCTCCTAACTATGATAGACCGGTTCACCAGATGGCCAGAGGCAGTCCCGCTCAGCGACACCACCTCCGAATCCTGCGCCAGAGCACTGATCGCAACCTGGGTAGCACGCTTTGGGGTACCGGTCCACATTACCTCCAACAGGGGCGTCCAGTTCACCTCCAGCCTGTGGTCGGCTATGGCCAGAGTTTCAGGAACACAGCTACACCACACAACTGGCTACCACCCACAGTCGAACGGACTAGTGGAGCGCTTCCACCGTCACCTGAAATCGGCTCTCATGGCACGCCTGGAGGGGCCTAACTGGGTGGACGAACTTCCCTGGGTCCTGCTCGGAATCCGCACGGCGCCCAAAGAGGATCTACACAACTCGTCGGCCGAGTTGGTGTACGGCGCACCCCTGGTCGCCCCAGGAAAGTTCATACAAGCCCCAAGGGGGCAAAATGAAGAACCCACAGCAGTCCTGGACTGACTACGGGAGAGGCTCGGTAACCTGGTCCCCATACCCACTTCACAGCACGGACAGAGCCCGACCTTCGTACCCAAAGACCTGCAGAACTGTAAGTTTCTTTTTGTACGACGGGGCGGACACCGGGCACCGCTACAGCGGCCCTACGAGGGGCCGTTTAAGGTGATCAGGAACAACGGGTCCACGTTCGTGCTGGACATTGCGGGGGGAAGAGGAGGTTTTCACGGTGGACCGACTCAAACCGGCCCATGTGGACTTGGCGCAACCGGTCCAGGCTCAGGCACCGCGGCGCAGGGGCAGACCTCCCAAACAGAGGCCGATCCAGACTGTGGACATTGGGGAAGGTATCGCCGGTTCTGGGGGGCGGGGGGGTTATGTGGCGACCCATTTTCTGGCACCCACGAACCGGCTCACGAAACAGCGCGCGCAGGCAGAGGGCCGGCGGCAAAAAGGGCGCCAGGCCATCTTCACCAGCAGGGGGAAAATCCCACGCGCAGAAAGGGTCTGGGAATATGCATTCCCCACAGTAGTCCCACCCAGGGAGGGCGGGAACGGGAAGGCTTTAAAGCGGGCCGCGAAGTTTGAATAAATCTCTTTCATCGCAACTCTAACTCACCGACTCCGTGTGGTTATTCTAGCGCTGTGTGTAGCACATCGCAACAATACTATTAGCTTAGTCCTATACACGACTTAATGTGCAGAGGTACGGGGAAATACAGAGAAAGCAAATACAATCTCATTTTTCCTCTCCAAAAGAAAACCATAAGAATTTGCAAACAAAGCGAGATATTATAAGCCAAGAAATCCACTATTTGTTCAAGTAAATCTTTACAATTCAGAGATTTCGTACATTGAAAAATAATAAGAATTATATATAAAGTAAAAATGGACAGTTACCACAAAGTATCCAAAGACTGTTTAAAATGCGAGAACGTCAACATGATTAGAGAGGAACATGTATATTTCAAACACAAAGCATAAGAAGAAATGTTAAAAAAAAAAATATATATATATATATATATATATATATTTAATTTCAGTCAGAGGGGTGAATCTATGGAACAGTTGTAGTAAGAATTCAAAAACATGCGCCACACTTAATAAGTTTAACAAAAGAGAATACTTCAACGTACAGAAATAAAACACATGATTTTAAATGAATGAGAGTAATGTAAACAAGTGATGCCTCGAATTGGATTTAGGTAGGAGGGTGCTATTTAAAAAAAAATAAATGTGCTAGATTTTCAAAATGTATTTCTTCTTTCTTAGGCCCCTAGGCCACGAACTTATCAATCACCCCTGATAGGTAGGAGGGGTAGGGGTAATAAGCTGTAGCTTCAGCCTGAACCCGTTCGGTCTGTTTTAGAGATTTTTATCTATGAAATCATCCTTATGTCATAATGGGGACGGCGCTGGGAGCGCACGCAAATACAAGGCACAGACACTGAAGTACCAGGAAAAGGCTAGGGCTAGAGGCTAGGATTAGGGATGTGACTGGATGCTGTCTAGGAGCTGGGACAGGAACACAGACCTGGGCGAGGGCATTGGCTAAGCTAGCGGGACTAGGACAACGGACTTGGAACTAGCAGCCTGGGCTTGAACTCCAAGCAAGAGACTGGACAAGGACCCAAAACCTGAGTGTTGACTCGGGCTCTGAACCCTGAACCATGCGAAGACTTGACGTGGCTACAGGATTGGACATAGCATGGTTTCATCCGGGCTTGGATTGTTCCTGGCTTGGGCTCCTCGAGGCATGGTTTCCTCGAGCCTTGGGTTCCTCGAGGCGAGGACATGACGAGGCTTGGATTCTTCAAGGCGAGGACATGATGAGGCTTAGTTTCTTCGAGACGAGAACATGAAAAGGCTTTGGTTCGGACTCCGAGCCAGAGACTGGACAAGGTCCAAGAACCTAGGTCTTGACTCGGGCTCGGACTCCGGAACTAGGCGAGGACATTTCGTGGCCTTATGAGAAAGAAACCTCGGAACACAAAACCGGAAGCCTTGACTTTACCTTGGCGAGGACAGGAAAACATAGCCTTGGTCTGGAGCACCGGAACACGGAGCTTTGGACTTGAAGGACAGGAACATGGAACACAGAGCCAGGACCACTCCCTGGCAACAGGACGTAGGGCCGGGACTCATTCAAAGAATGTTGAATACGACGAGACGGTTCCCAACACTAGCGGCTAACTGTCGGAACATGTTCTTTATTCCAGGCATTACAGTTTTCCCCATTTCCTACTGAGGCAGCTGATTCTCATTTGGGCTGGCTTCATAAATGCCTTAGGGATTCAGCTTCTGGCTGCTGGATTGTTCCTATCCATAACCCCTCTCTGAATACCTTCTATTTGTTGCCTCGCCTTGCCTTGTCTGAAGCCTTGACTCGCCTTGCCTCTGTGAAGCCTCGCCTTGCCTCGCCTGTAGACATGGTTCGCCTGTAGCCTTGCCTCGTCAAAAGCCACACCTGAAGCCCTGCCTCGTCTGAAGCCTCGCCTGAAACCTTGCATCGTCTGAAGCCTCGCCTGAAGCCTTTCCTAAAGGCTTGCCTCATTTGCAGCCTCTCCTCGCCTTGACTCGTCTGAAGCCTTGCCACGCCTTGCTTGTCTGAAGCCTTGCCTCGCCTGTAACCCTCGCCTACACCGCTGCCACGTTCCATAGCCGAAGCAAGATAAGGAACTGTCTGCTGCTGTTTTGAACAGTCTCTACGGCTGCGCCTTCGCTAGGTAGGCTATACCTAGTGTGAGATCTGTCTTTGTGCCCTTGCCTTCGCTAGGAAGGTCTGGCCGTTTGCGAGGACCTGGCGTTGGGAACCGACTGTCTCCACGTTTCACTGGGTAGGTCCGGCCGTCTGCCGTTGGGAGCCGTCGTGTCGTATTCTGCATTCTGTGTAATGAGTTCCGGCCCTACGTCCTGTACCCAAGGAGGGCTCCCGGCTCTGTGTTCAATGTTCCTGTCTCACCCTCGACCAAGGCTCTGCGTTCCTGTCTCCCCCTTTGAAAAAGGCTCTGCTTTCTGTCTCGCCCTCGATCAAGTAAAGGCTACCGGGTCTCGTCTAGTCCTAGCCACGATATAAGAACCTTGTCCGGTCGAAGCTACGCTTTGTGTGCTTGTCTTTTCTATGTGTCCGGCCAAGCCCAGCAGTACCTTGCCCCGCCAGATTCTGGGGATCCTTCGTCCTCTGCCGGGGTTCCCTTTTCCGGTCCAGGAGTCTCACGTACAGTCCTGTTGCCACTCGTCATCCGGAAGGTACGTATTGTCCTCGCGAGGTTCTGGGTCCTAGACCGTTCTCGGCTTGGAGTCCATACCCAAGTCTCGAAAAACCAAATACTCGTCATGTCATCACCCAGATCTGTGGTCCGAGGCCGAGTCAAGACCTAGGTTCTGGATTCTTCTCCAGTCCCTGGCTCGGAGTCCAAGCTCAGGCTCCTCGTTCAAATTTACACGTCCTGGTTCCGCTGTGCTAGTGAAGCCCTAGCCCAGGCCTTTTATCCTAGTCCCGACCAATGCCTCTGTCAGGTCCAGCGTCCTTTCTTCCCCGCTTCCCTTTATATCTTGACTAACCTAGTTCTGTTCCTTGTACTTCAGTGTCTGTGCATTGCATTTCGGTCCGTCCCAGCGCCCCCCATACTATAACAGACACAGAGACAGTTCCGAGCACTATGTAGCGGCAGACAGCTGGAATGGACTCGCGGAGACGTGGACACAGAGACATTTCCAACACAACGATAGACAGTTCCTTATCTTGACACAGCAAAGCTCCGGTTTCGCTACGTTGTTTGAATTTGACAAGGTTGCCGGCAAGGCTCCAGGCACAGGTTGCAGGCAAGGCTCGAGGCACTGGCTGCAAGCAAGACTTCATAAGGAAAGGGAAGAGAAGTGAACAGTCCAGCTTCAGGGTAACGGCAAAGACTGCCTGGCTTACCCAACGGAAGCGCGGACAGGATACTGACGAGACGAGCCAGCCACAACACTCGAACCCAGGGCCACTTATATTCCTAGCCTAAGACGAGTGTCAGGTTCCGATGATTAAGCCTAACTGAAAGAATGGACAGTCGGAAGACATGGAGTCCGGAGTCCACGGACCGAACCCTGAACCTGAACGCGGAAATCACGGACCGGACCATGCTACCTTATGAAATAATCGTAGAAAATTATGCTTTCTGGTACGTTTGTACTGACAGAAATAAAACTTCATGCGTTCATTCATTCATTCAAAATCAAAAGGATTCAGACTACGTTCACGAATATCATTCCGGGTTTGAAAGGCTTGCCATTTGAGGCGTGTTTAATGATTCTGTGTGCATAGTCGTATGAAGTCGGAAAGAAGAGGGGTGATCACATTCAAATCTTTCCAATCTTGAAAGCCTTGAGAGAGCGGGTATAGGGAGGCTGTTTCCCTTGATGGGAGAATCTAAGACCAGAAGACATCACCTCAGAATAAATGGTGAACATAGCAGGCCAGGCGGCATCTCTAGGAAGTGGTACAGTCGACGTTCCGGGCCGAAACGTCGACTGTACCTCTTCCTAGAGATGCTGCCTGGTCTGCTGCGTTCACCAGAAACTTAGAACCATAGAACCATATAAACTACAGCACAGAAACAGGCCTTTGAGTGTTTCTTGGCTGTGCTGAAATATTTACTGCCCAGTCCCACTGACCTGCACACGGAACATATCCCTCCATACACCTCCCATTCACGTATCTGTCCAAATTCTTCTGAAATGTAAAAAAAAACGCATTTACCACCTCGTCTGGCAGCTCATTCCGCACTCCCAACACTCTTTGTGTGAAGAAGGCCCCTCCCCCAATATGTTCTATAAACTTTTCCCCCCTTCACCCTTAATCCATGTCGTCTGTTTTTTTTTTCTCCCCTTGCCTCAGTGGAAAAAAGCCTGCTTGCATTCACTCTCTCTATACCCATCATAATTTTATATACCTCTATCAAATTTCTTCTCATTCTTCGACGCTCCAGGGAATAAAGTCCTAACCTATTCAACCTTTCTCTGTAACTGAGATTGTCAAGCCCCGTCAAAACCCTTGTAAACCTTCTGTGCACTCTTTCAGCCTTTTTAATATCCTTCCTGTAATCTGGTGACCAAAACTGAACACAATACTCCAGATTCGGCCTCACCAATGCCTTATACAACCATATCATAATATTCCAGCTCCTATACTCAATACTTTGATTAATAAGGCCAGAGGAGACTGAGCAGCGCGCCTGCGCGTGCGCAGCCCTCCGGCGAAAAAATGATATCATATCCGTTAAATAGGTGCCGTGGACAATTCTGATTTGATGGAGAATGGACGTGAAAGGACAGAGGAACATTTGGAGAATTTTTTGAAACACTCGTTTGCTGCCGTCGTTACTGCGTGGTCGGGAATTCTTCGGTGGGTAGGCCTCAAAATCCCCGGCTTTGCATGCTGTTGGCGAACGAGGTTGAGGTCGAATCGTTCGGACAGATATGGCGCTCAGTACTCGGTGTCGGAGGGCTGATCAGAGCTCGAAGTTTTCGGATGACTCAGAGTCGGACTGTGGTCGGCATGGCAGGGAGAGTTTTTCTTCCTTCTTCCGTCTGCGTGAGATGTAGGACATTTGAGAGATTTTGAACTTTTACTGTGATCATGGACTTCTTCATCAAGTTATGGTATTGTTGCACTTTTGTTACAATATGTTATTATTATGTGGTTCTGTCGATTTTTCTTTTTCAGTCTTGTGTTTTCTGATATCACACCGGAGGAAATATTGTATCATTTCTTAATGCATGCATTAAGAAATGACAATAAAACAGGACTACGTGGCATCATATTCTAATAAAGGCCGGTGTACCAAAAGCTCTCTTTACGCCCCGTCTACCTGTGACGCCACTTTTAGGGAATTTTGTATCCCAGATCCCTCTGTTCTACTGCATTCCTCAGTGCCTTACCATTTACCCTGTATGTTCCACCTTGGTTTGTCCTTCCACAGTGCAGTAGCTCACACGTGTCTGTATAAAATCTATCTACCATTTTTCAGCACATTTTCCAGCTGGTCCAAATCCCTCTGCAAGCTTTCAAAACCTTCCTCACTGTCCACTACACCTCCAATCGTTGTATCATCAGCAAATTTGCTGATCCAATTTAACACATTATCATCCAGATCATTGATATAAATGGCAAATAACAATGGACCCAGCACTGATCCCTGTGGCACACTACTAGTCACAAGCCTCCGCTCTGAGAAGCAATCCCTTACTATCACTCTTTGGCTTCTTCCATTGAGCCAATGTCTAATCCAATTTACCACCTCTCCATTTACACCTAGCGACTGAATCTTCCTAGCTAACCTCCCAGGCGTGACCTTGTCAAAGCCCTTACTAGACAACATCCACTGCCTACTCTATCCATTTTCCTGGTAATGTCCTCGAAAAACTCCAATAGAATGGTCAAACATAACCTAACCCGCACAAAGCCATATTGACTCTCCCTAATAAGTTCCTGTCTATCGAAATGCTTGTAGATTCTGTCTCTTAGTACTCCCTCCAAATACTTATCCACTATCGACGAAAACTTACCGGCCTATAATTTCCCGAATTACTTTTAGATCTTTTTTTTTAAACAGCGGAACAGCATGAGCCATTCTTCAATCCTCCGGCACCTCAACCCGTAGACACCGACATTTTGAATATATCTACCAGAGCCCCTTGCAATTTCAACACTATTCTCCCTCAAGGTCCAATGGAATACCCTGTCTGGTGCTGGGAATTTATCCACTATAATTTGCCCTAAGATAGCAAGCACAGCCTCCTTTTCAATCTGTAACAAGCACCTCCTAATTTTCAATCTTCGATATGTGTTGCTTGATTTTCCAGCATCTGCAGATTTCCTTGTGTTTGCATCAGAACAAATGGTATCCTTTAAGAAAGCAGGTGCGGATGAATTTATTTCGCCAAAGAGCGATGACTCTCAGTAAATCTTAGCTATACGCAGTTGTGGAGGACAAGATTGAATGCAGATTTAAGACAAACATTTACATATTACAGACTCGTCAGGATTTGGGGGTAAATTGGCAGAAGACACAAGACTGGGGCAGAGAATAAAATTGTATCTGCCATTATGAAATGTGGCAGCAGATTTGATGGGTCAAACATCGTCAGGAAATGGCAGACGAGTTATGAGAACTGGCAAGAACACATCTCAGGGCATGTAGTCAGGGTGTGTGCACACTTGCCCACTGATATCTTTACGGACTTCTTCAATACTTCACTTATTCAGATTTCGTATTATCCGCGATCATCCCAGTAACAAATAGATAACAACTTTGAGACCAAATGACTTAAACAACTACAGCTAGATAGCATTGACTCCATAGTGTCCAGTGCCCTGAATTGGTTTGGCGACACTGGACACTGACCATTATTTTGAACGACTGAATCTCTCTAACTTGGAGCGTTTTCTATGTGTCTGAATACATAAGTATTAGGAGAGACACTGACCAATAAGGAATACGCAGGCTGTCTTCGTTGTCCCAGCAACCTTATTGAGTTTTACTTTTTTTAAGAGAACTACCAGAAATATTAATGAAGGTACTACATTGTCTTTAGCAAGGCAATTGACAAGGTCCCACAGGGAAGTCTGTCAAGAAGGTTCAGTAGTATTAAATTGGATAAGGTATTGGCTTTGAGGGAGGATCTGCAAAGTGAGAGTAGATGTTGCCTCTCTGATGGGAGTACTGCGACTACTGGAGTAGCACACGGGAGTTGTGTGTAATCTATATCGCGGATCCTGTTGTCAATGTGGATAACTGCATAAGAAATTTGCTGATGACTACGATATTTAGGTCTAATGGACAGCGTGGAAGGTTATCATGGGTTGTAGGGAGCCCTGCAGCAGCTGGAAACATGGGTAGGAAAATGACAGGTGAGATGTGTTGCACTTTACCAGCAGGTTAATCTTACAGAGTGAAAGGTAGGAAACAGACGAATGCGGTTGAAAAAAAAAAGGAATCTGAGATAATAGGTTCTCAAATCTTTGAAAGTTGTATCACAGGTAGATTGGAACTCAAAGGAAGCTCTTGTCACAGTAGCTTTAAAAAAAAATAATATATGGTACAGGAGCGGGATGGCACGTTAACTTTGTATAAGGCGTTGGTGAGGAATAATTCGGCTTATTGTCGGCTGTTCTGGTCAGCTATCGGCTGGAAAGTTGTACGTAAGGTTGAAATGGTGCAAATAATATTGATAAGAATGTCTCCAGGTCTGGCAGTCCTGAGTTATGAGGAAAGAATGAATAAGTTAGGACTTTATTCCTCAGAACTTAGATATTTGAGAGGAGATTTAACAGAGGTACAGAAACTTATGAAGGATATTGTCGTGGAAACACTAGTTAAGAAGACCAGTGACTTCAAGTTTCGTTTTATAAGTTTATTTACATGATCATGGAGAGTCTCCAGCAGTCTCCACCCCCACCTGAGCTCTGATTTTTAGGTTTACAGAACTCATATTCATACAGCATGATAATCAACTTTAGATAACTTTGTTTGGCATCTCACAGCCAGTACATGATCATTTGTTCAAAAAACACGTGAATTATCTCTCACCGTGAGTCCAGCAGTTACTCCTGACTCGTGATATCGGGACTCATAAGTTACCCCCAGAAGCAGCACCCCTCCTGTTTCCAGAAACCTTTTACTTTTTTTTTATTTTGAGTTTCTGATATTGCGCTTATAATCCAAGGTTATTCTCAGCATGCATTAGCAGTCGTAAACCCAGAATCTCCAGAATTGTCCAGTATCCCAATCAGGCTTACATTCACTTCGCTTGGCTGAGAATATAACAAAACGTAATGTTTTAAGGATGAAACAACAAAAGTTTTAGGGAAACATGAGAGGAAACCTCTTCAGTAAGAGGTCGTGAGATTATATAATCAGTTGTCAGCACACATGGTGCATGTGAAATCGATTTAAAAGAAAGCGAAGTATTGATAGTTACATGGATTCTGTCGTATGGAGAGCTGTGATCCGGGTGCAGGTCCAAATGACGAAGTCGTTTATGACTCCTCGATTTTATACGTTTATAGCTCTAAGGCCACGTGTCATTATACCTAACATACAACAGGCCGCACCACGTCTTGAAAAGAGGAAATTTTGTGTCCGAATTTTGTTTCTAGATTTTCGTTCGGTATTCAACACTGTTGTCCCACAGACATTTGCCAGGAGACCGTTACTGCTCATTTTAAGTATACTACTGCAAAATTGTACTGGACTACCGAATCAACGAACTACAGGTAGACAGGACGCACAACGTTACGCCATCTCCAGCATTTTTAACATGAGTGCCACTCAGAATTGTGTGCTGACTCAACTGTTGTACGCTCGGTTCACAAACTACCACAAGGCCAATGTTCTGAACAAAAATATGGAGACACGGCAATGGTGAGACTCACCACCAAACGCCCTGTAGAGAGTAGGTGCAAGAGCCTGCAACCGGGATCCATGGAATTAATGTCTTCATAAAAGTTACCAAAATACCAGGGCTAGAGTTTAAGAGTCGCGATGTAATGATGCAGCTCTATAAATCTCTGGTTAGGCCACACTTGGAGTCCTATGTCCAGCTCTGGTCACCTCTACTATAGGAAGGTTGTGGAAGAATTGGGAAGGGTACAGAGGAGATTTACCAGGATACTGCCTGGTTTAGAAAGTATGCATTATGATCAGAGATTATGGGAGCTAGGGCTTTACTCTTTGGAGAGAAGGAGGATGAGAGGAGACATGATAGAGGTTTACAAGATAATAAGAGGAATAGATAGAGTGGATAGCCAGCGCCTCTTCCCCAGGGCACCACTGCTCAATACAAGAGGACATTGCTTTAAGGTAAGGGGTGGAAAGTTCAAGGGGGATATTAGAGGAAGGTTTCTCACTCAGAGAGTGGTTGGTGCGTGGAATGCACTGCCTGAGTCAGTGGTGGAGGCAGATACACTAGTGAAGTTTAAGACACTACTAGAAAGGTATATGGAGGAATTTAAGGTGGGGGCTTATATGGGAGGGAGGGTTTGAGGGTCGGCACAACATTGTGGGCCGAAGGGCCTGTACTGTGCTGTACTATTCTATGTTCTATGTAAATTGATATTCAGTGCAAAGTACACCATTAAACGTTCCCATCCATAATAAACTTTAGCTACAATTTAGTGTGAAGAATTATACAGGGAATAGCCATAATGACTGGCTGCTGTGGATCAGATGAGATGAGAGCTGAAGAGGGCCTCAGTTTTGGCAGAAGCAGTGTTCACAGGAACACTCTCGAGGTTCCGTAGGTGCCATATAGCCATCGGGATGGTGTGTCGCCTCGCTGTTGACGGTAGCAGCGACGACACACTTGGGTCCATAATATTCTGAACGGCAAATTGAGCAGCCAGACGCCTTTATCAAAATTGGCGTTAAAACATCGGCTGAACATATGAGGAAATCATGGAGAGGGATTTTAGCAAACAGCGCACAAAGCTGACAAACACGAACATTAGGGTAGCCGTCACTGGATTACTGTCTGTGCCATATGGCAGTGAGTGTATATATAGAATGATTGTCAGATGAATACGTGGCGGAAGAACAAATCAGGGGCAGGGGTTCAGATGTATTGATCACTGGGATCTCCTGTGTAAAGTATAGCCTCTGAAAATCGGGCGGATTGCATCGAAGCTTCTGCGATACAATATCGTTGCGGGAAGGTGGAATACAATTAATTTACGAGCGGGTTGTGAGCCTGAGTGATATTGCTGAATGAAAGTGATTTAGTTTGCAAACCAAGACAATAAGTATTAGAATGCTAAGTAAGAGGAGTATAATGATGGGGCAAAATGCCAACAACAGGATGAGTTACAATGTAAAAAGTGTGCAAATTGTTTAAACAGCAGGTGAATCCAGTGCTGAGTTTTTATATTTGAAATCGCATAGTATATGGAATAAGGAACGCAGCAACATTACACATATGCATATATGATGTTGTAGGCATTACTGAATCAGGGTTGAGAGAAGATTATATCTGGGAGCTTACTGACCGTGGATAAAATTGTATCGAAAAGACAGGCAAGAAAAGATCCGGGTTAGCATTGCTCTGTGGGTAAAGAAAAAAGAAAGAAGAAATCTTTAGGGGAAGGTGAGAAGGGGATGGGATGTTTGAATGATTGCGGGTAAAGCTAAGGAACTGCAACGGTAAAAAAAAATAGAGCAAACGGAACAAAAGTCCTAACTATTGTTATACAGACACCCAAACAATAGCTTAGATGTGGTTTACAAATAACAACTAGAGATAGAAAGTACATGACAAATGTGCAATAGTTTAGAGCTCGATTCCAGGATGGAAAAAAAAAATCGAGAATGCCTGCGATATAGGATTCTTAGACCACTTCCTTGTTGAGTCAAAAGGTATCAGATATACTGGACTGAGCGTGATAGAATGACACGGAATGAACTGGAGAGCTTAAAGGCAAAGAAACATTAGGGGAAAGTGAACACTGTACGACCTTGTCAACCATAAATTTTAAGGAGAATCTAAAGTCAGATGTATCATTCTTACGGTTGAGTGAGGCACTGTAGAGCGGCATGAGAAAGATGAGAGGCGATACCGTCAGAGATGATTGGGAAAAAAAACGTATTAGCACCGACGACGGCAAGGCATTAATGGCTGGCATTCTGAATCTCAGAAAACACATAATATGTTCAAGCCCAGGAAGAAGTGTTCTAAACGCAAGATAACCCAGCCACAGCTAACAACAGAAGTCAAAGCCAACACAAAAGCCTAAGAGATGGCATATAATAATACAAGAATTATTGGAAAACTGGAGGAATAAGAGGTTTTCAAATATCAACAAAAGACAACCAAATTGGCATTAAGAATGTAAAGGTGGGACCGGCTGGTAGTGCAACGACGTCAGCGCCGGACCCAGGAGCGGAGGGTTCGTGGTTCGAAGCTGGTCGAGTGCGCTTTCGAGTACGCTTTCCATCCGTGCAGGGTTGAGAGTCCAGATCGCAACTCGGCCTCGTAAAATAAAGGTAAAATACAACGAATAAATCTGTGTGAGGAGTGGCGCGCCCCACAGTCGCTCTCTCTCTCTCTCTCTCTCTCTCTCTCTCACTCCACGCCTTATGAAATTCATCATCACGGACGAACGCACGCACGGACAAGCAGACGCACACGCACACGCACAGATGCGCAGGCACGCAAACGCAGGCACACACGAACAGACTTGCACGCAGCGCAGGCACACCACACCCCAGCAAAAAAAAAAGAATGTAAAGGTGGTATATCAAAGCAAACCAGAGAATAATATTAAACAGATTACTGAAAGTTTCTTCTGATAACTAAAGTATAACAGAAAGTGTACAATGCGTAGAGGCTTATCCGGCGCTAGTAAAATGCTTACATTTGACTGGTAGTGATCCAAAGACATTGTGT
This sequence comes from Mobula hypostoma, assembly GCF_963921235.1. Classification (NCBI taxonomy): domain Eukaryota; kingdom Metazoa; phylum Chordata; class Chondrichthyes; order Myliobatiformes; family Myliobatidae; genus Mobula; species Mobula hypostoma. The sequence continues at coordinate 23,150,393 of NC_086106.1, forward strand.
TTTGACCAGTTGTTTTCACGATATATGCTAATTACTGCATTTCGAAATAATGGCTTTGTAGCAAACTTTGCAGACGATACGTAGTCTGGAAGAGTGGCAGGTAATTTTCCAGAAGTCGATTTGCTAAGTGGCATGATCTCCGGGGTGGCGCTGGGTGCGCAGCTAATGCCCCCAAACAACTCTCACCCGCGTCCTCCTGGCAGGCCACCATGCGCCTCCTCACCAGCAGGGTGTTGGTGCCCTCCAGAAACGCATCACAACCCGTCGCACCAGGGTCCGTTCACATCAGTATTAACGATTCACGACCCTCTGACACCCACACATTGGCCTGCAACAGCGCCAGTTACACTGACCAATAACTGCCACCCGGACAATTACTGTCACTGCTACGCCAAATCTCCAGTTCCCTTACTATTGTCAAAGATGAATGCACTGCAAGCAATTTAGTTGCCGCCATAGCCGGAAAGATGCACTGACAAATTTCCACCGATCACCTGACACCGATATGGAGGTGTTGTTTGTCACTTCTAGTCGAATGAATTGCAATTCCCTACGCTTTCAGATTGCTGGCAGCTCTCACTACGGGGTAATTGACCCTAACAGTTCAACAACCGTCACAAGCCCGGCTGCTCAAACTTTCAACCAATCCCTTCCGCTCTTCCGCAACCGAGCATTGCCACTCATATAACAAACTGAGAGATCCGTTCAGCCCACGTCTAGTACGCCTTCGGCCCTTCCCACCTGATAGTATGGACAGCCCCTGGCCCCGCCTCACCCGGGGCACCAATACACAATGCCAATCCCACCTCTCTGACGTCAGCGCAAGCTCGTGCTGAAGCTAGGACCGAGCCCGCCATTTTATCCAACTCTTGTGCCATAGTGTCAACTTCGCCATCAGCGGAAACCAGACTCAAAAATCGTATTAGCAATTCATGCAGGGTAGGAATATTCACCTCACCTAGCCCGTTACTCACCGCAATCCCACAGAGGCAGACATCACTAACCGCAATCCCACAGGGACACACCAGCACCGATTTCAATAGGGCAATCATACAGCACCCCACTGAATCAAATCGACGGTGGAAGCCACACCTGTAACACTCGCTTTGCCAAGTGGCGTGATCTTGGGGGTAGCGCCCCGTGCCCGACCAAACCTTAGCACTCTTGTTTGGCTGGAGGCTGCGTGTTGTGCTCCCTGTTTAACATCAGTACCCCGAAATAACATTCAGACCACAATGTGCCGTTAACCGATTAAGATTTTATATTTATGTATGTGGTTAGGAGAGAAAGAAAAGAAAAGGAAAACAAATAAAAGGCGCCAATAAACTCAGAAAACCTGTCCAGTGCACAAACATTTGAGCTCACGGATTTCCTTTCGCTGATCCTCCTTCACTAGCAGTCGATCCAGGGCTTCCGCCCCGAGCCCAGGCCCAGCGGGTTCGGCACCCGTCTCCTCAATCCACCTTTTCTCTCTTCATCCTGTTCGCGCTTCCTCCCCCATGCCCGCGCAAACTAACAGCTTACACACAAACAGAAAGAATAACATCTATCCCAATTAGTTAGCAAACGAATGCGAGTCCACTTATCACTAATTATAATCCAAACATGCTGCTACAGAGAACATTACCTCGTCAGTTAAAGTTACAGATAAACCATTTTATTAGCCTTAGCAAGTAACATGAAAGGAGAAACGCCTTACAGTCTCCAGCTACACAATTTAGTGATGTCCTCATGACTTCTGAATAACTCTCAACCCCTTCCTGCAGACAAAAAAAGAACATTCTAATTACAGAACAGTGACATTGTTTCCCAAAGAGTAGACCTAACGCCCTGTTCCTCATGTACCACTTAGGCCAACCTCTTTGGGAGTTTCCTTATCCTCCGAGACTTCCGTACCCCCTCACCTACACCCTTCAGACTCGGAAACTACTGGGAGTACTCTGGGTCGGCTTGCCAAATCCTCTCTCAATCTCTCACTCATGCTCCACACTGCAACTCGGAGCTCCCTGTCCCGTGTCCAGGGGCCCTCGACTTTTCCTTCAGGGTCCTGCTGTAACCGGGATGCCCAGACACACCCCTCCTCACTACCCCTGACTCATTGGGAGAAATGGCAAATATATCTTCACGATGTGGGCATGTACCAAATATCCAGCACATCATCCTTCTAATACTTATTCTTCCCCATTTTCTCGATTGTTAGCTGCTGGTTGATTTTCTTCCAACTGAAGCATTTACCCTGGGCTGCCTCTGCAGCCACTTCAGCCTCCTGCAAACGAGACGTCAGCTTCTTCTTTCACTCCTCTGCCTCCACCCGCAGACGCAGAAGTTCGGATCACGCTTCGTGTTCATCTCCATCTAGGACACAATAACACCACCAGCTCCTTCTAATCTGTTCTGGGTCGATTTCTTGAGTTGGTCATTGCTTCGTCTCTCTGGATTAATTCATCAGTAAATGACCGCAGTTTCGGCTCGGAATTCGGTTTCGCCGTCTCCTCTGCGAAGAGCGTGGACTCCCATTGTTCAATGGTTGTCAAAAATTGCAGCACTAGGTCTCCTGCATTTCTGAGCGTTCAAATGAGCGGTGCAAATGTCCTCACTCAGAAGCTGCGTCCTTCTTCAGAAATGGCACTGGTCCAAAGAAAAGTTTACTTCGTGAATCCCTAGTCGCCCTGGATCCCTCAGTCGCTTCGCTTCAAAGTTTTCCAAGGCGAATCCCAATGCTAAGAGATCATCCAAATACAGCAAAACTCCAAACACCTCCACGCCCCACATGGTCTTCCTCATGCCCCGCGGGCAGGTTGCAGGGGCTCCGGATATGCCCTTTGGCATACTTTCGGACCGGAAGAATCCTACGGGATCTATAAAGGCGGTCTTCATGTCGGCCTTCATCTTCACTTGTCGGCCTCACTCATCGGAGTCTGGCAACATCCACTCTTCAAATCCAGCACATTACACCACGTCGCACCGCTGTGACAGACCATAGCGCCTTAGGTACTTAGGACCGTATACTGGTCAATAACGGTGCTCCTGTTCAGAGTCCTATAATCCACACACATATTCTGCATATGATTTCCACGGCAGCAGTGGCCTGTCGCAGTAGACGCTCTCTCACTGACCTATCTTCAGCGTGAACTCTTCTCCCTGTGGTATATCGGAGCTTCTACAAAGTGGGTCTCACCCTCAGATACTTCCCCCGTGCCGAAAAGCCACCGGCTCTCGTTTAAATTTGGTACCGGCCCTGTGCTGCTACACACGTCCCCACAAGGAGCTCTAAACACTGGGTGCACAGAAAATGCCCCCAAACAGCTCTCACCCGCCTCCACCAGGCAGGCCCACATGCGCCTCCTCACCAGCAGGATGTTGGTTCCCTCCAGGATCGAAACACTACCCGTCGCACCAGGGTCCGTTCACATCAGCATTCACAATTCACGACCCTCTGACACACATGCATTGTCCTCCAAGAGCTCCAGTTTCACTGACCAATAACCGTATTTTGGATAATCACTGGCACAAGTACCCCAAATCTCTGGTGCCCATGAACTGTACAACAACTTGATCTGCGCCCCAACGTCGAGGATGACTTTAGCATAGCTTCCATCTATCCGGAACGACAACCGTGGAGTGGTCCCTCTAAGCCTTCAGGAATAGGGTTTTTCCTTTCGGGAGTTACTTGGTACATTGCTGGGAACATGCTCCCCCAGAGTCCCCAAGCCGTTCCCCCACTGGGCCTCTATTAAGTTTCCCAACACCTCTATGATCAGCTGAACAACTGAGTGAGGGGCTGATCACTTTAATGGATTCTCCCGGCACTGCAAGCAATTTAGCTGCTCCCCCCACCCCGCAGCCGGAGAGACACACTAAAAACGTTCACCAATCTCCTGACACCGGTATGCAGGTGCTGAATGTTACTTCCAGAGGAATCAAATGCATGTTCCCACGCTCCGAGATAGCTGGCAGCTGTCACTACGGGGTAACTGACACTGACAGTTCTAACACCATCACAAGCCCGCCTACTCAAACTTTCAACCAATCCCTGCCCTTTTCGCACAACCGCCCACTGCCACTCATATAACACCACCAAAAATATGTGGATAAATGGGTACCGGGAAAAAAAAATGTTGGTAGTCAACCTCGCGATAGACTGGCGTTTCATGCAGGGGAGGGAGTGGAGTCTTGTACTCTCAGTTGCTTCACGGCAGCCTGATGAGCCACAAAGGTTCGGGCTAGGACTTTGATTGTGTACTTCCGACAGCCCCCCATACTATCCACAGACCACGCAACGTCTGTGTCATCAGCAAATTTACTAACCCATCCTTCCACTTCCTCATCCAGGTCATTTATAAAAATTACAAACAGTAGTGGTCCGAGAACAGATCCCTGAGGCACACCACTGGTCATAGGCCTCCATGCAGAATATGACCCGTCTTCAACTACTCTTTGCCTTCTGCGGGCAAGCCAGTTCTGTATCGACAAAACAATGCCTCCTTCGATTCCATGCCGCCTTAGTTTCTCAATAAGTCTTGCATTGGGTACCCTATCAAATACCTAGCTAGAATCCATATATACTACATCTACGTCTCTACCTTCATCGATGTGCTTAGTGACATCCTTAAATATTTAATCAGGCTCATAAGGCATGACCTACCTTTGAAAAAGCCATGTCGACTATTCCTCATCAAATTATTCCGCAGCAAATGTGTATAATCCATGCCTCTGAGAATCTTCTCCATCAATTTACCAACCACTGAAGTAAGACTCACTGCCGTATAATTTCCCGGGCTATCCCTATTCACTTCCTTGAATAAGGGAAGAACAGCCACAACCCTCAAATTCTCCGGAACCTCTCCAGTCTTCATTAATGATGCAAAGATCATTGCCAGAGTCTCAACATTCTCCTCCCTCGCTTTCCACTGTAGTATGGGGTTCATCCCATTCGTTCCTGGTGACATATCCAACTCGATGCTTTCCAAAAGCTTCAGCACATATTTTTTTAATATCTACATTCTCAAGCTTTTCACTCCACTGCAAGTCATCCCTACAATCGCCAAGATCCTTCTCAATAGTGACCATTGATGCAAAGTATTAATTAAATTTCTCCACTATTTCCTCCGGTTCCATACACACTTTACCATTGTCACACTTAATTGATCCTATTCTCTTACGTCTTATCCTCTTGCTCTTCACATAGCAGTAGAATGCCTTGGAGTTTTCCATAAAGGCCATCTCAAACCCTACCTCCCATATAAGCCCCCACCTTCAATTCCTCCATATACCTGTCTAGTAGTCTCTTAAACTTCACTAGTGTATCTGCCTCCACCACTGACTCAGGCAGTGCATTCCAGGCACCAACCACTCTCTGAGTAAAAAAAAACTTCCTCTAATATCCCCCTTGAACTTCCCACCCCTTACCTTAAAGCCATGTCCTCTTGTATTGAGCAGTGGTACCCTGGGGAAGAGGCGCTGGCTATCCACTCTATGTTTTCCTCTTATTCTCTTGCACACCTCTATCATGTCTCGTCTCATCCTCCTTCTCTCCAAAGAGTAAAGCAGTAGCTCCCTTAATCTCTGATCATAATGCATACTCTCTAAACCAGGCAGCATCCTGGTAAATCTCCTCTGTACCCTTTCCAATGCTTCCACATCCTTCCTATAGTGAGGTGACCAGAACTGGACACAGTACTCCAGGTGTGGCCTAACCATAGTTTTATAGAGATGCATCATTACATCGCGACTGTTAAACTCTATCCCTCGACTTATGAAATCTAACACCACATAAGCTTTCTTAACTACCCTATCCACCTGTGAGGTAACTTTCAGGGATCTGTGGACATGTACTCCTGGATCCCTCTGCTCCTCCACACTACCATGTATCCTACCATTGACTTTGTACTTTGCCTTGGAGTTTGACCTTCCAAAGTGTACCATCTCACACTTCCCTGGGTTGAACTCCATCTGCCACTTCTCAGCCCACTCCTGCATCCTATCAGTGTCTCTCTGCAATCTTTGAAAATCCTCTAAACTATCTACAACACCACCAACCTTTGTGTCGCCTGCAAACTCTCCAACCCACCCTTCTACCCCCACATCCAGGTCGTTAATAAAAATCACGAGAAGTAGTGGTCCCAGAACAGATCCTTGTGGACACCACTAGTTACAATCCTCCAATCTGAATGTACTCCCTCCACCACCACCCTCTGCCTTCTGCAGGCAAGCCAATTCTGAATCCATCTGGCCAAACTTCACTGCATCCCATGCCTTCTAACTTTCTGAATAAACCTACCGTGTGGAACCTTGTCAAATGCCTTACTAAAATCCATATAGTTCACATCCACTGCACTACCCTAATCTATATGCCTGGTCACCTCCTCAAAGAACTCTATCAGGCTTGTTAGACACGATCTGCCCTTCACAAAGCCATGCTGACTGTCCCTAATCAGACGATGATTCTCTACATGTCTATAGATCCTATCTCTAAGAATATTTTCCAACAGCTGTCCTACCACAGACGTAAGGCTCACTGGTCTATAATTACCCGGACTATCCCTACTAAGTTTTTTGAACAAGGGGACAACATTCCCCTCCCTCCAATCCTCCGGTACCATTCCCGTGGACAACGAGCACATAAAGATCCTAGCCAGAGGCTCAGCAATCTCTTCTCTCGCCTCGTGGATCAGCCTGGGGAATATTCCGTCAGGTCCCGGGGACTTATCTGTTTTAATGTATTTTAACAACTCCATCACCTCCACTCCCTTAATATCAACATGCTCCAAAACATCAACCTCACTCATATTGTCCTCACCATCATCAAGTACCCTCTCATCGTGATTACCGAAGAGAAGTATTCATTGAGAACCTCGCTCACTTCCGCAGCCTCCAGACACATCTTCGCACCTTTATCTCTAATCGGTCCTACCTTCACTCCTGTCATTCTTTTTTTCTTCACATAATTGAAAAATGCCGTGGGGTTTTCCTTTACCCTACTCTCCAAGGCCTTCTCATGCCCCCTTCTTGCTCTTCTCAGCCCCTTCATAAGCTCCTTTCTTGCATCCCTATAATCCTCAATAGACCCAACTGATCCTAAACCTCATGCCTGCTGCCTTCTTACACCTGACTAGATTTTCCACCACACGTCACCATGGTTCCTTCACCCTACCATTCTTTATATTCCTCACCGGGACAAATGTATCCTGGGTAAATGTGTTCCGGGATTTGACTGCTACTTCTGTCCCTTATTTGGGAGCGAGAAGGTATGCAACCGTAACTGTAAAAGGCATGTTGAGGAGGGTTTAACCGTACTTGAACATCACCCTTCCCCCCCTCCCAACCCCCCGGTCGGCTGGTCCGCAAGAATGTTTTCAAAATTGAACAGGTCCGTGATGTAAAAACGGTTGGGGACCCCTGATCTAGCGACCCCAGTCTTGGAATTACACCACTATTACATTGTTTAAAAAATATTCGCATTTCTTGAGTCTAATTTGTTCAGGGATTAGATCGATCAAGTTATATTCTGCAAATTTTAATGATATACAAACAGATAAATACACATGGCTAAGGAAAATAAGTAAAAAAAAAATCTTTTAATGTCAATCGGCTGTTGAATCTAGTCACGCGCAGTAAAATTCTATCAAAAATGAAAAAAAAGAAAACAAGCCCATGTAGTATATTTACAGCAAAATCACTTAATATGATACTTGATAATGAGCATGGAGAATTAAAGAAAATGGGCTTCGCTAATTTATTTTACTGCTCATATACATCAGGATATAAAAGAGGAGTTGCTATTCTCATCTCAAGTAAACTACATTTTGAAAATGTATTCGAAATGGGAGATAAGGAGCGCAGATATATTCTGGTAAGGGGGAATATAGATGGAAATCCAGTTACTTTATTGAATATATACGCACCCCCAGGAAATGATATTAGTCTCTTCCAGAAAATTACTAATATTGTGGTTACGGAAACAGAAGGTCTCTTGACGTGTGGGGGAGCCCTAAGTTTATATTTAACCAACGTTGGACTCCTCCAATAGGAAAACTTATCAAACAAAGTCCTTACATAAGAAAGTTAAATCTCTCGTTGAGGATGTTGGATTAATTGATATATGGAGGGACCTTTCCCTGACAGAAGGGATCACACTCATTACACTCCCTCCCCCCCCCCCCATTCAGTATATACAGGAATAGACTATTTAACAACATTTGGAAACGGAAGAGACAAAATAATCATCTATGGAATTCGGACAATAGATGTAAGTGACCATGCACCTATGTATTTCTCTTTTGATTTTTACCTACAACCAAAGAATACGATATGTAAAATAAATTTAAGTCTACTCAATGATCCCTATTTTAAGGAACAAATTTAAAAAGAAATTGGTCTTTACTTAGAATTCAATGATTCTGAAGAGATTTCCCCTCCCATTCTGTGGGATGCTCTGGCGTCTGTCTTAGGGGGGAAAATTATAGTGATATCTTCATATAAGAAAAAAAATATTAGAACATTGCAGACATTTTTAAAAAAGCTGAAAGAACTAGAAACAAATAAACACAAATTGAGTTTGGCGCGGGATACACGAGAAGAAATTTAAAAAAAAAGAATGTAATTAATAGTTTGGCTGCACAAGAAATTATAAAAAAAAAGTAATGTTTCTCAAACAGATGCACGACGAAAGTGGACCTAAATCTATAAAAAATAATACTGCCGTGGAAATTGGAAAATAAAGATAGCAGAAAATACAATTCATTTTAATTAGGGATCCAGGAACAAAAGTGACAAAAATAATCTATGTGAAATTCATGAAGCTTTTGAAGTGGTTTACAAAGCTCTATATTCCAAAGTTCCAGGAGAGAAACTTAACCCATACCACACCTTCCTGAATTCTTTAGATTTACCCACTTTAAGCACAGAACAAAATAGAAAGATGACTTCTCACATAACTGAAGCTGAACTGAAATCTGCCATTAGTAGGCTGAAAATAAGCAAGAAACCAGGAGGCGATAATCTCAGCTATATCGAAAGAAGGCAAGGATAAAATGGAATGTGGGTCATTTAGACCAATATTTGTTTTTACTGTGGATTATAGAATATTTACCTCCATCATGGCCAAACGATCAGAAGAGTTTCTACTCGTACTGATACATAATGATCAGACAGGTTTCAGACAACAACGCCAAGCACAGGACAATATACGAAGGACACTTCAGATTATGGATTATAAAAAAATGAAATTGAAGCAATAGTGGTAAACGTGGACGGTGAAAAATCATTTGATTCGGAAATTGGAATTTTCTCTATAGAGTTTTACATAGATGTGTCTACATGACACAAATATTAAAACTATACAGGCATTATACGACAATCCTGAAGCCAGGATTAAAATCAATGGATATCTATCTAATAGTTTTGCCCTAGAAAGGTGCACGAGACAGGGTTGTGCATGGTCAACGCTACTCTTTGCATTGTATCAGGGACCATTAGCTCAATACATCAGACAAAAGGAATATATCAAGGGAATTACTATTAAAGGGACAGAGTATAAATTGACCTGTTACGCGGATGACATTTTGATCTATCGATGGCAACCAAAAGACTCTTTACCTAAATTGATGCAATGCTCTGAACAATATGGCCACTTATCAAGATACAAGATCAACATAGATAAAACCCAACTGCTTCCATATAATTATAGCCCACCAAGAGAAACTGAAAGTAGATTCACTTGGGCATAGCAAACAAAGTCCGTCAAATATGTGGGCATCATTATGCCAAAAGATTTGGCAAAATTATCAGAAGGCAATTATCATCCAATATATATATATAAAGGAAGATATAACAAGGTGGAACTATTTTTCTTTTTTTTTTGGTCGCAGTTCGAGGATTGAATGTATTAAAAAGAATATACTGCCCAGACCACTATATCTTTTTCAGACCCTACCAGTAGTGGTTAAACAAAATCAATTCAATGAATGGAACAAGATGCTATCATTATATATATATGGCAAGGTAAAAGGCCTAGGGTTCGTCTCAAACCTTTGCAATTCGCCTACGAAACGGGGGGTGGGGCATACTGCCTGTTAGGGACTATTATTTTCAGCAGAGTTGTGCGCTGTGGTATGCTGGTGCAACCCATCATATGACGCTCAATGAAAAAAAAAACATTGAGGAGAGGATATTTTCCATCCCCGTACAGGCACTTCTGGCTGATAACAACCTACAAAATTACATAAATAATATTGACAACCCGTGGCTGAAATGGACTCTTAAAATATGAAAAAAAATTATAAAAGAATATAAACTAGTGAGAAACATTGCAAGTATTAAATTGTGTGCATATGACTTGGATTTTATGCCGAATAAACTGGATGCTAGATTTAACGAATGAACTGCTGAAGGGATGACAGCTTTTTGCAATATAACGAAAGAAGGAACACTGTTCAGTTTTGAAATGCTCAAAGAGAAACTCATATTCTAAAAACAGGACTTTTAACGGTATTTACAGATGCGACAGTATGTTAACAGGACCGTTAAGAATGTAACCAAGGCAATTACATGTCTGATACAGCTGTTTAGACAACGATATAATTCAGACAACGATAGTAAAATCGTTTCAAGACTTTATAAAGGTTTGCCAAATCTTAAAACACATTCGACTGCATACATTAAAACAAAATGGGGGAAGGAAGGAGGGATAATAATCTCTGAGGAGGAATGGACAATAATATGGAGGTATCAATGGAAGTGTACCAGTTCACAGAAATGGAGGGAGTTCTTCCGGAAAGACTTGATAAGATGTTTTATTACACCCTCTCAGAAATCCCATTATGATAATAACCCCCCTGTTTCCTGGATAAATTGTGGAAATCAAAATGCAAACCATTATCATATTTTCTGGGAATGCCCCGTTATCAACGCTATTGGAGCGGGAAACATTATACCCTACAAGAAATACCGTTAGAGAGTAAGATCATATATGTTGGCTATATAACTCAAGAATGGTTGAAAAGAGATAAATATTTAATGAATATACTGCTGGTGGCTGGTAAAAAGAACCGAACCAGGAAATGGTTATCACAGAAGAGCATAACTCTAAATGTATGAATGGAAATTACAGTAGGCATTTACAAAATGGAGAAGATAACAGCATTTGTTAATCATAAGTTGGAACAATTTTATTCATACTGGAAAAATTGTTTACCTACATAACAAATCATAGGCCCGATTTTATTCTCACAAGTCAACGAATATGTCGTAAAAATATATATATCACTCCCTACTAAGTAAATAGTTCTCTTCTTTCTATTGTTCTTTCTTTCCTCTCCTTTCTATAAATGTATACCTTATATAAATATTGTTTGGAGATTTATGACAAATAAGATTATAGGATATATATGTACAGTATCTGCAATACATCTTATGGAAATGTTTGTTTGATGATGCAATTCAATAAAAAATAAATTACAAAAAAGAGAGAAAACTAGCATAGATTTTTTGAACGAAATCATAATTACGAATCAGTGCTTTCCCGGCGTATATGCCGAATATATTTTCTTCGGGCTTCCAAACCGTTCCAGGTATAGATTTCTTGCAACGTTTCGAGGCCAAACACGACATCTTCGAAAGCAATGATGCCTCGGCATTTCTAATCACGTGGTATATATTCCCGTCTCGTCCGTGCTTCCTCTTGGGTTAGTCCTCATACAATCGGACTTCCGGTGTCCACCATGTTTATAACTTCATTTCAGTTCTTATTTAAAGGGAGATATTTGTGTTTGACAAAAATAATTATCTCTAGTTTTATTTTAATGGCTTCCTTCAGCACACTGTTCCAATGCCACTGGCGACACAAAATAATTTTGCGCCTTCCAAATCAATCCGATGGCCATTCTGAATGCAATGTTTTGCTTCCGCTGATTTCTCCTGAGTACCTGAACGAATACACCACTTTGTGAATGTTTGTTTTACTTTCTCGTGTATTTCAGAAATTGTGAATTTGCACAATTTTGACTTGCCAAATGCTTAGATTGAAAGCTGAGGAATTGTTGACATGACTGGCTTGGCGTTTCCACCATTTTTTATTTAGCGAAATCGAGGTGTGACAATCATGAACTGATCAAGAAACTATTTGCAAATGTGCAAATTATAGAGACATTTCAGCATTTTACACTAAAATGATATGTCATTTGACGTTTATATGATGTAAAAATGCGCTGGGTAAGTCAGGCCGGCCGTGAAGGAGCATAAACGCCTGCTGAAACTATTCTGTCTCCAGTTCAGCATCCTAATTTTGTTTCTTTTCAAAAATAATGTAACGTAATTTCAAGGAATGCACGATTTAAGTTGAACTACTCTAATAAAGACAAATAGATGACGCTGTTTAAGATGAAGACAGGCTCAGGATGAGGGATTATTTCTAGAGTTAAACCTGGGCTACATAAATCCCGTTGAATTTACAAGCCTGCAGACTAACATCCTTATTTTGAATACTGATATTTGGTCAAGATTACTCGAACTGAAACTGTCATGGTCTGGTCCATGAAGTCTGTGTTCCGGTTCACGATCCGGGCCATGGTTCCTTGTTCTGGGGTTTCTGGTTTTCCCCACTTTCTGTTGTGGGCACAGGTTTCTCGTTTCGGGGCTGAAACATAAATACCTCTGCAAATCAGGGCTTCCCTGCCGGATTGTTCTGTTCCCTCCTTATCTCCTACCCCCCTTGTCTGACTCTCTGCCTGCTCACCTAGCTTGGATACCCAGCCTGTATCACTGAAGTCTTACCGCCGGAGCAAGACCGGAGAGTTGTTGGACAAGATAAGGATCTGTCTTTCGTTGTGTGCAATTGTCTCTCTGTGTCTACCCCTCGGCTAGGTGGGTCCGGCCGTTTGCCGCTACCTAGTGTTGGGATCTTTCTCTGTGTCCTCGCCTTCGCTAGCTGGTTCCGGCTGTTTTGCCGCCACCATATGTTGGGAACACAAAATACTCTGCAGATGCACGTTGGAGGAACTCAGTAGGTTGGGCGGCATCCGTGGAAAAGATCGGTCGACGTTTCGAGCTGGAACCCTTCGTCAGGACTGTAGAGGGAAGGGGCAGAGGGCCTATCTCTCGAGGCTTGGGTTTGATAGGGCCGCTGCCCCTTCTCTCTACAGTCTTTACGAAGGGTTCCGGGCCGAGACGTCGACCGATCTTTTCCACGGATTCTGCCCGATCTGCTAAGTTCCTCCAGCGTGTTGTGAGTGTTAGTATGTGTTGAGATCTGTCTCGTCAAGTTCGGTGTTCTGTGTATGAGTCCTGGCCCCACCTCCTGTTCCCAAGGAGGGGTTCCGGCTCGGTGTTATGTCTCTAAGTCCCGGCCCTTAGCCCTGTACCCTAGGAGGGGCCCCGGCTCTATGTTCTATGCTCCTCTTTGATATAGTCTAAGGTTCCGTGCTCCTGAAGGACTTAGTCCAATCAGTGCCCAATACCGTCCTATCCGAGTCCTGTCCATGTGCCTTTACCTGTCCTTGTGTTTCGCCTTACCTAGAAGTTCCTCACTCAAGCCAATCCAGTCCTGTAACCCCGTCTTATTCTCGCTTAGCTCTGGAGTCCAAGCCCGAGTCAAGTCCCATGTTCTGGGTCCTTGCCCAACCTTTGGTTCGGAGCCCATGCCCAAACCAGCCTGCAGGCCTCAAGACCAAGACCTCAAGCCTGCATGCAGGCCTCCAGCCTCAAGACACCAATCCAGCCTGCAGGCTTCAAGCCTCATGACACCAAGTCCACCTGCAAGCCTCAAGCGTCAAGACCCCAAGTCTGCCTGCGGATTGAAGCCTCCAGACCCGAAGCCTGGCTGCAAACCTCAAGCCTCAAGAACAGAAACCTCCAGGATCCCAAGCCAAGCTCCAAGAACCCAAGCCTCGAGGATCCCAAGCCAAGTTTCAAGACCCCAAGCCTCCAAGATCTCAAGCCAAGCTCCATGAATCTCAAGGATCCCAAGCCTGAAGTCCCCAGCCTCCATGCCTCTAGAGCAAGACCACAGCCTCCATGCCTTCAGACCAAGACCCCAGCCACTATGCCTCAGCCTCTAGACCCCAGCCACGTCCTGTCCTGAAGCCATGTCATGTGCTTGCCTGTTCGGGGTCCAAGCCCAAGGAAAGACCCAGGTTCTGGGTCTTTGTCCAGTCTCGTGCTCGGAGTCGAAGCCTTGTCTCCTAGTCCATGGTTTTTAGGTTCGGTCCCGCTTTCCCTAGCTCAAGTTTGTGTTCTTGTCCCTGCTCCTTGCCTGTATCCTGTCACGTCCCTACTGTAGTCAAGTCCTGTTCCGTGGACTTTAGTGTCTGTGTCTTGCATTTGGGGCCGTTTCCAGCCCCCGCATTCTGACAGAAACATTGAATAGGTGTCCTCCTCTGAAAGTTTGCGTCCCGACCTCATGATGAAGGAAAATAGTCTGGGTTTCATGAAGGTTTTTTTGTTTGTTTGTTTCTTGCTGGTTTACAGGTTTATTTTTGTCTGTTGCTACATCAGAGTAATTGTGTTGATTAACATAATTATACCAATGTGCGCATGGTTGAATGGGGTAAGTTCTTAAATATTTGGCATTAGATTTCATATAAGTTTATTTAAAAATGTCCTTCGAAGGTCTTCGTGTCAAATCCGCATGCTGAAAGGACATATTATTGGACACTCGACAGTTAAAATACGTTTCTATGCACATAATGACGCACTCTGCCGAACATGCGGTGGACGAATAAGGGTTTACAGGAAAGATAATTTACTATTCGGGTATCAAAAAGAAGCACGCGGACAAAATGCTGCTCCACATACTGAAACGGCAGCAGCTGACAGAAATGGTGGTTAACGTACACAGGGTGAAACAGCAATCAGCTTCAGAATCCCTCTGCATCGGCACATGTCCTACTGCCTCTTTTAAACCACTGCGTGTAACATACAAGATATGACGGAAAGGTTTCACTATAATAAAGTCGTCTGGTGATGTTGAAGGATTTAAATGTGTTTTTTCAGAATTTCTTCAGTGGAGATTGGGAACGGACGATTCTTATTGAAACACATTTATACGCACGATTTTTTGTTTGTCTCTGTTTTCTTCTTGCGGCAGAGGCGCTATCTCATGAGCACATGTCACTGGTTGCATTCCTTTTCCTTGTACAATGTTGTTTTAGGGCATGGACAAGCACGTTCTAGGTAGATATGAACTTTTGTAGATCATTAGTTGAGTGCCTATCGCAGATTACAAATATGCTAAGTAAAGTTAATTGGCCCCGCATACCCGTTAACCGCACTTCGTCCGAAATTCGCAGGTACTGCAGAAAGGCCTGGCGATAACAGTCTTCTTGTGTCGTTTTCCTCCTTTCTGGATTTAATTATAAACTACTAAGCGACAATCCTCTCAATTTTCTGTTGTTTCCTGCGCTTGGTTGTTGTTTTGTCTTCAGAATGTTCTCAAATGCTTCAGTGGAAAATAAAGTAAAAATAACAGTAGCGTTAAACAACTACATTAAACAACGCTGCAAAAAATATCCTTACTATTTTGTTCTTTCTCTCTTTGTGGTACCGACCTAGAGTCCGTTGATCTCTTTTCAGAGAGATATATCTCCTTATCACAGATTGAAATCCGGAGACATTGCACTTCTGAGCTGACGGAACGATACAATGAACAAAAAAACTGTCTATGATCCACCAAAATGTGTTTAGTGGCCTGCGGGTATTTTAAATATTTTTCTATTCTGTCGTTTAAAAAAAAACAATGATTATATGGAATTAGCTCTTGTGTTACGAAAACAATATTTATAATTGCATCTGACTGTTTTTGGATATAAGCTACTTCAGCAATCACCACATCTTTAAAGGTTTTCACCATAAACTCGCCAGCAGAGGTTTCCTGTAAAGTCACTGCAAATAGCTAACGGTACTAGGCAGAAAATGGTTCGGCACAGCCAAGAAGGGCCAAAAGGCCTGTTTCTGTGCTGTAGTTTCTATGGTTCTGTGGTTCTATTGTATGGTTATTAAATTAGTTTCCAACCATCCGGACCTATGATATGATAGGGTGTCTCTTTGAAACTGTAAGTGGAAAAGTGCACGAAATTGACATGGAACAAACCTCTCTTCATATTCTATTCCTTTTGCAAGAGATATTTCTGGCTATAGACATTTACATAATTATATTCATGTTTCCAAACAGTAGCCACAATAGATTTGTTGAAATCGAATACATAGGCAAAAGATCTATAAGGGTAAAACGAACACTTTTGAAAGGTATTTGCAAACCGCCGAATAGTAGACAAAATATCGCGTCCAAATGACAGCCGGGAATAGAAATAAATATAAAAGGACGATGTTATATGTCACGTGTGATTTCAAAATTCCTGTAGATTGGACAGAATAAGGCTGGTGCTTTATCACAAAACATGGAGCCAATGAGATTGAAATTTTAGATCAGATTCTAGTCGATCGGGTGCTCTGATTCGAAATACATTTGATTAGAGTATCTATAGTCAAGTGGAGAGCAGCCAGAGACTGAGTGGAGCTTTGAGGTATTGGCTGGAGATGTTTTGGCAGTTGGATTGTGCGATCAAGTCAATCAGGACTTCAATAGCTCAGACTCAGCAGAAAGCAACTGATTGGGCAATCGAATATTGAAAAGCTCAAACAAATGGAGGGAGGAGAAGATAGCAGCGCGCCACGCGCGTGCAGCTCTTCGGTCAAAATGATATCGTCTCTGTTTAATAGCGGCCCTGGACAATTCTGATTTGGTGGAGACAGAGTGAAAGCACAGAGGAACATCTGGAGAAATGTCTGAAACGCCCGTTCGCTGCTGTTGTTACTGCACGATCTAGAATCTCCGGAGATATATGCCCCAAAATCCTTAGATTTCCCTGCTCCTAGCGAGCGAGATTGAGGTCGAATCGTTCGGATAGAGATGATGCTCGGTACTCAATGTCGGGGGCTGATCAGAGGCTCGGCGTTTTCGGATGACTCAGAATCGGACTGTGGTCGGGCATGGCAGGGAGAGTTTTCTTCCTTCTCCCGTCTGCGTGAGATGTGTGACATTCGAGAGTCTTTGAACTTTTACTGACCATGGTCTGTTCTTCATCAAGTTATTGTATTCTTGCACTGTTGTAACTATATGTTATAATTCTGAGGTCTTGTTAGATTTTTTTCAGTCTTGGTTTGTCCTGCGTTTCGTGGAGGAATAATGTATCACACTGGAGGAATAATGCATCATTTCTATGTGCATGCATTACTAAATGACATTAAAAAGAGGACTACGTGTCCTCATAATCTAGTATAATCTAAACATAAAAAAAGGGGTAGCTCAAGCGAGGAAGTGGGGCCAGTGAAGGGGTGGAGGTTTGAGGCTTTGGTTGGAGAGGGTTCTGCAAAAAGAAGCAGATGACGACCTTGCTCCCAGTGAGGTAAGGCCGGATTGGTTTCTTTATTAATTTAATAAAATTAGGTGTATAATGGAGGCAGTAAATAGGGCAGTCCAATTCTCCGATTTTAGGATGTGGCAAGTCAGGCACAGCACAAATGTCTCAGATGTCTGCACCTGCAAAAGCTGCATCGAGCTGCAGATCCAGTCAAACCGAGTTTGGAAACTGGACTGGAGCTGGATAAACTTCGGATCATTCGGCAGGCAGAGGCTGTAATAGACCGGAGTGTCAGGGAAACAGTCACCCCTAAACGTCAAGAGACAGGTAACTGGGTGACAGTCAGCAGAGGGAAGGGGAATAGACAGAAAGAGCAGAGCACCCCTGTGGCCGTTCCCATCAACAATAAGTATACTCTTTTGTATACTGTTGGAGGGGACGACCTACCAGGCACAAGTTGTAGTTGTTGTGGTCGAGTCTCTGACACCGGGACTGGACCCTCCACTCAACAAAGAAGGAGGGAAAAGCCGGGAGTACCTCTGATAGGGGATTCGATAGTTAGGGGGACAGATATGAGGTTCTGTGCGAGGAATATGTTGTCTGCCTGGTGCTAGGGTCAGCGATATCTCGGATCCAGTTCTCGGTACTTTAAGGAGAGAGGGTGAGCAGCCGGATGTCGTGGTCCAGGTGGGGACCAATAACATAGATAGCAGTCGGGATTAGGTCTTGAGGAATGTATATAAGGAGTTAAGAAAGAACTTAAAAAGCAGGACCTCAAAGGTGGCATTCTTGGGATTTTTGCTAGTGCCACGAGACAGAAAGGGTAATAACGGGACGTTATGGCAGATGAATAGTGGCTGAAGAGTAGGTGCAGGGGGCAGATGTTCCGATTTCTAAATCTTTTAGATCTCTTCCCGTGAAGGTCTGATGTATAAAAAGGACGTGCTGCGCCTGAACTGGAAAGGGACCAATACGCTGGTGGACACATTTGCTAGAACTGTCGTTTGGGGTATTAAGTAGTTCGGCGGGGGTGGGGGTGGGAGGTTGGGAATCAGAATGTGAGCGCAGAGATCAGGGTAGAAGGACAAGAGTATGATACTATGCGTTCTGAGCTGGTGAGGAAGGACAGGCAGGGAACACAACTTAAATATAGCCAGTTAGAGGGGTTCGAATGTGTCTATTTCAACGCCAGGAGTATCAGGAATAAAGGGGATGAAGTTAGAGCATGGATCATGAGAATTATAGGGGAGCTAGGAAGGAGCTTGAGAAAGGATTTAGCAGAGCTCGAAGGGGGCATCAGAAGGCCTCGGCATGTATGATTAAGGAGTACCCCAAGGCGTTCCATGCGTATGTGAAGGACAGACAGATGGCAAGAATGAGGTTGGGACCGCTAAATGATAACGAAGGCGACATGTACCTGGAGGCGAAGGAGGTTGGGGAGGTTCTCAGTGAATAATTTGCTTCAGTATTCACAAGAAAAAAAAAATCTTAATCAGGGTGAGGACGAAATAGAACAGGCCTGTGTGTTGGACAATGTGGAGATTAAGGAAGAAGAAGTGTTGTATCTTCATAAAAACAGCAATATTGATCAGTCTCCAAGGCCAGACATGATATACCAGAGGTTGCTGTGGGAAGTGAGCGAAGAGATAGCTGGAGCAGTAGGTATGATCTTTGCATCCTCTTTGGCTGCAGGCGGATGGAAGAATGGCAAATGCCGTCACCTAGTTTATGAAAGGTAATAGGGAGAATCCTAGGAATTATAGACCGGTGAGTCTTACGTCAGTGTTCTGCAGACTATTGGAAATTATTCTTAAGGATAGGATCTACAAGCATTTGGAGAAGTACAGTCTGCTCACAGATAGTCAGCATGGCTCTGTGATGGAAGGTTGTGTCTTACGCACTTAATTGAATTTTTTGAGGAGATAACAAAATAAATTGATGAGGGCAGAACGATAGATGTGGTCTACATGGAATTTAGCAAGGCATTTGACAAGGTCCCCCAGGAGATACTCATCCACAAAATGAGGAGGCATAGGATCAGTGGAACCTTGGCTGTATGGATAAAAAAAAAGTCATTCAGGAAGGAAGCGGAGGGTAGTAGTGAAAGGAAAGTATTCTGCCTGCATGTCAGTGACTAGCGGAGTGCAGCAATGATCTGTCTTGTCACCCCTGCTCTTTGTGATTTTCGAAATGACCTGGATGACAAGGCGAAAGGCTGTGTGAGTAACTTTCCGGACGACACGATTATTGCAGGAATTGTGGATAAAGCTGTTGGATGTGGAAGGTTACAAGAGGAGTTAGACAAGATGCAGAGTTGGGCAGAAAAGTGGCAGATGGCGTTCCATCCGGATAAGTCTGAGTTGATGCATTTTCGAAGGTAAAACCATAATGCTGAGCACAGTGTAAATGGTTGGTTACTTAAGAGTGTGGATGAACAGAGGGATCTTTGGGTTCAAATCCATACATCCCTCAAGATCGCTGCTCAGGTTGACAGGATAGTTAAGAATGCCTGTGGGCTGCTGGGCTTCATTAATAGGAAGATTGTGTTCAAGAGTAGAGAGGCCATGCTGCAACTCTACAAATCTCTGGAGAGACCACACTTGCAGGAAGAAAGTGTGTTCAGTACTCATCACCTCATTATAGGAAGGATGTGGAAACTATGGAGAGGGTGCAGAGGAGATTTAACAGGATGTTGCCTGGATTGGGAAACAAGTCGTATGAGCAAGGTTAGCAGAGCTGGGACTTTTCCCTTTGGAGTTTAGAAGGATGAGAGGAGACTTGATAGAGGTCTATAAGATTATATGAGGGAGAGAGATTGGATGGATAGCCAGTGCCTGTTTCGGAGGGCACGAATAGCAGGCACTGAATGGCATATGCACAAAGTTAAGGAAGGGAAATTTATGGGAGACATCAGGGGTATTTTTTTTAACACAGAGGAATCTGGGTCCCTGGACTGACTTGCCAGGGATGGTGTTGGAGGGTAAAACATCAGGTCTATTTAAGAGCCTCTGCGACAGGCACATGGATGAAAAACGATAGAGTGTTACGGAGTAGAGTGGGTTTCGTACCTTTTATTTTAAATATAAAAATATATGGGTCGGCAAAAATCGAGGGCCGAAGAGCCTGTACTGGGTTGTCGTGTTCTAGTTTACAAGTCTTCTCGTGAAACGTAGCAGTCAGTAATCGTATTCAGTTTGGAGCAAAGTCAAGGTTGCAGTAAAAAGAGAGCCCTTTGCTTGTGACTCCGAACCAGCTCTATTTTGTTTTTTGACATCTTTTTTCTCTCCCCCCCCCCCCCCTTCTTTTTGAAGTTTCTTTTGAAGACCCTGAACTGGAGTTACAATCTGATCTCTGTTCTTCTGCGGGAATGGGATCAGCTATCAGGACCTCACAAACGACAGTTTTTTTTTTTATTCCGAGGACGTTGCATGAAAGACTTGCGCACATTCAGGTGGCCCGATAAGCGTGGCTGAGGGACTAATTCAAGGCCTGTGCCCTAGATTGCTGAGACAGCGGGGAAAAGAACGTACGTATTTCTGAACGCGCAGAAGAGAGCATAGTAGACATAACAAAGAGTCCTGGAAAGCTAAAATCTCTGGTTAGACAATTCAATTGGTTCAGATGCACAACACGTGAACGTTGAGATGGCAGCATTAGGCTGTGGAGGCGGCGTTTCTGTTTGAGAAAGGAGTCTAGATGGTTTAGAGTTTGTAAAATGTGTTCAGGAATGTTTTCTAAATCAGTATATAGAGGGACCAACTGGAGGGGATGCAATATTGGATCTCCTCTTAGGAAACGAATTAGGGCAAGTGACGGAAGTCTGTGTAGGGGAGCACTTTGGTTCCAGTAATCATCCGCCATTAGTTTCATTTTGATCATGGACAAGGATAGATCTGGTCCTAGGGTTGAAGTTCTGAACTGGAAGAAGGCCGAATTTGAAGAAATGAGAAAGGATCTAAAAAGCGTGGACTGGGACAGGTTGTTCTCTGGCAAAGATGTGATTGGTAGGTGGGAAGCCTTCAAAGAGGAAATTTTGAGAGTGCAGAGTTTGTATGTTCCTGGCAGGATTAAAGGCAAGTTGAATAGGAATAAGGAACCTTGGTTCTCTTGGGATATTGCAACTCTGATAAAGAAGAAGAGGGAGTTGTATGAAATGTATAGGAAACAGGGGGTAAATCAGGTGCTTGAGGAGTATAAGAAGTGCAAGAAAATATTTAAGAAAGAAATCAGGAGAGCAAAAATAAAACATGAGGTTGCCTTGGCAGTCAAATTGAAGGATAATCCAAAGAGCTTTTAAAAGTATATTAAGAGCGAAAGGATTTTAAGGGATAAACTTGGTCCTCTTGAAGATCAGAGTGCTCGGCTTTGTGCGGAACCAAAGGAAATTGGGGAGATTTTAAATAGGTTTTTTGCGTCTGTATTTACTAAGGAAGCTGGCATGAAATCTATGGAATTGACGGAATCAAGTAGTGAGACCATGGCAACTGTACAGATTGAAAAGGAGGAGGTACTTGCCGTCTTGAGGAAAATTAAAGTGGATAAATCCCCGGGACCTGACAGGGTGTTCCCTCGGACCTTGACGGAGACTAGTGTTGAAATTGCGGGGGCCCTGGCAGAAATATTTAAAATGTCGCTGTCTACGGGTGAAGTGCCGGAGGATTGGAGAGTGGCTTATGTTGTTCCGTTGTTTAAAAAAAGGATCGAAAAGTAATCCGGGAAATTATATGCCGGTGAGTTTAACGTCAGTTGTAGGTAAATTATTGGAGGGAGTACTAACAGACAGGATCTACAAGCATTTGGATAGATAGGGGCTTATTAGGGAGAGTCAACATGGCTTTGCGCATCGTAGGTCATGTTCGAACAATCTATTGGAATTTTTCGAGGAGGTTACCAGGAAAGTGGATGAAGAGAAGGCAGTGGATATTGTCTACATGGACTTCAGTAAGGCCTTTGACAAGGTCCCGCATGGGAGGTTAGTTAGGAAAATTCAGTCGCTAGGTATACATGGAGAGGTGGTAAATTGGATTGGACATTGGCTCGATGGAAGAAGCCAGAGAGTGGTGGTAGAAAACTGCTTCTCTGAGTGGAGGCCTGTGACTAGTGGTGTGCCACAGGAATCAGTGCTGGGTCCATTGTTATGTGCCATCTATATCAATGATCTGAATGATAATGTGGTAAATTGGATCAGCAAGTTTGCTGATGATACAAAGATTGGAGGTGTAGTAGACAGTGAGGAAGGTTTTCAGATCCTGCAGAGGGATTTGGACCATCTGGATAAATGGGCTGAAAGATGGCAAATGGAGTTTAATGCTGACAAGTGTGAGGTGTTGCACGCTGGAAGGACAAACTAACGTAGAACATACAGGGTTAATGGTAAGGCACCGAGGAGTGCAGTGGAACAGAGTGATCTGGGAATACAGATGCAAAATTCCCTAAAGGTGTCGTCACAGGTAGATAGGGTTGTAAAGAGAGAGTTTGGTACATTGGCCTTTATTAATCGTAGTATTGAGTATAAGAGCTGGAACGTTTTGATGAGGTTGTATAAGGCATTGGTGAGGCAGAATCTGGAGTATTGAGTTCAGTTTTGGTCACCAAATTACAGGAAGGATATAAATAAGGTTGAAAGAGTGCAGAGAAGGTTTACAATGATGTTGTTGGGACTTGAGAAACTCCATTACAGAGCAAGGTTGAATAGGTTAGGCCTTTATTCCCTGGAGCGTGGAAGATTGAGGGGAGATATAATAGAGGTATATAAAATTATGATGGGTATAGATAGAGTGAATGCAAGCAGACTTTTTCCACTGAGGCACGGGGAGAAAAAAAAACAGAGGACATGGGTTAAGGGTGAGGGGGGGAAAGTTTAAAGGGAACATTAGTGGGGGCCTCTTCACACAGATAGTGGTGGGAGTATGGAATGTGCTGCCAGACGAGGTGGTAAATGCGGGTTCTTTTTTTAAAATTTAAGAATAAATTGGACAGATACATGGAAGGGAGGTGTATGGAGGGATATGGTCCGTGTGCAGGTCAGTGGGACTAGGCAAAAAATGGTTCGGCACAGCCAAGAAGGGCCAAAGGGCCTGTTTCTGTGCTCTAGTTTCCATGGTTCTATGGTTCTATGGTAAGGAATTTCTGAGAGGCATTCTGAAAAAAAAAAAGAAGCATCTGTGTGTTTGGGGGTTCGTAATAAATTAGGCTGAGGCGATTACGGATTACTTGAGGGTACATATTGTCCAACAAAATAGGCTGGAAATAATTGAGAACTTTGCAGGCAGGATTGGTTTATGAGAGTTTGCAAATGACGTTAAGGCAAAAACGTTTTGGAAGTCTGTTGACAAGTGCTGAATATTCGCTGCTGAACAAAAGCTCATTGCTATTACACGAAATGATAGAAGCACCAAAAGGGTCATAATATGTAGGAGGCAAGCATTGGAAATAAATGGATATTTCTGTCGGGCTGCTAGTGAGTACGGTTGTTTACCGGTGCCGGTTTTCTGACCGCTTCATTCCTTGCTGTATGTCAATGATCTGAGAGACCTAGTTGACTCTCTCTCAACAATCCTGCAGACGATACCAAAAATAAGTTGAGGGCTGGTTAGTGTTGATGATTCGGAGAGAGTGTGCAATTCCGACAAAAAGCACACAGAATGCAGTTAGAATGCAGTGCAGGAAGATCTATGTACATGTACATTGGTAAAGGGAATAAAGGAGCATTTTGTGTTCTCAACCGGTTAAAATTTAGAAACCAGAGATACAAAGCGACTTGGGAGCCCGGGTTCACGATTCCCAAAACAATAACCTGCAAGTTTAGTCTCTAATAATTAAAGCAAATGCAACATTACTATTTATTCCGAGAGGACAAACATATCCATCTATCTATCTATATAAATAATTAATTAAATAAATAAATGCACGTGTGTGTGTGTGTGTGTGTGTGTGTGTGTGTGTGTGTGTGTGTGTTTATAGATACATAGATACATTGATAAATAGATCGATATATACGCAACGGTTTAATATTTTAGGCTCGCATTAGCAAATTTCGAGTGCAATGAGCAATTCTGTTCAGCTCATTAGGCAAAATGTTTTTTGGGCTTTGGAAGGTCTCCACGAACGTTCCCCGGAAATAGAACATTAACGAGTGAGAAGCATCTCATCGTTCTGGTTCTGTACTCCCTGGAGTTTAGGACAATATGAGAGCAGAGAGGGAACACTTTGAATCTATTGCAATAATAAAAAGTACAGATAGAATTGAACGTCGGAGGGTGTTTCCTGCACTGGGATAGTCTACGAACAGAACACAGATTCAGCCTATCAATACGTGCCAAAGGAACGGAGATAACGGGAAATATTTTGAGACAGAGGGTAGCTGAAATACGCGAATTCAGAAACAATTGTGGAGTTCAAGATGCTATATATATTTAACTTCGTTGATAAGATCTTGATTATCACGTACATCAATGATTACATGGAAAATACATTGGAATTACATTGAGGGGCAATGAAACAGACATGACCGAATAATTGAGCAGTCTTGCTGTTGGACTGCCATAAATCTGCTATTATGTCTTAGGGTCCGACTAATGTTATATGTGTTACTCCATTGATGATCGACGATATGAAATACTATCTCACCCTCGTTCGATATGATTAGTGTTTGAATGCAAGTAAAGGGACAGTTAAGTTTCAATGCAATCAGAGTTCTGCGCCACAGTTAATAAGCACTTTTCTAAATAAGGTCTCAATTGAAGATCGAAAGCAGAAGGTCAATAAATATAAGACCTTTCTATATTTCATTTTCACGTTCCTTTTGATTAGTTCGCCATCTAGCGAAACCTCACTGCATTAGCAGTTATAGATTTTTGTCTAGGTTCACAATGGTGCTGCAACACTATGAGATTCATGGCACAGAGATACACGGCAGAGTCGGAGACGACAGTGTCGTCGATCCTGAGCTCTGCAATTTTGGTAGTTTTATTGAATGTAGACGAGATTCGGTGGGTGAGAATACTATTTCTGGTCAGCAGTCCTGCTACAATACGAAGCGGATAAATTGGATACTGGCCGGAGCGTTGGCTATACCAATAAACGTCTGGGTTTGTATTGGTTGTTTGGAACGTGCATTTAAGTGTTATTTTACTTTTCCCTTCGATACACATGTTAGTGACCAACTGGAGTACATTGTCTTCAATGCTATAGATTACAACAGAAAACAAAATCAGATCTGTCAGCAACATTGCTTTCTTCAGTTTTGTCAAAGACATATCACCAAGAAAATAGCAGTGGTATCGTTGAAAATATGAAATGTTTGAATTTATCGGAAGGAAATATTTACCGAAAAGTGACATAAGTATGAGAAGCAATACCAGGTGTTTTTTTATGTTCATTCTTGAGTCCCGGTAACAAACTGTCGGAGTAGAGATGCAGATCAGCCTGCCCAGCAGCATGCTGAATGAACGAATCAGAGATAGCGACACGCTATTACGGTGCAACGTCAACTTGTAATGGGAGGGGTTCAATGCATTTGCAGTCATGTGATTTTAATCGTCCAATAGAGCCTGCAGCGCAAAGTTTGAAAGTGTGTTCATTCTAAACTAATTATTTTGCCACCATTCACTTCAAATTGTAGTCACTTTTTTTTTTTTTTGTCCAAATTCGTACTCCAAGGAGAAACTTGTATGTATGGGTTTTTACTCAAGTTTGATTAGATTCTGCGCCTGTGAGTTGGGTCAATGGGCAGAGCTCCATGTCGCAGTCAGAGTGCACAGCTTCACCGATCGTTAGATCAGTATATATATATCGTTCCTCATAGGTAGATGAAAACCTGTCACTGCCACTAGAAATCTACTATTTCCGTTCCCCGCGATAATAATAATAATAATAAAAAATCATGTGGATGGCGGCCGTCAGGTGTGCTGTTTGTACCTTGAACTGTCGGTAGGACATTGTTTTTTTTATTACAATTTAATGTGATATTACTTTCATTATCGAACGTCTGTTTACCGAAAGACTGTTCAACTAACTTTTGCAGGCCCTAGTTGAAGCGTAGGAAAATAGCAATCAAAATCATTACTTTCAGAATGGATAACCTATTTACGTAAACCTTGAGTGAAAGAGATCGAAGGAAGTACGTTTGATCAAACCGGCCATTTTGTCCCTTCGGCACCTCCGTAAACATCAGGTCTAAAACTTTTACAAAGTTCCATAGAATTGAGCTGCCGACTAAATTGACTAATTACAACATGGCCTGGCGTGGCAACAACACAGCCCTTGAACAGTAAACCCTATAAAAAAAAACGTTGTGGATTAGGTAGAGGCCATTCCTGATAAAGTATCCCCACCATTCAGCACAGCTACACGGAGTGTTGTTGCAGGAAAACAACATTGATTATCAAGGGGTCACAACACTCAGGGCCCGCTCTCTCCTCGCGGCTGCCATTTGGCAAACGGTATAAAGCCACATTGGAAACACCAGCAAGATAAGGAAATTAATTACTTCTGAACTATTAGGGTCTTGAATTAAAGTTTGCAACTTCATTAGATTCACTCACTCCATCACCGAACTGTTCGATTTTCATTGACGTGGGATTTCGAAAGGTTTTTTGTTTGTTTTTGTTCTTAAATCTATGTTGCTTATTGAGCAACCCACGGCGATGGTTGTAATCCATGTCATGGCGTCCTAAGCACGATTATTTGGTTATGCCCTAGGGGACTACACGGAGAGAAATGCCCCTTGATGCCGTCTACCATTTAAATGTAAAGTTATAAATTCAATTTAATCCGGCAGCAGCAGGTGACAGTCGTTTCAATAACATGCGTGTCATGGTGTCCCGAAGTTCGAATAGAGGCGACGAAATTTCCTCGAAATTTATGGCGATATTAGGGGATCATCCGATAGTTCGAAGAGAAAATTATAATCCAGCAATAAGCAATGTGGATATCACAGTACACTCTGCTGTCGTTTGAGGATAACCTTAAAACCACGGAGCAGCTCTTATTTAAATCTTTTTTACAAACCTGTCGTTGAAAGTCTTCTGAATCGTGCGAGGTTCAGACCTCCAGTTAAGAGAGGTACATTTCCGATACCAGCAAGTAATGCAGCAAGTCAGGATGCTCTCATTTGTGCCCTGTAGAAAGTTCATCGGATTTGGGGCCGACACTAAACTTAATAACGGCTATGTTGAAAGAGGTGCTGTTGTGCCTTTTTCACCACACAGCTAGCGTGTACGTACCACGTGAGTTCCTCCGTGATGAGCATGCCGAATAATTTAAAGCTGTTTTCCCTCTCAACTCCAGATCCATTGATGTGAACAGGGGTTAGTCCGTCATCATTCCCCGTGTAGTCCACAAGCAGCTGTTTTTTTTTTTGCAACATTCAGAGAGAGCTTGTTTACTTGACACCACTGCGTGAGATATATGACTTCCTCCCTGAAAGCCACCTCGTTATTGTTTGAGGTAAGAACCAATCAATGTAGTGTCATCAGAAAATGTAACTACCAGATAGAAGCTGTGGATGATGATACAGTCACGGATATACAGGGGCTCCTTGTTGAGACTCAGAGGTTTGGGGGTCAGGGAGCCCACTTTTACGAAGTGTGGCGATCTGAATGGAAGTTCACGATCCAGCTGCACATGGCAGGGTCAAAGGCGAGGTCTCTGAAATTCTTCCCGAGCCTGGATGGAACTCTGCAGTTGAATGTGTTACTGTAGTCCAAGAACAGCATTCTCACATATGCATCATTATTCCCCAGATGTGTAAGGACGGTATGTAGAGCAGTGGCTATTACTGTATCTGTCCATCGGTTATGTCAATTGGAGAACTATTGGGGGCCAGCTTGGGTGGGAGGAAGGAGCAGATGTAATCCTTGACCAATATCTGAAAGCATTTACTTATTATTGAGATGAGTGTGACAGGACGCCAGTCATTCAGGCTTGGTCTTTTATGGTACAAAATGAATGGTGGATAATTTGAAGCAGTGGGGCACTTACACTGGGAGAGGGAGAGATTAAAAATGTCAGTAAACTCGCCTGCCACTTGTGCTGCGCACATCCTGAGTACTCGCCCGAGGATGCCTTCCGGTCCCACGGCCTTGCGATTGTCCACTATTGAATTTCCCTCCTGAAGTGGCAACTACCGCATTTCAAACTCCTCGGAGTGCATACAACACAAATTAACGTTCTGCTGAAACACCCTACATAGGGAACAGAGCTAATCAACACCTTTAGATTTTGAGAAGGTAGATGAGACCATAATGTTGCACATTAATATTTCATTAGTTCTGCAGAAGCGCTGTAGAGAACATCCTGAACGGCCGCGGAGTTGTTTGAAATAAAATATGGAATGCGACGACAGGAAGGGTTACTACTGCGTAGCTAAAACTTCCCAGCGCACACCGAGACCAGCTTATCCACCAACAAGAACATAAATGCTGAAAAGTGCGAAAACAGGGGCGCTAATGTCCGGAAGCATTCCACCCATTCTGCTCACATCTAATCGTTCCACTCCCATCACGAAGAAGCTAAATGGTATCCAGGCCAAGGCCACAAGAATCAAATTCATTTACATTCCCCTGGCATTAAGACACCTCTACCTAATCACTTCACAGCTAGGTCTTCGTTCCTGTCAGTTATATATGTAGCTTTATACATTTTGCGTTCTTTTGTGAATAAACAGTTACTGTATTGGATGAGCTGTTGTATGTGGTTGTATTTATTGCGATTGTATTTTTTTTTTGGAATTATTTTCAATCTCTTACTGCTGCATTTGGAGCACAAACCAGTTTCAAATAAACAACAATCTTATTGGGGACAAGGAAGAGCAACGTAAGCTGCCTGAACGAATATCGACATTTGGCACTCAAATCTACTGTGCTGAGACCTTAATACCGTAAGATACAGAATTTGCACAATCAATTCTGCTGCGCCATTTTATCATTGTTGAATGATTTTCTCACAGTTCCAATCTGCTGCATTCTCTACTCAAACCATGATGCCCTAACTGATAATCAATTTTTGAACGTCTGCCTTCAATATTACCATTGACCTGGCCTCCAGAGGAGCCTGTGGCAAATATTCCCGAAGACAGACCACACTCTTTCCGACGATTTTTTTTTCTCTCCTGAACTTCATTCTCATTGGAACTCTATCTATTCAGCGTCTGTATCCGCTGATGATAGATTTCCCCGCCATAGGATACATACTCTCCACATGCAGTCTATCAAAGCCTTTCAACCTTTAAGAAGTTTCGATGATATTCCAAATCATTTTGCTGTACTCCTGTGAGCACAGTCCCAGAACAATCAGTCAATATCGTTCTCCTGGAGATCCTTCCAACTCTTTCCAAAACCCGGAAACACCTTCTTTGGTTAGAGTCCAAAAACGGCTCACAATATTGAAGATGAAATCTGCTCAGCGCCTTATGAATACTTAGCATTGCATCACCATCGTTTCAAAATGCAAATTGACATTTTTTTTAGAAATTGTAAAGAGGAATCAGAAGCCCCTTTACATCTCAGATTTTATTTGGATATTCTCCTCCTTTAGAAAACTGTCCATGATTTCTTTTTGATAGCGAAATTCATGACCATACACGTCCAGACACTGCACTGCAGCGTCAACTTCTTTTCAAATTCTTCTAATCTCTCTGAAACCTTCAGTAGCTTCACTTCTTCCTTAACATCAAGTGCCCCATCCAACTACCCCCATATTGTCCGCAACTGCGGCAACAAATCATCAATTCCGTCTTCCAAATCAATGACATATAACACAGAAAGTAGCCAATGCAACTGAGACCCCCGTGGAAAACGAATAGTCACCGGGAGTTAGACGAATATGCTCCTTTTCTTCCTGTGCTTTGTGTTCTGTCTGTCAACCAATGAACTAGCGAAACTAGGATCTTTCCTGTAATGCTATGGTCTCTTCGCTTGTTAAGCAGCCTTATGTGGAACTCCGTGGCAAAGGCCTTCTAAAAATCGACTTCACAATATCCACTGAATATGCTTTGACATTTTTCTAAAATACTTCAAGAGATTGTCAGGCAAGGTTTTCCATTTCCGAAATCATGCTGACTTCGAACTATTTTATCGTGTGAATATAGGATCCCGGAAGAATGAACAATCTTCAGCAATGGACTCCAAGTTCTCCGCTAATACAGAGGACAGACAAACGGGCTTATTTTTCCCCCTTTATGCTGTCTCGAGTCTTGAAGGGTTCGATGACATTCTCAATGTTGTCAGTCCTCGGGTAAATGCCAGAACCTGTTTCTCCGTGAATGATAAATACTAATGACCCACGATCTCCAGATACACTTCTTTCATAACACTGCCTTACAAACCATCGGCTCCATATAATTTATCGAAATTCATAAAGTTCAGATTCCACAGCACCTTCTCCCTTGCAATGGCAAGTTTTGTACCTTATGACGATTTGTGCGTTTTTGTCCGATATGCACGAAGGATAAAGTTGATGGACCTGATATACCTCAGGATGCTGTGGGAAATGAGAGAAAAAATAGCTCGAGCAGTAGCTATGATTTTTCAATCCTCTTTTGCTGCAGAGGAGGTGCTGGAGGATTGGAGAATCGCAAATGTAGTTTCCTTGTTTAAAATAGGTAATTTAAAGCATCCTGGGAATTATAGGCCGGTGAGTCTTACGTCGGTGGTCTGCAAACTATTGGAAAAGATTCTTCAGGATAAGATTTACGAGTGTGACGAGAATACACATAAAATTAAGATGTTTGCTGGCCTGGGTTAGCATCAGTGACATCAGCAAGTGGTCTGCCACCTGCCCTCAGGGGAAGGAGAGATAAGGTACAATGGAGGAGCGTCTGGAGATGTGTAATGAAGGGACGGGGGAGAGAGAGCTGTCTGGAGCGGCTCCCCCCTTTGAAACTTGAACTGTTTGAAGTGATGGACAGGTGATA
Organism: Mobula hypostoma; assembly: GCF_963921235.1. NCBI lineage: Eukaryota > Metazoa > Chordata > Chondrichthyes > Myliobatiformes > Myliobatidae > Mobula > Mobula hypostoma. The sequence continues at coordinate 23,181,662 of NC_086106.1, forward strand.
CCCCAGCAGGGGGATAAAAAGGGACAGGTTCGCTAAGGCAGGACACACGCCACCCGAGGTAACGAGACCCTGGAAGCGGTACGCTTCTCACGAGTCGGTGGGAAGTACCAGACAACGGCCAGGGTGGAAAGGTGCGATCAGCGGGAACCCGGTGTGTGTCCGCCCTTGCCTGGGAGCCGGGTTCACTGCAGAGGATCGACCGCATCTGGAGGAGGGGCCACAGTCGGTGACCTCAGGTGACATCACCAAGGACCCGCCCAAAATCTGTTTGTGAGCCATCTCGCCGGTCTGTGAGTGAAGTCGTGGCTGAATGATCAGTTGTTCCTGTTCTCTCTCTCTCTCTCCCCCCACGTTGTCCATCGCCATGGCAACGATTACTGCGAACTGAACTACTAAACTGGACTGAACTTTGAGTCACTTTGAAATTTGGTCATTTATCCCTAGACAACGATAGAGCTTGATTGATGCTGTTATCTTAATTCTGTGCACAAGTGTGTTTATCATTGCTAAACTGTTGCATTTATTATCCTTTCGATTACTGTGTTGCTTGTTTCTTTAATAAAACTTTGTTAGTTCTAGTACTCCAGACTCCAACTGAATGATCCATTTCTGCTGGTTTGGCAACCCAGTTACGTGGTACGTAACACGAGCAATTGGAGAAGTACAGTCTACTCAACGAGAGTCAACATGGCTTTGTAAAGGGAAGGTCGTTCCTCACGAACCTAGTTGAGTTTTTTGAAGTGGTAACAAAATGAATTGATGAGGTTCGGGCGGTAGATGGAGTCTACATGGATCTTAGCCAGGCATTTCACAAGGTCGCCCATGAAACACTAATCCAAAACGTCAGGAGGCATGGGATCAGTGGAACCTTCGCTGTTTGGATAAAAAAGAATGGCTTGCAGGAAGAAAGCAGAGTGTAGTATTGGAAGAAAAGTATTCTGCCTGGAGATCTGTGTCTGGTGGAGTGCAGCAAGGACCTGTCCAAGGACCCCTGCTCTTCATGACTTTTTTTTTAATATAAATAACCTGGATGAAAAGGTGGAAGGATAGGTGAGGAATTTGCCGATGACACGAAGATTACAGGATTCTGCATGGAGCTGTAGGTTGTCTAAGGTTACAAGAGGATATAGACAGGATGCAGAGTTGGACAGAAAAGTGACAGATGGAGATCAATCCAGATAAGTGCGGGGTGATGCATTTTGGAAGGACAAACCGGAAGGCTGAGCACAGGGTTAATGGTCGGTTACTCAAGAGTATGGATGAACAAAGGGACCTTGGGGTTCAAATCGATGCATCCCTGAAGTTCGCTGCACAGGTTGATAAGATAGTAAAGAATGCCTATGGAATTCTAGCGTCATTAATAGGGGGATTGATTTCAAGAGTAGAGTCGTCATGTTGCGACGCTCCAAAGCTCTGGAATTTATGGATGCAACATGAAAATATAAATAGTAGACGGCCTAAAGAGAGCTAGGATCATAGCTGATTCCAGACGCATCCACAAGGTACTGACAAAAGAATAGGAGCAGGCAGAGTTCTGGGTATAAATTGGTACCAACAACATCGGGGGGGAAAAAAAAAACAGGAGGAGGGCCTGACAAAAGAATATTCAGAGTTAGGAACGAAGCTGAGTAGCTCGACCTCAAAATAGTGTTCTTGGGATAGCTGTCTGTGCCACGCGAGTGAGGGAGGGAATAGAATGAGTTTGCAGATTAACGGGTGGCTGAAAATTCAAACAGCAGGCAAGGGTTCTGCTTTCCGGATAATTGAGATCTCTTCTAGGCAGGTAAGTCGCATACAAAAGGGTCGGGTTCCACTTGAATCCGAGGGAAGTATTACACTTGCGGGCCAATTTACCAGACATTTTAGGAGTTTTTTTTTAACTAATATGTTGCGAATGGGAAGCAGGTTGATAGAGCTGAGGATGAGCCAAGGGCTTACAAGTAGATAACGGATGTAACATGAAAGTAAGGAAAGGCAAACCACAGAAAAGTTATAAATGCAGAGAGAGCAAACATTCAGAAGGGAGAAAACATAGGACTGGAGGTTTTGTATTTCAATCATCGTAGACTGATTATGGTGGACGAAATTGCAGCGTAATTGAAGATTGGCGGGTGGGGGTATGACAATGTGGGCTCACTGAGTCGTGACTGAAAGAATGATATGTTTCGGAGCTTAACATCAAATGATATACTCTTTATAAACGATCAGAGGGGAAGACATAGACCGTGGTGTGGCTCTGTTGGTACAGACGAAATTATATCTTAATAAAGGGGTGAAGAGCTTCGGAGAGTACTGAATACTTGCGAGTGGACTAGAGAAATTGCAAGGGATCCGAACAAAAAATGCATTGAATTCCTTTAATGTCCATGAGAGAACAAAGATGCCACGTTGTTATGCGATACAACTTTTTAGAATGGAAGAATGAAGGCAACTGAACTGAAAGAGTATCACATGGCTGTCCTTACTGAAAATGCATCTGAAGATGCGTTTTATTTCTCCGTTTCAAGCACGATTCGAAAAAGTTGTGACACTATCAAAACTTGGATTTGCAATTTCACGAAACACTTTCCCTTAAGAATCCTTTCAAGCTACTACCTGACTACCGAGCAAAATAATTCTGAACCTATTCGAGACAATCTAGTCAAGTATCTGCACTGGTCGTGCTCAGTGTGGACTGGAACAGGGATATAAAAACTGGAAAGAAAATCTCTTAACAAATAATGTGGTACCTTATTGAATAGCTGATTTTTTTCAGGAGCACATATCAGACATCATTCAGAAATTTGCAGCCTCGCAATCCCCGTGCTGTATACAACTGGATGTAACTACAGCCATTTCTCAGACCACAAAGAACAGAAAATGTGAAGATGCTGGAAATCGGAGCAACAGACACAAAATGGTAGAGGACTGAGCAGGCCAGGCAATATTTTTGAAAAAAAAATGCACTGTTACATACTCCACGGGTACCCTTTGACTGTATTATGAGCATGTTGTAATGATCCTGTGATGCATTTCTCCCGCCAGTGAAAGGTTACATGATGACCTGTTCTCAACAGGTGTAAAGGAGAGCCTTGGTATGACGCTGTTAGTTGTTTTTTTCCGTTGAGTTTTACGCTTTATTGGTTACTCCGTTATGCTGTACATTTATTTCATGACGCCGTTTAGTTTTAAACAGGAGTTCAACTTTCTGTTGTAAGGAAAAATAGCTGTGCCGGCAGTTTCACCAATCGTTGCCAGCTTTGTTGGTGTCTCCTTGATTTATCTTTACAGTAGTATTGGAGAGCGAAAACCTTACTAAAGTACGGGAACCTGAAGGACCGGAAAAGTTGCAGTCGTTTGGCGGTTTAATGAAGGATCTAATGAGGAATCGTTCAAAATATGGTGACCTGTATCTGAGATAACTCCTGCAAGAGCGGATAAGTTTGTACAGGTTAGCTAGCCAGGACAAGGTCAGTTCCTAGAAGCCGTTGTATTTCCTTCGTCGTGAATCCTTTGTAGAATCGGCAGTAACGACCTGTCTTCGAAGAAATCCGTTTCCAGAGAAGTCTCTCCTTATTGAATTTGTAAATCACTTGGACTTTCCAATTTACCATTTTGAGACTAAGTTCGAATTCAACACTTTAAGAACTGTTTTCGCATTTACCCTTTTAAGAACTGTTCCAGATTTGCCGTGTTGCAGTTAACTTCCGGTTATGTTAGTCGCTTTGAATACATTTTGCTATTTTTGAGCAGAGTTTAATAAATGTTTGTTTGTTTTTATAAAACCTGACTCAATAGATATATTCATTGTTACCAATCACCTAACAGAAATGGGGACTTGTGGGCTTGTTCCAATTTTGAGCTTAATTGCTTGTTTAATTATCAGTCTGATTTGGAAAAGGGAAATATCCGATTCTTTCGTATGATTGGTCTCTGGGTGGTATTCGGCCGCAATGAATATTGACGAGTTTATGGATTCACCAGACTAGGTGGTATTGGCGAAGGCGACAAAGGGTGAGGTATCCGAGATTCCTAAAAGGTTGTACCTTAAAGGGAGTACGCAGGTTACAACAAAACCAGTAGTTCAGAGGAATGTAGCAGAAAATTATATACTTTCAGGAAATTTTGATGATGAGATGTTAGGGAAGTTTCCAATGACTACACTGTAAATGCAGTTATACGTTGGTCAGATATTGTTTGAACAATTTAAAGCAGAAACGGCCGAAAGAGAGGCAAATAAAATAAGGGTATTTGAAGAGAGAAAGAAAAATAAAATAAGGAAATAGATCAGCCCTCTGGTTCTAGGAAACAGGTTGTTGCTGGTCGAGAAGTTATTTTGAATCCTCTATTTAATGAAACATAAGTGGACAAATATTTCCAACATTTTGAGTTTAGCGTGGCCGGAAGATAAATGGCCAGTGATGTTACAAAGTGTAATTAGAGGTAAGGCTCAACAAGTTTATACAGCTTTAACTGTTGACCAAGCACTTGATTCTGATGTTGTGAAGCAGCATATAATGAAAGCATATGGACTGATTCAAGAAGCTTATAGAGAAAGATTCAGGAATTTGATGAAATCTCTGGGGGAAAAAAAAAATCTTACGTGGAATTTGCCTGCGGGAAATATGTGTCTTTTGAGGGATGGGTTTCATCTAAAATAGTAGATGTTATTGGAGAAATTCAAAAGAAGCATTTGTTGTTGAAGTAAGGGTATACTAAAATTAGAGGCACACTACTACATTGTAGGAGTCTGCTAAATTAGCTGATGAGTAAGCTTTAATTGATAAGAGTAAAGATTGTCAAGGTAGAACTTTTAAAAGGGAAAAAAAATAGTACAGAGCGTCAAGGTAAACCAGAAATTAAATCTGAAGTTAGCGAGAAATGTAAGGATGAAGGGAGACATGTGAAGGAAAACACTTTGGTACTATTTGTAAATATTGTAAGAAACCTGGAGATGTGATATCTAACTGTTATCGATTGAAAAAGAAGGAGGAGGAGGTAGTCCCAGATGCTTCTTTGCAGCACATTGAAAGACCTGTGAATCCACAGATTTCAATAAATACAAATGAAGCGTTGTCAGAGTTTAGAACCATAGAACCATAGAACCATAGAACCATACAAACTACAGCACAGACAGCCCTTTGGCCCTTCTTGGCTGTGCCTAACCATTTTCTGCCTAGTCCCACTGACCTGCACACGGACCATATCCCTCCATACACCTCCCATCCATGTATCTGTCCAATTTATTCTTAAATGTTAAAAAAGAACCCGCATTTACCACCTCGTCTGGCAGCTCATTCCATACTCCCACCACTCTCTGTGTGAAGATGCCCCCCCCCATGTTCCTTTTAAACTTTTTCCCCCTCATCCTTAACCCATGTCCTCTGTTTTTTTTTTCTCCCCTTGCCTCAGTGGAAAAAGTCTGCTTGCATTCACTCTATCTATACCCATCATAATTTTATATACCTCTATCAAATCTCCCATCATTCCTCTACGCTCCAGGGAATAAAGTCCTAACCTATTCAACCTTTTTCTGTAATTGAGTTTCTCAAGTCCCGGCAACATCCTTGTAAACCTTCTCTGCACTCTTTCAACCTTATTTATATCCTTCCTGTAATTTGGTGACCAAAACTGAACACAATACTCCAGATTCGGCCTCACCAATGCCTTATACAACCTCATCATAACACTCCAGCTCTTATACTCAATACTTCGATTAATAAAGGCCAATGTACCAAAAGCTGTCCTTACGACCTCATCTACTTGTGAGGACACTTTTAGGGAATTTTGTATCTGTATTCCCAGATCCCTCTATTCCACTGCACTCCTCAGTACCTTACCATTGATCAAGTTAAGAGGGATATGAACAATTTATAACCGAGGGATTTGTATCCTTTAAATAGGGATCCACTCTAGTGCCAATAAAAATCCTTAGGGATACTGGAGCTTCTCAATCACTAGTGCCAGACAGTGTTTTAAAGTTTAGTGATGAATCTGACATTGCTGAGGTAAACAATATACAAGGTGTGCCCTAATACCGATGAGGTTGAACAGAGTAAATTTAAGATGAGGGTTAGTTACAGGGCCTGTTAAAGTAGGGCTACAACTCGTCACTCGGCAGTGGCTCTCAAAGCGTTAAATCCGAAAACAGTTCTTAAATCGACAGATTTGTACATTCACTTGGGAGAGACTTCCCTGGAGAAGGATTTCTTCATGGACGCGACTTTCCTGCTCCTTCTGTCCACAGGATTCACGATGCAGTAAATAAACAGTTTACAACAACTGACATTAAAATCCTTTAGAGAGCAAGCACACCTTTGCATGAACCTGTTGGTCTTTTTGGCAAGGGTTGTCTCGATGCAGGTCACTACTCCTCCAAAGAAGACTCAATAAGGTCGTTCTTTTATTAAATTGCCAAACGATGCCGACTCCTCTCGATCCTTCAGTCCTGTACTTCAATATATTCTTCACCCTCCCTTCTACTGATGGAATTGGGTAAATCAATACATCTAGCAAAAATGTCCGGTCCAATAACATGGTATCTTGCAATAAAACACAATACTCCGCTTTTAAATGAAAATGCGTCACAAAAACAGACACGCAACAGAAACGGAGACACAGCACGCTCTACCTGGAAATCTACAAACTAAAAAAAAAACACTGCGTCATCTGGGTCGACCCTTATATATTCTTGGTGCACATGTCATTACGTGACCTCACATCGGCGGGAGAATCACAACAGGTGACCTCCAAAAGACCATTACATTATTCTCACCAAAAAAAAAAACACAGATCTCCTTGAGCATGTAACACATCCCTCCAAAACAATTGTCTCTTAAAGGACAAAATTTTAACTATTATCAATTTATACAAAAAAATACAAGGGTATAAAATTTACAAAATACAAAATACTTGCAATATTATCTTTAAGCCCTTTACAAACTAATGTACAGTAGGAGTGTTACAAATTTTAAAATATCACTCCAAAAAAACAAATTTTCATTGTACATTTAACATCTAGACAAACAATCAGCGATCACATTGTCTTTACCCTTAACATGAGTGATCAAAATACTGTACTCCTGTAACATTAGACTGTTTTATTAAACTGGAGTGTAATTTCCTTAACCCTTTTCCTTAACAGTCACAGTGGCATGGCCAGATTCACTTTCTGCTAAGTTAATAAGCCTCCAACCTAATGGCATGAACACTGACTTCTCTAACTTCCGCTAATGCCCCACCTCCCCCTCGTACCCCATCCGTTATTTATACACACACATTCTTTCTGTCACTCTTCTTTTTCTCCCTCTGTCCCTCTGACTATACCCCTTGACCATCCTCTGGGTTCCTCCACCCCCCCCCCGGTTTTTCTTTCTCCTGGGCTTCCTGTCCCATGATCCTCTCGTATCCCTTTTGCAAATCACCTGTCCAGCTCTTGGCTCCATCCCTTCCCTTCCTGACTTTTCCTATCATTTTGGATCTCCCCCCCCCCCTCCACTTTCAAATCTCTTACTAGCTCTTTCTTCAGTTGGTCTTGACAAAGGGTCCCGGCCTTAAACGTCTTCCTAGAGATACCTCTTCCTAAAGATGTACCTCTTCCTAGAGATGCTGCCTGACCTGCTGCGTTCACCAGCTACATTGATGAGTGCTGCTTGAATTTCTAGCATCTGCATAATTCCTCGTGTTTGCGAGGTTAATAGTTAAGTTAGCTTTTGAAAGTCACTCACATAATTACTCCACCGCCGTAATATGTGCTCTCCACGTATTATTCCCTGTAATCAAATCATCAAATTAGGCATCTGTATCTTTTAATCCGTGAATCACGCTATTAATCATCCTCTGAAAAGTACCTGGTGTATTCTTTATACCAACTGGAAGAACGTTACATTCATATAAACCAGATGGGGTTACAAATGCTGAAATCTCTCTAACCTCTTTCCGTCAATAGAACACACCAATAACCTTTTAACAAATCAATTCTTGTAAGGAATTTGGCCTGTGCAACTTTATCCACGCAATCATAGACTCTAGGGATTGGATATGCATTGGTCTTGGTACATCGTACATAACCTAATACTGTTGTCTGGCTTAGGCACCGTAACACACTATGAACTCCAATTCGATTTCGAATGTCTATTAATAATTACATATACTAACATATACTTAATTTCTTGTTCCGCACGTTCGCATTTTTCCCTGTTCATTTGATGCTGATGTTGTTTTATGGGTTTTGGATCTCTAACATCTACATCATGCGTAGCTATGGTGGTTCTTCTCGGGAAGTCTGGAAATAAATCTCTATATTTTAAAATTAACTGTCTCATCTGCTCTCTCTGCGCTGGCTGTAAATGAGTTAATTTTTCATCAGTATTTTCCAGAATTATTGAATTTTGGTAACCTGGCTGAAATAATGTTGGGTTTCAAATGACTTACAGACAAATCCTGCAGTAAGTTTTCGTCAAGGTCAGACTAATTATTGATCACAACAGTCATAGCAGCAACCTGTCTCTCATAATACGGTTTTATTATATTTATATGACACAGCTGTGTTGTCTTTCTCCGATCTGGGGTTTTTACCACATATTCCACATCATTGTAATAGGTAATAGGCTTGTAATAGGTTCGTTTGCACCGGGAAAAGAACCAACACCTTATCTCCGGTCTTAAATGACCCCATCCTACCATCCTTATCATACCACGTCTTCATCTTCCCTTGACCTAATTTTAAATTTTCGTTGGCCAAGCTACAAGCTTTATACAATCTGTCTTTAAATTTCAAAACATAATCTAGCAAATAAGTGTGTAGTTCTTTATTAACCACTGTTCCTTCAACAAAGCCAAAGGTCCTCGAACTCTATGCCCAAACACAAGTTCAAAAGGACTAAAACCTAATGACTCCTGTACTGCCTCCCTTACTGCAAAAAGTAGTGAATGTTTAACTTCATCTCGGTCCTTTTCATTTTACACACAATATGTCCTAATCATAGTTTTTAGTATAGAATGAAATCTCTCCAAGGCTCCTTGTGATTCTTGACGATCGGCTGAGGAAACAAACTGTTTTGGTCCCAACTTATAACCTAATTACTGCCTTGATCTGACTGTATTTCCTTAGGCAATACAAAATAAGTAAATAATTTAATAAGAGCTTTTGTCATGGTTTTGGCTCTTATATTCCTAACAGGTACTGCCTCTGGAAACCTAGACGCTGTGCAGATAATAGTTAGTATATACTGATGTCCAGTTTTAGTTTTTTTTTAGCAAGGAGCGACACAGTCTACAATTAATTTTGAGAACGGCTCACCAAATACAGGAATTGGTTGAACTGGGGCCACTGGAGTAAGTTGATTCGGTTTACCAACAATTTGACACGTATGACATGTTCTACAAAATGTCACCACATCTTGTCTTAAACTAGGCCAATGAAAATGTTTAGAAACTTTGTTCATAGTTTCTTTCACCTAAATGACCACCCAAAGGAACACCATAAGCCATAGTTGAAATCTAATTTCGGTAAATTTTAGGAACTACTACCTGATGATTAACTTCCCATTCCGCATTAGCAGAATTTGTAGGTGATCTACAGTTTCACATTGATAACCCCTTTTCAAAATAATATCCAACTGGTACTTTTTCAATTTCACTATCTGGAAGAGCTTGTTATTTTAATTTAACTATCTCAGGATCTCTACCCTGCTCTGCTATCATCTCCTTTCGAGATAAAGACAAATCTTCCTGATCAGACATGCCAACAAAATCCTGATCAAATAAGGTAGGTAAGAAAGTTTCTGATACATCCTCAAAATTCGAATCCTGATTTGAACTGTCATGGGTAACAACCTCATTCGTTAAATCAGTCTTTTTAGCCTTAGCTGTTGTTACAACACAGGGAGAATCTGTGTTAGAATTCCTCTGTGGTTCCTCAGAATTTGAATTTATTGACAATGCACTTCAGGAAAAACTAGTCGGCCTGCTAAAATCATTTCCTGACAAAAAGGAAACATCATTCACAGGTAAACTGTATTTTAGTCCTACTTTAACAACCCCTGTAACTAATCCTGACCTTAACTTTACTCTATGTACTGGCATTAGGGTACCCCCTACTCCTCTTATATAATTTACCTTCAATGTCAGACTCACCAGTGATTGCGAAGCTCCAGTATCTCTAAGTATTCTTATTGGTACTAAATTGAATCCTTCTTTCAAGGATACAAATGGTTCTGTTATAAAAGTTTCATTTCCCTTCTTAACTAGGTCAGACTCTGACCCATCTGCATTAATATTTTCTCAACCATGTAGCTTTACATGTTTTTCAATAGGTTGCACACAAGCATCTAGGACAACTTCTTTTTCTTTTCTTTTCAATCGGAAACAATTAAGTACTACACATCCAGGTTTCTTACAATAATTACAGATAATACCAAAATGTCTTTCCTTCACAGGTTTCCCTTCATCCTTCCTTTTTCCTCTAACTTCAGATTTACTTCATGCTTCACGTTGACTCTCTGTGCTATTTTTCCTTTTAAAAAAAATACCTGGAGAAAATTTATTCTTTTGAAGTGTTACGTACCCCGTAACTGGGTTGCCAAACCAGCAGAAATGGATCACTCAGTTGGAGTGTGGAGTACTAGAACTAAGAAAGTTTTATTAAAGAAACGAGCAACACAGTAATCGAAAGGATAATAAATGCAACAGTTCAGCGATGATAAACGCACATGTGCACAGAATTAAGATAACAGCATTAATCAAGCTCTATCGTTGTCTAGGGGTAAATGACCAAATTTCAAAATGACTCAAAGTTCAGTCCAGTTCAGTTCGCAGTAATCGTTGCCATGGCGATGGACAACGTGGGGGAAGAGAGAGATAGAATAGGAACAACTGATCATTCAGCACAGCTTCACTCATAGACCAGCGAGATGGCTCACAAACAGCTTTTGGACGGGTCCTTGGTGATGTCACCTGAGGTCACATACTGTGACCCCTCCTCCAGATGCGGTCGATCCTCTGCAGCGAACCCGGCACCCAGGCAAGGGCGGACACACACCGGGTTCCCGCTGATCGTACCTTTCCACCCTTGTCGTTGTCTGGTACTTCTCACCCACTCGTGAGAGGCGCACCGCTTCCAGGGTCTCGTTACCTCGGGTGGCGTGTGTCCCTGTCTTAGCGAACCTGTCCCTTTTTATCCCCCTGCTGGGGTATCGCCTGTCCAATACTTCAAACAGTTCAGGGTTCAAAAGGGGGGAGCCGCTCCAGACAGCTCTCTCTCCCACATCCCTTCATTACACATCTCCAGACGCTGCTCCATTGTTCCTTATCTCTCCTTCCCCTGAGGGCAGGTGGTAGACCAACTGCTGATGCCACTGATGCTTGCCCAGGCCATCTTAATTTTATGTGTATTCTCGTAACACTTCCCCCCTTAAAGGATTTTTACCGGGAGGTAAAAATTACAAACATGACTACATTATCTGATACATACACAATATACATCTTTAACAGTTATTTAGCCAATACAGAGAATTTGAAGCTGTCAACACCTTGACAGACAGTCATCACATTTTCTGTTCCTTTTACACGTGTTATTAATAATCCCTTAGACCAGGCTCCAACTCAGCAAACTTCATAGTGGCCAAAAACACTGATGAATTGCGACCAATGTAAACTCTCATTTGGTTTTGTCCCGGACCACAACAACAAAGGTCGTCCCATTCCGACTCAATTTTCTCTCGCAATGGCTTAGTAGGAGGGGGACGGGTATTGACCGCAGAGTTATTGCAAAACTTCCTGCAGTACCCCACCATCTCCAAAAGCCTTCTGAGGGCCCTCTTGTCTGTCGGGGTTGGGAGGTCAGCGATAGCCTGCACTGTAGTTTGCATCACTGCCAGCTGCCCCTGTGTCACCACAATTCCCAGGTACTTGACCCTCGTGTGGCCGAATTCATTTTTTTCAAGGTTCACTATCAAGCTGGCTTCAGACAGCCGTATTAAATTGCCAATACACACCTCTGTGGTCATCAGCCCTTTAGTCACTGAATTACTCAATATATATGAGTGTTCTTTACTGGGCTGCCCTATTGTAACAGACATAACCCAACGACCCAGTTCTTTGCATTTCCTCGGGACAATCAAACACATAGGTGCGAGTCGTTTAATTACTCTTTCTAAAGATTCGCTTTGTTCGGGGATTAAGGGAGAGACCTTATCAGTAGACCTGGCCAAAACAATAGCCTTCTCCCATCTGACCGATCCCATCCTAATCTTTTCAAAATGGTTCTTTTCTCTTATCAGGGGGCCCCTAGCTTCATTGATTTCCGCGCTAACACCGACTAGGTTTGTTAGCATATCAAAAGCCGGTGACCGTCTCAGTTCGCGTCGGTCATGATCAATAACATTTTTCCCCCTGGGCAGCCGGTAAATCTCTTTCATGATTCCACCATCTGTTTCCTCCAGCACGGCAAGATGTCCACCGGGGGGTACCTAGTGGGTCATGTTAAAAACCTTATCCCCAGAACTCTTTTGCACCACCCCCCATTCCTCATCTGCGGGTACTGTACTTGATTTCCCTTTCTTCCTTAGCACCTCCTCATCCGCACAATAGCTTGTCAAGGCTGTGTCAGAGAGAGCGGTCTCTGCCAAAACCATCAGCCCCTCGTCTCGCTCCTGCGTCTGCACAAATTCTTTCCTGGCAACTGCTACGTCTGTCCCAGCTCCCTCACTACCTCTTATCTCACTACACCCTGTCTCATACAAGGTTGGCAGAAATGTTTCAGCCAAATTCACCATCGGGGGCCCACGATGAACCTGTGAGTCCATGGGCCGGGCCTCAATGCTGGCAGGCTGACCCGTCAATCTCACGACTGGGAACACAATTCCTCCGGCGATGTCATTACCGAGCAAGACTTCCACGTCTTTCATCGATAATTCGGACCTCACCCCGATCGTGACTAGTCCAGAGACCAGGTTGCTCTGTAAGTGTATCTGGTGCACAGGGACTGACTCTGTCCCTTCCCCAACACCTTTGACCTCTACCTCCCCAGTCTGGGTCTCTGAGCTAAACTCTAATACACTCTTCAGTATTAGTGACTGACACGCTCCCGTGTCTCTCCAGATCCGCACTGGAACTGGTTTTAACCCCTCCTTCACTGACACCAGTCCGGCCGAGATAAACCTCTCGCGCCCTTCCTGGACTTTTTCAGACCTGTCCTTCCCTAGCGGTTCGCTTAACAGCTCGATACAGCCATTCCAAATTTCCGCTTTTCCTTTCCCCGTCTCCTTCCTTGGGGCAAAGCACCTGGACGCAAAGTGTCCGACTTTCCCACAATTATAACAGACGACCCGAGGAGACTTCCTACCAGACTGCTCCCGGTCTGCCTTATCCTTTTCACTAGTCCCCGGCTTACTTTCTGACTTTTCCGGCGGACTCTCCCCTCCGTCCTGACTACCCTTCTGGTAGCCTTTACTCGGGGCAAACTTCATTTTATGCGTCAACGCATACTCATCCGCTAACTTAGCAGTTGCGGCTAACGTGGCTGCCTCTTTCTCATCGAGGTAGGGTCTCATACCCTCAGGGACACAACCTTCAAACTGCTCAATCAGAATCAGCTGCAGCAGTCTGTCATAATCCCCCTCTACCCCTTTCGAGGCGCACCAACGCTCACAATATGTTTGCATCTCACGAGCAAACTCCAAATACGTGCGGTCCCACCGCTTCCTCGCATTCCGGAACCTCTGCCGGTATGCCTCCGGGACCAACTCATAAATCCTGAGGATGGCTTCTTTCACCACTTCATACCTCTGGGCATCTTCCGCGGATAAAGCTGAGTAAGCTTCTTGGGCGCTCCCTTTCAGTACACTCTGAAGTAAAACAACCCACTTATCCCTCGGCCAGTCCTGACTTATAGCCACTTTTTCGAAGTGGCGGAAGTACCGATCCACATCGGTATCGTCAAATGGGGGAACCAGCCTAACCTCCTGGGTCGCCCGGAACCCTCCACCTTGGTTCGGCACGAGCCTCTGCTCGGCCCTTCTCTTTAACTTCTCCAGCTCAAATACCCTTTCCCTCTGTTTCTCCTCTCTCTCCAACTGTCTGTCCCTCTCTTTCTCTTCTCTCTTCAACTGTCTGTCCCTCTTTTTCTCTTCGTGTTCTAACTGCCGTACCCGGTACTCGTGCTCGAGTCTCAGTTTTTCAAGCTGTACCTGTACCGCGTCTCCAGCAGGTTTTTCAATAGACACCTCCCCCAGCTCACCTTGGGGAAACACTCCTTTAGATACATAGTGCTCTACAATAGCTCTGTGTATCTCCTCTCTCTTCATTGTCGAATTCACCTTGGCAAGATTCACCCGTTTGGCCACAGCTATCAATTCCGATTTCCTGGCATCCTCTAATGCCTCCAAGGTCGGCGCCTTTATAAATTCCTCAACTTCCATTTCTGCTGTTTGTCTTTTCTTTCTTTCGGGAATTTTGACCCAATCAATTTACTCCGTCCCAAATTTAGCGTTCAAAATCCCGGACGAGAACCCCACTTATGTTACGTACCCCGTAACTGGGTTGCCAAACCAGCAGAAATGGATCACTCAGTTGGAGTCTGGAGTACTAGAACTAAGGAAGTTTTATTAAAGAAACGAGCAACACAGTAATCGAAAGGATAATAAATGCAACAGTTCAGCGATGATAAACGCACATGTGCACAGAATTAAGATAACAGCATTAATCAAGCTCTATCGTTGTCTAGGGGTAAATGACCAAATTTCAAAATGACTCAAAGTTCAGTCCAGTTCAGTTCGCAGTAATCGTTGCCATGGCGATGGACAACGTGGGGGAAGAGAGAGATAGAATAGGAACAACTGATCATTCAGAACACTGCTTCACTCACAGACCAGCGAGATGGCTCACAAACAGCTTTTGGGCGGGTCCTTGGTGATGTCACCTGAGGTCACCGACTGTGACCCCTCCTCCAGATGCGGTCGATCCTCTGCAGCGAACCCGGCACCCAGGCAAGGGCGGACACACACCGGGTTCCCGCTGATCGTTCCTTTCCACCCTTGTCGTTGTCTGGTACTTCTCACCCACTCGTGAGAGGCGCACCGCTTCCAGGGTCTCGTTACCTCGGGTGGCGTGTGTCCCTGTCTTAGCGAACCTGTCCCTTTTTATCCCCCTGCTGGGGTATCGCCTGTCCATCACTTCAAACAGTTCAGGGTTCAAAGGGGGGAGCCGCTCCAGACAGCTCTCTCTCCCACATCCCTTCATTACACATCTCCAGACGCTGCTCCATTGTTCCTTATCTCTCCTTCCCCTGAGGGCAGGTGGCAGACCAACTGCTGATGCCACTGATGCTAGCCCAGGCCAGCAAACATCTTAATTTTATGTGTATTCTCGTAACAGAAGTAAAACATACTCATCAGCAAATTTAGCAATCTCCTGCAATTTAGCAGTGTCCCGTTCATTTAAGTATGTTCTCACTTTAACAGGAATGCTTCTTTTAAACTCCTCCTGCAAAATCATCTCTTTTTATTCAATATACTCCCCAGTCACGTCTTCAGAGGAAACACATCTCTCAAAGCACACAGATTTCACATAGCTAAATTCCACATAAGTTTCTTTTCTTCCACCGATTTCTTCAAACTTCTGAATCTTTCTCTATACGCTTCCGGAACCATGTCATATGCCTTTAATAAGTGCTACTTAACGATATCATAATCCAGTGCTTTCTCAGTATTCGAAGTTGTATAAACTTGTTGTGCCTTGCATTTATTTACACTTTGTAACATCACTGGCCATTGTTCGTTCGGCCATTTTAAAGGCAGAGCAGAGCTTCGAAATGTTGGAAATACTTGTCCACATCAGCTTCACTAAACGGAGGAGCCAAAATAACTTCACGACCAGCAATAAACTGTTTGGTACAACCAGAAGACTGACTCCCGGAGTTTATTTTCTGCATCTCTATCTCGAATTTCCTCTGGTTTTCAGCTTCATTTTCTTTAAATTCCCTTAATTTAATACCCTCCATAGCCTCGAATTCCTTCTGTTTATTTACAGCTTCTAACCGACTCTTTTCCAAATCAGCTTCTAATTGCTTAAACTTTATTTGTTCAAGTTGTTACTGCATATCCAGATTACACATTCGAAGTTTATCTAACACCTCCTCGTCAAATAATTCCAAATTAATATAATGTTCAGCATTTTTTCTTTGTAAGAAAGCCTTGGCGGAATTTCTCGTAATTCCTTTAATATCCAACTCCCTTAATCTCCAATACCTCAGGATTTCTCGCAATCTCTAAAGATCCCAAGTCAGTCGTCTCCATAAACCCGTCAATATCCATTGTTGCGGAATACAACACACGCACCTATCCCTTTTCCAAATATAAATGGCAATTACCAGCACTTAAACTCAAAATCGGGACATCACCCGCGACGTAATGTGACGTAACCGGCAACAATGAATATCAATCGAGACAGGTTATATGGAACAACCAAACATTTTGAAACATAGAAAATAGGTGCAGGAGAAGGCCATTCGGCCCTTCGAGCCTGCACCGCAATTTATTATGATCATGGCTGATCATCCAACTCAGAACCCCGCCCCAGCCTTCCCTGCATACCCCCTGACCCCCGTAGACACAATGGCCATATCTAACTCCCTCTTAAATATAGCCAATGAACTGGCCTCAACTGTTTCCTGTGGCAGCGAATTCCACACATTCACCGCTCTCTGTGTGAAGAAGTTTTTACTAATCTCGGTCCTAAAAGGCTTCCCCTCTATCCTCAAACTGTGGACCCTCGTTCTGGACTTCCCCAACATCGGGAACAATCGTCCTGCATCGAGCCTGTCCAATCCCTTTCGGATCTTATACGTTTCAATCAGATCCCCCCTCAATCTTCTAAATTCCAACGAGTACAAGCCCAGTTCATTCAGTCTTTCTTCAAATGAAAGTCCTGCCATCCCAGGAATCAATCTGGTGAACCTTCTTTGTACTCCCTCTATGGCAAGGATGTCTTTCCTCAGATTAGGGGACCAAAACTGCACACAATACAATACTCCAGGTGTGGTCTCACCAAGGCCTTGTACAACTGCAGTAGTACCTCCCTGCTCCTGTACTCGAATCCGCTCGCTATAAATGCCAGTATACCATTCGCCTTTATCACCGCCTGCTG
This sequence comes from Mobula hypostoma, assembly GCF_963921235.1. Taxonomy (NCBI): domain Eukaryota; kingdom Metazoa; phylum Chordata; class Chondrichthyes; order Myliobatiformes; family Myliobatidae; genus Mobula; species Mobula hypostoma. The sequence continues at coordinate 23,198,786 of NC_086106.1, forward strand.
TACCTGCATGCCCACTTTCAATGACTGGTGTATAAGGACACCCAGGTCTCGTTGCACCTCCCCTTTTCCTAATCGGCCACCATTCAGATAATAATCTGTTTTCCTATTTTTGCCACCAAAGTGGATAACTTTATATTTATCCACATTAAATTGCATCTGCCATGAATTTGCCCACTCAACCAACCTATCCAAGTCACCCTGCATCCTCTTAGTATCCTCCTCACAGCTAACACTGCCACCCAGCTTCGTGTCATCCGCAAACTTGGAGATGCTGCATTTAATTCCCTCATCCAAGTCATTAATATATATTGTAAACAACTGGGGTCCCAGCACTGAGCCTTGCGGTACCCCATTAGTCACCGCCTGCCATTCTGAAAAGGTTCCGTTTATTCCAACTCTTTGCTTCCTGTCTGCTAACCAATTCTCCACCCACACCAATACCTTACCCCCAATACCGTGTGCTTTTATTTTGCACACTAATCTCCTGTGTGGGACCTTGTCAAAAGCCTTTTGAAAATCCAAATATACCACATCCACTGGTTTTCCCCTATCCACTCTACTAGTTACATCCTCAAAACATTCTATGAGATTCGTCAGACATTATTTTCCTTTCACAAATCCATGCTGACTTTGTCCGATGATTTCACCGCTTTCCAAATGTGCTGTTATCACATCCTTGATAACTGACTCCAGCAGTTTCCCCACCACCGACGTTAGGCTAACCGGTCTATAATTCCCCGGTTTCTCTCTCCCTCCTTTTTTAAAAAGTGGAGTTACATTAGCCACCCTCCAATCCTCAGGAACTAGTCCAGAATCTAACGAGTTTTGAAAAATTATCACTGATGCATCCGCTATTTCTTGGGCTACTTCCTTAAGCACTCTAGGATGCAGACCATCTGGTCCTGGGGATTTATCTGCCTTCAATCCCTTCAATTTACCTAACACCACTTCCCTGCTAACATGTATTTCGCTGAGTTCCTCCATCTCACTGGACCCTCTGTCCCCTACTATTTCTGGAAGATTATTTATGCCCACCTCAGTGAAGGCAGAACCAAAGTAATTATCCAATTGGTCTGCTATGTCCTTGCTCCCCATAATCATTCACCTGTTTCTGTCTGCAGGGGACCTACATTTGTCTTTACCAGTCTTTTCCTTTATACATATCTATAAAAGCTTTTAAAGTCCGTTTTTATGTTCCCTGCCAGTTTTCTCTCATAATCTTTTTTCCCCTTCCTAATTAAGCCCTTTGTCCTCCTCTGCTGAACTCTGCATTTCTCCCAGTCCCCAGGTGAGCCACTTTCTAATGCTAATTTGTATGCTACTTCTTTGGAATTGATACTATCCCTAATTTCTCTTGTCAGCCACGGGTGCACTACCTTCCTTGATTTATTCTTTTGCCAAACTGGGATGAACAATTGTTGTAGTTCATCGACGCAACCTTTAAATGCTTGCCATTGCATATCCACCGTCAATACTTTAAGTGTCATTTGCCAGTCTATCTTAGCTAATTCACGTCTCATACCTTCAAGGTTACCCCTCTTTAAGTTCAGAACCTTTGTTTCTGAATTAACTATGTCACTCTCCATCTTAATGAAGAATTCCACCATATTATGGTCACTCTTACCCAAGGGGCCTCTCACGACTAGATCACTAATTAACCCTTCCTCATTGCTCAAAACCCAGTCCAGAATAGCCTGCTCGCTAGTTGGTTCCTCGACATGTTGGTTCAAAAAAACATCCCGCATACATTCCAAGAAATCCTCTTCCTCAGCACCTTTACCAATTTGGTTCACCCAGTCTACATGTAGATTGAAGTCCCCCATTATAACTGCTGTTCCTTTATTGCACACATTTCTAATTTCCTGTTTAATACCATCTCCGACCTCACTACTACTGTTAGGTGGCCTGTACACAGCTCCCACCAGCGTCTTCTGCCCCTTAGTGTTACGCAGCTCTACCCATATCGATTCCACATCTTCCCGGCTTATGTCCTTCCTTTCTATTGCGTGAATCTCTTCTTTAACCAGCAACGCCACCCCACCTCCCCTTCCTTCTTGTCTATCCCTACTGAATATTGAATATCCCTCAACGTTGAGCTCCCATCCCTGGTCACCCTGGAGCCATGTCTCTGTGATCCCAACTATATCATAATCATTAAAAACAATCTGCACTTTCAATTCATCCACCTTATTACGTTTATTGAATAACGATAAACGATAAGAAAAAAAAAACAAACAAACAAACGAAAACTTTAACCGGAATTTAACCACTCTGCAGCCGTTCACCAACTCGTCACTAGGCACTGGCTCTCAAAGCGTTAAATGCGAAAAAAGTTCTCAAAGCGATGAAGTCAGATATAGTTCTTAAAGCGATAAATTCGAAAGTCCAACAGATTTATACGTTCCCTTGGGAGAGACTTCTCTGGAGAAGGATTTCTTCATCGGCACGACTTTCCTGCTGGTTCTGTCTACAGAATTCACGATGCAGTAAATGAACAGTTTAAAACAACTGCCCTTAAATTGCTTTAGAGAGAGAGCACAACTTTGCATGAATACTTTTCTCTTTTTGACAAGAGTTATCCCGAAGCTGGTCGCTACTCTTCCAACGAAGACTCAATCAGATCGATCCTTTGTTAAACTGCCAAACGACGCCGACTCCTCTCAATCCTTTGGTCCTGTACTTCGATAAAGTCTTCACTCTCCCTTACTACTGCTGGAATAGGGTAAATAAGCACGTCTAGCAAACATTTCCTGTCCATTATTATAGTATCTTGCAACAGAACGCAGCACTCCGTTTTAAAAACGAAACTGCGTCATAAAAACAAACACGCAACAGAAACGGAGACAGAGCATGTTCTACCTGGAAACCTACAAACTGAAAACTAACTGCGTCATCTGGGGTCGACCCTGATATACCCACGGTGCACATGCCATCACGTGACCTCACATCGGCTGAAAATTACATCAGGTGACCCCCAAAAGTCCATTACATCATTCTCAAAAAAAAATCACAGATCTCCTTGAGCATGTAACACCTCCCTCCCAAAAAAAAGGTATCTTAAAGAAGAATTTTTTAGCAAATTGTACAGAAAAAATACAAAGTTATAACATTTACAAAATACACAATACATGCAATCTTATCTTTCAACCTTTTACAAAGTAATGTACAGTAGGAGTGTTACAAATGTTAAAATGTCAGTGCAAAAAAAACAACTTTTCATTGTACATTTAACATCTAGACAATCAGCGATAACATGATCTTTACCCTTAATATGAGTGATCAAGATAATGTATTCCTGTAACATTAGACTCAAGTTTAATAATCTTCTATTTTTGTTTTCCATCCTACTCAAAAACACTAATGGATTGTGGTCGGTATAAACTGTGAGTGGTTTATGAGAAGTACCAACATACTCTTCAAAATGTTGTAAAGACAAAACATGAGATAACAATTATTTTTCTGTTGTTGAATTATTTCTTTGATGGTCATTAAATTTCTTAGAAAAATAAGCTACCGGACGATCAACTTTATCACCATCACCTTTTTGAAGTGACACTGCTCCTGCAGCTCCTTCACTAGCATCTACAGCTACCGAAAATGTTTTTTTTTTCAAAGTCAGGACATTTAAGTACAGGTTGTCTACATATTATTGCTATCAATTTATCAAATGCCTCCTGACAAGACTCTGTCCAAACAAAGTTCTCATTTTTCTTCAAGAGATTTGATAATGGAAGAGCCATGTTTGCAAAACACTTACAACATTTTCTCAAATATCCTACCATACCCAATAACCTTCTGGAAGTTATTTTCTACCAATTGGAGTGGGTACTTCTAAAATTGACTGAACTTTAGCTTGAACAAGTGCTGATTTCCCCAGACCCACAACATAACCAAGGGAAGTCACCGTGGCATGTCCAAATTCACTTTTAGCTAAGTTAAGTGGAAAGTTGGTTTTTGAAAGTCTTTCAGATAGTTTCTCCACCGCAGTAATATGTGGTTTCCACGTCTTATTTCCTGTAACTAAATCATCAATATAGGCATATGTATCTTTTAATCCCTGAATCACGTTATTAATCATCCTCTGAAAAGTAGCTGGTATATTCTTCATCCCAAATGGAAGAGCATTATATTCATATAACCCAGATGGGGTTACAAATGCTGAAATCTCTCTACCTCTATCCGTCAATGGAACTCACCAATAACCTTTTAACAAATCAATTTTTTTTTAAGGAAATTGGCCTGTCCAACTTTATCCACACAATAATCTATCCTAGGGATAGGATATGCATCAGTTTTGGTCACAGCATTCACATTTCTGGATCCGTACAAAATCTAATACTATGGTCTGGCTTAGGCACCATAACAGACGGTGAATTCCAATTCGATTTAGAATGTCTAATAATATCATTCTCTAACAGATAGTTAATTTCTTGTTCAGCAGAAGAAAGGAAGTTATAGGCCAGTTGGTCTGACCTCAGTGGTTGGGAAGATGTTGGAGTGATTGGTTTTGGAGTACTTAGAGGCACAAATAGGCACAGTCATCAAGGTTTCCTCAATTGAAAATCTTGACTGATGAAACTTGGAATTCTTCAAAGAAATACAAAGCGGAAAAAACACAGGAGAATTAATGGATGCTGTGCATTTGAAATTTCAGAAGGCCTTTGACAAGGTGCCACACATGAGGCCACTTAACAAGTTACGAGCCCATGGTATTTCAGGAAAGATACTAGCATGGATAAAGTAGCTGATTGGCAAGAGGCAAAGAGTGAGAAGTAAAGAAGCCTTTTCTGGTTGGCTGTGGGTGACTGGTTGTGTTCCACAGGGTTTTGTGTTGGGACTGTTTCATTGAACATGTAATGTGTAACGTAACCGGCGACAATGAATATTAATCGAGACAGGTTATATAAAAAGAACCAAACATTTATTAAACACAGATAAACAATAAGGGAAAATAATAAACAAAAACTTTAACCGCAAGTTAACTGATATGCTGCCGTTCACCAACTCGCCACTCGGCTCTGGTTCTTAAAGCGTTAAATGCGAAAACAGTTCTTAAAGTGATACAGTCAGATATATTTCTTAAAGCAATAACTTCGAAAGTCCAACTGTTTTACACGTTCAATTGGGAGAGACTTCTCCAGAGAAGGGTTTCTTCACAGACGCAACTTTCCTGCTGGTTCTGTCCACAGGATTCACGATGCCGAAAATAAACAGTTTAAATCAACCAATCTTAAATTCCTTTAGAGAGAGAGAGAGAGAGAGAGCACTTTTTTTGCATGAACTCCTTGCTCTTTTTGGCAAGAGTTATCTTGATGCAGGTCGTACTTCTCCAACGAAGACTCAGTAAGGTCAATCCTTTATTAAACTGCCGAACGATGACGACTTCTCTCGATCCTTCGGTCCTTTACTTCGATAAGTTCTTCACTTTCCGTTCTACTGTTGCAGTTGGGTAAATCAACACATCTATCACGAATTTCCAGTCCGATAATATGATATATTGCAATAGAACTAATGCTCCGTTTTAAAAACGAAACTGCGTCACAAATGCAAACAGAACTACAGAAACGGCGACACAGCACGTTCTACCTGGAAATCTAGAAACCTAAACACCCACTGCGTTATCTGGGTCTACCCTTAAATATTTATGGTGCACACGTTATCACGTGACCGCACATCGGCGGGAGAATCACACCAGGTGTCCTCCAAAAGACCATTAAATCATTCTCACAAAAAAAATAATACAGATCTCCTTGAGCATGTAGCAATCTTTAAAATAAAATGATTATATATCATTGATCAATCATGATTTGTGGGGAAACGGCAAAAGTCAGGAGACTGGGGCTGAAAGGGAAATTGAATCAGCTGATATGAAATTGGGCTGCTGACTCGATGTATCAAATATCCTAATTCTCCTCATATATGTTATTTGCAGAATAGCGCCGTCGTTGTATTTTTTTTTTCAGCGGTTTGAAGGGGGCATGGCTGTGCATGCACGTGGAGGTCGGCCAGTGAGAATAGCGGGAACAGTTTAAAAGGAAGACAGATTTACAGAGCGGGAGTGGGAGGAGCGGGCGTCGGAGTTGTGGGAGACAGAGTAGGAAAATTTTAGCTCATCGGGGCTTCGGTGATAAAGAGTCGAGGCTCGAGAGGTTATTTGTTTAGAACGATGACTGGAAGTATGTGTGTGAGGCCGGTTTTCTGTGCTCGGTGTCAGATGTGGGAGGTCCTGGAGACTCCCGGCCTCGCAGCCGACCACATCTGCATCAGCTTTGTGCAGCTGCAGCTCCTTAGGGACCGAGTTCGGGAACTAGAACTGCAGCTCGATGATCTTCGTCTGGTCAGGGAGAGTGAGGGGGTAATGAAGAGAAGCTATAGGAAGGTGTTCACTCCTTGACCACATGAGACAGAGAAGAGTGCAGTCCGGAGAGGTAAAGACACGAAGCATGTACTAGAGAGTACGCCAGTGGCGATACCCCTTAACAATAAGTATTCCTGCTTGAGTACTGTTGAGGGGATAGCCTTGTTGAGGGAAGCAGCACTGGTAGCGCCTCTGGTACAAAGTCTGGCACTGTGGCTCAGAAGTGTACGGAAAGGAAGACGATAGCAGCAGTGATAGTGAACTGTATAGTTAGGGGGTCAAATAGGAAATTCTGTGGACGCAGGAATGAAACGCGGACGTTAGTTTGACTCCCAGGTGACAGGGTCCGGGGTGTTTCTGATCGCGTCCACGATATCGAAGTGCAAAAGAGAACAGCCAGAGGTTGTGGTACCTACTGGTACCATCGAAATAGGTAGGAAAAGGGAGGAGGTCCTGACAACAGACTACAAGGTGTTAGGAAATAAGCTGAGAAGCAGGAACTCAAACGTAACAATCTCGGGATTACTGCTGTACCAACTGACAGTGAGTATAGGAATAGATTCAGGAGGAGGATACAAGCATGGATGAGGGATTGTTGCAAGAGGCAGAGATTAATATTTCTGAATCTTTTGGAGCTTCTCTGGTGCAGACGTGAACTGTACAAAAAAGACGTATTGCACCTGAATTCGAGGGAGACCAACATCCTGGCGAGAAGGTTTGCTCAGGCTATCGGGCAACGTTTAAACTTGAATGTCTGGGGGGCTGAGAACCGATCTGGAGTGACGGAGGACAAGGAGGTTGATTCACAAATAGAGAACGCTTGGAGACAGTGCGAAAGGGAGGATAGGCTGTTGATAGAAAAGGAACGCACTCAGTCCAATTGCTTTTGATGTGTCTATTTTAACGCAAGGAGACTCGTGAATAAATCGGACGAGCTTAGAGCGTGCATCATCACCTGGAGGAATGATATTGTGCCATTACAGAGTTCTGGATGGTGTAGGAGCAGAAATGGCTACTTCAAGTACCAGGCTTTAAACATTAGAGAAGGGATAGGGAGGGAGGCAAAAGTGCTGGGCCTGTGGAACTGTGGGTTAGAGATAGTGTCACTGCTGCACAAAACGAGGAACCATGGAGGGGTTGTCTGTGGAATCTCTTCAAGTGGGACTTAGGGATAGTAAGTGGTCAATAGTTCTACTTGCTGTTTTTCATGGACCACCCTATAGTGACAGGGACCTCGAGGATCAGATAGCGAAACAGATATTGGAAAGTACTAATAAAAACAGGGTTGTTGTGGTGGGAGATTTTAATTTCCCAAATAGTGATCAGCATCTTTCTAGAGTGAGGGGTTTAGATGGGAAAGAGTTTGTTATGTGTGTTCAGGAAGGTTTGTTGACGCAATATGTAGATAAGCCTACAAGACTAGAGGTTGTGCTTTATCTGGTTTTTGGAAATGAAACTGGTCAGGTGTCAGGTCTCTCAGTGGGATAGATTTTGGAAATAGTGATCAAAATTCGATCTACTTTACCATAGTATTGGAGAGGGATAGGAACAGAGAAGTGAGGAAAACGTTTACTTGTGGGAAGGTGAAATATGAGACTATATGCAGGAACTTGGAAGCATAAATTGGAAGCAGATGTTCTCAGGGAAAAGTCGGAAGAAATACAGAAAATGCTCATGGGTTATTTGCGTGTGGTTCTGAGCAGGCACGTTCCAATGACAAATCGAAATGATGGTAGGGTACATGATCCGTCGTGTGCAAGGGCTGTTATAAATCTAGTCAAGAAGAAAAGGAAAGCTTACGAAAGGTTAAAAAAAAAGAACAACTAGATAAAGTTAGAAATCTAGAAGAGTATAACGCTAGCAGGAATGAATTTAAGAATGAAATTAGGAGAGCCAGAAGGAGCCATGAGATGGCATTGGCGGATAGGATTAAGGAAAAGCCCAAGGCATTCTACAACTATGTGAACGGCAAGAGGATAACACGTGAGAGACAAGGACCAATCAAGTGTGACAATGGAAAAGTGCGCACGAAACTTGAGGAAACAGCGAAGGTTCTTAATGAAGACTTCGCCTTCGTATTCACTATGGAAAGGATCTTGGCGATTCTAGGTATGACTTGCAGTGGACTGAAAAGCTTGAGTTTACATATATTATGGAATAGGATGTGCTGGAGCTCTTGGAATCATCATGTTGGATAAGTCACCGGGTTCGGACGGGATGTACCCCAGGCTACCGTGGGAAGCGAGGGAGTGATTGCTGATCCTCTGGCAATGTTCTTTACGATAACAATGGGGACGGTAGAGATTCCGCAGGACTGGAGCGTTGCGGATGTTGACCCCTTGTTAAACAAAGGGAATAGGGATAGCCCAGGAAATTATAGGTCAGTGAGTCTTTCTTCATTGGTTGGTAAGTTGATTGTGAAGATCCTGAGAGACAGGATTTATGAACATTTGGAGAGGCATAATATGATTTAGAATAGTCAGCATGGCTTTGTCAAATGCAGGTCGTGCCTTACGAGCCTAACTGGAGTTTTGGAGGATGTGACTAAACACATGATGAAAGTAGAGGCGTTGAATTAGTGTTTATGGATTTTAGCAAGGCATTTGATAAGGTACCGCATGGAAGGCTTATAGAGATCTAGGGAAGCATGGGATCCGAGGGGACATTACTCTGTAGTTCCGGAACTGGCTTACTCACAGAAGGCAAAGAGTGGCTGTGAACGGGTCATATTCTGCATAAAGGCCGGTGACAAGTGTGTCCCTCAAGGATCTGTTCTGGTACCCCTACTCTTTGTAATTTTTATAAATGACCTGGATAAGGAACAGGAGGAAAGGGTTAGTAAATTTACTAATGACAGAAAGGCTCGGGGTGTTGTGGATAGGGTGGAGGGGTGTCAGAGTTTACAAAGGGACATTGGTAGGGTAAGACCCTTGGCTGAGAAGTGGAAAATGGATTTCTACCCAGATAAGTGTGAGGTAGACCATTTTCGTAGGTCAAGTGTAATGGTAGAATATTGCATTAATTGATAGACTCTTGGCAGTGTGCAAGTTTAAAAGGATTCTGGGGGATAGAGTCCATAGGACACCCAAAGCTGCTACGCAGGTTGACTCTGTGGTTAAGAAGGAATTCGGTGCATTGGCCTTCATCAATCGTGGGGCTAAGTTCAAGAGCCAAGAGGTAATGTTGCAACTATAAGGGACCCTGGTCAGACTCCACTTGGAGTACTGTCCTCAATTCTGGTCGCCTCACTACAGGAATTACGTTAAAACCGTTGAAAGGGTGCAGATGAGATTTACAAAGATGTTGCCTGGATTTGGGATCATACCTTTTTAGAATAAGTTAAGTGAACGCGGCCCTTTCTCATTGAGCGACGCAGTATGAGAGGTGACCTGATGGAGGTGCACAAGATAATCAGAGGCATTGATCTTGTGGATAGTCGGAGGCTCTTCCCAGGGCTGAAATGGCTAGCACGGGAGGGCATAGTTTTAAGGTGCTTCGAAGTAAGTACAGACGAAATGTCAGGGGTGCGTTTTTAGGCAGAAAGTGATGAGTGCCTGGAATGGGCTGCCGGCGGCGGTGATGGAGGCGGAAAAGATAGGGTCTTGTAAGAGACGCATGGAGTTGGAAAAGTAGAGGACTATAGGTAAAGCGTACGTAGTTTTAATGTCGGGACATGTTCGTCACAGCTTTGTGGGCCGATGAGTTTGATTGCCTGTTTTTCTGAACGATATTCTCCAAATAAAGTACACAATATCAACTCCGATGCGACACAAATAAAGAGAGATCAGATACTTAATAGGACAAGTCATCAAGGTACCTGAGTACTTGGAGCAGCTGTTGAGGCTGACTGGTTCTATTCTTGAAGAGAGGACTGTGGTTAATTGTTATCTTTTTCATACGTAGTCGGTGTTCAATTGGAAATGATTCTCTGTTCATTCCTCCTCGCTTTTTCGATACTGGCACTTCCCTGTTTTTATTGCCAGACAAAAAACGCATTTCGATTTCAATAAAGGCAGGCGGGATACGATGCATTTCAAGAGGGTATACCAGGCTAGGAATTGCCCATTATGTGGTAGGTTGAACTCCGTAGAGCAGGGACCAGTGGGGAGAAGCGCATGTTTCCTTGGATGTGGCTGGAGATGTGGATGGACTGAAAAGAAGGCATATGGCTTGCTTGCCATCACCGGATTCGATACTGAGATCAGGAGAAGGTGTGACTGTTATAACTGCAAGGCGGCATCAACAATGATTCGTGAAGTTCTATTCGCCATAATTTCGGAAGGAGGTAGTTGGATGCAGAGGGAGCAGGAATGAATTACAAAGATTTTGAAAGCACTGTAAATTCTCAGTTATCAGGGCAAACTATATACGTTCAGCAGAAGAATGAAGACCGGTGGACTTTTGAAAGTTCAAACATACACAAATAGCTTTTTTTCCAGTTTGTGGTATGCATGAATGTATGAGGAATATCCGCTGTACCTAGATTATATTATAAAAGTTTGAGAAGGTTCACTAATGTATCCTCATCAGCAAAGACATGTATTGAGGGAACTTGGCATTGTGGATTCAGAATTAGCCTCCCCTCAGCGAGCCTGGTCGATAAATAATGGAGATTTTTGGACAGATTTAGAAATGAGAGACATACTTAAAACAACAACAACAACAGCAACAACAACAACAAAAATTTTGCCGTCCTTTTAGAACAGAGATGAGGAAGGATTTCTTTGGCCCGAGAGTGGGGATTCTATGCTACTATTTGCATCACAGCTGCGTACCCCAAATCTGTATCTATATATGAGACAGAGGTTGAATGATTCTTGATTGGTCAGGATAAAAAAACATACGGGAAGAAGAAAAGAGAGCGGGACCGAGAGGTTAAACGGATCAGCCATCATGAAATACTGGATCGAGCTCAGTGGGCCCAAATGGTTTAAATCTCGCGCTATGTCCGTTTTGTTATTCACTAAACGAGGTGTTTCTGATACGTTGTGCACAGAACTTAGATTGTGGCACCAGTTTGTCGTGTAAATTCGTTCTGTCTGCAACAGGGCAGATGTCAATGCATCCCAACCATTTTAATATCATTACCAAAACCCTTCCAACATGTCGGCTATGCCCACTTCTTCTGCTATCCTGAGGAAACACCCCACTTTCGGTTAGGATAGCGTCTAACATGATGACAAGAGCATCGATATTTCCGATTTCCCGTGATTTAATCCAAGTATCATTCTTTCCATTTCCCAAGTCAAGCTCCCATCAATCGCTTTTCTCTTCACCTCACTTACTTATCACTGTTCTTAGGTGTCACCCATGTTACATACCTCTTTCCTATCTGATTTATGTTACTTACTTCAGCATTTTGCCTTCTCCACCTGCGATCTCCCAGCTGGTCAATTCATGTCCCTTCAACCCTTCACGCCAGCTGGCTTCATTTCTCAACATCCTTGTTGTACACCTACTCCCATCGACCTTCTTTTGATCTCTTCTTTCCTATTCCTTTCCAGTCAGGAGTAAACTCATGCATTTTCTGTAAGAATAATGATGTCTCCATTATCAGAAGTGTTCAGCACTATTCACAGAATCTTTACCAGTATGTTCCGATCAATTCACCTTTGTAATGGTAGCTGGTCGCATTGAAGAAGTGAGAGACGACATCGAGCTCTATATTTTTGAAAATCTGCTGTGCAGTAAACTACATACTCGCACAAATCAGAAACGCCTTGAACATTGTTACCCGTGGAGAATAAAGGTTTCTTGTCAGGACTCGAAACAGATATTTCAAGTCTCGGTAAAAATTACCTGTCTCAATGATAACACTGATATAGAAGCTGCTGCACTGCACACAAACTAGGTTTAAAGATAAATAATAATAAATTAAACAGAATCATTATCCCCATGCTGGGAGTTGGTCGTCATGTTTTACAGGACGTTTAACGGGCGTGGCAAGTATGAAAGCGTTTCAGTCGGATTTTAGGCTTAAAAGGATACATTGATACCGATGGTTCTAAAATGAGTATATGGATAGGGTGATTGCATTTGCCTTCAACAGGTTTCATCTCGAGCCAAATGCGCACAGAAATCCGTGTTTAGTAATTCAGTGCAATTTCATTACTATAAAGTACCCATATCATATTCTCAGTTCTGTTTCTCGAACGTGAGAAATCTAAATTTAGTGACCCGGGGCATTCGGAACTAAATGAGAAAAAGGGTGTACTACAATACTGAACTGCAGTTACTGAGCAAAGGACTCGGTAGGCGGGAGGAGAAGATGGCGGCTCTTCTGCGTGTGCGCAGCTCTCTGGTGGAATATGATATTGCATCTGTTAAATAAGGGCCGTGGACAATTCTGATTTGATGGAGAATGGAAGTGAAAGCACAGGCGAGCATCTGGAGAAATTTCTGAAACGCCCGTTTCCTGCTGTCATTACTGTGTGGTCGGGAATCTTTCGGAGTGTAGGCCTCAAAATCCCCAGCCTTGCCTGCTTTTGGCGAACGAGAAGGAAGTCGAATCGTTCGGACAGAGATGGCGGTCAGTATCCGGTGTCGGAGAGCTGATCAGAGCTCGAATTTTCTGATGACTCAGAATCGGTTTCTGGTCGGCATGGCTGGGAGAGTTCTTCTTCCTTCTCACGTCTGCGTGAGATGTGAGACATTTGAGACACTTTGAACATTGTTGTGCTCATGGACTTCTTTATCAAGTTATGGTATTGTTACACTGTTTGTAATTACATGTTATAGTTATGCGGTTTTGTCAGTTTTTTCAGTCTTGGTTTGTCCTGTGTTTTGTGATATCACACCGGAGGAAATAATGTATCATTTCTTAATGCACGCATTACTAAATGACAATAAAGGAGGACTACGTGTCTTCATAATCAAAAAAAAGACTACGTGGCTTCATAATCATTTACGCTTGTTTTGTATGCATCGTCGAAAAACATAGATATATCTGTCATGGTGTGGTCCGTGAAGAACGATTTCCGGTTCACGGTCCGGTCCATCGATCCTTGTTCCGGGTTAGGGTTCGGGCTCCCTTGTTCTGTTGAGTGCCTCGATTGAAGCACCTGATTCTCATTCTGGGCTATTTCTTCGTATTCAATGTACTGTGTATAGAAAGAGCCCAGACCCTTGGTCCTGTTCCTAACGAGGGTGTTCTGGCTCTGTGTGCTGTGTACGAGTCCAGCCGTACGACCTGCTCCCACGGAGGAGTCCTGGCTCTGTGTTCCGTGCTTCCCGTTTTCAAGACCAAGGCTCCGTGTTTCCCGTGCCAAAGACCAAGGCTTCGAGGTTCCTCGCTACCAAGTCCAAGGCTGCGAGGTTGCTGTCTTCCAAGGCCAAGTCAAGGAAGGCTTCGTCTACACTACCTGTCCATGTGCCTCCCCCAGCCTTGTGCCAGAGTTTCCTCGTCCTGTCTAGGAGTCTCTTGTCCTGTCCAAGTCAAGTCCATGCGCCTTGTCCTGTCTAAGCCCCGCCCAAGCACCTCGTCCTGTGATGCTGTACCTCGTCCAATCCATGTCCTAGTCCTGCATTCTAGTCTCGTCCAGGGCCTGTGTCAATTTCGAGCGTCCTTTCTTCATCACGTACCTTTCTTTCTTGTCAAACCTACTCTTGTTCCTAGGACATCAGTGCCCGTGTCTTGCAACAGGGTCCGTTCCCAGTGCGCCCTTTGGACAGAACAGTCCAGCCAAGCATGGACCCAGCGACACCGACGCTGTCGTTTTACTCTCGCCATTCTGGGCTCCCTTCTGTTTAATTCTCCCCCTCCCGCCCGAGTAGTCCTGAGCATAGGGAAGTTTTTTTGGTCGCCAGCAGGCTCCCATTCTGGTTCATGGTCTATCGATCCTTGTTCCGAGTTATCCTGTTTTATCCCTTGTTCTATTCAGTGCCTCAATTGAGGAATGTGATTCTCATTTTGGGCTGGCTGCTTATATTGTCCCTGGATAAAGCTTCATTGCTGCACTGTTTCCTTCCCACACCTTCCTTCTTCAGCCTTACCTGCCACCTTCTCCTGACGCTGAGGCTGCAACCTTCGCCTGAAGAGTAGCCCGAAGCCTTCCTTGCAACCTCGCCTGTAACGCCGTCAAGTTCATCGCCGGAGCAAGACCTGGGCTTGCTCTGTCAAGATATGGATTAGTCTGTCTTTGTTTGGAATTGTCTCTATGTGTCTTCGCCTCGCTAGAACGGTCCGGCCTTTTGCCGCTACCTTGTGTTGGGAACCGTCTCTTTGTGCCCTCGTCTTTGCTAGGCATGTGCGGCCGTTTGTCGCTAACTTGTGTTGGGAACCGTCTCTTTGTGTCCTCGCCTCCGCTGCGTAGGTCCGGCCGTTTACCGCTAGGCTGAGTGGCGAACTTTCAATTCGTGTTCACAATACTGTGTATAGAAAGAGGCCTAGCCTTTGTCCTGACTCTTTATGTTGTTGTACGACTCCCGGTCCTACGTCCTGCTCCCACGGAGGGGTCCCAGCTCTGTGGTCCGTGTTTCCCGTGCTCAAGTCCAAGGCTCCGTGTTTCCCGTGCTTAAGACCAGGAATCCGAGGTTCCTGAGTTCCAAGTCCAAGGCTCCGAGTTCCCTGACTTCCAAGTCCGAGGTTCCAAGGTTCCCGTCTTCCAAGACTATTTCAGGGCTTCGTGTTCTCGTCCTGTCCATGTGCCTCGCACAGCCCAGTAGTACATCGCACAGACTTGTGCTGGAGATCCCTTGTCCGGTGCTGGAGTTCCCTCCTCCTGTCGAGGTGTTTCTTGCCATGTCCGAGCCACGTCTAAGCACCTCGCCCTATGCTGGTGTATCTCATCCTGTCCTGTAGTCCAGCCACGTCCAGTCCTGTAACCTAGCCACGTGCAGTCCTGTAGCCACGTCTTGTCGTCGCCGATATTCGGGACTGAGCCCGAGTCAAGAACCAGATTCCGCGTCCCTATCCAGTCTCTGGCTCTGTCCTAGCCCAGGCTCCTTCTTCTTAGATCCTTGTTCGGGTTCAGTGTTTTTTGTCCATGTCCTTGTCCATTCACTGCATCCTTGTTTCGTCCAAGACCTCTGTCAATCTCCAGCCTCCTTTCTTCCCCACTTTCCTTGATTGCTTATTAAACCTAGTCCTATTCCTAGTACTTCAGTGTCTATGTCTTGCATTTGGGTCCGCTGGCATCTCCCCCCTATGACATTATGCGCTGCAGATATATGCCGCGGCAACCGTACCTTTATTAACAGAATTCCCGCAGAAACACTAGGTAGCTTCTTAGAAATAATGCAATAAGGACCAACTAAATGCCAATAGCAATCTTATGTCTCACACATCCATGTTCCCTCTGCCTTGTGGATCGGAAGTAACCCCGGGTGTTGTAGGATTTCATAGGATTTCAAGGCAACAGAATTTAAAATAATGTGTTACTGCACCGGAGAAAAGTAATATCACCAGAATCACTGCATCCACTTCAGTTATTCAGGTATGTTTTGAGCGAAATAACTTACACATGATCATGGAGGCCGACACAATAAGAGAAGACATAGATACAGAAAGCTGCCCGTAAACGGCCAGTGACATTATGAATGAAATAAATCACCCAGCTTGTGAACGACTCGACGCACCCCTATCAGAATGGAGATGAGATGGTCTCCAAATCGGGATCGCCACCTCGAAGTACTTCGCCATTATGAATGAGGCTGGAGAAAAGAGCTAGAGCTCAATAAGGAGAGAGAAAGAGAGAGAAAGATTCAGTGTTAGGACGAAAGTTACGTAAGAATGTCATCGCACACATTTGTCTTGCCGTGTTAATGCATATTTCTCAAAAGGAATGCGAGAGCACAGGATATACATCTCACTGCGACATTGGAAGGACGGTGCGGTTACACCATTGCTGAATCTTCACAGAAGAAGGTGAAGGAAATTTAAGCAGTTAGTCTTGGTGGTGGGAAACCACAATCTGAAAAGGAGTATAAATATATATGCAGCTGCAGAGCTCAGAGCATGGATTCTACAATAAGTGAATTTTTGTACGAGCATTTAACTGGAATATATCACTGTGCGGCGAGCGCGCAGTAATAAACTGCAGAGTCACTCATTTGCAGCTTTGAGATAGCGATATTAAATAATCTTCTTCCCTCGTCCAGAGAGATGTTGAAACGTGCTTTGGCAAAATCGGCTATACCTTCTCTTCCACCAGAATATTTGTACAGTATGTACTCAAGACTTTGTTCTGGCTTTTGTCGGTACCAATATAAATAATAGTTGCTGAATGTCGTATCATAGGTGCAATTCAACGTCACAGACTCCTCTTCTGTCTTCAATGCCCGTGACATTTTCTGAGAGACGGAGTTTCCAAGACTCGTATCTAAAATATAATGTCAAAAATGAAATGTTATATTGTCGTGTTATTTTTAGTCCAGAATTCAGCGTCGAGAAGGCTTATGAGATGTTAGGTGCGTACAAACCAGTTAACAATGCTCCACACACAATCCAGATGACGAACCACCACATCTTATTCATAAACGATGCGTTAAGTGATTTTCACCTCAACGAATTTTCGCTAGTCGTCAAGAAGTTCCAATTCTGCTGTTTAAGTGAAGGTGCATTTAATATAATGGGCAAAAAATTAAAACACCCAATCGGAATGCGGCCTATTGACACAAGCTCCGCCTATTGCTCCCGATGCGGCAAGTGCCATGTACCTCACGGAAAAAGCGTCACGGTCTTTTTTTATAGCACGAAAACATGCCGTGAACAGAGGGTAAGAAGAAGACAGGCTAACTCGTTACATGCAGAAAAAAAAAGATTTTATTGAGAAGATTGAGAGAGAATAAATGATTAGGGGACGGAGTAATGTATACAGAATGTCTGTGTGCGTCGGTCTGCGTATGTTTCTGTGCGTCTGTATGTGGCAGAGACAGAGGCAGAGAGAGAGAGAGAGAGCGAGAGAGAGAGAGAGATATTCTGATATTCTGAATATATGTGTGGAATGCAAGAGAAAGACGATAGAATATTTTGATGATGAAAAACACCATATGATAATTTTATACTGGTTAGAAGCAAGCAGAGAAGGAGAAAGATAAAACTAGATTATCGAAGAAGTAACATATGACTGAAGAGAGTTCCTACACCAGTTTACCAACGTCGCATCAGATAATATAATCCCTGGCTTCATCATGATGGCGACTTCCTCAAGTAAATTAGATGTTTCAGAATATGTAACGAAGTTTCCTTATCTCTGTTGACCCGTTCCCGGACTGAGACAGCCCTCTGACGACATAGACCCGCAGCTCTAGAAATGACATTTTCCGTGGTACAGTCGATCGACATGCCAAAGAGGTGTATGGTGGACATCTAAAAGTGAGCTTCTTGCCGAATTTTAGAAAAAAAAACACCGATAAGTACAAGGATGAATCTCAGACGGAGGTCGGTTCCTGAGACATGTAAACTAGAGGAAGCATCTCGCGGCGTTCCGAAGTGACAAACAATGCTAAAATAAATTGATCGGGTCACTGAGCGACTGCAGTTCTGTATGATAGAGCTATTGGCCCGTATTATTAAGCATAATTTTCTCAGCATCTCGGTTTCTATCCTTTCGCACTTTCAATTGCTACTTCATTCGTTGCACATCTGTCTCTGTCTCTGTAATAGAACGTGTGTGTGTGTGTGTGTGTGTGTGTGTGTGTGTGTGTGTGTGTGTGTTTGCGTGTGTGTCTGTGTGTGTGTGTGCGTGTTTGTGTGTTTGTGTGTGCGAGTCTTTGTGTGTGTGCTCACATTTTGCCATTCTTCATTCGCTGTCTCTTTGATTTTTAAATGCTATTAGAGTTTAGCAACACCCAGGGCAGAGTTGTGGGCCTACTTGCCACAATAGGTTGGCTGCGATGGCGTGCAGATATACAGTGCAGTACCAGAGAGGGACCAGGAAATATTTAAATGTAATCCTTCGATCTTTCTACGGCTCAGCATAAAACCTGTCCTGACATCCTGGACACTATTTGACTGACCCAGCGTTTTGCGCCAGAGACGATTCTTGCTCCTCGCTTAAAATAGACGCCTGAATTTTCGACAAACCAGGAGGGTATGAAACCTACGGTGCAAATACTGCCCATTTTTTACAGAATCTCACTGGGCGGCGCAGCCAATTTGGCTTTAGGAAGCACAAAGAATGAATGCTGTGCAGCTATATATTACTCATTCTGCTTCCCGTTCTCTCCATTTCGCTAACACTGTCTCTTCCCTTCTCTATTTCTATCTCTGTCAGTATCCCTGTATATCACATTGATTATCTATACTCCCTTTCTATCTCTATCACTCTCGTTTCTTTCTCGCTCCATGTCCGCCATATTCTGGCCATCCATGTCTCCCCATTTACTATTGTCTCTTTCTGTTTCTTTGATATGTGGGTCATTTTTAATTTTATTTTTAATTAGGGATTCTCTCTTTCCTCCCCACCAACTCTCGCTTCACGCTTTCTTTCTCTCCATCTCTCTCGTCATCTTTATTATCCTCCCTCACTCTGTTATTCTCAGTGCCTTTCAATACTGCCACTCCATCCACCTGTCCTTCTCTTCTTCTGTCTCGCTGATAGTCCGCTGCATATCTCTGTGTAATTGTTTTATTTCTATTGCTTCCCCTCTCACTTCCCCTCACTCGCCTTGCACTCTTTGTGCTTGTGAGTGTGCTTATGTATTATCATCTCCCGTCCTTATCCTTACCTCTCCCGTTTTTCCTTTGCGTCTGCTACTCCGACAATCCTACAGGTATTAGTTTCACAACATAGAAGTTCTCCCTATAAGAGTTTCCTAACGATAGGATATTAAACTGACGTTGACCCCTCCAGTGTGTGTTTTCCTGTCTGTCTCTTTGTTCTCTCCCTTTAAAAAGCCTCTCTTCCCTCTCTAGCACATGTTTTCTCTCAGTCTATCCACAAACGCCACAGAGGCTAGTGATTAGCACGACTCGACAATTGTTCTCGTCATTTTGAAGTTCGTAGTTCAATTCCAGAGCTGTGTTGCAAACAGACTTCACCGTGGAATACGCGGAATTTCCCCAGATATTCAAGTTTCATTAACTGGAAAATGTCAATTGTTCCATGATTAGCTGGAGATGATCCCTTTTGTCGATGGTTGAAGGGACGGTGCAGCTGAAGGGTTGTTAGGCCCTTCTCTGCGCTGTGTCGCTACAATTGAAAAAAAAAACACATTCAGAATAAACCAATCTTGCATTATATATAAAAACAATTTTATCAGCGACTGGCCCCGAAAGTAACAGATTTCACGTGCAAATCTGCTTTGCCAGAGTTTTATTTTTAGCTAATTCTTTTCTGGATCGTTCGAGAAGATGGCACATTAAATATAATTGTCTGCATAGAAAGGTCTCACCAACTCATTTCCAATCTTACTTTAGCTGTTTCCCGATATATAGTAGGGAAAGTAATGATTCCAAGCAATTGTTGCCAGTTCGAAAGTTCCAAATGACTGTCATTTTCGCCGGAATGGAAAGTTCAGTAGAGCGCACTCTGCAACAATTAGATTGGCCTCATCTCTTCTGCGATAATATGGGCCCCATATACTACTGACGCACTACAGAGAAATGAGGACGAAATTGATTGGACATGATTCCTGGCAGTCTGTTCGGTAAATTCTGACAGGGATGGCGTTCACCGCCAGAATGCACAACCTCATTCTCCCCGTTCTTCTCTCGTGATCTCTAATCTTGTGAATTGATCTGAAGTGTGTTATTCTCCAGAATAATTTCATGAAAACTGAAAAAAAAAACCCTATGGACTGTTTAAGCTATGTTATTCAACTGTTGCGCTCAAGGAAGTCAAAGAACAAGGGTCAGTGCTCGTAGGAATGATGACAATTATCTGTGAAGCGAAGTCCTGTGTTTACAGTAACAGCTTTTCCATCATTGGCGACTTTTTTTGATTCCTTCTAATTCAGAACAGGATCACGTCACCCTAATGATTTTTTTTTTATGCTCCGCCATGATGGTCGTGCAGCTATACGCCATCTACAGATTTTGTGAGTGATGCTGTGGAAATGATGCAAATTAAATGAACATGAAAGCAATCAAATACGAACTCTCGCTACCAACTAAACCATCCATACCTGCTCTGCTACCCAGATGTTGTTCGTCCATCGTCGACGTAGATGGGGACCTCGACACCATTATGATGGTGTTGATACTGGCGCTGATTTGGATTTAAGTTACGGAGAATTGTGCAGCGTCCGCCTCACTCTCTCTTCCGAATTTGCATCTGGATCAAGTGACAATACAGAGTCGGGACAGCTGGACATAGGACTGGACGCAGTGGATGGCCGGGACGTCTTATGTGTCTTGTCCTGCTTTACACGTTCCACAACTTTGGCAGATTTCCGCTTTCTTGACCGTTGGACCTTCCATTGGTCACGACCGATCAATTTGCCGGAGTCTGTCTTCACATGCTGGGATAGACAACTCCCTATCTCACCGAGAGTTTGCGACCAGTCGGCTACCCCCACCTAGTTTAGCCGGCTTGTCGACGCCGTTGCCAGGGGTATGACCACTGTCGCATGCAAACAGCTACTGGGAGCCACAGGTGCAATCTGAGTGTCAGTTGGGGACCAAAGCTGGAGTAGACGCCTTGAAATGAACGCGACATGTCCCCCCCCCCACAGAGGTGCTACCCCTCCCTGACACCCCATACCCATACACCCCACTACCCACATACGACACAGCGACACACCCTTCGAATAATTGTTCCTTGCAGAGGGTGTTGAAAGATTTTTTTTCTCTGAAAGAAACAGGGGCAGCACGGAACAGAATACTGTTTGAAATATAATTACTGGCTACATCTGTCCCAAGGACACTAATGTTTATATTTTGTTAAAAAAAAATCACCATGGATCTTCTCAGCCAGAAAACATTTGGCACCCTATCCAGCTAAAAGCAGGAGCTGTAAGTGTTTCAACGGGTATCACACAGCGATCCCCTTAGAAATCAGGGGCTAGAATTCAATCCAGTATTGTCCCAAGCAAAAATCAAAGCAACATTGCTAATCTTGGTGGACCCAACGTGAAAGGAGGTCCAGAATATCATCAAGAAGGCCAGGTCATCAGCCGCTTCACTACCTAGCGATAGAAGCTACCATTTGTATAGTAAATGTCCGCAGATCTTCCGGTGTTTGTTGAAGCCAATGGCGAAGATTTGGATAAGTCTCCAACCCGCCAATCTGGAAAATTGTTGAAGGATGCTTTGTCCCAAAGGAACAAATTCCTCCATAGTAATCCCGCTTATGACAATCTCCATTCTCACCAAGAATTGCAAGATATTCACCTCGGTGCCTGCATGAAAGCTGGCTCTTTCTTGGTGGAGAACCACTGTTTCATTACCTCCACCCAGAAATGTGATATCCCATTTTTTTTTTTCCGTGTCCATGCACAGATCTCAATAATCAGCCAATTGATTCGCTAGGCCAGACGACAGAAAGATAAACTAACATTCGTCGGGTTGTCCCTCGTGATCCCCTGCAGATTAACAATACAAGTCCTCATCCAGACAGGTCTGGTCCACGACTATATCCCGGCAGTAACGAGAGACATAATTATAGGCTGCCTTGGAGGATTCATCTGCGCTTCAATTCAGCTTCCTTTACCACCAGATTGGAAGACTTCTCAAAAGGGATTCCGATCGGCTGCACAATGTTCTCGATCGTGTTTGTCATGGTTTTGAATCCTCTCATATCAGCAGCAGCAGACGTAACTCGTGACCCAGTCTTGGAGCCCGGCATCGGACAACCTGCAATGCGGACATTCACAGATCACATCACAATAATCACTGTAAACCATGTCCATGCTAGATGGGTGTTAGAAACACTGGACAACGTAGCTAGCAGGGATAGGATGACTATATGGCTACTTGGCGGGCCAAGAAGTCCAGATGCGTGGTGACCAAAAAATGCTAGGTTACTAGCAAATTCAATCATCAGGTATGGGCAGGACTTCCTTCCATCCATTAAGGGCAACTCAGTGAAACGTCTTCGAATGCAGTTTAGTACAGCAATAACGGACAGCATCAGTATCATCGACACAGTAAAGCAGAGCGACTAGTGTCTGAGGAAGATCTATTCAACCGTAGATTCATGACATGGCCGTAATAACATGACATTCTCCATGCCTGTTCTGCATTTTCCCGCTGTGAGGGATCCCCATGATCACTGTAGAATGCACGGAGAGGGAAGTCAACAAGCACCTGAAGAGGAGGCTGGGTATTCCCCCAACGTTTATTTAGTGGGGCTCTACGTAAGATCAGGCCAGCGACAGCTCCCGTTGTAATCGGTAGTGGAGGAGTTCAAGGTGAAAACGTGTAGAGTTCTGTTAGCATTTGGGGACACCAATATCAAGGTAATAAACCAAGAAAGATCCACACCAAGTTCGGGCCGAAAGTGGGCCGCCAACCCGGTCATAGACAAGGCAGTGAGCATTCAGAAATTCAGATATATCTTCAACAACCCATTCCGGTGTCGGCAAAGCTCGAATATGCAAACTTCCCACAATGCGGCATTGCAAGTGCACGGAATTGGAGTGACATGACCCATGCAGAGATACGGAACCCCGAGGACGGAAAACGTTTATCAAGGACAGAAGTATTGGCCTCACTGGAGGCCTGGACGAAATAGGGCTAGGTTGGAAAATGGAGTCCTTCGGTACATATTTCCAGCCAGCGTCAATACATGACAGTTTCCTTCCAGTATCACAGCTGCACGCATGGTCATCAGAGAGCACCACAACTGCAAAATTGAGGTCTGCGGGATTTACTGACACAGTGTATAACAAGACTCAAAATATCTTCAACACAAGACGGTATTGAGGAACACCCCGGCAAAGTCCCGCTGCCCCGTGCTAACATA
This sequence comes from Mobula hypostoma, assembly GCF_963921235.1. Lineage (NCBI taxonomy): Eukaryota > Metazoa > Chordata > Chondrichthyes > Myliobatiformes > Myliobatidae > Mobula > Mobula hypostoma. The sequence goes on from NC_086106.1 coordinate 23,221,991, forward strand.
TGCAACGGCAGACGTGAGAAACCAGATGGCGGAGTGGCAAATAGAGCAGTCGTTTTCATCAAGCAGAGGCCCGGCCAGTGCTATCAAAGAAGCTTACATCCAATCTGCTACAAACTGCCAAATAATAGGAGAGGAAGGTTGATGTGGCGAGGAAGCTGAACTGCACCGATGTAGTGCAAACCAGAGATCGTACTATGGTCCACTAAAGACAACAACAACAACAACAACAACAACAAAACAAACAAACAAACAAAAAAACAACAACGTCTGGTGGAGATCATACTACCATGGCAGCAAGGATACGAGGAGGCTCACCAGAGGTAGGCCCTGAAGTACCAGTGCTTACTCTGGGTGCGTACGGGCAAACGTTGTCAGCCACATGTGTTCCCGCTGGAAGTCAGCTTTAGAGGATCCCCGACAAGGTCGCTTGGAAATTACCGTCTGCGCTGGGCCTTGATGAAAAGACCAAGAGCCAAGCAGACGTGAAGTGGAAATCTTGAAGTTAGGAGCTCCTGGTCAGTGACTTGCTGACCCGCCAGCTAAAGAGTGTCGTAGTTAAAGGTAGAAAGACTCTATGAAGGTTGGGCGCCACCTGACGACATCTGCTCCTGACCAAAGGCTACGGTTACCTCAGCAGATAACGGAAGAGCGTATCCGGTGAGAATCACCGGTGGTTTTATCGGCATCAGTATAGTGAATGGGTGGAGGACTGGGTGCGTCATATAATTAGAGGTATGCTATAAAAAGGCACACGTGGCTGGTTGGTCACAGTGAGCTGTACGGCACCTGCATGTATCGCCTAGCGCGCTAGATAGCCCTGACACAAGCTGAGCCAAGTATATTTTTGATCATAATACGCAAAGGCTCACAGGTGTTAACGGACCTCGTGCAGAGGGAATTAGAAGAAGACTGACGAGAAGAGAATCACCGTGTACGATCGAAATTCAGATGGCAGAACGGCCAAAATGATATTTGTGTTCGTTATAACAGAGGAAATGGGCAGTACTACCTAGCTGACATCACTCAAATCTTGCACAGACCCCCAGTCATCTGGCCTATCTGCATCTGGGGTTTGAAATATTGTGCATAAAATGGGAAAGTCTTCAGATGATTTGTCATTATACAAATATATACATATATATACAAACATACAAATATATAGATAGGCAAGCGTTAGTTTCGTGAGACCATGGATTTGCGCCTTTGAAGGTTTCCCGGGCGCAGGCATGGGCAAGATTGTATGGAAGACCGGCAGTTGACAATGCTGCAAGTCTCCCCTCTCCACGCCACCGCTGTTGTCCAAGGGAAGGGCACTAGAGCCGATACAGCTTGGTACCGGTGTCGTCGCAGAACAATGTGTGATTAAGTGCCTTGCACAAGAACACAACCCGCTGCCTGAGCTGAGGCTCGAACTAACGACCTTCAGATCACTAGAACGACGCCTTAACCATTTGGACACTTTCAATTGGCCTTATATTAGTGATGCCAGACAGAACGATGTGCGGAATGTTCGATTTTAAACGTTTCACTATCTGCCTCAAATATCTTGGCTTGGAGTGGGGCTTTACTCCCAGCGATACTTGTGGTACGGTGTAGTGCCCATTCAGGTAGGAATTAATAAGAGGAGGGGAATGTTGACTGTCGTCGGCTATCCCATTTGCACAAGCAGTCGCTATGGCGACTGGTTCTCATTCCATACGGCTCTCGCTTTGTCCTGCAACTGCTCACCAGACTGTACTCTCTCGACGTGCGACGGCGTGTTCACCGCTACACCTTGTGGAATGTCCGTAGATTGTGACAGCTCATGTTTCACAGGAGGTGAAGCATCCCTTGTAATCGAGGCACCGAATGGGGAATTACGTTCACGTGAGAGAAGATATTTCGTGGAATAGGGTTGAGTGAATTGACTTTTTCGTCGCAGCTGCCGGGCTCCATGTTGCACGGTGGCCGTGCCAAATATTACTATTTCCATAACAGGAAATTCTAGCAGCCCGTCTTCTAGAATTTTGGGATGGAATCCAGCCGGGGGAGTAAGAGTAAGGGGGTGAGGTGGATCTGCTACTATTTTTGTATTTTGCGTTCTCCATTTTAGGATTAGGTTTTGGTGGCTATGTATTTTGGCCAGTTCTTCCAATTTATGGTGTTACCACATACTGTATTCCAAAATTCATTTCGCCCCCCTATCATTGCATTTCGTCGTACTCTTCCAGTAACGAAAATTCTTCAGCCAAATGAACTTACACAGGGCCATTCTCCGTGGATTCACGCGTGTGAATACGAGAAATAATCAATCACATACCTGACATCTCCTATTTCCAGTCAAGCCCTGTCCGACTGGAGGCCCTGTTGTACTAGATGGTGAGCCAGAAGTTCCTTCGTCTTACTGTACTCTTTTACGCTTTGCCCAGTAGGTTTGTTCATCGGAGCCTTTTCGGTTGATCGGCAGGCTTTCGGGTTGTGTCTCTTCCCTTCGGCATATCACTGTTGGCTTTTCCTCACTTACTTTCAGTGCTATCCATTTATTCACTTTGAGTTGCAGATGAATCAGTAATAAAATGTATTTGTTAATCACAATACAATTGTCTTACCTGGTTCTGGCCAGATATCTGTCTTAAACTCCCTATTACCCTTTAATTTGACTATAAATTGCACCCGCTGTTTTCCATTCGCCATCTTGAACGGAGGATAGGGGTGGTCACCGGCGGGGAAAACCTTCACCGGTTTGCCCTATTGGTCTCGGCTCTCCTCGAGAGTCACAGCAGCTCTCGGTCAACGGAAGAATTTTCCAATCGCAACTCATGTTATTACAGATATGTATTATCTCTGGGTTTCGTTTGGATCCTTATATCAACAGGGATTCCTTCCTCTTCGCCCAATTTTTAGGGAGGGTAATCGGAAAAAGAAGTTCGATGAAGGTTACTCACAATTAAAATGGACACTAACGTCGAGGTGAAGAGAACCTTACTCAGAACATCATATGCAGTTCAGGTTCCAACAATGTGTTTCCTGCTCCAAATAATATACTGAGCACAGTTCATTTCATGCATCTACAATTCATTTGCAGAAACAAAGCCTGTTCGACTAGCGTCATGACTTAAAAAAGGTAACAGGTTTACAGCCAAAAATTTAAAATGCTGTTCTGTGTACAGCTTTGCATTATTTTGGGGCAATGGATAATGTAAACTTGCATAAGACCAATTGATAGCGAGAAATTAATGGGGGAATCTATCAGTTTGATCGTTTGTATTACGCTCAGCCATATTTTACGAAACTGTGTTTTCCCTTTTAAACTAACCAGGAAAGTTTTTTTTTCTCATTCATTTTGAACAGTAGCATTGTTAAGGGGAAAGAGGCTCACAGGATTGGTAATTTGGACAGAAAATACTCACTGCGAATAGGCACATTAACCATTATTTTGCAGAAAAAAAAACAGAAGTATCATTCGATTAAATATCTATGTCAAACAGATACTCAATTGACGCCACCCTTCAATCGCTCTGACACTAAGAATTTATTAGCAACTGAAAATCATCGGGTTCATCACTATGCCTCGATAAATTACACATCCACAGCTAAACACTCAACAGAAACCCAGTGAGCGTGCGCATTGGTCAATGTTCTATTTACATGCAGGGCGTCCGGTAAATGAGTGGGCCAGTGAAGGAGTGGAGCTTTGAGGCTTTGGCTCGACAGGCGTCGGCGAGCAGAGGCTGAGGACGAGCTTGGCCCCAGTGAGGTAAGGCCGGGTACGTTTCTTTAATTAATTTAATTAACTTGGGAGTTGGTAATAGAGGCAGTATATAGGGCATTCCAGTGCTCCGATTGGAAGATGTGGGAATTCAATGACAGGACAATTGTCTCTGATGACTACACCTGCAAAAGGCGCATCCAGCTGCAGCTATGTTAAACCGAGTTAGGGAACTGGAGCTGGAGCTGGCTGTACCTCGGATCATTCGGGAGGCAGAGGCAGTAATAGATTGGAGTTTCAGCGAGACAGTCACCCCTACAAAATCAGAAGATAGGTAACTGGGTGACTGTAAGGAGAGCGAAGTGGAATAGACAGAAAGAGCAGAACACCCCTGTGGCCGTTCCAACAACAATAAGTATACAGTTTTGGATACTGTTGGTGGGGGCGATCTACCAGGGACAAGTTGTAGTGGTCGCCTCTCTGGCACCGAGACTGGACCCTCAGCTCAGAAAGGTAGGAAGGAAAATAGGAGAGCAGTAGTGATAGGGGATTCGATATTTAGGGGGACAGAAAGAGGATTTATTGGTGAAATCGAAAATCCCGAATGGTCTGTTGCCTCTCTGGTGCATGGGTCAGCGGTGTCTCGGAAGAAGTTCTCGGTATACTCAGGAGAGTGGTTAGCAGTCAGATGTCGTGATCCACGTGCGGACCAATGACATAGATAGGAGTGGAGAAGAAGTTCCTGAAGATATAAAAAAAAGCAGGACCAAAAAGGTGATAATCTCGGGCTTGCTGCCTGTGCCACGAGACAGAAAGGGTAGGAAAACGAAGTTGTGGCAGATGAATGCGTAGCTGAAAATTTGGTGCAGGGGGCATCTCTTCATATTTTTGGATCATTGGGATCTCTTCTGGGGACGGACTGAACTCTAAAAAAAGGGCGGGCTGCACCTGAAATGCAAAGGGACAAATGTCCTAGCAGGGCAGGTTTGACAAAGCATTTGGGGGGGGGGGGCGGGGGGGTGTTAAACTAGTTTGGCGCGGGAGGGTGTGGGAATCAGAATGTGAGTGTAGAGATTCGGGTAAAAGGACAAGGGCATGATGTTAGGTATTCAGGCAGGGGACAAAACATGAATGTAGTCAGTTGCAGGGCTTGAAATGTGCCTATTTCAACGCTAGGAGCATTAGGAATAAAGGGGATGAATTCAGAGCAACACACACAATAATGCGGGTGCACGCAGCAGGCCAGGCAGCATCGATAGGAAGAGGTCGAGACACTCCGTCAGGTCAGGACTTTCAGATAGCCCTAATGAAGTACCTCGGCCCGAAACGTCGACTGTACCGGAGTTTAGAAGTTTTAAAAGAAATATGATTGGAGGTAGAAAAGGTGGTGGTGGAGGCGGGCGGTGGGGGTTGATCGTAGCATTACTGGTCACGGCTATAGAAATGGAGGGCGCTGCAGAGCGAGTGTCCACTGAGTCGGTGTAGTTGGAAGTCAGAAGTAGAAGGGATCATTTACTGTGCTGGGATTAGTCCATAGGATCCCAAATAACCCTCGGAAAACCGATGAGCAAATTGGCAGGCAGATTTTAGAATGGTACAGGAAACATAGGTTTATAGTTATGGGTGACGTCAACTTCCCGCATATTGACTGGCACCCTCTGACTGCAAAGGAAAAAAAATGGGGCTTAACTTTTCAGGTGTGTTCAAGAAGGATTCCTGATACAGTATGTGTACCGGCCGACGAGAGGAGAGGCCACACTGGATCTAGTTCTGGGTAATGATCTTGGTCAAGTGGCAGACCTCTTTGTGGGGAAACATTTTGGTTAGAGTGACCACATCTCCCTTCGCTTCAGCATAGCTATGGAAAAGGATAATCATAGACAAAATGGGAAAGTGCTTAACTGGGGAAGGGCAAACTATGAAGTGATGATGTAGGAACAGACGAGAGTAAATTGGAAACAGTTGTTCAAGGGTGAAAGCACAGAAGTAATATGGAGGAAGTTTAGAAATCACCTGTGCTGGGTTCAGGATAGGGTTGTCCCCCACTGAGACAAAAAGAACCGTGGCAGAAGAAACACGTGGCGCAACTCGTCAAGAGGTAGAAGGAAACATATGTTAGATATAAGAAGCAGGAAGCAGGAGGGGCTCATGAGAAATATAGGGTTGTGAGGAAGGAGCTTTAGAAAGGACTTAGGATAGCTCGCCGGAGGCATGAAAAGGCCCTAGCATGTGGGGTTAATGAGGTCCCCCAGGCGTTCTATGGGTATGTGAAGAAAAGAGAGGTGACAAGAATGAAGGTGGGAACGTAAGGGATAAAGACGGCAACATGTACCAGTCTTTCAGGCATGTTACCTTGGTCTTGTTTGGTACATGGGACAATGGTTTTCTGAGTATAATCACAAACAATGATAAAGTAATACATAGCGTTAATTCAGGATGTTCTGTATTAACATTAACTTCATGTTATGTAATAGCAACGGCCGTAAAGAAACTTGTGACCCGTGTTATGTCTATTAATTATATTTCAACGATTAATGCAGTGATGATCTCTTTCATTTTCGTGAGGGAACAGGATCGCATTAAGGCATTCCGCTTCTTCACTTTAGGTATACTTAATGACTGTTGACAGCGTTGGCAATAAATACCCTAATGCTGTAAGAGATTCAAAATACCCCTAAACAACGACGGCGTACGGTAGCAGCCGTTATTCAGATCTCCATCTTGAGTGTTCGGCTGCATTGGGCTTACGTAAATTGTCAATGTGCTGCTAAATCTGTCTTTTCTTTATTGTGTCGAATTGTTGTAGTAACGTTTATGTTCTCCTTCAGCTAAAGCACTCCAAAAATACTGCGTGTACCAATGTTTTTTTCCCGTTGTGAAGAACAGAGCTCCTACGTTTGCATTTTTTTTTCTGATACGTTCCTGCTCCTATTCCAATTTTCCCAAAATGAAGTAATTGCAAACTATAATGAGATTTTCTATGACCTGTTTCTGCTCTCTGATCAACTGTTTTCCTCACTCCATTTATTTGTGACTGTTGCTTGCTAGGGCTACCAGTTGTTGTTTCAGTGTTTTGAGTAACTGAGCCAGCAATTTGTCAAATTAATTGTCCCACATCGGACTCAATTTACCGATTCACTCCACAGGCAAATTCAGTATGTACCTGTTTAGTTTGGGTTCTTTCACACATGCGAACTAATTAAAGTAAGCTTGCTAACTCCTTTCCCCGGAGCGACTGGAGGATAGAGAAATACATTTGAGGATGTGGTGCTCGTCAGTTATGCCCTCAGACCTGCACCAGTGCACCGCGAATGCAAGACAGAAACAACCCGAAAAGAATGCTGTTGCATCTGATTACCGGGTCCACCATGCGGTTCAGGTCAAGCGACAGAAGTCCAGGTACGCGTTAAATACGACTCAGGAGCATGTTTGTTCATTGCCCTGCTAATGTGTCCGGAGTTGACAACATACTATAGAACCAATAATAACACAGCACAGGAGATAGTTATGAACGATTATTTTGCGCTTCCTTTCTCTTTCACACAGCCTTCCATGCTTCTTTCATACATCTGCACGTCTTTTTTGTTTCTTATAAGTCCTTAACGTATCGGCTTTCACCATTACCTCGAATATCGCTTTGCACGCAAATGCCGCATACTGTGTAAAAATATTGTTGAGAAATCCAACTGGATTTTTTAAAACCAAATTATAACCATGAATCAGTGGTTTTCCGGCGTATATGAGGAATATGCATTCGTCCAGCTTCCAAACCGTCACAGGTATAGATTCTGGCCAAGCACTTCCAGCTTTGTCAGTGATGATGCCTCGGCATTTCAAATGAGGCGGTATATATTCTTCTGTCGTCCGTCCCTCCTGATTGGTTAGCCCTCATGCAATCAGACTTCAGGTGTCTACCATGTCTATAATGTCATTCCAGGGCTTACTTCAAACGACCTATTTGTCTTTGACAAAATCATTTTCTCAAGTTTTAGTTCCATGACTTCCTTCAAAAAATACTACCAAATGTCACTGGCGTAGTACAGTGATTTTAGGCCGTGGAACTCAATCCAATGACCATTCTGAATGCAATGCTCTGCTATGGCTGAATCCTCCGGGAAACCTGAAAGGATACATCACCCTGTGGATGTTTGATTCACTTTCTCCTCCATTGCAGAAATTGTAAACTTGCACACTTTCGACTTTGCGAAATGTTTAGATTGAAATGTACCCATTTACATAACTACAAACTTTGAAACTATTGTACTAATTGATAAACACGCAGGCCATTGTAATCTGGTGCTATGTCAACATGTTTCTGACACTGTTAATAAGATATGCGACTTCATTTACTGATCTACAAACTCTCTTCGTATTCCTGCAACAACTCTGAAGCTGGCGTCTGCGCCTGTTTTCAGACACTGTGGTCTCCCGTTGGGCAATTCAAATCTAGTAGCAGAAAGAGGTATTGAGACTAAGGTTTTAAACTTGTTGATTTGAGCTGAGGGGATAACTGTCTTGAGAGCTGAGCAGAAATGAATGCCAAAAAATGATGTTGTGAATATGAACCTAAATGAAAATTGTAAGCCACCACATAGTTGATGAAACTTTGACATGACTGGCTAGGCGTTTCCATTATATTTATTTCGCGAGAACGGGGTATGACAATCATGAACCAATCAAGAAACTTCTTTCAGAATGTGCAAAATATAGAGACATTTGACCATGTTTGCCTATATGATAGGTCATTTGACCTTTATATGATGGAGCAATGCGTTAGGCGATTCAGGTCGGCCTAGAACAAACAAAAACACCAGCTGGAGCTACTGCATTTCTGGTTAAATATCCGAATTTGGTTTCTTTTCAAACATAATGTAAAAAGGTTCAAGAAATGGATATTTTAAAGTGGTACCACACTAATAAAGACAATGAATTAAATGAAAAAGAAAATGCAGGAGGGAATCAGCAAATCCTGTTGATAGATTGGAAGTGGAAAAATATAATTCAGGTTCCATATTGATGACGCTGTTTAAGATGAATGTAGTCTCAGGATGAGGATGTCTTTTCCAGAGTTAAACGTGGGCCACAGACATCTTGCAGATCTTGCCTGCCTGCTTATTAACTTCCAAATTTTGGCTCCTGATTTCTGACCAAGGTAGCTCGAACTGAAACAGTGAACAGACGTCCTATTAAAAGTTGCGGCCTGACCTGATAATGATGGAAAATATTCTGCCTTTCTTGATGTTGTTGTTCATGCTGGTTTGCATGTCTTGTTTTGTCTGTTGCTACATCAGAGGAATTGCACTGATTAACTTAATTATACCAATGTTTGCATGACAGAATGGGAATGTTAATAAATATTTGGCATTTTTATATAGGCTTCAGTTAGTCTCATGAGACCGTGGATTTGCGTCTTGGAAGGTTTCCAGGGGTCAGGCCTGTGCAAGGTTGCATGGAAGACCAGCAGTTGCCCATGTTTGAAGTCTCTCCTCTCCACGCCACTGATGTTGTCCAATAAAAGGGCATTAGGACCCATACAGCTTTACACTGGTGTCGTCGCAGCACAATGTATGAGAAAGTGCCTTGCTCAAGGACACACACGCATTAGATCTCACTTAAATTGATTAACACATTGATTTTCCAACGTCGTCGAGACAAATTCCCATGATGCAGATTTATCCTGCTGTACTTCCATGTCTTTAGTGTCATAAGGAAGTGGTTGGGAACGGACCCAAGTGCAAGACACAGGCACTGAAGTACTAGGGACAGGACTAGGATACAGGGCGATGGCAAGTGCATGGACATGAAAACCAGGAATCTGGAACAGGACTGGACAAAAGAACTAGGAGCCAGGGCTTGGACTCCGAGCCAGAGACTGGACAAGGACCCAGTACCTGAGTAGTGCCTCTCGCTCGGGCCCCATACTAGGAAAGGACGAGGCCTGGCTGGCAGGCAGGAGTCGGCTGGAATCTTAGAGAATTGATGCTTGCTTCGTAGGAGGCAGGACAGTTGAGGCGAGGCTTGGCAGGAGGCAGAAGACTTGAGGCGAGGTTTGACAGGAGGTAGGAGGCTGGAGAGTTGAGGGGAGGCTTGGCAGGAGGCTGGAGTATTCAGTCTTGAGGATTAGCAGCAGGCTGTTGTCTTCAGGCTTGAGGCTAGAGGCTAGAGACTAGGCAGGAGTCTGTAGTCTTCAGGTTTGAGGCTAGGCAGGAGTCTGGAGTCTTCCGGCTTGAGGGTAGGTAGCAGGATGAAGTCCTCAGGCTTCAAGCTTGGCAAGAGGCTGGAGTCTTCAGGCTTGAGTCTAGGCAGGAGGATGGAGTCTTCAGGCTTGAGGCTAAGCAGGACGCTGGAGTCTTCAGGCTTGAGGCTAGGCTGGAGGATGGGGTCTTCAGGCTTGACACTAGGCAGGCTCCTCCTGGGCAGTGCGCTATTTACCTGGGCAGGGTGCGGTACACCTTGGCAGGGCGCAGTACTGCTGGTCAGGGTGCGGATCACCACCCGAGAGAGGCAAGTCACAGGAAGCGACAGAACCAACCACAGGTAACGGCAAGGTGGCTTGGCTTACCTGGGCGGAGGCAAGGAACAGGGAGGGAGCTAGGTACAGGGTGGCTCCAGCACAAGACAGCAAGACAGGGGAAGGCTTCTGACAAAGCAAGGCGAGACGAGAACTTCAGGCGAGGCGAGAGTTACCGGCAAGGCAAGGTTTGGTTTCAGGCGAGGAAAGAGAAGGCAGAGCAAGGGATACAAGGAGTAAGGACAAGAACAATCCAGCAACCACGCCCTGGTCTCTGGAGGTATTTATGCAGGCAGCTCCAATAAGCATCATCTGTCTCAATTAGAGCTAAACAAGAACAGAAACAGGGTAAACAGGAAAACCTGGAGAAAGGGTCCATGGACCGGACTGTGAGCCGGAATATGGACTTCACAGATTGGACCATGACAATTAGACATTACATTGCGAAGAAGTTTCTACGTACATAATTACGCATTCTGCCGATAATGTTGTGAATGAATCACGGTTTACTCGTAAGATAATTCATTATCTCAGAATCAAAGAGTAGCATACGTGCAAAATGCCTCTCCACATACTGAAATTTCAGCAGGCGACAAAGATGGTGGTCAAGTTACACAGGACGGTGCAGTAATCTGTTTCAAAATCCCGCAGTATCGGCACGTGTCCTGCTGCGTCTTTAAACCACTTCGTATAACATACAACAGTACAATAATGTTATTTGCTGTACCAGTGTTGCGTCAAAAATATGATGGAAACGCTTCAAAGTAAATGAAATTGTCTGGTGATGTTGAACGATTTAAATGTGTTTTTCAGAATGTCTTCAGTGGGAGATTGGGAATGAACGGCTCTTCTTTAGACACGTTTATACATGGGAATTTTTGTTCAATCCTCGGTTTCCTCCTTCCGGCAGAGGCGCTATCTCGTAAGCACATTTCTCTGCATGTATTCTATTTCCTTGTGCAATGCTGTTCTCGGGCATGGACAAGTAACTTGGAGGCATATATCCGTTTTTTGCCGATCGTTAGTTGAGTGTTATTGGCAGATTATAAATAGAAACATTACAGTTTAATTGGTTCCGCTTAACCGTTAAACGCCCTTTACCAGAAATACTTAGGTACTGCAGAAACGCCTGGCGATAATTGCATCCTGGTGTCGTTCTTCCGTTTTCTAGATTGTAAACTACCTGGAGGAAAATGTCTCAATTCTCTATTATTTCCTGCGCTTCGTTATTGTTTTGTCTTCAGGATGATCTCAATTGCTTCAGTGAAAAAAAAATAGTAAATAACAGTACTGTTAACAATTACGTGAAATAACGCTGTAAACAATTACCTTACCATTATGTTCCCACTATCTTCGTTGTACCGACCTAGGGCCTCTAGCTCCACTTTTCAGAGAGCTAAATCTCTTCTCCACAGATATCAATCTCAATGCATAGCATTTCTGAGCTGCACGGGTCGTGATAATGCGACTCGGAAACAACCCTATATGTAACGTAAATATCTCGTTTTTTTTGCCTTTTGCAAGTTTCTTTTGAAGACCCTGACCTGGAGTCACAATCCTAATTCCCTTCTCTCCGGGAATCGGGCTCACTGTCAATGCGTCACGACCGTTTCTTAATATCCCAAGGGCGCGGCATGGACGAGTGGGTGCCAGATTTACGTGCCTCAGGAGACATGGTGATTCAAGACCGTTGGATCAACGGCCGAGGCGTCGTGGGAGAACAGGGAACATCGGGTGCAGAGCGTTAGCTGTCGGATATGTATCCAGAGACGTGAGCCTTTGGGCCAAATGTCTGGGTGCACAACTTGGAAAATGCAACGCAACACACTTCTAACATCAGAAATCAGCGAGATGTGTGTTAAGTCTCTCCTCTTGCTGTGAAAAGGGGTCACATCTTTTATTTTTCCCTTATTAGGGAGAGAACCAGAGGCCCGAAGTTTTGCAAATGTCACTTTGTTGATTCAGAAGGATGGAGGAAAAACATAACAAATTATAAGCCATTTAGGCATTCTGCAGTGATAAGCAATTTCTGAGAGGTTATTGTTAAGGAAGAAGCATTGATATATTTGGAAGTTCGTAATAAATTACGCAGAGGTGCTAATGGTTTAACTGAGGGTATATGTTGTCCAACAAAATATATTGGAAATATTTGAGAATGTAGCAGGCAGGATATACGTATGAGAGTCTGCAAATGACGTTTAGTCCGAAAGCTTTTGGAAGTCTGTTGACAAGGGCTGAATATTCGCTGCCGAATAACAGCTCATCGCTCTTAGCCGAAAGGATGGAAGAAACATAACTGCTAAGATGGATAGGAGGCAAGGAGTGGAAATAAAGGCATACTTTTCTGGTAGGCTGCTGGTGACTACTGTTGTTCCCCGGGGCTGGTTTTGTGACTGCTTCATTTCACGTTGTATGTCCATGAACTGGGAAACGGAGTTGACAGCATTCTGACCAATCTTGCAGAAGATACAAAAATAAGTCGAGGGGAGGTCAATGTTGACGATGCAGAAAAAAAAAGCGAGTACAGACGTGTCAGAGTCAGAAGATCTATAACATGTACACTGGTAAAGGGAATAATGGAGTTAACTATTTTCTGAACCGGTGAAAATTTAGAAACCAGAGTTGAAGAGGGACTTAGGAGTCCGAGTGCGTGCAGAGGCAACAGTGTAAAAGGAGGCCTATTATTAAGCAGATTTGGAGTGTGAAGATCAGCTCTGCTCAACATATGCAAAACAAAGATTTTCGGGCTTTGGAAAGAGTCAATGGAATGTTTTGACAAACGTTGCCTCGAAATGAAAGAGTTAACGAGTAAGAAACATCTGATTCTTCTGCTTTCTTACTCGCTGGAATTTAGGAAAATTTGTGAAGAACGAGTGAGCATACTGAATCCATTACAATACTGAGATGTCCAAATGGAATTGAAAGTCAGAGGCTGTTTCGTACACTGGGAGAGTCCAGGAGAAGAACAAACAGATTCAGAATCAGAATCAGAATCAGGATTATTATCACGGATATGTAACTTGAAATTTGCAAACTTAGGTGCAGCATTTCAATGCAATACATAATCTAACAGATTAAAAAAATAATAAATAAATAAACAATAATAATAATAATAATTAGACAAGTAAATCAATTAGGTAGGTTGAACAGAGTTCTTTTTTAATGTGCTGAAAGTGAAATACTGTATATCCTAAAAAGTGAGGTAGTGTCCACAGATTCAATGTCAACGTAGGAATCGGATGGCCGGGGGATGTGATGTGGGTAAATTTGTTCCTAATTCGCTGAATGTGTGCCTTCGGGTTTCCGTTCTTCCTACCTGATGGGGACAGTGAAAGGAAAAAATGCATTCCATGGGTGCTGAAGGTCCTTTCTAATGGACGCTAACTCTCTGAGACAACGCTTCCTGAAGATATCCTGTGTACTTGAGGAATATACCCAAGATGAAGCCTACTCTCAGAGTAAGCGTCAATACGTGCCCAGAAAACGGAGATGACGGGGAATTTATTGAGCCAAAGGGTATCTGAAACTCGAGAATTCAATGTCATAAACAGTTGTGGAGTTCAATATGCGATATATATTTAACTACAGTTTGTTAGTATCTTGGTTGCGATCAAGTACATGAAAGATTACATGGACAATACGTGAGAATTCCGTTGAAGGGCAATAAAATTAATGCGACCGAATGCTGCAGCAGCCTTGCTCGTGTTACTGGTATAATTCTGCTTATATGTCTCAGGCTTAGTCTACTCTTTTTTTCTGTGTTACATGATTGATGTTTGACGATATGAAATAGTACTTCATACTCCGTCAATATGATTAGCGTTTGATAGCAATTCAAGGAACATTTAAGGTTCAAGTCAATCAAATAAAGTTCTGCGCCTGGTAACAATGCGTTTTCTCTACCTTTCAATATTTGATTTTCCCGATGCTTTGGATTGGTTCGCCATCTAGCGAACTTTCACTGAATTAGAACTTATATGCTTTTGTCTGAGTCCGCTATGCTGCTGCAACACACTGAGATTCATGGCACAGAGCTGCACGGCAGAGTCGGAGCTAAATGTCTTGTCGATTCTTAGCACCGTATCTTTAGCAGTTTTATTGAATGTAGACGAGATTCGGTCGGTGAGAGTACTATTCATGTACAGCAGCCGTGAAGCGATACGAAGCAGATAATCTGGATCCAGGTCGGAGAGCTGGCTATTCCTATACCCGTATGGGATTTTATCGGTTGTTTGCAAGGTGCATTTAAGTCTTCTATTACTTTTCTCATCGCGCTGCATTTCACTAACCGACTAGATCAGACTGTCTTGAATGTTACAGACTAATAGAGTGAAAAGAGCAGATCTGTCAACAACATTGCTTTATTCAACTTATTGAAAGAGGTTTCACCAATAACAAAACAACGTTTTAGTTGAAATTCAAGAAATGTTTGAATTTACTGCGACGGAAATACTTACCAAAAAGTGGTATTGTCATCAGAAGCACCTGCAGGTGGTTGTTCATGGAGATTATTGAGTCTGTAATTTGGCTACCTCAGTAACAATTGTTACGAGAATACACATAAAATTAAGATGTTTGCTGGCCTGGGTTAGCATCAGTGACATCAGCAGTTGGTCTGCCACCTTGCCTCAGGGGAAGGAGAGATTAGGAACAATGGAGCAGCGTCTGGAGATGTGTAATGAAGGGACGTGGGAGAGAGAGAGAGCTGTCTGGAGCGGCTCCCCCTTTGAACCCTGAACTGTTTGAAGTGATGGACAAGCGATACCCCAGCAGGGGGATAAAAAGGGACAAGTTCGCTAAGACAGACACACGCCACCCGAGGTAACGGGACCCTGGAAGCGGTGAGCCTCTCACGATTGGGTGAGAAGTATCGGACAACGACCAGGGTGGAAAGGTACGATCAGCGGGAACCCGGTGTGTGTCCGCCCTTGCCTGGGTGCCGGGTTCACTGCAGAGGATCGTCCGCATCTGGAGGAGGTGTCACAGTCGGTGACCTCAGGTGACATCACCAACGACCCGCCCAAAAGTTGCTTGTGAGCATCTCGCCGGTCTGTGAGTGAAGCAGTGTTCTGAATGATCAGTTGTTCCTGTTCTATCTCTCTCTTCCCCCACGTTGTCCATCGCCATGGCAACGATTACTGCGAACTGAACTGGACTCAACTTTGAGTCATTTTGAAATTTGGTCATTTACCCCTAGACAACGATAGAGCTTGATTGATGCTGTTATCTTAATTCTGTGCACATGTGTGTCTATCATCGCTGAACTGTTGCATTTATTATCCTTTCGATTACTGTGTTGCTTGTTTCTTTAATAAAACTTTATTAGTTCTAGTACTCCAGACTCCAACTGAGTGATCCATTTCTGCTGGTTTGGCAACCCAGTTACGGGGTACGTAACACAATCTTTCGGAGTATAGATGCAGATCACCTTTCCCAGCAGCCTGTTGTATGAACGAATCAGAAATAGCGACACCCTATAACGGTGCAACAACAGGTTGTAATATTCCGGATTCAATGCATTTGCAATCATGCGATGTTAATCATCCAACGGCGTCAGCAGTGCGCAGTTTGAAGGTACGTTCAATCGAAACTAATTATTTTCCACCATTCACTGCTACCTTTTAGTCACTCACTTTATTTTCCAACTTCGTACTCCACGGAGGGCTCAGGAAACTTGTTCGTATGAGTTTCCCTCAACGCTGATGAGATTCTGCAGCGGTGTTTTAGGTTCATGGCGCAGAGGTCAGTGCCGCAGTCAGAGGCAAAGCTTCATGGATCGTTAGAACAGTATATGTTGTTTATTCCTCCCAGTCAATGGAAGAAAATCTGTCACTGTCACTGGAAATCTAAACCATTCTACCGCGATTAACAGTATATTTTGTTTATTCTTCCCCGTAGATGGAAGAAAATCTGTCACTGCCACTGGAAATCTAAAATATTCTATAGAGATATTCTGCAGGCTTGCCTGCAGAAGGCAGAGGGTGGTGGTGGAGGGAGTACATTCAGATTGGAGGATTGTGACTAGTGGTGTCCCACAAGGATCTGTTCTGGGACCTCTACTTCCCGTGATTTTTATTAATGACCTGGAATTTGGGGTAGAAAAGTGGGTTGCCAAGTTTGCAGACGACACAAAGGTTGGTGGTGTTGTAGACAGTGTAGAGGATTTGTGAAAGATTGCAGAGAGACATTGATAGGATGCACAAGTGGGCTGAGAAGTGGCAGATGAAGTTCAACCCGGGGAAGTGTGAGGTGGTACACTTTAAAATGACAAACTCCAAGGCAGAGTACAAAGTAAATGGCAGGATACTTGCCAGTGTGGAGGAGCAGAGGGATCTCGGGGTACATGTCCACAGATCCCTGAAAGTTGCCTCGCAGGTGGATAGGGTAGTTAAGAGAGCTTATGAGGTGTTAGCCTTCATAAGTCGAGGGATAGAGTTTAAGAGTCGCGATGTAATGATGCAGCTCTGTCGAACTCCGGTTAGGCCACACTTCGAGTAATGTGTCTAGTTCTGTTCACCTCACTATAGGAAGGATGTGGAAGCATTGGAAAGGATACAGAGGAGATTTACCAGGATGCTGCCTGGTTTAGAAAGTATGCATTATGATCTGAGATTAAGGGAGCTCGGACTTAACTCTTTGGAGAGAAGCAGGATGACAGGAGACATGATAGAGGTGCATAAGATAATAAGAGGAGTAGATAGTGGATAGCCAGCGCCTGTTCCCCAGGGCACAATTGCTCAATTCAAGAGGACATGGCTTTAAGGTAAGGGGTAGGAAGTTCAAGGGGGATATTAGAGGAACGTTTTTTACTCAGAGAGTGGTCGGTGCGTGGAATCCACTGCCTGAGTCAGTGGTGGAGGCAGATACACTAGTGAAGTTTAAGAGACTACTATACAGGTATATGGAGGAATCTAAGTTGGGGGCTTATATGAGAGGCGGGGTTTGTGGGTCGGCACAACATTGTGGGCCGAACGGCCTGTACTCTGCTGTACTATTCTATGTTCTATGTTCTATAATATGAACCAAGAAGTATGGGGGCGTCCAGGTTTGCTGTTCATACTATGAAATGTCGGGTAGAACATTGTTGTTGTTTTTTTTTAATATCAAATTTCATTTTAAAGCGTTATTACTTTGCTCACGGAACGACGGTTCCACTGAGTTTTGCAGAACCGAGTCGAATACACACAATATTGACTGAAAGAGTCGAAGGATGTCTGGGTGACGAGACTATAAAAATATGAGGTATGTGAAGACCTAGGTGATCACGAATTAGGTAAACCGCAAGACTCCCAACAAATATGTGAAGAGCAAGAGGATAGGACGTGAAAGAATATGACCAATCAAGTGCGACAGTGGAAAAGGGAACCGGAGGAGATGGCAGAGGTACTCAATGAATACTTTGCCTCTGTATTCTCTACGGAAGAAGATCTTGACGAGTGTAGGGATGACTTGCAGTGGACTGAAAAGCTTGAGCATGTAGATATTAAGGAATAGGTTGTGCTGGAGTTTCCCACAGAAGGTAAAGTGTGGTTGCAGACAGATCGTATTCTGCATGGAGACCGGTGACCAGTGTATGCCTCACGGATCTGTTCTGGGATTCCTGCTCTTCCTTATTTTTACTGAAGACCTCGATCCGGAAGTGGAGGGATGCGTGAGTCAATTTGCTGATGACACGAAGGTTGGAGGTGTTGTGGATAGTGTGGAGAGCTGTCAGAGTTTACAGCGCGACATTGATAGAATGCATACTGGGCTGGGAAGAGGCAGATGGAGTTGAACCCAGATAAATGCGAGGTAGTTAATTTTGGTCGCCCCTCTACAGCAAGGACGTGGAAACCGTAGAAAGTGTGGAGGGAGCTTTACAGAGATGTTGCCTGGATTGGGGAACATGCCTTGTGAGAATAGGTTAAATGGGCCCGGTCTTTTCTCCTTGGACGGAGGATGAGAGGTGACCTGATAGAGGTGTAGAAGATAATGAGAGACGTTGATCATATTCATAGTCAGAGGCTTTTTTTTTTCCCCAGGGCTCAAATGGCTAACACGAGACGGCCTAGTTTTAAGGTGCTTGGAAGTTGGTACAGAGGAGATGTCAGGGGTATTTTTTTCACGCAATGAGTCGTGAGTGCGTGGAATGGGCTGCCGGCGGCGCTGGTGGAGGCGGAAACAATAGGGTCTTTTAAGTGCCCCCTGGATGGGTACATAGAGCTTAACAAAATAAAGGGTTATGGGTAAGCCTAGGTAGTTTTAAGGTAAAGCTTTCTGGACCGAAGGGCTTGTATTGTGCTGTGCGTTTTCTATGTTTCTGTTGCTATGTTTCTATGTCGGAGCAGAGTTAGACAATTCGGTCAAACGACTTTGTTCAACCATTTCATTGTATACAAACATTGTTCCTTGCCAGCCCAATGTTCTCCGATGAATCAAGAAACTGTCAACTTCTGTCTTAAGTACACAAACAATCTTGACCTTCACAGTGGCTTTTCGGAACGCTTCCCGCAGATTTACCAGTCTCAGCCAAAATAAATTTCTCCTAATCTCAGTTCTAAAATGCAGCTGTGCCGTCTGACTCTGTACTCTTCCACGATATGATATGCCCTCTCCACTGTCAAGGCCTTTAAACATCTGTTAGGTTTTAATTAGGTCAGTCCTTATTCTTCTGAATTCCAGTAGATACAGGCACAAGACAAGTCGCGTGTACTTCATGTGATGAGCAGCTCAGTCCTTGATTGATTTTCGTTAAATCTTTTGAGTTTGCAATGGTTCCATCACTTTCCTCCAAGGATAAGGGGGCCACGGCTGCTCACAATACTCCAAGTGAGGCTTGAATATTAAATCCTTGCTTTTAATTTCTACCACAGGGACTAAACTGTGCACCTGGAAGGGATAAAGTTATGAGGCGCAGCGAGACACGGTTTTTCTTGTTGATGCTTCCTGAACCTCAAACTCTGCTGCCCTGGATAACCAATGTCAACGCCAAAATGCATACACTTCGGCCGAATACGAAGCTGATTGATTCAACCAATAACAAGCGGCAATTGGGTTTTGGAATTCTGCAAAGATACTGGACATGAAATATTTCATTTGCTGAAAAGGAAAGGGGTGTTTCTGGTACCAACAAGTGGTTTGTCTGAGTGAAATAGAAGATGTACGCATGACCATAAATGGTGTACGGCTGCTCTGAGTTGAACGACTTTTTTCACTGCAAGCCGTTTTTGATGAATAGACAGTGTGCTGTAGTTCCATGAGCTTTGTTGTCATCTTGTGGAGATACACGTGGCACTTGTGCATCTCCCCGCCCACACCCCCCCCCCCCCGCCCACCATATTAATCCAATGTATATGGCTCTTTCTTTGGTTAGGATTCAACCTTCTATCGTAACCTAACTCCGTTAATACCTCCGGTTTCCTCTTTCTTCCTCAACTTATAGTTATTCATCCATTGAGAAAACACAGTTTGGCCAGTCTCCACTATTTCATATCCAACGACATATCACTGCAACTAAATTATCAACCTGCGCTGCACTTTCTCGGTATCTATGACACAATGGTCTGCAGGCCGTTATTATATTATTTTGCAGAAACTTGTTACAACTTTATACGGAATAATTTTTATGTACAGCCTCGGCACATTGATTTTCTGCAGTACACGTGTAAGGAAGAAACGCCGTGCCTTATTTTCCAAATGGTTAAATTAAAATAACAGAACTTTCTCAGTACAGGGGAAGCAGTGTACATAGCTTCATGGAGTCTTGCTGAACACCTACGCTCTGTCCGCCAGAGAAAGCAGGATTTCCTAGTGGCCACACATTTTAATTCCACATCCCTTTCCTATTCTAACATCTCTATCTACGGCCTCCTCTACTGTAAAGATAAAGTTATACTCAGATCTCAGGAACAACACCTTATATTCCGTCTGGGTAGCCTCCAACCTGATGGCATGAGCATTGACTTCTCTAACTTCCGCTGATGCCCCACCTCCCCCTCGTACCCTTTCGTTATTTATTTTTATACACACATTCTTTCTCTCACTCTCCTTTTTCTCCCTCTGTCCCTCTGACTATACCACTTGTCCATCCTCTGGGTCCGGCCGCCCCCCCGCCCTTTTCTTTCTCCCCGGGCCTCCTGCCCCATAATCCTCTCATATCCCCTTTGCCAATCACCTGTCCAGCTCTTGGCTCCACCCCTCCCCTTTCTGTCTTCTCCTATCATTTTGGATCTCCCCCTCCCCCTCCCACTTTCATATCTCTTACTAACTGTTCCGTCAGTTAGTACTGAAGAAGGGTCTCGGCCTGAAACGTGGACTGTACCTCTTCCTAGAGATACTGCCTGGCCTGCTGCGCTGACCAGCAACTTCGATGTGTGTTTATTGAATTTCCAGCATCTTCAGAATTCCTGTTCTTCCTGGATATGACGCCGTCTATTTTATACTTTCGTCAAATAGCCAACCTCGTTTACCATAGCAACATGCGAGCTGCTTGGTGCTGTCTCTAACTCAGCAGAAATCCAAAACTTAACCAGTTTTTTTCTCGTTCCTTGAAGTGACAATATAGTCGCATCATCTTTTTTGACATATGCATATTATAAAAGAGATATGAAAACCAGAAACGATGCTGTGAGGGATGCATTCCGCAAACGTGCACAATTCGTTTTAAACACCGGCACATTAAACAAATGAATTATGGACTTAGATCTGTCAATGATATTTGCCTTTTAAATCAAATTTGCTCTTATTATTGACTTCTTACTTTAAAAAGTCCCTCACGGTTCCCCGCAGTGATTGCACAGAAATGACTCCACAATTTACGATGAAAGGAATATAGCAATGCACACAAAACGTTGAAGCAAGTAAACAGGCCATGCAGCATGAAGAAATAGATATTGAAAGCTATGCAATTTTGAGAGTATACTTCATGAATGTGTTGGAACGTTTTGGTTTCAACACAGAAGAAAATCTTTCAATTTCCAAGGGAGGTACTAACAAGGCAGAAGGGACAGAGACCAGTTGCAGAGGTCGTGCTACTTCTACCGAGAGACTGATGGAGAGAATAAAGTTCAATACCATGTTCATAGTGACCTCACAATGGACAGACGGGGAGTGTGTTTCTCTTGAGGCAGATGCTTAGCTTTGTTCGGTTTCTGCTTTAAATAATTTGTTTGTAACTCTTTTCTAGTTAAAGTTAAAGATAAAATTCAATGACAATGGTATCTCGCGGCATGTGCTGGCGGCACCTCCAGCTTCGCTGCGTCTTGGGGGTAACTTCCTGTTCGGAGAAGGTGAAAAGTTGGGGCCGTGCGTGCAGCATCAACGCAAAGATGTTTTCAATTTATTCGAAGAAAACTTCCAATACTGGCAACACTAAATATAAAAGGAAATAGGCCAATTCAATATCATGAAAAACATTGAATTGAATATGTATTTAATCCAATCAAACACAATCACACACCATAGTCTTAAAGAGACACAATATAATTGGAATTGTATGTACGCCATCGAAAATATAAAACAGTTAATAAAGTTGTGTGATATTAATATATTATGAAACACAGGGATTAACGCCGTAATCTCATTTTTGAAAGACAATGAAGTTCATGACGCTTGCAATTAAGTGTTCTGGGCTTGATGTCGCATTATATAGACTTCTCCTTTCCGACCGAAAGAGGTTTCTGGAGCAGAATAGAACCACAGAAACGACATGTTTTCCAGCCTAAGAACAACTAACACAATCTATTTTAAAAGATGCAAATCAGTACTCTGTTGTATCAAACTGATCTTCACTGCAATTATGTTGAACTGAGTATTCATTAAAATAAATTATGCATTCATCAAAGGTTCTAAGTTGGACGCCGAAGCAGAAAGCCACGCAAGAGACATGCTAACCTTGTTTTGCACTTTTACTTTGCCATTGCATAGCGCTGCCTTCCAGCGCTACTGATGCTGTATAAAACTGTACCGAGTATTAGCTGCTCTGAATTCACTGGTGAACACGGAGAATTTGGTAATAGACTGCCACTCTGTCAACTTAAACGGACTGTTTCATCCAATGCTTTGAAGTGGGTTTCAAGTGGGAATCTTCTGTGATTTTTGTTTTCAATCATACTGCCGTGCATGAAGAGTTTGCTGATAAACGATGGGGGTACGACTTGTGAGCACAGTGGGTGCATTTTTTGTAAAGGATAGCATTGTTAATAAGAAAGTTGGTTCCGCTAACAACAGTTAACATTGTTCTCAGAGAATTACTGTATTTACAAAAGAGTAGTTCGTTCTCAAAACAACCCATTCGTTACCTTCCAGCTCTTTCCTCACGTGATCTCTAAGAAGCCGAGATGCAGTAAAGAACACTTATGTCGCGTTAGTTTTATTCCAGCACAAGATATAAAATCAGGGAAGACACGTAGCTGCAAAAGTAGGGCACTCGCCTTTAATAACGCAGTAAGGTTTACTCCAGCCCCTGTGTTCTTTAGCGCCCATTAAAAATATCCGGCTGCGCAGATTAATGAAGACTCTGTTCCGAACAAAGGACTATGTTAGGATAGTGTTCTGGTGGTATGGATCTATCAAAGTTGCCAGGGCAAAGAGAAGTACCTGCTCATCGACCAGATCAGAACATATACAAGAAATAGGAGCAGCAGTAAGCCACCTGGCCCATCAAGCCTGCCCCACTATTCAATAAGATCATGGCCTTGGACTCATCTCCACCTACTCGTTTCCACCCATAGCCCTTAGTTCTCCTACTACGCAGAAAAAAAAAAAGATCCAACTTTGCCTTAGTTATATTTACTCAGCCAGTCTCCAGTGCTTCATTGGGCGAAGAATTCCACAAAACCTCCACGCTTTGGGAAAAGCAGTATCTCCTCATCATGGTACTAAATATGCTCCCGCGATGCTTGAGGCTATGATCCTAGCTCTAGTCACACATACTAGTGGAAATAACATTCCTCACTCTCTTTCGTCTGTCTCTTTCATAATGTTATATATTTTCGTAACATCTCCTTTCATTCTGCTGTATTCCAACATGCACAGGCACAGACCACTATATTTTTCTTCAAATTCTAAGCATCACCTCTGTAGAAACAGCCTAGCGTCTTTTTGATTGGCTGCTGCACCAGAAAACTAACCCATTTGCGATTCATGCACAAGCACTCCCGTTCTTCTGCACAACCGCATGCTGCATGATTTTTAACTTAAAAAAAAAATCTGCACTTCCAATTTACTTCAAATGTAAATAACTTTGTATTTACCAACATTGAGCCCTATCTGCCGGACCCTTGCCCATGCATTAAACCTATCTACATTTCGTGGAAGACTCTTCGTGTCTCTTGCACAATTTGCTTTTCGACTCAATTTAGTGCCATCAGCAACCTTAGAATCACTATAGTCGGTCCTTTTTTTCCCAGATTGATAATGCATATCATGAAGAGTTGCGGGCCCAGCACCAATCCCTGCGACACACCAGTTACCATTGATTTCCAACCAGAGTATAACCCAAGAATCCAACATGCTTTCTATTAGTTAACCACTCCACTTTCTGTGTTCATACATTATCCTGCCTCTATGCACCCTTACTTATGGATGCGTCTTTATGTGGCACCTATCAGGCCGTTTTCTGGAAATCCAAGAAAATAACGTCCACCTTTTCCCTTCTATCCACCACGCTCCTCATATCTTCAATAATCCCCAATAAGTTTGTCGAAAAGAATCTGCATTTGTTGGATCATTGCCGCGTCTGTCTGATGGATCTGCTTATTTCCGCATCTCCATTTCTTCAATGATAGCTCAAGCATTTTTCAGAAGCACCGATGTGTTTTGATAGCTGCTATGAAGCCATCAGAACTGGTGTTTGATTGTAGTATGAGCAGCTGTTGGATATCCCAAGTCGTGTGAGCAGTGACACAACGGATACAAAACTGGAAGACTACTGATTTTGGCTATTGTCACCTGTCTTGTCAAGACACTACCCAGAAGTACAACATAACAAACTCGTTATTTTAAAAAAAACAAGAACAATCAGGGAAGAAATCATGACCGCCCGCATCAGACGAAACGACACATTGTGATGTTAATGATGGTCATGTTAATTCAGCTGTCTGTTTATCTCAACGTTAGTCACAGTAATAGTCATATTTTATTGATCCCGGGGAAATTTGGTTTTCGTTACAGTTGCACCATAAATAATTAAATAGTAATAAAATCATAAATAGTTAAATAATAATATGTAAATTATGCCAATACATACTGGCTCACGGTGTCTGACCCTCTAAGGGATGAACTGTAAAGTTTGATGGCCACAAGCAGGATAGACTTCCTATGACGGTCTGTGTTACATCTCGGTGGAATGAATCTCTGGCTGAATGTACTTCTGTGCCCAACCAGTATATTATGTACTGGATGGGAGACATTGTCCAAGATTACATGCAATTTGGACATCATCCTCTTTTCAGACACCACCGTCAGAGAGTCCAGTTTCATCCCCACAACATCATTAGCCTTACGAATGAGTTTGTTGATTCTGTTGGTGTCTGCTACCCTCAGCCTGCTGCCCCAGCACACACCAGCAAACATGATCGACCTGGCCAACACAGACTCGTTGAACATCCTTAGCATTATCCGGCAGATGTTAAAGGACCTCAGTCTCCTTAGGAAATAGAGACGGCTCTAACCCTTCTGTAGACATCCTCAGTGTTCTTTGACTAGTCCAGTTTATTGTTAATTCGTATCCCCAGGTATTTATAATCCTCCACCTTGTTCACACTGACCCCCAGGATGGAAACAGGGGTCACCGGTACCTTAGCTCTCCTCAGGTCTACCACCAGCTCCATAGACTTTTCTTTTCACATTAAGCTGCAGATAATTCTGCTCTCACCATGTCACAAGTTTCCTACCGGAGCTCTGTACTCGGCCTCATTACCATCTCTGCTGAAGATACACATCGGCAGAGTATAGCTGGATTTCACAATGTTTGTTTCTCGTAAACGATACTGTGTTTTCACGTGTGCCATGTGGACATGTTTGTCCTATAGAGCAATTATGTCCTGCATTTCGGTATAAATTTATGAGACTCGGTAACATCTGTGTCAAGGAAAACAGTGTCATCTCTGTTACGTACCCCGTAACTGGGTTGCCAAACCAGCAGAAATGGATCACTCAGTTGGAGTCTGGAGTACTAGAACTAAGAAAGTTTTATTAAAGAAACAAGCAACACAGTAATCGAAAGGATAATAAATGCAACAATTCAACAATGATAACCACACATGTGCACAGAATTAAGATAACAGCATCAATCAAGCTCTATCGTTGTCTAGGGGTAAATGACCAATTTCAAAATGACTCAAAGTTCAGTCCAGTTTGTAGTTCAGTTCGCAGTAATCGTTGCCATGGCGATGGACTAGGTGGGGGAAGAGCGACAGAATAGGAACAACTGATCATTCAGAACACTGCTTCACTCACAGACCAGCGGGATGGCTCACAAACAGCTTTTGGGCAGGTCCTTGGTGATGTCACCTGAGGTCACCGACTGTGACCCCTCCTCCAGATGCGGTCGATCCTCTGCAGTGAACCCGGCACCCAGGCAAGGGCGGACACACACCGGGTTCCCGCTGATCGTACCTTCCCACCCTGGTCGTTGTCTGATACTTCTCACCCACTCGTGAGAAGCGTACCGCTTCCAGGGTCTCGTTACCTCGGGTGGCGTGTGTGTCTGTCTCAGCGAACCTGTCCCTTTTTATCCCCCTGCTGGGGTATCGCCTGTCCATCACTTCAAACAGTTCAGGGCTCAAAGGGGGGAGCCGCTCCAGACAGCTCTTCCTCCCACATCCCTTCATTACACATCTCCAGACGCTGCTCCATTGTTCCTTATCTCTCCTTCCCCTGAGGGCAGGTGGCAGACCAACTGCTGATGCCACTGATGCTAGCCCAGGCCAGCAAACATCTTAATTTTATGTGTATTCTCGTAACACTTCCCCCCTTTAAGGATTTTTACCGGGAGGTAAAAATTACAAACATGACTACATTATCTGATACATACACAATATACATCTTTAACAGTTATTTAGCTAATACAGAGAATTTGAAATTGTCAACACCTTGACAGACAGTCATCACATTTTCTGTTCCTTTTACACGTGTTATTAATAATCCCTTAGACCAGGCTCCAACTCAGCAAACTTCATAGTGGCCAAAAACACTGATGAATTGCGACCAATGTAACCTCTCATTTGGTTTTGTCCCGGACCACAACAACAAGGGTCGTCCCATTCCGACTCAATTTTCCCTCGCAAGGGCTTAGTAGGAGGGGGACGGGTATTGACCGCAGAGTTATTGCAAAACTTCCTGCAGTACCCCACCATCTCCAAGAGCCTTCTGAGGGCCCTCTTGTCTGTCGGGGTTGGGAGGTCAGCGATAGCCTGCACTGTAGCTTGCATCACTGCCAGCTGCCCCTGTGTCACCACAATTCCCAGGTAAGTGACTCTCGTGTGGCCAAATTCATTTTTTTCAAGGTTCACTATCAAACTGGCTTCAGACAGCCGTGTTAAATTGCCAATACACACTTCTGTGTTCATCAGCCCTTTAGTCACTGAATTACTCGAAAAATATGGGTGTTGTTTGCTTGGCTGCCCTATTGTAACAGACATAACCCAACGTCCCAGTTCTTTGCATTTCCTCGGGACAATCAAACACATGGGTGCGAGTCGTTTAATTACTCCTTCGGGGATTAAGGGAGAGACCTTATCAGTAGACCTGGCCAAAACAATAGCCTTCTCCCATCTGACCGATCCCATCCTAATCTTTTCAAAATGGTTTTTTCCTCTTATCAAGGGGCCCCTAGCTTCATTGATTTCCACGCTAACACCGACTAGGTTTGTTAGCATATCAAAAGCCGGTGACCGTCTCAGTTCGCGTCGGTCATGATCAATAACATTCTTCCCCCTGGGCAGCCGGTAAATCTCTTTCATGATTCCACCAACTGTTTCCTCCAGCACCGCAAAATGTCCACCGGGGGGTACCTCGTGGGCCATGTTAAAAACCTCATCCCCATAACTCTTTTGCACCACCCCCCACTCCTCATCTGCGGATGCTGTACTTGATTTCCCTTTCTTCCTTAGCACTTCCTCATCCGCACAATAGCCTACTAGTTCCCTTGTCAAGGCTGTGTCAGAGAGAGCTGTCTCGGCCAAAACCATCAGCCCCTCGTCTCGCTCCTGCGTCTGCACAAATTCTTTCCTGGCTACTGCTACGTCCGTCCCAGCTCCCTCACTACCTCTTATCTCACTACACCCTGTCTCATACAAGGTTGGCAGAAATGTTTCAGCCAAATTCACCATCGCGGGCGGGGCCTCCATGCTGGCAGGCTGACCCGTCAATCTCACGACTGGGAACACGATTCCTCCGGCGATGTCATTACCGAGCAAGACTTCCACGTCTTTCATCGGTAATTCGGACCTCACCCCGATCGTGACTAGTCCAGAGACCAGGTTGCTCTGTAAATGTATCTGGTGCAAAGGGACTGACTCTGTCCCTTCCCCAACACCTTTGACCTCTACCTCCCCAGTCTGGGTCTCTGAGCTAAACTCTAATACACTCTTCAGTATTAGTGACTGACACGCTCCCGTGTCTCTCCAGATCCGCACTGGAACTGGTTTTAACCTCTTTTTCACTGACACCAGTCCGGCCGAGATAAACCTCTCGCGCCCTTCCTGGACTTTTTCAGACCTGTCCTTCCCTAGCGGTTCGCTTAACAGCTCAATACAGCCATTCAAAATTTCCGCTTTTCCTTTCCCCGTCTCCTTCCTTGGGGCAAAGCACCTGGACGCAAAGTGTCCGACTTTCCCACAATTATAACAGACGACCCCAGGAGACTTCCTACCAGGCTGCTCCCGGTCTACCTTATCCTTTTCACTAGTCCCCGGCTTACTTTCTGACTTTTCCGGCGGACTCTCCCCGCCGTCCTGACTACCCTTCTGGTAGCCTTTACTCGGGGCAACCTTCATTTTATGCGTCAACGCATACTCATCCGCTAACTTAGCAGTTGCGGCTAACGTGGCTGCCTCTTTCTCATCGAGGTAGGGTCTCATACCCTCAGGGACACAACCTTTAAACTGCTCAATCAGAACCAGTTGCAGCAGTCTGTCATAATCCCCCTCTACCCCTTTCGAGGCGCACCAACGCTCAAAATATGTTTGCATCTCACGAGCAAACTCCAAATACGTGCGGTTCCACCGCTTCCTCGCATTCCGGAACCTCTGCCGGTATGCCTCCGGGACCAACTCATAAATCCTGAGGATGGCCTCCTTCACCACCTCATACTTCTGGGCATCTTCCGCGGATAAGGCGGAGTAAGCTTGTTGGGCCTTCCCTTTCAGTACACTCTGAAGTAAGACAACCCACTTATCCCTCGGCCATTCCTGACTTATAGCTACTTTTTCGAAGTGGAGAAAGTACCGATCCACATCGGTATCGTCAACTGGGGGAACCAGCCTAACCTCCTGGGTCGCCCGGAACCCTCCACCTTGGTTCGGCACGAGCCCCTGCTCGGCCCTTATCTTTAACTTCTCCAGCTCAAATTCCCTTTCCCTCTGTTTCTCCTCTCTCTCCAACTGTCTGTCCCTCTCTCTCTCTTCTCTCTCCAACTGTCTGTCCCTCTCCTGCCTTTCTAACTCTCTCTCTTTCTCCTGCCTTTCTAACTCTCTCTCTTTCTCCTGCCTTTCTAACTCTCTCTCTTTCTCCTGCCTTTCTAACTGCCGTACCCGGAACTCGTGCTCGAGTCTCAGTTTTTCAAGCTGTACCTGTACCGCGTCTCCAGCAGGTTTTTCAATAGACACCTCCCCCAGCTCACCTTGGGGAAACACACCTTTAGATACATAGTGCTCTACAATAGCTCTGTGTATCTCCTCTCTCCTCATTGTCGACTTCACCTAAGCAAGATTCACCCGTTTGGCCACAGCTATCAATTCCGATTTCCTGGCATCCTCTAATGCCTCCAAGGTCGGCGCCTTTATAAATTCCTCAACCTCCATTTCTGCTGTTTGTCTTTTCTTTCTTTCGGGAATTTTAACCCAATCAATATACTCCGTCCCAAATTTAGCGTTCAAAATCGCGGACGAGAACCCCACTTATGTTACGTACCCCGTAACTGGGTTGCCAAACCAGCAGAAATGGATCACTCAGTTGGAGTCTGGAGTACTAGAACTAAGAAAGTTTTATTAAAGAAACAAGCAACACAGTAATCGAAAGGATAATAAATGCAACAATTCAACAATGATAACCACACATGTGCACAGAATTAAGATAACAGCATCAATCAAGCTCTATCGTTGTCTAGGGGTAAATGACCAATTTCAAAATGACTCAAAGTTCAGTCCAGTTTGTAGTTCAGTTCGCAGTAATCGTTGCCATGGCGATGGACAAGGTGGGGGAAGAGAGACAGAATAGGAACAACTGATCATTCAGAACACTGCTTCACTCACAGACCAGCGGGATGGCTCACAAACAGCTTTTGGGCAGGTCCTTGGTGATGTCATCTGAGGTCACCGACTGTGACCCCTCCTCCAGATGCGGTCGATCCTCTGCAGTGAACCCGGCACCCAGGCAAGGGCGGACACACACCGGGTTCCCGCTGATCGTACCTTCCCACCCTGGTCGTTGTCTGATACTTCTCACCCACTCGTGAGAAGCGTACCGCTTCCAGGGTCTCGTTACCTCGGGTGGCGTGTGTGTCTGTCTTAGCGAACCTGTCCCTTTTTATCCCCCTGCTGGGGTATCGCCTGTCCATCACTTCAAACAGTCCAGGGCTCAAAGGGGGGAGCCGCTCCAGACAGCTCTTCCTCCCACATCCCTTCATTACACATCTCCAGACGCTGCTCCATTGTTCCTTATCTCTCCTTCCCCTGAGGGCAGGTGGCAGACCAACTGCTGATGCCACTGATGCTAGCCCAGGCCAGCAAACATCTTAATTTTATGTGTATTCTCGTAACATCTCTAACACAATAGCCCGGACGCTTTTCTAGAGGTGCTACTTGACCTGAAAACATCTTCCGTGACATTACTTCTCTTATTACAGACAGAAATGACGTGGAATGTGCATAAAATAGGAAAGAAAGATAAAACAATGATGATCTTGATTGACCAATTACCGGTCAACGTGCAACCAAAACAACCAATCACTTCGCTTCTCTCCCTGTCTGTCTCTCTCTTTCTCGAAGAAGCAAGCATGAGTATCTGATGGATGGTATACTTCGATCTCATTTCTGTTAATCAGTCAGAACAGCAACATCAACACATCCCACCGTTGCTTGTCGTACTTGACATAGCAGACAACATGTGGGCAATCCGATTTTGGGCACTAATACTTATGCCTGCACTACCCGGTATGTTCAGTTTATAATATTCGTGCGCTTCCTCTGGGATATCCCTCCCTTGGGAAATGTTCATACGTTTCTTATTTTCTTCCAGGCGAGAGTGCTGAATATTTGGTAATCCAGGATCCGGCAGTAATTGCGGTTCAGGAAGGTGAAAGCGTGCTGTTGAACTGCAGCTACCCTGCAACAGATGCCAGCACGCTGTTCTGGTACATGCAATATCCTGGGCAATCTCTGAGATATTTATTGAAGAGATACGCAACAGGGAATGGTGGAGGGAGTTCCCCTGATTGCCCAGACAGGTTTTCGGCTGCAATAGACAAAGGAAGTGCGACGGTTCCTTTCAGAATATCTGCTGCTCGTATCTCTGACTCCGCCGTATTTTTCTGTGCCATGATGCCCACGTTACTGCCGAGCTATAGAACGCCACTACAAAAACCGTTTGTAAAATTTACAATTTGCAGACTTCAGGGGGCAGCATACAGATAATGTTGGCTCTGCGGCACATTTTGCAGGATGATACAGACTGAAACAATCACCTCAGTGGAAATTCATCGTGTGTTTACGGTAAGACATTGCAGCATCTCGAGCTGCTTACCTGATTGTGTAGAAGCCCTGGACAATATTTTAATTGATTAAAATGCGTTTCACTTGAGTGATGAAGTTATAGCGATACCATACCCTACAGTGGGAGTTTACATTTTGTCTTCTAATGTTTACGCACATGCTACAGTCACAATTCGAATAACTGGCTAACAGAATTGTCACGATATTTAGCCATAGCTCCCAGTTCCTCTGAACGGCGAAGTTTCCATAGTCTTGGGAGCACATTTCGGAAATAGAGACATTTCTCTCAGTCACTGTTGCAACTCTTGTCTGATGCTTTCGTTTGCCTCAATGCCTTTCTTTTTCGCTCTCATGAATGGTTCACAAAAAGTCAATTCCCTATGTGCAATGACGGCATTAATGGATCCATTGCGCCGTTTAGCTCTGCTGTTTTAACTTATTGTGTGCACCAATATATCCTCGCTTATGAAGTCTGACAAAGAACACTATTGTTAACTATCTTAGGATGAAACTATTTGGTCCTCCATTCAAGGAAGGGAGCTCAGAAATAATACTTAAATACAAACGAATATGTCAGTGCAGTTCCAGCAGCGAAGTCCGCTGATGCATGTTTTGCATCTCCGAACAGTCCATACCAATCTGGAGGAAATTTGGCCCATGAGATTTCACATTATTGTATTTAACCTATGCATTTTCAGCAAAATTGGATTTGTTTCCCTCGAAGAGGAGAAGGTGCAAACGGAATTGAGAAATTTGCACAATCTGTTTGAGGCTGCTGAAACTTCTATCATTTTAATATTGGTTATGCTTAACCTTCCCAACCAGACTACGGAAATATTTGAGCGGCTGGAACAACTTATTTCGGAAATTCTTTCGTTCAGAGCATAAATATACTGTTTCTGCACGAACTCAGTTTCTTGCAAAATAAACCCCTTCCCTTCAAATACGGGAAATGGCTAAACACATATCTTCTCCTATTCCTTATTATTTTGATATAACCACATTTCGGTACCAGTGATGCCCAAAATAAATGAATCTGCTGGACATTGCAATGATTAAATTAAAGACTGCCCGTGTTTCCACTTTTTCGGAATCTTTGTCATTGCCATGAAGCTCCTGAGGATCAGATTCGCTACTACAATGGATCTTGATGTTGGCAAAAAAAAAAAAAACAGGAAGATTAGACAGCACAAAACCATGAAGATTAGTTGTAGTTGAATCCAAAGACAATACAGCATGAAGACGCTGCGTCAGATCATCGTGATTTAGCCTCTACAAACACACTGAATGCGACACATATACTGAAAATAAGACATGCTAACTGATACTCCTCATACAATGAACATTGAGTCCCGCGGGTCCATCGAACGGAAGGTTCAATGGGTACTGTTTCCACAATGCAGTGTATCATGAATATTGCGTATAATTCTTGGAACAGCCTACAATAGTACAGCAATATTTTAAAATATCTTCAATTGACGATGTTTCCTCATAAACAACGGTTTAAAAATATGGACGCTAAGGAAACTACGAGGAACAGTGTTTTGCCAAAATCAAAAAAAAGAAAAACTGCCGAAATATTTTGTAATAGGTTTAAAAGCGGAGATTGTACTCGAAAGACCCTTCATCTTCTGCACAGATTTTATTCTATTTGCATCTGTCTGCACTATTAACAAAATCCCCTTTACTGTAAACAGCTTGTGAACAACAATCTTATTTTGTAATAAATTAAGGTAATGGAGATTTTATGAAAATTAATAACATCAGAGATCGGATTCCTTCGGCCACAGTCGCAGCCTGCCCAGTTACTCTCGGATATACTGATCTGACAGTGACACAACCGAGACGTCCAGCGGTTCAGGCAGCGTCTATGAAAATGAATAAAGTTTTGACGCTTCGGACTGAGATGCTGTATCACGGATAGGAAGGAAGCGGAAGGAAACCCAGAATAACATGATGGGGGACTGGGACAATTACAAGTTGGAGGGTAAAAGGAGAAGCCAGGTGACGGGCAAAGTTCCCTGATAGGGAACGGAATGTGAAGTGATAATATGGGAAAGGATAGATGGAACATATATATGGCTGTAAAAGAAGAAATCTGATCGTTGAGAAGAGAGCATCATTGTAAAATGGTAAGGAGGTGTATGAGACGGATATGGTAGGCAGAAGGCGTAAGAAGCGAGACAGAATGCGAACTGAAAAACGAGAGAAGGAGTGGAAAACAAATATTGGACGTTGAGGAAAATGATATCTATTGCTTCCCGTTTGAAGATACACGAACGGAACAGAAGGAATTGGACACATTTTGGTGAATAATATAAGGAAATGTTACTCCCAACATCGGCCAAAGTAGCAGAGGAGGCTTGTTAGCTTTTAGTTCCCTCTGGTATAATGTATGAACGAGAAATCTTCAAATTTGTACACGAATAACTCCAACAGTTTTGAACAGTAAATAACCTTCCGAAGCATGGACAAAACAAACGATTTACTTTCCGAAATATTAAGAAACTTGAAGCATTATGTCAAAGAGTGTGTGTGTTCTTTTTTTTTTCTTTGCATTCCAGTTCACTATGTTACAGTCATTAAACATCCAGCTCCATTTATTCTGATGAAAGGCGATTAGAGACTTCAAAATCTCTTCTTAGCATTCAACTCGTCCCTTTTGGAGAACGAGAAGGAGGTCGAATCGTTCGGACAGAGATGGTGGTCAGTATCCGGTGTCGGAGAGCTGATCAGAGCTCGAATTTTCTGATGACTCAGAATCGGTTTCTGGTCGGCATGGCTGGGAGAGTTCTTCTTCATTCTCACGTCTGCGTGAGATGTGAGACATTTGAGACACTTTGAACATTGTTGTGCTCATGGACTTCTTTATCAAGTTATGGTATTGTTACACTGTTTGTAATTACATGTTATAGTTATGCGGTTTTGTCAGTTTTTTCAGTCTTGGTTTGTCCTGTGTTTTGTGATATCACACCGGAGGAAATAATGTATCATTTCTTAATGCACGCATTACTAAATGACAATAAAGGAGGACTACGTGTCTTCATAATAAAAAAAAAAGACTACGTGGCTTCATAATCATTTACGCTTGTTTTGTATGCATCGTCGAAAAACATAGATATATCTGTCATGGTGTGGTCCGTGAAGAACGATTTCCGGTTCACGGTCCGGTCCATCGATCCTTGTTCCGGGTTAGGGTTAGGGCTCCCTTGTTCTGTTGAGTGCCTCGATTGAAGCACCTGATTCTCATTCTGGGCTATTTCTTCGTATTCAGTGTACTGTGTATAGAAAGAGCCCAGACCCTTGGTCCTGTTCCTAACGAGGGTGTTCTGGCTCTGTGTGCTGTGTACAAGTCCAGCCGTACGACCTGCTCCCACGGAGGAGTCCTGGCTCTGTGTTCCGTGCATCCCGTTTTCAAGACCAAGGCTCCGTGTTTCCCGTGCTAAACACCAAGGCTTCGAGGTTCCTCGGTACCAAGTCCAAGGCTGCGAGGTTGCTGTCTTCCAAGGCCAAGTCAAGGAAGGCTTCGTCTACACTATCTGTCCATGTGCCTCCCCCAGCCTTGTGCTAGAGTTTCCTCGTCCTGTCTAGGAGTCTCTTGTCCTGTCCAAGACAAGTCCATGCGCCTTGTCCTGTCTAAGCCCCGTCCAAGCACCTCGTCCTGTGATGCTGTACCTCGTCCAATCCATGTCCTAGTCCTGCATTCTAATCTCGTCCAGGGCCTGTGTCAATTTCGAGCGTCCTTTCTTCAGCACGTACCTTGCTTTCTTGTCAAACCTACTCTTGTTCCTAGGACATTAGTGCCCGTGTCTTGCAACAGGGTCCGTTCCCAGTGCGCCCTTAGGACAGAACAGTCCAGCCATGCATGGACCCAGCGACACCGACGCTGTCGTTTTACTCTCGCCATTCTGGGCTCCCTTATGTTTAATTCTCCCCCTCCCGCCCGAATCGTCCTGAGTATAGGGAAGTTTTTTTGGTCGCCAGCAGGCTCCCATTCTGGTTCATGGTCTATCGATCCTTGTTCCGAGTTATCCTGTTTTATCCCTTGTTCTATTCAGTGCCTCAATTGAGGAATGCGATTCTCATTTTGGGCTGGCTGCTTATATTGTCCCTGGATAAAGCTTCATTGCTGCACTGTTTCCTTCCCACCCCTTCCTTCTTCAGCCTTACCTGCCACCTTCTCCTGACGCTGAGGCTGCAACCTTCGCCTGAAGACTAGCCCGAAGCCTTCCTTGCAACCTCGCCTGTAACGCCGTCAAGTTCATCGCCGGAGCAAGACCTGGGCTTGCTCTGTCAAGATATGGATTAGTCCGTCTTTGTTTGGAATTGTCTCTATGTGTCCTCGCCTTCGCTAGCACGGTCCGGCCTATCGCCGCTACCTTGTGTTGGGAACCGTCTCTTTGTGCCCTCGTCTTTGCTAGGCATGTGCGGCCGTTTGTCGCTAACTTGTGTTGGGAACCGTCTCTTTGTGTCCTCGCCTCCGCTGCATAGGTCCGGCCGTTTACCGCTAGGCTGAGTGGCGAACTTTCAATTCGTGTTCACAATACTGTGTATAGAAAGAGGCCTAGCCTTTGTCCTGACTCTTTATGTTGTTGTACGACTCCCGGTCCTACGTCCTGCTCCCACGGAGGGGTCCCAGCTCTGTGGTCCGTGTTTCCCGTGCTCAAGTCCAAGGCTCCGTGTTTCCCGTGCTTAAGACCAGGAATCCGAGGTTCCTGAGTTCCAAGTCCAAGGCTCCGAGTTCCCTGACTTCCAAGTCCGAGGTTCCAAGGTTCCCGTCTTCCAAGACTATTTCAGGGCTTCGTGTTCTCGTCCTGTCCATGTGCCTCGCACAGCCCAGTAGTACATCGCACAGACTTGTGCTGGAGATCCCTTGTCCGGTGCTGGAGTTCCCTCCTCCTGTCGAGGTGTTTCTTGCCATGTCCGAGCCACGTCTAAGCACCTCGCCCTATGCTGGTGTATCTCATCCTGTCCTGTAGTCCAGCCACGTCCAGTCCTGTAACCTAGCCACGTGCAGTCCTGTAGCCACGTCTTGTCGTCGCCGATATTCGGGACTGAGCCCGAGTCAAGAACCAGATTCCGCGTCCCTATCCAGTCTCTGGCTCTGTCCTAGCCCAGGCTCCTTCTTCTTAGATCCTTGTTCGGGTTCAGTGTTTTTTGTCCATGTCCTTGTCTATTCACTGCATCCTTGTTTCGTCCAAGACCTCTGTCAATCTCCAGCCTCCTTTCTTCCCCACTTTCCTTGATTGCTTATTAAACCTAGTCCTATTCCTAGTACTTCAGTGTCTATGTCTTGCATTTGGGTCCGCTGGCATCTCCCCCCTATGACATTATGCGCTGCAGATATATGCCGCGGCAACCGTACCTTTATTAACAGAATTCCCGCAGAAACACTAGGTAGCTTCTTAGAAATAATGCAATAAGGACCAACTAAATGCCAATAGCAATCTTATGTCTCACACATCCATGTTCCCTCTGCCTTGTGGATCGGAAGTAACCCCGGGTGTTGTAGGATTTCATAGGATTTCAAGGCAACAGAATTTAAAATAATGTGTTACTGCACCGGAGAAAAGTAATATCACCAGAATCACTGCATCCACTTCAGTTATTAAGGTATGCTTTGAGCGAAATATCTTACACATGATCATGGAGGCCGACACAATAAGAGAAGACATAGATACAGAAATCTGCCCGTAAACGGCCAGTGACATTATGAATGAAATAAATCACCCAGCTTGTGAACGACTCGACGCACCCCTATCAGAATGGAGATGAGATGGTCTCCAAATCGGGATCGCCACCTCGAAGTACTTCGCCATTATGAATGAGGCTGGAGAAAAGAGCTAGAGCTCAATAAGGAGAGAGAAAGAGAGAGAAAGGTTCAGTGTTAGGACGAAAGTTACGTAAGAATGTCATCGCACACATTTGTCTTGCCGTGTTAATGCATATTTCTCAAAAGGAATGCGAGAGCACAGGATATACATCTCACTGCGACATTGGAAAGACGGTGCGGTTACACCATTGCTGAATCTTCACGGAAGAAGGCGAAGGAAATTTAAACAGTTAGTCTTGGTGGTGCGAAACCGCAATCTGAAAAGGAGTATAAATATATATGCAGCTGCACGGCTCAGAGCATGGATTCTACAATAAGTGAATTTTTGTACGAGCATTTAACTGGAATACATCACTGTGCGGCGAGCGCGCAGTAATAAACTGCAGAGTCGCTCATTTGCAGCTTTGAGATAGCGATATTAAATAATCTTCTTCCCTCGTCCAGAGAGATGCTGAAACGTGCTTTGGCAAAATCGGCTATGTCTTCGTTTCCACCAGAATATTTGTACAGTATGTACTCAAGACTTTGTTCTGGCTTTTGTCGGTACCCATATAAATAATAGTAGCTGAATGTAGTATCATAGGTGCAATTCAATGTCACAGACTCCTCTTCTGTCTTCAATGCCCGTGACGATTTCTGAGAGACGGAGTCTCCAAGACTCGTATCTAAAATATAATGTCAAAAATGAAATGTTACATTGTCGTGTTATTTTTAGTCCAGAATTCAGCGTCGAGAAGGCTTATGAGATGTTAGGTGCGTACAAACCTGTTAACAATGCTCCACACACAATCCAGATGACGAACCACCACATCTTATTCATAAAAGATGCGTTAAGTGATTTTCACCTCAACGAATTTTCGCTAGTCGTCAAGAAGTTCCAATTCTGCTGTTTAAGTGAAGGTGCATTTAATATAATGGGCAAAAAATTAAAACACCCAATCGGAATGCGGCCCATTGACACAAGCTCCGCCTATTGCTCCCGATGCGGCAAGGGCCATGTACCTCACGGAAAAAGCGTCACGGTCTTTTTTATACCACGAAAACCTGCCGTGAACAGAGGGTAAGAAGAAGACAGGCTAACTCGTTACATGCAGAAAAAAAGATTTTATTGAGAAGATTCAGAGAGAATAAATGATTAGGGGACGGAGTAATGTATACAGAATGTCTGTGTGCGTCGGTCTGCGTATGTTTCTGTGCGTCTGTATGTGGCAGAGACAGAGGCAGACAGAGAGAGAGAGAGAGAGAGAGAGAGAGACTGATAGATATTCTGAAATTCTGAATATATGTGTGGAATGCAAGAGAAAGACGACAGAATATTTTGATGATGAAAAACACCATATGATAATTTTATACTGGTTAGAAGCAGGCAGAGAAGGAGAAAGATAAAACTAGATTATCGAAGAAGTAACATTTGACTCAAGAGAGTTCCTACACCACTTTACCAACGTCGCATCAGATAATATAATCCCTTGCTTCATCATGAGGGCGACTTCGTCAAGATGAGATGTTTCAGAATATGTAACGAAGTTTGCTTATCTCTGTTGACCCGTCCCGGACATAGACAGCCCTCTGACGACATAGACACGCAGCTCTAGAAATGACATTTTCCGTGGTACAGTCGATCGACATGCCAAAGAGGTGTATGGTGGACATTCTAAAAGTGAGCTTCTTGCCGAATTTTAGAAAAAAAAAACACCGATAAGTACAAGGATGAATCTCAGACGGAGGTCGGTTCCTGAGACATATAAACTAGAGGAAGCATCTCGCGGCGTTCCGAAGTGACAAACAATGCTAAAATAAATTGAGCGGGTCACTGAGCGACTGCAGTTCTGTACGATAGAGCTATTGGCCCGTATTATAATGCATAATT
Source organism: Mobula hypostoma (assembly GCF_963921235.1). Lineage (NCBI taxonomy): Eukaryota > Metazoa > Chordata > Chondrichthyes > Myliobatiformes > Myliobatidae > Mobula > Mobula hypostoma. The sequence goes on from NC_086106.1 coordinate 23,260,805, forward strand.
TTCTCTGCATCTCGGTTTCTATCCTTTCGCACTTTCAATTGCTACTTCATTCGTTGCACATCGGTCTCTGTCTCTATAATAGAACGTGTGTGTGTGTGTGTGTGTGTGTGTGTGTGTGTGTGTGTGTGTGTGTGTGTGTGTGTGTGTGTGTGTGTGTGTGTGTGTGTGTGTGTTTGTGTGTTTGTGTGTGCGAGTTTTTGTGTGTGTGCTCACATTTTGCCATTCTTCATTCGCTGTCTCATTGATTTTTAAATGCTATTAGAGTTTAGCAACACCCAGGGCAGAGTTGTGGGCCTACTTGCCACAATAGGTTGGCTTCGATGGCGTGCAGATGTATAGTGCAGTACCAGAGAGGGACCAGGAAATATTTACATGTAATCCTTCGATCTTTCTACGGCTCAGCATAAAACCTGTCCTGACATCCTGCACACTATTTGACTGACCCAGCGTTTTGCGCCAGAGACGATTCTTGCTCCTCGCTTAAAATAGACGCCTGAATTTTCGACAAACCAGGAGGGTATGAAACCTACGGTCCAAATACTGCCCATTTTTACAGAATCTCACTGGGCGGCGCAGCCAATTTGGCTTTAGGAAGCACAAAGAATGAATGCCGTGCAGCTATATATTACACATTCTGCTTCCCGTTCTCTCCATTTCGCTCACACTGTCTCTTCCCTTCTCTATTTCTATCTCTGTCAGTATCCCTGTATATCACATTGATTATCTATACTCCCTTTCTATCTCTATCACTCTCGTTTCTTTCTAGCTCCATGTCCGCCATATTCTGGTCATCCATGTCTCCCCATTTACTATTGTCTCTTTCTGTTTCTTTGATATGTGGGTCATTTTTAATTTTATTTTTAATTAGGGATTCTCTCTTTCCTCCCCACCAACTCTCGCTTCACGCTTTCTTTCTCTCCATCTCTCTCGTCATCTTTATTATCCTCCCTCACTCTGTTATTCTCAGTGCCTTTCAATACTGCCACTCCATCCACCTGTCCTTCTCTTCTTCTGTCTCGCTGATAGTCCGCTGCATATCTCTGTGTAATTGTTTTATTTCTATTGCTTCCCCTCTCACTTCCCCTCACTCGCCTTGCACTCTTTGTGCTTGTGAGTGTGCTTATGTATTATCATCTCCCGTCCTTATCCTTACCTCTCCCGTTTTTCCTTTGCGTCTGCTACTCCGACAATCCTACAGGTATTAGTTTCACAACATAGAAGTTCTCCCTATAAGAGTTTCCTAACGATAGGATATTAAACTGACGTTGACCCCTCCAGTGTGTGTTTTCCTGTCTGTCTCTTTGTTCTCTCCCTTTAAAAAGCCTCTCTTCCCTCTCAGTCTATCCACAAACGCCACAGAGGCTAGTGATTAGCACGACTCGACAATTGTTCTCGTCATTTTGAAGTTCGTAGTTCAATTCCGGAGCTGTGTTGCAAACAGACTTCACCGTGGAATACGCGGAATTTCCCCAGATATTCAAGTTTCATTAACAGAGCAACGATGCACAGGGCAGGTTAACTGGAAAATGTAAATTGTTCCATGATTAGCTGGAGATCATCCGTTTTGTCGATGGTTGCAGGGACAGTGCAGTTGAAGGGTTGTTAGGCCCTTCTCTGCGCTGTATCGCTACAATTGAAAAATAAACACATTCAGAATAAACCAATCTTGCATTAGATATAAAAACAATTTTATCAGCGACTGGCCCCGAAAGTAACAGATTTCACGTGCAAATCTGCTTTGCCAGAGTTTTATTTTTAGCTAATTCTTTTCTGGATCGTTCGAGAAGATGGCACATTAATTATAATTGTCTGCATAGAAAGGTCTCACCAACTCATTTCCAATCTTACTTTAGCTGTATCCCGATATATAGTAGGGAAAGTAATGATTCCAAGCAATTGTTGCCAGTTCGAAAGTTCCAAATGACTGTCATTTTCGCCGGAATGGAAAGTTCAGTAGAGCGCACTCTGCAACAATTAGATTGGCCTCATCTCTTCTGCGATAATATGGGCCCCATATACTACTGACGCACTACAGAGAAATGAGGACGGAATTGATTGGACATGATTCCTGGCAGTCTGTTCGGTAAATTCTGACAGGGATGGCGTTCACCGCCAGAATGCATCACCTCATTCTCCCCGTTCTTCTCTCGTGATCTCTAATCTTGTGAATTGATCTGAAGCGTGTTATTCTCCAGAATAATTTCATGAAAACTGAAAAAAAAACCCTATGGACTGTTTAAGCTATGTTATTCAACTGTTGCGCTCAAGGAAGTCAAAGAACAAGGGTCAGTGCTCGGAGGAATGATGACAATTATCTGTGAAGCGAAGTCCTGTGTTTACAGTAACAGCTTTTCATTCATTGGCGACTGTATTTGATTCCTTCTAATTCAGAACAGGATCACGTCACCCTAATGATTTTTTATGCTCCGCCATGATGGTCGTGCAGCTTTACGCCATCTACAAATTTTGTGAGTGATGCTGTGGAAATGATGCAAATTAAATGAACATGAAAGCAATCAAATACGACTTCTCGCTACCAACTATACTATCCATACCTGCTCTTCTACCCAGATGTTGTTCGTCCATCGTCGACGTAGATGGGGACCTCGACACCATTATGATGGTGTTGATACTGGCGCTGATTTGGATTTAAGTTACGGAGAATTGTGCAGCGTCCGCCTCACTCTCTCTTCCGAATTTGCATCTGGATCAAGTGACAATACATAGTCGGGACAGCTGGAGATAGGACTGGACGCAGTGGATGACCAGGACGTCTTATGTGTCTTGTTCTGCTTTACACGTTCCACAACTTTGGCAGATTTCCGCTTTCTTGACTGTTGGACCTTCCATTGGTCACGACCGATCAATTTGCCGGAGTCTGTCTTCACATGCTGGGATAGACAACTCCCTATCTCACCGAGGGTTTGCGACCAGTCGGCCACCCCCACCTAGTTTAGCCGGCTTGTCGACGCCGTTGCCCGGGGTATGACCGCTGTCGCATGCGAACAGCTACTGGGAGCCACGGGTGCAATCTGAGTGTCAGTTGGGGACCAAAGCTGGAGTAGGCGCCTTGAAATGAAGCGACACGTCCCCCAGCCACAGAGGTGCTACCCCTTCCTGACACCCCATACCCATACACCCCACTACCCACATACGACACAGCGACACACCCTTCGAATAATTGTTCCTTGCAGAGGGTGTTGAAAGAATTTTTTTTCTATGAAAGAAACAGGGGCAGCACGGAATAGAATACTGTTTGAAATATGATTACTGGCTACATCTGTCCCAAGGAGATTAATGTTTATATTTTGTTAAAAAAAAAAAATCACCATGGATCTTCTCAGACAGAAAACATTTGGCACCCTATCCAGCTAAAGGCAGGAGCTGTAAGTGTTTCAACGGGTATCACACAGCGATCCCCTTAGAAATCAGGGACTAGCATTCAATCCAGTACTGTCCCAAGCAAAAATCAAAGCAACATTGCTAATCTTGGTGGACCCAACGTGGAAGGAGGTCCAGAATATCATCAAGAAGGCCAGGTCATCAGCCGCTTCACTACCCAGCGGTAGAAGCTACCATTTGTATAATAAATGTCCGCAGATCCTCCGGTGTTTGTTGAAGCCAATGGCGAAGATTTGGATAAGTCTCCAACCCGCCAATCTGGAAAATTGTTGAAGGATGCTTTGTCCCAAAGGAACAAATTCCTCCATAGTCATCCCGTTTACAATCTCTATTCTCACCAAGAATTGCAAGATATTCGTCTCGGTGCCTGCATGAAAGCTGGCTGTTTCTTGCTGGAGAACCACTGTTTCATTACCTCCACCCAGAAATGTGATATCCCATTTTTTTTTTCCGTGTCCATGCACAGATCTCAATAATCAGCCAATTGATTCGCTAGGCCAGACGACAGAAAGATAAACTAACATTTGTCGGGTTGTCCCTCGCGATCCCCTGCAGATTAACAATACAAGTCCTCATCCAGACAGGTCTGGTCCACGACTATATCCCGCCAGTAACGAGAGACATAATTATAGGCTGCCTTGGAGGATTCATCTGAGCTTCAATTCAGCCTTCTTTACCACCAGATTGGAAGACTTCTCAAAAGGGATTCCGATCGGCTGCACAATGTTCTCGATCGTGTTTGTCATGGTTTTGAATCCTCTCATATTAGCAGCAGCAGACGTAACTCGTGACCCAGTCTTGGAGCCCGGCAACGGACAACCTGCAATGCGGACATTCACAGATCACATCACAATAATCACTGTAAACCATGTCCAGGCTAGATGGGTGTTAGAAACACTGGACAACGTAGCTAGCAGGGATAGGATGACTATATGGCTACTTGGCGGGCCAAGAAGTCCAGATGCGTGATGACCAAAAAATGCTGGGTTACTAGCAAACTCAATCATCAGGTATGGGCAGGACGTCCTTCCATCCATTAAGGGCAACTCAGTGAAACGTCTTCGAATGCAGTTTAGTACAGCAATAACGGACAGCATCAGTATCACCGACACAGTAAAGCAGACCGACTAGTGTCTGAGGAAGATCTATTCAACCGTAGATTCATGACATGGCCGTAATAACATGACATTCTCCATGCCTGTTCTGCATTTTCACGCTGTGAGGGATCCCCATGATCACTGTAGAATGCACGGAGAGGGAAGTCAACAAGCACCTGAAGAGGAGGCTGGGTATTCCCCCAACGTTTATTTAGTGGGGCTCTACGTAAGATCAGGCCAGCGACAGCTCCCGTTGTAATCGGTAGTGGAGGAGTTCAAGGTGAAAACGTGTAGAGTTCTGTTAGCATTTGGGGACACCAATATCAAGGTAATAAACCAAGAAAGATCCACACCAAGTTCGGGCCGAAAGTGGGCCGCCAACCCGGTCATAGACAAGGCAGTGAGCATTCAGAAATTCAGATATATCTTCAACAACCCATTCCGGTGTCGGCAAAGCTCGAATATGCAAACTTCCCACAATGCGGCATTGCAAGTGCACGGAATTGGAGTGACATGACCCATGCAGAGATACGGAACCCCGAGGACGGAAAACGTTTATCAAGGACAGAAGTATTGGCCTCACTGGAGGCCTGGACGAAATAGGGCTAGGTTGGAAAATGGAGTCCTTCGGTACATATTTCCAGCCAGCGTCAATACATGACAGTTTCCTTCCAGTATCACAGCTGCACGCATGGTCATCAGAGAGCACCACAACTGCAAAATTGAGGTCTGCGGGATTTACTGACACAGTGTATAACAAGACTCAAAATACCTTCAACACAAGACGGTATTGAGGAACACCCCGGCAAAGTCCCGCTGCCCCGTGCTAACATATGCAACGGCAGACGTGAGAAACCAGATGGCGGAGTGGCAAATAGAGCAGTCGTTTTCATCAAGCAGAGGCCCGGCCAGTGCTATCAAAGAAGCTTACATCCAATCTGCTACAAACTGCCAAATAATAGGAGAGGAAGGTTGATGTGGCGAGGAAGCTGAACTGCACCGATGTAGTGCAAACCAGAGATCGTACTATGGTCCACTAAAGACAACAACAACAACAACAACAACAACAACAACAACAACAACAAAACAAACAAACAAACCAAAAAACAACAACGTCTGGTGGAGATCATACTACCATGGCAGCAAGGATACGAGGAGGCTCACCAGAGGTAGGCCCTGAAGTACCAGTGCTTACTCAGGGTGCGTACGGGCAAACGTTGTCAGCCACATGTGTTCCCGCTGGAAGTCAACTTTAGAGGATCCCCGACAAGGTCGCTTGGAAATTACCGTCTGCGCTGGGCCTTGATGAAAAGACCAAGAGCCAAGCAGACGTGAGGTGGAAATCTTGAAGTTAGGAGCTCCTGGTCAGTGACTTGCTGACCCGCCAGCTGAAGAGTGTCGTAGTTAAAGGTAGAAAGACTCTATGAAGGTTGGGCGCCACCTGACGACATCTGCTCCTGACCAAAGGCTACGGTTACCTCAGCAGATAACGGAAGAGCGTATCCGGTGAGAATCACCGGTGGTTTTATCGGCATCAGTATAGTGAATGGGTGGAGGACTGGGTGCGTCATATAATTAGAGGTATGCTATAAAAAGGCACACGTGGCTGATTGGTCACAGTGAGCTGTACGGCACCTGCATGTATCACCTAGCGCGCTAGATAGCCCTGACACAAGCTGAGCCAAGTATATTTTTGATCATAATACGCAAAGGCTCACAGGTGTTAACGGACCTCGTGCAGAGGGAATTAGAAGAAGACTGACGAGAAGAGAATCACCGTGTACGATCGAAATTCAGATGGCAGAACGGCCAAAATGATATTTGTGTTCGTTATAACAGAGGAAATGGGCAGTACTACCTAGCTGACATCACTCAAATCTTGCACAAACCCCCAGTCATCTGGCCTATCTGCATCTGGGGTTTGAAATATTGTGCATAAAATGGGAAAGTCTTCAGATGATTTGTCATTATACAAATATATACATATATATACAAACATACAAATATATAGATAGGGAAGCGTTAGTTTCGTGAGACCATGGATTTGCGCCTTTGAAGGTTTCCCGGGCGCAGGCATGGGCAAGTTTGTATGGAAGACCGGCAGTTGACAATGCTGCAAGTCTCCCCTCTCCACGCCACCGCTGTTGTCCAAGGGAAGGGCACTAGAGCCGATACAGCTTGGTAACGGTGTCGTCGCAGAACAATGTGTGGTTAAGTGCCTTGCACAAGAACACAACCCGCTGCCTGAGCTGAGGCTCGAACTAACGACCTTCAGATCACTAGAACGACGCCTTAACCATTTGGACACTTTCAATTGGCCTTATATTAGTGATGCCAGACAGAACGATGTGCGGAATGTTCGATTTTAAACGTTTCACTATCTGCCTCAAATATCTTGGCTTGGAGTGGGGCTTTACTCCCAGCCATACTTGTGGTACGGTGTAGTGCCCATTCAGGTAGGAATTAATAAGAGGAGGGGAATGTTGACTGTCGTCGGCTATCCCATTTGCACAAGCAGTCGCTATGGCGACTGGTTCTCATTCCATACGGCTCTCGCTTTGTCCTGCAACTGCTCACCAGACTGTACTCTCTCGACGTGCGACGGCGTGTTCACCGCTACACCTTGTGGAATGTCCGTAGATTGTGACAGCTCATGTTTCACAGGAGGTGAAGCATCCCTTGTAATCGAGGCACCGAATGGGGAATTACGTTCACGTGAGAGAAGATATTTCGTGGAATAGGGTTGAGTGAATTGACTTTTTCGTCGCAGCTGCCGGGCTCCATGTTGCACGGTGGCCGTGCCAAATATTACTATTTCCATAACAGGAAATTCTAGCAGCCCGTCTTCTAGAATTTTGGGATGGAATCCAGCCGGGGGAGTAAGAGTAAGGGGGTGAGGTGGATCTGCTACTATTTTTGTATTTTGCGTTCTCCATTTTAGGATTAGGTTTTGGTGGCTATGTATTTTGGCCAGTTCTTCCAATTTATGGTGTTACTACATACTGTATTCCAAAATTCATTTCGCCCCCCTATCATTGCATTTCGTCGTACTCTTCCAGTAACGAAAATTCCTCAGCCAAATGAACTTACACAGGGCCATTCTCCGTGGATTCACGCGTGTGAATACGAGAAATAATCAATCACATACCTGACATCTCCTATTTCCAGTCAAGCCCTGTCCGACTGGAGGCCCTGTTGTACTAGATGGTGAGCCAGAAGTTCCTTCGTCTTATTGTACTCTTTTACGCTTTGCCCAGTAGGTTTGTTCATTGGAGCCTTTTCGGTTGATCGGCAGGCTTTCGGGTTGTGTCTCTTCCCGTCGGCATATCACTGTTGGCTTTTCCTCACTTACTTTCAGTGCTATCCATTTATTCACTTTGAGTTGCAGATGAATCAGTAATAAAATGTATTTGTTAATCACAATACAATTTTCTTACCTGGTTCTGGCCAGATATCTGTCTTAAACTCCCTATTACCCTTTAATTTGACTATAAATTGCACCCGCTGTTTTCCATTCGCCATCTTGAACGGAGGATAGGGGTGGTCACCGGCGGGGAAAACCTTCACCGGTCTTGCCCTATTGGTCTCGGCTCTCCTCGAGAGTCACAGCAGCTCTCGGTCAACGGAAGAATTTTCCAATCGCAACTCATGTTATTACAGATATGTATTATCTCTGGGGTTCGTTTGGATCCTTATATCAACAGGGATTCCTTCCTCTTCGCCCAATTTTTAGGGAGGGTAATCGGGAAAAGAAGTTCGATGAAGGTTACTCACAATTAAAATGGACACTAACGTCGAGGTGAAGAGAACCTTACTCAGAACATCATATGCAGTTCAGGTTCCAACAATGTGTTTCCTGCTCCAAATTATATACTGATCACAGTTCAATTCACGCATCTACAATTCATTTGCAGAAACAAAGCCTGTTCGACTAGCGTCATGACTTAAAAAAGGTAACAGGTTTACAGCCAAAAATTTAAAATGCTGTTCTGTGTACAGCTTTGCATTATTTTGGGGCAATGGATAATGTAAACTTGCATAAGACCAATTGATAGCGAGAAATTAATGGGGGAATCTATCAGTTTGATCGTTTGTATTACGCTCAGCCATATTTTACGAAACTGTGTTTTCCCTTTTAAACTAACCAGGAAAGTTTTTTTTTCTCATTCATTTTGACCAGTAGCTTTGTTAAGGGGAAAGAGGCTCACAGGATTGGTAATTTGGACAGAAAATACTCACTGCGAATAGGCACATTAACCATTATTTTGCAGAAAAAAAAACAGAAGTATCATTCGATTAAATATCTATGTCAAACAGATACTCAATTGACGCCGCCCTTCAATCGCTCTGACACTAAGAATATATTAGCAACTGAAACTCATCGGGTTCATCACTATGCCTCGATAAATTACACATCCACAGCTAAACACTCAACAGAAACCCAGTGAGCGTGCGCATTGGTCAATGTTCTATTTACATGCAGGGCGTCCGGTAAATGAGTGGGCCAGTGAAGGAGTGGAGCTTTGAGGCTTTGGCTCGACAGGCGTCGGCGAGCAGAGGCTGAGGACGAGCTTGGCCCCAGTGAGGTAAGGCCGGGTACGTTTCTTTAATTAATTTAATTAACTTGGGAGTTGGTAATAGAGGCAGTATATAGGGCATTCCAGTGCTCCGATTGGAAGATGTGGGAATTCAATGACAGGACAATTGTCTCTGATGACTACACCTGCAAAAGGCGCATCCAGCTGCAGCTATGTTAAACCGAGTTAGGGAACTGGAGCTGGAGCTGGCTGAACCTCGGATCATTCGGGAGGCAGAGGCAGTAATAGATTGGAGTTTCAGCGAGACAGTCACCCCTACAAAATCAGAAGACAGGTAACTGGGTGACTGTAAGGAGAGCGAAGTGGAATAGACAGAAAGAGCAGAACACCCCTGTGGCCGTTCCAACAACAATAAGTATATAGTTTTGGATACTGTTGGTGGGGGCGATCTACCAGGGACAAGTTCTAGTGGTCACCTCTCTGGCACCGAGACTGGACCCTCAGCTCAGAAAGGTAGGAAGGAAAATAGGAGAGCAGTAGTGATAGGGGATTCGATATTTAGGGGGACAGAAAGAGGATTTATTGGTGAAATCGAAAATCCCGAATGGTCTGTTGCCTCTCTGGTGCATGGGTCCGCGGTGTCTCGGAAGAAGTTCTCGGTATACTCAGGAGAGTGGTTAGCAGTCAGATGTCGTGATCCACGTGCGGACCAATGACATAGATAGGAGTGGAGAAGAAGTTCCTGAAGATATAAAAAAAAAGCAGGACCACAAAGGTGATAATCTCGGGCTTGCTGCCTGTGCCACGAGACAGAAAGGGTAGGAACACGAAGTTGTGGCAGATGAATGCGTAGCTGAAAATTTGGTGCAGGGGGCATCTCTTCATATTTTTGGATCATTGGGATCTCTTCTGGGGAAGGACTGATCTCTAAAAAAAGGGCGGGCTGCACCTGAAATGCAAAGGGACCAATGTCCTAGCAGGGCAGGTTTGACAAAGCATTTGGGGGGGGGGGGTGTTAAACTAGTTTGGCGCGGGAGGGTGTGGGAATCAGAATGTGAGTGTAGAGATTCGGGTAAAAGGACAAGGGCATGATGTTATGTATTCAGGCAGGGGACAAAACATAAATGTAGTCAGTTGCAGGGCTTTAAATGTGCCTATTTCAACGCTAGGAGCATTAGGAATAAAGGGGATGAATTCAGAGCAACACACACAACAATGCGGGTGCACGCAGCAGGCCAGGCAGCATCGATAGGAAGAGGTCGAGACGCTCCGTCAGGTCAGGACTTTCAGATAGCCCTGATGAAGTATCTCGGCCCGAAACGTCGACTGTACCGGGGTTTAGAAGTTTTAAAAGGAATATGATTGGAGGTAGAAAAGGTGGTGGTGGAGGTGGGCGGTGGGGGTTGATCGTAGCATTACTGGTCACGGCTATAGAAATGGAGGGCGCTGCAGAGCGAGTGTCCACTGAGTCGGTGTAGTTGGAAGTCAGAAGTAGGAAGGGATCATTCTCTGTGCCGGGATTAGTCCATAGGATCCCAAATAACCCTCGGAAAACCGATGAGCAAATTGGCAGGCAGATTTTAGAATGGTGCAGGAAACACAGGTTTGTAGTTATGGGTGATGTCAACTTCCCGCATATTGACTGGCACCCTCTGACTGCAAAGGGAAAAAAATAGGGCTTAACTTTTCAGGTGTGTTCAAGAAGGATTCCTGATACAGTATGTGTACCGGCCGACGAGAGGAGAGGCCACACTGGATCTAGTTCTGGGTAATGATCTTGGTCAAGTGGCAGACCTCTTTGTGGGGAAACATTTTGGTTAGAGTGACCACATCTCCCTTCGCTTCAGCATAGCTATGGAAAAGGATAAAAACAGACAAAATGGGAAAGTGCTTAACTGGGGAAGGGCAAACTATGAAGTGATGATGTAGGAACTGACGAGAGTAAATTGGAAACAGTTGTTCAAGGGTGAAAGCACAGAAGTAATATGGAGGAAGTTTAGAAATCACCTGTGCTGGGTTCAGGATAGGGTTGTCCCACTGAGACAAGGAAAAACATGGTAGGAAAAAAGAACCGTGGCAGAAGAAACACGTGGGGCAACTCGTCAAGAGGTTGAAGGAAACATATGTTAGATATAAGAAGCAGGTAGCAGGAGGGGCTCATGAGAAATATAGGGTTGTGAGGAAGGAGCTTTAGAAAGGACTTAGGATAGCTCGCCGGAGGCATGAAAAGGCCCTAGCATGTGGGATTAATAAGGTCCCCCAGGCGTTCTATGGGTATGTGAAGAAAAGAGAGATGTCAAGAATGAAGGTGGGAACGTAAGGGATAAAGACGGCAACATGTACCAGTCTTTCAGGCATGTTACCTTGGTCTTGTTTGGTACATGGGACAATGGTTTTCTGAGTATAATCACAAACAATGATAAAGTAATACATAGCGTTAATTCAGGATGTTCTGTATTAACATTAACTTCATGTTATGTAATAGCAACGGCCGTAAAAGAAACTTGTGACCCGTGTTATGTCTATTAATTATATTTCAACGATTAATGCAGTGATGATCTCTTTCATTTTCGTGAGGGAACAGGATCGCATTAAGGCATTCCGCTTCTTCACTTTAGGTATACTTAATGACTGTTGACAGCGTTGGCAATAAATACCCTAATGCTGTAAGAGATTCAAAATACCCCTAAACAACGACGGCGTACGGTAGCAGCCGTTATTCAGATCTCCATCCAGAGTGTTCGGCTGCATTGGGCTTAGGTAAATTGTTAATGTGCTGCTAAATCTGTCTTTTCTTTATTGTGACGAATTGTTGTAGTAACGTTTATGTTCTCCTTCAGCTAAAGCACTCCAAAAATACTGCGTGTACCAATGTTTGTTTCCCTTTGTGAAGAACAGAGCTCCTACGTTTGCATTTTTTTTTCTGATACGTTCCTGCTCCTACTCCAATTTTCCCAAAATGAAGTAATTGCAAACTATAATGAGATTTTCTATGACCTGTTTCTGCTCTCTGATCAACTGTTTTCCTCACTCCATTTATTTGTGACTGTTGCTTGCTAGGGCTACCAGTTGTTGTTTCAGTGTTTTGAGTAACTGAGCCAGCAATTTGTCAAATTAATTGTCCCACATCGGACTCAATTTACCGATTCACTTCACAGGCAAATTCAGTATGTACCTGTTTAGTTTGGGTTCTTTCACACATGCGAACTAATTAAAGTAAGCTTGCTAACTCCTTTCCCCGGAGCGACTGGAGGATAGAGAAATACATTTGAGGATGTGGTGCTCGTCAGTTATGCCCTCAGACCTGCACCAGTGCACCGCGAATGCAAGACAGAAACAACCCGAAAAGAATGCTGTTGCATCTGATTACCGGGTCCACCATGCGGTTCAGGTCAAGCGACAGAAGTCCAGGTACGCGTTAAATACGACTCAGGAGCATGTTTGTTCATTGCCCTGCTAATGTGTCCGGAGTTGACAACATACTATAGAACCAATAATAACACAGCACAGGAGATAGTTATGAACGATTATTTTGCGCTTCCTTTCTCTTTCACACAGCCTTCCATGCTTCTTTCATACATCTGCACGTCTTTTTTGTTTCTTATAAGTCCTTAACGTATCGGCTTTCACCATTACCTCGAATATCGCTTTGCACGCAAATGCCGCATACTGTGTAAAAATATTTTTGAGAAATCCAACTGGATTTTTTAAAACCAAATTATAACCATGAATCAGTGGTTTTCCGGCGTATATGAGGAATATGCATTCGTCCAGCTTCCAAACCGTCACAGGTATAGATTCTGGCCAAAGGTTCGATGCCAAACACTTCCAGCTTTGTCAGTGATGATGCCTCGGCATTTCAAATGAGGCGGTATATATTCTTCTGTCGTCCGTCTCTCCTGATTGGTTAGCCCTCATGCAATCAGACTTCAGGTGTCTACCATGTCTATAATGTCATTCCAGGGCTTACTTCAAACGACCTATTTGTCTTTGACAAAAAGATTTTCTCAAGTTTTAGTTCCATGACTTCCTTCAAAAAATACTACCAAATGTCACTGGCGTAGTACAGTGATTTTAGGCCGTGGAACTCAATCCAATGACCATTCTGAATGCAATGCTCTGCTATCGCTGAATCCTCCGGGAAACCTGAACGGATACATCACCCTGTGGATGTTTGATTCACTTTCTCCTCCATTGCAGAAATTGTAAACTTGCACACTTTCGACTTTGCGAAATGTTTAGATTGAAATGTACCCATTTACATAACTACAAACTTTGAAACTATTGTACTAATTGATAAACACGCAGGCCATTGTAATCTGGTGCTATGTCAACATGTTTCTGACACTGTTAATAAGATATGCGACTTCATTTACTGATCTACAAACTCTCTTCGTATTACTGCAACAACTCTGAAGCTAGCGTCTGCGTCTGTTTTCAGACACTGTGGTCTCCCGTTGGGCAATTCAAATCTAGTAGCAGAAAGAGGTATTGAGACTAAGGGTTTAAACTTGTTGATTTGAGCTGAGGGGATAACTGTCTTGAGAGCTGAGCAGAAATGAATGCCAAAAAATGATGTTGTGAATATGAACCTAAATGAACATTGTAAGCCACCACATAGTTGATGAAACTTTGACATGACTGGCTTGGCGTTTCCATTATATTTATTTCGCGAGAACGGGGTGTGACAATCATGAACCAATCAAGAAACTTTTTTCAGAATGTGCAAATTATAGAGATATTTGACCATGTTTGCCTATATGATAGGTCATTTGACCTTTATATGATGGAGCAATGCGTTAGGCGATTCAGATCGGCCTAGAACAAACAAAAACACCAGCTGGAGCTACTGCATTTCTGGTTAAATATCCGAATTTGGTTTCTTTTCAAACATAATGTAAAAAGGTTCAAGAAATGGATATTTTAAAGTGGTACCACACTAATAAAGACAATGGATTAAATGAAAAAGAAAATGCAGGAGGGAATCAGCAAATCCTGTTGATAGATTGGAAGTGGAAAAATATAATTCAGGTTCCATATTGATGACGCTGTTTAAGATGAATGTAGTCTCAGGATGAGGATGTCCTTTCCAGAGTTAAACGTGGGCCACAGACATCTTGCAGATCTTGCCTGCCTGCTTATTAACTTCCAAATTTTGGCTCCTGATTTCTGACCAAGGTAGCTCGAACTGAAACATTGAACAGACGTCCTATTAAAAGTTGCGGCCTGACCTGATAATGATGGAAAATATTCTGCCTTTCTTGATGTTGTTGTTCATGCTGGTTTGCATGTTTTGTTTTGTCTGTTGCTACGTCAGAGGAATTGCACTGATTAACTTAATTATACCAATGTTTGCATTACAGAATGGGAATGTTAATAAATATTTGGCATTTTTTATATAGGCTTCAGTTAGTCTCATGAGACCGTGGATTTGCGTCTTGGAAGGTTTCCAGGGCTCAGGCCTGTGCAAGGTTGCATGGAAGACCAGCAGTTGCCCATGTTTGAAGTCTCTCCTCTCCACGCCACTGATGTTGTCCAATAAAAGGGCATTAGGACCCATACAGCTTTACACTGGTGTCGTCGCAGCACAATGTATGAGAAAGTGCCTTGCTCAAGGACACACACGCATTAGATCTCACTTAAATTGATTAACAAATTGATTTTCCAACGTCGTCGAGACAAATTCCCATGATGGAGATTTATCCTGCTGTACTTCCATGTTTTTAGTATCATAAGGAAGTGGTTGGGAACGGACCCAAGTGCAAGACACAGGCACTGAAGTACTAGGGACAGGACTAGGATACAGGGCGATGGCAAGTGCATGGACATGAAAACCAGGAATCTGGAACAGGACTGGACAAAAGAGCTAGGAGCCCGGGCTTGGACTCCGAGCCAGAGACTGGACAAGGACCCAGTACCTGAGTAGTGCCTCTCGCTCGGGCCCCATACTAGGCAAGGACGAGGCCTGGCTGGCAGGCAGGAGTCGGCTGGAATCTTAGAGAATTGCTGCTTGCTTCGTAGGAGGCAGGACAGTTGAGGCGAGGCTTGGCAGGAGGCAGAAGACTTGAGGCGAGGTTTGACAGGAGGTAGGAGGCTGGAGAGTTGAGGGGAGGCTTGGCAGGACGCCGGAGTATTCAGTCTTGAGGATTAGCAGCAGGCTGTTGTCTTCAGGCTTGAGGCTAGAGGCTAGAGACTAGGCAGGAGTCTGTAGTCTTCAAGTTTGAGGCTAGGCAGGAGTCTGGAGTCTTCAGGCTTGAGGGTAGGTAGCAGGATGAAGTCCTCAGGTTTCAAGCTAGGCAAGAGGCTGGAGTCTTCAGGCTTGAGTCTAGGCAGGAGGATGGAGTCTTCAGGCTTGAGGCTAAGCAGGATGCTGGAGTCTTCAGGCTTGAGGCTAGGCTGGAGGATGGGGTCTTCAGGCTTGAGACAAGGCTGGAGGATGGGGTCTTCAGGCTTGAGACTAGGCAGGCTCCTCCTGGGCAGTGCGCTATTTACCTGGGCAGGGTGCGGTACTCCTTGGCAGGGCGCAGTACTGCTGGTCTGGGTGCGGATCACCACCCGAGAGAGGCAAGTGACAGGAAGCGACAGAACCAACCACAGGTAACGGCAAGGTGGCTTGGCTTACCTGGGCGGAGGCAAGGGACAGGAAGGGCGCTAGGTACAGGGTGGCTCCAGCACAAGACAGCAAGACAGGGGAAGGCTTCTGACAAAGCAAGGCGAGACGAGACCTTCAGGCGAAGCGAGAGTTGCCGGCAAGGCAAGGTTTGGTTTCAGGCGAGGAAAGAGAAGGCAGAGCAAGGGATACAAGGAGTAAGGACAAGAACAATCCAGCAACCACGCACTGGTCTCTGGAGGTATTTATGCAGGCAGCTCCAATAAGCATCATCTGTCTCAATTAGAGCTAAACAAGAACAGAAACAGGGTAAACAGGAAAACCTGGAGAAAGGGTCCATGGACCGGACCGTGAGCCGGAATATGGACTTCACAGATTGGACCATGACAATTAGACATTACATTGCGAAGAAGGTTCTACGTACATAATTACGCATTCTGCCGATAATGTTGTGAATGAATCACGGTTTACTCGTAAGATAATTCATTATCTCAGAATCAAACAGTAGCATACGTGCAAAATGCCTCTCCACATACTGAAATTTCAGCAGGCGACAAAGATGGTGGTCAAGTTACACAGGACGGTGCAGTAATCTGTTTCAAAATCCCGCATTATCGGCACGTGTCCTACTGCGTCTT
Organism: Mobula hypostoma; assembly: GCF_963921235.1. Classification (NCBI taxonomy): domain Eukaryota; kingdom Metazoa; phylum Chordata; class Chondrichthyes; order Myliobatiformes; family Myliobatidae; genus Mobula; species Mobula hypostoma. The sequence continues at coordinate 23,277,090 of NC_086106.1, forward strand.
TAAACCACTTCGTATAACATACAACAGTACAATAATGTTATTTGCTGTACCAGTGTTGCGTCAAAAATATGATGGAAACGCTTCAAAGTAAATGAAATCGTCTGGTGATGTTGAACGATTTAAATGTGTTTTTCAGAATGTCTTCAGTGGGAGATTGGGAATGAACGGCTCTTCTTTAGACACGTTTATACACGGGAATTTTTGTTCAATCCTCGGTTTCCTTCTTCCGGCAGAGGCGCTATCTCGTAAGCACATTTCTCTGCATGTATTCTATTTCCTTGTGCAATGCTGTTCTCGGGCATGGACAAGTAACTTGGAGGCATATATCCGTTTTTTGCCGATCGTTAGTTGAGTATTATTGGCAGATTATAAATAGAAGCATTACAGTTTAATTGGTTCCGCTTAACCGTTAAACGCCCTTTACCAGAAATACTTAGGTACTGCAGAAACGCCTGGCGATAATTGCATCCTGGTGTCGTTCTTCCGTTTTCTAGATTGTAAACTACCTGGAGGAAAATGTCTCAATTCTCTATTATTTCCTGCGCTTCGTTATTGTTTTGTCTACAGGATGATCTCAATTGCTTCAGTGAAAAAAAAAATAGTAAATAACAGTACTGTTAACAATTACGTGAAATAACGCTGTAAACAATTACCTTACCATTATGTTCCCACTATCTTCGTTGTACCGACCTAGGGCCTCTAGCTCCACTTTTCAGAGAGCTAAATCTCTTCTCCACAGATATCAATCTAAATGCATAGCATTTCTGAGGTGCACGGGTCGTGATAATGCGACTCGGAAACAACCCTATATGTAACGTAAATATCTCGTTTTTTACCTTTTGCAAGTTTCTTTTGAAGACCCTGACCTGGAGTCACAATCCTAATTCCCTTCTCTCCGGGAATCGGGCTCACTGTCAATGCGTCACGACCGGCCGTTTCTTAATATCCCAAGGACCCGGCATGGACGAGTGGGTGCCAGATTTACGTGCCTCAGGAGACATGGTGATTCAAGACCGTTGGATCAACGGCCGAGGCGTCGTGGGAGAACAGGGAACATCGGGTGCAGAGCGTTAGCTGTCGGATATGTATCCAGAGACGTGAGCCTTTGGGCCAAATGTCTGGGTGCACAACTTGGAAAATGCAACGCAACACACTTCTAACAAAAGAAATCAGCGAGATGTGTGTTAAATCTCTCCTCTTGCTGTGAAAAGGGGTCACATCTTTTATTTTTCCCTTATTAGGGAGAAAACCAGAGGCCCGAAGTTTTGCAAATGTCACTTTGTTCATTCAGAAGGATGGAGGAAAAACATAACAAATTATAAGCCATTTCGGCATTCTGCAGTGATAAGCAATTTCTGAGAGGTTATTGTTAAGGAAGAAGCATTGATATATTTGGAAGTTCGTAATAAATTACGCAGAGGTGCTAATGGTTTAACTGAGGGTATATGTTGTCCAACAAAATATATTGGAAATATTTGAGAATGTAGCAGGCAGGATATACGTATGAGAGTCTGCAAATGACGTTTAGTCCGAAAGCTTTTGGAAGTCTGTTGACAAGGGCTGAATATTCGCTGCCGAATAACAGCTCATCGCTCTTAGCCGAAAGGATGGAAGAAACATAACTGCTAAGATGGATAGGAGGCAAGGAGTGGAATTAAAGGCATACTTTTCTGGTAGGCTGCTGGTGACTACTGTTGTTCCCCGGGGCTGGTTTTGTGACTGCTTCATTTCACGTTGTATGTCCATGAACTGGGAAACGGAGTTGACAGCATTCTGACCAATCTTGCAGAAGATACAAAAATAAGTCGAGGGGAGGTCAATGTTGACGATGCAGAAAAAAAAGCGAGTACAGACGTGTCAGAGTCAGAAGATCTATAACATGTACACTGGTAAAGGGAATAGTGGAGTTAAATATTTTCTGAACCGGTGAAAATTTAGAAACCAGAGTTGAAGAGGGACTTAGGAGTCCGAGTGCATGCAGAGGCAACAGTATAAAAGGAGGCCTATTATTAAACAGATTTGGAGTATGAAGATCAGCTCTGCTCAACTTATGCAAAACAAAGATTTTCGGGCTTTGGAAAGAGTCAATGGAATGTTTTGACAAACGTTGCCTCGAAATGAAAGAGTTAACGAGTAAGAACCATCTGATTCTTCTGGTTTCTTACTCGCTGGAATTTAGGAAAATTTGTGAAGAGCGAGTGAGCATACTGAATCCATTACAATACTGAGATGTCCAAATGGAATTGAACGTCAGAGGCTGTTTCGTACACTGGGAGAGTCCAGGAGAAGAACAAACAGATTCAGAATCAGAATCAGAATCAGGATTATTATCACGGATATGTAACTTGAAATTTGCAAACTTAGGTGCAGCATTTCAATGCAATACATAATCTAACAGATTAAAAAAATAATAAATAAATAAACAATAATAATAATAATAATTAGACAAGTAAATCAATTAGGTAGGTTGAACAGAGTTCTTTTTTAATGTGCTGAAAGTGAAATACTGTATATCCTAAAAAGTGAGGTAGTGTCCACAGATTCAATGTCAACGTAGGAATCGGATGGCCGGGGGATGTGATGTGGGTAAATTTGTTCCTAATTCGCTGAATGTGTGCCTTCGGGTTTCCGTTCTTCCTACCTGATGGGGACAGTGAAAGGAAAAAATGCATTCCATGGGTGCTGAAGGTCCTTTCTAATGGACGCTAACTCTCTGAGACAACGCTTCCTGAAGATATCCTGTGTACTTGAGGAATATACCCAAGATGAAGCCTACTCTCAGAGTAAGCGTCAATACGTGCCCAGAGAACGGAGATGACGGGGAATTTATTGAGCCAAAGGGTATCTGAAACTCGAGAATTCAATGTCATAAACAGTTGTGGAGTTCAATATGCGATATATATTTAACTACAGTTTGTTAGTATCTTGGTTGCGATCAAGTACATGAAAGATTACATGGACAATACGTGAGAATTCCGTTGAAGGGCAATAAAATTAATGCGACCGAATGCTGCAGCAGCCTTGCTCGTGTTACTGGTATAATTCTGCTTATATGTCACAGGCTTAGTCTACTCTTTTTTTCTGTGTTACATGATTGATGTTTGACGATATGAAATAGTACTTCATACTCCGTCAATATGATTAGCGTTTGATAGCAATTCAAGGAACATTTAAGGTTCAAGTCAATCAAATAAAGTTCTGCGCCTGGTAACAATGCGTTTTCTCTACCTTTCAATATTTGATTTTCCCGATGCTTTGGATTGGTTCGCCATCTAGCGAACTTTCACTGAATTAGAACTTATATGCTTTTGTCTGAGTCCGCTATGCTGCTGCAACACACTGAGATTCATGGCACAGAGCTGCACGGCAGAGTCGGAGCTAAATGTCTTGTCGATTCTTAGCACCGTATCTTTAGCAGTTTTATTGAATGTAGACGAGATTCGGTCGGTGAGAGTACTATTCATGTACAGCAGCCGTGAAGCGATACGAAGCAGATAATCTGGATCCAGGTCGGAGAGCTGGCTATTCCTATACCCGTATGGGATTTTATCGGTTGTTTGCAAGGTGCATTTAAGTCTTCTATTACTTTTCTCATCGCGCTGCATTTCACTAACCGACTAGATCAGACTGTCTTGAATGTTACAGACTAATAGAGTGAAAAGAGCAGATCTGTCAACAACATTGCTTTATTCAACTTATTGAAAGAGGTTTCACCAATAACAAAACAACGTTTTAGTTGAAATTCAAGAAATGTTTGAATTTACTGCGACGGAAATACTTACCAAAAAGTGGTATTGTCATCAGAAGCACCTGCAGGTGGTTGTTCATGGAGATTATTGAGTCTGTAATTTGGCTACCTCAGTAACAATTGTTACGAGAATACACATAAAATTAAGATGTTTGCTGGCCTGGGTTAGCATCAGTGACATCAGCAGTTGGTCTGCCACCTTGCCTCAGGGGAAGGAGAGATTAGGAACAATGGAGCAGCGTCTGGAGATGTGTAATGAAGGGACGTGGGAGAGAGAGAGAGCTGTCTGGAGCGGCTCCCCCTTTGAACCCTGAACTGTTTGAAGTGATGGACAAGCGATACCCCAGCAGGGGGATAAAAAGGGACAAGTTCGCTAAGACAGACACACGCCACCCGAGGTAACGGGACCCTGGAAGCGGTGAGCCTCTCACGATTGGGTGAGAAGTATCGGACAACGACCAGGGTGGAAAGGTACGATCAGCGGGAACCCGGTGTGTGTCCGCCCTTGCCTGGGTGCCGGGTTCACTGCAGAGGATCGTCCGCATCTGGAGGAGGTGTCACAGTCGGTGACCTCAGGTGACATCACCAACGACCCGCCCAAAAGTTGCTTGTGAGCATCTCGCCGGTCTGTGAGTGAAGCAGTGTTCTGAATGATCAGTTGTTCCTGTTCTATCTCTCTCTTCCCCCACGTTGTCCATCGCCATGGCAACGATTACTGCGAACTGAACTGGACTCAACTTTGAGTCATTTTGAAATTTGGTCATTTACCCCTAGACAACGATAGAGCTTGATTGATGCTGTTATCTTAATTCTGTGCACATGTGTGTCTATCATCGCTGAACTGTTGCATTTATTATCCTTTCGATTACTGTGTTGCTTGTTTCTTTAATAAAACTTTATTAGTTCTAGTACTCCAGACTCCAACTGAGTGATCCATTTCTGCTGGTTTGGCAACCCAGTTACGGGGTACGTAACACAATCTTTCGGAGTATAGATGCAGATCACCTTTCCCAGCAGCCTGTTGTATGAACGAATCAGAAATAGCGACACCCTATAACGGTGCAACAACAGGTTGTAATATTCCGGATTCAATGCATTTGCAATCATGCGATGTTAATCATCCAACGGCGTCAGCAGTGCGCAGTTTGAAGGTACGTTCAATCGAAACTAATTATTTTCCACCATTCACTGCTACCTTTTAGTCACTCACTTTATTTTCCAACTTCGTACTCCACGGAGGGCTCAGGAAACTTGTTCGTATGAGTTTCCCTCAACGCTGATGAGATTCTGCAGCGGTGTTTTAGGTTCATGGCGCAGAGGTCAGTGCCGCAGTCAGAGGCAAAGCTTCATGGATCGTTAGAACAGTATATGTTGTTTATTCCTCCCAGTCAATGGAAGAAAATCTGTCACTGTCACTGGAAATCTAAACCATTCTACCGCGATTAAACAGTATATTTTGTTTATTCTTCCCCGTAGATGGAAGAAAATCTGTCACTGCCACTGGAAATCTAAAATATTCTATAGAGATATTCTGCAGGCTTGCCTGCAGAAGGCAGAGGGTGGTGGTGGAGGGAGTACATTCAGATTGGAGGATTGTGACTAGTGGTGTCCCACAAGGATCTGTTCTGGGACCTCTACTTCCCGTGATTTTTATTAATGACCTGGAATTTGGGGTAGAAAAGTGGGTTGCCAAGTTTGCAGACGACACAAAGGTTGGTGGTGTTGTAGACAGTGTAGAGGATTTGTGAAAGATTGCAGAGAGACATTGATAGGATGCACAAGTGGTGGGCTGAGAAGTGGCAGATGAAGTTCAACCCGGGGAAGTGTGAGGTGGTACACTTTAAAATGACAAACTCCAAGGCAGAGTACAAAGTAAATGGCAGGATACTTGCCAGTGTGGAGGAGCAGAGGGATCTCGGGGTACATGTCCACAGATCCCTGAAAGTTGCCTCGCAGGTGGATAGGGTAGTTAAGAGAGCTTATGAGGTGTTAGCCTTCATAAGTCGAGGGATAGAGTTTAAGAGTCGCGATGTAATGATGCAGCTCTGTCGAACTCCGGTTAGGCCACACTTCGAGTAATGTGTCTAGTTCTGTTCACCTCACTATAGGAAGGATGTGGAAGCATTGGAAAGGATACAGAGGAGATTTACCAGGATGCTGCCTGGTTTAGAAAGTATGCATTATGATCTGAGATTAAGGGAGCTCGGACTTAACTCTTTGGAGAGAAGCAGGATGACAGGAGACATGATAGAGGTGCATAAGATAATAAGAGGAGTAGATAGTGGATAGCCAGCGCCTCTTCCCCAGGGCACAATTGCTCAATTCAAGAGGACATGGCTTTAAGGTAAGGGGTAGGAAGTTCAAGGGGGATATTAGAGGAACGTTTTTTACTCAGAGAGTGGTCGGTGCGTGGAATCCACTGTCTGAGTCAGTGGTGGAGGCAGATACACTAGTGAAGTTTAAGAGACTACTATACAGGTATATGGAGGAATCTAAGTTGGGGGCTTATATGAGAGGCGGGGTTTGTGGGTCGGCACAACATTGTGGGCCGAACGGCCTGTACTCTGCTGTACTATTCTATGTTCTATGTTCTATAATATGAACCAAGAAGTATGGGGGCGTCCAGGTTTGCTGTTCATACTATGAAATGTCGGGTAGAACATTGTTGTTGTTTTTTTTTAATATCAAATTTCATTTTAAAGCGTTATTACTTTGCTCACGGAACGACGGTTCCACTGAGTTTTGCAGAACCGAGTCGAATACACACAATATTGACTGAAAGAGTCGAAGGATGTCTGGGTGACGAGACTATAAAAATATGAGGTATGTGAAGACCTAGGTGATCACGAATTAGGTAAACCGCAAGACTCCCAACAAATATGTGAAGAGCAAGAGGATAGGACGTGAAAGAATATGACCAATCAAGTGCGACAGTGGAAAAGGGAACCGGAGGAGATGGCAGAGGTACTCAATGAATACTTTGCCTCTGTATTCTCTACGGAAGAAGATCTTGACGAGTGTAGGGATGACTTGCAGTGGACTGAAAAGCTTGAGCATGTAGATATTAAGGAATAGGTTGTGCTGGAGTTTCCCACAGAAGGTAAAGTGTGGTTGCAGACAGATCGTATTCTGCATGGAGACCGGTGACCAGTGTATGCCTCACGGATCTGTTCTGGGATTCCTGCTCTTCCTTATTTTTACTGAAGACCTCGATCCGGAAGTGGAGGGATGCGTGAGTCAATTTGCTGATGACACGAAGGTTGGAGGTGTTGTGGATAGTGTGGAGAGCTGTCAGAGTTTACAGCGCGACATTGATAGAATGCATACTGGGCTGGGAAGAGGCAGATGGAGTTGAACCCAGATAAATGCGAGGTAGTTAATTTTGGTCGCCCCTCTACAGCAAGGACGTGGAAACCGTAGAAAGTGTGGAGGGAGCTTTACAGAGATGTTGCCTGGATTGGGGAACATGCCTTGTGAGAATAGGTTAAATGGGCCCGGTCTTTTCTCCTTGGACGGAGGATGAGAGGTGACCTGATAGAGGTGTAGAAGATAATGAGAGACGTTGATCATATTCATAGTCAGAGGCTTTTTTTTTTCCCCAGGGCTCAAATGGCTAACACGAGACGGCCTAGTTTTAAGGTGCTTGGAAGTTGGTACAGAGGAGATGTCAGGGGTATTTTTTTCACGCAATGAGTCGTGAGTGCGTGGAATGGGCTGCCGGCGGCGCTGGTGGAGGCGGAAACAATAGGGTCTTTTAAGTGCCCCCTGGATGGGTACATAGAGCTTAACAAAATAAAGGGTTATGGGTAAGCCTAGGTAGTTTTAAGGTAAAGCTTTCTGGACCGAAGGGCTTGTATTGTGCTGTGCGTTTTCTATGTTTCTGTTGCTATGTTTCTATGTCGGAGCAGAGTTAGACAATTCGGTCAAACGACTTTGTTCAACCATTTCATTGTATACAAACATTGTTCCTTGCCAGCCCAATGTTCTCCGATGAATCAAGAAACTGTCAACTTCTGTCTTAAGTACACAAACAATCTTGACCTTCACAGTGGCTTTTCGGAACGCTTCCCGCAGATTTACCAGTCTCAGCCAAAATAAATTTCTCCTAATCTCAGTTCTAAAATGCAGCTGTGCCGTCTGACTCTGTACTCTTCCACGATATGATATGCCCTCTCCACTGTCAAGGCCTTTAAACATCTGTTAGGTTTTAATTAGGTCAGTCCTTATTCTTCTGAATTCCAGTAGATACAGGCACAAGACAAGTCGCGTGTACTTCATGTGATGAGCAGCTCAGTCCTTGATTGATTTTCGTTAAATCTTTTGAGTTTGCAATGGTTCCATCACTTTCCTCCAAGGATAAGGGGGCCACGGCTGCTCACAATACTCCAAGTGAGGCTTGAATATTAAATCCTTGCTTTTAATTTCTACCACAGGGACTAAACTGTGCACCTGGAAGGGATAAAGTTATGAGGCGCAGCGAGACACGGTTTTTCTTGTTGATGCTTCCTGAACCTCAAACTCTGCTGCCCTGGATAACCAATGTCAACGCCAAAATGCATACACTTCGGCCGAATACGAAGCTGATTGATTCAACCAATAACAAGCGGCAATTGGGTTTTGGAATTCTGCAAAGATACTGGACATGAAATATTTCATTTGCTGAAAAGGAAAGGGGTGTTTCTGGTACCAACAAGTGGTTTGTCTGAGTGAAATAGAAGATGTACGCATGACCATAAATGGTGTACGGCTGCTCTGAGTTGAACGACTTTTTTCACTGCAAGCCGTTTTTGATGAATAGACAGTGTGCTGTAGTTCCATGAGCTTTGTTGTCATCTTGTGGAGATACACGTGGCACTTGTGCATCTCCCCGCCCACACCCCCCCCCCCCCCCGCCCACCATATTAATCCAATGTATATGGCTCTTTCTTTGGTTAGGATTCAACCTTCTATCGTAACCTAACTCCGTTAATACCTCCGGTTTCCTCTTTCTTCCTCAACTTATAGTTATTCATCCATTGAGAAAACACAGTTTGGCCAGTCTCCACTATTTCATATCCAACGACATATCACTGCAACTAAATTATCAACCTGCGCTGCACTTTCTCGGTATCTATGACACAATGGTCTGCAGGCCGTTATTATATTATTTTGCAGAAACTTGTTACAACTTTATACGGAATAATTTTTATGTACAGCCTCGGCACATTGATTTTCTGCAGTACACGTGTAAGGAAGAAACGCCGTGCCTTATTTTCCAAATGGTTAAATTAAAATAACAGAACTTTCTCAGTACAGGGGAAGCAGTGTACATAGCTTCATGGAGTCTTGCTGAACACCTACGCTCTGTCCGCCAGAGAAAGCAGGATTTCCTAGTGGCCACACATTTTAATTCCACATCCCTTTCCTATTCTAACATCTCTATCTACGGCCTCCTCTACTGTAAAGATAAAGTTATACTCAGATCTCAGGAACAACACCTTATATTCCGTCTGGGTAGCCTCCAACCTGATGGCATGAGCATTGACTTCTCTAACTTCCGCTGATGCCCCACCTCCCCCTCGTACCCTTTCGTTATTTATTTTTATACACACATTCTTTCTCTCACTCTCCTTTTTCTCCCTCTGTCCCTCTGACTATACCACTTGTCCATCCTCTGGGTCCCCCTCCCCCCCGCCCTTTTCTTTCTCCCCGGGCCTCCTGCCCCATAATCCTCTCATATCCCCTTTGCCAATCACCTGTCCAGCTCTTGGCTCCACCCCTCCCCTTTCTGTCTTCTCCTATCATTTTGGATCTCCCCCTCCCCCTCCCACTTTCATATCTCTTACTAACTGTTCCGTCAGTTAGTACTGAAGAAGGGTCTCGGCCTGAAACGTGGACTGTACCTCTTCCTAGAGATACTGCCTGGCCTGCTGCGCTGACCAGCAACTTCGATGTGTGTTGATTGAATTTCCAGCATCTTCAGAATTCCTGTTCTTCCTGGATATGACGCCGTCTATTTTATACTTTCGTCAAATAGTCAACCTCGTTTACCGTAGCAACATGCGAGCTGCTTGGTGCTGTCTCTAACTCAGCAGAAATCCAAAACTTAACCAGTTTTTTTCTCGTTCCTTGAAGTGACAATATAGTCGCATCATCTTTTTTGACATATGCATATTATAAAAGAGATATGAAAACCAGAAACGATGCTGTGAGGGATGCATTCCGCAAACGTGCACAATTCGTTTTAAACACCGGCACATTAAACAAATGAATTATGGACTTAGATCTGTCAATGATATTTGCCTTTTAAATCAAATTTGCTCTTATTATTGACTTCTTACTTTAAAAAGTCCCTCACGGTTCCCCGCAGTGATTGCACAGAAATGACTCCACAATTTACGATGAAAGGAATATAGCAATGTACACAAAACGTTGAAGCAAGTAAACAGGCCATGCAGCATGAAGAAATAGATATTGAAAGCTATGCAATTTTGAGAGTATACTTCATGAATGTGTTGGAACGTTTTGGTTTCAACACAGAAGAAAATCTTTCAATTTCCAAGGGAGGTACTAACAAGGCAGAAGGGACAGAGACCAGTTGCAGAGGTCGTGCTACTTCTACCGAGAGACTGATGGAGAGAATAAAGTTCAATACCATGTTCATAGTGACCTCACAATGGACAGACGGGGAGTGTGTTTCTCTTGAGGCAGATGCTTAGCTTTGTTCGGTTTCCGCTTTAAATAATTTGTTTGTAACTCTTTTCTAGTTAAAGTTAAAGATAAAATTCAATGACAATGGTATCTCGCGGCATGTGCTGGCGGCACCTCCAGCTTCGCTGCGTCTTGGGGGTAACTTCCTGTTCGGAGAAGGTGAAAAGTTGGGGCCGTGCGTGCAGCATCAACGCAAAGATGTTTTCAATTTATTCGAAGAAAACTTCCAATACTGGCAACACTAAATATAAAAGGAAATAGGCCAATTCAATATCATGAAAAACATTGAATTGAATATGTATTTAATCCAATCAAACACAATCACACACCATAGTCTTAAAGAGACACAATATAATTGGAATTGTATGTACGCCATCGAAAATATAAAACAGTTAATAAAGTTGTGTGATATTAATATATTATGAAACACAGGGATTAACGCCGTAATCTCATTTTTGAAAGACAATGAAGTTCATGACGCTTGCAATTAAGTGTTCTGGGCTTGATGTCGCATTATATAGACTTCTCCTTTCCGACCGAAAGAGGTTTCTGGAGCAGAATAGAACCACAGAAACGACATGTTTTCCAGCCTAAGAACAACTAACACAATCTATTTTAAAAGATGCAAATCAGTACTCTGTTGTATCAAACTGATCTTCACTGCAATTATGTTGAACTGAGTATTCATTAAAATAAATTATGCATTCATCAAAGGTTCTAAGTTGGACGCCGAAGCAGAAAGCCACGCAAGAGACATGCTAACCTTGTTTTGCACTTTTACTTTGCCATTGCATAGCGCTGCCTTCCAGCGCTACTGATGCTGTATAAAACTGTACCGAGTATTAGCTGCTCTGAATTCACTGGTGAACACGGAGAATTTGGTAATAGACTGCCACTCTGTCAACTTAAACGGACTGTTTCATCCAATGCTTTGAAGTGGGTTTCAAGTGGGAATCTTCTGTGATTTTTGTTTTCAATCATACTGCCGTGCATGAAGAGTTTGCTGATAAACGATGGGGGTACGACTTGTGAGCACAGTGGGTGCATTTTTTGTAAAGGATAGCATTGTTAATAAGAAAGTTGGTTCCGCTAACAACAGTTAACATTGTTCTCAGAGAATTACTGTATTTACAAAAGAGTAGTTCGTTCTCAAAACAACCCATTCGTTACCTTCCAGCTCTTTCCTCACGTGATCTCTAAGAAGCCGAGATGCAGTAAAGAACACTTATGTCGCGTTAGTTTTATTCCAGCACAAGATATAAAATCAGGGAAGACACGTAGCTGCAAAAGTAGGGCACTCGCCTTTAATAACGCAGTAAGGTTTACTCCAGCCCCTGTGTTCTTTAGCGCCCATTAAAAATATCCGGCTGCGCAGATTAATGAAGACTCTGTTCCGAACAAAGGACTATGTTAGGATAGTGTTCTGGTGGTATGGATCTATCAAAGTTGCCAGGGCAAAGAGAAGTACCTGCTCATCGACCAGATCAGAACATATACAAGAAATAGGAGCAGCAGTAAGCCACATGGCCCATCAAGCCTGCCCCACTATTCAATAAGATCATGGCCTTGGACTCATCTCCACCTACTCGTTTCCACCCATAGCCCATAGTTCTCCTACTACGCAGAAAAAAAAAGATCCAACTTTGCCTTAGTTATATTTACTCAGCCAGTCTCCAGTGCTTCATTGGGCGAAGAATTCCACAAAACCTCCACGCTTTGGGAAAAGCAGTATCTCCTCATCATGGTACTAAATATGCTCCCGCGATGCTTGAGGCTATGATCCTAGCTCTAGTCACACATACTAGTGGAAATAACATTCCTCACTCTCTTTCGTCTGTCTCTTTCATAATGTTATATATTTTCGTAACATCTCCTTTCATTCTGCTGTATTCCAACATGCACAGGTACAGACCACTATATTTTTCTTCAAATTCTAAGCATCACCTCTGTAGAAACAGCCTAGCGTCTTTTTGATTGGCTGCTGCACCTGAAAACTAACCCATTTGCGATTCATGCACAAGCACTCCCGTTCTTCTGCACAACCGCATGCTGCATGATTTTTAACTTTAAAAAAAAAATCTGCACTTCCAATTTACTTCAAATGTAAATAACTTTGTATTTACCAACATTGAGCCCTATCTGCCGGACCCTTGCCCATGCATTAAACCGATCTACATTTCGTGGAAGACTCTTCGTGTCTCTTGCACAATTTGCTTTTCGACTCAATTTAGTGCCATCAGCAACCTTAGAATCACTATAGTCGGTCCTTTTTTTCCCAGATTGATAATGCATATCATGAAGAGTTGCGGGCCCAGCACCAATCCCTGCGACACACCAGTTACCATTGATTTCCAACCAGAGTATAACCCAAGAATCCAACATGCTTTCTATTAGTTAACCACTCCACTTTCTGTGTTCATACATTATCCTGCCTCTATGCACCCTTACTCATGGATGCGTCTTTATGTGGCACCTATCAGGCCGTTTTCTGGAAATCCAAGAAAATAACGTCCACCTTTTCCCTTCTATCCACCACGCTCCTCATATCTTCAATAATCCCCAATAAGTTTGTCGAAAAGAATCTGCATTTGTTGGATCATTGCCGCGTCTGTCTGATGGATCTGCTTATTTCCGCATCTCCATTTCTTCAATGATAGCTCAAGCATTTTTCAGAAGCACCGATGTGTTTTGATAGCTGCTATGAAGCCATCAGAACTGGTGTTTGATTGTAGTATGAGCAGCTGTTGGATATCCCAAGTCGTGTGAGCAGTGACGCAACGGATACAAAACTGGAAGACTACTGATTTTGGCTATTGTCACCTGTCTTGTCAAGACACTACCCAGAAGTACAACATAACAAACTCGTTATTTTAAAAAAAACAAGAACAATCAGGGAAGAAATCATGACCGCCCGCATCAGACGAAACGACACATTGTGATGTCAATGATGGTCATGTTAATTCAGCTGTCTGTTTATCTCAACGTTAGTCACAGTAATAGTCATATTTTATTGATCGCGGGGAAATTTGGTTTTCGTTACAGTTGCACCATAAATAATTAAATAGTAATAAAATCATAAATAGTTAAATAATAATATGTGAATTATGCCAATACATACTGGCTCACGGTGTCTGACCCTCTAAGGGATGAACTGTAAAGTTTGATGGCCACAAGCAGGATAGACTTCCTATGACGGTCTGTGTTACATCTCGGTGGAATGAATCTCTGGCTGAATGTACTTCTGTGCCCAACCAGTATATTATGTACTGGATGGGAGACATTGTCCAAGATTACATGCAATTTGGACATCATCCTCTTTTCAGACACCACCGTCAGAGAGTCCAGTTTCATCCCCACAACATCATTAGCCTTACGAATGAGTTTGTTGATTCTGTTGGTGTCTGCTACCCTCAGCCTGCTGCCCCAGCACACACCAGCAAACATGATCGACCTGGCCAACACAGACTCGTTGAACATCCTTAGCATTATCCGGCAGATGTTAAAGGACCTCAGTCTCCTTAGGAAATAGAGACGGCTCTAACCCTTCTGTAGACATCCTCAGTGTTCTTTGACTAGTCCAGTTTATTGTTAATTCGTATCCCCAGGTATTTATAATCCTCCACCTTGTTCACACTGACCCCCAGGATGGAAACAGGGGTCACCGGTACCTTAGCTCTCCTCAGGTCTACCACCAGCTCCATAGACTTTTCTTTTCACATTAAGCTGCAGATAATTCTGCTCTCACCATGTCACAAGTTTCCTACCGGAGCCCTGTACTCGGCCTCAGTACCATCTCTGCTGAAGATACACATCGGCAGAGTATAGCTGGATTTCACAATGTTTGTTTCTCGTAAACGATACTGTGTTTTCACGTGTGCCATGTGGACATGTTTGTCCTATAGAGCAATTATGTCCTGCATTTCGGTATAAATTTATGAGACTCGGTAACATCTGTGTCAAGGAAAACAGTGTCATCTCTAACACAATAACCCGGACGCTTTTCTAGAGGTGCTACTTGACCTGAAAACATCTTCCGTGACATTACTTCTCTTATTACAGACAGAAATGACGTGGAATGTGCATAAAATAGGAAAGAAAGATAAACAATGATGATCTTGATTGACCAATTACCGGTCAACGTGCAACCAAAACAACCAATCACTTTGCTTCTCTCCCTGTCTGTCTCTCTCTTTCTCGAAGAAGCAAGCATGAGTATCTGATGAATGGTATACTTCGATCTCATTTCTGTTCATCAGTCAGAACAGCAACATCAACACATCCCACCGTTGCTTGTCGTACTTGACACAGCAGACAACATGTGGGCAATCCGATTTTGGGCACTAATACTTATGCCTGCACTACCCGGTATGTTCAGTTTATAATATTCGTGCGCTTTCTCTGGGATATGCCTCCCTTGGGAAATGTTCATACGTTTCTTATTTTCTTCCAGGCGCGAGTGATGAATATTTGGTAATCCAGGATCCGGCAGTAATTGCGGTTCAGGAAGGTGAAAGCGTGCTGCTGAACTGCAGCTACCCTGCAACAGATGCCAGCACGCTGTTCTGGTACATGCAATATCCTGGACAATCTCTAAGGTATTTATTGAAGAGATACGCAACAGGGAATGGTGGAGAGCGATCGCCTGATTGCCCAGACAGGTTTTCAGCTGCAGTAGACAAAGGAAGTGCGACGGTTCCTTTCAGAATATCTGCTGCTCGTATCTCTGACTCTGCCGTATTTTTCTGTGCCATGATGCCCACGTTACTGCCGAGCTATAGAACGCCACTACAAAAACCGTTTGTAAAATTTACAATTTGCAGACTTCAGGGGGCAGCATACAGATAATGTTGGCTCTGCGGCACATTTTGCAGGATGATACAGACTGAAACAATCACCTCAGTGGAAATTCATCGTGTGTTTACGGTAAGACATAGCAGCATCTCGAGCTGCTTACCTGATTGTGTAGAAGCCCTGGACAATATTTTAATTGATTAAAATGCGTTTCACTTGAGTGATGAAGTTATAGCGATACCATACCCTACAGTGGGAGTTTACATTTTGTCTTCTAATGTTTACGCACATGCTACAGTCACAATTCGAATAACTGGCTAACAGAATTGTCACGATATTTAGCCATAGCTCCCAGTTCCTCTGAACGGCGAAGTTTCCATAGTCTTGGGAGCACATTTCGGAAATAGAGACATTTCTCTCAGTCACGGTTGCAACTCTTGTCTGATGCTTTCGTTTGCCTCAATGCCTTTTTTTTTTTCGCTCTCATGAATGGTTCACAAAAAGTCGATTCCCTATGTGCAATGACGGCATTAATGGATCCATTGCGCCGTTTAGCTCTGCTGTTTTAACTTATTGTGTGCACCAATATATCCTCGCTTATGAAGTCTGACAAAGAACACTATTGTTAACTATCTTAGGATGAAACTATTTGGTCCTCCATTCAAGGAAGGGAGCTCAGAAATAATACTTAAATACAAACGAATATGTCAGTGCAGTTCCAGCAGCGAAGTCCGCTGATGCATGTTTTGCATCTCCGAACAGTCCATACCAATCTGGAGGAAATTTGGCCCATGAGATTTCACATTATTGTATTTAACCTATGCATTTTCAGCAAAATTGGATTTGTTTCCCTCGAAGAGGAGAAGGTGCAAACGGAATTGAGAAATTTGCACAATCTGTTTGAGGCTGCTGAAACTTCTATCATTTTAATATTGGTTATGCTTAACCTTCCCAACCAGACTACGGAAATATTTGAGCGGCTGGAACAACTTATTTTGGAAATTCTTTCGTTCAGAGCATAAATATACTGTTTCTGCAGGAACTCAGTTTCTTGCAAAATAAACCCCTTCCCTTCAAATACGGGAAATGGCTAAACACATATCTTCTCCTATTCCTTATTATTTTGATATTACCAAATTTCGGTACCAGTGATGCCCAAAATAAATGAATCTGCTGGACATTGCAATGATTAAATTAAAGACTGCCCGTGTTTCCACTTCTTCTGAATCTTTGTCATTTCCATGAAGCTCCTGAGGATCAGATTCGCTACTACAATGGATCTGGATGTTGGCAAAAAAACAGCAAGGTTTGACAGCACAAAACCACGAAGATTAGTTACAGTTCAATCCAAAGACAATACAGCATGAAGACGCTGCGTCAGATCATCGTGATTTAGCCTCTACAAACACACTGAATGCGACACATATACTGAAAATAAGACATGCTTACTGATACTCCTCATACAATGAACATTGAGTCCCGCGGGTCCATCGAACGGAGGGTTCAGTGGGTACTGTTTCCACAATGCAGTGTCTCATGAATATTGCGTATAATTCTTGGAACAGCCTACAATAGTACAGCAATATTTTAAAATATATTCAATTGACGATGTTTCC
Organism: Mobula hypostoma; assembly: GCF_963921235.1. NCBI lineage: Eukaryota > Metazoa > Chordata > Chondrichthyes > Myliobatiformes > Myliobatidae > Mobula > Mobula hypostoma. The sequence continues at coordinate 23,293,935 of NC_086106.1, forward strand.
TCATAAACAACGGTTTGGAAATATGCACGCTAAGGAAACTAAGAGGAACAGTGGTTTCCCAAAATCAAAAAAAAAAGAAAAACTGCCGAAATATTTTGTAATAGGTTTAGAAGCGGAGATTGTACTCGAAAGACCCTTCATCTTCTGCACAGATTTTATTCTATTTGCATCTGTCTCCACTATTAACAAAATCCCCTTTACTGCAAACAGCTTGTGAACAACAATCTTATTTTGTAATAAATTAAGGTAATGGAGACTTTATGAAAATTAATAACATCAGAGATCGGATTCATTCGGCCACAGTCGCAGCCTGCCCAGTTACTCTCGGTAATACTGATCTGACAATGACACAACCGAGACGTCCAGCGGTTCAGGCAGCGTCTATGAAAATGAATAAAGTTTTGACGCTTCGGACTGAGATGCTGTATCACGGATAGGAAGGAAGCGGAAGGAAACCCAGAATAACATGGTGGGGACTGGGACAATTACAAGTTGGAAGGTAAAAGGAGAAGCCAGGTGACGGGCTAAGTTCCCTGATAGGGAACGGAATGTGAAGTGATAATATGGGAAAGTATAGATGGAACATATATATGGCTGTAAAAGAAGAAATCTGATCGTTGAGATGAGAGCATCATTGGAAAATGGGAAGGAGGTGTATGAGACGGATATGGTAGGCAGAAGGCGTAAGAAGGGAGACAGAATGCGAACTGAAAAACGAGAGAATGAGTGGAAAACAAATATTGGACGTTGCAGAAAATGATATCTATTGCTTCCCGTTTGAAGATACACGAACGGAACAGAAGGAATTGGACACATTTTGGTGAATAATATAAGGACATATTCCTCCCAACATCGGCCAAAGTAGCAGAGGAGGCTTGTTAGCTTTTAGTTCCCTCTGGTATAATGTATGAACGAGAAATCTTCAAATTTGTACACGAATAACTCCAACTGTTTTGAACAGTAAATAACCTTCCGAAGCATGGACAAAACAAACGATTTACTTTCCGATATATTAAGAAACTTGAAGCATTATGTCAAAGAGTGTGTGTGTTCTTTTTTTTTCTTTGCATTCCAGTTCACTATGTTACAGTCATTAAACATACAGCTCCATTTATTCTGATGAAAGGCGATTAGAGACTTCAAAATCTCTTCTTAGCATTCAACTCGTCCCTTGTTTCCCAATGTTATCGTCTAGGGGCGGCAGCTGATGCGCTCTACTTTCTGCGTTTTGAGGTTCATGGTGATATCAAGCATAGAGAGAGAAAAAAAAAAACACGTCGACCAGAAGCAGGAACACTTGTGGATCTGTGCTTGCATCGCTGATGCCAGATGTTACCCATTGTTTCAGTTTTTATCGATATCCTGAATGTCGAATATAAAGTTACTATCCTTCAATGAAGTATACTCTGTACATCGCCTCTCACTCAACCTAACCGTCCCGAGATCTGCCTCTGCACAATCTGTCCCTAAATTATTCGGTGGTGCCCTCTACTGTTGTGTGCAAAACACTGGTCCCTGTACACTGTGTGGTTGTGCGGCTTCTCAGTAACTAATTTACCCTCGCGCACATAACTTTCTTGCCAAAGAACTGACATTTTATTTCATATAACATCAACATAATTTTCAAGTTGTGCCAATTGAAATTAGAAATCTATGCTAATATAATTTAGATACATAGTGGATTGATTGTGTAATGTATATAAAACATAAATACTGGAAAAAATTAAACTTTCAGACATTTTGTAGATTCAGTATTTTTAAATTGACAATGTTTCAAGTTAAAAACACTGTTGCAATTTTTTAAGAACAATCAAAGAGTGGAAATGGATAGCTGATTGATAATAAATCGCCAGCCCGCTGAACACACATGCTGTCTAGTTAACTATATTCGTTTTTTTCATTGCGCCTATCAGTGTTTGATATCGTTTACTTATGTTATGATATGTTGTTTGTGTTTGTTCGATATGAAAAATATCCATATTCTGACTATTTTGTGTATTTCTATTAAAAACATCAAATTATAATTGTATTTTTTTCTTAAAAAACTTTCAACTAGTGATTATATTTTCTTTCCCTTCTCAAATGATAACGTGTGTATCTTTTTTTTCATATTGAGGACGTCGATATAAAAAAGAATGTCCAAATTAAACTCGAAATGAGTGAGAAGCAAGAGAAAAGCTCGTTGCCTGATTATAGTATTTGTCTCTGAAAATGTAAAATTGGAAAACAATTGCAATACTTTCACTATTTAAGTTATTCCTTCTGTGCATGCTGTATAACGAAAGTGGCCAAATGTGTAATTATACCAGAGAGTTGGTGTGGAGAGAACTGTGATTTGGAACTGAGCTTCAGACACAAAAAAAAAATGAAGAAATGAGGGAAATCTACTTTCCATGCACAAATTGCAAATGACGTAAAACAAATTTGTACAGAGAATTTTAACATTGGACTTTAAAATTCGACTGGAAATGAACAGAACAATGAATCAGTGTTTGTGAGATCTTTGAAGCAATCCGCACTTGCCAGCATGACAATAGTTGAAGCGGGAAAATATAAATACCAGCAATTAACTTGATATTTAAAAAAAATGATTATATTTACGTAAGATAGAGCAAATGTAATATTTGTACTTGAAAACTTGATGGTGCTGCAGTCCTTTGCCAAGAAATAAAGCATCTGTCTGCTCTATATTAGGTTGTCCACAGATAAGGAAATGCATAGAAAAAAAAAAGCAAATACAACAACCTCTATGCAGTACATCAGAACATTGCAAAGAAAAGTACATACAATGTTCAGTTGGTAGTCTGTAAAAGATAGAAAAGCTAGAATACTTAACTCATGCAACATTATGTAATGTGATGTTAGTTCGAGCACGAAACAAAGTGATAAGACTGTCAGAACATTTTCCGGTTACTGCATTATTAAGGAATTACGAAGTAGAACCAGTGTTACAAAGCGCAGGTTAAACAATGTAAAGATACATTCACCAGGTATTCTCTGAAGGCTCTGACCGATGCACAATATCGAGTTGCTTCAAATCACCTAAACGATATTTACAAAACTAGGTCTTCAGGTTAAGAATGCACACGGATATTCTGGAAACGAGAGACTGAATTCTTGCCAATGAGTTACACAGTACACAACCATAAGGATCATAAATTATAGATCCATTTATTTCAGAATGTAAGACCATAAGACCATAAGACCATAAGACAAAGGAGCAGAAGTAGGCCATTCGGCCCATCGAGTCTGCTCCGCCATTTTATCTTGAGCTGTACCCTCTCCAACGTCAGCACATCCCTTCTTAAATAAGGAGACCAAAACTGCCAACAGTACTCCAAGTGAGGTCTCACCAGCGCCTTATAGAGCCTCAACATCACATCCCTGCTCCTAGACCCTATTCCTCTGGAAATGAATACCAACATTGCATTCGCCTTCTTCACTACTGACTCAAGCTGGAGGTTAACTTTAAGGGTATCCTGTACGAGGACTCCCAAGTCCCGTTGCATCTCAGAACGTTGAATTCTTTCCCTATTTAAATGATAGTCTGCCCGTTTATTTTTTTTCTGCCAAAGTTCATAACCATACAGTTTCCAACATTGTACTTCATTTGCCACTTCTCTGCCCATTCTTCCAATCTATCCAAGTCTCTCTGCAGACTCTCCGTTTCCTCAGCACTACCGGCCCCTCCACCTATCTTCGTATCGTCAACAAACTTAGCCACAAAGCCATCTATTCCATAATCTAAATCGTTGATGTACAATGTAAAAAGAAGCGACCCCAACACTGATCCCTGCGGAACACCAATGGTAACCAGCAGCCAACCAGAATAGGATCCCTTTATTCCCACTCTCTGTTTCCTGCCAATCAGCCAACGCTCTATCCAGGTATGTAACTTTCCCGTAATTCCATGGGCTCTTATCTTGTTTAGCAGCCTCATGTGTGACACCTTGTTAAAGGCCTTCTGCAAATCCAAATATAGAATATCCACTGCATCTATCTTGTCTAGCCTACTGGTAATTTCCTCAAAATATCGTAATAGGTTTGTCAGGCAGGATTTTCCGTTAAGGAATCCATGCTGAGTTCTGCCTATCTAGTCATATGCCTCCAGGTACTCTGTAACCTCATCTTTGACAATCGACTCCAACAACTTCCCAACCACGGATGTCAAGCCAACAGGTCTATAATTTCCGTTTTGCCTCCTTGCCCACTTCTTAAATAGCGGAGTGACATTGGCAATCTTCCAGTCCTCCGGAACCATGCCAGAATCTATCGACCTTTGAGAGATAATCGCTAATGCCTCCGCAATCTCCACACCTACTTCTTTCATATCACCAGGGTGCACTCCATCTGGTCCAGGAGATTTATCTACCTTTAGCTTATTCACCTTCCTAAGTACTTTCTCTGTCGTAATTGTGACTGCGCAAACTTCTCTTCCCTGCCACCCTTGAGTGTCCGGTAAACTGCTGTCTTCCTCACTGAATACTGATGCAAAATACTTGTTCAGTTCCTCTGCCATCTCCTCATCTCCCATTACAATTTCTCCAGCATAATTTTCTATCGGTCCTATATCTACTCTCACCTGTCTTTTACTCTTAATATACTTGAAAAAAGCTTTTAGTATCCTCTTCGATATTATTTGCTAGCTTCCTTTCATAGTTAATCTTTTCTCTCTTAATAACCTTCTTTGTTTCCTTTTGTTAGGTTTTAAAAACTTCTCAATCCTCTCTCATCCCACTAATTTTTGCTTCCTTGTATGCCCTCTCTTTTGCTTTAACTTTGGCTTTGACTTCTCTTGTCAACCACGGTTGCATCCTTTTTCCACTCGAGAATGTCTTCTTCTTTTGGAATATACCTGCCTTGCACATTCCTCATTTCTCGCATAAACTCCAGCCACTGCTGCTCTGCTGTCTTCCCCGCCAGTGTCTCTTTCCAGTCAACTTTGGCCAGCTCCTCTCTCATGCCACTGTAATTTCCTTTACTCCACTGAAATACCGACACATCAGATTTCGGCTTCTCTTTTTCTAATTTCACAGTGAACTCAATTATGTTAATTTCACTGCCTCCTAAGGGTTCCTTCAGCTCAATCTCTCCAATCACCTCCGGTTCATTACAAAATGCCCAATCCAGTACAGCCGATCCCCTAGTGGGCTCAACAACAAGCTGTTCTAAAAAGCCATCTCGCAGACATTCTACAAATTTTCTCTCTTGAGATCCAGTGCTGACCTGGTTTTCCCAATCTACTCGTATGTTAAAATCCACCACAATTATCACAACACTGTCCTTCTGACAAACCTTTTCTATTCCCAGTTGTAATGTGTAGTCCACATCCCTGCAGCTGTTTGGAGGCCTATAAATAACTGCCATCAGGGTCCTTTTCCCCCTGCTATTTCTTAGCTCAACCCATAAAGATTCTACACCTTCCGATCGTATATCGCCTCTTTCTAATGATTTAATATCATTTTTACCAATAAAGCCACGCCTCCCCCTCTGCCTACCTTCCTATCCTTCCGATACACCGTGTATCCTTGGACGTTCAGCTCCCAGAGATATGCATCCTTTAGCCAGGTCTCAGTGATGGCCACAATATCATACCTGCTAGTCTGTAGCTGTACAAGAAGATCATCCACCTTATTCCTTATGCTGCGTGCATTTAAGTACAACACTTTACCAGTATTTGACACTTTTTGCTTTGATTTCAATGCAACTTTATTGCACTGCAACTCATCCCAATGGCTACAAATTTGCCCCATCACTTGCCTGTGCTGCAGGCTAATTTTTCGCAGACTGAGCGGTGGGGTGATTCCAATCAAACGGATCTCTCAGCAGTTGGGTGCACAAACTTCCGTCTCGTGAAGATTTTCTCCATTTCCATACCTCTGCATTACTGTCAGCTAACCATCTGCAACAAAGGTCTTCTTGAAATAAGTTATAGTACTTAGTACTCACTAAGTGGAAGCAGACCTCAGAAGATATCATATATATTTTATAAAATTCGATTATTATTTCGAATTCGATTTCCTTTCTTCTTTTGCTTTAATGGTCACACCAGTTGAACTATGTGATTCGCAAACATAATGTTGTTGATCATGGAATTCAACCTCACGTATCTCGCGCCGCAATGTGAAGATTGGCTCCCTAAACGAGTATTATAATTACCCTAGGCTGCTTGATTTAAACACCAATTGTAGTATTTTCTGTTGTTCGAAGGTCAATGAGTTAGGAAGATCATCATCTTCGAGGTAGTGTGTATTTAAGAGCAAAGGAATGCAGATTCGATGCTCAACTTCAAATTATCAACATGGAATTAACTTTTTATAAAGTTAAGAACTTGTTCTCGATGTTCGTCAATGTCTTTCTTCAAGGAAATTGAAAAATATTTTTCTCCGCACTTTATCTTGGTGTTACACTTCCTCCAGCCTTTAAAGTTTGCGTAGATGCCAGTCTTTATTATTTGCTTGGCTGCTCGGCTAAGAAAGTGGGATTTTATTTCAGTAGCGTACATAATGGGGACTTTAGGATATTAAATAAAAAAGTTTTATTTCATCCATATGTTTCAATATATGCGACGGCAGCGCGCGCTGCCACTTCGGTTGTGATGTCTGTTATCTGTCAAGTAGGGGATCGTCCACGATTCTGATTTGATGGAGACCGACGTGAGAGTACGGAGGAACATCTGAAAAACTTCTGAAATGTCTGCTTCTCTGCTGTTGCAGCTGTGTGGTAACCGGTATCTCCGGAGCAGAAGGCCCCGAGATCCTCGGCTTTGCATGTTTTAGCGGCCGAAGCGAGGTCGAAGGCGTTTGGCAGAGGATGGCGCTCGGCAGAGGATGGCGCTCGGGACGCTGTATCGGAGAGGCTGGTCGGAACCTCGAATTTTTCGGACGGATAGACTCAGTGCCGGCTGTGTTCGGCTGCCTCCAAGGCATCGGCAAGTTGACGGTGCCTGGAGTTTTATGGCAAGGAATTTCTCCCTTTTGCCGCCTGCTATCGGGGACTCGGGAGTCGATCGACTCGGGGACTTTTTTGACTTTATTTACCGTGCCCATGGTTTGTTTTTTCATCACATCATGGAATTGTTTTGCACTGCTGTAACTTATGTCATAATTGTGTGGTTCTGTCACTGTTATTCTTTGGTTTGTCATGATCTCTGTGATATCACTCCGGTAAAACATTGTATCATTTCTTAATGTATGTATGCATTTCTGAATGACAATAAAAGAAGACTGAGTGTTCTCATTATCTCATATACCTGCCAGTCATGCCGACCCACGGGTACATGCTAATATTTCAAAGTGTACCAAGTTCTAGTTTCTTTATTTTTTTTTCAGCAAAAGTGAAATATCGCCCTGACTGTTAACCGGCGCTCCAAGACATCCTCTTTGACACCAAAGAGCTTCGGTTTGGGGAATTTCTTAATAATCTGCAGCCACTTCTCGACAAAGTCCTTTAAAATACGATTCTTCTGCGATTTGCTTCAAAAACGGTTGATAACTTTTATATCTGTTGACTAGACTTCTTTCAGGGCTGTTCGAATAATCCTGGTTGCCATTGGAAATCTGCTTAAGAAATAAAGATTGAACCCATCTTTTGGAGCTTCAATGCTCACTAAAGTAGCTAAACCAGATGCAAGGCCTGGCGTCACAACAGCTCCATCTGTCCAAAGGGTACGCATTTGTTGTGTCCAGTCGAACTCCTGTTTGGCTAAAAACGTTCATAAAGCGTCGACGTGTTTTGTAATTTTCTGTAATGGATGCATAAAATAGGAATTCATCTCGAGCAGCATCATCTTGCGTAAAAAGATTAAAACAAAAAAAAACTCACAGCACTGAAATGCATGTAGGTACATCCAATAGCACGCTGTTGGAAATTGTGAGGCTGCCAATGTCTCAATGTCGTGCTGTGAAACGAGAAAAGAGATATCAAATATTCTTAAAAAGTATAACATTGCTTGATGAAGGGACACTTTACAGTTTACCTTTCCCCTCAATTATAGTCCATCTGGAGCTCAGCCACTTGCAGTCCACATCGATTTACTTTAATCTCTCCCATAGTGTGAAGCTTATTTTATTTGGCAATCTGGCATGCAGGTTTATGTGATTGTTTCATGAAAGGGTTGTCGTTGAACGGTAAATTTAAATATTCAAACTCACAATTATTTCCAATTTAACTTTCTACGAAGACAAAAACGAACGCAGCTCAGTCGCATTTTTGCATGGACTGACATCAGGTGCGCCTTCGGTTCCGTTATCACGTCACATACATGACATATGCGACTTTTATAAAGAGTGTTCGACATACGTCCTTTCCTTCAATATTACAATTTCAAATATTCTACTCAATTAACTTTTTTTTTTGAAACCAATATCATTGCATTTCGGAATTAATTTCTTTAGTAAATCACCAAACGGAAGAAATCGGTATGCTAATTAAGTGAAGTTTAAGACGCTTTCCAAAACTTGTCCAACAAGTAAGGAAAACACGGCAGGTTTTGCAATTTTTCGGAATTTTAACATTGTTCCTGGTTTTTCGATACTTAGATAGAGAAAAGGGTTAGAACAGTATATCACGCATTGTGTTCTTCTTGGAATTCGGCCAATTGTTGCTCTACCGGCGCGTGGTACAATGAAAAGCCGCGCAGATTGGAGGAAGAACAACTTTATATTTCTCTTGGGTAATTTCCAACCTAATGGAATGAACATAAGCTTCTTGAGCATACGGTAATGCCTCGCCCTCCCCCGGTAACATTAACTTTACTTGTGCTCTCCTCTCGTAAATTACTTGCAGATCAACAGAGAAGTCTGCGAAAATACCATCACTCGCTCTGCGGTGATCTCTGTGAAAGTTCACCATAGCCACGTCACGGATATGAAGAGAGAGACAGAGACGCGGGAGAGGGAGGGGTGGGGGTCAAAGAGAGAGAGAGAGAGAGAGAGAGAGAGAGAGAGAGCGACCGTCAGATATTCTGCAATTGCTCAGGAGAGGGCTTTAATTCACCACAGAGAATTAGAAAATATAGTCGCATCATCTCTTTTGACATATGCATATTATAAAAGAGATATGAAAACCGGAAACGATGCTGTGAGGGATGCATTCCGCAAACGTGCAAAATTCGTTTTAAACACCGGCACATTAAACAAATGGATTATAGACTTAGATCTGTCAATGATATTTGCATTTTAAATCACATTTGCTCTTATTATTGTTTTTCTTTCATTAAAAAGTCCCTCACCGTTGATGGCACAGAAATGACTACAGAATATACGATGAATGGAATATAGCAATGCACACAAAACGTTGAAGCAAGTAAACAGGCCAGGTTGGATGAAGAAATAGAAATTGAAAGCATAGGCAATTTTGAGAGTATACTTCATGAAGATGTTGGAACGTTTTCCTATCAGCACAGAAGAAAAACTTTCAATTTCCAAGGGAGGTACTAACAAGGCAGAAGGGAACAGAGACCAGTTGCAGAGGTCGTGCTACTTCTACCGAGAGACTGATGGAGAGAATAAAGTTCAATACCATGTTCACAGTGACCTCACAATGGACAGACGGGGAGTCTGTTTCTCTTGAGGCAGATGCCTAGCTTTGTTCGGTTTCAAACTGAAGACACTCGCTAAAAGAAAAGTGATCGCGTGGTCTCAAGAATGAAACAGACAATATATATATATATATATATATATTCTTCTTTTTATAGCAACGATTTTCACCATACGATGTTAAAGTGGAAGAGTGAACAGTAAATGGTTAACCTTACAACGACTCTGTTTTCATTGGTTCCGGTTTAACTTGGTGTTTAGTCAGAGTTTCAACACACTACACGAGAACATTTCAAAGCAAAAGATTATTCCCTGTTTTTTTTTTTCACAAAGGATAGATTATATGACAGGTAAACTAATTAACAGTCTTATAATAACTAGGGACTTCGAAAATTAAGTCTGATTATGGGTGCGTATTCCATTATCTTTGTTTGAAAGATTAGTGATGACACAAGTTGTAGTTTGGTTCATAAACTGAAATTATGAGGCGTTTCCTCAAAATGGAAAACTGTTTAGTCAACTACCTCACTCTTTCAGACATGCAACTTCCCATATTCTCCTCTGAGTTTTGATGAATATATGACTTTGAAATAGTTGCATAAAACACTCAATCTGATGTAGATATCTACGCACTTGGAACATACGCCAGCACAAATAATAAGCAGAAAAACATAATAATGGAGAAAACTGATCTAATCACCAATACAGTTCGTAACAGTCTGCAAATTACCACTGAAAATTTGGCTTTATCATTGTACGTTTCACCCCGCTGCGGTGGGGAAGGACAATGATGCAGGGCGTCCCAGTGTGAGTAAAACAATCCTCAGCATTGAGAGTAACCTCGTCATCCCTCTTTGCATCCACACGAAACATTAATTGCAAACAGTGTTAACAATAGACAGAGCCATCAGAGACTACATACTACACAGTTGAATAACACGCCATGTTGCCAAGTAAGAACATATATTTTAACAGGTTTTCAATTTATTCGACGAGAACTTCCAATACTGGCAACACTAAATATAAAAGAAAATAGGCCAATTCAATATCACGAAAAACATTTAATTCAGTATGTATTTAATCTAATCAAACACAATCAGACACCATAGTCTTAAAGAGACACAATTTAATTGGTATTGTACGCCATCGAAAATATAATATGGTTAATAAAGTTGTGTGATATTAATATATTATGAAACACAGGGATTAACGCCGTATTCTCATTATTGAAAGACAATGAAGTTCATGACGCTTGCAATTCAGTGTTCTGAGCTTGATGTCGAATTATATAGACTTCATTCCGACTGAGAGAGTTTTCTGGAGCAGAATAGCACCTCAGAAACGACATGTTTTCCAGCCTAAGAACAACTAACACAATCCATTTTAAAAGATGCAAATCAGTACTCTGTTGTATCAAACTGATCTTCACTGAAATTATGTTGAAATGAGTATTCATTAAAATAAATTATGCATTCATCAAAGGCTCTAAATTGAAGGCCGAGGCAGAAAGCCACGCAAGAGACATGCTAACCTTGTTTTGCACTTTCAGCTTTCAGCTGCCTTCTGGCGGTACTGTGCTGCATAATACTTTACCAAGTATTAGCTGCTCTGAATTCACTGGTGAACACGGAGAATTTGGTAATAGACTGTCCCTCTGCCAATTTAAACGGACTGTTTCATGCAGAGCTTTGAAGTGGGTTTCAAGTGGGAATCTTCTGTGATTTTTTCTCTCAATCATACTGCCATGCATGGAGCGTTTGCTGATAAACGATGGGGGCACGACTTGCCTTCACGGTGCAGTGAGCACAATGGGTGAATTTTTTGTAAAGGATAGCATTATTAATACGAAAGTTGATTCCGCTAACATCAGTTAAAATTGTTCTCAGAGAATGACTGTATTTACAAATAAGTACTTCTTCTCAAAACAAACTCATTCGTCACCTTCCAGCTCTTTCCTCACGTGATCTCTAAGTAAGCCCAGATGCACTAAAGAACACTTATGTCGCGTTTGTTTTATTCCAGCACAAGAAATAAAATCAGGGAAGGCAGGTGCCTGCGAAAGTAGGGCACTCTCCTTTTACAACGCAGAAAGATTTATTCCAGCCCCTGTGTTCTTTAGCGCCCACTAAAAATATACGGCTGTGCAGATTAATGAAGACTGTTCCGAACAAAGGACTCTGTTAGGGTAGTGTTCTGGTGGTATGGATCTATCAAAGTGCCAGGGCAAAGAGTAGTACCTGCTCATCCACCAGATTTGAACGTAATACAAGAAATAGGAGCAGCAGTAAACCACCTGACCCATCAAGCCTGCCCCACTATTCAATAAGATCATGACCATGGACTCATCTCCACCTACTCGGTTCCACCAATAGCCCATAATTCTCCTACTATGCATAAAAAAAACGATCCAACTTTGCCTTAATTATATTTACTCAGGTAGTCTCCAGTGTTTCATTGGGCGAAGAATTCCACAAATCCTCCACTCTCTGGGAAAAGCAGTATCTCCTCATCATGGTACTAAATATGCTCCCGCGATGCTTGAGGCTATGATCCTAGCTCTAGTCACACCTACTAGTGGAAATAACATTCCTCAGTCTCTTTCGTCTATCTCTTTCATAATGTTATATATTTTCGATAAGATCTCCTTTCATTCTGCTGTATTCCAACATGCACAGGCACAGACCACTATATTTTTCTTCAAATTATAAGCAACTCCTCTCTGGAATCAGCCTAGCGCCTTTTTGATTGGTTGCTGCACCTGAAAACTCACCCTTTTGCGATTCATGCACAAACGCTCCCGTTCTTCTATATAACCGCATGCTGCCTGAATTTTACCTTTAAAAAAAAATGCACTTCCAATTTACTTCGAATGTAAATAACTTTGTATTTGCCAACATTGAACTCCATTAGCCAGACCCTTACCCATGCATTAGACCTATCTTCATTTTGCGGAAGACTCTTCGTGTCCCTTGCACAATTTGCTTTTTCCACTCAATTTAGTGCCATCAGCAAACGTAGAATCACTATAGTCTATCCTTTTAACGAGATTGCTAATGCATATCATGAAGAGTTGCGGGCCCAGCACCAATCCCTGCGGCACACCAGTTACCATTGATTTCCAACCAGAATATAACCCAAGTATCCAACATGCTTTCTATCAGTTAACCACTCCACTTTCTATGCTCATACATTACCCTGACCTCTATGCACCCTTGTCTTATGGATGAGTCTTTATGTGGCACCTATCAGGCCGTTTTCTGGAAATCCAATAAAATAACATAGAAACATAGAAACATAGAAAATAGGTGCAGGAGTAGGCCATTCGGCCCTTCGAGCCTGCACCGCCATTTATTATGATCATGGCTGATCATCCAACTCAGAACCCAGCCTTCCCTCCATACCCCCTGACCCCTGTAGCCACAAGGGCCATATCTAACTTCCTTTTAAACATAGCTAATGAACTGGCCTCAACAGTTTGCTGTGGCAGAGAATTCCACAGATTCACCACTCTCTGTGTGAAGAAGTTTTTCCTAACCTCGGTCCTAAAAGGCTTCCCCTCTATCCTCAAACTGTGACCCCTCGTTCTAGACCCACCAACATCGGGAACAATCTTCCTGCATCTAGCCTGTCCAATCCCTTTAGGATCTTATACGTTTCAATCAGATCCCCCCTCAATCTTCTAAATTCCAACGAGTACAAGCCCAGTTCATCCAGTCTTTCTTCATATGAAAGACCTGCCATCCCAGGAATCAATCTGGTGAACCTTCTTTGTACTCCCTCTATGGCAAACGTCCACCTTTTCCCTTCTATCCACCACGCTCGTAATATCTTCAATGATCACCAATAAGTTTGTAGAACAGAATCTGCATTTGTTGGATTATTGCCGCGTCTGTCTGATGGATCTGCTTATTTCCAAATCTCCATTTCTTCAATGATAGCCCAAGCTTTTTCCGAAACACCGATGTGTTTTGATAGCTGCTATGAATCCACTAGAACTGGTGCTTGATTGTAGGATAAGCAGCTGTTGCATATCCCAAGTCGCGTGAGCAGTGACGCAACGGATACAAAACCGGAAGACTACTGATTTTGGCGATTGTCACTTGTCTTATCAAGACACAACCCAGAAGTACAACATAACAAACTCATTATTTTAAAAGCAACAAGAACAATCAGGGCAGAAATCATGACTGCCCGCATCAGACGAAACGACACATTTTGATGTTAGTGATGGCCATGTTAATTCAGTTGTCTAATTATCTCAACATTAGTCATAATCATAGTCATATTTTATTGATCTCTGGGGAAATTGGTTTTACTTACAGTTGCACCATAAATAAATAAATAGTAATAAACTCATAAATAGTTAAATTGTAATATGTAAATTATGCCAGGAAATATTGGCTCAGGGTGTCTGACACTCAAAGGGATGAGTTGTAAAGTTTGATGGCCACAGGCAGGAATTACTTCCTATGACGCTCTGTGTTACACCTCGGTGGAATGAATCTCTGGCTGAATATACTCCTGTGCCTAACCAGTGCATTATGTACCGGATGGGAGACATTGTCCAAGATGGCATGCAATTTGGACAGCATCCACTTTTAAGACACCACCGTCAGAGAGTCCAGTTCCATCCCCACAACATCATTAGCCTTACGAATGAGATTGTTGATTCTGTTGGTGCCTGCTACCCTCAGCCTGCTGTCCCAGCACACACCAGCCAACATGATCGCACTGGCCAACGCAGACTCGTAGAACATCCTCAGCATCGTCCAGCAGATGCTAAAGGACCTCAGTCTCCTTAGGGAATAGAGACGGCTCTGACTCTTCTTGTACACATACTCAGAGTTCTTTGACTAGTCCAGTTTATTGTCAATTCGTATCCCCAGATATTTATAATCCTTCACCATGTCTACACTGAGCCCCTGGATGGAAACAGGGGTCACCGGTACCTTAGCTCTCCTCGGGTCTACCACCAGCTCTTCAGCATTTTTTTTTCACATTAAGCTGCAGATAATTCTGCTCTCACCATGTCACAACGTTTCCTACCGTAGCCCTGTACTGAAGATGCACATCGGCAGAGTATAGCTGGATTTCACAATACTACATGTGTGTTTCTCGTCAACGATACTGTGTTTTCACGTATGCTATGTGGACATGTTTGTCCTATAGAACAATCAGGTCCTGCATTTCGGCATAAATTTATGAGATTCGGTAACATCTGTGTCAAAGAAAACAGAGTTATTTCTTACACGATAACCCGGAGGCATTTTTAAGAGATGCCACTTAACCTGGAAACATCTTCCGTGACATTGCTTCTCTTATTACAGACAGAAATGACGTGGATTGTGCATAAAATAGGAAAGAAAGATAAAACAATGATGATCTTGATTTACCAATTACCGGTCAACGTGCAGACAAAACAACCAATCACTTCGTTTATCTCCTTGTCTGTCTCTCTCTCTCTTTCTCGAAGAACCAATCATGAGCATCTGATGGAAGGAATATTTCGATCGCATTTCTGTAAACCAGTCAGAACAGCAACATCAACACATTCCACCGTTGCTTGTCGTAATCGACACGGCAGACAACATGTGGGCAATCCGATTTTGGGCACTAATACTTATGCCTGCACTACCCGGTATGTTCAATTTACAATATTCGTGCGCTTCCTCTGGGATATCTTTCCCTTGGGAAATGCTCATAAGTTTCTTATTTTCTTCCAGGCGCGAGTGGTGAATATTTGGTAATCCAGGATCCGGCAGTAATTGCGGTTCAGGAAGGTGAAAACGTGCTGCTGAACTGCAGCTACCCTGCAAAAGCTGCCGACACGCTGTTCTGGTACATGCAATATCCTGGACAATCTCTAAGATATTTATTGATGATATACGCAACAGGGAATGGTGGAGAGCGATCGCCTGATTGCCCAGACAGGTTTTCGGCCGCAGCAGACAAAGGAAGTGCGACGGTTCCTTTCAGAATATCTGCTGCTCGTATCTCTGACTCTGCCGTATTTTTCTGTGCCATGATGCCCACGTTACTGCCGAGCTATAGAACGCCACTACAAAAACCGTTTGTAAAATGTACAATTTGCAGACTTCAGGGGGCAGCATACAGATAATGTTGGGTCCGCGGCACATTTTGCAGGATGATACAGACTGAAACACTCACCTCAGTCGAAATTCATCGTGTGTTTACGTTAAGACATTGCAGCATCTCGAGCTGCTGATCTGAATGTGTAGAAGTCCTGGACAAAAGTTTAATTGATTAACCTTCGTTTGACTTGAGTGATGAATTTATAGCGATACCAAACACTACAGTGGGTGTTTACATATTGTCTTCTATTTTTAGGTACATGCTACAGTCACAGTCCGAATAACAGTCTAACAGAATTGTCACGATATTTAGCCATAGCTCGCAGTTCCTCTGAACGGCTAAGTTTCCATAGTCTTGGGAACTCATTTCGGAAATATAGACATTTCTCTCAGTCACTGTTGCATCTCTTGCCTGATGCGTTCGTTTGCCTCCATGCTTTTTTTTTCGCTCTCATGAATGGCTCAGAAAAAGTCGATTCCCTACGTTCAATGACAACATAAATGGAGCCATGGCGCCGTTTAGTTCTGCTGTTTTAAGTTATTGTGTGGACCGATAAATCCTCGCTCATGAAGTCTGTCAAAGAACACTATTGTTAACTATCGTAGGATGAAACTATTTGGTCCTCCATTCAAGGAAGGGAGCACAGAAATAATACTTAAATACAAAACAAATATGTCAGTGCAGTTCCAGCAGCGACGTCCGCTGATGCATGTTTTGCCTTTCCGAACAGTCCATACCGATCTGGAGGAAATTTGGCCCATTAGATTTCACATTATTGTAGTTAACCTATGCATTTTCAGCAAAATTGGATTTGTTTCTCTTGAAGAGGAGAACGTGCAGACGGAATGGAGAAATTTGAATAATCAGTTTGAGGCTGCTGAAAATTGTATCATTTTAATATTGGTTACGCTTAACCTTCCCAACCAGACTATGGAAATGTTTGAGCGGTTGGAACAGCTTATTTCGGAAGTTCTTTCGTTCAGAGCCTGTTTATTCTGTTTCTGCAGGAACTCAGTTTGTTGCAAAATAACCCCTTCCCTTCAAATACAGAGAAACGGCTAAACGCGTATCTTCTCTTATTCCTTATTATTTTGATATAGCCAAATATCGGTACCAGTGATGCCCAAAATAAATGAATCTGCTGGACATTGCAAAGATTAAATTAAAGACTGCCCGTGTTTCCACTTCTTCAGAATCTTTGTCATTTCCATGAAGCTCCTGAGGATCAGATTCGCTACTACAATGGGTCTTGATGTTGGCAAAAAGCAGCAAGCTTAGATAGCACAAAACCACGAAGATTAGTTGCAGTTCAATCCAAAGACAATACAGCATGAAGACGACACGCCAGATCTTCGTGACTTAACAGCAACAAACACACTGAATGCGACACATATAATGACAATAAGACAGGCTTTCTGATACTCCTCATACAATGAACATTGAATCGCTGCGGGTTCCTCGAACGGAGGGTCCAGTGTGTACTGTTTCCACAATGCAGTCTCTCATTATTATTGCGTATAATTTTTGGAACAGCCGACAAGAGTACAGCAATATTTTAAAATATCTTAAATTGACGATGTTTCCTCATAAACAACGGTTTAAAAAATATGCACGCTGAGGAAACTACGAGGAACAGTGGTTTCCCAAAATCAAACAAAGAACGTGCCGAAATATTTTGTAATAGGTTTAAAAGCGGAAATTGTACTCGCAAGACCCTCCATCTTCTGCACAGAATTTATTCTATTTGCATCTGTCTCCACTATTAGCAAAATCCGATTACTGCAAACAGCTTGTGAACAAGTTTCTTTGTTTGTAATAAATTCAGGTATTCAAGATTTTATGAAACTTAATATAATCAGAGATTCGGTTCATTCGGCTTCAGTCGCAGCGTGCCCAGTTTCTCTCGGTAATACTGATCTAGCAATCCCACAACTGAGAAGTCCACTGGTTCAGGTAGCATCTGCGAAAATGAATAAAGTTCCGACGCTTCGAACTGAGATGCTATATCAGGGCTAGGAAGGAAGCGGAAGGAAACCCAAAATGACATGGTGGGGGACTGGGACAATTACAAGTGGAAGGTAAAAGGAGAAGCCAGGTGACGGGCTAAGTTCCCTGATAGGGAACGGAATGTGGAGTGATAATATGGGAAAAGATAGATGGAACATATATATGGCTGCAAAAGAAGAAATCTGATTGTTGCGAAGACAGCATCATTGGAATATGAGAACACGGTATATGAGACGGATGTGGTAGGCAGAAGGCGTAAGAAGGGAGACAGAATGTGAACTGAAAAACGAGAGAATGAGTGGAAAACAAATATTGGACGTTGTAGAAAATGATATCTATGGCGTCCCGTTTGAAGTTACACGAACGGAAGAGAAGGAATTGGACAAATTTTGGTGAATAAAATAAGGAAATATTACTCCCAACATCGGCCAAAATAGCAAAGGAGGCTTGTTAGCCTTTAATTCTCTCTGGTATAATGTATGTAAGAGGTATCTTCAAATTTGTACACGAATAACTCTAACTGTTTTGAATAGTAAATAACCTTCCGAAGCATGGACAAACAGATGACTTACTTTCCGATATGTTAAGAATCTTGAAGCATTATGTCAAAGAGTGTGTGTGTCCCATTTTTTTTTTTATTTTGCATTCCAGTTCACCATGTTGCAGTCATTAAACATACAGCTCTATTTATTGTGATGAAAGGCGATTAGCGACTTCAAAATATCTTTTTAGCATTCAACTCGTCCCTTATTTCCCAATGTTATCGTCTAGGGGCTGCGGCTGATGCGCTCTAGTTTCTGCGTTTTGAGGTTCATCGTGATATCAATCATAGAGAAAAAAAACACGTCGACCAGAAGCTGGAACACTTGTGGATCTGTGCCTGCCTCGCTGATGTCAAAAGTTACCCACTGTTTAAGTTTTTATCGATATCCTGAATCTCTAATGTAAAGTTACTATTATCCAATGAAATGCACTCTGTACGTCGCCTCTCACTTAACCTCGTCCTCCCGAGTACTGAATCTGCACAATCTGTCACTAAATTATTCGTTGGTGCCCTCTACTGTTGTGTGCAAAGATCTGCTCCCTGTACACTGTGTGGTTGTGCGGCTTCTCAGTAACTAATTTACACCCGCGCACCTAAATTTGCTGCCAAAGAACTGACATTTTATTTCATATAACATCAACATAATTTTCAATTTGTGCCAATTGAAATTAGAAATCTATGTTAATATAATTTAGAAACATAGTGGATTGATTGTGTAAGGAATATAAAATATAAATACTGGAAATAATTAAACTTTCAGACATTTTATAGATTCAGTATTTTTAAATTGACAATGTTTCAAGTTAAAAACACTGTTGCAAATTTTAAGAACAATCAAAGAGTGGAAATGGATAGCTGATTGATAATAATTCGCCAGCCCGCTGAACATACATGCTGCGTAGTTAACTATATTCGTTTTCTCATTGTGCCTATCAGTGTTTGATATCATTTACGTATGTTATGATATGTTGTTTGTGCTTGTTCAATATGAAAATATCCATATTCTGACTGTTTTCAGTATTTCTATTAAAAAAGAATCAAATTATAATTGCATTTTTTTCTTAAAAAACTTTCAACTAGTGATTATATTTTCTTTCCCTTCTCAAATGATAACGTGTGTATTTTTTTTTTCATATTCAGGACGTCGATAGAAAAAAAGAATGTCCAAAATAAACTCCAAATGAGTGAGAAGCAAGAGAAAAACTAGTTGCCTGAATGAAGTATCTGACTCTGATATTGTAAAATTGGAAAATAATTACAATACCTTCACTATAAAAAATATTCCTTCTGTGCATGCAGTATAACGAAAGTGGCCAAATGTGTAATTATACCAGAGAGTTGGTGGGGTGAGAACTGTGATTTGGAAGATTGCAAATGACGTAAAACAAATTTGTACAGAGAATTTTAACATTGGACTTTAAAATTCGACTGGACATGAACAGAACAATGAATCAGTGTCTGTGACATCTTCGAAGCAATCCGCACTTGCCAGCAGGACAATAGTTGAAGCAGGAAAAAATAAATACCAGCAATTAATTAATATTTTTTAAAAAATGATTATATTTAAGTAACATTGAGCAAATGTAATGCTTAGAGTGAAAGATTGATGGTGCTGCAGTCATTTGCCAAGAAATAAAGCATCTGTCTGCTCAATATTAGGTTGTCCACAGATAAGGCAGTGCACAGGCAAAAACAAAAGAAAAAAGCAAATACAACAACCTCTATGCAGTGCATCAGAACATTGCAAAGAAAAGTACATGTATTGTTCAGTTGGTAGTCGGTAAAAGATAGAAAAGCTAGAATACTTAACTCATGCATCATTATGTAGTGTGATCTTAGTTTGAACACGAAACAAAGTATTAAGGCTGTCAGAACGTCTTCTGGTTACTGCATTATTAAGGAATTACGAAGTAGAACCAGTGTTACAAAGCGCAGGTTAAACAAGGTAAAGATACATTCACCAGGTATTCTCTGAAGGCTCTGATCGATGCACAATATCGAGTTGCTTCAAATCACCTTAACGATATTTACGAAACTAGGTTTTCAGATTAAGAATGCACACGGATATTCTGGAAACGAGAGGCTGAATTCTTGCCAACGAGTTACATATTACACAACCATAAGGATCATAAATTATGCATCCATTTAGTTCAGAATGTAAGACCATAAGAGCGTACGACCATAAGACAGACGAGCAGAAGTAGGCCATTCGGCTCATGGAGTCTACTCCGCCATTTTATCATGAGCTGATCCATTTTCTCCTATTTAGTCCCACATCCCTGCCTTCTCATCATAACCTTTGATGCCCTGGTTACTCAGATACCTATCAATCTCTGCCTTAAATACACCCAATGACTTGGCCTCCACTATTGCCCGTTGCAACAAATTCCATAGATTGACCACCTTCCGACTAAAAAAAATTCTTTGCATTTCTGTTCTGAAAGGGCGCCCTTCAATCCTTAAGTCATGCCCTCTTGTACTAGACTCCCCCATCATGGGAAACAACTTTGCCACATCCACTCTGTCCATGCCTTTTAACAATCGAAATGTTTCTATGAGGTCTCCCCTCATTCTTCTAAACTCCAAGGAATACAGTCGAAGAGCGGACAAACGTTTCTCATATGTTAAACCTATCATTCCCGGAATCATTCTAGTGAATCTTCTCTGTACCCTCTCCAACGTCAGCGCATCCTTTCTTAAATAAGGAGACCAAAACTGCCCACAGTACTCCAAGTGAGGTCTCACCAGCGCCTTATAGAGCCTTAACATCACATCCCTGCTCCTATACTCCATTCCTCTAGAAATGAATACGAACATTGCATTCGCCTTCTTCACTACTGACTCAACCTGAAGGTTGACTTTAAGGGTATCCTGTATGAGGACTCTCAAGTCCCCTTGCATCTCAGAACTTTGAATTATTTCCGCATTTAAATAATAGTCTGCCCGTTTACTTTTTTTTTCCTGCAAAAGTGCATAACCATACACTTTCCAACATTGTACTTCATTTACCACTTCTCAGCCCATTCTTCCAATCTATCCAAGTCTCTCTGCAGATTCTCCGTTTCCTCAGCACTACCGGCCCCTCCACCTATCTTCGTATCGTCAGCAAACTTAGCCACAAAGCTATCTATTCCATAATCTAAATCGTTGATGTACAATGTAAAAAGAAGCGGCCCCAACACTGATCCCTGCGGAACACCATTGGTAACCAGCAGCCAACCAGAATAGGATCCCTTTATTCTCACTCTCTGTTTCCTGCCAATCAGCCAACGCTCTATCCACGTATGCAACTTTCCCGTAATTCCATGGGCTCTTATCTTGTTAAGTAAACCTGGTCAAAGGCATTCTGAAAATCCAAATATACAACATCCACTGCATCTGCCTTGTCTAGCCTACTGGTAATTTCCTCAAAAAATTGTAATAGATTTGTCAGGCAGGATTTTCCTTTAAGGAATCCATGCTGAGTTCTGCCTATCTAGTCATATGCCTCCAGGTACTCTGTAACCTCATCCTTGACAATCAGCTCCAACAACTTCCCAACCACGGATGTGAAGCTAACAGGTTAATAATTTCATTTTTGGTTCCTTGCCCCCTTCTTAAATAGCGGAGTGACATTTGCAATCTTCCAGTCCTCCGGAACCAAACCAGAATCTATCGACTTTTGAAAGATCATCGCTAATGCCTTCAAAATCTCCACAGCTACTTCCTTCAGACCACGAAGGTGCATTCCATCTGGTCCAGGAGATTTATCTACCTTTAGCCTATTCAGCTTCCTGAGTACTTTCTCTGTCGTAATTGTGACTGCGCACACTTCTCTTCCCTGCCACCCTTGAGTGTCCGGTATACTGCTGTCTGCCTCAGTGAAGACTGATGCAAAAACTTGTTCCGTTCATCTGCCATCTCCGCATCTCCCATTACAATTTCTCCAGCATCATTTTCGATCGGTCTTATATCTACTCCCACCTGTCTTTTACTCTTTGCATACTTGAGAAAGCTTTTAGTATCCTCTTCGATATAGTTTGCTAGCTTCCTTTCATCGTTAATCTTTTCTCTCTTAATGACCATCTTGGTTTCCTTTTGTAAGGTTTTACAAGCTTCCCAGTCCTCTCTCTTCCTACTATTTTTTGCTCCCTTGTATGCCCTCTCTTTTGCTTTAACTTTGGCTTTGACTTCTCTTGTTAACCACGGTTGAACCCTTTTTCCACTCGAAAATTTCTTCTTTTTTGTACATTCCTCATTTCTCGCATAAACTCCAGCCACTGCTGCTCTGCTGTCTTTCCCGCCAGTGTCTCCTTCCAGTCAACTTTGGCCAATTCCTCTCTCATGCCACTGTAATTTTCTTTACTCCACTGAAATACCGACACATCAGATTTCGGCTTCTCTTTTTCTAATTTCACAGTGAGCTCAAACATGTTATGATCACTGCCTCCTCCGGGTTCCTTCAACTCAATCTCTCCAATTATCTCCGGTTCATTACACAATACCCAATCCAGCCCAGCCAACCCCTAGTAGGCTCAACAACAAGCTGTTCTAAAAAGCCATCTCGCAGACATCCTACAAATTTTCTATCATGAGATCCAGTGCTGATCTGATTTCCCCGATCTACTCGCATGTTAAAATCCCCCACAATTATCATAACTTTGCCCTTCTGACAAGCCTTTTCTATTCCCAATTGTACTTTGTAGTCCACATCCCTGCAGCTGTTTGGAGGCCTATAGATAACTGCCATCAGGGTCCTTTTTTCCCCTGCTATTTCTTAGCTCAACCCATAAAGTTTCTGCACCTTCCGATCGTATATCACCTCTTTCTAATGATTTAATATCAGTTCTTACCA
Source organism: Mobula hypostoma (assembly GCF_963921235.1). Lineage (NCBI taxonomy): Eukaryota > Metazoa > Chordata > Chondrichthyes > Myliobatiformes > Myliobatidae > Mobula > Mobula hypostoma. Next base: position 23,316,952 of record NC_086106.1, read on the forward strand.
AGAAAGCCACGCCTCCCCCTCTGCCTGCCTTCCTGTCCTTCCAATACACCGTGTATCCTTGGACGTTCAGCTCCCAGAGACATGCATCCTTTAGCCAGGTCTCAGTGATGGCCACAATATCATACCTGCCAATCTGCAGCTGTACAACAAGATCAGCCAACTTATTCCTTATGCTGCTTGCATTTAAGTGCAACACCTTAAGACCAGTATTTGATACTGTTTGCTTTGATTTCACTGCAGCTTTATTGCACTGCAACTCATCCGAATGGCTACAAATTTGCCCCATCACCTGCCTGTGTTGCAGGCTAATTTTTCGCAGACTGAGCGGTGGGGTGATTCCAATCAAATGGATATCTTAGCAGTTGGGTGCACAAACTTCCGTCCCGTGAAGATTTTTCTCCATTTACATACCTCTGTATTACTGTCAGCTAACCATCTGCAACAAACGCCTTCTTGAAATAAGTTATACTACTTAGCACTCAGTAAGTGAAGCAGGGCATCGTCATCGTCCTTCGGAATAGCCTCAGTGCATCTGTTTGTATCTAAGCGATATTAGGAATTTTTCGTGTGGTCTGCTCTATCTATGCCAGTCATTTTATGTATCACAACGACGTCCCTTCTTATTCACCGCCCCTCAATAGAGAATAAACCAAGTGTCACCAGACTCTCGTCATAACAAAGCTCCTTCATTCCATGCAAAGAAGTTGCATCTACTTTGTCCCTCCCTATAGCTTTGTACAATAACTGGACGCAGACCTCAGAGGATGTCATCTATATTTTATAAAATTCGATTATTATTTCGAATTCGATTTCGTTTCTTATTTTGCTTTAATGGCCACAAGAGTTGAACTATGTGATTGGCAAACATAATGTTGTTGATAATGGAATTCAACCTCACATATTTCGCTCCACAATGTGAAGATTCACTCCCTAAACGAGCAATATAATTATCCTGGGCTGTTTGATTTAAACACCAATTGCAGTATTTTCTGTTGTTCGAAGGTCAATGTGTTAGGAAGATCATCATCTTCGAGATACTGTGTATTTGAGAGCAAAGGAATGCAGATTCGATGCTCAACTTCAAATTATCAACATGGAATTAACTTTTTATAAAGTTAAGAACTTGTTCTCGATGTTCGTCAATGTCTTTCGTCAAAGAAATTGAAAACTATTTTTCTCCCCACTTTATCTTGGTGTTACACTTCCTCCAGCTTTTAAAGTTTGCATAGATGCCAGTCTTTATTATTTGCTTGGCAGCTCAGCTAAGAAAGTGTGATCTTATTTTCAGTAGCATACATAATTGTGACTTCAGGATATTAAATTGGAAGTTTTATTTCATCCATATGTTTCAATGTATGCGACGGCAGCGCAAGCTGCCACTTCGGTGGAAGTGTCTGTTATCTGTCAAGTAGGGGATCCTGCACAATTCTGTTTTGATGGAGACGGATGTGAGAGTACGGAGGAAGATCTGAAAAACTTATGTGTGTCTGCTTCTCTGCTGCTGCTACTGTGTGGTAACCGGCATCTCCGGAGCAGAAGGCCTCGGGATACTCGACTTTGCTTGTTTTAGCGGCAGGTGCGAGGTCAAAGGCGCTTGGCAGAGGATGCCGCTCGGGAAGCTATATCGGAAAGGCTAGTCTGTAACTCGAATTTTTCGGACGGATAGACTCAGTGCCAGCTGTGTTCGGCTGCCTCCAAGGCATCGGCAAGTTGACGGTGCCTGGAGTTTTATGGCAAGGAGTTCCTCCCTTTTGCCGTCTGCTATCGGGGACTCGGGAGTCGATCGAATCGGGGACTTCTAAGACTTTATTTACCGTGCCCATCGTTTGCTCTTCATCACATCGTGGTATTGCTTTGCGCTGCTGTAAGTTATGTTATAATTGTGTGGTTCTGTCACTGTTCTTCTTTGGTTTGTCATGATCTCTGTGATATCACTCCGGAGAAACATTGTATCATTTCTTAATGTATGTATGCATTTCTAAATGACAATAAAAGAATACTGAGTGTTCTGATTATCTCATATACCTGCCAGTCATTCCGACCCACGGGTACATGTTAATATTTCAAAGTGTTCCAAGTTCAAGTTTCTTTTCTTTTCAGCAAAACTGAAATTTCGTCCTGACTGCTAACGGGCGCACCAAGACATCCTCTTTGACACGAAAGAGCTTCGGTTTGGGGAATATCTTAATAATCTGCAGCCACTTCTCGACAAAGTCCTTTAAAATACGGTTCTTCTGTGAATTGCTTCAAAAATGGTTGATAAATTGTATGTCTGTTGACTGGACTTCTTTCAGGGCTGTTCGAATATTCCTGGTTGCCATTGGAAATCTGCTTAAGAAATAAAGTTTGAAACCAACGTTTGGAGCTTCAATGCTCACTAAAGTAGCTAAACCAGATGCAAGGCCTGGTGTCACAACAGCTCCATCTGACCAAAGGGTACGCCCAGTCAAATTCCTTTTTTGGCTAAAAACGTTCTTAAAACGTCGACGTGTTTTGTAATTTTCTGGAATGGATGCAGAAAATAGGAATTCATCTCGAGCAGCATCAGCTTGCGTAAAATATTAAAAAAAAAAATGCTGACAGCACTGAAATGCCTGTAGGTACATCCAATAGCACGCTGATTGGGAATTGCGAGGCTGCCAATGTCTCAATGTCGTGCTGTGAAACGAGAAAAGAGATATCAAATATTCTTAAAAAGTATCACATTATTTGATGGACGGACACTTTACAGTTTTCCTTTCCCCTGAATTCTAGTCAACTTAGAGCTCAGCGTCTTGCAGTCCACATGGATTTACTTTAATCTCTCCCATAGCGTGAAGCTTATTTTGTTTGGCAATCTGGCATGCAGGTTTATGTGATTGTTTCATGAAAGGGTTGTCGTTGAACGGTAAACTTAAATATTCAAAGTCACAATTATTTCCATTTAAATTTCTACGAAGACAAAAACGAAGGCAGCTCAGATGAATTTTTGCATGGACTGACATCAGGTGCGCCTTCGGTTCTGCTATCACGTCACATACATTGATGACATATGTGACTTTTATAAAGAGAGTTCGACATACTTCCTTTCCTTCGACATTTCAATTTCAAATATTCTATTCAATTAACTTTGTTTTTTGCAGCCCAATATCATTGCATTTCGGAAGTAATATATTTAGTAAATTACCAAACGGAACAAATCTGTATGCTAATCAAATGAAGTTTAAGACGCTTTCCAAAACTAGTATAGCAAGAAAGGAAAACACGGCAGGTTTTGCAATTTTTCCGAATTTTAACACTATTCCTGGCTTTTAGATACTTAGATAGAGAAAAGGATTTGAACAATATCATACGCATTGTGTTCTTCTTGGAATTCGGCCAATTTTTGCTCATGCCGGCGCGTGGTACAAATGAACGGCCGCGCAGATTGGAGGAAAAACAACTTATATTTCTCTTGGGTAATTCCCAAACGAATGGAATGAAAATATGCTTCTTGAATATACGGTAATGCCCCGCCCTCCCCCGGTAACATTAACTTTACTTGTGCTCTCCTCTCGTAAATTACTTGCAGGACAACAGAGAAGTCTGCGAATATGCCATCACTAGCTCTGCGGTGATCTCTGTGAAAGTTCACGATAGCCACGTCACGGATATGAAGAGAGAGACAGAGACGCGGGAGAGGGAGGGGTGGGGGTGAAAGAGAGAGAGAGAGAGAGAGAGAGAGAGAGAGAGAGAGCGACCGTCAGATATTCTGCAATTGCTCAGGAGAGGGCTTTAATTCACCACAGAGAATTAGAAAATATAGTCGCATCATCTCTTTTGACATATGCATATTATAAAAGAGATATGAAAACCGGAAACGATGCTGTGAGGGATGCATTCCGCAACCGTGCAAAATTCGTTTTAAACACCAGCACATTAAACAAATGGATTATAGACTTAGATCTGTCAATGATATTTGCATTTTAAATCACATTTGCTCTTATTATTGTTATTCTTTCATTAAAAAGTCCCTCACCGTTGATGGCACAGAAATGACTACAGAATATACGATGAATGGAATATAGCAATGCACACAAAACGTTGAAGCAAGGAAACAGGCCAGGTTGCATGAAGAAATAGAAATTGAAAGCATAGGCAATTTTGAGAGTATACTTCATGAAGATGTTGGAACGTTTTCCTATCAGCACAGAAGAAAAACTTTCAATTTCCAAGGGAGGTACTAACAAGGCAGAAGGGAACAGAGACCAGTTGCAGAGGTCGTGCTACTTCTACCTAGAGACTGATGGAGAGAATAAAGTTCAATACCATGTTCACAGTGACCTCACAATGGACAGACGGGGAGTCTGTTTCTCTTGAGGCAGATGCCTAGCTTTGTTCGGTTTCCGCTTTGAATAATTTGTTTGTAACTCTTTTCTAGTTAAAGTTAAAGATAAAATCCAATGTCTGTGGTATATCGCGGCATGTGCTGGCGGCACCTCCAGCTTCGCTGCGTCCTGGGGGTAACTTCCTGTTCGGAGAAGGTGAAAAGTTGGGGCCGTGCGTGCAGCATCAATGCAAAGATCTCCGTGTCTACACACAAAGAAACATTAGAGAAGCAAAGCCGTAAGCTCCTATCACAGTATTTGACCCGTGAAAATATTAACGCGGATTCTGTTAAAGGAAGCGGCGGTTGGAGCGGCGCACATGGCGGCTTTTCAATTTCAAACGCGGTGTGTGCTCAAGCCCGGCGGCGGATTGACGCGATCCCCTCCCTCCCCTGGCAAACTGAAGACACTCGCTAAAAGAAAAGAGATCGCGTGGTCTTTAGAATGAAAGATACACTCTATATATATATTATTTTTTTTTATCAACGATTTTCACCATACGATGTTAAAGTGGAAGAGTGAACAGTAAATGGTTAACCTTACTACGACTCTGTTTTCATTGGCTCCGGCTTAACTTGGTGTTTAGTTAGAGTTTCAACACACTGTACGAGAACACTTCAAAGCAAAATATTATTCTCTGAGTTTTTTTTTCACCAAGGAAAGAGTATATGACTGGTAAACTAATCAACAGTCTTATAATAAATAGAGACTTCGAAAATTAAGTCTGATTATCGGCGAGTATTCTATGATCTTTGTTTGAAAGATTAGTGATGACGCAAGTTGAAGTTTCGTTCAAAAACTGAAATTATGAGGTGTGTTTCCTCAAAGTAGAAAACAGTTTAGTCAACTACACCACTCCTTCACACATGCAACTTCCCATGTTCTTTGAAATAGTTCCCATTGACTTTGAAATAGTTCAATAAATCACTCAATCTGATGGAGATATCTACCCGCTTGGAACATACGCCGCACAAATAATCAGTGGAAAAACATAAAAATGGAGAAAACTATCTAATCACCAATACAGTTCCCTACAGTCTGCAAATTACCTCTGAAAATTTGTCTTTATCATTGTACGTTTCACCCCGCTGCGGTGGGAAAGGGCAATGATGCTGGACGTCCCAGTGTAAGTGAGACATACCTCACCATTGAGAGTAACCTCGTCGTCCCTCTTCATATCCACACGAAACATTGAATGCAAACAGTGTGAACAATAGACAGAGCGATCAGAGACTACATACTACACAGCTGAATAACACGCCATGTTGCGAACTAAAAACGTATATTTTATCAGGTTTTCAATTTATTCGATGAAAACTTCCAATACTGGCAACACTAAATATACAAGAAAATAGGCCGATTCAATATCATGAAAAACATTTATTTGAATATGTATTTAATCTAATCAAACACAATCAGACGCCATAGTCTTAAAATGACACAATTTAATTGGTTTTGTATAATATGGTTAATAAAGTTGTGTGATATCAATATATTATGAAACACAGGGATTACCGCCGTATTCTCATTATTGAAAGACAATGAAGTTAATGACGCTTGCAATTCAGTGCTCTGGGCTTGATTTCGCATTATATAGACTTCTCCTTCCGACCGAGAGAGGTTTCTGTAGCAGAATAGCACCTCAGAAACGACATGTTTTCCAACCTCTTAACAACTAACACAATCTATTTTACAAGATGCAAATAAGCACTCTGTTGTATCAAACTGATCTTCACTGCAATTATGTTGAAATGAGTATTCATTAAATAAATTATGCATTCATCAAAAGTTCTAATTTGGAGGCCAAGGCAGAAAGCCACGCAAGAGACATGCTAACCTTGTTTTGCACTTTCGCTTTGCCGTTACATAGCGCTGCCTTCCAGCGCTACTGATGCTGCATAAAACTGTACCGAGTATTAGCTGCTCTAAATTCACTGGTGAACACGGAGATTTTGGTAATAGACTGCCCCTCTGTCAATTTCAACGGACTGTTTCATCCACAGCTTTGAAGTGGGCTTCAAGTGGGAATCTTCTGTGATTTTTGTTTTTAATCATACTGCCATGCATGGAGCGTTTGCTGATAAACGATGGGAGTATGACCTGCCTTCACGATGCAGTGAGCACAGTGGGTGCATTTTTTGTACAGGATAGCATTGTTAATAAGAAAAATGGTTTCGCTAACATTGTTCCCAGAGAATGATGGTATTTACGAATGAATACTTCTTTCTCAAAACAAACCCATTCGTTACTTTCCATCTCTTTCCTCATGTGATCTCTAAGTACGCCCAGATGCAGTAAAGAACACTTATGACAAACAACAGGAATTCTGCAGATGCTGGAAATTCAAGCAACACACATCAAAGTTGCTGGTGAACGCAGCAGGCCAGGCAGCATCTATAGGAAGAGGCGCAGTCGACGTTTCAGGCCGAGACCCTTCGTCAGGACACTTATGTCGCGTTAGTTTTCGTCCAGCACAAGAAATAAAATCAGGGAAGGCACGTGCCTGCGAAAATGAAGACTCTGTTCCGAACAAAGGGCTATGTGAGGGTAGTGTTGTGGTGGAATGGATCTATCAACGTCGCCAGGGCAAAGAGTAGTACCTGCTCATCAACCAGATCAGAACATAATACAAGAAATATGTGCAGCTGTAAGCCACCTGGCCCATCGAGCCTGCCCCACTATTCAATAAGATAATGGCCATGGACTCATCTCCACCTGCTTGTTTACCCCCTTAGCCCATAGTTCTCCTACTATACAGAAAAAAGAAAACGATCCAACTTTGCCTTAATTATATTTACTCAGGTAGTCCCCAGTGTTTCATTGGGCGAAGAATTCCACAAATCCTCCAATCTCTGGGAAAAGCACTAGCTCCTCATCGCAATAGTAAATCTGCTCCCGTGATGCCTGAGGCTATGATCCTAGCTCTAGCCACACTTATTAGTGGAAATAACTTTCCTCACTCTCTTTCATCTATCTCTTTCATAATGTTGTATATTATCGATAAGATCTCCTTTCATTCTGCTGTATACCAACATGCACAAGCACAGAACACTATATTTTTCTTTAAATTCTAAGTAACTCCTCTCTGGAATCAGCCTAACGCCTTCCTGAATGGCTGCTGCACCTGAGAACCAACCCTTTTGCGATTCATGCACAAACACTCCCGTTCTTCTGCACAACGGCATGCTGCATGATTTTTACCTTTTTAAAAATTAATCTGCACTTCCAATTTACTTCGATTGTTAATGACTTTGTATTTACCAACACTGAACTCCATCTGCCAGATCCTTGCCCATGCATTAAACCGATCTACATTTCGCGGAAGACTCTTCGTGTCTCTTGCACAATTTGCTTTTCCACTCAATTTAGTGCCATCAGCAAACATAGAATCATTATAGTCGGTCCTTTTTTTTCCCCAGATTGTTAATGTATATCATGAAGAGTTGCGGGCCCAGCACCAATCCCTGCGGCACACCCGTTACCATTGATTTCCAACCAGAGTATAATCCAAGTATACAACATGCTTTCTATCAGTTAACCACTAAACTTTTTCTGTTCCTACGTTATCCTGAACTCTATGCACCCTTGTCTTATGCATGAGTCTTTATGTGGCACCTATCAGGCTGTTTTCTGGAAATCCAAGAAAATAACGTCCACATTTTCCCATCTATCCATCGCGCTCCTAATATATTCAATGATCTCCAATAGGTTTGTCGAACAGAATCTGCATTTGATGAATCATTGCCGCGTCTGTCTGATGGATCTACTTATTTCCGAATCTCCATTTCTTCAATGATAGCCCAAGCTTTTTCCGAAACACCGATGTGTTTTGATAGCTGCTGTGAAGCCATCAGAGCTGGTGCTTGATTGTAGTATGAGCAGCTGTTGCATATCCAAAGTCGTGTGAGCAGTGACGCAATGTAGAGAAAACCGGAAGAATACTGAATTTGCCTATTGTCACCTGTCTTGTAAAGACACTGCCCAGAAGTACGACATAACAAACTCTTTATTTTAAAAACAACAAGAACAATCAGGGCAGAAATCATGACAGCCCGCTTCATACGAAACGACACATTGTGATGTTAATGATGGTCATGTTAATTCAGCTGTTTGTTTATCTCAACATTAGTCACAGTAATAGTCATATTTTATTGATCCCGGTGGAAATTGGTTTTCGTTACAGTTGCACCATAAATAATTAAATAGTGATAAATTTAATAAATAGTTAAATAGTAATATGTAAATTATGCCAGGAAATAAGTCCAGGACCAGCATATTGGCTCAGGGTGTCTGACCCTCCAAGGGAGGATTTGTAAAGTTTGATGGCCACAGGCAGGAATGACTTCCTATGACGCTCTGTGTTGCATCTCGGTGGAATAAATCCCAGGCTGAATGTACTCCAGTGCCCAACCAGTACATTATGTACTGGATGGGAGACATTGTCCAAGATGGCATTCAATTTTGACAGCATCCTCTTTTCAGACACCACCGTCAGAGTGTCCAGTTCCAACCCCACAACATCACTGGTCTTACGATTGAGTTTGTTGATTCTGTTGGTGTCTGCTACCCTCAGCCTGCTGCCCCAGCACAACCAGCAAAGATGATCGCACTGGCCAACACAGACTCGTAGAACATCCTCGTCATCATCCGGCCGATGTTAAAGGACCTCAGTCTCCTGAAGAAATAAAGACGGCTCTGACCCTTCTTGTAGGCAGCCTCAGTGTTTTTTGACTAGTCCAGTTTATTGTAAATTCGTATCACCAGGTATTTGCAGTCCTCCACCATGTCCACACGGACCCCCTGGATGGAAACAGGGGTCACCGGTACCTTATCTCTCCTCAGGTCTACCACCAGCTCCTTAGTTTTTTTTTCACATTAAGCTACAGATAATTCTGCTCACACCATGTCACAACGTTTCCTACCGTAGACCTGTACTCGACTTATTACCATCTCTGCGGAAGATACACACTGACAGAATAGAGCTGGATTTCACAATACTACATGGGTGTTTCCCGTCAACGATATGGGTTTTCACGTATACTATGTGGATATGTTTGTCCCATAGAGCAATTATGTCCTGCATTTCGGTACACATTTATGAGAATCGGTAAAATCTGTGTCAAGACAAACTGAGTCATCTCTAACACGATAACCCAGACGCATATATAACAGATTCCACTTAACCTGGAAACATCTTCTGAGACATTGCTTCTCTTATTACAGACAGAAAAGATGTGGAATGTGCATAAAATAGGAAAGACTGATAAAACAATGCTGATCTTGATTGTCCAATTACCGATCAACGTGCAGCCAAAACAACAAATCACTTCGTTTCTCTCTCTGTCTGTCTGTCTCTCTCTTTCTCTAGGAACCAATCAAGAGTTCTGATAGAAGGTATATTTCGATCGCATTTCAGTTAATCAGTCAGAACAGCAACATCAACACATTCCACCTTCGCTTGTCGTACTCGACGCAGCACACAACATGTGGGAAATCCGGTTTTGGGCACTCATACTTATGCCTGCACTACCCGGTATGTTCAGTTTATAATATTCGTCCACTTCCTCTGGGATTTTTTTGCCTTCGGAACTGCTCATAAGTTTCTTATTTTCTTCCAGGCGCGAGTGCTGAATATTTGGTAATCCAGGATCCGGCAGTAATTGCGGTTCAGGAAGGTGAAAACGTGCTGCTGAACTGCAGCTACCCTGCAACAGTTGCCAGCACGCTGTTCTGGTACATGCAATATCCTGGACAGTCTCTAAGATATTTATTAAAGAGATACGCAACAGGGAATGGCGGAGAGCGATCGCCTGATTGCCCAGACAGGTTTTCGGCCGCAGCAGACAAAGGAAGTGCGACGGTTCCTTTCAGAATATCTGCTGCTCGTATCTCTGACTCTGCCGTATTTTTCTGTGCCATGATGCCCACATTACTGCCGAGTTATAGAACGCCACTACAAAAACCGTTTGTAAAATTTACAATTTGCAGACTTCAGGGGGCAGCATACAGATAATGTTGGCTCCGCGGCACATTTTGCAGGAAGATACAGACTGAAACAATCACCTCAGTGGAAATGCATCGTGTGTTTACGTTAAGACATTGCAGCATCTCGAGCTGCTTATCTGGTTGTGTAGAAGTCGTGGACAATATTTTAATTGATTAAAATTCGTTCGACCTGAGTGATGAATTTATAGCGATACCAAACACTACAGTGGGAGTTTACATTTTGTCTTCTATTTTTTACGCACATGCTGCAGTTACAATTCGAATAACAGGCTAACAGACTTGTCACGATATTTAGACATAGCTCGCAGTTCCTCTGAACGGCGAACGTTCCATAGTCTTGGGAGCTCATTTCGGAAATATCGACATTTCTCTCAGTCACTGTTGCATCTCTTGTCTGGTGCGTTCGTTTGCCTCCATGCTTTTTTTTTTGGCTCTCATGAATGGTTCACAAAAAGTCGATTCCCTACGTTCAATGACAGTATTAATAGATCCATGGCGCCGCTTAGTTCTGCTGTTTTAAGTTATTTTGTGCACCGTTAAATCCTCGCTTATGAGGTCTGACAAAGGGCACTATTGCTAACTATCGTAGGATGAAATTATTTGGTCCTCCATTCAAGGAAGGGAGCACAGAAATAATACTTAAATAGAAACGAATATGTCAGTGCAGTTCCAGCAGCGAAGTCCGCTGATGCATGTTTTGCCTCTTGGAACAGTCCATACCGATCTGGAGGAAATTTAGTCCATTAGATTTAACATTATTGTATTTAACCTATGCAGTTTCAGCAAAATTGTATTTGTTTCCCTTGAAGAGGAGAAAGTGCACACGGAATTGAGACATTTGAATTCTGAAACTTGAACCTGTTTGAGGCTGGTGAAACATGCATCATTTTAATATTGGTTACGCATAACCTCCCAATCAGACTACGGAAATATTTGAGCGGGTGGAACAGCTTATTTCGGAAATTCTTTTGTTCAGAGCATAAATATTCTGTTTCTGCCGGAGTTCAGTTTGTTGCAAAATAACCCCTTTCCTTCAAATACAGAGAAATGGCTAAACACACATCTTCTCTTATTCCTTATTATTTTGATATAACCAAACTTCGGTACCAGTGATGCCCCAAAAAAATAAATCTGCTGGACATTGCAATGATTAAATTAATTACTGCCCGTGTTTCCACTTCTTCGGAATCTTTGTCATTTCCATGAAGTTCCTGAGGAATGAGATTCGTTACTACAATGGATCTTGATGTTGGCAAAAAACAGCAAGGTTAGATAGCACAAAACCACGAAGATTAGTTACAGTTCAATCTAAAGACAATACAGCATACAGACGATACTTCAGTCTGCGTGATTTAACTGCGACATACACACTCAATGCGACACATATAATGACAATAAGACATGCTTACTGATATCCTCATACATTGAACATTGAATCGCTGCGGGTCCATCGAACGGAGGGTTCAGTGTGTACTGTTTCCACAATGTAATATTTCATGATTATTGCGTATAATTATTGGAACAGCCTACAATGGTACAGCAATATTTTAAAATTTCTTAAACTGACGATGTTTCCTCATAAGCAACGGTTTAAAAATAGGCACGCTAAGGAAACTACGAGGAACAGTGGTTTCCCAAAAACAAACAAAGAACGTGCCGATTTTCTTTTTTTTTGTCAATAGTTTTAAAAGCGGAGATTATACTCTCAGGACCCTCCATCTTCTGTACAGATTTTATTCTATTTGCATCTGTCTCCACTATTAATAGAATCCCTATTACTGCAAACAGCTTGTGAACAAGTATCACTTCTTTTGTAATAAATTCAGGTAATCGAGATTTTATGAAACTTAATAACATCAGAGACTCGGTTCATTCGGCCACAGTCGCAGGCTGCCCAGTTTCTCTCGGTAATACTGATCTAGCAATGACAGAACTGAGAAGTCCAGCGGTTCAGGCAGCATCTATTAAAATGAATAAAGTTTCGACGCTTCGGACGGAGATGCTATATCAGCGCTTGGAAGGAAGCGGAAGGAAACCCAAAATGATATGGTGGGGGACTGGGACGATTACAAGTTGGAAGGTAAAAGGAGAAGCCAGGTGACGGGCTAAGTTCCCTGATAGGGAACGGAATGTGAAGTGATAATATGGGAAAGGATAGATGGAACATATATATGGCTGCAGAAGAAAAAATCAGACCGTTAAGAAGAGAGCATCATCGGAATATGGGAAGGAGGTGTATGGGACGGATGTGGTAGGCCGATGGCGTAAGAAGGGGGGCACAATTCGAATTAAAAAACGAGACAATGAGTGGAAAACAAATATTGGACGTTGCAAAAAACGATATTCATGGATTCCCGTTGGCAGTAACACGAACGGATTAGAAGGAATTGGACACATTTTGGTGAATGAAATAAGGAAATATTACTCCCAACATCGGCCAAAGCAGCAGAGGAGTCTCGTTAGCTTTTAGTTACCTCTGGTATAATGTATGAACGAGGTACACTCTGTACTTCGCCTCTCACTTAAACTAGCCCTCCGGAGATCTGCCTCTGCACCATCTGTCACTAAATTCTTCGGTGGTGCCCTCTACTATTGTGTGCAAAGCACTGGTGCCTGTACACTGTGTGGTTGTGCGGCTTCTCAGTTACTAGTTTACAGCCGCGCACATAACTTTGTTGCCAAAGAACTGACGTTTTATTTCATGTTAATTCAACGTAATTTTCAGGTTGTGCCAATTGAAATTAGAAATATATGCTAATATAATTTAGAAACACAGTGGATTGATTATGTAATGAATATAAAACATAAATACTGGAAACAATTAAACTTCCAGACATTTTATAGATATAGTTGTTTTAAATTGTCAATGTTTCAAGTTAAAAAACACTTGCAAATTTTAAGAGCATTCAAGGAGTGGAAATGGATAGCAGATTAATAATAAATCGCCAGCCCGCTGAACACACATGCTGTCTAGTTAACCATATTCGTTTTGTCATTGTGCCTACCAGTGTATGATATCATTTACTTCTGTTATTATATGTTGTTTGTGTTTGTTCGATATGAAAAAAATCCATATTCTGACTGTTTTGGGTATTTCTATTTTTTTAAAAATTCAAATTATAATTGTATTTTTTTCTTAAAAAAAACTTTCAGCTAGTGATTATATTTTATTTCTCTTCTCAAATGATAACGTGTGTATTTTTTTTTCATATTGAGTATGTCAATATAAAAAAAAGTCCAAATTAAACTCCAAATGAGTGAGAAGCAAGAGAAAAGCTAGTTGCCTGAATAAAGTATTTGTCTCTGATATTGTAAAATTCGAAAATAATTACAATATCTTCAGTATTAAAATTATTCCTTCTGTGCATGCTGTATAACGAAGGTGGCCAAATGAGTAATTATACCAGAGAGTTGATGTGGTGAGAACTTTGATTTGGAATTGTCTGAGTGCATCAGCATTGAGTTACAGACACACAAAAAAAAGAAGAAATGAGGGAAATTTACTTCCCATGCACAAAGTGGAAATGACGTAAAGCAAATTTGTACAGAGAACTTTAACACTGGAATTTAAAACTCGACTGGAAATGAACAGAACAATCAGTGTTTGTGAGATCTTTGAAACAATCCGCACTTTACAGCATGAGAATAGTTGAAGCAGGAAAAAAAAGTAAATACCAACAATTAACTTAACATTTAAAAAAAAGGTTATATTTACGAAAGACAGAACAAATGTAATGCTTGGACTGAAAAAAAATTATGGTGCTGCAGTCCTTTGCCAAGAAATAAAGCATCTGTCTGCTCAATATTAGGTTGTCCACAGATAAAGCAATGCATCGAAAAAGAAAAAAAAAACAACAACAACATCTATGCAGTACATCAGAACATTGTAAAGAAAAGTACATGCAATGTTCAGTTGGTAGTCCGTAAAGGATATAAAAGCTAGAATAGTTAACTCATGCAACATTGTATAATGTGATCTTAGTTCGAACACGAAACAAAGTAATAAGGCTTTCAGAACATTTTCTGGTTACTGCAGTAATAAGGAATTACGAAGTAGAACCCGTGATACAAAGCGCAGGTTAAACAATGTAACGATACATTCACCAGGTATTCTCTGAAGGCTCTGACGATGCACAATATCGAGTTGCTTAAACTCACCTTAACAATATTTACGAAACTAGGTTTTCAGGTTAAGAATGCACACGGATATTCTGCAAACGAGAAGCTGAATTCTTGCCAATGAGTTAATAGCACACAACTATAAGGATCATAAATTATAGATCCATTTATTTCAGAATGTAAGCTTGTGATGCAGGCTAATTTTTCGCAGACTGAGCGGTGGGGTCATTCCAATCAAACGGATCTCTCAGCAGTTGGGTGCACAAACTTCCGTCTCGTGAAGATTTTTCTCCATTGCCATACCTCTGTATTACTGTCAGCTAACCATCTGCAACAAACGTCTTCTTGAGATAATGTAGAGTACTTAGCCCTCACTAGTGAAGCACGGCCCCGTCATCATCCTTCCGAATAGCCTCAGTCCATCTCTTTGTATCTAAGCGATATTAGGAATTTTTTCGTGTGGTCTGCTCTATCTATGCTAGTCATTTTATGTTCCACATCGACGTCCCTTCTTATTTACCGCTGCGCATTGGTGTCAAACCGAGGGTCACCAGACTCTGGTCGTAACGATGATCCTTCATCCCATGTAAAGAAGTTGCATCTACTTTGTGTCTCCCTATTGCTCTGTACAATCACTGGACGCAGATCTCAGAGAATGTCATATATCTTTTATAAAATTCGATTATTATTTCGAAATCGATTTCCTTTCTTTTTTTGCTTTAATGGTCACAAGAGTTGAACTATATGATTCGCAAACATAATATTGTTGATCATGGAATTCAGCCTCACATATTTCGCTCCACAATGTGAAGAATGACTCCCTAAACGATCAATATAATTATCCTAGGCTGTTTGTTTTAAACACCAATTGTAGTATTTTCTGTTGTTCGAAGGTCAATGAGTTAGGAAGATCATCATCTTCAAGCTAGTGTGTATTTGAGAGCAAAAGAATGAAGATCCGATGCTCAACTTAAATTATCAAAATGGAATTAACTTTTTATCAAGTTAAGATATTTTGCTCAATGTTCGTTAATGTCTTTCGTCAAAGAAATTGAAAACTATTTTTTCTCCGCACTTTATCAGGTGTTACACTTCCTCCAACTTTTAAAGTTTGCATAGATGCCAGTCTTTACTATTTGCTTGGCAGCTCAGCTAAGAAAATGGGATTTTATTTTCAGTAGCATACATAATGAGGACTTTAAGATACTAAATAGAAAGTTTTATTTCTTCCTTATGTTTCAATATATGCGACCGCAGCGTGCGCTGCCACTTCGGTGGTGATGTCTGTTATCTGTCAATTAGGGCATCGTCCACAATTTTGATTTGATGGAGACGGACGTGTGAGTACGGAGGAACATCTGAAAAACTTTTGAAATGTCTGCTTCTCTGCTGCTGCTGCTGCTACTATGTGTTAACCGGAATCTCCGGAGTAGAAGGCCCCGAGATCCTCGGCTTTGCTTGTTTTAGTGGCCGGGGCGAAGTCGAAGGCGCTTGGCAGAGGATGGCGCTCGGGACGCTGTATCGGAGAGGCTGGTCGGAAGCTCGAATCTTTCGGACGTATAGACTCAGTGCCGGCACTGTTCAGGTGCCTCCAAGGCATCGGCAAGTTGACGGTGCCTGGCGCTTTATTGCAAGGAGTTTCTCCCTTTTGCCGCCTGCTATAGGGAACTCGGGAGTCGATCACCTCGTGGACTTATGAGACTTTATTTACCGTGCCCATGGTTTGTTCTTCCTCAAGTCATGGTATTGCTTTGCACTGCTGTAACTTATGTTATAAATCTGTGGTTAGGGTGGAAGTCACACGAAAGGAATAGAAGGAATTGGACACATTTTAGTGAATAGAATAAGGAAATATTCCTCCCAACATCGGCCAAAGTAGCAGAGGAGGGTCGTTAGCTTTTAGTTCCCTCTGGTATAATGTATCAAGGAGTTATCTCAAATTTATACACGAATAACTCTAACTGTTTTCAACAGTAAATAACCTACCGAAGCATGGACGAAACAGCTGATTTACTTCCGATATATTAAAGAACTTGAAGCATTATGTCGAAGAGTGTGTGTGTTCTCTTTTTTTTTGGCATTCTACTTCACTATGCTGCAGTCATTAAACATACAGCTCCAGTTATTCTGATGAAAGTCGATTAGCAAATTCAAAATGTCTTTCTTGCATTCAACTCGTCCGTTCTTTCCCAATGTTACCTTGTAGGGGCGGCAGCTGATGCGCTCTAGTTTCTGCGTTTTCAGGTTCATCGTGATATCAATCATAAAGAAAAAAAAACAAACACGTCGACCAGAAACTAGAACACTTGTGGATCTGTGCCTGCCTCGCTGACGTCAGAAGTTACCCATTATTTAAGTTACCGATATCCTGAATGTCGAATGTAAAGTTACTATCCTCCAATGAAGTATACTCTGTACATCGCCTCTCACTTAACCTCGCCCTCCCGAGATCTGCCTCTGCACAATCTGTCAGTAAATTATTCGGTGGTGCCCTCTACTGTTGTGTGCAAAGCACTGGTGCCTGTACACTGTGTGGTTGTACCGCTCCTCAGTAACCAGTTTACACCCGCGCACATAACTTTGTTGCCAAACAACTGACATTTTATTTCATATAACATCAACATAATTTTCAGGTTGTGCCAATTGTAATTAGGAATCTATGCTAATATAATTTAGAAACATATTGGATTGATTGCGTAATGAATAAAAAACATAAATACTGAAAATAATTAAACTTTCAGACATTTTATACATACAGTATTTTTAAATTGTCAGTGTTTCAAGTTAAAAAAACACTGTTGCAAATTGTAAGAACATTCACGGAGTGGAAATGGATAGCTGATTGATAATAAATCGCCAGCCCGCTGAACACACTTGCTGTCACTTGCTGTCCAGTTAGCTATATTCGTTTTGTCATTGTGCCTATCAGTGTTTGATAACATTTAGTTGTGTTATGACATGTTGTCTGCGTTTGTTCGATATGAAAAATATTCATATTCTGACTGTCCTGGATATTCCTATTCTTAAAAAAAAATCAAATTTGGACAGAGATCTTTAACATTGGACTTTAAATTTCTGCTGGAAATGAACAGAACAATGAACCACTCTTTGTGAGATGTTTGAAGCAATCCACACTTGACAGCATGACAATAGTTGAAGCAGGAAACAATAAATCACAACAATTAACTTGATATTTAAAAAAAAAATGATTATATTTACGTAAGATAGAGCAAATGTAATACTTGGACTGAAAAATTGATGGAGTTGCAGTCCTTTGCCAAGAAATAAAGCATCTGCCTGCTCAAAATTAGGTTGTCCACAGATAAGGCAATGAATACAAAAAAAAAACAAACAAACAAACAACACCATCTGTGCAGTACATCGGAACATTGCAAAGAAAATTACATGCAATGTTCAGTTGGTAGTCGGTAAAAGATACAAAAACTAGAATACTTAACTCATGCAACATTATATAAAGTGATCTTAGTTCGAACACGAAACAAAGTAATAAGGCTGACAGAAAATTTTCTGATTACTGCAGTAATAAGGAATTACGTAGTAGAACCAGTGTTCCAAAGCGCAGGTAAAACAATGTAACGATACATTCACAAGGTATTCTCTGAAGGCTCTAACGATGCACAATATCGAGTTGCTTTAACTCACCTTAACGATATTTATGAAATTAGGTTTTCAGATTAGGAATGCACACGGATATTCTGGAAAAGAGAAGCTGAATTCTTGCCAATTAGTTAATAGTACACAACCATAAGGATCATAAATTATATATCCATTTAGTTCAGAATGTAAGCTTGTGTTGCAGGCTAATTTTTCGCAGACTGAGCGGTGGGGTTATTCCAATCAAACGGATCTCTCAGCAGTTGGGTACACTAACTTCCGTCTCGTGAAGATTTGTCTCCATTTCCATTCCTCTGTATTATTGTCAGCTACTCATCTGCAACAAATGTCTTCTTGAGGTATTTTATAGTACTTCACACTCACTAAGTGAAGCAGGGCCCCGTCATCGCCCTTCCGAATAGCCTCAGTGCATCTCTTTGTATCTAAGCGATATTAGGATTTTTTTTCGTGTGGTCTGCTCTATCTATGCTAGTCATTTTATGTACCACATCGACTCCCTTCTTGTTCACCGCCGCTCATTGGAGAACAAACCTATGGTCACCAGACTCTCGCATAACGAAGCTCCTTCATCCCATGCAAATAAGTTGCATCTACTTCGTCCCTCCCTATCGCTTTGTAAAATCACTGGACGCAGACCTCAGAGGATGTCATATATATGTCATAAAATTCGACTATTATTTCGAATTCGATTTCCTTTCTCTTTTTTTTGCTTTAATGATTACAAGGGTTGAACTATGTTATTCGAAAAAAAACAAAATGTTGTTGATCATGGAATTCAACCTCACATATTTCGCTCCACAATGTGAAGATTCACTCCGGAGCAGAAGGCCCCGAGATCCTCGGCTTTGCTTGTTTTAGCGGCCGGGGCGACGTCGAAGGCGTTTGGCCGAGGATGGCGCTCGGGACGCTGTATCGGAGAGGCTGGTCGGAAGCACGAATTTTTCGGACGGATAGACTCAGTGCCGGCTGTGTTCGGTTGCCTCCAAGGCATCGGCAAGTTGACGGTGCCTGGAGTTTTATGACAAGGAGTTTCTCCCTTTTGCCGCCTGCTATCGGGGACTCGGGAGTCGATCGACTCGGGGACTTCTGAGACTTTATTTACCGTGCCCATGGTTTGTTCTTCATCAAATCATGGTATTGCTTTGCACTGCTCTAACTTATGTTATGCTTGTGTGGTTCTGTCACTGTTATTCTTTGGTTTGTCCTGATTTCTGTGATATCACTCCGGGAAATCATTGTATAATTTCTTAATGCATGTATGCATTTCTAAATGACAGTAAAAGAGACTGAGTGTTCTCATAATCTCAGATACCTGCCAGTCATACCGAGCCACGGGTATATGCTAATATTTCAAAGTGTTCCAAGTTCTAGTTTCCAATTTTTTTTCAGCAAAAGTGAAATGTCGTCCTGACTTCTAACGGAGGCTCAAAGACATCCTTTTTGACACCAGAGAGCTTCAGCTTGGGGAATTTCTTAATAGTCTGCAGCCACTTCTCGATAAAGTCCTTTAAAATACGATTCTTCCGTGATTTGCTTCAATAATGGTTGATGAATTTTATGTCTGTTGACTGGACTTCTCTGAGGGCTTTTCGAATAATCCTGGTTGCCATTGGAAATCTGCTTAAGAAATAAAGATTCAAACCGACGTTTGGAGTTTCCATGCTCACTGAAGTAGCTAAACCAGATGCAAGGCCTGTTGTCACATCAGCTGCATCTGTCCAAACGGTACGCAGTTGATGCTTCCAGTCAAATTCCTTTTTGGCTAAACACAGTCATAGAATTTCGACGTGTTTTGGCATTTTCTGGAATGGATGCAGAAAATAGGAATTGATCTCGAGCAGCATCATCCTGCGTACAGAGATTAAAACAGAAAACTGAAAGGGGTCAACGGTACCCTAGCTCTCCACAGGTCTACCACCAACTCCTTAGTCCTTTTTCACATTAAACTGCAGATAATTCTGCTCACACCATATCACAACGTTTCCCACCCAAGCCCTGTACTCGGCCTCATTACCATCTCTGCGGAAGGTACACATCGACAGAATATAGCTGGATTTTACAATACTACATGTGTGTTTCTCTTCAACGATACTGCGTTTTCACGGAAGCTATGTGGACATGTTTGTCCAATAGAGCAATTCTGTACTGCATACCGGTATAAATTTATGAGAATCGGTAAAATCTGTGTTAAGGAAAACAGAGTCAACTCTAAGACGATAACCCGGACGCATTTTTAACAGATGCCACTTAAGCTGAAAATATCTTCCGTGAAATTGCTTCTCTTATTACAGACAGAAATGACGTGGAATGTGAAGAAAATAGGAAAGAAATATAAAAACAATGCTGATTTTGATTGGCCAATTACCGGTCAACGTGCAGCCAAAATAACCAATCACTTCGTTTCTCTGTCTGTCTGTCTGTCTCTCTTTCTCTAAGAGCCAATCAGGAGTATCTGATGGAAGGTATACTTCGATCGCATTACAGTTAACCAGTCAGAACAGCAACATCAACACATTCCACCGTTGCTTGTCGTAATCGACACAGCAGACAACATGTTGGCAATACGATTTTGGGCACTAATACTTTTGCCAGCACTACCCGGTATGTTCAGTTTATAATATCCGTGCGTTTCCTCTGGGATGTCTTTACATTGGAAAATGCTCATAAGTTTCTTATTTTCTTGCAGGCGCGAGTGATGAATATTTGGTAATCCAGGATGCGGCAGTAATTGCGGTTCAGGAAGGTGAAAACGTGCTGCTGAACTGCAGCTACCCTGCAACAGCTGCCAACACGCTGTACTGGTACATGCAATATCCTGGACAGTCTCTAAGGTATTTATTGAAGAGATACGAAACAGGGAATGGTGGAGAGCGATCGCCTGATTGCCCAGACAGGTTTTCGGCTGCAGCAGACAAAGGAAGTGCGACGGTTCCTTTCAGAATATCTGCTGCTCGTATCTCTGACTCCGCCGTATTTTTCTGTGTCATGATGCCCACATTACTGCCGAGCTATAGAACGCCACTACAAAAACCGTTTGTAAAATTTACAATTTGCAGACTTCAGGGGGCAGCATACAGATAATGTTGGGTCCGCGGCACATTTTGCAGGAAGATACAGACTGAAACAATCACCTCAGTGGAAAAGCATCGTGTGTTTACGTTAAGACATTGCAGCATCTCGAGCTGCTTATTTGATTGTGCAGAAGTCCTGGACCATATTCTAGTTGATTAAACTTCGTTTGACTTGAGTGATGAATTTATAGCGATACCAGACATTACAGTGGGTGTTTACATTTTGTCGTCTAATTTTTTACGCACATGCTAAATTCACAATTCGAATAACAGGCTAACAGAATTGTCACGATATTTAGACATAGCTCGCAGTTCCTCTGAGCGGCGAAGTTTCCATAGTCTTGGGAGCTGATTTCGGAAATATCGACATTTTTCTCAGTCACTGTTGCATCCGTTGTCTTATACGTTCGTTTGCCTCCATGATTTTTTTTTTTCGCTCTCATTTGTGCTTCAGAAAAAGCGGATTCCCGACGTTCTAAGACAGCATTAATGGACTCACGGCGCCGTTTAGTTCTGCTGTTTTAAATTATTGTGTGCACTGATAAATCCTCGCTTATGAAGTCTGATGAAGAACACTATTGTTTACTATCGTAGGATGAAACTATTTGGTCCTCCATTCAAGGAAGGGAGATCAGAAATAATACTTAAATACAAACGAGTTTGTCAGTGAGTACCAGCAGCGAAGTCCGCTGATGCATGTTTTCCTTCTCTGAACAGTCCATACCGATCTGGAGGAAATTTGGCCCATTAGATTTCACATTATTTTAGTTAACCTATACATTTTTTGCAAAATTGGATTCGTTTCCCTTGAAGAGGAGAACGTGCACACGGAATTGAGAAACTTGCACAATCTGTTTGAGGCTGACGAAACTTGTATCATTTTAATATTGGTTACGCTTAACCTTCCCATTAGACTACGGAAATATTTGAGCGGGTGGAACAGCTTATTTCGTAAATTCTTTCCTTCAGAGCATAAATATTCTGTTTCTGCAGGAACTCTGTTTGTTGCAAAATAAATCCCTTCCCTTCAAATACAGAGAAATGGCTAAACACATATCTTCTCTTATTCCTTATTATTTTGATATAACCAAATTTCTGTACCAGTGATGCCCCAAATAAATGAATTTGCTGGACATTGCAATGATAAAATTAAAGACTGCCCGTGTTTCCACTTCTTCGGAATCTTTGTCATTTCCATGAAGCTCCTAAGGATCAGATTCGCTACTACAATGGATCTTGATGTTGGCAAAATGCAGCAAGTTTAGATAGCACAAAACCACGAAGATTAGTTACAGTTCAATCCAAAGACAGTACGGCATGCAGACGATAGGTCAGATCTTCGTGATTTAACCGCTACAAATACACTCAATGCGACACATGTAATGAAAATAAGACATGCTTACTGATACTCCTCACACAATGAGCATTGAATCGCTGCAGGTCCATCGAACGGAGGGTTCAGTGTGTACTGTTTCCACAATGCAGTGTCTCATGATTATTGCGTATAATTCTTGGAACAGCCTACAATAGTACAGCACTGTTTTCAAATATATTAAATTGGCGATGTTTCCTCATAAACAACGGTTTAGAAATATGCACGCTAAGGAAACTAGGAGGAACAGTGGTTTCCCAAAATCAAACAAAGGACGTGCCGAAATATTCCGTAATAGGTTGATAAGCGAAGACTGTACTCGCAAGACCCTCCATTTTCTGCACAGATTTTATTCTATATGCATCTGTGTGCACTAATAACAAGATCCCCTTTACTGTCAAGAGATTGTGAACAAGTATCTTATTTTGTAATAAATTCAGTTAATCGAGATTTTATGAAACTTAATAACATCAGAGATTCGGTTCATTCGGCCACTTTCGCAGCCTGCCCAGTTTCGCTCGGTAATACTGATCTGGCAATGATATAACTGAGAAGTCCAGTGGTTCAGGCAGCATCTATGAAAATGAATAAAGTTTCGACGCTCCGGACTGAGAAGCTTTATCAGGGCTCGGAAGGAAGCGGAAGGAAAGCCAAAATGACATGGTGGGGGACTGGGACAATTACAAGTTAGAAGGTAAAAGGAGAAGCCAGGTGACGGGCTAAGTTGCCTGATAGGGAACGGAATGTGAAGTGATAATATGGGAAAGGATAGATGGAACATATATATGGCTGCAGAAGAAGAAATCTGATCACTGGGAAGAGAGCATCATTGGAAAATGGGAAGGAAGTGTTTGAGACCGATGTGGTAGGCAGAAGGCGTAAGAAGGGAGACAGAATTCGAACTGAAAAACGAGAGAATGAGTGAAAAACAAATATTGGACTTTGCAGAAAATAATATCTATGTCTTTCCGTTTGGAGTTACACGAACAGAATAGAAGGAATTGGACACATTTCGGTGAATAAAAAAAAGGGAATATCCCTCCCAACATCGGCCAAAGTAGCAGAGGAGGCTTGTTAGCTTTTAGTTCCCTCTGGTATAACGTAACTTAGCCCTCCCGAGATCTGCCTCTGCACAATCTGTCTCTAAATTATTCGCTGTTGCCCTGCACTGTTGTGTGTCAAGCACTGGTCCCTGTACACTGTTTAAATGTGCTGCTTCTCATTAACTAATTTACACCCGCGCACATCACTTTGTTGCCAAAGAACTGACATTTTATTTCATATAACATCAACATCATTTTCAAGTTGTGCCAATTCAAATTAGAAATCCATGCTAAGATAATTTAGAAACATAGCGGATTGATTGTGTACTGAATATAAAACATAACTACTGGAAATAATTAAATTTTCAGACATTTTATAGATTCAGTATTTTTAAATTGTCAATGTTTCAAGTTAAAACACTGTTGCAAATTTTAACAACAATCGAAGTGTGGAAATGGTTAGCTAAATGATAATAAATCGCCAGCACGCTGAACACACATGCTGTCTAGTTAACTATATTCGTTTTGTCATTGTGCATATCAGTATTTGATATCATTTACTTGTTGAGTTTGTTCGATATGAAGAATAGCCATATTCTGACTGTTTTGGGTGGTTTATAAATAAAAAATGAAATTATAATTGTATTTTTTTCTTTAAAAAACTTTCATCTTGTGCTTATATTTTTTTTCTCTTCTCAAATGATAACGTGTGTATTTTTTTTTCGTATTGAGGATGTCCATATAAAAAGAATGTCCAAATTAAACTCCAAATGAGTGAGAAGCAAGAGGAAAGCTAGTTGCCTGAATAAAGTATTTGTCTCTGAAAATGTAAAATTGGATAACAGTTACAATACTTTCACTATTTAAGTTATTCCTTCTGTGCATGCTGTATAACGAAAGTGGCCAAATGTGTAATTATACCAGAGAGTTAGAGTGGTGAGAAGTGTGATTTGGAATTATCTGAGTGCATCAGCATTGAGTTTCAGACACAAAAAGAAAAAAATGAAGAAGTTAGTGCAATCTACTTTCCATGCACAAATTGTAAATGACGTAAAAAGAAATTTGTACGGAGAATGTGTACATTGGACTTTAAAATTCGACTGGAAATAAACAGAACAATGAATCACATTTTGTGAATTCTTTGAAGCAATCCGCACTTGACATCATGACCATAGTTAAAGCAGGAAAAAAATAAATACCAACAATTAACTTGATATTTAAAAAACAAGTATTATATTTACGTAAGATGGAGCAAATGTAATGCTTGGACTGAAATTACAAAGAAAAACGATGGTGCTGCAGACCTTTGCCAAGAAATAAAGCATCTGTCTGCTCAATATTAGGTTGTCCACAGATAAGGCAGTGCCGAGAGGAAAAAAAAACACAACAACAACAACATCTATACAGTATATCGGAACATTGCAAAGAAAAGTACATGCAATGTTCAGTTGGTAGTCCCTAAAAGATAGAAAAGCTAGAATACTTAACTCATGCAACATTATGTAATCTGATCTTAGTTCGAACACGAAACAAAGTAATATGGCTATCAGAACATTTTCTGGTTACTGCATTAATAAGGAATTACGAAGTTCAAGCAGTGTTCCAAAGCGCAGGATTCAAATCACCTTAACGATTTTTTACGAAACTAGGTTTTCATGTTAAGAATGCACACGGATATTCTGCAAACGAGAAGCTGAATTCTTGCCAATGAGTTAATAGTACACAACTATAAGGAGCAGAAATTATAGATCCATTTAGTTCACAATGTAAGCTTGTGATGCAGGCTAATTTTTCGCAGACTGAGCGGTGGGGTGATTCCAATCAAACGGATCTCTCAGCAGTTGGGTGCACAAACTTCCGTCTCGAGAAGATTTTTCTCCATTTCCATACTTCTGTATTACTGTCAGCTAACCATCTGCAACAAACGTCTTCTTGAGATAATGTATAGTACTTAGCACTCACTAGTGAAGCACGGCCCCGTCATCATCCTTCCGAATAGCCTCAGTCCATCTTTTTGTATCTAAGCGATATTAAGATTTTTTTCGTGTGGTCTGCTCTATCTATGCTAGTCATTTTATGTACCACATCGACGTCCCTTCTTATTTACCGCCGCGCAATGGAGTCAAACCTAGGGTCACCAGACTCTGGACGTAACGAACTCCTTCATCCCATGCAAAGAAATTGCATCTACTTTGTGTCTCCCTATCGCTTTGTACAATCACTGCAGATCTCAGAGGATGTCATATATCTTCTATAAAATTCGATTGTTATTTCGAATTCGATTTCCTTTCTTTATTTGCTTTAATGGTCACAAGAGTTGAGCTATGTGATTCGCAAACATAATATTGTTGATCATGGAATTCAGCCTCACATATTTCGCTCCACAATGTGAAAAATGACTCCCTAAACGATCAATATAATTATCCTAGGCTGTTTGATTTAAACACCAGTTGTAGTATTTTCTATTGTTCCAAGGTCAATGAGTTAGGAAGATCATCATATTCGAGCTGGTGTGTATTTGTGAGCAAAGGAATGATGATCCGATGCTCAACTTAAATTATCAAAATGGAATTAACTTTTTATCAAGTTAAGACATTTTGCTCGATGTTCGTCAATGTCTTTCGTCAAAAAAATGACAATAAAAGAAGACTGAGTGTTCTCATAATCTCAGATACCTGCCACTCATACCGAGCCACGGGTAAATGCTAATATTTCAAAGTGTTCCAAGCTCCAGTTTCCACTTTTTTTTTCAGCAAAAGTGAAATGTCGTCCTGACTTCTAACGGACGCTCAAAGACATCCTTTTTGACACCAGAGAGCTTCAGTTTGGGAAATTTCATAACAGTCTGCAGCCATATCTCGATAAAGTCCTTTAAACTACGATTCTTCCGTGATTTGCTTCAATAATGGTTGATGAATTTTATGTCTGTTGACTGGACTTCTCTGAGGGCTTTTCGAATAATCCTGGTTGCCATTGGAAATCTGCTTAAGAAATAAAGATACAAACCGACGTTTGGAGTTTCCATGCTCACAGAAGTAGCTAAACCAGACGCAAGGCCTGTTGTCACGTCAGCTGCATCTGTCCAAACGGTACGCAGTTGATGCTTCCAGTCAAATTCCTTTTTGGCTAAACACGTTCATAAAATTTCGACGTGTTTTGGCATTTTCTGGAATGGATACAGAAAATAGGAATTGATCTCGAGCAGCATCATCCTGCGTACAAACATTAAAACAGAAAACTGAAAGGGGTCACAGGTACCTTAGCTCTCCACAGGTCTACCACCAACTCCTTAGTCCTTTTATCACATTAAAATGCAGATAATTCTGCTCACACCATGTGACAACGTTTCCTACCCTAGCCCTGTACTCGGCCTCATTACCATCTCTGCGGAAGGTACACATCGACAGAATATAGCTGGATTTCACAATACTACATGTGTGTTTCTCTTCAACGATACTCCGTTTTCACGAAGCTATGTGGACATGTTTGTCCTATAGAGCAAATCTGTACTGCATCTCGGTATAAATTTATGAGAATCGGTAAAATCTGTGTCAAGGAAAACAGAGTCAACTCTAAGACGATAACCCGAACGCATTTTTAACAGATGCCACTTAAGCTGAAAACATCTTCCGTGAAATTGCTTCTCTTATTACAGAGAGAAATGACGTGGAATGTGAAGAAAATAGGTAAGAAATATAAAAACAATGCTGATTTTGATTGACCAATTACCGGTCAACGTGCAGCCAAAACAACCAATCACTTCGTTTCTCTGTCTGTCTGTCTGTCTCTCTTTCTCTAAGAGCCAATCATGAGTATCTGATGGAAGGTATACTTCGATCGCATTACAGTCAACCAGTCAGAACAGCAACATCAACACATTCCACCGTTGCTTGTCGTAATCGACACAGCAGACAACATGTGGACAATCCGATTTTGGGCACTAATACTTATGCCAGCACTACCCGGTATGTTCAGTTTATAATATCCGTGCGTTTCCTCTGGGATGTCTTTACATTGGACAATGCTCATAAGTTTCTTATTTTCTTCCAGGCGCGAGTGGTGAATATTTGGTAATCCAGGATCCGGCAGTAATTGCGGTTCAGGAAGGTGAAAACGTGCTGCTGAACTGCAGCTACCCTGCAAAAGCTGCCAACACGCTGTTCTGGTACATGCAATATTCTGGACAATCTCTAAGGTATTTATTGAAGAGATACGCAACAGGGAATGGTGGAGAGCGATCGCCTGATTGCCCAGACAGGTTTTCGGCTGCAGTAGACAAAGGAAGTGCGACGGTTCCTTTCAGAATATCTGCTGCTCGTATCTCTGACTCCGCCGTATTTTTCTGTGCCATGATGCCCACATTACTGCCGAGCTATAGAACGCCACTACAAAAACCGTTTGTAAAATTTACAATTTGCAGACTTCAGGGGGCAGCATACAGATAATGTTGGCTCCGGGGCACATTTTGCAGGAAGATACAGACTGAAACAATCACCTCAGTGGAAATGCATCGTGTGTTTACGTTAAGACATTGCAGCGTCTCGAGCTGCTTATCTGATTGTGTAGAAGTCCAGGACCATAGTTTAGTTGATTAAACTTCGTTTGACTTGAGTGATGAATTTATAGCGATACCAGACATTACAGTGGGTGTTTACATTTTGTCGTCTAATTTTTACACACATGCTACATTCAAAATTCGAATAACAGGCTAACAGAATTGTCACGATATTTAGACAGAGCTCGCAGTTCCTCTGAGTGGCGAAGTTTCCATAGTCTTGGGAGCTCATTTCGGAAATATCGACATTTTTCTCAGTCACTGTTGCATCTCTTGTCTGATGCGTTCGTTTGCCTCCATGCTCTTTTTTTTTCGCTCTCATTTATGTTTCAGAAAAAGCCGATTCCCGACATTCTTAGACAGCATTAATGGACTCACGGCGCCGTTTAGTTCTGCTGTTTTAAGTTATTGTGTGCACCGATAAATCCTCGCTTATGAAGTCTGACGAACAACACTATTGTTTACTATCGTAGGATGAAACTATTTGGTCCTCCATTCAAGGAAGGGAGATCAGAAATAATACTTAAATACAAACGAATATGTCAGTGAGTACCAGCAGCGAAGTCCGCTGATGCATGTTTTCCTTCTCTGAACATTCCATACCGATCTGGAGGAAATTTGGCCCATTAGATTTCACATTACTTTAGTTAACCTATGCATTTTCATCAAATTTGGATTTGTTTCCCTTGAAGAGGAGAACGTGCACACGGAATTGAGAAACTTGCACAATCTGTTTGAGGCTGACGAAACTTGTATCATTTTAATATTGGTTACGCTTAACCTTCCCAACCAGACTACGGAAATATTTGAGCGGGTGGAACAGCTTATTTCGTAAATTCTTTCGTTCAGAGCATAAATATTCTGTTTCTGCAGGAACTCTGTTTGTTGCAAAATGTATCCCTTCCCTTCAAATACAGAGAAATGGCGAAACTCATATCTTCTCTTATTCCGTATTATTTTGGTATAACCAAGTTTCAGTACCAGTGATGCCCAAAATAAATGAATTTGCTGGACATTGCAATGATAAAATTAAAGACTGCCCGTGTTTCCACTTCTTCGGAATCTTTGTCATTTCCATGAAGCTCCTCAGGATCAGATTCGCTACGACAATGGATCTTGATGTTGGCAAAAAGCAGCAACTTTAGATAGCACAAAACCACGAAGATTAGTTACAGTTCAATCCAAAGACAGTACGGCATGCAGTCGATAGGTCAGATCTTCGTGATTTAACCGCTACAAACACACTGAATGCGACACAATGTAATGAAAATAAGAAATGCTTACTGATACTCCTCAAACAATGAACATTGAATCGCTGCGGGTCCATCGAACGGAGGGTTCAGTGTGTACTGTTTCCACAATGCAGTGTCTCATGATTATTGCGTATAATTCTTAGAACAGCCTACAATAGTACAGCAATATTTTCAAATATCTTAAATTGACGATATTTCCTCATAAACAACGGTTTAGAAATATGCACGCTAAGGAAACTAGGAGGAACAGTGGTTTCCCAAAATCAAACCAAGGACGTGCCAAAATATTCTGTAATAGGTTGATAAGCGGAGGTGGTACTCGCAAGACCCCCCATCTTCTTCACAGATTTTATTCTATTTGCATCTGTGTGCACTAATAACAAGATTCACTTTACTGTAAAAAGCTGTTGAACAAGTATATTATTTTGTAATAAATTCAGGTAATCGAGATTTTATGAAACTTTATAACATCAGAGATCCGGTTCATTCGGCCACTTTCGCAGCCTGTCCAGTTTCGCTCGGTAATACTGATCTGGCAATGATATAACTGAGAAGTCCAGTGGTTCAGGCAGCATCTATGAAAATGAATAAAGTTTCGATGCTTCGGACTGAGAAGCTATATCAGGGCTAGGAAGGAAGCGGAAGGAAACCCAAAATGACATGGTGGGGGACTTGGACAATTACAATTTGGAAGGTAAAAGGAGAAACCACGTGACGGGATAAGCTGCCTGATAGGGAACGGAATCTGAAGTGATAATATGGGAAAGGATAGATGGAACATATATATGGCTGCAGAAGAAGAAATCTGATCACTGAGAAGACAGCATCATTGGAAAATGGGAAGGAGGTGTATGAGACGGATCTGGTAGGCAGAAGGCGTAAGAAGGTAGACAGAATTCGAACTGAAAAACGAGAGAATGAGTGGTAAACAAATATTGGACGTTGCAGAAAATAATATCTATGGCTTCCCGTTTGAACTTACACGAACGGAATAGAAGGGATTGGACACATCTCGGTGAATAAAATAAGGGAATAGTCCTCCCAACATCGGCCAAAGTAGCAGAGGAGGCTTGTTAGCTTTTAGTTCCCTCTGGTATAATGTATCAACGAGGTATCTTCAAATTTGTACACGAATAACTCTAACTGTTTTGAACAGTAAATATCCTTCCGAAGCATGGACAAAACAAACGATTTACTTTCCGATATATTAAGAAACTTGAAGCATTATGTCAAAGTGTGTGTGTGCTCTTTATTTTTCGCATTCTATTTCACTAAACATACCATTAAACATACCCCTCCATTTATTCTGATGAAAGGCGATTAGCGACTTCAAAATCTCTTCTTTAGCATTCAACTCGTCCCTTTTTTTCCCAATGTTATCGTCCAGGGGTGGCAGCTCATGCGCTCTAGTTTCTGCGTTTTGAGGTTCATCGTGATATCAATCATAGAAAAAAAACACGTCGACCAGAAGCTAGAACACTTGTGGATCTGTGCCTGCCTCGCTGATGTCAGAAGTTACCCATTGTTTAAGTTTTCATCGATATCCTGAATGTCGAATGTAAAGTTACTATCCTCCAATGAAGTATACTCTGTACATCGCCTCTCACTTAACCTCGCCCTCCCGAGATCTGCCTCTGCACAATCTGTCCCTACATTATTCGCTGGTGCCCTGTACCGCTTTGTGTCAAGCACTGGTCCCTGTACATTGTGTGGTTGTGCGGCTTCTCAGTAACGACTTTACACCCGCGCACATCGCTTTGTTGCCAAAGAACTGACATTTTATTTCATATAACATCAACATAATTTTGAAGTTGTGCCAATTGAAATTAGAAATCTATGCTAAGATGATTTAGAAACATAACGGATTGATTGTGTAGTGAATATAAAGCATAACTACTGGAAATAATTAAATTTTCAGAAATTTTATAGATTCAGTATTTTTAAATTGTCAATGTTTCAAGTTAAAACACTGTTGCAAATTTTAAGAACAATCAAAGAGTGGAAATGGATAGCTGATTGATAATAAATCGCCAGCCCGCTGAACACACATGCTGTCTAGTTAACTAAATCCGTTTTGTCATTGTGCCGATCAGTGTTTGATCTCATTTACTTGTGTTATTATATGTTGATTGTGTTTGTTCGATATGAAGAATAGCCATATTCTGACTGTTTTGGGGTATTTCTATTTGTTAAAAAATAAAATTATAATTGTATTTTTTCTTTAAAAAAGCTTTCATCTAGTGATTATATATTTTTTTCTCTTCTCAAATGATAACGTGTGTATTTTTTTTTCGTATTCAGGATGTCCATATAAAAAGCATGTCCAAATTAAACTCCAAATGAGTGAGAAGCAAGAGAAAAGCTCGTTGCCTGAATAAAGTATTTGTCTCTGAAAATGTAAAATTGTAAAACAATTGCAATACTTTCACTATTTAAGTTATTCCTTCTGTGCATGCTGTATAACGAAAGTGGCCAAATGTGTAATTATACCACAGAGTTGGTGTGGTGTGAACTGTGATTTGGAATTTTCTGAGTACATCAGCACTGAGCTTCAGACACAAAAAGAAAAATGAAGAAGTTAGTGCAATCTACTTTCCATGCACAAATTGTAAATGACGTAAAAAGAAATTTGTACGGAGAAAGTGTACATTGGACTTTAAAATTCGACTGGAAATGAGCAGAACAATGAATCACTGTTTGTGAGATCTTTGAAGCAATCCGCACTTGATACCATGACAATAGTTAAAGCAGGAAAAAAATAAATACCAACAATTAGCTTGATATTTTAGAAAAAAGTATTATATTTACGTAAGATAGAGCAAATGTAATGCTTGAACTGAAATTAAAAAAAAAAAAACGATGGTGCTGCAGTCCTTTGCCAAGAAATAAAGCATCTGTCTTCTCAATATTAGGTTGTCCACAGATAAGGCAGTGCAGGGAGAGAAAAAAAAAACACAACAACAACAACATCTATACAGTATATCGGAACATTGCAAAGAAATGTACATGCAATGTTCAGTTGGTAGTCCGTAAAAGATAGAAAAGCTAGAATACTTAACTCATGCAACATTATGTAATGTGATCTTAGTTCGAATACGAAACAAAGTAATATGGCTGTCAGAACATTTTCTGGTTACTGCATTAATAAGGAATTACGAAGTTGAAGCAGTGTTACAAAGCGCAGGTTAAACAATGTAACGATACATTTACCAGGTATTCTCTGAAGGCTCTGACCGATGCACAATATCGAGTTCCTTCAAATCACCTTCACGATTTTTTACGAAACGAGGTTTTCAGTTTAAGAATGCACACGGATATTCTGGAAACGAGAGGCTGAATTTTTGCCAATGAGGTACATCGTACACAACGATAAGGGTCATAAATTATAGATTAATTTAGTTCAGAATGTAAGCTTGTGTTGCAGGCTAACTTTTCGCAGACTGAGAGGTGAGGTAATTCCAATGAAACGGATCTCTCAGCAGTTGGGTGCACAAACTTCCGTCTCGTGAAGATTTTTCTCCGTTTCCACCTCTGTATTACCGTCTGCTAACCATCTGCAGCAAACCTCTTATAGGACTTCGCACTCACTACGTGAAGCAGGGCCGCGTCATCGTCCTTCGGAACACCCTCAGTGCATCTCCTCGTATCTAAACGATATTAGGAATTTTTTCGTGTGGTCTGCTCTATCTATGCCAGTCATTTTATGTACCACAACGACGTCCCTTGTTATTCACCGCCGCTCATTGGGGAACAAACCTAGGGTCACCAGACTCTCGTCATAACGAAGCTCCTTGATCCCATGCAAAGAAGTTGCATCTACTTTGTCCCTCCCTGTCGCTTTGTACAAGAACTGGACGCAGACCTCAGAGGATGTCATATATATTTTATAAAGATCGATTATTATTTCGACTTCGATTTCCTTTCTTTTTTTGCTTTGATGGTCACAGGAGTTGAACTATGTGATTCGCAAACATAATGTTGTTAATAATGGAATTCAACCTCACATATTTCGCTCCACAGTGTGAAGATTGACTCCCTAAACGAGCAATATAATTACCCTAGGCAGTTTGATTTAAACACCAATTGTATTATTTTCTGTTGTTGCAAGGTCAATGAGTGAAGAGGATCAACATATTCGAGGTAGTGTGTATTTGAGAGCAAGGGAATGCAGATCCGATGCTCAACTTCAAATTCTCAACATGGGAATAGCTTTTTATACAGTTAAGAACTTTTATCTCGATGTTGTCACTGTCTTTCGTCAAAGAAATTGAAAAATATTTTTCTCCGCACTTTATCTTGGTGTTACACTTCCCCCAGCTTTTAAAGTTTGCATAGATGCCAGTCTTTATTATTTGCTTGGCAGCTCCGCTAAGAAAGTGGGAGTTTACTTTCAGTAGCATACATAATGGAGACTTTAGGATATTTAATAGAAAGTTACATTTCATCCATATGTTTTAATATATGCGACGGCAGCGCGCGCTGCCACTTCGATGGTGATGTCTGTTATCTGTCAAGTAGGGGATCGTCCACAATTCTGATTTGATGGAGACGGACGTGAGAGTACGGAGGAACATCTGAAACACTTCTGAAATGTCTGCTTCTCTGCTGCTGCTGCTGTGTGGTAACCGGCATCTCCGGAACAGAAGGCTCCGAGATCCTCGGCTTTGCTTGTTTTAGCGGCCGGGGCCAGGTCGAAGGCGTTTGGCAGAGGATGGCGCTTGGGACGCTGTATCGGAGAGGATGGTCGGAAGCTCGAACTTTTCGGACGGATAGACTCAGAGCCGGCTGTGTTCGGCTGCCTCCAAGGCATCGGCAAGTTGACGGTGCCTGGAGTTTTATGGCAAGGAATTTCTCCCTTTGGCCGCCTGCTATCGGGGACTCGGGAGTCGATCGACTCGGGGACTTCTGAGACTTTATTTACCGTGCCCATGTTTGCTCTTCATCAAATCATGGTATTGCTTTGCACTGCTGTAACTTATGTTATACTTGCGTGGTTCTGTCACTGTTATTCTTTGGTTTGTCCTGATTTCTGTAATATCACTCCGGGAAAACATTGTACCATTTCTTAATGTAGGTATGCATTTCGAAATGACAGTAAACGAAGACTGAGTGTTCTCATAATCTCAGATACCTGCCAGTCATGCCGAGCCACGGGTATATGCTTATATTTCAAAGTGTTCCAAGTTCTAGTTCCCATTTTTTTTTCAGCAAAAGTGAAATGTCGTCCTGACTTCTAACGGAGGCTCAAAGACATCCTTTTTGATACCAGAGAGTTTCAGTTTGGGGAATTTCTTAATAGTCTGCAGCCACTTTTCGACAAAGTCC
This sequence comes from Mobula hypostoma, assembly GCF_963921235.1. Classification (NCBI taxonomy): domain Eukaryota; kingdom Metazoa; phylum Chordata; class Chondrichthyes; order Myliobatiformes; family Myliobatidae; genus Mobula; species Mobula hypostoma. The sequence goes on from NC_086106.1 coordinate 23,351,678, forward strand.
TTTAAAATACGATTCTTCCGTCATTTGCTTCAATAATGGTTGATAAATTTTATGTCGGTCGACTGGACATCTTTTAGGACTTTTCGAATAATCCTGGCTGCCATTGGAAATCTGCTTAAGAAATAAAGATTCAAACCGGCGTTTGGAGTTTCCATGTTCACTGAAGTAGCTAAATCAGATGCAAGGTCTGGTGTCACATCAGCTGCATCTTTCCAAACGGTACGCAGTTGTTGCTTCCAGTCAAATTCCATTTTGGCTAAACACGTTCATAAAACGTCGACGTGTTTTGGCCTTTTCTGGAATGGATGCAGAAAATAGGAATTGATCTCGAGCAGCATCATCCTGCGTACAGAGATTAAAACAGAAAACTGAAAGGGGTCAACAGTACACTAGCTCTCCACAGGTCTACCACCAACTCCTTAGTCCTTTTTTCACATTAAACTGCAGATAATTCTGCTCACACCATGTTTCAACGTTTCCTACCATAGCCCTGTACTCGGCCTCATTACCATCTCTGCGGAAGGTACACATCGACAGAATATAGCTGGATTTCACAATACTACATGTGTGTTTCTCTTCAACGATACTGCGTTTTCACGGAAGCTATGTGGACATGTTTGTCCTGTAGAGCATTCTGTACTGCATTTCGGTATAAATTTATGAGAATCGGTAAAATCTGTGTCAAGGAAAACAGAGTCCACTCTAAGACGATAACCCGGACGCATTTGTAACAGATGCCACTTAAGCTGAATATATCTTCCGTGAAATTGCTTCTCTTATTACAGACAGAAATGACGTGGAATGTGAAGAAAATAGGAAAGAAATATAAAACAATGCTGATTTTGATTGGTCAATTACCGCTCAACGTGCAGCCAAAATAACCAATCACTTCGTTTCTCTGTCTGTCTGTCTGTCTCTCTTTCTCTAAGAGCCAATCATGAGTATCTGATGGAAGGTATACTTCGATCGCATTACAGTTAACCAGTCAGAACAGCAACATCAACACATTCCACCGTTGCTTGTCGTAATCGACACAGCAGACAACATGTGGGCAATACGATTTTGGGCACTAATACTTTTGCCAGCACTACCCGGTTTGTTCAGTTTATAATATTCGTGGGTTTCCTCTGGGATGTCTTTAAATTGGGAAATGCTCAGAAGTTTCTTATTTTCTTCCAGGCGCAAGTGGTGAAAATTTGGTAATCCAGGATCCGGCAGTAATTGCGGTTCAGGAAGGTGAAAACGTGCTGCTGAACTGCAGCTACCCTGCAACAGCTGCCAACACGCTGTTCTGGTACATGCAATATTCTGGACAATCTCTAAGATATTTGTTGAAGAGATACGCAACAGGGAATGGTGGAGAGCGATCGCCTGATTGCCCAGACAGGTTTTCAGCTGCAGTAGACAAAGGAAGTGCGACGGTTCCTTTCAGAATATCTGCTGCTCGTATCTCTGACTCTGCCGTATTTTTCTGTGCCATGATGCCCACATTACTGCCGAGCTATAGAACGCCAGTACAAAAACCGTTTGTAAAATTTACAATTTGCAGACTTCAGGGGGCAGCATACAGATAATGTTGGCTCCGGGGCACATTTTGCAGGAAGATACAGACTGAAACAATCACCACAGTGGAAATGCATCGTGTGTTTACGTTAAGACATTGCAGCATCTCGAGCTGCTTATCTGATTGTGTAGAAGTCCAGGACCATAGTTTAGTTGATTAAACTTCGTTTGACTTGAGTGATGAATTTATAGCGATACCAGACATTACAGTGGGTGTTTACATTTTGTCGTCTAATTTTTACACACATGCTACATTCAAAATTCGAATAACAGGCTAACAGAATTGTCACGATATTTAGACATAGCTCCCAGTTCCTCTGAGTGGCGAAGTTTCCATAGTCTTGGGAGCTCATTTCGGAAATATCGACATTTTTCTCAGTCACTGTTGCATCTCTTGTCTGATGCGTTCGTTTGTCTCCATGCTCTTTTTTTTTCGCTCTCATTTATGTTTCAGAAAAAGCCGATTCCCGACATTCTTAGACAGCATTAATGGACTCACGGCGCCGTTTAGTTCTGCTGTTTTAAGTTATTGTGTGCACCGATAAATCCTCGCTTATGAAGTCTGACGAAGAACACTATTGTCTACTATAATAGGATGAAACTATTTGGTCCTCCATTCAAGGAAGGGAGCTCAGAAATAATACTTAAATTGACGATGTTTCCTCATAAACAACTGTTTAGAAATATGCACTCTAAGGAAACTAAGAGGAACAGTGGTTTCCCAAAATCAAACCAAGGACGTGCCTGTAATATTCTGTAATAGGTTGATAAGCGGAGGTGGTACTCGCAAGACCCTCCATGTTCTGCACAGATTTTATTCTGTTTGCACCTGTGTGCACTAATAACAAGATTCACTTTACGGTAAAAAGCTGTTGAACAAGTATCTTATTTTGTAATAAATTCAGGTAATCGAGATTTTATGAAACTTTATAACATCAGAGATCCGGTTCATTCGGCCACTTTCGCAGCCTGCTCAGTTTTGCTCGGTAATACTGATCTGGCAATGATATAACTGAGAAGTCCAGTAGTTCAGGCAGCATCTATGAAAATGAATAAAGTTTCGATGCTTCGGACTGAGAAGCTGTATCAGGGCTTGGAAGGAAGCGGAAGGAAACCCAAAATGACATGGTGGGGGACTGGGACAATTACAAGTTGGAAGGTAAAAGGAGAAGGCAGGAGACGGGATAAGTTGCCTGATAGGGAACGGAATGTGAACTGATAATATGGGAAAGGATAGATGGAACATATATATGGCTGCAGAAGAAGAAATCTGATCACTGAGAAGAGAGCATCATTGGAAAATGGGAAGGAGGTGTATAAGACGGATGTGGTAGGCAGAAGACGTAAGAAGGGAGACAGAATTCGAACTGAAAAACGAGAGAATGAGTGGTAAACAAATATTGGACGTTGCAGAAAATAATATCTATGGCTTCCCGTTTGAAGTTACACGAACGGAATAGAAGCAATTGGACACATCTCGGTGAATAAAATAAGGGAATATTCCTCCCAACATCGGCCAAAGTAGCAGAGGAGGCTTGTTAGCTTTTAGTTCCCTCTGGTATAATGTATCAACGAGGTAACTTCAAATTTGTACACGAATAACTCTAACTGTTTTGAACAGTAAATATCCTTCCGAAGCATGGACAAAACAAACGATTTACTTTCCGATATATTAAGAAACTTGAAGCATTATGTCAAAGTGTGTGTGTGCTCTTTTTTTCGCATTCTATTTCACTAAACATACCATTAAACATACCCCTCCATTTATTCTGATGAAAGGCGATCAGCGACTTCAAAATCTCTTCTTTAGCATTCAACTCGTCCCTTTTTTTCCAATGTTATCGTCCAGGGGTGGCAGTTCATGCGCTCTAGTTTCTGCGTTTTGAGGTTCATCGTGATATCAATCATAGAAAAAAAAACACGTCGACCAGAAGCTAGAGCACTTGTGGAACTGTGCCTGCCTCGCTGATGTCAGAAGTTAGCCATTGTTTAAGTTATTATCGATATCCTGAATGTCGAATATAAAGTTACTATCCTCCAATGAAGTATACTCTGTACATCGCCTCTCACTTAACCTCGCCCTCCCGAGATCTGCCTCTGCACAATCTGTCAGTAAATTATTCGCAGGTGCCCTGCACTGTTTGCGTCAAGCACTGGTCCCTGTGCACTGTGTGGTTGTGCGGCTTCTCAGTAACGACTTTACACCCGCGCACATCACTTTCTTGCCAAAGAACTGACATTTTATTTCATATAACATCAACATATTTCAAGTTGTGCCAATTGAAATTAGAAATCTATGCTAACATAATTTAGAAACATAGCGGATTGATTGTGTAGTGAATATAAAGCATAACTACTTGAAATAATAAAATTTTCAGATATTTTATAGATTCAGTATTTTTAAATTGTCAATGTTTCAAGTTAAAACATTGTTGCAAATTTTAAGAACAATCGAAGAGTGGAAATGGATAGCTGATTGATAATAAATCGCCAGACCGCTGAACACACATGCTGTCCAGTTAACTATATTCGTTTTGTCATTGAGCCGATCAGTGTTTGATCTCATTTACTTGTTTTATGATATGTTGATTGTGTTTGTTCGATATGAAGAATAGCCATATTCTGACTGTTTTGGGTATTTCTATTTTTAAAAAAATGAAATTATAATTGTATTTTTTCTTTAAAAAACTTTCATCTGGTGATTATATATTTTTTTTTCTCTTCTCAAATGATGACGTGTGTATTTTTTTTTCGTATTCAGGATGTCCATATAAAAAGCATGTCCAAATTAAACTCCAAATGACTGAGAAGCAAGAGAAAAGCTCGTTGCCTGAATAAAGTATTTGTCTCTGAAAATGTAAAATTGGAAAACAATTGCAATACTTTCACTATATAAGTTATTCCTTCTGTGCATGCTGTATAACGAAAGTGGCCAAATGTGTAATTATACCAGAGAGTTGGTGTGGTGAGAACTGTGATTTGGAATTTTCTGAGTACATCAGCACTGAGCTTCAGACACAAAAAGAAAAATGAAGAAGTTAGTGCAATCTACTTTCCATGCACAAATTGTAAATGACGTAAAAATAAATTTGTACAGAGAAAGTGTACATTGGACTTTAAAATTCGACTGGAAATGAGCAGAACAATGAATCACTTTATGTGAGATCTTTGAAGCAATCCGCACTTGACATCATGACAGTAGTTAAAGCAGAAAAAAAAAATAAATGCCAACAATTAGCTTGATATTTTAGAAAAAAGTATTATATTTACGTAAGATAGAGCAAATGTAATACTTGGACTGAAATTAAAAAAAAATGACGGTGCTGCAGTCCTTTGCCTAGAAATAAAGCATCTGTCTGCTCAATATTAGGTTGTCCACAGATAAGGCAGTGCAGGGAGAAAAAAAAACAACAACAACAACAACATTTATACAGTATATCGAAACATTGTAAAGAAAAGTACATGCAATGTTCAGTTCGTAGTCCGTAAAAGATAGAAAAGCGAGAATACTTAACTCATGCAACATTATGTAATGTGATCTTAGTTCAAATACGAAACAAAGTAATATGGCTGTCAGAACATTTTCTGGTTACTGCATTAATAAGGAATTACGAAGTTCAAGCAGTGTTACAAAGCGCAGGTTAAACAATGTAACGATACATTTACCAGGTATTCTCTGAAGGCTCTGACCGAAGCACAATATCGAGTTGCTTCAAATCACCTTCACGATTTTTTACAAAACGAGGTTTTCAGTTTAAGAATGCACACGGATATTCTGGAAACGAGAGGCTGAATTCTTGCCAATGAGTTACATAGTACACAACGATAAGGGTCATAAATTATAGATTAATTCAGTTCAGAATGTAAGCTTGTGTTGCAGGCTAATTTTTCGCAGACTGAGCGGTGAGGTGATTCCAATCAAACGGATCTCTCAGCAGTTGCATGCACAAACTTCCGTCTCGTGAAGATTTTTCTCCGTTTCCAGACCTCTGTATTACCGTCTGCTAACCATCTGCAGCAAACGTCTTATAGTACTTAGCACTCACTACGTGAAGCAGGGCCCCGTCATCGTCCTTCGGAATACTCTCAGTGCATCTCCTTGTATCTAAGTGATATTAGGAATTTTCTCCTGTGGTCTGCTCTATCTATGCCAGTCATTTTATGTACCACAACGACGTCCCTTGCTATTCACTGCAGCTCATTGGGGAACAAATCTAGGGTCACCAGACTCTCGTCATAACGAAGCTCCTTGATCCCATGCAAAGAAGTTGCATCTACTTTGTCCCTCCCTGTCGCTTTGTACAAGAACTGGACGCAGACCTTAGAGGATGTCATATATATTTTTTAAAAAATCGATTACTATTTCGAATTCGATTTCCTTTTTTTGCTTCAATGGTCACAGGAGTTGAACCATGTGATTCGCAAACATAATGTTGTTAATAATGGAATTGAACCTCACATATTTCGCTCCACTGTGTGAAGATTGACTCCCTAAACGATCAATATAATTACCCTAGGCAGTTTGATTTAAACACCAATTGTATTATTTTCTGTTGTTGCAAGGTGAACGAGTGAAGAGGATCAACATCTTCGAGGTAGTGTGTATTTGAGAGCAAGGGAATGCAGATCCGATGCTCAACTTCAAATTCTCAACATGGGAATAGCTTTTTACACAGTTAAGAACTTTTATCTCGATGTTCGTCAATGTCTTTCGTCAAAGAAATTGAAAAATATTTTTCTCCGCACTTTATCTTGGTTTTACACTTCCTCCAGCTTTTAAAGTTTCCATAGATGCCAGTCTTTATTATTTGCTTGGCAGCTCCGCTAAGAAAGTGGGATTTTACTTTCACTAGCATACATAATGGAGACTTTAGGACATTTAATAGAACGTTATATTTCAGCCATATGTTTCAATATATGCGACCACAGCGCGCGCTGCCACTTCGGTGGTAATGTCTGTTATCTGTCAAGTTGGGGATCGTCCACAATTCTGATTTGTTGGAGACCGACGTGAGAGTACGGAGGAACATCTGAAAAACTTCTGAAATGTCTGCTTCTTTGCTGCGGCTACTGTGTGGTAACGGTAATCTCCGGAAAAGAAGGCCCCGAGATCCTCGGCTTTGCTTACTTTAGCGGCCGGGGCGAGGTCGAAGGCGTTTGGCAGAGGATGGCGCTCGGAACGCTGTATCGGAGAGGCTGGTCGGAAGCACGAATTTTTCGGACGGAGAGACTCAGTGCCGGCTGTGGTCGGCTGCCTCCAAGGCATCGGCAAGTTGACGGTGCCTGGAGTTTTATGGCAAGGAGTTTCTCCCTTTGGCTGCCTGCTATCGGGGACTCGGGATTGATCGACTCGGGGACTTCTCAGACTTTATTTACCGTGCCCATTGTTTGTTCTTCATCAAATCATGGTATTGCTTTGCATTGGTGTAACTTATGTTATACTTAAGTGGTTCTGTCTCTGTTATTCTTTGGTTTGACCTGATTTCTGTGATATCACTCCGGGAAAACATTGTATCATTTCTTAATGCATGTATGCATTTCTAAATGACAGTAAAAGAAGACTGAGTGTTCTCATAATCTCAGATACCTGCCAGTCATGCCGACCCACGGGAATATGCTAACATTTCAAAGTGTTCCAAGTTCTAGTTTCCATTTTTTTCCGCAAAAGTGAAATGTCGTCCTGACTTCTAACGGGAGATCCACGACATCCTCTTTGACATCAAAGAGCTTTAGTTCGGGGAATTTCTTAATAGTCTGCAGCCAGTTCTCGACAAAGTCCTTTAAAATACGATTCTTCTGTGATTTGCTTCAAAAATAGTTGACAAATTTTATGTCTGCTGTCTGGACTTCTTTGAGGGCTGTTCGAATAAGCCTGGTTGCCATTGGAAATCTGCTTAAGTAATAAGAATTCAAACCAACGTTTAGAGCTTCGATATTCAGTGAAGTAGCTGAACCAGGTGCAAGGCCTGGTGTCACATCTGCTGCATCTGTCCAAACGGAACGCAGTCGTTGCTTCCAGTCAAATTCCTTTTTGGCTAAACACGTTCATAAAACGTCGACGTGTTTTGCCATTTTCTGGAATGGATGCAGAACATAGGAATTGATAACGAGCAGCATCATCCTGCGTACAAAGATTAAAACAGAAAACTGAAAGGGGTCACCGGTTGCTTAGCTCTACTCAGGTCTACCACCAGCTCCTCAGTCGTTTTTTCATATTAAACTGCATATAATTCTGCTCACACCATGTGACAACGTTTCCTACCCTAGCCCTGTACTCGGCCTCATTACCATCTCCGCGGAAGGTACACATCGAGAGAATATAGCTGGATTTAACAATACTACATGTGTGTTTCCTGTCAACGATACTGCGTTTTCCAGGAAGCTATGTGGACATGTTTGTCCCATAGAGCAATTCTGTACTGCATTTCGGTATAAATTTATGAAAATCGGTAAAATCTGTGTCAAGGAAAACAGAGTCAACTTTAAGACGATAACCCGGACTCATTTTTAACAGATGCCACTTAACCTGGAAACATTTTCCGTGACATTGCTTCTCTCATTACAGACAGAAATGTCGTGGAATGTCCATAAAATAGGAAAAGAAGATAAAACAATGTTGATCTTCATAGACCAATTACCGGTCAACGTGCCGCCAAAACAACCAAGCACTTTGTTTCTCTCTCTGTCTGTCTGTCTCTCTCTTTTTCTCTCAGAACTAATCATGAGTATCTGATGGAAGGTATACTTCGATCGCATAACAGTTAACCAGTCAGAACAGCAACATCAACACATTCCACCGTTGCTTGTCGTAATCGACACAGCAGACAACATGTGGGCAATCCGATTTTGGCACTAATACTTATGCCAGCACTACCCGGTATGTTCAGTTTATAATATTAGTGCGTTTCCTCTGGGATGTCTTTAAATTGGGAAATGCTCATAAGTTTCTTATTTTCTTCCAGGCGCGAGTGGTGAATATTTGGTAATCCAGGATCCGGCAGTAATTGCGGTTCAGGAAGGTGAAAACGTGCTGCTGAACTCCAGCTACCCTGCAACAGCTGCCAGCACGCTGTTCTGGTACATGCAATATTCTGGACAATCTCTGAGATATTTATTGAAGAGATACGCAACAGGGAATGGCGGAGAGCGATCGCCTGATTGCCCAGACAGGTTTTCGGCCGCAGCAGACAAAGGAAGTGCGACGGTTCCTTTCAGAATATCTGCTGCTCGTATCTCTGACTCTGCCTTATTTTTCTGTGCCATGATGCCCACATTACTGCCGAGCTATAGAACGCCACTACAAAAACCGCTTGTAAAATTTACAATTTGCAGACTACAGGGGACAGCATACAGATAATGTTGGCTCCGCGGCAAATTTTGCAGGATGATACAGAATGAAACAATCACCTCAGTGGAAATGCAACGTGTGTTTACATTGAGACATTGCTGCATCTCGAGCTGCGTATCTGATTGTGGAGAATTCCTAGACAAAAATTTAATTCATTAAACTTCGTTTGACTTGAGTGATGAATTTATAGCGATACCAAACACTGCAGTGGGTGTTTACATTTTGTCTTCTACTTTTTACGCACATGCTGCATTCACAATTCGAATAACAGGCTAACAGAATATGTAACCAAAGCTCGCAGTTCCTCTGAGCGGCGAAGTTTCCATAGTCTTGGGAGCTCATTTCGAAAATATCGACATTTCTCTCAGTCACTGTTGCATCTCTTGTCTGATGCGTAGGTTTGCCTCCATGCGTTTTTTTTTTTGTTCTTATGAATGGTTCACAAAAAGTCGATTATTTTAGCGGCCGGGGCAAGGTGGAAGGCACTTGGCAAAGGATGGCCAAATAAAGATTCAAACCGACGTTTGGAGTTTCCATGCTCACTGAAGTAGCTAAACCAGATGCAAGGCCAGGTGTCACAACAGCTGCATCTGTCTAAAGGGTACGCAGTTATTGCTTCCAGTCAAATTCCTTTTTGGCTAAACACGTTCATAAAAAGTCGACGTGTTTTACCATTTTCTGGAATGGATGCAGAAAATAGGAATTGATCTGGAGCAGCATCATCCTGCGTACAAAGATTAAAACAGAAATCTGAAAGCACTGCAATGCCTGTAGGTACATGGTGATTGGGTATTGCGAGGCTGCCAATGTCTCAATGTCGTGCTGTAAAACCAGAAAAGAGATGTCAAATATTCAAAAAGTATCATATTATTTGTAGAAGGGACAGTTTACAGTTTTCCTTTGCCCTCAATTCTAGTCCACTTAGAGCTTAGCCACTTGCAGTACACATGGATATACTTTACCAGTTGTTTACAATATATATTAATGACTTGGATGAGGAATTGAATGCAGCATCTCCAAGTTTGCCGATGACACGAAGCTGGGTGGCAGTGTTAGGTGTGACGAGGATGCCAAGAGGAAGCAGAGTGACTTGGATAGGTTGGGTGCGTGGGCAAATTCGTGGCAGATGCAATTTAATGTGGATAAATGTGAAGTTATCCACTTTGGTGGGTGGCAAAAATAGGAAAACAGATTATTACCTGAGTGGTGGCCGATTAGGAAAAGGGGAGGTGCAACGAGACCTGGGTGTTATTATACACCAGTCATTGAAAGTGGGCATGCAGGTACAGCAGGCGGTGAAAAAGGCGAAAGGTATGCTGGCATTTATAGCGAGAGGATTCGAGTACAGGAGCAGGGAGGTACTACTGCAGTTGTACAAGACCTTGGTGAGACCAGACCTGGAGTATTGGGTGCAGTTTTGGTCCCCTAATCTGAGGAAAGACATCCTTGCCATAGAGGGAGTACAACGAAGGTTCACCAGATTGATCCTGGGATGGCAGGACTTCCATATGAAGAAAGACTGGATGAACTGGGCTTGTACTCGTTGGAATTTAGAAGATTGAGGGGGGATCTGATTGAAACGCATACAATCCTAAAGGGAGTGGACAGGCTAGATGCAGGAAGATTGTTCCCGATTTTGGGGAAGTCCAGAACGAGGGGTCACAGTTTGAGGATAAAGGGGACGCCTTTTACGACCGAGATTAGGAAAAATTTCTTCACGCAGAGAGTGGTGAATCTGTGGAATTCTCTGCCACAGGAAACAGTTGAGGCCAGTTCATTGGCTATATTAAAGAGGGAGTTAGATATGGCCCTTGCGGCTACGCGGATCAGGAGGTATGGAGGGTAGGCTGCGGCAGGATTCTGAGTTGGATGATCAGCCATGATCATAATCAATGGCGGTGCAGGGTCGAAGGGCCGAATGGCCTTCTGCTGCACCTATTTTCTATGTTTTTATGTTTCTATGTTTAATCTCTTCCATGGTGTGAAGCTTATTTTGTTTGGCATTCTGACATACAGGTTTATGTGATTGTTTCATGAAAGGGCTTTCGTTGAATGGTAAATTTAAACATTCAAAGTCACATGTTTTTTCCAATTTGACTTTCTACGAAGACAAAAATGAAGGCAGATCAGACGCATTTTTGTGTGGAATACCATGAGGTGCGCCTTAGCGTCTGCTATCACGTCACCAACATTGATGAAATATGTGATTATTAATAACGAGTTTTCGACATAACTCTTTTCCTTTGACATTTCAATTTCAAATATTCTGTTCAATTATTTTTTTATTTTTTTGCAGCTCAATATCATTGCATTTCGCAAGTAATTTATTTAGTAAATCATCAAACGGAAAAAAATCTATATGCTAACTAAATGACGTTTAAGATACTTTCCAAAAGTTGCCCAGCAAGAAAGTAAAATATGGCAGGTTTTGCAATTTATCCAAATTTTAAAGCTTTTCCTGGCTTTTCGATACTCAGATAGAGAAAAGGGGTAGAACAGTATCATACGCATTGTATTCTTCTTGGAATTCTGCCAATTCTTGCGCATGGCGTCGCATGGTACAATAAAAATCCGCGCAGATTGGAGGAAAAACAACTTATATTTCTCCTGGGTAATTTGCAAGCTAATGGAATGATCATATGCTTCTTGAACATACGTTTATGCTCCGCCCTCCCCCGGTTCAACATTCCCCATCCCCTTTTCCACCTCTCACATTATTTCCTTGCACGCTCTATTCTCCAACTGGTGCTCCTCCACCCTTTTCTTTCATCCATGGCCCTCTGTACTTTTATATAAGACTCCCCCATCTCCAGCCCTGAATTTCGTTCACAAAAAAAAAATGTCCAGCCCTTTACCTGATCCCCCCCACTTCAGATTTAAGCTATCACATTTTATTTTTCTCTCCCCTCCCCCTATCTTTAAAATCTAATTGCAACACACATCAACGTTGCTGGTGAACGCAGCAGGCTAGACAGGTTGTGTAGGAAGAGGTACAGTCGACGTTTCAGGCCGAGACCCTTCGTCAGGACTAAATGGAGAAGAGTTAGTAAGAGATATGAAAGTGGGAGGTGGAGGGGAGGATGGAAAATGATAGGAGAAGACACCTGGGGGAGGAATAGAGCCAAGATCTGGACAGGTGATAGGCAAAGGGGATATCAGAGGATCATGGGACAGGAGGCCTAGGGAGAAAGACAAGGTCGGGGGGCCAGAGAATTGGTAAATGGTATAGTCAGAGGGACAGAGGGAGAGTGAGAGAAAGAATGTGTGTGTAAAAGTAAATGACGGATGTGGTGCGAGGAGGAGGTGGGGCATTAGCGGAAGTTAGAGAAGTCAATGTTCATGGCATCAAGTTGGATGCTACCCAGACGGAATTTAAGGTGTTGTTCCTCCAATTTGAGTGTGGCTTCATTTTTACAGTAGAGGAGGCCGTGGATAGACATGTCAGGATTGGAATGGGATGTGGAATTAATATGTGTGGCCACTGGGAGATCCTGCTTTCTCTGGCGGACAGAGCGCAGGTGTTCAGCAAAGCGGTCTCCCAGTCTGAGTCGCGTCTCACCAATGTACAGAAGGGCACATCGGGAGTACCAGATGCAGTTCATCACCCCAGCCGACTCACAGGTGAAGTGTCGCCTCAGCTGGAAGGACTGTCTGGGGCCCTGAATGGTGGTAAGGCAGGAAGTGTAAGGGCATATGCAGCATTTGTTCCGCTTGCAAGGATGAGTGCCAGGAGGGAGATCAGTGGGGAAGAGTGGGGGTGGGGACGAATGGACAAGGGAGTCGCGTAGGGAGAGATATTTGCGCAAAACAGAGCGGGGGGGGCGAGGGAAAGATGTGTTTAGTGGTGAAATCCCGTTTGAGGTGGCGGAAGTTACGGAGAATAATATGTTGGAACCGGTGGCTGGTTGGGTGGTAGGTGAGAACCAGGGGCACCCTATTCCCAGTGGTGTGGCGGGAGGATGGAGTGAGAGCAGATGTGCGTGAAATGGGGTAGATCCGTTTGAGAGCAGAGTTGATGGTGGAGGAAGGGAAGCCCGTTTCTTTAAAAAAGGACGCCATCTCCCTCGTCCTGGAATGAAAAGCCTCATCCTGAGAGCAGATGCGGCGGAGACGGAGGAATTGCGAGAAGGGGATGGCATTTTTGCAAGAGAAACAGTGAGAAGAGGAATAGTCCAGACAGCAGTGAGAGACAGTCGGCTTACAGTCGAATTCAGTGGATTAGCTATCTCCAGAGATAGAGACAGAAAGATCTAGAAACGGGAGAGAGGTGTCGGAAATGGACCATGTAAACTAGGGGGCAGAGTGAAAGTTGGATGCAAAGTTTATAAAGTCAACGAGATCAGTACGCATGCATGAAGCAGCGCCAAAGCAGTTGTCGATGTGGCGAAGGAAAAGTGGGGGGCAGATACCAGAATAGGTACGGAACACAGATTGTTCCTCAAAGCCGACAAAAAGGCAGGCATAGCTAGGACCCATACGGGTGCCCATAGCTACAACTTTAGTTTGGACGAAGTGGGAGGAGCCAAAGGAGAAATTATTAGGAGTAAGGACTAATTCCGCTAGACGGAGCAGAGTGGTGGTAGAGGGAAACTGACTAGATCTGGAATCCCAAAAGAAGCGGAGAGCTTTGAGACCTTCCTGATGGGGGATGGAAGTATATAGGGACTGGACATCCATGGTGAAAATAAAGCAGTGGGAGCCAGGGAACTTAAAATTATCGAAAAGTTTAAGAGTGTGAGAAGTGTCACGAGCATAGGTAGGGAGGGATGGAACAAGGGGGGATAAAATCTTGTCGAGGTATGCAGAAACGAGTTCGGAGGGGCAGGAGGAAGCTGAGACAAGAGGTCTGCCAGGACAGGCAGGTTTGTGGATCGTGGGTAGGAGGTATAAACGGGAAGTGCGAGGTGTGGGAGCTATAAGGTCACTTAACTTAGCCCTCCCGAGATCTGCCTCTGCACAATCTGTCACTAAATTATTTGGTGGTGCCCTCTACTGTTTTGTACAAAGAACTGGTGCCTGTACACTGTCTGGTTGAACGGCTTCTCGGTAACTAGTTTACACCCGCGCACATAACTTTGTTACAAACAACTGACATTTTATTTCATATAACATCAACATAATTTTCAGGTTGTGCCAATTGAAATTAGGAATCTATGCTAATATAATTTAGAAACATTTTGGATTGATTGTGTAATGAATAAAAAACATAAATACTGGAAATAATTAAACTTTCAGACATTTTATAGATATAGCATTTTTAAATTATCAGTGTTTCAAGTTAAAAACACTGTTGCAAATTGTAAGAACACTCACGGAGTGGAAATGGACAGCTGATTGATAATAAATCGCCAGCCCGCTGAACACACTTGCTGTCGCTTGCTGACAAGTTAAATATATTCGTTTTGTCATTGTGCCTAACAGTGTTTGATATCATTTATTTGTGTTATGATATGTTGTCTATGTTTGTTCGATATGAAAAGTATCCATATTCTGACTGTCCTGGATATTTCTATTGTTAAAAAAAAATCAAATTTGGACAGAGAACTTTAACATTGGACTTTAAAATTCTCCTGGAAATGAACAGAACAATGAATCACTGTTTTTGCGATCTTTGAAGCAATCCGCACTTGACAGCATGACAATAGTTGATGCAGGAAACAATAAATCACAACAAATAACTTGATATTTAAAAAAAAATGATTATATTTACGTAAGATAGAGCAAATGTAATGCTTGGACTGAAAAATTGATGGAGTTGCAGACCTTTGCCAAGAAATAAAGCATCTGTCTGCTCAATATTAGGTCGTCCGCAGATAAGGCAATGCATAGAAAAAACAAACAAACAAACAACACCATCTATGCAGTACATCGGAATATTGCAAAGAAAATTACATGCAATGTTCAGTTGGTAGTCGGTAAAAGATATAAAGCTAGAATACTTAACTCATGCAACATTATATAATGTGATCTTACTTCCAACACGTAGTTGAACCAGTGACTAAAAAATGCAGGTTAAGCAATTATGACGAGAATACACATAAAATTAAGATGTTTGCTGCCCTGGGTTAGCATCAGTGACATCAGCAAGTGGTCTGCCACCTGCCCTCAGGGGAAGGAGAGATAAGGAACAATGGAGCAGCGTCTGGAGATGTGTAATGAAGGGACGTGGGAGAGAGAGAGCTGTCTGGAGCGGCTCCCCGTTTGAACCCTGAACTGTTTGAAGTGATGGACAGGCGATACCCCAGCAGGGGGATAAAAAGAGACAGGTTCGCTAAGACAGGACACACACGCCACCCGAGGTAACGAGACCTTGGAAGCGGTGCCCCTCTCACGAGTGGGTGAGAAGTATCAGACAACGGCCAGGGTGGAAAGGTACGATCAGTGGGAACCCGATGTGTGTCCGCCCTTGCCTGGGTGCCGGGTTCACTGCAGAGGATCGACCGCATCTGGAGGAGGGGTCACAGTCGGTGACTTCAGGTGACATCACCAAGGACCCGCCCAAAATGTTGCTTGTGAGCCATCTCGCCGGTCTGTGAGTGAAGCCGTTCTGAATGGTCAGTTGTTCCTGTTCTATCTCTCTCTTCCCCCACGTTGCCATCGCCATGGCAACGATGACTGCGAACTGAACTACTAACTGGACTGAACTTTGAGTCACTTTGAAATTTGGTCATTTACCCCTAGAAAAGCGATAGAGCTTGATTGATGCTGTTATCTTAATTCTGTGCACATGTGTGTTTATCATCGCTGAACTGTTGCATTTATTATCCTTTCGATTACTGTGTTGCTTGTTTCTTTAATAAAACTTTCTTAGTTCCAGTACTCCAGACTCCAACTGAGTGATCCATTTCTGCTGGTTTGGCAACCCAGTTACGGGGTACGTAGCACAATGTAACGATACATTCACAAGGTATTCTCTGACGGCTCTGACGATGCACAATATCGAGTTGCTTCAACTCACCTTAACGATATTTACGAAACTAGGTTTT
This sequence comes from Mobula hypostoma, assembly GCF_963921235.1. NCBI lineage: Eukaryota > Metazoa > Chordata > Chondrichthyes > Myliobatiformes > Myliobatidae > Mobula > Mobula hypostoma. Next base: position 23,367,575 of record NC_086106.1, read on the forward strand.
CAGGTTAAGAATGCACACGGATATTCTGGAAACGAGAAGCTGAATTCTTGCCAATGAGTTACATAGTACACAACCATAAGGATCATAAATTGTAGATCTAGTTAGTTCAGAATGTAAGCTTGTGTTGCAGGCTAATTTTTCGCAGACTGAGCGGTGGGGTGATTCCAATCAAACGGATCTCTCAGCAGTTGGGTACACAAACTTCCGTCTCGTGAAGATTTTTCTCCATTTCCATTCCTCTGTATTATTGTCAGCTACTCATCTGCAACAAACGTCTTCTTGAGGTATTTTATAGTACTTCACACACAATAAGTGAAGCAGGGCCCCGTCATAGTCTTCCGAATAGCCTCAGTACATCTCTTTGTATCTAAGCGATATTAGGAATTTTTTTTTCGTGTGATCTGCTATATCTCTACGTGTCATTTTATGTACCACATCGACTTCCCTTCTTCTTCACCGCCGCTCATTGGAGAACAAACCTAGGGTCACCGGACTCTCGCATAACGAAGCTCCTTCATCCCATGCAAAGAAGTTGCATCTACTTCGTCCCTCCATATCGCTATGTAAAATCACTGGACGCAGACCTCAGAGGATGTCATATATATTTTATAAAATTCGATTATTATTTCGAATTCGATTTCCTTTCTTTTTTTTTTGCTTTAATGATTACAAGGGTTGAACTATGTTATTCGAAAAAAAATTGTTTTTGATCATGGAATTCAACCTCACATATTTCGCTCCACAATGTGAAGATTCACTCCGTAAACGAGCAATATAATTACCTTAGGCTGTTTGATTTAAACACCAATTGTAGTATTTTCTGTTGTTCGAAGGTCAATGAGTTAGGAAGATCATTATCTTCGAGGTAGTGTGCATTTGAGAATGCAGATCCGATGCTCAACTTCAAATTATCAACATGGAATTAACTTTTTATAAAGTTAAGAACTTTTTCTCGATGTTCGTCAACGTCTTTCGTCAAAGAAATTGAAAAATATTTTTTCTCCGCACTTTATATTGGTATTACACTTCCACCAGCTTTTAAAGTTTGCATAGATGCCAGTCTTTATTATTTGCTTCGAAGTTCAGCTAAGAAAGTGGGATTTTATTTTCAGTAGCATACATAATGGAGACTTCAGGATATTTAACAGGACGTTTTATGTCATCCATATGTATCAATATATGCGACCGCAGCGCGCGCTGCCACTTCGATGGTGATGTATGTTATCTGTCAAGTAGGGGATCATCCACAATTCTGATTTGATGGAGACGGACGTGAGAGTACGGAGGAACATCTGAAATACTTCTGAAATGTCTGCTTCTCTGCTGCTGCTGCTGTGTGGTAACCGGCATCTTCGGAACAGAAGGCGCCGAGATCCTCGGCTTTGCTTGTATTAGCGGCCGGGGCGAGGTCGAACGCGTTTGGCAGAGGATGGCGCTTGGGACGCTGTATCGGAGAGGATGGTCGGATGCTCGAATTTTTCGGACGGATAGACTCAGTGCCGGCTGTGTTCGGCTGCCTCCAAGGCATCAGCAAGTTGACGGTGCCTGGAGTTTTATGACAAGGAGTTTCTCCCTTTGGCCGCCTGCTATCGGGGACTCGGGAGTCGATCGACTCGGGGACTTCTGAGACTTTATTTACCGTGCCCATGTTTGTTCTTCATCAAATCATGGTATTGCTTTGCAATGCTGTAACTTATGTTATACTTGCGTGGTTCTGTCACTGTTATTCTTTGGTTTGTCCTGATTTCTGTAATATCACTCCGGGAAAACATTGTACAATTTCTTAATGTATGTATGCATTTCAAAATGACAGTAAACGAAGACTGAGTGTTCTCATAATCTCAGATACCTGCCAGTCATGCCGAGCCACGAGTATATGCTAATATTTCATCGGGTTCCAAGTTCCAGTTCCTTTTTTTTTCAGCAAAAGTGAAATGTCGTCCTGACTTCTAACGGACGCACAAAGACATCCTTTTGGACACCAGAGAGCTTCAGTTTGGGGAATTTCTTAATAGTCTGCAGCCACTTCTCGACAAAGTCCTTTAAAATACGATTCTTCCGTTATTTGCTTCAATAATGGTTGATGAATTTTATGTCTGTCGACTGGACTTCTTTTAGGGCTTTTCGAATAAAACTGGTTGCCATTGGAAATCTGCTTAAGAAATAAAGATTCAAACCGACGCCTGGAGTTTCCATGCTCACTGAAGTAGCTAAATCAGATGCAAGGCCTGGTGTCACATCAGCTGCATCTGTCCAAACGGTACGCAGTTGTTGCTTCCAGTCAAATTCCATTTTGGCTAAACACGTTCATAAAACGTCGACTTGTTTTGGCCTTTTCTGGAATGGATGCAGAAAATAGGAATTGATCTCGAGCAGCATCATCCTGCGTACAGAGATTAAAACAGAAAACTGAAAGGGGTCAACGGTTCCTTAGCTCTCCACAGGTCTACCACCAACTCTTTAGTCCTTTTTTCACATTAAACTGCAGACAATTCTGCTCTCACCATGTTTCAACGTTTCCTACCATAGCCCTATACTCGGCCTCATTACCATCTCTGCGGAAGGTACACATCGACAGAATATAGCTGGATTTCACAATACTACATGTGTGTTTCTCTTCAACGATACTGCGTTTTCACGGAAGCTATGTGGACATGTTTGTCCTGTAGAGCATTCTGTACTGCATTTCGTTATAAATTTATGAGAATCGGTAAAATCTGTGTCAAGGAAAACAGAGTCCACTCTAAGACGATAACCCGGACGCATTTGTAACAGATGCCACTTAAGCTGAATATATCTTCCGTGAAATTGCTTCTCTTATTACAGACAGAAATGACGTGGAATGTGAAGAAAATAGGAAAGAAATATAAAACAATGCTGATTTTGATTGGTCAATTACCGCTCAACGTGCAGCCAAAATAACCAATCACTTCGTTTCTCTCTCTGTCTGTCTCTCTCTCTTTCTCTAAGAGCCAATCAAGAGTATCTGATGGAAGGTATACTTCGATCGCATTACAGTTAACCAGTCAGAACAGCAACTTCAACACATTCCACCGTTGCTTGTCGTAATCGACACAGCAGACAACATGTGGACAATCCGATTTTGGGCACTAATACTTATGCCAGCACTACCCGGTATGTTCAGTTTATAATATTCGTGCGTTTCCTCTGGGATGTCTTTACATTGGACAATGCTCATAAGTTTCTTATTTTCTTCAGGCGCGAGTGGTGAAAATTTGGTAATCCAGGATGCGGCAGTAATTGCGGTTCAGGAAGGTGAAAACGTGCTGCTGAACTGCAGCTACCCTGCAAAAGCTACCAACACGCTGTTCTGGTACATGCAATATTCTGGACAATCTCTAAGATATTTGTTGAAGAGATACGCAACAGGGAATGGCGGAGAGCGATCGCCTGATTGCCCAGACAGGTTTTCAGCTGCAGTAGACAAAGGAAGAGCGACGGTTCCTTTCAGAATATCTGCTGCTCGTATCTCTGACTCCGCCGTATTTTTCTGTGCCATGATGCCCACATTACTGCCGAGCTATAGAACGCCACTACAAAATCCGTTCGTAAAATTTACAATTTGCAGACTTCAGGGGGCAGCATACAGATAATGTTGGCTCCGCGGCACATTTTGCAGGATGATACAGACTGAAACAATCACCTCAGTGGAAATGCATCGTGTGTTTACGTTAAGACATTGCAGCATCTCGAGCTGCTTATCTGATTGTGTAGAAGTCCTGGAGTAGAGTATTTTAATTGATTAAGCTTCGTTTGACTTGAGTGATGAATTTATCGCGATACCAGACATTACAGTGGGTGCTTACATTTTGTCGTCTAATTTTTACGCACATGCTACATTCACAATTCAAATAACAGGCTAACAGAATTGTCACGATATGTGGACATAGCTCGCAGTTCCTCTGAGCGGCGAAGTTTCCATAGTCTTGGGAGCTCATTTCGGAAATATCGACATTTTTCTCAGTCACTGTTGTATCTCTTGTCTGATGCATTCGTTTGTCTCCATCCTTTTTTTTTCGCTCTCATTTACGGTTCAGATAAAGCAGATTCCCGACATTGTAAGACAGCACTAATGGACCCACGGCACCGTTTAGTTCTGCTGTTTTAAGTTATTGTGTGCACCGATATATCCTCGCTTATGAAGTCTGACGAAGAACACTGTTGTTTACTATAGTAGGATGAAACTATTTACTCCTCCATTCAAGGAAGGGAGCTCAGAAATAATACTTAAAGACAAACGAATATGTCAGTGAGTGCCAGCAGCGAATTCCGCTGATGCATGTTTTCCTTTTCTGAACATTCCATACCGATCTGGAGGAAATTTGGCCCATTAGATTTCACATTATTTTTGTTAACCTATGCATTTTCAGCAAAATTGGATTTGTTTCGCTTGAAGAGGAGAACGTGCAGACGGAATTGAGAAACTTGCACAATCTGTTTGAGGCTGACGAAACTTGTATCATTTTAATATAATATTAGTTACGCTTAACCATCCCAACCAGACTAGGGAAATATTTGAGCGGGTGGAACAGCTTATTTCGTAAATTCTTTCGTTCAGAGCATAAATATTCTGTTTCTGCAGGAGCTCTGTTTGTTGCAAAATAAATCCCTTCCCTTCAAATACAGAGAAATGGCTAAACACATATCTTCTCTTATTCCGTATTATTTTGGTATAACCAAATTTCGGTACCAGTGATGCCCAAAATAAATGAATATGCTGGACATTGCAATGATAAAATTAAAGACTGCCCGTGTTTCCACTTCTTCGGAATCTCTGTCATTTCCACGAAGTTCCTCAGGATCAGATTCGCTACGACAATGGATCTTTGTTGGCTAAAAGCAGCAACTTTAGATAACACAAAACCGCGAAGATTAGTTACAGTTCAATCCAAAGACAGTACGGCATGCAGACGATAGGTCAGATCTTCGTGATTTAACCGCTACAAACACACTGAATGCGACACATCTAATGAAAATAACACATGCTTACTGTTACTCCTCATACAATGATCATTGAATCGCAGCGGGTCCATCGAACGGAGGGTTCAGTGTGTACTGTTTCCACAATGCAGTGTCTCATGATTATTGCGTATAATTCATGGAACAGCCTACAATAGTACAGCAATATTTTCAAATATCTTAAATTGACGATGTTTCCTCATAAACAACGGTTTAGAAATATGCACGCTAAGGAAACTGAGAGGAACAGTGGTTTCCCAAAATCAAACCAAGGACGTGCCTGTAATATTCTGTAATAGGTTGATAAGCGGAGGTGGTACTCGCAAGACCCTCCATCTTTTGCACAGATTTTATTCTATTTGCATCTGTGTGCACTAATAACAAGATTGACTTTACTGTAAAAAGCTGTTGAACAAGTATCTTATTTTGTAAAAAATTCAGGTAATCGAGATTTTATGAAACTTTATAACATCAGAGATCCGGTTCATTCGGCCACTTTCGCAGCCTGCCCAGTTTCGCTCGGTAATACTGATCTGGCAATGATATAACTGAGAAGTCCAGTGGTTCAGGCAGCATCTATGAAAATGAATAAAGTTTCGATGCTTCGGTCTGAGAATCTATATCAGCGCTAGGAAGGAAGCGGAAGGAAACCCAAAATGACATGGTGGGGGACTGGGAGAATTACAATGTGGAAGGTAAAAGGAGAAGCCAGGTGACGGGCTAAGTTGCCTGATAGCGAACGGAACGTGAACTGATAATATGGGAAAGGATAGATGGAACATATATATGGCTGCAGAAGAAGAAATCTGATCACTGAGAAGAGAGCATCATTGGAAAATGGGAAGGAGGTGTATGAGACGGATGTGGTAGGCAGAAGACGTAAGAAGGGAGACAGAATTCGAACTGTAAAACGAGAGAATGAGTGGTAAACAAATATTGGACGTTGCAGAAAATAATATCTATGGCTTCCCGTTTGAAGTTACACGAACGGAATAGAAGGAATTGGACACATCTCGGTGAATAAAATAAGGGAATAGTCCTCCCAACATCGGCCAAAGTAGCAGAGGAGACTTGTTAGCTTTTAGTTCCCTCTGGTATAATGTATCAACGAGGTAACTTCAAATTTGTACACGAATAACTCTAACTGTTTTGAACAGTAAATATCCTTCCGAAGCATGGACAAAACAAACGATTTACTTTCCGATATATTAAGAATCTTGAAGCATTATGTCAAAGTGTGTGTGTGCTCTTTTTTTCGCATTCTATTTCACTAAACATACCATTAAACATACCTCTCCATTTATTCTGATGAAAGGCGATTAGCGACTTCAAAATCTCTTCTTTAGCATTCAACTCGTCCCTTTTTTCCAATGTTATCGTCCAGGGGTGGCAGTTCATGCGCTCTAGTTTAGGCGTTTTGAGGTTCATCGTGATATCAATCATAGAAAAAAAACACGTCGACCAGAAGCTAGAACACTTGTGGATCTGTGCCTGCCTCGCTGATGTGAGAAGTTACCCATTGTTTAAGTTTTTATCGATATCCTGAATGTCGAATATAAAGTTACTATCCTCCAATGAAGTATACTCTGTACATCGCCTCTCACTTAACCTCGCCCTCCCGAGATCTGCCTCTGCACAATCTGTCCCTAAATTATTCGCTGATGCCCTGTACTGTTTGCGTCAAGCACTGGTCCCTGTACATTGTGTGGTTGTGCGGCTTCTCAGTAACGACTTTACACCCGCACACATCACTTTGTTGCCAAAGAACTGACATTTTATTTCATATAACATCAACATAATTTTCAAGTTGTGCCAATTGAAATTAGAAATCTATGCTAAGGTAATTTAGAAACATAACGGATTGATTGTGTAGTGAATATAAAGCATAACTTCTGGAAATAATTAAATTTTCAGATATTTTATAGATTCAGTATATTTAAATTGTCAATGTTTCAAGTTAAAACACTGTTGCAAATTTTAAGAACAATCAAAGAGTGGAAATGGATAGCTGATTGATAATAAATCACCAGCCCGCTGAACACACATGCTGTCTAGTTAACTAAATTCGTTTTGTCATTGTGCCGGTCAGTGTTTGATCTCATTTACTTGTGTTATGATAAGTTGATTGTGTTTGTTCGATATGAAGAATAGCCATATTCTGTCTGTTTTTGGGTATTTCTATTTTTAAAAAAATGAAATTACAATTGTATTTTTTCTTTAAAAAAACTTTCATCTCGTGATTATATTATTTTTCTCTTCTCAAATGATAACGTGTGAATTTTTTTTTCGTATTCAGGATGTCCATATAAAAAGAATGTCCAAATTAAACTTCAAATGAGTGAAAAGCAAGAGAAAAGCTCGTTGCCTGAATAAAGTATTTGTCTCTGAAAATGTAAAATTGGAAAACAATTGCAATACTTTCACTATTTAAGTTATTCCTTCTGTGCATGCTGTATAACGAAAGTGGCTAAATGTGTAATTATACCACAGAGTTGGTGTGGTGAGAACTGTGATTTGGAATTTTCTGAGTACATCAGCACTGAGCTTCAGACACAAAAAGAAAAATGAAGAAGTTAGTGCAATCTACTTTCCATGCACAAATTGTAAATGACGTAAAAACAAATTTGTACGGAGAATATATACATTGGACTTTAAAATTTGACTGGAAATGAACAGAACAATGAATCACTGTTTGTGAGATCTTTGAAGCAATCCGCACTTGACATCATGAGAATAGTTAAAGCAGGAAAAAAAAAATAAATGCCAACAATTAACTTGATATTTTAGAAAGAAGTATTATATTTACGTAAGATAGAGCAAATGTAATGCTTGGACTGAAATTAAAAAAAAAATGATGGTGCTGCAGTCCTTTGCCAAGAAATAAAGCATCTGTCTGCTCAATATTAGGTTCTCCACAGATAAGGCAGTGCAGGGAGAAAAAAACAACAACAACAACAACAACATCTATACAGTATATCGGAACATTGCAAAGAAAAGTACATGCAATGTTCAGTTCGTAGTCCGTAAAAGATAGAAAAGCTAGAATACTTAACTCATGCAACATTATGTAATGTGATCTTAGTTCGAATACGAAACAAAGTAATATGGCTGTCAGGACATTTTCTGGTTACTGCATTAATAAGGAATTACGAAGTTCAAGGAGTGTTACAAAGCGCAGGTTAAACAATGTAACGATACATTTACCAGGTATTCTCTGAAGGCTCTGACCGATGCCCAATATCGAGTTCCTTCAAATCACCTTCACGATTTTTTACGAAACGAGGTTTTCAGTTTAAGATTGCACACGGATATTCTGGAAACGACAGGCTGAATTCTTGCCAATAACGTTACATAGTACACAACGAGAAGGGTCATAAATTATAGATCCATTTAGTACAGAATGTAAGCTTGTGTTGCAGGCTAATTTTTCGCAGACTGAGCGGTGAGGTGATTCCAATCAAACGGATCTCTCAGCAGTTGGGTGCACAAACTTCCGTCTCGTGAAGATTTTTCTCCGTTTCCAGACCTCTGTATTACCGTCTGCTAACCATCTGCAGCAAACGTCTTATAGTACTTAGCACTCACTACGTGAAGCAGGGCCCCGTCATCGTCCTTCGGAATACCCTCAGTGCATCTCCTTGTATCTAAGAGATATTAGGAATCTTTTCGTGTGGTCTGCTCTATCTATGCCAGTCATTTTATGTACCACAACGACGTCCCTTGTTATTCACCGCCGCTCATTGGGGAGCAAACCTAGGGTCACCAGACTCTCGTCATAACGAAGCTCCTTCATCCCATGCAAAGCAGTTGCATCTATTTTGTCCCTCCCTGTCGCTGTGTGCAATCACTGGACGCAGACCTCAGAGGATGTCATATATATTTTATAAAAATCGATTACTATTTCGAATTCGATTTCCTTCCTTTTTTTGCTTTAATGGTCACAGGAGTTGAACTATGTGATTCGCAAACATAATGTTGTTAATAATGGAATTAAATCTCAAATATTTAGGAAGATTGACTCCCTAAACGAGCAATATAATTACCCTAGGCAGTTTGATTTAAACACCAATTGTATTATTTTCTGTTGCTGCAATGTCAATGAGTGAAGAGGATCTTCATCTTCGAAATAGTGTGTATTTGAGAGCAAGGGAATGCAGATCCGATGCTTAACTTCAAATTATCAACATGGGAATAGCTTTTTATACAGTTAAGAACTTTTATCTCGATGTTCGTCAATGTCTTTCGTCAAAGAAATTGAAAAATATTTTTCTCCGCACTTTATCTTGGTGTTACACTTCCTCCAGCTTTTAAAGTTTGCATAAGTGCCAGTCTTTATTATTTGCTTGGCAGCTCCGCTAATAAAGTGGGATTTTACTTTCAGTAGCATACATAATGGAGACTTTAGGATATTTAATAGAACGTTATATTTCATCCATATGTTTCAATATATGCGACCGCAGCGCGCGCTGCCACTTCGGTGGTGAGGTCTGTTATCTGTCAAGTAGGGGATCGTCCACAATTCTGATTTGTTGGAGACCGACGTGAGAGTACGGAGGAACATCTGAAAAGCTTCTGAAATGTCTGCTTTTTTGCTGCTGCTACTGTGTGGTAACGGTAATCTCCGGAAAAGAAGGCCCCGAGATCCTCGGCTTTGCTTGCTTTCGCGGCCTGGGCGAGGTCGACGGCGTTTGGCAGAGGATGGCGCTCGGAACGCTGTATCGGAGAGGCTGGTCGGAAGCAAGAACTTTTCGGACGGATAGACTCAGTGCCGGCTGTGGTCGGTTGACTCCAAGGCATCGGCAAGTTGACGGTGCCTGGAGTTTTATGGCAAGGAGTTTCTCCCTTTGGCTGCCTGCTATCGGGGACTCGGGATTGATCGACTCGGGGACTTCTCAGACTTTATTTACCGTGCCCATTGTTTGTTCTTCATCAAATCATGGTATTGCTTTGCATTGGTGTAACTTATGTTATACTTAAGTGGTTCTGTCACTGTTATCTTTGGTTTGTCCTGATTTCTGTGATATCACTCCGGGAAAACATTGTATCATTTCTTAATGCATGTATGCATTTCTAAATGACAGAAAAGAGGACTGAGTGTTCTCATAATCTCAGATACCTGCCAGTCATGCCGACCCACGGGAATATGCTAACATTTCAAAGTGTTCCAATTTCTAGTTTCCATTCTTTTTTTCAGCAAAAATGAAATGTCGTCCTGACTTCTAACGGGACATCCACGACATCCTCTTTGACATCAAAGAGCTTTAGTTCGGGGAATTTCATAATAGTCTGCAGCCACTTCTCGACAAAGTCCTTTAAAATACGATTCTTCTGTGATTTGCTTCAAAAATGGGTGACGAATTTTATGTCTGTTGTCTGGACTTCTTTGAGAGCTGATCGAATAATCCTGGTTGCCATTGGAAATCTGCTTAAGTAATAAGGATTCAAACCGACGTTTGGAGCTTCTATAATCACTGAAGTAGCTAAACCAGGTGCAAGGCCTGGTGTCACAACATCTGCATCTGCCCAAACGGAAAGCAGTTGTTGCTTCCAGTCAAATTCCTTTTTGGCTAAACACGTTCATAAAACGTCGACGTGTTTTGCCATTTTCTGGAATGGATGCAGAAAATAGGAATTGATAACGAGCAGCATCATCCTGTGTACAAAGATTAAAACAGAAAACTGAAAGGGGTCACCGGTTGCTGAGCTCTACTCAGGTCTACCACCAGCTCCTTAGTCGTTTTTTCATATTAAACTGCAGATAATTCTGCTCACACCATGTGACAACGTTTCCTACCCTAGCCCTGTACTCGGCCTCATTACCATCTCCGCGGAAGGTACACATCGAGAGAATATAGCTGGATTTAACAATACTACATGTGTGTTTCCTGTCAACGATACTGCGTTTTCCAGGAAGCTATGTGGACATGTTTGTCCCATAGAGCAATTCTGTACTGCATTTCGGTATAAATTTATGAGAATCGGTAAAATCTGTGTCAAGGAAAACAGAGTCAACTTTAAGACGATAACCCGGACTCATTTTTAACAGATGCCACTTAACCTGGAAACATTTTCCGTGACATTGCTTCTCTTATTACAGACAGAAATGTCGTGGAATGTCCATAAAATAGGAAAAGAAGATAAAACAATGTTATCTCATAGACCAATTACCGGTCAACGTGCAGCCAAAAAAACCAAGCACTTTGTTTGTCTCTCTGTCTGTCTGTCTGTCTCTCTTTCTCTAAGAACCAATCATGAGTATCTGATGGAAGGTATACTAAGATCGCATTAGAGTTAACCAGTCAGAACAGCAACATCAACGCATTCCACCGTTGCTTGTCGTAATCGACACAGCAGACAACATGTGGGCAATCCGATTTTGGCACTAATGCTGATGCCAGCACTACCCGGTATGTTCAGTTTATAATATTAGTACGGTTGCTCTAGGATGTCTTTAAATTGGGAAATGCTCATAGGTTTCTTATGTTCTTCCAGGCGCGAGTGGTGAATATTTGGTAATCCAGGATCCGGCAGTAATTGCGGTTCAGGAAGGTGAAAACGTGCTGCTGAACTGCAGCTACCCTGCAACAGCTGCCAACACGCTGTACTGGTACATGCAATATTCTGGACAATCTCTAAGATATTTATTGAAGAGATACGCAACAGGGAATGGTGGAGGGAGTTCCCCTGATTGCCCAGACAGGTTTTCGTCTGCAATAGACAAAGGAAGTGCGACGGTTCCTTTCAGAATATCTGCTGCTCGTATCTCTGACTCTGCCGTATTTTTCTGTGCCATGATGCCCACATTACTGCCAAGCTATAGAACGCCACTACAAAAACCGTTTGTAAAATTAACAATTTGCAGACTTCAGGGGACAGCATACAGATAATGTTGGCTCCGCGGCACTTTTTGCAGGATGATACAGACTGAAACAATCACCTCAGTGGAAATTCATCGTGTGTTTACGTTAAGGCATTGCAGCATCTCGAGCTGCTTATCTGATTGTGGAGAATTCCTGGACAAAATTTTAATTCATTAAACTTCGTTTGACTTGAGTGATGAATTTATAGCGATAACAAACACTACAGTGGGTATTTACATTTTGTCTTCTACTTTTTATGCACATGCTACTTTCACAATTCGAATAACAAGCTAACAGAATTGTCACAATATTTAGCCATAGCTCGCAGTTCCTCTGAGAGGCGAAGTTTCCATTGTCTTGGGAGCTCATTTCGGATATATTGACATTTCTCTCAGTCACTGTTTCATCTCTTGTCTGATGCGTAGGTTTGCCTCCATGCTTTTTTTTTGTTCTTATGAATGGTTCACAAAAAGTCGATTATTTTAGCGACCGGGGCGAGGTGGAAGGCACTTGGCAAAGGATGGCCAAATAAAGATTCAAACCGACGTTTGGAGTTTCCATGCTCACTGAAGTAGCTAAACCAGATGCAAAGCCAGGTGTCACAACAGCTGCATCTGTCCAAAGGGCACGCAGTTATTACTTCGAGTCAAATTCCTTTTTGGCTAAACACGTTCATAAAACGTCGACGTGTTTTACCATTTTCTGGAATGGATGCAGAAAATAGGAATTGATCTGGAGCAGCATCATCCTGCGTACAAAGATTAAAACAGATATTTGAAAGCACTGCAATGCCTGCAGGTACATGGTGATTGGGTATTGCGAGGCTGCCAATGTCTCAATGTCGTGCTGTAAAACCAGAAAAGAGATGTCAAATATTCAAAAAGTATCATATTATTTGACGAAGGGACAGTTTAGAGTTTTCCTTTGCCCTCAATTGTAGTCCACTTAGAGTTCAGCCACTTGGAGTACACATGGATATACTTTACCAGTTGTTTACAATATATATTAATGACTTGGATGAGGGAATTAAATGCAGCATCTCCATGTTTGCCGATGACACGAAGCTGGGTGGCAGTGTTAGGTGTGACGAGGATGCCAAGAGGAAGCAGAGTGACTTGGATAGGTTGGGTGCGTGGGCAAATTCGTGGCAGATGCAATTTAATGTGGATAAATGTGAAGTTATCCACTTTGGTGGGTGGCAAAAATAGGAAAACAGATTATTACCTGAGTGGTGGCCGATTAGGAAAAGGGGAGGTGCAACGAGACCTGGGTGTCATTATACACCAGTCATTGAAAGTGGGCATGCAGGTACAACAGGCGATGAAAAAGGCGAAAGGTATGCTGGCATTTATAGCGAGAGGATTCGAGTACAGGAGCAGGGAGGTACTACTGCAGTTGTACAAGGCCTTGGTGAGACCAGACCTGGAGAATTGGGTGCAGTTTTGGTCCCCTAATCTGAGGAAAGACATCCTTGCCATAGAGGGAGTACAAAGAAGGTTCACCAGATTGATTCCTGGGATGGCAGGGCTTTCATATGAAGAAAGAGGGGATGAACTGGGCTTGTACTCGTTGGAATTTAGAAGGTTGAGGGGGGATCTGATTGAAACGCATACAATCCTAAAGCGAGTGGACAGGCTAGATGCAGGAAGATTGTTCCCGATGTTGGGGAAGTCCAGAACGAGGGGTCACAGTTTGAGGATAAAGGGGATGCCTTTTACGACCGAGATTAGGAAAAATTTCTTCACGCAGAGAGTGGTGAATCTGTAGAATTCTCTGCCACAGGAAACAGTTGAGGCCAGTTCATTGGCTATATTTAAGAGGGAGTTATATATGGCCCTTGCGGCTACGCGGATCAGGAGGTATGGAGGGAAGGCTGCGGCAGGATTCTGAGTTGGATGATCATCCATGATCATAATAAATGGCGGTGCAGGATCGAAGGGCCGAATGGCCTTCTGCTGCACCTATTTTCTATGTTTCTATGTTTCTATGTTTAATCTCTTCCATGGTGTGAAGCTTATTTTGTTTGGCATTCTGACATACAGGTCTCTGTGATTGTTTCATGAAAGGGTTTTCGTTTAATGGTAAATTTAATCATTCAAAGTCACATGTTTTTTCCAATTTGACTTTATACGAAGAGAAAAATGAAGGCAGATCAGACGCATTTTTGTGTGGACTACCATGAGGTGCGCCTTAGCGTCTGCTATCACGTCACCAACATTGATGAAATATGTGATTATTAATAACGAGTTTTCGACATAACTCTTTTCCTTTGACATTTCAATTTCAAATATTCTGTTCAATTATTATTTTTTTTTGCAGCTCAATATCATTGCATTTCACAAGTAATTTCTTTAGTAAATCATCAAACGGAAAAATCTGTATGCTAACTAAATGACGTTTAAGATACTTTCCAAAAGTTGCCCAGCAAGAAAGTAAAATATGGCAGGTTTTGCAATTTATCCAAATTTTAACGCTTTTCCTGGCTTTTCGATACTCAGATAGAGAAAAGAGGTAGAACAGTATCTTATGCATTGTATTCTTCTTGGAATTCTGCCAATTCTTGCGCATGGCGTCGCATGGTACAATGAAATTCCGCGCAGATTGGAGGAAAAACAACTTATATTTCTCCTGGGTAATTTGCAAGCTAATGGAATGATCATATGCTTCTTGAACATACGTTTATTCTCCGCCCTCCCCCGGTTCAACATTCTCCATCCCCTTTTCCACCTCTCACATTATTTCCTTGCACGCTCTATTCTCCAACTGGTGCTCCTCCACCCTTTTCTTTCATCCATGGCCCTCTGTACTTTTATATAAGACTCCCCCATCTCCAGCCCTGAATTTCGTTCACAAAAAAAAAATGTCCAGCCCTTTACCTGATCCCCCCCACTTCAGATTTAAGCTATCACATTTTATTTTTCTCTCCCCTCCCCCTATCTTTAAAATCTAATTGCAACACACATCAACGTTGCTGGTGAACGCAGCAGGCTAGACAGATTGTGTTGGAAGAGGTACAGTCGACGTTTTAGGCCGGGACCCTTCGTCAGGACTAAATGGAGAAGAGTTAGTAAGAGATATGAAAGTGGGAGGTGGAGGGGAGGATGGAAAATGATAGGAGGAGACACCTGGGGGAGGAATAGAGCCAAGATCTGGATAGGTGATAGGCAAAGGGGATATCAGAGGATCATGGGACAGGAGGCCTAGGGAGAAAGACAAGGTCGGGGGGCCAGAGAATTGGTAAATGGTATAGTCAGAAGGACAGAGGGAGAGTGAGAGAAAGAATGTGTATGTAAAAGTAAATAACGGATGTGGTGCGAGGAGGAGGTGGGGCATTAGCGGAAGTTAGAGAAGTCACTGTTCATGGCATCAAGTTGGACGCTACCCAGACGGAATTTAAGATGTTGTTCCTCCAACTTGAGTGTGGCTTCATTTTTACAGTAGAGGAGGCCGTGGATAGACATGTCAGGATTGGAATGGGATGTGGAATTAATATGTGTGGCCAGTGGGAGATCCTGCTTTCTCTGGCGGACAGAGCGTAGGTGTTCAGCAAAGCGGTCTCCCAGTCTGAGTCGCGTCTCACCAATGTACAGAAGGGCACATCGGGAGTACCAGATGCAGTCAATCACCCCAGCCGACTCACAGGTGAAGTGTCGCCTCAGCTGGAAGGGCTGTCTGGGGCACTGAATGGTGGTAAGGCAGGAAGTGTAAGGGCATATACAGCACTTGTTCCACTTGCAAGGATAAGTGCCAGGAGGGAGATCAGTGGGGAAGAGTGGGGGTGGGGACGAATGGACAAGGGAGTCGCGTAGGGAGAGATATCTGCGCAAAACAGAGAGGGGGACGGGGGTTGGCGAGGGAAAGATGTGTGTAGTGGTGAGATCCCGTTTGAGGTGGCGGAAGTTACGGAGAATAATATGTTGGAACCGGTGGCTGGTTGGGTGGTAGGTGAGAAGCAGGAGCACCCTATTCCCAGTGGTGTGGCGGGAGGATGGAGTGAGAGCAGATGTGCGTGAAATGGGGTAGATCCGTTTGAGAGCAGAGTTGATGGTGGAGGAAGGGAAGCCCCTTTCTTTAAAAAATAACGACATCTCCCTCGTCCTGGAATGAAAAGCCTCATCCTGAGAGCAGATGCGGCGGAGACGGAGGAATTGCGAGAAGGGGATGGCATTTTTGCAAGAGAAACAGTGAGAAAAGGAATAGTCCAGAAAGCAGTGAGAGACAGTCGGCTTACAGTAGAATTCAGTGGATTAGCTATCTCCAGAGATAGAGACAGAAAGATCTAGAAACGGGAGAGAGGTGTCGGAAATGGACCATGTAAACTAGGGGCAGAGTGAAAGTTGGATGCAAAGTTTATAAAGTCAACGAGCTCAGTACGCATGCATGAAGCAGCGCCAAAGCAGTTGTCAATGTGGCGAAGGAAAAGTGGGGGGCAGATACCAGAATAGGTACGGAACACAGATTGTTCCTCAAAGCCGACAAAAAGGCAGGCATAGCTAGGACCCATACGGGTGCCCATAGCTACAACTTTAGTTTGGACGAAGTGGGAGGAGCCAAAGGAGAAATTATTAGGAGTAAGGACTAATTCCGCTAGACGGAGCAGAGTGGTGGTGGAGGGAAACTGACTAGATCTGGAATCCCAAAAGAAGCGGAGAGCTTTGAGACCTTCCTGATGGGGGATGGAAGTATATAGGGACTGGACATCCATGGTGAAAATAAAGCAGTGGGAGCCAGGGAACTTAAAATCATCGAAAAGTTTAAGAGTGTGAGAAGTGTCACGAGCATAGGTAGGGAGGGATGGAACAAGGGGGGATAAAATCTTGTCGAGGTATGCAGAAACGAGTTCGGAGGGGCAGGAGGAAGCTGATACAAGAGGTCTGCCAGGACAGGCAGGTTTGTGGATCGTGGGTCGGAGGTATAAACGGGAAGTGCGAGGTGTGGGAGCTATAAGGTCACTTAACTTAGCCCTCCCGAGATTTGCCTCTGCACAATCTGTCACTAAATTATTTGGTGGTGCCCTCTACTGTTGTGTACAAAGCACTGGTGCCTGTACACTGTCTGGTTGAACGGCTTCTCGGTAACTAGTTTACACCCGCGCACATAACTTTGTTACAAACAACTGACATTTTATTTCATATAACATCAACATAATTTTCAGGTTGTGCCAATTGAAATTAGGAATCTATGCTAATATAATTTAGAAACATTTTGGATTGATTGTGTAATGAATAAAAAACATAAATACTGGAAATAATTAAACTTTCAGACATTTTGTAGATATAGCATTTTTAAATTATCAGTGTTTCAAGTTAAAACCCCGGTGTTGCAAATTGTAAGAACACTCACGGAGTGGAAATGGACAGCTGATTGATAATAAATCGCCAGCCCGCTGAACACACTTGCTGTCGCTTGCTGACTAGTTAAATATATTCGTTTTGTCATTGTGTCTAACAGTGTTTGATATCATTTAGTTGTGTTATGATATGTTGTCTATGTTTGTTCGATATGAAAAGTATCCATATTCTGACTGTCCTGGATATTTCTATTCTTTAAAAAAAAATCAAATTTGGACAGAGAACTTTAACATTGGACTTTAAAATTCTCCTGGAAATGAACAGAACAATGAATCACTGTTTTTGCGATCTTTGAAGCAATCTGCACTTGACAGCATGACAATAGTTGATGCAGGAAACAATAAATCACAACAAAATAAATTGATATTTAAAAAAAAATGATTATATTTACGTAAGATAGAGCAAATGTAATGCTTGGACTGAAAAATTGATGGAGTTGCAGACCTTTGCCAAGAAATAAAGCATCTGTCTGCTCAATATTAGGTCGTCCGCAGATATGGCAATGCATAGAAAAAACAAACAAACAAACAACACCATCTATGCAGTACATCGGAACATTGCAAAGAAAATTACATGCAATGTTCAGTTGGTAGTCGGTAAAAGATATAAATCTAGAATACTTAACTCATGCAACATTATATAATGTGATCTTACTTCCAACACGTAGTTGAACCAGTGTTCCAAAATGCAGGTTAAGCAATTATGACGAGAATACACATAAAATTAAGATGTTTGCTGCCCTGGGTTAGCATCAGTGACATCAGCAAGTGGTCTGTCACCTGCCCTCAGGGGAAGGAGAGATAAGGAACAATGGAGCAGCGTCTGGAGATGTGTAATGAAGGGACGTGGGAGAGAGAGAGCTGTCTGGAGCGGCTCCCCGTTTGAACCCTGAACTGTTTGAAGTGATGGACAGGCGATACCCCAGCAGGGGGATAAAAAGAGACAGGTTCGCTAAGACAGGACACACACGCCACTCGAGGTAACGAGACCTTGGAAGTGGTGCCCCTCTCACGAGTGGGTGAGAAGTACCAGCCAACGGCCAGGGTGGAAAGGTACGATCAGTGGGAACCCGGTGTGTGTCCGCCCTTGCCTGGGTGCCGGGTTCACTGCAGAGGATCGACCGCATCTGGAGGAGGGGTCACAGTCGGTGACCTCAGGTGACATCACCAAGGACCCGCCCAAAATGTTGCTTGTGAGCCATCTCGCCGGTCTGTGAGTGAAGCCGTTCTGAATGGTCAGTTGTTCCTGTTCTATCTCTCTCTTCCCCCACGTTGTCCATCGCCATGGCAACGATTACTGCGAACTGAACTACTAACTGGACTGAACTTTGAGTCACTTTGAAATTTGGTCATTTACCCCTAGAAAAGCGATAGAGCTTGATTGATGCTGTTATCTTAATTCTGTGCACATGTGTGTTTATCATCGCTGAACTGTTGCATTTATTATCCTTTCGATTACTGTGTTGCTTGTTTCTTTAATAAAACTTTCTTAGTTCCAGTACTCCAGACTCCAACTGTGTGATCCATTTCTGCTGGTTTGGCAACCCAGTTACGTGGTACGTAACACAATGTAACGATACATTCACAAGGTATTCTCTGACGGCTCTGACGATGCACAATATCGAGTTGCTTCAACTCACCTTAACGATATTTACGAAACTAGGTTTTCAGGTTAAGAATGCACACGGATACTCTGGAAACGAGAAGCTGAATTCTTGCCAATGAGTTACATAGTACACAACCATAAGGAGCATAAATTGTAGATCTAGTTAGTTCAGAATGTAAGCTTGTGTTGCAGGCTAATTTTTCGCAGACTGAGCGGTGGGGTGATTCCAATCAAACGGATCTCTCAGCAGTTGGGTACACAAACTTCCGTCTCGTGAAGATTTTTCTCCATTTCCATTCCTCTGCATTATTGTCAGCTAACCATCTGCAACAAATGTCTTCTTGAGGTATTTTATAGTACTTCACACTCACTAAGTGAAGCAGGGCCCCGTCATCGCCCTTCCGAATAGCCTCAGTGCATCTCTTTGTATCTAAGCGATATTAGGATTTTTTTTTTCGTGTGATCTGCTATATCTCTACGTGTCATTTTATGTACCACATCGACTTCCCTTCTTCTTCACCGCCGCTCATTGGAGAACAAACCTAGGGTCACCGGACTCTCGCATAACGAAGCTCCTTCATCCCATGCAAAGAAGTTGCATCTACTTCGTCCCTCCATATCGCTATGTAAAATCACTGGACGCAGACCTCAGAGGATGTCATATATATTTTATAAGATTCGATTATTATTTCGAATTAGATTTCCTTTCTTTTTTTTGCTTTAATGATTACAAGGGTTCAACTATGTTATTCGAAAAAAAAATGTTTTTGATCATGCAATTCAACCTCACATATTTCGCTCCACAATGTGAAGATTCACTCCGTAAACGAGCAATATAATTACCTTAGGCTGTTTGATTTAAACACCAATTGTAGTATTTTCTGTTGTTCGAAGGTCAATGAGTTAGGAAGATCATTATCTTCGAGGTAGTGTGCATTTGAGAATGCAGATCCGATGCTCAACTTCAAATTATCAACATGGAATTAACTTTTTATAAAGTTAAGAACTTTTTCTCGATGTTCGTCAACGTCTTTCGTCAAAGAAATTGAAAAATATTTTTCTCCGCACTTTATATTGGTATTACACTTCCACCAGCTTTTAAAGTTTGCATAGATGCCAGTCTTTATTATTTGCTTCAAAGTTCAGCTAAGAAAGTGGGATTTTATTTTCAGTAGCATACATAATGGAGACTTTAGGATATTTAACAGGACGTTTTTATGTCATCCATATGTATCAATATATGCGACCGCAGCGCGCGCTGCCACTTCGGTGGTGATGTATGTATATCTGTCAAGTAGGGGATCATCCACAATTCTGATTTGATGGAGACGGACGTGAGAGTACGGAGGAACATCTGAAATACTTCTGAAATGTCTGCTTCTCTGCTGCTGCTGCTGTGTGGTAACCGGCATCTTCGGAACAGAAGGCGCCGAGATCCTCGGCTTTGCTTGTATTAGCGGCCGGGGCGAGGTCGAACGCGTTTGGCAGAGGATGACGCTTGGGACGCTGTATCGGAGAGGCTGGTCGGAAGCTCGAATTTTTCGGACGGATAGACTCAGTGCCGGCTGTGTTTGGCTGCCTCCAAGGCATCAGCAAGTTGACGGTGCCTGGAGTTTTATGACAAGGAGTTTCTCCCTTTGGCCGCCTGCTATCGGGGACTCGGGAGTCGATCGACTCGGGGACTTCTGAGACTTT
Organism: Mobula hypostoma; assembly: GCF_963921235.1. NCBI lineage: Eukaryota > Metazoa > Chordata > Chondrichthyes > Myliobatiformes > Myliobatidae > Mobula > Mobula hypostoma. The sequence goes on from NC_086106.1 coordinate 23,388,066, forward strand.
ATTTACCGTGCCCATGTTTGTTCTTCATCAAATCATGGTATTGCTTTGCAATGCTGTAACTTATGTTATACTTGCGTGGTTCTGTCACTGTTATTCTCTGGTTTGTCCTGATTTCTGTAATATCACTCCGGGAAAACATTGTACCATTTCTTAATGTATGTATGCATTTCAAAATGACAGTAAACGAAGACTGAGTGTTCTCATAATCTCAGATACCTGCCAGTCATGCCGAGCCACGAGTATATGCTAATATTTCATAGGGTTCCAAGTTCTAGTTCCTTTTTTTTTCAGCAAAAGTGAAATGTCGTCCTGACTTCTAACGGACGCACAAAGACATCCTTTTGGACACCAGAGAGCTTCAGTTTGGGGAATTTCTTAATAGTCTGCAGCCACTTCTCGACAAAGTCCTTTAAAATACGATTCTTCCGTTATTTGCTTCAATAATGGTTGATGAATTTTATGTCTGTCGACTGGACTTCTTTTAGGGCTTTTCGAATAAAACTGGTTGCCATTGGAAATCTGCTTAAGAAATGAAGATTCAAACCGACGCTTGGAGTTTCCATGCTCACTGAAGTAGCTAAATCAGATGCAAGGCCTGGTGTCACATCAGCTGCATCTGTCCAAACGGTACGCAGTTGTTGCTTCCAGTCAAATTCCATTTTGGCTAAACACGTTCATAAAACGTCGACGTGTTTTGGCCTTTTCTGGAATGGATGCAGAAAATAGGAATTGATCTCGAGCAGCATCATCCTGCGTACAGAGATTAAAACAGAAAACTGAAAGGGGTCAACGGTTCCTTAGCTCTCCACAGGTCTACCACCAACTCCTTAGTCTTTTTTTCACATTAAACTGCAGATAATTCTGCTCACACCATGTTTCAACGTTTCCTACCATAGCCCTGTACTCGGCCTCATTACCATCTCTGCGGAAGGTACACATCGACAGAATATAGCTGGATTTCACAATACTACATGTGTGTTTCTCTTCAACGATACTGCGTTTTCACGGAAGCTATGTGGACATGTTTGTCCTGTAGAGCATTCTGTACTGCATTTCGGTATAAATTTATGAGAATCGGTAAAATCTGTGTCGAGGAATACAGAGTCCACTCTCAGACGATAACCCGGACGCATTTGTAACAGATGCCACTTAAGCTGAATATATCTTCCGTGAAATTGCTTCTCTAATTAGAGACAGAAATGACGTGGAATGTGAAGAAAATAGGAAAGAAATATAAAACAATGCTGATTTTGATTGGCCAATTACCGCTCAACGTGCAGCCAAAATAACCAATCACTTCGTTTCTCTCTCTGTCTGTCTCTCTCTCTTTCTCTAAGAGCCAATCAAGAGTATCTGATGGAAGGTATACTTCGATCGCATTACAGTTAACCAGTCAGAACAGCAACTTCAACACATTCCACCGTTGCTTGTCGTAATCGACACAGCAGACAACATGTGGACAATCCGATTTTGGGCACTAATACTTATGCCAGCACTACCCGGTATGTTCAGTTTATAATATCCGTGCGTTTCCTCTGGGATGTCTTTACATTGGACAATGCTCATAAGTTTCTTATTTTCTTCCAGGCGCGAGTGGTGAATATTTGGTAATCCAGGATGCGGCAGTAATTGCGGTTCAGGAAGGTGAAAACGTGCTGCTGAACTGCAGCTACCCTGCAAAAGCTGCCAGCACGCTGTTCTGGTACATGCAATATTCTGGGCAGTCTCTAAGGTATTTATTGAAGAGATACGCAACAGGGAATGGTGGAGAGCGATCGCCTGATTGCCCAGACAGGTTTTCAGCTGCAATAGACAAAGGAAGTGCGACGGTTCCTTTCAGAATATCAGCTGCTCGTATCTCTGACTCTGCCGTATTTTTCTGTGTCATGATGCCCACATTACTGCCGAGCTATAGAACGCCACTACAAAAACCGTTTGTAAAATTTACAATTTGCAGACTTCAGGGGGCAGCATACAGATAATGTTGGCTCCGCGGCACATTTTGCAGGAAGATACAGACTGAAACAATCACCACAGTGGAAATGCATCGTGTGTTTACGTTAAGACATTGCAGCATCTCGAGCTGCTTATCTGATTGTGTAGAAGTCCTGGACCATATTCTAGTTGATTAAACTTCGTTTGACTTGAGTGATGAATTTATAGCGATACCAGACATTGCAGTGGGTGTTTACATTTGGCGTCTAATTTTTTACGCACATGCTAAATTTACAATTCGAACAACAGGCTAACAGAATTGTCACGGTATTTAGACAGAGCTCGCAGTTCCTCTGAGCGGCGAAGTTTCCATAGTCTTGGGAGCTCATTTCGGAAATATCGACATTTTTCTCAGTCACTGTTGTATCTCTTGTCTGATGCATTCGTTTGTCTCCATCCTTTTTCTTTCGCTCTCATTTACGGTTCAGATAAAGCAGATTCCCGACATTGTAAGACAGCACTAATGGACCCACGGCACCGTTTAGTTCTGCTGTTTTAAGTTATTGTGTGCACCGATATACTCGCTTATGAAGTCTGACGAAGAACACTGTTGTTTACTATAGTAGGATGAAACTATTTACTCCTCCATTCAAGGAAGGGAGCTCAGAAATAATACTTAAAGACAAACGAATATGTCAGTGAGTACCAGCAGCGAAGTCCGCTGATGCATGTTTTCCTTCTCTGAACATTCCATACCGATCTGGAGGAAATTTGGCCCATTAGATTTCACATTATTTTTGTTAACCTATGCATTTTCAGCAAAATTGGATTTGTTTCGCTTGAAGAGGAGAACGTGCAGACGGAATTGAAAAACTTGCACAATCTGTTTGAGGCTGACGAAACTTGTATCATTTTAATATAATATTAGTTACGCTTAACCATCCCAACCAGACTACGGAAATATTTGAGCGGGTGGAACAGCTTATTTCGTAAATTCTTTCGTTCAGAGCATAAATATTCTGTTTCTGCAGGAGCTCTGTTTGTTGCAAAATAAATCCCTTCCCTTCAAATACAGAGAAATGGCTAAACACAGATCTTCTCTTATTCCGTATTATTTTGGTATAACCAAATTTCGGTACCAGTGATGCCCAAAATAAATGAATATGCTGGACATTGCAATGATAAAATTAAAGACTGCCCGTGTTTCCACTTCTTCGGAGTCTCTGTCATTTCCACGAAGTTCCTCAGGATCAGATTCGCTACGACAATGGATCTTTGTTGGCTAAAAGCAGCAACTTTAGATAACACAAAACCGCGAAGATTAGTTACAGTTCAATCCAAAGACAGTACGGCATGCAGACGATAGGTCAGATCTTCGTGATTTAACCGCTACAAACACACTGAATGCGACACATCTAATGAAAATAACACATGCTTACTGTTACTCCTCATACAATGATCATTGAATCGCAGCGGGTCCATCGAACGGAGGGTTCAGTGTGTACTGTTTCCACAATGCAGTGTCTCATGATTATTGCGTATAATTCATGGAACAGCCTACAATAGTACAGCAATATTTTCAAATATCTTAAATTGACGATGTTTCCTCATAAACAACGGTTTAGAAATATGCACGCTAAGGAAACTGAGAGGAACAGTGGTTTCCCAAAATCAAACCAAGGACGTGCCTGTAATATTCTGTAATAGGTTGATAAGCGGAGGTGGTACTCGCAAGACCCTCCATCTTTTGCACAGATTTTATTCTATTTGCATCTGTGTGCACTAATAACAAGATTGACTTTACTGTAAAAAGCTGTTGAACAAGTATCTTATTTTGTAAAAAATTCAGGTAATCGAGATTTTATGAAACTTTATAACATCAGAGATCCGGTTCATTCGGCCACTTTCGCAGCCTGCCCAGTTTCGCTCGGTAATACTGATCTGGCAATGATATAACTGAGAAGTCCAGTGGTTCAGGCAGCATCTATGAAAATGAATAAAGTTTCGATGCTTCGGTCTGAGAATCTATATCAGCGCTAGGAAGGAAGCGGAAGGAAACCCAAAATGACATGGTGGGGGACTGGGAGAATTACAATGTGGAAGGTAAAAGGAGAAGCCAGGTGACGGGCTAAGTTGCCTGATAGCGAACGGAACGTGAACTGATAATATGGGAAAGGATAGATGGAACATATATATGGCTGCAGAAGAAGAAATCTGATCACTGAGAAGAGAGCATCATTGGAAAATGGGAAGGAGGTGTATGAGACGGATGTGGTAGGCAGAAGACGTAAGAAGGGAGACAGAATTCGAACTGTAAAACGAGAGAATGAGTGGTAAACAAATATTGGACGTTGCAGAAAATAATATCTATGGCTTCCCGTTTGAAGTTACACGAACGGAATAGAAGGAATTGGACACATCTCGGTGAATAAAATAAGGGAATAGTCCTCCCAACATCGGCCAAAGTAGCAGAGGAGACTTGTTAGCTTTTAGTTCCCTCTGGTATAATGTATCAACGAGGTAACTTCAAATTTGTACACGAATAACTCTAACTGTTTTGAACAGTAAATATCCTTCCGAAGCATGGACAAAACAAACGATTTACTTTCCGATATATTAAGACTTTTTGCCAATGAGGTACATCGTACACAACGATAAGGGTCATAAATTATAGATTAATTTAGTTCAGAATGTAAGCTTGTGTTGCAGGCTAACTTTTCGCAGACTGAGAGGTGAGGTAATTCCAATGAAACGGATCTCTCAGCAGTTGGGTGCACAAACTTCCGTCTCGTGAAGATTTTTCTCCGTTTCCAGACCTCTGTATTACCGTCTGCTAACCATCTGCAGCAAACGTCTTATAGTACTTAGCACTCACTACGTGAAGCAGGGCCCCGTCATCGTCCTTCGGAATACCCTCAGTGCATCTCCTTGTATCTAAGCGATATTAGGAATTTTTTCGTGTGGTCTGCTCTATCTATGCCAGTCATTTTATGTACCACAACGACGTCCCTTGTTATTCAACGCCGCTCATTGGGGAACAAACCTCGGGTCACCAGACTCTCGTCATAACGAAGCTCCTTCATCCCATGCAAAGAAGTTTCATCTACTTTGTCCCTCCCTGTCGCTTTGTACAAGAACTGGACGCAGACCTCAGAGGATGTCATATATATTTTATAAAGATCGATTACTATTTCGAATTCGATTTCCTTTCTTTTTTTGCTTTGATGGTCACAGGAGTTGAACTATGTGATTCGCAAACATAATGTTGTTAATAATGGAATTCAACCTCACATATTTCGCTCCACAGTGTGAAGATTGACTCCCAAAACGAGCAATATAATTACCCTAGGCAGTTTGATTTAAACACCAATTGTATTATTTTCTGTTGTTGCAAGGTCAATGAGTGAAGAGGATCAACATCTTCGAGGTGGTGTGTATTTGAGAGCAAGGGAATGCAGATCCGATGCTCAACTTCAAATTCTCAACATGGGAATAGCTTTTTATACAGTTCAGAACTTTTATCTCGATGTTCGTCAATGTCTTTCGTCAAAGAAATTGAAAAATATTTTTCTCCGCACTTTATCTTGGTGTTACACTTCCTCCAGCTTTTAAAGTTTGCATAGTTGCCAGTCTTTATTATTTGCTTGGCAGCTCCGCTAAGGAAGTTGGGGTTTACTTTCAGTAGCATACATAATGGAGACTTTAGGATATTTAATAGAAAGTTACATTTCATCCATATGCTTCAATATATGCGACCGCAGCGCGCGCTGCCACTTCGGTGGTGATGTCTGTTATCTGTCAAGTAGGGGATCGTCCACAATTCTGATTTGTTGGAGACCGACGTGAGAGTACGCAGGAACATCTGAAAAACTTCTGAAATGTCTGCTTCTTTGCTGCTGCTACTGTGTGGTAACGGTAATCTCCGGAACAGAAGGCCCCGAGATCCTCGGCTTTGCTTGCTTTAGCGGCCGGGGCGAGGTCGAAGGCGTTTGGCAGAGGATGGCGCTCGGAACGCTGTATCGGAGAGGCTGGTCGGAAGCACGAATTTTTCGGACGGATAGACTCAGTGCCGGCTGTGGTCGGCTGCCTCCAAGGCATCGGCAAGTTGACGGTGCCTGGAGTTTTATGGCAAGGGGTTTCTCCCTTTGGCCGCCTGCTATCGGGGACTCGTGAGTCGATCGACTCGGGGAGTTCTGAGACTTTATTTACCGTGTCCTTTGTTTGTTCTTCATCAAATCATGGTATTGCTTTGCATTGCTCTAACTTATGTTATACTTAAGTGGTTCTGTCACTGTAATTCTTTGTTTTGTCCTGATTTCTGTGATATCACTCCGGGAAAACATTGTATCATTTCTTAAGCCATGTATGCATTTCTAAATGACAGTAAAAGAAGACTGACTGTTCTCATAATCTCAGATACCTGCCAGTCATGCCGACCCACGGGTATATGCTAACATTTCAAAGTGTTCCAAGTTCTAGTTTCCTTTTTTTTCCAGCAAAAGTGAAATGTCGTCCTGACTTCTAACGGGAGATCCATGACATCCTCTTTTGACATCAAAGAGCTTTAGTTCGGGGAATTTCTTAATACTCTGCAGCCACTTCTCGACAAAGTCCTTTAAAATACGATTCTTCTCTGATTTGCTTCAAAAATGTTTGATGAACTTTATGTCTGTTGACTGGACTTCTTTGAGGGCTGTTCGAATAATCTTGGTTGCCATTGGAAATCTCCTTAAGTAACAAAGATTAAAACCGACGTTTGGAGCTTCCATGATCACTGAAGTAGCTAAACCAGGTGCAAGGCCTGGTGTCAGAACAGCTGCATCTGTCCAAACGGTACGCAGTTGATGCTTCCAGTGAAATTCCTTTTTGGCTAAACGCGTTCATAAAACGTCGACGTGTTTTGCCATTTTCTGGAATGGATGCAGAAAATATGAATTGATATCGAGCAGCATCATCCTGCGTACAAAGATTAAAACAGAAAGCTGAAAGGAGTCACCGGTTGCTTAGCTCTCCACAGGTCTACCACCAGCTCCTTAGTCGTTTTTTTTTACATTAAACTGCATAAAAATCTGCTCACACCATGTGACAACATTTCCTACCCCAGCCCTGTACTCGGCCTCATTACCATCTCTGCGGAAGGTACACATCGACAGAATATAGCTGGATTTTACAATACTACATCTGTGTTTCTCGTCAACGATACTGCGTTTTCCAGGAAGCTATGTGGACATGTTTGTCCCATAGAGCAATTATGTCCTGCATTTCGGTATAAATTTATGAGAATCGGTAAAATCTGTGTCAAGGAAAACAGAGTCAACTCTAAGACGATAACCCGGACGCATTTTTAACAGATGCAACTTAACCTGGAAATATTTTCCGTGACATTGCTTCTCTTATTACAGACAGAAATGTCGTGGAATGTCCATAAAATAGGAAAAGAGAATAAAACAATGTTGATCTTCATAGACCAATTACCGTTCAACGTGCAGCCAAAACAACCAAGCACTTTGTTTCTCTCTCTGTCTGTCTGTCTCTCTCTCTTTCTCTAAGAACCAATCATGAGTATCTGATGGAAGGTATACTTCGATCGCATTACAGTCAACCAGTCAGAACAGCAACATCAACGCATTCCACCGTTGCTTGTCGTAATCGACACAGCAGACAACATGTGGGCAATCCGATTTTGGGCACTAATACTTATGCCAGCACTACCCGGTATGTTCAGTTTATAATGTTCGTGCGTTTCCTCTGGGATGTCTTTAAATTGGGAAATGCTCATAAGTTTCTTATTTTCTTCCAGGCGCGAGTGGTGAATATTTGGTAATCCAGGATCCGGCAGTAATTGCGGTTCAGGAAGGTGAAAACGTGCTGCTAAACTGCAGCTACCCGGCAAAAGCTGCCAGCACGCTGTTCTGATACATGCAATATCCTGGACAGTCTCTAAGATATTTGTTGAAGAGATACGCAACAGGGAATGGTGGAGGGAGTTCCCCTGATTGCCCAGACAGGTTTTCGGCTGCAGTAGACAAAGGAAGTGCGACGGTTCCTTTCAGAATATCTGCTGCTCGTATCTCTGACTCTGCCGTATTTTTCTGTGCCATGATGCCCACATTACTGCCGAGCTATAGAACGCCACTACAAAAACCGCTTGCAAAGTTTACAAGTTGCAGACTTCAGGGAGCAGCATACAGATAATATTGGCTCCGCGGCCCATTTTGCAGGAAGATACAGACTGAAACAATCACCTCAGTGGAAAGCATCGTGTGTTTACGTTAAGACATTGCTCGAGCTGTTTATCTGATTGTGGAGAAGTCCTGGACAATATTTTAATTGATTAAACTTCGTTTGACTTGAGTGATGAATTTATAGCAATACCAAACACTACAGTGGGTGTTTACATTTTGTCTTCTAATTTTTACGCATATGCGACAGTCACAATTTGAATAACAGGCTAACAGAATTGTCACAATATTTAGCCATAGCTCGCAGCTCCTCTGAGCGGCGAAGTTTCCATAGTCTTGGGAGCTCATTTCGGAAATATTGACATTTCTCTCAGTCACTGTTGCATCTCTTGTCTGATGCTTTCGTTTGCCTCCATCATTTTTGTTTCCGTTCTTATGAATGGTTCACAAAAATTCGATTGTTTTAGCGGCCTTGGCGAGGTGGAAGGCACTTGGCAGAGGATGGCCAAATAAAGATTCAAACCGACGTTTGGAGTTTCCATGCTCACTGAAGTAGCTAAACCAGATGCAAAGCCAGATGTCACAACAGCTGCATCTGTCCAAAGGGTACGCAGTAGTTGCTTCCAGTCAAATTCCTTTTTCGCTAAACACATTCATAAAACGTCGACGTGTTTTACCATTTTTTTGAAATGGATGCAGAAAATAGGAATAGATCTGGAGCAGCATCATCCTGCGTACAAAGATTAAAACAGAAATCTGAAAGCACTGCAATGCCTGTAGGTACATGGTGATTGGGTATTGCGAGGCTGCCAATGTCTCAATATCGTGCTGTAAAACGAGAAAAGAGATGTCAAATATACAAAAAGTACATTTATTATTTGATGAAGGGAAACTTTAAAGTTTTCCTTTGCGCTCAATTCTAGTCCACTTAGAGCTTAGCCACTTGCAGTACACATGGATATACTTTACCAGTTGTTTATGATATATATTAATGACTTGGATGAGGGAATTAAATGCAGCATCTCCAAGTTTGCGGATGACACGAAGCTGGCTGGCAGTGTCAGCTGTGAGGAGGATGCTAAGAGGATACAGGGTCACTTGGATAGGTTGGGTGCGTGGGCAAATTCGTGGCAGATGCAATTTAATGTGGATAAATGTGAAGTTATCCACTTTGGTGGCAAAAATAGGAAAACAGATTATTATCTGAATGGTGGCCGATTAGGAAAAGGGGAGGTGCAACGAGACCTGGGTGTCATTATACAGCAGTCATTGAAAGTGGGCATGCAGGTACAGCAGGCGGTGAAAAAGGCGTATGGTATGCTGGCATTTATAGCGACAGGATTCGAGTGCAGGAGCAGGGAGGTACTACTGCAGTTGTACAAGGCCTTGCTGAGACCACACCAGAAGTATTGTGTGCAGTTTTGGTCCCCTAATCTGAGGAAAGACATCCTTGCCATTGAGGGAGTACAAAGAAGGTTCACCAGATTGATTCCTGGGATGGCAGTACTTTCATATGAATAAAGACTGGATGAACTGGGCTTGTACTGGTTGGAATTTAGAAGATTGAGGGGGAATCTGATTGAAACGTATAAAATCCTAAAGGAATTGGACAGGCTAGATGCAGGAAGATTGTTCCCGATGTTGGGGAAGTCCAGAACGAGGGGTCACAGTTTGAGGATAAAGGGGATGCCTTTTAGGACCGAGATTAGGAAAAAACTTCTTCACGCAGAGAGTGGTGAATCTGTGGAATTCTGTGCCACAGGAAATAGTTGAGGCCAGTTCATTGGCTATATTTAAGAAGGAGTTAGATATGACCCCTGTGGCTACGGGGATCAGGGGGTATGGAGGGAAGGCTGCGGCAGGGTTCTGAGTTGGATGATCAGCCATGATCATAATAAACGGCGGTGCAGGCTCGAAGAGCTGAATGGCCTACTCCTGCACCTATTTTCTATGTGTCTATGTTTCTATGTTTTATCTCTTCCATGGTGAGAAACTTATTTTGTTTGGCATTCTGACATACAGGTTTATGTGATTCTTTCATGAAAGGGCTTGCGTTGAATGGTAAATTTAAACATGCAAAGTCACATTTTTTTTTCCAATTTAAATTTCTACGAAGACAAAAATAAAGGCAGATCAGACGCATTTTTGTGTGGAATACCATGAGGTGCGCCTTAGCGTCTGCTATCACGTCACCAACATTGATGAAATTTGTGATTATTAATAACGAGTTTTCGACATAACTCTTTTCCTTTGACATTTCAATTTCAAATATTCTGTTCAATTATTATTTTTTTTTTGCAGCTCAATATCATTGCATTTCGCAAGTAATTTCTTTAGTAAATCATCAAACGGAAAAATCTGTATGCTAATTAAATGACGTTTAAGATACTTTCCAAAAGTTGTCTAGCAAGAAAGTAAAATATGGCAGGTTTTGCAATTTATCCAAATTTTAATACTTTTTCTGGCTTTTCGATACTCAGAGAAAAGGGGTAGAACAGTATCTTACGTATTGTATCCTTCTTAGAATTCTGCTAATTCTTGCGCATGGCGTCGCATGGTACAATGAAAATCCGCGCAGATTACAGGAAAAACAACTTATATTTCTCCTGGGTAATTTGCAAGCTAATGGAATGATCATATGCTTTTTTGAATATACGTTTATGCTCCGCCCTCCCCCAGTTCAACATTCCCCATCCACTTTTGCACCTGTCACATTATTTCCTTGCGAGGGGTGGAATGGAGCCAAGATCTGGACGGGTGATAGGCAAAGGGGATATGAGAGGATCATGGGACAGGAGGCCTAGGGAGAAAGACAAGTTCAGGGAGCCAGAGAATGGGTAGATGGTATAGTCAGAGGGACAGAGGGAGAGTGAGAGAAAGAATACGTGTGTAAAAGTAAATAACGGATGTTGTGCGAGGAGGAGGTGGGGCATTACCGGAAGTTAGAGAAGTCAATGTTCATGCCAACAGGTTGGACGCTACCCAGACGGAATTTAAGGTGTTGTTCCTCCAACCTGAGTGTGGCGTCATCTTTACAGTAGAGGAGGCCGTGGATAGACATGTCAAAATGGCAATGGGATGTGAAATTAATATGTGTGGCCACTGGGAGATCCTGCTTTCTCTGGCGGACACAGCGTATGTGTTCAGCAAAGCGGTCTACCAGTCTGAGTCGCGTCTCACCAATGTATAGAAGGCCACATCGGGAGTACCGGATGCAGTACATCACCCCAGCCGACTCACAGGTGAAGTGTCGCCTCACCTGGAAGGACTGACTCGGGCCCTGAATGGTGGTAAGGAAGGAAATGTAAGGGCTTGTGTAGCACTTGTTCCGCTTGCAAGGATAAGTGCCAGGAGGGAGATCAGTTGGGAGGGGTCGGGGTGAGGACGAATGGATAAGGGAGTCGCGTAGGGAGAGATATCTGCAGAAAACAGAGAGAGGGGGCGAGGGAAAGATCTGTTTAGTGCTGAGATCCCGTTTGAGGTGGCGGAAGTTACGGAGAATAATATGTTGGAACCGGTGGCTGGTGAGGTGGTAGGTGAGGACCAGGGGCACCCTATTCCTAGTGGTGTGGCGGGAGGGTGGAGTGAGAGCAGATGTGCGTGAAATGGGGTAGATGCGTTTGAGAGCAGAGTTGATGGTGGAGGAAAGGAAGCCTCTTCCTTAAAAAAGGACGACATCTCCCTCGTCCTGGAATGAAAAGCCTCATCCTGAGAGCAGATGCGGCGGAGACGGAGGAATTGGGAGAAGGGGATGGCATTTTTGCAAGAGACAGGATGAGAAGAGCAATAGTTCAGACAGCTGTGAGAGTCAGTCGGCTTATAATAGACTTCAGTGAATAAGCTATCTCCAGAGATAGAGACAGAAAGATCTAGAAACGGGAGGGAGGTGTCGGAAATGGACCAGGTAAAGTAGAAGTCAGGGTGAAAGTTGGATGCCAAGTTAATAAAGTCAACGAGCTCAGTACGCGTGCATGAAGCAGCGCCAAAGCAGTTGTCGATGTGGCGAAGGAAAAGTGGGGGCAGATACCAGAATAGGTACGGAACATAGATTGTTCCACAAAGCCGACAAAAAGGCAGGCGTTAGCTAGGACCCATATGGGTGCCCACAGCTACACCTTTAGTTTGGAGGAAGTGGGAGGAGCCAAAGGATAAATTATTAGGAGTAAGGACTAATTCCGCGAGACGGAGCAGAGTGGTGATAGAGGGGAACTGATTAGATCTGGAATCCAAAAAGAAGCGGAGAGCTTTGAGACCTTCCTGATGGGGGATGGAAGTATATAGGGACTGGGCATCCATGGTGAAAATAAAGCGGTGGGAGCCAGGGAACTTAAAATCATCGAAAAGTTTAAGAGTGCGGGAAGTGTTACGAACATAGGTAGGGAACGATTGAACAAGGGGGGATAAAACCTTGTCGAGGTATACAGAAACGAGTTCGGAGGGGCATGAGGAAGCTGAGACAAGAGGTCTGCCAGGACAGGCAGGTTTGTGGATCTTGGGCAGGAGGTTGAAACGGGAAGTGCAAGGTGTGGGAGCTATAAGGTTGCTAGCAGTGGATGGGAGATCCACTGAGCGGATAAAGTCGGTGATGGTGTGGTAGACAATGGCCTGGTGCTCCTTCGAGTGGTAAATAAGAGGACGTATCCGCGAATTGTCGCTGTGCCTCGGCAAGGTAGAGGTCAGTACGCCAGACTACAACAGCATCCCGCTTATCGGCGGGTTTAATAGTAAGGTCGGATTAGTGCGGAGGGAGTGGAGAGCAGAGCGTTCCGAAGGAGTGAGTTTGGAATGGGAACAAGGTGTGGTGAAGTCGAAACGGTTGATGTGCCGTTGGCAGTTAGCAATAATGAGATAGAGAGCAGGCAGAAGACCAAAGCGGGGTGTCCATGACGAAGAGGAGGGTTGAATACGGGAGAAGGTGACATCGATGAGGGTGGGAGAGTCCTTGCCGAAGAAGTAGACTCGGAGACGGAGACGGTGGAAGAAGAGTTCCGAATCATGGCGAACACGGAACTCGCTGCTGAGTTGTGGGCGAAGGGGGTCAAAGGGGGTCCCTTACTGAGGACAAAGCGTTCTGCCTCTGACAGTTGAAGGTCGGAGGGGATGGTAAAGAACCGACACGAATCAGAGCTGGGATCAGAGGGGGCAGGGGGTAGGGTGGGGGTGTCAGTAGAGAGGGGAGGGTTGGGTGAGAGGAAGATGGAGCCTCTGAATACCCAGGAGCTGACGATGGAATCTGAGGGAGACGGGATTGCAGAGTATTGGTGGGGGGAGGGGAGACGGGAGTCACAATAGCAGCACATAAAGAACCGGCCTGGAGTTCAAGGTTGCAGTCTCGGCGTCTTTATCTCCAGTGATGCGGAAGGGTCCCGGCCCGAACCGTCGACTGTACTCTTTTCCACAGATGCAGCTGGCCTGATGAGATCCCTCAACATTGTGTGTGTGTGTGTTCCTTGGATTTCCAGTATCGGCCGATTTTCTCTTGTTTGTTGAAGATTAAACTCGGCTAACGATTGATTTGGCGAGAACAAGCGGCTGCACTTTTTTTTTACTGCTTCAAGAAAATTCGGCTTGCTTCAGGAATACACTATACGGAGGTAATCAGTAAGATGCTGAACATTCTGCGCTTGGCAAAACAAAGAAAATTACTATTTTATCAAAATGTTTTTTGAAGCAGTAGTGCTTTGATAAACTGGCAAGCAACAACTCAATTTGTTGCATCCCTTGTTGCAATCATCAAAGGCAGAAGTTAACAGTAGAAACAATGCAACATCTGCGTGTGCTGTCCACATACACTAAATATATTCTGAATCAAAATGCCGTAAGTCTCTTAATTGCAGCAACTGTGACCAACAAATATGCAGTATTATTGCACGAATCAATTTACTGTGTTGTACTAGGACCAGTGCGAGGAATAGTGCAAGCACTCGGAGTTAGACGATAGACAGCATACAATAGGTGCAGGAGTAGGCCATTCGGCCCTTCGAGCCAGCACCGCCATTCACTGTGATCATGGCTGATCATTCACAATCAGTATCCAGTTCCTGCCCTATCCCCACAACCTTTAATTCCGCTATCTTTAAGAGCCCTATCCATCTTTTTCTTGAAAGCATCCAGAGACTTGGCCTCCACAGCCTTCTGGGGCAGAGCACTCCATATATCCACCACTCTCTGGGTGAAAAACGTTTTTCTTCAGCTCCGTTCTAAATGGCCTAGCCCTTATTCTTAAACTGTGGCCTCTGGTTCTGGACTCACCCATCAGTGGGAACATGCTTCCTGCCTCCAGCGTGCCCAATCCCTTAATAATCTTATATTTTTCAATAAGATCACCCCTAAGCCTTCTAAATTCCAGGGTATACGAGCCCAGTCGCTCCAACCTTTCAAGATATGACAGTCCCGCCATCCCGGGAATTAACCTTGTGAACCTATGCTGCACTCCCTCAATAGCAAGGATACTCTTCCTCAAATTTGGAGACCAAAACTGCACACAGTACTCCAGGTGTGGTCTCACCAGGGTCCTGTACAGCTGCAGAAGGACCTCTTTGCTCTTATACTCAATCCCCTTGTTATGGAGGCCAGCATGCCATTAGCTATCTTCACTGCCCACTCTACTTGCATGCTTGCTTTCAGTGACTGATGTACAAGAACACCTAGATCTCTTTGTGCTTCCCCTTTTCCTAACTTGACTCCATTTAGATAATAATCTGCCTTCCCGTTCTTAACACCAAAGTGGATAACCTCACATTGTTCCACATTAGACACAATCTGACCACTCACCCAGCCTGCCCATGTCACCCTGCATTCTCATAACATCCTCCTCACATTTCACACTGCCGCCTAGCGTTGTGTCATCGGCAAATTTGCTAATGTTACTTTTAATTCCCTCATCTAAATCATTAATATATATGTTCTAAACAGGTGCCGTCCCAGCACTGAACGCTGTGGTACCCCACAGGTCACCGCCTGCCATTCCGAAAGGGAGCCGTAAATCGCTACTCTTTGTTTACTGTCAGACAGCCGTTTTTTAATCCATGTTAGTACTCTGCCCGCTATACCATGAACCCTAATTCTGCCCACTGATCTTCTATGTGGGACTTTATCAAAGGCTTTTTGAAAGTCCAGGTACACTACATCAGCTGGCTCTCCCTTGTCCATTTTCACAGTTACATCCTCAAAAATTTCCAGAAGATTAGTCAAGCACGATTTCCCCTTCGTAAATCCATGCTTACTCAGTCCAATCCTGTTACTGCTAACCAGATGTGCCCTAATTTCATCTTTTATAATTCACTCCAGCACCTTTCCCACCACCGATGTCAGGCTAACCGGTCTATAATTCTCTGTTTTCTCTCTTCTTCCCTACTTCAAGAAAGTGACAACATTTGCCACCCTCCAATCCACAGGAACTGATCCTGAATCTATAGAACATTGGAGAATGATTACCAATGCGTCCACGATTTATAAAGCCACCTCCTAAAGTTACTGGGATGCAGACCATGAGGTTCCGGGCACTTGTCAGCCTTCAGACCCAACAGCCTATCCAACAGCATTTCCTGCCTAATATAAATTTCCTTCAATTCATACATTACCCTAGGTCCTTTGGCCATTATTACATCTGGGAGATTGTTTCTGTCTTCCCTAGCGAAGACAGATCCAAAGTATCTGTTCAACTCGTCTGCCATTTGCTTGTTCCCCACAATAAATTTACCCGCTTCTGCCTCCGAGGGCCCAATTTTGGGCTTAACTATTTCTTTTTTTTCCTTTTCACTTCCTAAAGATGTTTTTACAATCCTCCTTTACATTACTGGCTAGTTTACCTTAGTACGTCATTTTTTTCTCCGCGTATTGCCTTTTTAGTTATCTTCTGTTGCTCTTCAAAAGTGTCCCAATCCTCCGGATTCCCACTCGTCTTTGCTATGTTATACTTCTTCTCTTTTATTTTTAAACTGTCCATTACTTCCGTTGTCAGCCACGGTCTCCCCTTACTACCCTCAGGATCTTTCTTCCTCTTTGGAATGAACTGATCCTGCATCTTCCGCATTATTCCCAGAAACACTTGCCATTGCTGTTCCACTATCATCCCTGCTAGGGTGTTGTTCCGTTGAACTTCGGCCAGCTCCTCCCTCATTTCACCATAGTCCCCTTTGTTCAACTGTAATACTGACACTTCTGAGTTTCCCTTCTCCCTCTCAAATTTTAGATTAAAACTTATGATATTATGGTCACTACCTCCTATGGCTCCTTTACCTCGAGGTCCCTGATCAAATTCGGTTCATTGCACAACACTAAATCTAGAATTGCGATCTGTCTGCTGGGCTCCAGTACAAGCTGTTCTAAGGCTCTATCTCGGAGGGACTCCACAACCTCCCTTTCTTGGGTTCCAGTACCAACCTGATTCCTCCAGTCTACCTGCATCTTGAAGTCCCCGAATAATACTGTAGCATGACCTTTACGACATGCCAACTTTAACTCTTGATTCAACTTACACCCTACATCTAGGCTACTGTTTGGGGGCCTGTAGATCACTCTCATTAGGGTCTTTCTACCCTTAGAATTTCTCAGTTCTATCCATACTGACTCTCCGTCTTCTGATTCTATGTCCCCTGTCGCAAGGGACTGAATATCATTCCTCACCAACAGAGCCACCCCAGCCCCTCTGCCCATCAGTCTGTCCTTTCGATCGGACGTATAACCTTGAATATTCATTTCCTAGGCCCTGTGCACTTGAAGCCATGTCTCGGTTATTCCTACAACATCATACTGGACAATTTCCAGCTGTGCCTCAGGTTCATCCACTTTATTTCTTATACTCCGTGCATCCATACACAATACTTTTAATTCATTACTCCCCTCACCTCCCATATCAATTCCTATTTCACCTGGCCGTACTGTACGATCCCTTCTTGAGCTTTCTACTCTGTTGATTCTGCTGTCTTTCTTAGCTTTTCTTATTCTCACTTTCCCTTTATCTCCATTCTTATGTTTCCAATTCGTTCCTTCACCCCCTCCCCCCTCCACCTTCTGCTGAGTGTAAACGCACCCGTGTTGCAGCGGCAAACCTGCCTGCCAGAATGCTGGTGCCCAACTTATTAAGGCACTGTACATTGCACAACACAGTAAAAAAGATGTGATTCCACTGAGCCACAGCGGTGCGATGGTATTCGTTTAGCATAATGTTTCGGGGTTCATGGACGAGTAGGATAAAACAGGCCTATGTTAGCATGGTTTCCTGATGGGCGAATTCCATAACAAAACTTTTGGAATTTTAAGAGGAAATGAAAGGAAAGCTAGACAAGGTGAGTAAGTGGACATTTTTTACTTTGACTCTCCAAATACCTCAGATAGGGTGTCGCAAATGCGGTTGTTTAATAAAATAAGAACCTACAACAAAACAGGAAATATACAAGCATGGAGCACTGTCAGGCAGACTGACAGGCCTCAAGCGATTCTCTCAGCTATTCGAGGAAGAACCGATAAACGTGACCATCTCTGGACGTATAGTCGCTGGCGATTAGAAAAATTAGAACAATATTATTCAGCAGTATTAAATGTTGAAAGACTGGGACCGAGTGAATCTGCAAAGGATGCTTCCTGTATTGGGAAATCTGTGACCAGCAGGCACATAATTTGTTGATGAGGTTTGTGAATTTAGAAAAGAAATGCGAAGGATTTTTATTATCCAGAAGTTGGGGAATCTGTGGATTTTACTGACGGAGCAGTTGAGGCCGGTTATTGGGTGCATTTTTCGCGAAAGTCTTTAGTTCTGGAATAGTCATCGCGCAGAAGAAGAGAGGTGACTGCGTTACAGCGGGAAAATAAATCAGTCATGATGGAAACGCGCTGCAGAGTCAATGGACCGAGTAGCTACTCTAGTCCCACGAGTTATGGTCTCGTGCTTTAGCATTAAGCAACCACAAAATATTGTTTCATGATGAGATCATCCAGGACGACTTAAACATTGAATACACGGGCAGACAATCGGATCAGCAAGTGCATTGTAAAATACTAGGGAAAATCTATCGAGTCTCTCTTGAAATAAAAATACTCTCTGGTTTTCCATAAAGCATAGGTTACATGACAAGTACACCAAATTATAAGCCCTTTTAATAATTTCAGACTCCGAAAAATACGTCTGATCATCGGCCTGTATAAACCGATTTTTTAAGGAGTAGTGGTGATACAAATTAGAACTGGTCTTGTCGTCATTTATCCTTAATAGATGCGAGTCTGAAAGCGACCCTTTCCATTCGATCTTGCATTTTCCCTGTGTTCTGTTCAAAGAGCCATTGATATATTACGAAATTACGAGATATCTTTATTGTCATGCACCAATACAGAAAAAAGTGATCTTACCACTCTCATCCAAAATGCTAAAAATAAATGAAATCAATAAGCAATAAATCACACCAAATAAACAGTCAGTACAAGCAATATCGCAACTCAGATTCATGACAGTCATAAAACAGTATTGAAGTAGCAATATAACAAATTTATGGATGATGCTTGAGGGTTAGAGCAATTATAGCTCTGGGGGAAAATAGTTTTTTTAGTTTTGAAGTGTGCGCATAGAAAATCTTATAATGTCTGCCATATGAAAGAAGTTCAAACGGATGATTGCATGGGGGTGTGTTGCCCTTAAAGATGCTTGTAGTTTTCGTTAGGCAGCGAGAGCTGCAGCTGTGCTCCAGGGCTAGGAACTGTGTCCCGACGATTTTCTGTGCGCTAGAAACAACCCGCTGAATTGTTTTCCAAACAGCTGCTGTACAACTGAGATTCCACACAGAGATGCAGTATGTTAAAATGCCCTCTATTGTGCAGAGGTAAAAGGTCACAGCATCTGTTCAGTTAGACCAGATTTCTTCAGCGTCATGAGGAAAAACAAGAGTTGCTGTGCTTTCTTAACTATTGCAATGGTGTTAGTGGACCATGTAAGGCCTCCTGAGATATATATTCCCAGAAACCTGAAACTGGACATTCTCTCCACTATGTCTCCGCTAATGTAGACTGGAGCGAACTCGTCATCGGTGTCTTTCCAAAATTGATAATTATCTCCTTATTCGTTGCTGTATTAAGAGACAGGTTATTCTCTGAGCACCAGCTCACTAAGTTCTGTACCCCCGCTCTGTACACTGATTCGTCTGTGTTGGAGATCAACCTGATAACGGTTGTGTCGTCTGCGAACTTGACGATGGTGTTGGTGTTAAATGCAGATACACAGTCGTAAGTGAAGAGGGAGTACTGTATGGGACTCAATACACAACTTTCTGGTGTACCAGTGTTCAGGAGAGTAATGGGGGACAGCTGAGGGCTCAGTCTTACTGCTTGTGGGTGCTCTGACAAAAATTCAGGACCCAGTTGCAGAGTGATGAGCTGAGGCCTAGCTGGTGGAGCTTGCAAATGAGCTTGCTGGGGATGACAGTATCAAAAGCAGAGCTATAATCAAGAAAGAACATCCTCACGTATGTGTCCTTTCCTTCCAGGTGTGTCAGGACAGTATGACGAGCTAACGAGATGGCATCCTCTCCTGGGCCTGTCTCCTTCATAGGCAAACTGGTGTGAGTCCAGTGTAGCAAGAATAGTGACTTTAATGTGGGATAGGACCAATCTCTCAAAACACTTCATTTTTATTGGTGTGAGTGCAACCGGACGATAGTCATTCAAATTGCTGATGTTTGTTTTCTTCGGGACAAGTACTATGATGGCTGACTTCAGGAAATTGGGGACCGTTGCCTGACATAGAGACAGAATGACAATTCTCGTAAATATATCAGCCAGTTTTTCATATGACATGGAAGTAGTTGCAGTTGTTGCTCAGTCTGATGAATTGAAACATATTTCGGTGCAAATAATCGCCGGAAAAGCGTAATAGGAATACATAAAGAAAAGACCATATCACCAGTAAAGTTCGCTACATTCTGCAAAACACCTGGAAGTATCATATTTATCATCGTATGTTGCGATCCGCTGCGACGGAGAAGGTAATGATACAGTGCATCGCGAAGTGATTAGAAAAAAAATCCTCGTGATATAAAACCAGCTTCTCATTGCTTTTCACATCGCCATGAAACGTTAAATGCAAACAATATGAAATAACACAATATACAATGAAATTAAAACGCATATATCAACATAAGGACTTCGACAATTGTCAATTAGCACGATGAAATTTCAAATACAGGCTACAGTAAATGTCAAAGAACATGTGCTAATTCAAGATCATGAAAACTTCCGATAGAAGGTGTATTGAGTCCAATCAGGCAGAATAAATCTGTGTATTTTAACTGCCTCAATTAAACTGGTATAGAAGATGTTGAAATGAGCGTTCAAGGAACAGAAAGGAGGAATTCATCAAAGATTCACAAGTGGGAAAAGAGACAGGAAGTCCAGTAAGGAAATTATTCGTATCGTATTGTCCTTGCACCTTGGCCAATGGATAGCACTGCTTTCTGGCAGAAAAGATGCTTCATAAATCTGTACCGACTGTTTGATGCTTTGAATTCATTTGTTAGCATTGAGAATCTTGTTATGAACTATGCTTCTGACAAGCTAAGCTCAACTTTTCATCTACCACTTTGACTTATGTCTCCAGTATGACTAGTCCGAGATTGTTCCCTGCAGTCTTACTGTGATGCATGGAGAGTTTCCTGAAAGCGATCGGTGAAGGACAGCAGTTGAATTCCCGGCGCAGTGAGCGCAGTGTGTGTTTTCTGTCCAGATAATAGCGCCATTACAAAAAAATAATTCGTGTAACTTTAATTAACATCGATAACACTGCATAATTTCACATTCAATGAATACTTCTTTCTAGAGTAAATCCATTAACCACCTTCCAGCACCTGTCACTTATGAACCCGAAATAACCCCAGGTGCGGTAAAGAACCATTACAGTGCGGTTGTTTATCTGCCAGCACAGAAAAAAATAGATAAATCAAATAACATCTCATAACGCAGCAACATATGCTCAACTCTAAAGTTATCTAATATATTCGAGGGTGCGGTAAATCAAGACCGCTACCATAACAAATGGCCATATTGGGGAAACGGTATGAATATGTGTTTGTATCAAATGTGTACCGTGCACCTTCCCTTCAGGGGCCTGTAGATCACTATTGGACTCTCTGCAGCACCCATTTATCGCCTATCAGGGTCCGTGAGGCCATGGCCGCAGGTCGCGGATGGTCGTCCAAGTTGCCAGATCTTATCTCATTGATTGTCCGAATACTGATGCCATACCGACAATCTCGGAAGACTATTAATAATGATTAGGAGCTCCAATTCTGAAAATACTCTGCCCGGAAGCTAACAATGGCATGTTACTTCTCTAGAAATAGTTGCCAATAACAATCATGATCAAAGACAATGATCACGCACGTCACACACGCATGATGATGATAAAGATGACCATATTCATTAATCAGCAAGTTGATCTTAGCAGCAACAATCTCTGCGGAAAATACACATGGAAAAATTATAAATAATTTCACAATACTGAACCGTTTGTGTTTGTCTTCGAAGATACTGCGTACTTTGAATTATAGGTGGAAAGATTTGCTAGCATTGGGTGCATATGCCTGATGTTAACTATATTTTTTGTATGTTTTCATTAGATCTGGGAAAATCAGTGTAAAGGAAAACAAGGATAACCGAAAACGAAAACTCAGTGTTATTTACAACAGATGCAACGAGACCAAAAAATATTGTTCGTGAGATTGATTTTCTTACTACAGAAGGAAATAACGTGGAATAAGCTTATGGAGAGAAAGAATGTCAAAACAAAACTAATCTTGATTGACGCATCACCTTTCATAGTTCAAATAAAACGTCAAATCGTGTTGTTGCTTATTTTTCTTTTCTTTTTTTTTTGCTATCTTTCTCTCAACCACTCCTGACTCTTGGGAGCAAAGGTAGTTTTCGAACGTGTTTGTAATAAGAGGTCAGAATTGCAATATCAAAAACGGTACCGTTGCCTTCCATACTCCACAGTAGACGTCACGTGGCCTATCTGATTATGTTGTTGTTGTCGTTTATAAGTATGCTAGCTCTCTTCTGTGTTTTCAGTTTATAACAAATGTATGCCCATTCTAGAAAATATCTTTCCTTTGGAAAATATTCAGGCGTTCCGTGTTTCCTTCCATGCGCGTGTGTCAAATATTAGGGATCTCAGAATCCCGCTAAATTCACTGTTCAGGAAACCCAGACTTTGCCACAGAACTGCAGCTATCCTCCAACGGTTGACAACACAGTGTTTTTATATACTGAATATCCTGGAAAACCTCTGAAATACTTATTGAAATCATGTAGCACGGGGGAAGGTAAAGAGCAAATGCCGAGTCCGTTTCTCGTCCGCAATAGATAAATACAGAACGACGCTTCCTTCACGAATATCTGATGTCCTTGATACAGATTCCGTTTTTTTTTTCTACGCCATGAAACCCACTTTACTGCCAGTTAAAAGAACGTCTCTATAAATATTTACCCTTAAAGCTACAAGTAACATATGTCAGAGATCAGCATACAGGTAAAGCAGATGCAGTGGTACGTGTCTCAGGAAGATAGACAGCGAAAACTTCACGACAGAGGACATATGTTTCGTGGGTTTAAACTGCGACGTTGGCCAGACTAAAGATCAAAACTATGTACAAATTGTCGCCGTCAGATTTGTTGAAGGCCATTTTCCGCTCATTCCTATCTCTCATATGAACCAGAGCGTAAAAATTGCGCAGATCAGTTTAGGAAAATATGGTTGCTCCCAGGGAATATTCAAAAGACGAACCCAGCAGGGGAAACGGGTACTGGTTCCTGGCGG
The DNA here is from genome assembly GCF_963921235.1 of Mobula hypostoma. Taxonomy (NCBI): domain Eukaryota; kingdom Metazoa; phylum Chordata; class Chondrichthyes; order Myliobatiformes; family Myliobatidae; genus Mobula; species Mobula hypostoma. Next base: position 23,410,983 of record NC_086106.1, read on the forward strand.
TAATATTGTTCAGTAGGCGATAAATGATGCCCGGATGGAGCTCTTAAAAAAAAAGAAAGAAAACGTGCCTGCTGCTGCTAGTAATTGACGGGCAGATAATCCCCATGGCAAATATGTTCTTGATGTATTCCTCCTTGGCCACAATTTCAAGATGAAGAGGGGAAGTAGCGATTAAAAGGACGATCCGTGCAAAGTAGGAGAACTATGGCAGAGCTGTATGGCAGGCGGAGGGGAAGGGAGTGGACCTATTTTAACTGAAATCCTCAAGAATATCTGCATAGTCAGCCAGAATCCCAGAGAATTCCTTATCCTAAGCTCACAAAGGAGGGGATTCATTGAACAGAGCTTGATCTGAACTCAGACAATTAGTCCAAACTGGTGGAATGCTTCAAATGACACATCTATGATAAGATTATATCGGAGTAAGCAGGGGAAGTCAAGCACCAGTGGCAGTTCAAGGGAATTAATCATATTTAATGACAATTGGTTACTATGCTTGTCTTCGAGGACAAGATCAATGACTTGCGTAGAAACATGTATCTGGCCGACGCCCAGAGGTCGGGGATTCAGGTCCTTAACGTTGAACTTTTCCTCTCATTGCTAAGTCGGTACCCCACATATTTGAGCTAGAGAGACATATACATGAGATTCTCATCTGCACTGGAGTCGAAAACACCCTTAGGGTCATGGATGTGAAATGCCAACGTTAAGAAATTTCGAGCATTACATAATGAGAGGCACGTGGCTGCGGATAGATTCGACGCGTAGGGAACGTGTTGGAATTCTAAAGCAGGAGTCAGGTCTGGCCTACACTGGCTATCGCAGTGAGTTCAGGGACGGCGGCCATGAAAGTAGAAATTGCAGACACCGGATATAATTATCTGTGGTAAGCTGTTCAACAGTTACGGCAGCGGATGGTATATGTTCTGCCACAAAAAGACTGGGCTTCCCGGTACGAGATTATTTGCTTTATTGCTACATTAAATTCACCCAGAATATTGGTGTTTGTCTCCTACCTGACCAAAGTATCTCAGAGCCAAAATTAGCAGCTGTCTCTCTGCTGGGTACACATGTGTGTGGTCAAGACTTGCTGGCAGTACGTTCGGATCTAACCCATGTGGAGAGAGAACCTCTAAAGAGGTAAGATAGTCGACAGACTTGAAGACAAACGGAGGGTTAAGGGAATATAAAACCATGAAGGTCAGGTAAAACAAGTCGTTAACTAAAACTGTGAAATGTAAGACTGTCTGCCAACACGGCGGCTGAAAAGAATAACTAAATCTTAAACGTAAACTGCTAGTCTTCAACGTCAGGTGACACGACAATAAATTTTCTCAGGCAAGGCCGAAAGCCAGTAGACAGAATAATGTTGCAGTGCTTTGATCATATCTCGACATGCGCGAGGATGAAAAGAAGTTGGTTAAATACAGCCTTATTGAAATAATAATTGTTGTGGAAGTCGGTAGTTCAGTTTAATTAACTGGGGGCCGGAGCAGTCCGACGCCATTTAGACAAAACATTTTACTTTTGCCATTCTGGTCATCAGTTGCATTGACTGCCTAGTATCATGTACACGTGTTCCGATTTATGGCTTGTGTTTGTTCGATGTGAAATAAAATCTTTATTCTGAATCTTTATTCTGACTGTTGTAGAAACATAATCTAATAGATATCCAGTTGTCAGACTGGCATAGAGCTTGCTTCTAAAAAAAATATTTGCATGACTGTTGTAATTATATTAAGCTCATAGCTTTTTCATTTAAAATGGTAATATTGTATTTGAAGGTTCAACTGGAAATAAAACTTTCTCTCAAAGCTTGCTTGTAGGTATCTTCAAAATTGTTCGCATGACTATGATCATTATATTAAACATATAGCTTTTTTCCCCTGTTCAAAATGGTAATATTTTATTTGATGTTTCGACTGGAAATAAAACTTACTCCGAAAATGTGCGTGTAGGTATTTTGAAGCGAACTGTGTGCAACAGCATCCCTGCCTTTGATGAAAATAAAGCACAGTATATATTGACATCAATCTTGATATTACAGAGAATGAGGATGTTTTGGTCGGAAGGGACACATGTAATGTTTGAAATAAATAACCTTGAAGTCATTGTAGTCCTTCACCAAGAAGTAAAGCATTGGTCTATGCAACATTGCTGTTCACACAGAGGAGACAGCACATGGAACATTATACCAATTGTGCGGTCTGGAGAAATACTGCCACGATATTCTCCAGGTTGTACGTTAAAAAGTGACAAACTAATTTCCCAGTGCGTGATGTCGTGTCATTTAGACGAATAAACGAGGTCAGATTATTGTTAGAGTGTTTTCCTGTTATGGCTTCAATGAGGAATTAAGTCGTTTTGAACCAGTATTGTACAGAGCTGGTTCAAGAAATTAACTATAGAGTTTTGACAGTGCTCAATGTTCATTTGCACTAACTTTGCGAAACGATATTGAGGAGACATGATCTTCAGATTAAGAATGTATTCGAATACGCTGGAAATGAGGGATTTCATTTTCTCAAGTCAGCAACAGGATACATTCTCAACCACAAGTACGTGTAATCAGAAATTACAGACTATTTTATTCCATCATTTAAACTTGTCTTTCGGACTAATTACACCACGCTGACACGTGCAGTTAGTGACTATTTAAACGATCACACAACACATAGTGTATGCCCTTCTTACTCTAGCATTTTTTTCTTCAATTATACACTTCGTAAATGCTATCAACAAGCCACTTGCAATTTACCTCATAGCCAATTCAGTTCTAATATATCCCAATCATCGTGGATCCCCGTCATCTTCCATCGGAATTCGCTCACAGTTATCCTGAACCAGATGAATCTCGGTTTGTCGACCTCCGTCATTTTATGTAATTCAGAGGCGTCCCTTCTTACTCACCTCAGCTCATTGGAGAACGAACCTGGAGGGTACAGTATCTGCTAATACTGCTTCATTTGATGCAGCCTCTGGTTAATCTCCACTGCCCCTCTCCAGCGACATTTCCCTGTAGCTAAGTTAGCAGAACTACACACAGACCTCCGACAGAGGTCTGACCAATACCTGTACTTCATAAATTAGGATTATAATCTCGCATTTATCTACTCACTACATAGATACTTGAAGGCCACTATCTCACCTCCATCCTGCGCTGTCACTTTTACGAAACTACGTGAGTACTTTTGAAACCCACTGATATTCTTGGTTGCGCAAGTCGAAGGAAGACGTAGATCCGTCTCGCCAAACACATGAAATTGTGACGGTTTCCTACCGGACACCCAGTATTGTGTGGATGCAGTGAAATTTGAAACCCTGTTACAAATCAGTGCCAAGAAACAACAGACAGAACACTTCATGCAATTAAAAGGATTGCATTTATAAATCGTACCTAAGGAATTAGTGAAAAAAGGGGAAACAAATATCTGAATAAAAAAAAGTCCATTACTATTAAACAGTAAAACAGATCCTCAAATGATCTTAGCGCCTTGTTGCGCGGAATGAGGCGAACCCAAATGCAGGACACTGACTCGGAGGTAGCGTAATCAAAAGAGTGTTTATTAATGTTTGTGGAGAAGGCCGGGGAGCAAGAATCAGGCAGAGGAAATCCAAGGAGTGAGCTAGGCTGGACCGGAGATCGAAATGTGTCGCTTCGGAGAGAACGCAGCGTTTAAACACGGTGCAGCGGCAAATGTAGGCGGACGGCGGGATGAGGCAGAGCAGGGATGCGGACAAGGATATGATCGTGTCTGAGAGAGAACGGCAGACGGCATGCCATGCTCCTGTAAACACGGAGAGAGAAAATTAACACAGTGTAATAGAGCGGAAACAGAACTTAGAATACACAAGTCTAACCGGTCGAGAGACAGAGATAACACAAGCCAACTGCGCGGGAATGGATCTTAGAATACAGAATTTTAAGCAGTCGAGAGTCAGGGTTAACACGGCCCAACAGCGCGGAAACAGAACATAGAATACACAATGCTAAGCAGCCGAGAGAATGGTTAACACAGGAAAACAGCGCGGGAACAGTGCTGAGAATACACAACTCTAAGCAACTGAAAGTCAGGGTTAACACAGACAAACAGCGCAGAAAGAGAACTTAGAATACAGAATCCTAAGCAGCCGAGAGACATATTTAACACAGACAAACAGCGCGGGAATAGAATTTAGAGTACACAAATCTGAGCCATCGAGAGACGGAGTTAACATAGGCGAACAACTCGGAAACAAAACTTAACACACACAATTCTAAGCGGTCGAGAGACAGAGTTACCACAGGCTAACAGAGCAGGTGAACGGAAGAGCTGGAGGGAGACATAAAATTTTCTTCAAACAGGGCGTAGCTGGACCTGAATGGCAAATTGGAGACAGGCGGCAGGCAACACTGATCTTGACACGGATGATTAAATGGAAGGGCAATCGGCAGACTATTCTATCTTGACACGGAGAGACGGAGTTCCACAGGTAAACCTCAGTACTGAAAAACAACTTAGATTATTTATCCTGACACGGGGAGACGGAGTTACACAGTTAAACCTCGGTACTGAAGTAAAACTTAGAATACTTACCTTGAGACGGACAGACAGAGATCCACATTGGCTGGAAACGGTCTGGCAATTAGTGGACGCAAGGCCGGAGTTTTAATGTTGCGGGTCTTGATAAGAAGCAGGTGTGTAACAATCAAAGAAGAAAATGGGGAATTAACGGTCGGGAGCATGACATTCCTGGATCCTTCAAATCACTAATTGTCACACGAAGAGTTCTCTCCAGCCTCTTCTCTATTCAGCTCCCTCTCACATTCGAAAACACTCGTTATCTCTAACAATAACCCATATACTGCTTCTACAAACACAACATAACGTTAGAACTGAAACGGTTCCCAGGGTATTATGCACTTCGCCACCAAAATTTGTCATGTCCTCATGAATATGAGTCAGAATCTGATTCAGAAACAGGTCTATTATTACTGGAACCTGTCGTGAAATTTGGTAACTTAGCAGCAGCAGTTCAGGACAATACATAATATAAAAATAGGAACATATAATACAATAAGAAGTAAATCAATCACATTATATCGATTTTAAGTGGATTAAAATCGTGCAAACACAAATAATATATATATTTAAAAAGTGAGGTACTGTTCAAGGGTTCAATATCCATTTCAGAATATAATGACAAAGTCGAATAAATTGTTCCTGTATCGGAGCATGAGTCTTCAGACTGCTGTACTTCCTACCTGATGGCAATAGTGAGAACGGAGCAAACCCTGGGTGATGGAGGCCTTAATAGTGGACGCTGCATTTCTGAGACGCCGCTCCTCGAAAGTGTCCTGGATACTTTGCAGGCTGGTACCCATGATGGTCCCGACTATATTCACAACACTCTCCAGTTTCTTTCGGTCCTGCGGAGTAGCTCCCCACCTCCCCTCCCCCATATCAGACAGTGGTGTAGCCAATCACAAGGCTCTCCTCCGTACATCTAAGGAAGTTATTGAGTGCATTTTTGACTTTCCAAATCCCTTCAAACTGCTAATGAAGTAATCGCTGTCTTTCCTTCCTTATAATTGCGTCGATGAATTGGGACCAGGTTAGATCCTTCGATATCTTGACGCACAGAAACTGGAAGCTGCTCACTCTCTCCACTTCTGATCCATCTACGAGGATTGGTATGTGTTCCTTCGTCTTACCCTTCCTGAAGTCAACTATCAGCTCTTTCGTCATACTGACGTTAAATGTCAGGTTATTGCTACGACCCTACTTCACTAGTTTTGCGTATCTCGCTCCTGTACGCCCACTCGACACCATCGAAGATTCTACCAACATTGGTTATATTATCAGCAAATTTCTGGATGATATTTCGCCTACGCGTAGCCAGACAGTCATTAGTATGTATAGAGTAGAGCAGTGGGCTACTCAAACACCCTTGAGCTGCACCAGTGTTGAGCATCAGCGAGGCGCAGATGTTATCACCAATCCGTGCGTATTGCGGTCTTCCAGTTAGGAAATCGAGGATCCAATTGCAGAGGGAGGTATAGAGGCTCAGGTTCCGTAATTTGTCAATTAGGATTGTGGGAATAATGGTCTTAAATGCTGAGCTATAGTTACAACATCCTGACAAATGTATTTGTTTTGTACAGGTGTTCTAAATCAGTGTGAAGATCCATTGAGATTGCGTCCTCAACAAATATGTCTTAGCTCACCAAGGGGCTAGGCGACACACACTGTTCCCCAGGTACAACAAGGTTAATCTGTCTGGAGATCTCCTGACTTTTTGTGCTCCTCTTAACCCACCGTCTTCAGGCCCTCACAGTAATCTGGGGACTCTCTACCTGTTCATTTCCAGTGCCAGCTAGCATCTCAGGTCACCTCGTCACTTGTCTGAGCTCACCCTGATACACCTTTATTTTTAGTCCAGTCTCCCGTTATTTTCCAACTGCAAATATATCGAGCACCACTCCCCGCCGCAACCCCCACTCCCCCACCATTTCACCCGTTTCAGCGAGAGTAGGGTTGTTTATCTCTTCGTCAATTATAGGGTAGTTTACGAGGGGCTGTTTATACCACAAACAATTTCTCTCATCCTCCGAGCCCGTACTATATTCAGGGGTGCGTCGGTATCCCCACTTCGTCACGTCAATTCCTTCTAGGTGTGGGTCCAAAGCAGGCTCTGGGTCAACGCGTACTGCTTGTCCGAGATGTAGAAGTTGATTCCGATGGGGAATCACGACAGGTCCATTCCTAACCTTTGTTGTCACCGAGAAAACCCGTAAGTTTGGCCTCTGACTCTCCATGACCTCGTGCACAGCATCCCAGCTAGAAGTCAACTTATGCATCCCAGGTGGCGGCAAATTGAATTGAACTTATTTTATTACTTACAGCCTTCATATACTTGACGAGTAAAAATCTTTACGTCTCCGTCTAAATGTACACTGAGTAACTTATAGTAATATGAAATAAATAGTATGCAATATAACACAGACATACAATTATATCAGCAGGAATTAATCAATCTGATAGCCTGGTGGAATAAATTGTCCGCGGAGCCTATTGGTCCTGGAGTTCGTGCTGCGGTACCTTTTCCAGGAAGGTAGGAGCTGGAACAGTTTGCTATTAGGGTGATTCCTGTCTCCAATGGTTCTTCTAGAATTTTTTCCACCTGCTGTTTGCAAATCTCTTGAATAGTGGGAAGTTCACATCTGTTATTTGACACAGCCCTGAGGGGCACCTGCGTTGTGGTTCAGAAGAGGAGAGGTGGGGGAGGCCACAGTTTCCACTTGCCTGGAAACTGACAGGAAGTCTACGATCCAGATAAACAAGGCAGGGTGATTGCTTAAGTCTCTGGGTTGCTGGTCGAGCCTGCAGGGCATTCTGGTGTTGAATGATGAACAAAGTCCAAGAAAGGCATTCTTACAAAAGTATACCTCTTTCCAAGTTGTGTGAGGGCGGTGTGTAGAGTAATGACTATTGTGTCGTCTGTTGCTCGGTAGTGTTGGTGGGCGAATTGTAGGCGTCCAGCATGGGTGGCAGCATCCTTGAGCAGCATCTCAAAGCAGTTGCTTACTATTCGCTCAGACATGTTACGTTGGTCTGTTTAGGTGTAAGAGCAAGGGTGGCTGCTTTAAAGCTTGAGGACACATATAACTGGGTAACGAAGAGATTAAAATGTTTGTAAACACACCAGCCAGCTGTCAAAAATTCTTTATAATGCTAGGTCTCTGGCCCTTATTTGGGAGAACCTAACATTTTCATTATACATCCCCTTATTTCCTTGATGCTGCTTGGTAGCCGAGACCTTAAGTAGATCAATAGACAATAGACAATAGGTGCAGAAGTAGACCATTCGGCCCTTCGAGCCTGCACCGCCATTCTGAGATCATATCTGGTCAGCTACTATCAATACCCGGTTCCTGCCTTGTCCCCATAACCCTTGATTCCCCTATCCATAAGATTCCTATTTAGCTCCTTCTTGAAAGCATCCAAGGAACTGGCCTCCACTGCCTTCTGAGGCAGCGCGTTCCACACCTCCACAGCTTTCTGGGAGAAGAAGTTCTTCCTCAGCTCTGTCCTAAATGACCTACCCCTTGTTCTTAAACCATGCCCTCTGGTACTGGACTGTCCCAGCATCTGAAACATATTTCCTGCCTCTATCTTGTCCAATCCCTTACTAATTTTACATGTCTCAATCAGATCCCCCCTCAATCGCCTTATTTCCAGCGTCTACAAGCCCAGTATCTCTAACCTCTCTGCATAAGGCAGTCCGGATATCCCAGGAATTAACCTAGTGAAACTACGCTGCACCTCCTCCACGGCCAGGATGTCCTTCCTTAACCCTGGAGACCAAAACTGCACACAATACCCCAGTTGTGGTCTGAGCAAGGCCCTGTACAAATACAAAAGGATTTATTTGCTCTTGTACTCAATTTCCTTTGTAATAAAGATCAACATTCAATTGGCCTTCTTCCCTGCCTGCTGCACTTGATCATTCACCTCTAGAGACTGATGAACAAGTGCTCCTAGATCTCTTTGTATTTCTCCCTTACCTAACTTCACACCGTTTAGATAATAATCTGCCTTCCTGTTCTTGCTCCCAAAGTGAATAACCTCACACTTATTCACATTAAACGCCATCTGCCAAGCTTCTGCCCACTCGCCCAGCCTATCCAAGTCACCTTCAATTCACCTAACATTCTCATCACATGTCACACTGCCACCCAGCTTAGTATCATCAGCAAACTTGCTGATGTTATTTACAATGCCTTCCTCTAAATCAATTGACGTAAATTGTAAACAGCTGTGGTCCCAATACCGAGCCCTGTGGCACACCACTGGTAACCACCTGCCATTCCGAGAAACACCCATTCACTGCTACCCTTTGCTTTCTATCTGCCAACCAGTTTTCTATCCATGTCAATATCCTCCCCCCAATCCCATGAGCTCTGATTTTACCCACCAATCTCCTATGTGGTACCTTATCAAATGCCTTCTGAAAGTCAAAGTACACCACATCCACTGGATCTCCTGTGTCTATCTTCCTGGTTACATTCTCGAAAAACTCCAATAGATTAGTCAAGCATGGATTGCCCTTGGTAAATCCATGCTGGCTCGGCCCAATCCTATCACTGCTATCAAGATATGCCGCTATTTCATCTTTAATAATGGACTCTAGCATCTTCCTCACTACTGATGTTAGGCTAACAGGCGATAGGTCTCTGTTTTCTTCCTCCCTCCTTTCTTAAAAAGTGGGATAACATTAGGCATTCGCCAATCCTCAGGAACTGATCCTGAATCTAAAGAACATGGGAAAATGATCACCAGTACATCCGCAATTTCCAGACCCACCTCCTTTAGTATCCTAGGATGCACACCATCTGGACCTGGGGATTTGTTAGCCTTCAGTCCCATCAGTCTTCTCATCACCGTTTCCTTCCTAATTTCAATCTGTTTCAGTTACTCTGTTACCCTATGTCCTTGACCCATCCATTCATCTGGGAGATTGCTTGTGTCTTCCCTAGTGAAGACAGACCCAAAGTACTTCGTAAATTAGTCTGCCATTTCGCTGCCTCCCATAACAATTCCTCCCAATTCATTCTTCAAAGCCCCAACATTGTTCTTAACTATCTTCCTTCCCTTCACATACCTAAAAAAAATGCTATCCTCCTTTATATTCCTGGCTAGCTTGCGTTCATACCTCATTATTTTTTCCTCCCCGTATAGCCTATTTAGTTAAGTTCTGTTGTTCCTTAAAAAAAACCCCAATCATCCGTCTTCCCACTCACCTTAGCTCTGTTATAGTTCTACTTTTATAATGCTATGCTATCTCTGACTTCCTTTGTCAACCACTGTGGCCACTTTCCCCCGTTTGAATCTTTCCTTCTCCGGGGGATGAACTGATTTTGCACATTGTGCATTATTCCCCAGATTACCTGCCATTGCTGTTCCACTGTCTTTTCTGCTAGGAGATCAAAAGGTTTCCTCACCTCATATCAGACACATACTGCAGGTAAGAGACCTGTTGCCGATCTTCAACAACAGTCCTAAAGCAGAGGGCAACGGGCAACTTCCCTTGGCGCCCATACATCAGCTAACATGGCAGATCGTCGGTAGCTTCATTCAATGGACAGTTGTAGCAGTGGAAAACGTATACTATATTTTAATTCGCTTGTCATTTTTACCGATCTCCATGATTCCAAGCATATCTGGAGAGGTCGGATTGAACCACTCTACACCAAGCATGCTCATTAACTCATGCATGATCCCATACCCGAAATCCCTTCCCTTATCACTAGGTGTGCACCTAGGCAGTCCAATATAAACGAAATGCTTCTCCCACAACACTGGTCACGGGTACTCCTTCTGATCCTTAATAGGAACGGCTTGTGCATATCGTGTGTAGTGATCCGTAAAACGAAAATATTCGTTACGTTGCTGGCATCAGGGTTCATTGATAGGAAATCCAAACACAACAGATAAAATGGCCCGGTACGCTGAAAGTTCGATAGAAGAGTGGCTTCATAGTCAGCGCCTTCCTCTGTATACATGGATTGCACGGATTACAGAGTTATTCGACTTCCGGCTTCATTCCCGGTCAACAGAACCGATACCTGAGCAGACCACAGATCTTGAAACCCCAAATGACCGGATCATTCAGATGTGACATTAACAAAATTATCCAATACTTGTCAGGTAGAACCAACTGGTAAATGCCGACGACGATGTGTGAGCGACGTCTCCCCGTATAGAACCTGGTTCCTCAACTGCAATATGGCCCATTTTCTCAGTGGTACGGATACCGCTGCCACCCGTGGAGCAGACAATATATGCTTCCCAGGTAGCCCCGAACTGAATAGAAATGACTTTATTACGTTGATTCCTACAAAAGCTCTGTACGTCTTCGTCTAAATAGAAAGATAGAAACATTAAAAAAAAACTACGGCATAGTACAGGCCCTTCGGGCCAAATTGCTGTTCCGAACATGGCCTTACTTTTGAACTACCAAGGCTTACCCAGAGCCTCTGTCTTTTCAAGCTCTATGGTCCATATAAATATACAATGTGCAATGTATAGTAATTTGAAATAAATAGTACGTTCATCAGGACTCTCACTATAACACAGAAATGAAATTGTATCAACATGAAATTATCAGTCCGATAGCCTGGGGGAATAAACTCTTCCATAGCCTGTTCGTCCTGATGGTTATGCTGCTGAACCATTTCACGGACGGTAGCAGGTGGAACAGTTTGCTGTTGATGTGACGCGGGTCCCCACTGAACCTTCGGAATATTTTTACTCATGGGTCTTTACAAATGCCCTGAGTGGTGCGAAATTCACAACTGTGCTACGCAAGGCAAGGCGAAGGCCGAGGTCTCCGAGCTTCTTATGGATCCTGGAGGAAATTACGGTGTTCAATGCCTGAACTGTAGTCCAAGAACTGCATTCTCACATCACCATCCTTGTTCTCTGGATGGGTGAGTACGGTGTGCAGAGCTGTGTTTAATGTGTCGGCTGTCGATCGGGCGTGAGGGTAGGCGTCTTCCAGGGCTCCAGCATGGGTGGGACCATACTGCAGATGTAGTCCTTGAGCAGCATTTCAAAGCACTTGTTTTTTTTTTTATTGAGGAGAGTGCAACAGGACGCCAGTCGCCCATACATGTTACGTTGGTCTTTTTTTTAAGTGCAGGAAGATTGGTAACTGGGAGACGCAGAGATTAAAAAAAAAAATTGTAAACACAGTAGCTAGCTGTCATAATTCCTTTATAGGTTATCGGTCTCTAGCCATTAGTTAGGAGAACCTAATTTTTTGATTATACGTCCTCTTATTTCCTTGATTCTGCTTGGTAACCGAGACCGCAGGTAGTTCATAAGCCTTCTTTATCTCATAACAGACACATACTTCAGATAAGTCATCTGTTCTAGATCTTCACCACTAGTCCCGAACCAGAGGCAACGAAGAACTTCGCTTCGCGCCAAAACATCAGATAATATGACTAGCAGCCTGTAGCTTCATTCTGTGTACAGCTGTAGCAGTGAACCAGATATCCTATATATTGAGTTCGCATTTTTATTTTTCGGAATCTCCAAGGTTTCAAGCATGTCCAGCAATGTCCGATTCAACTGCTTGGGCTCAACGCCAAGCATGCTCAATTGTTCATGTATGATCCCACACGCGAAATTCGGACAAACATAAACGAAATGCTTCTTCCACAACACTGGCCCCAGTGGACGCCTTCTGACCCAAGACACGGAATGCTTGTGCAAATATGGTGCAGTGATCCATAATAACCAAGACCTTCATTATGTTTCGGGCATCAGACTCTATTGATAGGAAAATCATACACAACAGATCAAGTTGCCGCGTACACTGCTAGTGCGATCGTTGATCGGCCTTGTCTTCCTCTTAATACATCGAACGCACAGCTTACTGATCTCTTCGACCTCCGGCTTCGTTCGCAGTCAATAGAACCGATATGTGAGTACACCACAGCCCTTGCAAAACCCAAAATGGCCGGAATAGTTATGAAGTGACTTCAACTCAATCCTCCAATTCTTCTCTAGCAGAAGCAACTGGTAACGCCGTGGTGGGTCTGGAGGCGAAGATCCCGGTATTGAACCTGATACCTCAAATTCAATATGGGCCGTTGTCTGAGTAATAAAGACACCGTATTGTGTTTCATATTGTCTGCATGGATAGTGTCCACTTTCGCCTCTCTCTACCAAATACAGGTCGGGAACTGCACACCTGGTCAGCTTCGGGAAGTCCACACATTTCTGTACCTGTATTGGTACTGCTCATGTGGTTCCATTATTAAAAAAGAAAGGTTCTACGAGTAAACCTGGCAATTATCGGCCTGTGAGTTTGACGCCAGTGGTTGGTAAATTGATGGGAAGTAATTTTAGAGATGGTATATATAAATTCTGGATAGACAGTGTCTGATTAGGAACAGTCAACATGGAGCTGTGCGTGGGATATCATGTTTGAAAAATCTTATTGACTATTTTGATGAGGTTACTAAGAAAGTTGACGAGTGTAAAACAGTGGATGTTGTCTATATGGACATCAGTAAGGCCTTTGACAAGATTCCACACGGAAGATTAGTTAGGAAGGTTCAATCGTTAGGCATTAACATGGAAGTTTTAAAATGGATTCAGCAGTGGCTAGATGGAGAAACCAGAGAGCAGCGATGGATAACTGTGTGTCAGATTGAAGGACGATGTGTAGTGTTTTGCCTCAGGGATCTGTACTTGCTCCAACAGTTTTGTAATATATATTAATGATCTGGACGAAAGGGTGGTAAATTGGATTAGTTAATATGCAGATGATACTAAGATAGGTGGATTTGTGGATGACGACGTAAGTTTTCAAAACTTGCAGAGATATCGAGGACAGTTAGAAGAGTGGGCTGAACGATGGCAGATTCTGATGCTGAAAATGTGAGGTGCTACATTTTGGTAGAACTAATCAAAATAGGACATACATGGTCAATGGTAGGGCATTAAATAATGCTTTAGAACAGAGGGATCTAGGAACAATGGTGCATAGACCACTGAAGATGGAATCTCATGTCTTTAGGGTGGTGAATAAAGCATTTGGTTTGCTGGCCTTCATTAATCAGAGCATTGAGTATAAGAGTTGGGATGTAATGTTGAATTTGTATAAGACATTGGTAAGTCCAAATATGGAGTATTGTGTGCAATTCTGGTCTCCGAATTATAGGAAAAATATCAATAAAATTGAGAAGTACAGGGGAGGTTTACTAAAATGTTGCCTGGGTTTCATCTCCAAAGTTACAGAGAAAGGTTGAACAAGTTATGTCTTTATTCTTTGGAGCGTAGAAGGTTGAGGGGGGACTTGATAGACGTGTTTAAAATTATGACGGCGATTGATAGAGTTGACGAGGTTAGACTTTTTCTTCCATTGAGAGTGGGGAAGATTCAAACAAGCGGACATGAGTTGAGAATTAGAGGACAAAAGTTTAGGGGTAACATGAGGGAGAACTTCTTTCCTCAGAAAGTGGTAGCTGTGTGGAATGAGCTTCCAGCAGAAGTGGTTGAGGCAGGTGCTATGTTGCAGTTTAATGTTAAATTAGAAAGATATATGGACAGCTAAGGAATGGAGGGTTATGGGCTGAGTCGCAGGTCGATTTCGGCACGGACTAGAAGGGCCAAGATGGCCTGTTTCCGTGCTGTAATTGATGTATGGCTATATATATGGTTATACTTTAGCATTCTTCTGTCTGGCCACCACTAGTGGAGAGACAAATATGTTTCTGGACTCAGTTCTCAGTTCAGCTTCCTTCAAATTCCTCATATGCTGCCAAACGTCCTCCCAGTCTGCAGGCGCAGCTCGCCGCGCCCATTCTCTGAAAGGGGCACTCTCTGTCACCCGGGTGGTTAGCGAGTGCACTCAGAACTACACACATCAAACTCATGTGTAGAAAATGCATCTTACAGCTTCATCACCTCCTCTAACAGCCTCTTCTTCCAACCTTCAGGTAACGGGGAATCCCCAAATTTGAATGACTCGGCAGTCATCTACCGCTTTTTCGAAAAGAGTTCCCCCCGGCTTGTCTCACATGGACACCAGTCATTACCGTCAACGGAGATATTTGTGCCATTGACATCCCCCGCATGAAGGAGACCTCCCTCTCCGAATTGTTCCAGACAATCACTATCAGCCTGTTCACCAGTAGAACCAAGGTGTACTGCAATTCGGGCCTTGCCAGTACAATAGTAGAAAAGCATGACTCCTCTTTGTGCTGTTCCAGAGAATCGATCAAGAGAAGCTCGGCATCATGCATTCCTGGAAATTTGGTGTTTAGCGTCACTCCAGTTGATTCCCGAGGCCGTAACACGAGTGGTTTGGATTGGACGTACAGTCGTTCGCTAATGAGTAGTCATCAGGCTAGTGCGCCCAGGCTCGTCTTTAAATGCAGATTGGAGCACAGAGTGAATAAACAAGGTTTTCAGAATGCTTTCTACAATTTTCCCTTGGTAAGCTTTCGTGCGCCTCTCCAACATATGTGTACTTGTCTTCACAAGAATTCATGCTTCGCCTTGTCAATCGGATGCGGCCAAAACTATACTCAAGAATCAAATGTCTCAGGTGCTCCCACATCTGCCTCCAAAAAATCCAGCTTCAATGGCATGTAACCATCATCCGGATAGTCATCCGTATAATACTCCAGATCTCTCGCGCACTGATTTGCGTCAATGGTAAATGCTTCAAACACAGTTTGTAAATCCAACGGTATTACAGAGAAAACTAAAAGCTGGTGTCAAGCACTGATGCAGCATAAATACCCGCAATCTGTAGCGACAGAGAGGAGCTTGGCCCCACGAAACCTTCAGGAATTGTTTTTTTTTTCTTATTGTTTTTGCGTGTTCCTTGATATATAGCTGGGAATGAGCGCCCCGAATTGCCAAGTCGTTCCCTTAACAGTCTCGTCGCTTAGGTATCTCGGGACTTATTCTCCGAGGGCATTCTCTTTCTTCACACTCCTACTTGAAGTATCGCTCTTAATTTAACAAACAATGCAGGTCGTTCTCCTTCTTGCAGGATGCCGATCGCTTGCAGCCCTCGGCATAGTCCGTCCTGTCAGGGGTTCTGGCTCACTGTCGGCTTCATCTGCTTTATCGGCCCCAACTGCAAAGAAAAAACGGGGCATCCCAGCCTTTATCTCTCCCACGAGGTCATTTCGTACCCCGGCGTGGGCTATCAGTGGTCACTACAGCCAACCGTGGCACTACGGAGGATTGTACCCTGCTGACGGAGGCCTCCTGCGCCTCTATCGTATTTTCCTCCTCTCATACCTATCTCATCAGCTTGATAACCGAAGGAAGTATGCGCGTCCTCCGAGTCATTTGGAGACTTCAGGCGATCAAACTCTATGACTGTGCATTTTTTTGCCACTTGGGCCATTATTAACTGATTCACCACAGCCGTTTAAATGCCCCCTACGCCGCAAGCAACTTATCCTCCTTTTCTCCCAAAGAGTTCAGTCAAAAAGGGTCTCTCCTTCTCCTGAAACATATTCTGAAATCATATCATCAACTCCTTTCTGCTTCCCATTGCGCAAAGGAGCGTTTTTTAGGGCTTGCATGTAACCCGCAGAAGCAGCAAAGACCATACTCGTCTTTGAAAATCTTTACGGACAGCCTCTCCAAACTCTTCAACATTCACTGTCTTTATATCTTGTCAGAGCACTGCCATTCATCAAGCATCTGAGAGGTCTGCTCCATCCAAGTCTCAAATCCACTTACCCGTCATGGGCTGGCGTCATTCACTACACCATGCTGAGCCTACGATAGCTCTGACTTTGAACCTGGGTATTTTGTCATTTATTTGCTTGGGATATAAGGGCCGCAATCAACTTAGAATGCTCACCCCTTACTGGAAGAGTCATTTGACCTTCCAGATCATCCTGCTCCTTCCCATCGTTCCGCAGAAACGAGAGCAACTTGTTTATGATGAATCCATTCCAGATGCGGAAAATTCCGCTTCTGCTTCGGCACTCCTGCCTACACTTCCCTCCTCCTGGGAGCATGTTCAGCCATTGCCCGACCCCCTCTCTGGAGGACACTATAGTACCGGGCAGCTTCACTGCCGTTACGTCAGCGCTATCCTTAACCGAAATAAAGTTTTTGCTCGTTATTTTGTCAATCCTCCGCTCCATTATCCTAACGGTTGCTTATGCCTTAACGGTACTTAAAATTCGAATTAACAATTCCTTGGGGCTACGAATGTATATCCCACTGAACACCCCCGTGTTCGTTACTGGTAACCGCGTCGTTCGCACAACGGCTCAAGCCCTGCAGTGTCCATAGCCACGTATCATAATCATTTCACCTGACAATATTTGAACACAGGCTTAAACACAGAAGCCACTGGGTCAAAGCTCAGGGCAATCGCACAGAATCCAAATTAATCGATCCTGGACGAGCCCCAACAAATGAGTCTCTGTTGGTTTCCATTGCTCTGGATGTCCAGAGAAGACGCAGTCCTGATCCGCCAAACCAGTGAGGTGACCGTGGTTCTCCTTCCCTAAACCTCGGTTTGTGTGGATGCTATGTTAGTTGTTACCCTGTTGCAACTCATTGCCGAGAAACAACAGACAGCGCACGGCATAGTATTTAAGGAATGATATTTATGATTCTTGACTAAAGGTCTAGAAAGAAAAGAATGAAAATTAACACAAATAGGGCGCATTGCTTTTTAAGGGGTAAAATGTGCACCTGTTGGAGCTCAATTCGCTGATCCTCAGTCGATCTCATCGCCTGGCTCAATCGAATCACAATTTTATCACCCGCTCGTATCCTTCAACCGGTTCTCCTCAGCCTCTTCTCTATTTATCTCCCAACGAACAACGACCCAGCTCACATTCCAAAGCACCCATTATCTCTAACCAGGAAGTTGAGAAATTGGCATGATGGGAAGTATCATAAACGCAATGCTTCCATATTTGTAGTCTGAGTATTTTACAGTCGTAATCGATGAGTTAATGTACACTTGGAACAATATCCTTACCGAAGAATAGTGAAGTAATGGTGTGTTGTGAAATAAAGGTCCATATAATGGTCCCTGCGTCCGTTAAATATTATTCACTGGTTTAATATGGCAGAGAATCAGAAGCAGAGCAGAACTTGCACTCCATCACCGACTGCAGAGTTGTATTCGCTGCATGAGTCTACACAATAGAGCAATTATATTTGCCGCTTACTGAATTCACAATTTCAACGAAACTCGTCAAAACATTATCACGTGCTTTATTCGTATATTTTAAAGAGTCAATTTGACGACTACGGTGGTTAATATCATCGTTTGCCTCTGAGAACACTTCGAAGCTGTTGCCTTCAACGAAAATAATTGTTGCCTAAATGCATCAAAATGCAGTGAAGTGTAGCGATACATCTGAGACCCTAATGACAGAGCATGTTTCGTTCCTTGGGGAATACATTCTAAATTTCTTTTTCGCAACCTCGTGTGTGTGTGGGTGTGTGTGTGTGTGTGTGTGTGTGAGAGAGAGAGAGAGAGAGAGAGAGAGAGAGAGAGAGAGTTTGCCTTTATGGTGGTCTATGTGGCTATGCCGATTCTCTCACTGGTTTGAGCCATATGAAACAGAAAAAAAAAGCATGGAACTCAGGGAAGTTTTCATTCCTTTGAATTCATTTAACTGCAATTATATTTTGTATGTTCTATTACCCGAGCCTTCCGCTAATTAGATCGAACTGAAATCATGCTATTTTCAATCTTTCTCCGATCTCACCCTGCCTGCCTGCTTGAAAGCAAAATGGTGCTGCTATCAGAATTTGGAAGCTGCAATATGCATCCATTGACTTTGCAGATAAAATGTCACATTTTAATTGGAAGCTTCCTTTAAAAAAATAAATACCCTTACATTTTTCGGTTTGATGCATGTCGAATTAAATTTACCCTATTATTTCGCAGTACATCTCTTGAGCAATGAGCCCGTCGTGTCAGGTCAGCTGTCAGTGACCTACAGAGAGTGTTTTTTTATATGTTACGCTGTCCGGCTAACCACCGGCATGATTATAGTTTACAATTTGCTCGAAGAACTGCAGACAGATACTCGTTTATGAGAAGAAGCTGAACAAAGCATTTTAGCTGGAAGTTGAACCTGTTCAAAACAATCATTTGTCCCAGGAAGGGTTAGATGCTGTGTAAGAAAGGTGAACTAAGCAAAAGAATAAAATAATTTAACGGTAATCAGCAGACGTTAAAAAACAAAAGACACCATATCAGATATCTATTGATGTGTGTTCGATAATGGGGAGCCTCTAAGACGGAGCTGATAGAATTTCCAAAATCCAGCGGAGTTGTCCAATACCATGCAGGTGCCCCTCCATTGTGGAGGGTGATGCAACCATTGGGAAGTCCGCACAGATGTGAAAAAAAGGTTGTAACATTTTCTTTATGGGGCAAGTATATCAATGCAATCATTTTACATCCCATAGTTTATACAGCAAATTAACTTAATTGCATCAGAAAACTGGTTTCATATTGGATTGAAGTACCTGGTTGCATAAAATAAGTTATGTAATAGATTATGGCTTGAAACGTAAACTGTATATTATTGGTTCATTTTTCGGGAATATTGCAGGATCTAAGCCAATAATGGCATTTCCTTCTCCTTATGCAGGACCAGACTATGAGTTGCTAGTTTCCAACAGGAACATTTATGTTATTTACGTATGACACAGAAGGCAATTTCGCTGCTTGTGATTGAAACACATTCAACAATCAGGGCCTCAGAATTGTAAATTCAATTCGTTCTGTCCGTCATTCGAGGTTGTAATTGTCCAAGGGTTACAAAAAAAAAAAGAAGAAGAAATCAGCAATTTGAATCCAACATCGTATTTGGTCTTCAAACGGAGAGATCAATCGACACAAAACTTAATATGCATACTTTAGAGTTTTTTTTTCGTTATATCTTATTGGTATATTTTAATGTTGAATGATGGAGTTGTCTCCAGAGAGTGCTATACTTGCTGATCCGGCACTGAAAAATGCAGAAAAAAGCTTTTCAAAATATTATGAAAAGAACGTATTTTTATTTCTTAGGGCTTCTGCCCGGTGCGGGTCATTGGATAGATGTTTCTTGTCCTCGACGATGATATCTACAGCTATCATCGTTAATCGTTTCATTGTTGTCCTTCGGCTTCAGCAATTCTGCTTTCCGAATTAACAGATGTATTAACTCAGTTTCAGTGACGGAAGTTCAGTTTTGTTATTTGTCGGAATGATTAGCAAATAGGCAGGTGGTCGTGAGTTAATAACTATAATTATCAGTGCTGGCTACTCAGCGTCTCCGTTTCTGTTTGTTTGTTTGTTTGTCTGATTGTTTGTTTGTTTGTTTTTCTCAGCAACCCTCGCTGTTGTGAGAATTGTTCCCGGTTAACTGAAGGAAAACTGATCGATGAGATTTATTGGTGTGGTTCTGCTTCTACAAGTGCAGGGGTTCTTAATGATTTTCTCTTCTGTGGATCCCTTTGAAAGTCTGATAAGACCGATGCGCAGATTCTTAGACATAGCATTCAAATATATAAAGCACTACGCACAGCAATACAAAAAATATGTTTTAAAAAATGTTGATATTTTAAACAATGTGTGATATCATAATATGTTTCTTCATTACAACACATTTAAGAATTAGAATGTATATTTAAACATATATCTAAGCATGTATATTTAAGCATACATTTTATTTTTGAATAACATAAGAATGATATAGTTGGTTTTGCATGGCTAAGCTCGAAATCCTGAAGGAGTAATACGATTGTGTAAGGTATTCTGAGATTAATTCCAAATAAGCGTAAGTTTTATTGTCCTAATCAGTTTTTATCTGTCCGCAATTTCGACACAGTTTGTATCATAAAACATAGGACTGCAGAGCCATGTTGAAGCTCAAATTATCGAGAAGCAAACAACATCAGAGTAGTGTTCTGAAGTGCTGCCAGGGGTTCATAGATGTTTCTCTTCAAGGAAATTGAAAGAGTATTTTACGTCTGAACTCGATCATTGTATAGCACTTCCTGCAGAATTTCAAAGATTGCAACGAAGTCGGCCTTTACTCTTTTTTTGTTTTCATATCGGCAGATCAGCCAAATGTCTTGAATTGTTTTTCAGTGGCATTCATTATGGTAACTTAAAGGTCTTGGTTCGAATTATCTGTCAGTTAAGCCTCCCCAATTATGCAACCCACTATTTCAATTATTTTTTTTAATTTAAAGAATGTTTGTTTTCATTCAGAAAATAAAGTGAATCTTCTGTGCATAATTATGTCAAGTCCTTAATACTTGTTATCTGCCAAGCTAGGAACCCGCCGTGTGGTCGAGAAACACAGCATATTCTGCATCCATTTCTTGATAAAGAAGTTTAAAATGCGAATATTCAAACACATGATTCGAAACCCTTTGATAACCTTAATAGTTGCTTTAAAATTTCTTTCAGATGTCATTGGGAAAGTTTTGTTGTCATTCGTTCCCTGTGTAAAAAGCGA
Source organism: Mobula hypostoma (assembly GCF_963921235.1). Taxonomy (NCBI): domain Eukaryota; kingdom Metazoa; phylum Chordata; class Chondrichthyes; order Myliobatiformes; family Myliobatidae; genus Mobula; species Mobula hypostoma. Next base: position 23,432,005 of record NC_086106.1, read on the forward strand.
GTTATGAAGTCAGAAGGTAAAAAACAATATATTGACAACTATCGTAGAGCTCTATCTGGCCATTTTTTTTCTATTATTATATTCCAGTCTAATTTGTTTGTCTAAAAACTTTGCATTTCGGATACATTGACGGCCTATGCAGTTTCCGGTATGCACTCACAAAACAATACTTCTTCTCCAACTACGCCGTCATGTACATAACGTTAAAAAAGAAGCTGGCTATACTTGGCAGCACACAAAAATAAGAGGGATTTCAGGAGGACAGACAGCATCTATGGGAAAAGGCACAGTGGACGTTACCAGCCGAAACATTCAGGCAGGGGAAACAAAGCTGAGGAGTAGCTTTAAAAGTTGGGTGACGGGAAAGAAAAATGAAAGGTGATAACCGAATCCTGGCGGGGGTTCCATTTCGATGTCCATCTCTGGCGTCCTCCAGTGCGGGGATGAGGCCACACTTAATGTGGAGGAGCAGCAGCTTATATTCTGTTTCGGTAACCTCCATCCTGATGGAATGAACATCGATATTTTCAAAATTTCTGCAATATCCGTACTGCTGCATTTCCCATCCACTTCTCCGTCTCTCAGCTTATCTCCTTGCCCGCCCATGATCTCCCTCTGGTACTTCCCCCCACCACCCTCTTTTCGTTCTTCCGTGACCACCTTCCTCTTTACCAATCAATTTCTCAGCTCTTTACTTCATCCCTGCCGATCCAACTTTCACGTATCACCTGATGCTTCTCTCTGCCCTCATCGTTTAAATGTTTTCCTCAGTTTTCTATTATTTGTTCACATCTACTGCCGATGTGTTTCATATTGAAAAGTTGTTGGTACATTTCTTTTCCAAAAAGGCTGCCTGACCTGCTTAGTCCTCCAGCATTCTGTGTGTGTTGCTCGGATTTCCAGCATCTGCGGATTTCTTCTTGCTTGTGATCTGAGAAATGCATCAAGTTAAATCCAATTGTACACTGAACGGGAATTGCGAGGCTGCCAATTTCTGAACGACACACTTGAAATGTGTTCCAGACAAATCAGCTATTCATTAACCTACCGCATTATTTGTTCAGGGACATTTTTTTTTCAGTTTTTTTTATTTCCCTGCTCCAGTCTACACAGAGCAGGACCAGTTCAGATAACTTGACCAAATTCTCTCGAATAGGTTGAGAATTGTTCTGTTCGGTAATCAGGTAAGCAGCTTGAAAGAATGCTTAAGTGAAAGGATTTTATGAAATGGCAAATCCATGTTTTAAAAGTGTCGCAACTTTTTCGAATTAAGCTTGAAGCGCAGAAACAAAATGCACCATTAGATGCATGTTCTGTATCCATAGCTAGGAGGTGATCTTTCAGTTCTGCTGCCTTCATTCTTCTATTCTCAAAACTTGGTCCACATAACAATGTGGCATTTGTTTCTGTCACGTCCATTAAAGAAACTCAAGCCATTTTATTTTTATACCTTGCAATTTCTCTTGTCCTCCCTCGATGATTCAACATTCTCCTAGCATATTCACCCACTTTTTAAAATATAATTACGTCTCTGAAAAACAGAACCACACCACGGACTATAGCTTCCTATCTGATCTTCCGATTAAGAGTATGTCCTTTGATGTTAAGCACCAAAATATAGTATTCTTCAGTCACGACTCAATAAGCCCACATAGTTAAACCCACTAAACGTTAACTGCGCTACGATTTCGTCCACGATGTTCAGACTACGCATATTGAAATACAACAGTTTCAGCCCTATATATTTCGCTTTTGTTTTTGATATTTGCTCTGTGGTACCATTTAAATTTTTGCTCCCTCTGCATTTATATCTGTTCTTTGGTTTGTCTTTCCTTACATATAGGTTACACCCATTATCTACTTGTAAGCCCTTGGTTCATCCTTAGCTCTATCAACCTGATTTCCATCCCCCTGTATATTAGTTTAAAACACTCTCAGAAACTCCGGTAAATTTCCCCGCAAGGGTATTACCTCCCTCCTATTCAAGTACAACGCGCCCCTTTTTTATGAGAACTACCTGCCCAGAAGGGCTCCCAATTATCGAGAGAGCGGAATCCTTGACTCCTGCTACAATTTATAGTCACACGTTAATTTGCCACCCAATTCTACTCACGTCCTCACTGTCGCCTGGAACAAGCAGCAATCCCATGAACACTACACTTGAGGTCCAGCTACTCAGCTTAATTCCTCCTACTGATTTTTTTTTTTTCCAGGCCCTCCTCCTGGTTTTCTCCTATGTTCTTGGTACCAATTTGTATCCCGACTTCTGGCTGCTTACACTCCTTGGTCATTATATTGTGGACGCGTCTAGAATCATGCAAGATCTCCGCACCCTTCAAACCATCTGCTGTCTAAATTTTCATGTTGCATCCATAAATTCACAAATCTATACCCATGACTAGACGGTCTGTTGTTACGGCTGCAATCCACTTCAGTTCCTTACCCTTCTGCGCCACAGGGCCAAAGTACGTGCCAGAGGCACGGCCTCGGTTGCATTCCAGTAAGGTTGTTACCCCCAAGCAGATCTCAAAATGGACCACTTAATGTTGAGTAGGGCAGCCTCAGGTGTGCTCAGCACTCGAGGTGTTCTCTCTTCCCTCTGCTTACGTTCATACATTTATCTATCTCCTGTAGAATTGGAATTACGACCTCCCTGTTGCTGCTGTCTATCTCTGATTCACTTACCCTAAAAAGCCTATGTTTATCGAGCTACACCTCCGGTTATACAGTCTCAGAAGATCTACATTTCAATGCAACTGGCGCAGATGTAGCCATCGGAGCGACTGGAGGTCTCGTAAAAATCCCACAGCTGAGAGCCTGAAAGAAACACCACCTCTGTAGACATGCAGTTGAATAAGAACTAAGGAATGCCCTTACAATGACTCCGCCTGAAATCAAACAAGCCTTATTAAGCCAAAACCTTACTCCACTGCTTCAGACTATTCCTTCGACGACCGCTCCCACGATGATGCTCGCTAAGCAGTAACTCTCTTTTATAGACATTGGGTCCTCGTCGAAAATTTTTGTAGAACCTGCGTGGGAATGCCCCGGCTGCGTCAGTGCAGCACTCCGATCAACGATCCCCGTCCAGAAATTCGCTTTTTTTTTTCTATTTCTCCCTGCTGCTTGGTAACGCTGCAAAGTTGTCCGCCCAACACTCCAATGAACTGCGTGAATCAGAAATATAGAAATTCGATCCACAATGCTGAGCCGAACATGTACGTGCATTAGGGTTACCATACCCGTATATATATATTTTTTTCTATTCTCCATAGGGCAGCAGTCTCCATAGATCGAAGGCTGACGCCATTTTCGTATTAATTAAAGAAGGTTCGCACCCACCTATGAGATGCAAGTCTTACGCATGGGAATATTGCGATTCATGCGATCAGTTCAGCGTCGCCACTCCATGGCACGTCACGATTCCTTCAGCTCCTTTATCAATGCTGAGAGACAATGTTCGAATATTGTGTTGCCATGTTCTTAGGTAACATTCCGACAAGTTTGCAATTCACTGTTCGGAACAGTGCTTTAAACAAGTTGCAATCTAATTTTTAAATATTACTTTGATTTTCCAGATGACATCGATGGGAATTATGCCATTTGAAACACCATTTTGATCAGCAACATTCTACTTTGCTTTATCTCTCACCCGTGATACCAAAGGACCCGTTACACTTTCAATAAAATGTGTTGAAATGCTTTCTATCTTTGTCGTTTCTTAACACTACGTTGTATTAAAGAATGGAATCAGCATTTATGCCTCAACGGAGCGGTAGACTGTTGTCAGCACTGTAAACACGTGAAATATCTTGTAGAACTGTGATATTCCCGGTATCCTTTTAATATAATCTATCATTAAACCTCTCTATCTCTTACCGAGTTTGATGAATGTACGAGTATTAAGAGTATCAGTGTTCATTACGATATTATCTAGCACGTTCTTTTGTCATAATCGGGTAGCGAAGACTCCAATGGGAAGTTCCGAAGTCGAATGTACGACAACACAATGACAACAACACATTGACACAATTAGACATCAAATTACTGTGTAATTTACTTATTTGAAATATCTATGGCTGGATTATAAAACAACAAATAAAGATTTTATGCGACAATTATATGCAACTTTACAGCCACGCTGACTTTGTGAGTTAACTACTAATTTTAAAAATCTGCTGACATTTGCGATCCAGTTGTTGCAGGCAGAAAGCACCGTTGCTAGTATCTGACTTGTCTCTGCAAACATGGATTCACAACGCTGTTGTCTCGTTTGGAAGATTTCGATGAAATAAGACGATTGGGTCTATTTGCCTGCAACGATTGGGTGTGTAGACTAACTACCCGGAAATATATCAATGAAACGCCACAGTCTAAATGTCGTAGAAAATACGTTTGCAATGCTTGCACATCCTTCACTCAAACTGAAGAGGCTGTAGTGTTAGGTTGTGAGGCAGCAAGTTGAAGAGGAACTGCACCATAAGAGTTTTTTTTTGCAAAGAACGTGTTTGATATCTGCAACTCGCAGTCACAGTAGTTTTTTTTTCGGATTATGAGAACATGCAGTCCCCTTTTATTGCCATTTACAAATGCATATATGCATTAAGAAATGATACAATGTTTCTCCGCAGTGATATCACAGAAAACAGGACAAACCAAAGACTAACACTTTCAGAACCACATCATTATAACATATAGTGACAGCAATGCAAAGCAATACCATAATAAGATGAAGAACGATCCATGGGCACAGTAAGTAAAGTCTCAAAACATCCCAAGTCGATCGAGTCCAGAGTCCTCGATAGCAGGCCGGAAAATCCCTGCTATAAACCCCCACGCTTCGTCAACATCTGATGCGTTGGAAGCAGCCCACCACAGCCGACACTGATTCCATCCGTCCGAATACTTCGAGCTACTAACCAGCCTCTCCGATGCAGCCTCCTTAGCGCCATCCCCTGCCGAGCGCTTTAGTCTTCGACCCGGCTGCTAAAGCACGCAAAGCCGAGGATTTCGGGGTCACCTACTCCAGTGATTCCCATTACCACACAGTAGCAACGGCAGCGAAGTGGGCATTTCAGAAGTTTTCCAGGTGTTCCTCCGTACTCTCCCCACCCTCTCCATCAAATCAGAATTTTGCACCTTCCCCTACTTGATAGAGAACAGACATCACCACCAAAGTGACCGCGTGCGTTTAGCTGTTTAATTTCGAAAAGGAAAGTGGACTTAAACAGTACATAGGAGATAGAGTTGGGATAGAATGATATAAACAGGGCAGACCAGTCATGGTGGACTGAAGTTAGTCTCTTTGCGGTTGATTGCTTGCACTCTGAAACTCTTGTAATATTTTTGCCAAGTTCATTAGTATACAAATGAAACATTCAAACAATCTGAAGCTGAGACGGTAAGAACTAGAACCTCCACTGTGTTGTTTGTCTCTTCAACATAGTCTGCAATGGCTCTTTTCCCTCCAGCGATGAGACCAACCTCCTGGTTTTGGACCTTATAAAAAGAAAAAAAAAATCAAATCCATTATTTCAAACGGTATCATGTGAAGTAATTTTAGATACTACCATTTTGCCTTTAAGTTTTACTTGCAGCTGAAACTTTTTGAACTCAGGAAGTAGGTTATATCCGGTCTCGCCTAGTCTACCAACTTTATATTGATTGGCTGTGTTGAGGAACAAAGAAGTAATACAGGATTGACCATGAGTTGATTGGGGGACTTGGAGAAGCAAAAAACTTGATGCAACGCGGATGAGTCAAATGGCTTCTTAACAAACAAGACCGCACTCTTTAGGGGCACTAATATAACTTTCCCGAGAATAAAAAGTTTCAGTGCAAATCCACAGCGAACACAGACATGTTTGCCCTATATTTGTTTATTACTGCAGCAGCTCTTCTGATCGGTAAGTTTTTTTTCCCAAACATTATCGACATCGGTAAGTTTCTCTGACAGTGCAGAACAGAATAATTTATCAGAATACCAGTAAAACAATATTCAACATGACAGGAAAGGATCTGAGGGTACCAAAGTAATATGATTTCAAATCTCCTGCAAGTGGCAATAGGATGTTTGGTTCGGTATTTCCAGGCAAACAATAGTCGATTGGATTCAGGCCTTGGCGGGAAATGTTTGCCTTTGCTTTCCTCCTGAAAGGCAACGGGGACTAGGACTCACTAATAAGGGCAATTGGACTTTTTCTCAAAAAGTTAATTTCATTCAACCTTTGCTGCCACCCTTGCTAATTTATACAGGCATAATACTTCTACCTCAACTTGTAACCTACACCCCTCGTCTCTAAATAGTACAAAGGAACCAGGATGTACTTCGTCGGTATGTTAGTAGAACATTGATATTACTTGACTAAAATTTGGAAATTATTTTTGTTCTGCAACAGGATATTGCCGAGGCGATGCCGTTTATCAGGCACCTGCTGTCAGAACAGTCATGGAAGGGGAAGTTGCAGTGTTGAATTGTAATTATACAACAGCAAGCTCGGAACCCAATTTATTCTGGTACCGTCAGTATCCCGGAGGTTCCCTCGAGTTTCTGTTGCACCTTACGAAATATGACAGCCACCGAGAGAATGTTCTACGACAACGCTTCACGGCGCAGTTGAATGATTCAAATAGAACGGTCCCACTGACAGTATCCGACACACATCTAGAAGGCACTGCCATGTATTACTGTGCTCTGAGACCCACAGGGGTACAGAGCTATGCTGAACCAGTACAATAACTGCTTGCGTTCACTAGTGGCAGCTGAGTGTAACCGCCGCTCTCTGCACGCCGGGAGGATGTTGGTCGACCTGATATGCACTCAAATAGCAATTCATTTCATGATATTATAATCCAGCGGATTGAATTGCCTTCAGTACGTTAGTGCTCAATGTGTTCAAAATCCCGTCTACAGTCATTCCTACGACAGAAGAAAGAACAAACCTCCCATTGTTATTTTCCTCACAATATTTTGAAGAAGAGTTATTTACCTTCCATTGCTGTGTACGCAGTTCTTCCGCCCCCCCCCAGTATCTTACTGAAATCTAACGGTTTCCGCAATTTATTATTAATTGCATTTTTTCACATGACAATTAATTTATTTGTTTTTACTTCTGAACATTCTTTCAGAGCTATATCGCCGCGCCCTCCTATGGAGTACTAGGTAACTGCAATCTAATATTGCCAGAATGTTGCACCACGATCACCAATAGTGGGGAGGTGAAATTTTTCCTTGCTACCGCTTACGGGGCAGAGGGAGGGTAGCTGGAGGAGACTCTGGGGTTCTAACTTTTAACTGTCATTCATTCTTGCAGGACCCTCCTTTGTTTGTTTTCGTGGTTGTTTGCGAATAAAAAGCATTTCAGGATGTACATTGTTCAAATTTCTCTGACATTAACCATACCTTTGAAACTTTTGAAATAAGAGGTATATGGGCGCACTGGTACAGGACGAGATTGAATTTTAATATGCAACTCATCCTTCTAGTACTACTGAGCCAATTGAAGAGGACGTGGTTTACAGAGCGAGCGTTACTTCGGCTATTCTCACAATTGCACTGCTGACATCTCACTTTTCAGGAAATAACATTGACATCACTCATAACACAATTCAAAAACAGTCTGACTGAGAAGTAACAGAAACATCGGAGACAATTTAGCGGGGAATGGGTAATATGAACGCAGAAAGTCTCTTCTTAATATATTACAGTTTAATCGGAAGCCCTGTCGTAGTGTCATTCGTGTGAGAGTCGAAATATCGTGCTAACCATACTGTAATATTCTATGGTTCGTGCTACAATTAAATAATACATGTAATGTAAATGGCTTGTTGTCTTGGGATAATAGGATATGTAATAATATGGACCTTGACTACTGCGATTTCGAAAGAGTGCTCTACTGCTCTAACAACGATACAATTCAGTGAAATTATCTTCGACAATATCACCTCGAAATTATTATCGGGTTAGTAAAGCTATTTTGCCTCGTGTATTGACCGATGCCTAAATTAATGAGCCCTGCCGCCCTGTGCACTGCAGTTACAAATTGTTAATTTACCTAAAGGTGTTAAACCTTGCGCTTTATGTTTAAGAGTGTCCATTGCTTTTGACTAGCACGGATTTTCCAGTTTCTGTGTGTATTTAAAGCGAATTCCAATGAGAGATGGCTCTAAACTCCCTTTGTTTCCAGAATGATTCAACTCCCAATGTTGCTTGGTCTAACCACTGATACTCTGTCGGGATTTCCTTCAAATGAACTCGTGCTTCAGTGTCTAAATGTTATATTGTCGGTTTCCCGCAATGGCGGCAGTCATTTCTTTGCGCACACTGTTGCTGTGGAAATGAGTTAAGAATAAATCAATTTTGTTGGTGGAAGGGGACTATTAATTAAAGTCCTTTTCCCTGGTGGAATGTTTACTATGTTGACTGCTGTAATCTTATTTGTGCATAGTGGTTGTTGTTTTATGTCCCCTTCATGCCTCAACCATTGTCATCAGTTTCACAAAGGCAAGCTGTAGCTAAATTCTTGTGCAGCTCAAGTACGCATGACGATATTGTAATATGAAACATATAGGGAGGAATGTTATAGAGGTTAGTTTAGTTTAAGCATGTGATTCAGTTGGGAGAACATTGATTGTACATGGCTGAAAAACGACGTTTGAAAGTACCTAATTAATAAACATGATATAGAAGTCAGCTCTTTTAATTCATTATAGATGGTGTAATTTCAATCGAATATGATCAATGTGAGCAACGTTGATGTTACAGTAACAGTGTCTGAACGAGGACTAAAATAAGTTGTTTAATTTAAATGAAGCCCGAAAATGTAATCTCAGTCCTTGGAGCTCTGTGCAATGTGGAGATTAATGCGTTCTGAGTGGGTTCTCAGAAAGGCAGCATTATTGTTAAGGAGCTCCAGCACCCACCGGATGCCCTTTTAAGATTGTTACCATCAGGTCGTAGTTACAGAGGCTTCAGGGCACACACTCACCGATTCAAAACAGCTTCCTCACCTCTGCCAGCCGATTCATAAATGGACATTGAAGCTTTGGACACTGACCTCACTCTTTTAAATATAAAGTATTTCTCATTTTGCATAATTGATTTACTTGCTTATTTAATATTATGTTTTATTTGTTTTCTTCGCTAGATCATGTATTGCATTGAACTGTTGTTACTCTGTTAACATATTCACGTCACATGCTGCTGATAATAAACCTTTTTCTGATTCTGAAATCTTAACAAAAACATGTATTATAAAACACGTTACAGATAATGGAATAAAAAGGAAAGAGGCGGACGTTAATGCAAAATGTAGAAAATATAATGTGATTACTATTTCAGGCGAAGAACATTCCGAAAAATATTGCATAGCATTGTTCAATAATGACTGGTATTATATATCTGCCAAACGGAATAACGGCAGACGTATTCAGAAGAGCAACTGCTCCCAGAGGAATTCTCGTCAATTTCAAGTGCGACAGAAACGGTGATAATGAACACTACTTCGAATAAATATAGACTGAGCTATTGTCCGTAGATACACGGAAAAAAAAAACAAAAACATCTGAATTATTTCACTCAGATCTGTGAGGTCGTCAAACCTCGTTGGAGTCAGATATTGGCGAAAGACGGAAGTGCTTTCTCAGATTCTTCGTTTTCTGCAGCCCGCAATGTTATCCTTGCTTTTCTATGTGTCTCTATGTCTCATACTACAGAAACTCTTAGAAATCATGTAAACATTGATTATATTATGTTATATTGATTATATCAACGAGACTTGGAAGAGCAAATCTGCAGAGAGATAGCAGGCAACTACAGGAAACATAAAGTTATGGTGGTAGAGGATTTTAATTTTCCATACATTGATTGGGACTCCCATACTGACAGGAGTGTAGATGGTTTAGATTTGTAAAATGTGTTCAGGAAAGTTTTCTAAATCAGTATATAGAGGGACCAACTAGAGGGGATGCAATATTGGATCTCCTGTTAGGAAACGAATTAGGGCAAATGACCGAAATCTGTGTAGGGGAGCTCTTTGGTTCCAGTGATCATAACACCTTTAGTTTCAATTTGATCATGGACAAGGATAGATCTGGTCCTAGGGTTGAGGTTCTGAATTGGAAGAAGGCCAAATTAGAAGAAATGAGAAAGGATCAAAAAAGCGTGGATTGGGACAGGTTGTTCTCTGGCAAAGTTGTGATTGGTAGGTGGGAGGCCTTCGAAGGGGAAATCTTGAGAGTGCAGAGTTTGTATGTTCCTGTCAGGATTAAAGGCAAATTGAACAGGAATAAGGAACCTTGGTTCTCAACGGATATTGCAACTCTGATAAAGAAGAAGAGGGAGCTGTATGAAATGTATATGAAACAGGGCGTAAATCAGGTGCTTGAGGAGTATAAGAACTGCAAGAAAATACTTAAGAAAGAAATCAGGAGGGCTAAAAAATACATGAGGTTGCCTTGGCAGTCAAAGTGAAGAATAATCCAAAGAGCTTTTACAAGTATATTAAGGGCAAAAGGATTGTAAGGGATAAAATTGGTCCTCTTGAAGATCAGAGTCGTCGGCTTTGTCCGGAACCAAAGGAAATGGGGGAGATCTTAAATAGAATTTTTTTTTTTTTTTTGCGTCTGTATTTACTAAGGAAGCTGGCATGAAATCTATGGAATTGAGGGAATCAAGTAGTGAGACCATGGAAACTGTACAGATTGAAAAGGTGGAGGTGCTTGCTGTCTTGTGGAAAATTAAAGTGGATAAATCCCCGGGACCTCACAAAGTGTTCCCTTGGACCTTGAAGGAGACTAGTGTTGAAATTGCGGGGGCCCTGGCAGAAATATTTAAAATGTCGCTGTCTACGGGTGAGGAGCCGGAGGATTGGAGAGTGGCTCATGTTGTTCCGTTGTTTAAAAAAGGATCGAAAAGTAATCCGTGAAATTATAGGCCGGTGAGTTTAACGTCAGTAGTAGGTAAGTTATTGGCGGGAGTACTAAGAGACAGAATCTACAAGCATTTGGATAGACAGGGGCTTATTGGGGAGAGTCAACATGGCTTTCTGCGTGGTACGTCATGTTTGACCAATCTGTTGGAGTTTTTCGAGGAGGTTACCAGGAAAGTGGATGAAGAGAAGGCAGTGGATATTGTCTACATGGACTTCAGTAAGGCCTTTGACAAGGTCTCGCATGGGAGGTTAGTTAGGAAAATTCAGTCGCTAGGTATACATGGAGAGGTGGTAAATTGGATTAGACATTGGCTCAATGGAAGAAGCCAGAGAGTGGTGGTAGAGAATTGCTTCTTTGAGTGGAGGCCTGTGACTAGTGGTGTGCCATAGGGATCAGTACTGGGTCCATTGTTATTTGTCATCTATATCAATGAACTGGATGATAATGTAGTAAATTGGAACAGCAAGTTTGCTGATGATACAAAGATTGGAGGTGTAGTAGACAGTGTGGAAGGTTTTCAGAGCCTGCAGAGGGACTTGGACCAGCTGGAAACGTGGGCTGAAAAATGGCAGATGGAATTTAATACTGACAAGTGTGAGGTATTTCACGTTGGAAGGACAAAACAACGTAGAACATACCGGGTTAATGGTAAGGCACTGAGGAGTGCAGTGGAACAGAGGGATCTGGGAATACAGTTACAAAATTCCCTAAAAGTGTCGTCATAGGTAGATAGGGTCGTAAAAAGAGCTTTTGGCACATTGGTCTTTATTAATCGAAGTATTGAGTAAGAGCTGGAATGTTATGATCAGGTTGTATAAGGCAGTGGTGAGGCCGAATCTGGAGTACTGTGTTCAGTTTTGGTCACCAAATTACAGGAAGGATATAAATAAGGTTGAAAGAGTGCATGGAAGGTTTACAAGGATGTTCCCGGGACTTGAGAAACTCAGTTACAGAGAAAGATTGAATAGGTTAGGATTTTATTCCCTGGAGCGTAGAAGAATGAGGGGAGATTTGATAGAGGTATATAAAATTATGATGGGTATAGATAGAGTGAGTGCAAGCATGCTTTTTCCACTGAGGTAAGGGGAGAAAAAAAAACAGATGACATGGGTTAAGGGTGGGGGGGAGTTTAAAGGGAACATTGGGGGGGCTTCTTCACACAGAGAGTGGTGGGAATATGGAATGAGCTGCCAGACGAGGTGGTAAATGCGGGTTATTTTTTAACATTTAAGAATAAATTGGACAGATACATGGATGGGAGGTGTATGGAGGGATATGGTACGTGTGCAGGTCAGTGGGACTTGGCAGAAAATGGTTCGGCACAGCCAAGAAGGGCCAAAGGGCCTGTTTCTGTGCTGTAGTTTCTATGGTTCTATGGTTCTATTACGATTGGCCCTCCGAATACAATTCCTGAAATGTTATTACACATGATCAAACTACTTAATTGTATATCTTTGTATTTTTACTACATTAGGAAACCATTCTACGCATTCAGGAATGTTGCAAAGGTTATAAATACACGACTGTGAGGCAAACAAATCTTCCAGCTCATCAGAGCATAGGTTGAAAGGTTATTACACATCTACTTTACAGAAACCCGTTTACTTCGCCAATAACTCAATTGGCTTTGTTTCTCGATCGATCAATCCATCGCTGTTTCTCTGTTTCACGATACAACCAGTTAACCAGGCGAAAGTAGATCCGATAAGAACGGACATAAGTTACTTGCTGTGAGTTGACGATGAACTTGCATACAATGGACAGAAACAAAAATAGCAGGAAGAGAATTGACCTAAAGGAAACTGTTGGAAAAGATTCAGGTCATATTTATTTGAATGAATACCAATATATAATAAGCAGATACACCCGCTCCGACTGAGAGGAGGAAAATATCTCACAGAGAACGTCCCAGAAGTCGAATTTAATGACCGTTGGCTTTCGAGTTTAGTGAACATATTCAATCATACGATTATCAAAAAGTTATCAGTATCATGTAGGTAAAGAGTATTATTGCGAAAACAGAAGATGCAGCCTACCACGAGTAGCCTCACCACAGTTATATTGTCCTGCTCAATTTCATCGTTACACATTATAAAAAAAAATAAAAATCTTTTACTATTTGTGCACTTGAAGCCATTTATTTATTTATATAGCCCCCCCTCTGCAAGCATGTCAGAGATATCAGCCGCATTCTGAAACAATAAAAAAAAACAGGGTTATACTTAACTTTTGCTTGAGTTATCCATCCAGTCAGTTTAAACCTACCCCCAAATATGTTTAAGTCAAGAAAGGGCAAGCAGGGGATAACATACGCTATTTATTTCACTGATACTGTGATATATGTTTTACCCTTTACCCTGCGGTTTTGAAATAGAAAGAGTCTTCACATCGATTCTGTCCTGGCAGCTAAATTCTCCTGATCAAGACAATATCCCGGGGAATCCAATTATTCGTTGAAAAAAAAACAAATGACGAAGGAGACATCGTTGGCTACGTCATCTGATACACGTCATTAGGAGGTGATTTAGGCTCTCAATGTACCAAAAATATCAGAAGATGTCAACTCCATAAATTGTCAGCCTCTACTTTAGTGATTAATATGGACTGATGCTGCATGACAGATTCTCTGTCCTCTCTCGTCTGCATCGAGAAACATAACTTGAAAGCTAAATGTTAGCACTGGGAATTTGTCATGCGGGGTTTGAACTCTATGACATTTCAGATTATGAGGAACCTTGCATTAGTTTCGCGCATTGTAAGCATATTTTTAACTCGCTACCCCTGTGCACGACAACATCTTTTTTTTATCCCCGATCAGCTCCGTTCAAAGCGTCAGTGTGCGCTCTGGAAACAACACGTTTGATCCTCTGCGTTTCTGCCCTGTTATGTAGCTGTTCTGAGCCAATGTGGGCGTCCTGGCACAAAGATACATAGCGAAATCTGAAACGAGAGACCCGGTGATGTTGAAAGGAAAATGCCGACAATTTCTGCTGGATCGACAGGAAAACCTGTCTGGCTTTTGAAATATCGTTATTGGACATTAGTGCTGAGGCTAGGAGGGCATACAGAGCTTAGGAGGGATAATGCCTCCTGGGGGGCGACTCCTTCGCTTCCATCTTCGGAAACCGCTTTTTCTTCAAAGTTTAATATCTTTATATTTGCCATACAGGGCTCTTTTGAAAACCCTGACCCGGAGTTTCAAGCAGGCTTCGTATTTTTTAAGCTTTCTTTCTTTCTTTCTTTTTTTTTGCGAGAATAGGACCGGTATTCAGGGTTGTATGATTGGCCGTTATTCAACCTTCCAGGGGTTTTGCCTAAGAGCCTCGATTGTGTTTGGGAGCCTAAGATCTCGGAGCTCTGGAGAAGCGGGGAATAGATGGTCGGTATCACGGCAGGAGAGACGTGTGTTGTCGGGGAGGCCAGAAAATATTTCGCTGTGAGCACCAAGACCCGAGGTCTTTGAAATCTTCGGACACTGAGCTCGAAAAAAAAAACAATGAAAAGGACTTTTAACACCGTAAACCAGCGGGATGTTGTGATGTCCACCGCTCGCCATGAGAATGCAGGTCACCTCCCTCTCACTAGCCAGAGAGAGAGAGAGAACTTGTAGTTTTACGAATGTCGGATGAAATGCGAAGTCTCTGGATAACTTTGGACTGTGTCCTTGCTATCGCTTACGTCACGTTTGTGCTCGGCTGCACTTTTTGTTTGGCCAGTGGAGGAAGGAGCGAATGTTGTTCACTGCCGCTTACGCGCAGGAGCGTGGAGGGTGGATCTGGGGGTGCGGGGTTCACAGGTTTCACAGTCGTTCATTATTTATGGCACTACTCTGTTTCCGTGGGTGTAAGCGAAGCAAAAGCATTTCAGAATTTATTTTGTAGAAGTTTTTGAAATTTTCGCGTGTCCCGCGTAACTGCGTGTACCAAAGAGCAGTACCACTGTCTTAAGCTGCGGAATACGTTCAGGTGATGGTTACCGTTGGGTCTTCCTGTGTCAGCAGTTCAGGTGGTTTCTGGGATACTATTTTCTCACCACAAGCTCCTGCAAGAAAGCACAACTCAGTAGAATTCGAAGCCGCCGTCTGCACACCAGATTTTTTAAGTGTAGACCCACCTGGAAGAACGAGAATTACGAACATTGCACGATGTGCGATCTTGTCTTGAAGGGTAATAACTTAACGTGCTCATGTCCATCTGTAAGAGCACACAGATGAAATATGATTGTTTTATTTTGCAGATAAATAGCGTTCTCCTAGTTCAGGCTTGGCCTGTCATAAAAAATAAGACTGGTTTGGCACAAATCCTCTTCTCCCATGACATTTGATGCACGTCTTTCGGAGCTGCATTACAATTTTAAACGTACCACAAAATATCGGAACAGGTCAGCAAGTAGCTGGAGTGTTAGTACAGCTCATTGAAATATCCACTTTAACTGTGGTGATTAACATGGGCAGTTGCTGCAGAACGGATTTTCCCTCTCTCTAATTTGGCGAAAAGTACATATAATACTAGAGTAAAAATGTATTACTCTGACCTTGTTATGTGGGAATCGTTTACTTGTCCGTCGAAAGCTGCTAGGAAAATAATCTTCAGAGTTGGTGGAGCGCACGTGCTCTCTGACCGAGGTATCAAGTTTGCTGAGGGGTTAATGTTGTTGTTTGAGTAATCTGGGTGTTTCACAACTACGTATTCGGCAGCACATTTGATACGACAATTGTACTTGTGGGTATGTACGTTTCTGCTAATTATTATTATTTAATCGCGATAATATTTAACTCTATAAATGTCGTCGTAGTCCTCGTAGAGACTTGGACAGAGCACAACAACGCTTCGCTACGTGTTTCTATTCGGAATTCTCTGAGAAAATCGACGATCAAGTCAACTGACTCAGAAGACTAGCGGTTATCGTTTAATGTTTAGATGTTCCTTTCAGCCGCAGTGTAGACTTCGTTTTCCATTTTAGAGTTTTCGTTAACTGTTCTGTTTGGCCTTGCGTTCATTGGTTTATTTTGCATTTTGAACTGATCGCATTGAAGTCTGTGAACTATCACCTGCTTCAGTGCCGCTCACTCCGCACTTGGGCCATATCCGAACCTGCTAACAGGGTGACCTCGACGTTTTGTCGAATCTTTCACTACTTCAGAATACATGATCGACGTGCGCATTCGCAGTCAGTGTCTTCTGGATCGCTCTATTCCTGGGCCCCTTCTTTCATGATGGATACCTGCAAGGATAATTAAAACAGACAACAACTAAGTGTTAAACACATTTCATTCAGAAAAAAAAACAGAAAACATTCAGCTAGTCGGCATGTAATGTTTGATGCAAGAGTGTAATTTGAAGATGTAAATATTCATTAATATGTGAGAAAAGTGGTGCAGGGATATTATCTGAATCTCTCTCTCTCTCTCTCTCTCTCTAACCCCCCGCCCCTCCCTCCCTCTCTCACTCTCCTCTCTCATACTCTCACTCGTCCATTTAACGCAAAACCTTTCTTTTTTCCATCGTTCAGTTGTCGCATAGAAACAAATACTAAGTAGAATAATAAAAAAAAACATAATTCCATGGAATGCAGTGGAGTCAAATTCGGGTAAAATTCCTGGAAAGATGCGATTATACATTACAACGAGAGAGGTGCGATTGGTGGTGAAGGCAACTGCAGAGCAAAGTCTTCAATTATTTCAGACTCAGGCAATGTAAACATGAAAACGTAACCAAAATGCTATACCACAACCATCAGTACGACTAATGTAAGTACAATGATTGACAGTTCTCATCGTGAGGCCCTTAACCACAGACATTCCATGACGTACTGAGTCAGACAATAGTTGGCTTCTGAGACATAAATGTACCCCAGTAAGTAACCGCACATTGGGGAATATGAGCGCCAGCAACTGGATGCATGCCGCTGTTCCTTAGGATCAATGACTTAAATGAAACAATTCATGTTGGCTCAGTTTTGGATGACCGAGATGCATCAGTAGTTGATCGGGTTAAATTTAGCAGCAGATTTATGAATCTAATGACATTTCATATTGCAGTAAACATTGGGAGTTGTATAGCTTTGCTCATTTTATTTGCTTCTCCTGTGCACCCTTACATCTTCCTTCATTCTTTTCAATCAGCAAAGTTTAACGCGATCGGGCGCCCCCTGGAGACTGTGCCTCTGTGTTTTTACCCGGGTCTGCAGCTGTTATGAGCCAATATGTGCGCCATGGGCAAAGATACAAGGCAGAATCGGAGACGAGTGCCCCGGCGATTGTTAAAGTTACATGCCGACTACGTGTGTCGAAGAGAATAGAAAATCTGTCTGAAGAATCGGGAGATCATTCCTTGCAACCACTGCTCAGTTTCCTTATTTGAAATTTCGTTGCTGTCCCCGGAAACTGTGCGTACCAATATTTTTTTTACCGCTCCCGTCTGCTGCGGAGTAGTTGTAGTTGAGAGTTAGGGTCTTCCCTTCCTTAGCCTAAAGCTGAAGTTGTTTCTGGGATACCTGATCCTCACCACAAGCTCCTGGAAGGAAGCAGGACACAATTAGTACTCTGAGGGTAAATCAAAGTCGAGGGATCCACATGAGCTTCGTAATTTTAGACTCAGCTGGAAGGAAGATGACATTCTTCTACGTCATCTGCTGCACATCATTCAGATGTTTTGAGTGCACAGAAGTCCCGTTTTAAGTCGCCTTACCATTGTCTTCAAGGCATGAATTTTGACACTAAGAAATCGACTATTGCCGAAGAACAATTCGTAATTTTATCTTCAGCGTTAGGCAGCGTACGAGCAGTCGTGGCAATGCATATGTTTGGTGAAGATTCACTGCCGTAGTTTATGTACCTTGGTGGATTTGAAACTTTGGCCCAGTCAATGATCGATATGCTTATTCGTAATCAGTGTATACTCTCTCACTCACAAATCCGTACCCCCTCTTCCACATTAGAGGTCTGCAATGCGCAATGAAACGTGCAACGGCTCACACAATATATTCAGCAAACCTCAGAAAACACTCCGCAGGCCCGTACCGAATGATGTAAATTTGAGATGTTTATGGTATTTAACCTTTGAGGTCACCGTTGTCGAGAAGTTTTTTTTTTCTCTCTCTCCCCTTCTCTCTCTCCCTCTCTCCCTCTCTCTCCCTCTCTCTCTCTCTCTCTCTTTCTCATCCCTCTGTGTCCCTCTCTCTCTCTCTCTCTCTCTCTCTCTCTCTCTCTCTCTCTCTCTCTCTCTCTCTCTCTCTCTCTCTCTCTTCTGTATCTCTCTTTATTTCAGTCACTTACACCTTAAAAATTCCAACTAGGATCCATACTTGATTTTTTTTTTGTTTGTTTGTCTGTTTCTAGCACGTTTGTCACAGATGGAGATTGTCCACTTGTACTTACACAGAGAAATATAACACCTACAGCGCAATGCAAGCCTTTCTGCCCACAAAGTCGTAGCAAACGTGACCTATTCTACAAATTCTCCACGGTTACCCGTAGTCCTCTATATTTCTAAGCTCCATGTACCAATCCAGCAGCCTCTAAAAAGACCCTATTATTTCCGCCTCAACCACCGCCGCCGGCAGCAACTCTGTCTACATCTCTCGTTTTAAAGTGCAGCAGTTGTTGAATGACATTACACGAGATTCCTGTCCCATCGTTTTTTATTTTACAGGAAAATGTATTTCAATTCCACCGATTGCAATATATTCAGTGAAACAGATTCGGGATATCACGTTTGTGGATTGAATTGTCTTCAATTTTATGTCCTTCACATACATGAGGAGTAAAAATATTTACGTTATGTCTATGTTTAAATGTACAAAGTGCTATCATAGTCTCTTATAAAAAATTATAATAACTAGAAGAGTCAAACTAACATGGAAATACACTCGTCAGCTTGAGTTAATCAGTCTGTTGGACTGCTGGAAGGCGCTGCCCCGTTGCCTATTCGTCCGGCAGTTTATGCTGCGTTGCCACTTTCGGGATGGTAGCAACTGGAATAGATAGATTTTGAGGTGACTACGGTCCCCGATCATCCTTCGGACCACTTACCACAGCGGTCTTTGCAATGCCCGAATCTCGTTTATATTCAGCACCGGGCCAATTCTGCTACACAAGTCCTCACAAGCACTGCGTGCACATAAAATGCCCCCAAAAAGCTCTCGCCCCCTTCCTCCAGACAGAATAGAAACACTGCCCGTCTGAACAGTGTCCGGACACATCAGCATTAACTATTCACGACACTCTGACACCCACACATTGGCCACCAAGAACTCCAGTTTCACTGAACAATTTTCTTCTGGATAATCACAGGCACTGGTACCCCAAATCTCCAGTACCCTTAATATTGTCAAGGGTAAATGTTTCAGAAACCGTTTGTAAAACGAACTGTACAACAACTTGACCTGCGCCACGGTGCCGAATATTGCTTTAGCATAGTTTCCATCTATCCGTAACGGCACCAGAGGGCGTTGTCCCTCTAAGCCTTCAGGAATAGTTTTGTTTTTTCCTTTCGAGATTTGCTTGGTACATTGCTAGGAACGTGCTCCCCCCAGAGACCACAAGCCGCTCCCCCACTGGGCCTCCACTAAGTGTCCCGACTCCTATCCGATCAGCTGAAAAACTGAGGAAGGTGCTGATCCCCTTAACTGATCCCCCGGCACTGCAATCAATTTATCTGCCCCCAACCCCCAGCCAGAGAAGAAACCCTGAAAACTTTCCACCAATCTACTGACACAGGTATGGAAAGCCCGCCAGGTGCTGCATTTTACTTTCAGTCCAACCAAACGCATTTCCCCCTACTTTCAGATAACTGACAGCTGTCACTACTGGGTAATTGGAACTGACAGTTCTGACATCGTCAACTGCCCGCCTATCCTAACTTCCAGCCAATCCCTGTCGTTTCCCTGAGCCAAGCATTGCCTCTCATCTGACAACTGAGAGGATCGTTCCAACCACGCCCCCGCACCGTTAAGGATGGACATTATCCCAAAAAACAGGCGGAGGTTGCCATAGCTGGAACATTTATTCGCAGATATTACCTCCGAATGACACCGTTCCCAATCTTTGCTCTCTCTCCTAACGGTATGGACAGCCCATGACGTCAATAGACACTGGCAGTTCCACCACCATCTCGTAAGCGCTAGTCTACACTTGAAAAAAGACCTCTGGCGTACCAACAGCCACCCCACCGATTACTTTGATTTTCCAGATGACATCCATGGGAATTATGCCATTTGAAAACCATTTTCATCTGCAACATTCTACTTTGCTTTATCTCTCACCCGTGATAGCAAAGGACCCGTTACACTTTCAATACAATATGTTGAAATGCTTTCTATCTTTGTCGTTTCTTTACACTATATTGTATTAAAGAATGGAATCAGCATTTATTCCTCAACGGAGCGGTAGACCGTTGTCAGCATTATAAACACGTGACATATCTTGTAGAAGTGTGATATTCCCGGTATCCTTTTAATATAATTTATCATTAAACTTCTCGTTCTGCTACCGAGGTTGATGAGTGTACGAGTATGAAGAGTATCAGTGTTGATTACGATATTATCTAGCACGTTCTTTTGTTAAAATGGTGTAGCGAAGACTCAATGGTAAGTTCAGAAGTCGAATGTACGACAACACAATGACACACCATATTGACACAATTAGACATCAAATTACTGTGTAAGTTACTTATTTCAAATATCTATGGCTGTATTACAAAACAACAAATAAAGATTTTATGCGACAATTATATACAACTTTACAGCCACGCTGAGTTTTTGAGTTAACTACTAATTTAAAAAATCTGCTGACATTTGCGATCCAGTTGTGGCAGGCAGAAAGCACCGTTGCTAGGATATGACTTGTCTCTGCACACATGGATTCAGAACGCTGTTGTCTCGTTTGGAAGATTTCGATGAAATATGACGATTGGGTCTATTTGCCTGCAACGATTGGGTGTGTAGACTAAATACCCGGAAGTATATCAATGAAACGCATCATTATAACATATAGTTACAGCAATGCAAAGCAATACCATAATATGATGGAGAACGAACCATGGGCACAGTAAGTAAATTCTCAAAAGACCCCCAAGTCGATCGACTCCCGAGTCCCCGATAGCAGGTAACAAAAGGCAGAAAATCCCTGCCATAAACTCCCACGCTTCGTCAACTTGCCGATGTCTTGGAAGCAGCCGACCACAGCCGACACTGAGTCCATCCGTCCGAAAACTTCGAGTTACTAACCAGTCTCTCCGATGTAGCCTCCCGAGCGCCATCCTCTGCCGAGCGCCTTAGATCGCGATCCAGCTGCTAAAACAAGCAAAGCCGAGGATTTCGGGCCATCTGCTCCAGAGATTCCGATTACCACACAGTAGCAGCGGCAGCGAAGCGGGCATTTCAGAAGTTTTCCAGTTGTTCCCCCGTACTCTCACCATCCTCTCCATCACATCAGAATTGTGCACTGTCCCCTACTTGATAGATAACAGACATCACCACCGAAGTGGCCACGTGCGGTTAGCTGTTTAATTTGGAAAAGGAAAGTGGGCTTAAACAGTACATAGGATATAGAGTTGGGATAGAAGGATATAAACGGACCAGACCAGTCATGCTGGACTGAAGTTAATGTCTCTTTGCGGTTGATTGTTTGGACTCTGAGACTCTTGTAATATTATTGCCAAGTTCATTAGTATACAAATGAAACATTCAAACAATCTGAAGCTGAGACGGAAAGAACTAGAAACTCCACTGTGTTGTTTGTCTCTTCAACATAGTCTGCAACGGCTATTTTTCCTCCAGCGATGACACCAACCTCCTGGCTTTGGCCCTTATAAAAAGATTTAAAAAAAAAATCAAATCTATTATTTCGAACAGTATCATGTGAAGTAATTTTAGATACTACCATTTTGCCTTAACGTTTTACTTGCAGCTGAATCTTTTTGAACTCAGGAAGTAGGTTATATCCGGTCTCGTCTAGTCTGTCAAATTTATGTTGATTGGCTGTGTTGAGGAACAAAGAAGTCATACAGGAATGTCCATGAGTTGATTGGGGGATTCGAAGAAGCAAAAAAACTTGATGCAACGCAGATAAGTCAAGTGGCTTCTTAACAAACAAGAACGCACTCTTTAGGGGCACTAATATAACTTACTTGAGAATAAAAAGTTTCAGTACAAATCCACAGCGAACACAGACATGCTTGCCCTATATTTGTTTATTATTGCAGCAGGTCTTCTGATCGGTAAGTTTTTTTTTTCCCAAACATTTTCGACATCGGTAATTTTCTCTGACAGTGCAGAACAAAATAATCAATCAGAATACCATTAATGCAATTTTGAACAGGAGAGGAAAGGATCTGAGGGTACGAAAGTAATATGGATTCAAATCTCCTGCAAGTGGCAATAGGATGATTGATTCGGTATTTCCAGGCGAACAATAGTCGATTGGATTCAGGCCTTGGCGGGAAATCGTTGTCTTTGCTTTCCTCTTGAGATGCAACGGGGACGAGGGCTCACTAATAAGGGCAATTGGATTTTTTTTCTCAGAAAGTTAATTTTATTCAACCTTTTCTGCCACCCTTGCTAATTTATACAGGCGTAATACTTTTACCTCAACTTGTAAACTGCACCCCTCGTCTCCAAACAGTACAAAGGAACCAGGATATGCTTCGTCAGTATGTTAGTGGAACATTGATACTATTTGACTAAAATTTGGAAATTATTTTTGTTCTGCAACAGGATATTGCCGAGGCGATGCCGTTTATCAGTCACCTGCCGTCACTACAGTCACGGAAGGGGAAGTTGCAGTGTTAAATTGTAATTATACAACAACAAGCACGAACCTCGATTTATTCTGGTACCGTCAGTATCCCAGAGGTTCCCTCGAGTTTCTGTTGCACCTTACAAAATATGATAGCCACCGAGAGAATGTTCTACGACAACGCTTCACGGCGCAGCTTAATGATTCAAGTAGAACGGTCCCACTGACAGTATCCGAAACACATCTAGAAGGCACTGCCATGTATTACTGTGCTCTGAGACCCACAGGGGTACAGAAGCAGTCTGAACCAGTACAATAACTGCTTGCGTTCTCTAGTGACAGCTGAGTGTAACCGCCGCTCTCTGCGCGTCGGGAGGTCCTTGGTCGACCCGATATGCACTCAAATAGCAATACATTCCATGATATTATTATCCAGCTGACTGAATCTCCCTCAGTACGTTACTGTTCAATCTGTTCAAAACCCCGTCTATAATCATTCCTACGACAGAAGAAGCAGCAACCTCCCATTGTTATTTTCCTCACAATATTTTGAAGAAGAGCTTATTTCCCTTCCATTGCTGCGGACGCAGTCCCCCCCCCCCCCCACCCCCAGTATCTTACTGACATCTCACGGTTTTCGCAATTTATTATTAATTGCAATTTTTAACATGACAATTAATTTATTTGTTTCTACTTCTGAACATTCTTTCAGAGCTATATCGCCGCGCCCTTCTATGCAGTACAAGGTAACTGCAATCTAATATTGCCGGAATGTTACATCACGATCACCAATAGGGGGCGGGGGTGGAGTGGTGAAATTGTTGCTTGTTGCCACTTACGGGCCAGAGGAGGGTAGCTGGATGAGACTGTGGGATTCTAACTTTTAAGTGTCATTCATTCTTGCAGGACCCTCCTTTGTTTGTTTTTGTGGTTAGTTGCGAATAAAAAAGCATTTCCGGATTTACATTGTTCACGTTTCTCTGAGATTAACCATACCTTTGAAACTTTTGAAATAACAAGTATATGGGCGCACTGGTACAGGACGAGATTGAATTTTAATTTGCAACTCGCTCTTGATAGTACTGCTGAACCAATCGAGGAGGACGTGGTTTACAGAGCGAGCGTTACTTCTGCTATGCTCGGAATTGCACTGCTGACATCTCACTTTTCAGGAAATAACATTGACATCACTCATAACACAATTCAAAATCAGTCTGACTGAGGAGTAAGAGAAGCATCGGAGACAATTTACCGGGGAATGGGTAACATGAACGCAGAAAGTCTCTTCTTAATATATTATAGCTTAATGGGAAGTACTGCCGTAGTGTCATTCGTGTCGGAGTCGAAATATCGTGCTAACCATGCTGTTATATTCTATGGTTCGTGCTACAATTATATAATACATGTAATGTAATGAACTGTTCTCTTCGGATTATCGGATATGTTATAGTATGGACCTTGACTACTGCGATTTCGAAAGGGTGCTCCACTGCTTTAACAAAGATACATTTCTGTGAAATTATCTTCGGCAATATCACCTCGAAATTATTATCGGGTTAGTGAAGCTATTTTGCCTTGTGTATTAGAGCCCGATGCATAAATTAATGAGCCCTGCCCCCCAGTGCACTGCATTTGCAAATTGTTAATTTACCTAAAGTTGTTAAACCCTGCGCTTTATATTTAACAGTGTCCATTAATTTTGACTAGCACGGAATTTTCCAGTTTCTGTGTGTATTTAAAGCGAATTCCAATGAGAGATGGCTCTAAACTCCCTTTGTTTCCAGAATGATTCAACTCCCAATGTTGCTTGGTCTAACCACTGATACTCTGTCGGGATTTCCTTCAAATGAACTCGTGCTTCAGTGTCTAAATGTTATATTGTCGGTTTCCCGCAATGGCGGCAGTCATTTCTTTGCGCACACTGTCGCTGTATAAATGTGTTAAGAATAAATCAATTTTGTTGGTGAAAGGGGACTATTAATTAAAGTCCTTTTCCCTGGTGGAATGTTTACTATGTTGACTGCTGTAATCTTATTTGTGCATAGTGGTTGTTGTTTTATGTCCCCTTCATGCCTCAACCATTGTCATCAGTTTCACAAAGGCAAGCTGTAGCTAAATTCTTGTGCAGCTCAAGTACGCATGACGATATTGTAATATGAAACATATAGGGAGGAATGTTATAGAGGTTAGTTTAGTTTCAGCATGTGATTGAGTTCAGAGAACAATGATTGCACGTGGCTGAACAATTACGTTTGAAAGTACATAATTAATAAACATGATAGAGAAGTCAGCTCTTTTAATTCATTATAGATGGTGTACTTTCAATCGAACATGATCAATGTGAGCAGCGTTGATGTTACAGTAACCGTGTCTGTACCAGGACTAAAATAATTTGATTTAATTTAATTGAAGCCCGTAAAATGTAATCTCAGTCCTTGGAGCTCTGTGCAATGTGGAGATTAGTGCATTCTGAGCGGTGTCTCAGAAAGGCAGCCCCATTGTTAAGGAGCTCCAGCACCCACCGGATGCACGTTTAAGATCGTTACCATCAGGTCGTAGTTACAGAGGCTTCAGGGCACAAATTCACCGATTCAAAACAGCTTCCTCACCTCTGCCATCCGATTCCTAAATGTACATTGAAGCTTTGGACACTGACCTCATTTTTTAAATTTAACGTATTTCTGATTTTGCCTAATAGATTTACTGGTATATTTATTATTATGCTTTATTTTATTACTTTTTCTCCGCTAGATCACATATTCACGTCACATGCTGCTGATAATAAACCTTTTTTTTCTGATTCTGAAATCTTAATCAAAACATGTACTATAAAACATGTTAGAGAGAGTGGAATAAAAAGGAAAGAGGCGGACGATAATGCAAAATGTAGAAAACATAATGTGATTACTATTTCAAGCGAAGAACATTCCGAAAAAAATTGCATAGCATTGCTCAATAATGACTGGTATTATATATCTGCCGAACGGAATAACGGCAGACGTATTCGGAAGAGCAACTGCGCCCAGTTGAAATCTCATCATTTTCAAGTGCGATAGAAACGGTGATAATGAACACTACTTCGAATAAATATAGACTGAGCTATTGTCCGTAGATACACGAGGGAAAAAAAAATCTGTATTATTTCACTCAGATCTGTGAGGTCGTCAAAACTCGTTAGAGTCAGATAATGGCGAAAGACGTAAGTGCTTTCTGAGATTCTTCGTTTTCTGAAGCCCCCAATATTCTCCTTGCTTTTCTATGTGTCTCTATGCCTCATACTACAGAAACTCTTACAAGTCACTTAATCATTGATTACATTGACTATATTCCGATTGGCCCTCCGAATACAATTCCTGAAATGTTATTACACATGATCAAACTACTGAATTGTATATCTTTCTATTTTTACTACATTAGGAAACCATTCTACGCATTCAGGAATGTTGCAAAGGTTAAAAATACACTATTGTGAGGCAAACAAATCTTCCAGTTCTTCAGAGTATAGGTTGAACGGTTATTACACACATTCACTTTACAGAAACCCGTTTACTTCGCCAATAACTCAATTGGCTTTGTTTCTCGATCGATCAATCCCTCGCTGTTTCACTGTTTCACGATACAGCCAGTTAACCAGGCGAAAGCCGATCCGATAAGACCGGACATAAGTTACTTCCTCTGATTTGACGATGACGCTGCATATAAGGGACAGAAAGAAAGATAGCAGGAAGAGAATTGACCTAAGGGAATACTGTAGGAAAAGATTGAGCTCATATTTATTTCACTGAATATCAATATATAATAAGCGGATACACCCGCACGGACTGGGAGTAGGAAAATATCTTACAGAGAACATCCCAGATGTCGAATTTAATGACCTTTGGCTTTCGAGTTTATCAAACATATTCAATCACAAGATTGTCCAAAAGTCATCAGTATCATGTAGGTAAAGATTATAATATCGAAAACAGGAAATGCTGCCTACCACGAGCAGCCTCACCACTGTTATATTGTCCTGCTCAATTTAACCGTTACACATTATAAAAAAAATCTTTGTTTTACTATTTGTGCACTTGAAACACTTGTATTCATTTATATAACCCTTCTCTGCAAGCGTGTCAGAGATATCAACCGCATTCTGAAACAACAATAAAACAGGGTTATACTTCACTTTTGCTTGAGTTATCCTTCCAGTCAGCTTAAACCTACCCCCAAATCTGTGTAAGTCAAGAAGTGCAAACAGGGGATAACGTACGCTATTTATTTCACTGATACTTTGATATACGTTTTCTCCTTTACTCTGCAGTTCCTGCGATTTTGAAATAGAAAGAGTCTTCACATCGATTCTGTCCTGGCAGCTAACTTCTCCTCATCTAGACAATATCACGGGCAATCCAATTATTCGTTGAAAAAAAAAACAAATGACGAAGGAGACACCGTTGGCTACGTCATCTGATACACGTCATTCGGAGGTGAATTTGGCTTTCAATGTACCAAAAAATATCAGAAAATGTCAATTCCAAAAATTGTCAGCCTCTGCTTTAGTGATTAATATGGACCGATGCTGCGTGACAGGTTCTCTGTCCTCTCTTGTTTACATCGAGAAATATAATTTTAAAGCTAAATGTTAGCACTGGGAATTTGTCATGTGGGGTTTGAACTCTATGACATTTCAGATTATAAGGAAATTTGTATTAGTTTCGCGCATTGTCAACATATTTTTAACTCGTTACCCCTGTGTACGACAACATCTTTTCTTATCCCGGATCAGCTCCGTTCAACGCGTCAGTGTGCGCTCTGGAAACAACAGGTTTGATCCTCTGCGTTTCTGCCCTGTTATGTAGCTGTACTGAGCCCATGTCGGCGTCCTGGCACAAAGATACATAGCGAAATCTGGAATGAGAGACCCGGTGATGTTGAAAGTAAAATGCCGACAATTTCTGCTGGATCGACAGGAAAACCGGTCTGGCAAATCGGGAGATCGTTATTCGACTGTAGTGCTGAGCCTAGGAGGGAATGCGGAGCTTAGGAGGGGTAATGCCTCCTGGGGACGACTCCTTCGCTTCCATCTTCGGAAACCGTTTTTTTTTTCAACGTTTAATATCCTTATTTTTGCCATTCAGGGCTCTTTTGAAAAACCCTGACCCGGAATTTCACACAGGCTTCTTTTTTTTTTTTGCGAGAATGGGACCGGTACGCAGGGTTGAATGACTGGCCGTTATTCAGCCTTCCACGGGTTTTGCCTAAGAGCCTAGATTGTCTTTGGAAGCCTAAGATCTCGGAGCTCTGGAGAAGCCGGGGATAGATGGTCGGTGTCACGTCAGGAGAGACGTGTGCTGTCGGGGACGCCAGAAAATATCTCGCTGTGAGCACGAAGACCCGAGGTCTTTGAAATCTTCGGACGCAGAGCTCGAAAAAAAACGACAAAAAGGACTTTTAACACCGTAAACCAGCGCGATGTTGTGATGTCCACCTCTCGCCATGAGAATGCAGGGCATCTCACTCGCCAGAGAGAGAGAGAACTTGTAGTTTTTCGAATGTCGGATGAAATGCGAGACCTCTGGATAACTTTCGACTGTGTCCTTTCTATCGCTTAGGTGACGCTTGTGCTCGCGTGCACTGTTTGTTTGTCCAGTTGTGGAAGGAGCGAATGTTGTTCACTGCCGCTTCCGCGCAGGAGGGTGGAGCTGGGGGTGGGGGTTCACAGGTTTAACAGTCGTTCATTATTTATGGCACTGCTCTGTTTCCGTGGGTGTTTGCGAAGCAAAAGCATTTCAGAATATAGATTGTAGACATTTCTGTGATATTAAAATGGACCTCTAAAACTTTGTACCGTTGTTTTCTTTTTTGAAATTTCAGCGGTGTCCCGCGTAACTGCGTGTACCAAAGAGCAGTACCACTGTCTTAAGCTGCGGAACAGGTTCAGGTGATGGTTACCGTTGGCCCTTCCTGTGTCGGCAGTTCAGGCGGTTTCTGGGATACTATTTTCTCGCCACAAGCTCCTGCAAGAAAGCACGACCCAGTAGAATTCAAAGCCAAATCTGCACACCAGATTTTTTTAAGTGCAGACCCAGCTGGAAGCACGAGAATTACGAACATTGCAAGATGTGCGATCTTGTCTTGAAGCGCGATAACTTAACTTGTTCATGTCTATCTATGAGAGCACACAGATGAAATATAATTGTTTTATTTTGCAGATAAATAGCGTTCTCCTAGTTCAGGATGGCCTGTCACAAAAATAAGACAGGTTTGGCACAAATCATCTTCTCCCATGACATTTGATGCAAGTCTTTCGGAGCTGCATTACAATTTTAAACGTACCACAAAATATCGGAACAAGTCAGCAAGTAGCTGGAGCGTCAGTACAGCTCATTGAAATGTCCACTTTAACTGTGGTGATTAACATGGGCAGTTGCTGCATGACGGATTTTCCCTCTCTCTAATTTGACGAAAAGTACATATAATACAAGAGTAAAAATGTATTACTCTGGCCTTGTTATGTGGGAATCGTTTACTTGTCGGTCGAAAACTGCTAGGAAAATAATCTTCAGAGTTAGCGGAGCGCACGCGCTCTCTGACCGATGTATCAAGTTCGCTAAGGGGTGAATGTTGTCGTTTGAATAATCTGGGTGTTTCACAACTACGTGTTCGGCAGCACAGTTGATACGGCAATTTTACTTGTGGGTATGTAAGTTTCTGCTACTTATGATTTAATCTCGATGATATTTAACTCTATAAATGCCGTCGTTGTCCTCGTAGAGACTTGGACAGAGCACAACAACGCGTCGCTACGTGTTTCTATTCGGCATTCCCTGAGAAAATCGACGATCAAGTCAACTGATCAGAAGACTAGCGGTATTCGTTTAATGTTGAGATGTTCCTTTCAGCCGCAGTGTAGACTTCGTTTTCCATTTTAGAGTTTTCGTTAACGATTTTGTTTGGCCTTGCGTATATTGCTTTATTTTCCATTTTACGCTGATCGCATTGAAGTCTGTGAACTATCGACCTGCTTCAATGTCTCTCACTCCGCACTTGGGCCATATCCGAACCTGCTAACAGGGTGACCTCAACGTTTTGTCGAATCTTTCGCTGCTTCAGAATACATGATCGACGTGCGCATTCGCAGTCAGTGTCTTCTGGTTCACTCTATTCCTGGGCCCCTTCTTTCATGATGGATACCTGCAATGATAATTAAAACAGACAACAACTAAGTGTTAAACACATTACATTCAGAAAAAAAACACAAAACATTCAACTATTTTAGTCGGCATGTAATGTTTGACGGAAGAGTGTAAATTGAAGATGTAAATATTCATTAATATCTGCGAAACGTGGTGCAATGATATTATCTGAACCTCTCTCTCTCTCTCTCTCTCTCCCCGCCTCACTCTCCTCTCTCATACTCTCACTCGTCCATTTAACGCAAAACTTTTCTTTTTTTTTCCATCGTTAAGTATAGTTGTCGCATTGCAACGAAAGTAAGTAGAATTAAAAAAAAAACATAATTCCATGGACTGCAGTGGAGTCAAATTCGGGTAAAATTAATGGAAAGATGCGATTACACATTACAACGAGAGAGGTGTGATTAGTGGTGAAGCCAATTGCAGAGCAATGTCTTCAATTATTTCAGACTCAGACGATGTAAACATGAAAACATAACCAACATGCTAGACCACAACCATTAGTACGATTAATGTAAGTCCAATGATTGACAGTTCTCATCGTGAGGCACTTAACCACAGACATTCCATGACGTACTGAGTCAAACAATAGTTGGCTTCTGAGACATAAATGTACCCCAGTAAGTAACCGTACATTGGGGAAGATGAGCGCCAGCAACTGGATGCATGCCGCTGTTCCCTCAGGTCAATGACTTAAATGAAACAATTCATGTTGGCTCAGTTTTGAATGGCCGAGATGGATCAGTAGTTGATGGGGTTAAATTTAGCAGCAGATTTATGAATCCAATGACATTTCACATTTCAGTGAACATTGGGAGTTGTATAGCTTTGCTCATTTTATTTGCTTCTCCTGTGCACCCTTAAATCTTCCTTCATTCATTCCGATCAGCTAAGTTTAACGCGATCGGGCGCCCCCTGGAGAATGTGCCTCTGTGTTTTTATCCAGGTCTGCAGCTGTTATGAACCAATATGTTCGCCATGGGCAAGGATACATGGCAGAATCGGAGACGAGCGCCCCGGCGATTGTTAAAGTTACATGCCGACTACGTGTGTCGAAGAGAATAGAAAATCTGTCTGAAAAATCGGGAGATCATTCCTTGCAACCGCTGCTCAGTTTCCTTATTTGAAATTTCGGCGCTGTCCTAGGAAACCGTGCGTACCAATATGCAGTACTGCTCCCGTCGGCTGCGGAATAGTTGTAGTTGAGAGTTAGGGTCTGCCCTTCCTGAGCCAAAAGTTGAAGCTGTTTCTGGGATACTGGATCCTCACCGCAAGCTCCTAGAAGGAAGCAGGACACAATTAGTAGTCTGAGGGTAAATCAAAGCCGAGGGGCGCACATCAGCTTCGTAACTTTAGACTCACCTGGAAGGAAGATGACATTCTCCTACGTCATCTGCTGCACATCATTCAGATGTTTTGAGTGCACAGAAGTCCCGTTTTAAGTCGCCTTACCATTGTCTTCAAGGCATGAATTTTGACGCTAAGAAAGCGACCATTGCCGAAGAAAAATTCGTAATTTTATCCTCAGCGTTAGGGCAGCGTACGAGCAGTCCAGGCGATGCACCTGTTTCGTGAAGATTCACTGTCGTAGTTTATGTACCTTGCGGGATTTGAAAGTTTGGTCCAATCAGTGATCGATATGCTTATTCGTAATCAGTGTATACTCTCTCACTCAAAAATCCGTACCCCTGCTTCCACATTAGAGGTCTGTAATGAGCAATGTAACGTGCAACGGCTGACACAATGTATTAAACAAACGACAGAAAACAATCCGCAGGCCCGTACTGAATGTCTGATGCCAGATGTAAATTTGAGATGTTTATTGTATTTAACATTTGATTTAACCGTTTAACTGTTGTCGAGACGTTTTTTTTTCTCTCTCTCTCCTTCTCTCTCCTTCTCTCTCTCTCTCTCTCTCTCTCTCTCGCTCTCTCTCTCATCCCTGTCTCTCCTTCTCTTTCTCTCTATCGCTCTCCTGTATCTCTCTTTATTTCAGTCACTTACACCTTAAAAATTCCAACTACGATCCATACTTGATTTTTTTTTTGTTTTTGTTTCTCTGTCTCCAGCACGTTTGTCACAGATGGAGATTGTCCACTTGTATTTACATAGAGAAATATAAAACCTACAGTACAATGCAAGCCTTTCGGCTGACAAAGCAGTAGCAAACGTGACCTACTCTACAAATTCTCCAGGGTTACCCATGAAACTCTATATTTCTAAGCTCCAATCCAATCCAGCAGCCTCTAAAAAGACCCTATTATTTCCGCCTCAAACACCGCCGTCGGCAGCAACTCTGTCTACATCTCTCGTTTTAAAGTGCAGAAGTTGTTGAATGACATTATACAAGATTCCTGTCCCATCGTTTTCAATTCCACCGATTGCAATATGTTCAGGAAAACAGATTCGGGATATCACATTTTTGGATTGAATCGTGTTCAGTTTTAAGTCCTTCACATACATGAAGAGTAAAAATCTTTACGTTATGGCTCTGTTTAAATGTACAAAGTGCAATCATAGTCATTAATAATAAATAGAAGAGTCAAAGTAACATGGAAATACTCTCGTCAGCGTGAGTTAATCGGTCTGTTGGACTGCTGGAAGGAGCTGTCCCGGAACCTATTCGTCCGGGAATTTATGCTGCGTTACCACTTTCCGGATGGTAGCAGCTGGAATAGATAGTTTTTGAGGTGACTACGGTCCCCGATCATCCTTCGGACCCCTTATCACAGCAGTCTTTGCAATGCCAGAATCTCGTTTAAATTCAGCACCGGGCCAATTCTGCTACACACGTTCTCACAAGCACTGGGTGCACAGACAATGCCCCCAAACAGCTCTCACCAGCTTCCTCCAGGCAGAATAGAAACACAGCCCGTCTGAACAGTGTCCGGACACATCAGTATTAACGATTCACGACACTCTGACACCCATACATTGGCCTCAAAGAACTCCAGTTTAACTGCACAATTATCTTTTGGATAATCACCGGCACTGGTACCCCAAATCTCTAGTGCCCTTAATATTGTCAAGGGTAAATGCTGCAGAAAGCGATTGTAAAACGAACTGTACAACAACTTGACCTGCTCCACGGTGCCGAATATACGTGTAGCATAGCTTCCATCTATCCGTATCGACACCCGAGGGCGTTGTCCCTCTAAGCCTTCAGGAATAGTTTTTTTTTTCCTTTCGAGATTTCCTTGGTTTATTGCTAGGAACGTGCTCCCCCAGAGACACAAGCCGATCCCCCACCTAGCCTCCACGAAGTTTCCCGACTCCTCTTTGATCAGCTGAGGAACTGAGGAAGGAGCTGATCCCCTTAACTGATCCCCCGGCACTGCAATCAATTTATCTGCCCCCACCCCCCAGCCAGAGAAGACACCCTGAAAACTTTCCACCAATCTACTAACACAGGTATGGAAAGCCCGCCAGGTGCTGCATTTTACTTTCAGTCGAACCAAACGCATTTCCGCCCACTTTCAGATAACTGACGGCTTTCACTACGGGGTAATTGGAACTGACAGTTCTGATATCGTCAACCGCCCGCGTATCCTAACTTCTAACCAATCCCTGCCGTTTCCCTCAGCCAAGCATTGCCTCTCATCTGACAACTGAGAGGTTCGTCCGCCCACGCACCCGCAGCTTTAAGGGTGGACATTATCCCAAAAAACAGGCGGAGGTTACCATGGCTGGAACATTTATTCGCAGACATTACCTCCGAAAGAGACCGTTCCCATTCTTTGCTCTCTCTCCTAACGGTATGGACAGCCCATGGCCCCGCCACACCTGGGGCATCAATAGACACTGGCAGTTCCACCACCATCTCGAGTGCGCTAGTCTGAACTCGAAAAAAGACCTCAGGGGTACCAACAGCCACCCCACCGAAACCGCATGCAGTAATAACCAACAATCCCACAGAGGTACACGATCTTTCCGCCCCCTCAGCGTGCATAATTTAAACAGGGCGATCATACATCATCGAACTAAAACCAGTCCCGGAAAAGCCCCCACAATTTAGCCTACTGATCAGCCTCATGCTCGTTCAGCTCGCTTTCGTCTAGAGGGAGCAGCCTTCTTTCTGTGTAATCAAGGTTGTGTGAATACCGTGTGATATACCCCACACAGACAATTAACAGACTGCACACAATGTACGATATACAGATTGCAATTTATCGATCTTCCTGGAACTATGTAATTGACAGTGATACAATATTAAAGGAAAGTGAAAGGCGCAGAAATGAACTGAATCAACCACTTCGTGCACAATCGTTGGAGCTCAATTAACGGGGTCCTCTTTCCAACATTAGATCCCCTCCAACCTCCTTGACCAGCCGGCTGGGACCAACCACGGTGGTAGACCAGAGCGCGTCTAGCATGTCTCTCCTCTTCGGTTCTCCTCCAGACAATCTCTGGGCCTCGCACTCCCTCTTCGTTCCGATCCTCGCCCAGCTTACAGCATTTCTCTTATCGCGTCTCCTCTCTCTGTCCCCATCGCACCTTCTGCCCAAAGCACGTGAAAAAAATAGTTTACAGACACACAAGAAAGAATAGCATCTATCCCAATCCGTTAGCAAATGAATATAATTCCCGTTATCAGTAATTATAACCCAAACAAGCTGCTACCGTTAAATCATCAGTTAACATTACAGCAGTTCCTTCTGATTTAATGTTTAACCATTTTATTAAAACATAAAAAGAAGCCATTTTATTTTCCTGAGCACTAACATAAAAGACGAATCTCCTTACATAT
Organism: Mobula hypostoma; assembly: GCF_963921235.1. NCBI lineage: Eukaryota > Metazoa > Chordata > Chondrichthyes > Myliobatiformes > Myliobatidae > Mobula > Mobula hypostoma. The sequence continues at coordinate 23,466,599 of NC_086106.1, forward strand.
GCAAACATCATCAAAACTTGCATTTTTTAATATGGTGATAGAGTTTCTCATGGACATCACTATCAACATTTTGTGGGTCTGCCTATACATCGAATATTATTCCTTTATCCTAATGCTTTAACTTTCTCACCCAGCTGTCTTGAATAAGTCTCGGTGTATCTTGTATCATGAATAGCCCTGCACTTATGTTATTTCTTATGTATTTGGCTGCTCATCCACTTACGATCTTGCCTTTGTTTCCCAAGTGAAGCATACCGTTGAATACTATCCTCATCACATCTCAGAATCCAGCCTTGTTCAGTTATTGCTATTACGTCATCCTTCTACACACTTCCATTAAATCCAGCTCATTAATTTTATTCTTTGTACTTTTTTCATTTAAACAAGGCTTTTTTCGTTTATGATCGATGTTTTTCCAGCCTTTTATAACCGATTCTATAATCGTTTTCCATACCTTACGCCGGTGCGAAACATAAAGGAGATAATTTATGTTCTATGCCCTCAGCGAAATTACGAACGACTGCGCAGGATCATATACCGCTAAACGCACTTACTTCTGATTTTAAAGTACAGCATTTCAACGATCAGATATATTCTAATAATCAGCAACGTCTGCAGGAGACTGCTGACACAGAAAATATAAAGCCAGCCAACTGAGCTACAGCTGCAAAGTGGAGAAAAAACACTATTATTTTTCATCATCGCAAAAACATGTCTACTGCTCTGGTCAACGGATGACTTACTTTATTTCTTAAGGTCTCTGATCGCATTTATTAGTTACATCGATACTTATGACTAAAATGACCGAAATATTATCGGCAAAGTAAATGGATGCAAGAGGTAACTTACATCACATTTTCTGTCTTTTACGTCAAAAAATGTGGATGTTAATGCAGGCGTACGATAAATTCAACACCATTTCTCATAAGGGGGCGATGGAAGCGGACTCACATGCAAGATACAGACACTGAAGTACTAGGAACTGGACTATGTTGATAAAGAATGCTAGGGAAGCCAAGGAGCGAGGATACGAGGATAACACGAAGGTAGACGAAAAGTGAAAACCTGGACTTGGACTTGGGACTTGAACTTGTCAGGGAACTCAGATCGTGACTGGGAACTCGGGTCTTGGCATAGACTCGGATCCAGGGTCTAGACTTGGCTTTAGACTGGAACTAGGACCTGGCATGGACTGAAATCTGACTTGGCTTGGACTGGACTCGGAGTTGGCCTGGACCTGACTCGGACTTGGGTCACATTGAATCGGACTTGGCTCGGATATGGCTCGGACTTGACTTGATCTTGACTCGGACTTGGCTTGGACTTGACTCGAACTAGACTCGGATTTCGAACTTGGCTGCAGACTTGGATTTGAAACTTGGCTCTCGACTTGGACTTGGAACCTGACTCTTGACTTGGACTAGGTTCTGACTTGACTTAGACACAGGACACAGAATACTGAGCCGGGGTACCTCCATAGGCACAGCAAATGCAGCCGGGATTCTTATTAGACACAGGACACAGAACACTGAGCCTGGGCTCCACCTTGGACACAGGACATGAAGCCGGGATTCTTCTTAGACACAGGAAACAGCAAGCTGAGCCGGAACTCCTCCTTGGACACAGGACATACTGCCGGGACTCTTCTTAGACACAGGCAGGAAACAATGAGAACGTTCTATGCACATGGTAGCGTCAAACGACCGTACCTACCCAGCGGAAGAGAGAATACAGAAAGTCAAAACTACACAACGAGAGGCTGTTCTTTATACCTGACCGGAAAATACTTCAAGTAGCGGCATGCCCTCGACGCGGCCCAGGTACTATAGACAGTGGCTCTAGTCTCACTCCGGCGGGTTAACTTGATGCGGATTCTGACAAGATTAGAGACGGGGTTAGTGACGAGGTACTGACACAGTCACTGACGAAGTTACTGACTCTGTTACTTCCAAGGTTACTGATGATATTACTGACGAGGCTACTGACGAGGACGGTCCAGCAAGGTACACTGGACCCTAGAGCTATTTCTGTTGCCACCCCGAAACGAGAATCAGGTGCCATAAGTAAGTCAGCCAACGGAACAAGGGATAAACTGAATAACCAGAGTACAGAATCCACGGACCGGACCGTGAACCGGAATGCGGACTTCACGTGCCAGGCCGTGATAGTACCCCCTCCTCTATGGGAACCTCCTCACAATCCAACAGGCTTGTCTGGGTTATAGTTGACCCGGGAGGGTGCGGGGAGGTGGGTTTCAACAAGAGGGGATCCTAGATGGCGAGAGTTTAACGACACTGTCCGTGTCGCTGGACCCATGTCTGACTGCGCCGATATGTTCCAAGGGGGCGATGGAAGTGCCTTTGCTACAACCACGGAAACGTGGCTTTGTCGATTCATCCCAATGATCTCAATTTCACAGCTTACCATTGACATTGGATGAGTTGTTTGATTGGAAATAGCTCTATCCAGAACAGTTCAAATTTCAAAGCAGAAAGAACACATTTCTACCCATATAGGCAACCAAATTTCATTTTCTTGCGGGAAATCAAAGTAAGTATAGGAAATAAAAAAAAAATAGAAACAAAGACAGACAGCAACCAAAAGGCCGGGCAACAAGCAATTTGCAAAATAAAAAGAAAAGTTACAAATTGGCAGGGGTACTCTTACTGACTGACGTGCATGTACTTTCCTGTGGTAATGCAGCCTTGGCACATTGATGTTATCTATTCCCAAATCCCTTCTTTCCTCTAATATCTTTACAGTTAGTGTTACTGACAGTGCGGTAGGTAGACCTTGGCTCTGCCATATTTTGGCAAAACTTATCGTAAATCGCAAATGGAGTTCAGTCCAGTGAGGTGAATAACATTGAAGGACGTTGTGTTACATAACATCATCCGCATGAATACGGTCGACTGCAAGACATGCGTCGTCATATTAGACGTACATGAAAAAACAAACAAACAAACAAACAAACAAACAAACAGAAGATATATTGGGCTAATGACAAATGCGAAGATATTCCGATGGCAGTTGACAGTATCTCCTCTACCTTCTGAGTGGAAAGTACAAGAAGGGAACTGTATGTGAAATTGGTTGCAGATGGCGTGCTGACTGTATTCCAGAAATCCACAGATGTAGAAACATACAAGAGAGTCCGAAGGTTATCCACCAAGTGCCGGGAGATAAGCTTGATAGGATTTATTCCAACTAGTCTGTGAGGACGAAAGAGCTCGAAAAACAAGATTAGGTGCAAAACCAGATGGATCTATAATTTCTGATTCATATAATCTTGATTTATAATGCAATATTTTTTTTGTCTTTACAGGTGTGTCCATAATTTCATCAGCAATTGCTGACTGAAAGGAAGATTACCACTCTTCTGTCATTATCAGTTTCTGAAACACAAAGATAACAGACGCAAAAAATTAAAACGCACAGCTCGTGTTGCAGACAACTCTCTGGTATATTTACATATCTGAACAAATTTATTCCACAGAGTATTATCAATTATCATATTAATATTATTTAGAATAAAAAATAATATTAATTATTTGACAAATTTAACAAGTTAAATCGGAAAAAAAGGTATATATTTTTTTATAATATTGTATAGCAACAGCTGTGCAAACCATTTTATCGAACCGGGTGTTTACCTGCGTCTATCCGTTCTTTATAATGAAATTCTTGTCACTATAATTTAAGAAATAATATTGTCAAAATTTCCGAATTGGCATAGAGCATTTTTTTTTACATCAAACAAACACCATGCCCAACTCAAACAGCAGTAGAAGACGTTAGGCAGTTATAACAACTGACAGGCACAATGAAAAAAGTTAAATACTTAGACGAGACGGCCTCGAGGTTCAGCAGTTTAATAATAATTGACGTTCATTATGTGTTGATTGCAAACGTTAGTATGTGTTGTATTCTGATACCGTAACAATGCAAATAAGTTGAACCTCTAATATCTTTAAGAATAAACGTAGTAGTACGATTTCTATTTAGAATATTGATGGATTCTATTCGGTACAGTGTGTTTCTCAATTGTATTAACACTTATTTCGAAATTGTATTACAAAATGATATAAAATATCAGCTCCACTGCAAAAAGTTACGTGTCCGGGCAATTAGGTATTGAGAGGCCGCTCACTCACGTAGTTTACAGGGATCAGTGCTTTACAAACAACAGTGGCGGGCAGCACCAAATAATATATTGATAGATTCTGCAGAGGCATATCCTGGAGTGTCTTTTAATCCTAGTAAACAGTGGAGTTTATGGTCCAGCTCTCAAGATGTTGGAAAGATAACAAACACAGGGTTGAACCTGGTACCACTAAAGGAAATACACTTCACCTTCTTGTCGAATTATTCAATGATTAGTATCACGATAATGCTCAGAGCGCAAACAGAGCGCTGCTCAGTTGCAGACCCGAGCCAATAAAATCAGGATCATGCGAAATGCAGATTGCTGAAAAGAGACTTGGAAATCTATAATCATTTATCATCTGAATAACTCGATCCTGTATGTTCAATGACTGGAATGTTATGGTCCCTTCTGGCAATCCCCCATTGACCATTTACTTCAGAAATTGAGCGTAATGACCTCATTCAAATTCCAATCATTCCCACGTTCCACTAACTGCACACACCTGCTTCCCATCAGGAACTGCAGGATAAAGACCCTGTGACCACAACAAGGAGTTGCCAGTTCATTCGTCGACTCTTGCATGAGTAGCCTCGTTCCATGGTTCTTAGGACTATCAGTTCTAAGGCTAGCATCGTTCTGGAATTCTTCACTAAAACGAAGACTTCGGCTAAATACTCTCCAGACACCAATTCCACGCTCGCTACGAGCATGACGCCCTCCGACCCGGCCTCTGCGACTGTGTTCAGCACTTGGGTTCGTAGCACCCCGACGTACTTGCAACAGAACGAAATAACCCTGTCCCTGCCTTCGCACCGCCCGTATGATTGTGCCATCTACCTCCTCCCCGGGGCCCGGCTACCCAGCAGTCGCCTTTTTCAACCTATTTCGACCGGAGAGAGAGGCAATGGAGAAATGCATTAGTGAGTCCCTCGCGGCGGACATTATCGGGACTTTATCCTCCCCGGTAGGCGCCGGTTTCTTTTTTTGTGGAAAAGAAGGACGGAATCTTCGCCCTTGTATCGAGTACCGAGGCTTAAATAATAGAACAGTTAAGAACAAGTACCGTCTGCCACTCATTAGTTCGGCATTTGAACCACTGCATGGAGCTACCATCTTCTCAAAGCTGAACCTTCGCAACGCCTACCATTTAGTCAGGATGAAGGAGGGGGACGAATGGAGAACGGCGTTCAATACACCTCTGGGCCACTTTGAATAATTGATTATGCCATTTGGCCTCACCAATGCTCCCACCGTTTTCCAAACCCTGATCATTGACAGACTGAGGGATTTTATCAATCGGTTCATATTTGTTTACCTTGACGATATGCTGGTATTTTCTAGCAGCCCCCAAGAGCACGTACACCATGTCCGTCAAGTCCTCCAGCCAATAAGGGAAAAACAATTATTTGCAAAGGCGGAGTAATGCGAGTTTCACGTTCCTTTGGTCAGCTTCCTAGGCTGTATCATTGAAAACGGGCAGGTAAAGGCAGACCCCGACAAGATCCCTGCAGTGGAGGACTAGACACACGACACGCAAACAACTTCAACGATTCCTGGAGTTTGCAAATTTCTATCGTAGATTTCTCAGAGACTACAGTCAAGAGGCGCCCCTTCTCTCTACCACCCCCCCCCCCCCCACACACTTTACCCGGCTTACCTCGCCTACCATACCGTCTTGATGGGACACCGAAGCGGACTCGGCATACACCGACCTGTAGAGGGATTTCACCACCGCTCCAATTCTGGTCCATCCGGGCCCATCACGTCAATTTATCGTTGAGGTGGACGCCTCCGACTCCGGGATATGAGCAGTTCTGTCCCGACGATCAAGTTCGGACAAAAAAACGTCACCCCTGCGCCTTCCACTCTCGCCGACTGTCCCCCGCCGAGCAGAATTACGACGTGGGGAATCGGGAACTGCTGGCGGTTGAACTAGTGCTGGAAGAATGGAGGCACTGGTTGGAGGGGGCAGTACACCCGTTTGTTGTACGGACTGATCATAAGAATCTGGGGTATATTCAGACCGCCAAGCGATTGAACTCTCGCCAGGCCCGCTGGGTATTATTGTTTTGTCGGTTCAAGTTTACCCTCACGTACCGTCCAGGATCCAATAACGGGAAGCAGGACGCACTATCCCGCCAGCATGATTCTAAGGATGACACCTCCGGTCCCGAGACTATCTTCCCAACATCCTGCGTGGTTGCCAATCTCACTTGGGAGATCGAGGCTAAAGTAAACGAAGCCCAGCGGGACGACCACGACCCTATCAATTGACCTGGCGATATCCTATAGGTGCCCGACTCCGTCAGGTCCCAGGTTCTCCAATGGGGGCACAAATCCCGGTTCGCCTGCCACCCCGGGAGTACTCGGACTCTGGCTGTCCTGAGGAAGCACTTTTGGTGGCCGTCCATGGAGAGGGACACCCGTTCTTATGTCTCGGCTTGATCCATCTGTGCCTGGGGAAAAGGTTTCTATCGACCATTGCGGAACTGGTCGTCCCTGGTCACACAGCGCCTGAGTCTTCATCGGTGGTCTATCCACTTCACGTTGAAACACCACTAGTCTCAATGTGGTAGACCGATTCTAAAGGCGGTGAACTTTGTAGCCGTCCCCAAACTACCTTCCTCTCAAGAAACTGCAGATCTTCTCATCCACCACGTCTTCCGCCTCCACGGAATCCCCGCGGACGTCGTCTACGACCGAGGTCCCCAGTTCGTCCCGTAGGTATGGAAGGCCTTCTACCAAGCCTTGGGCGGATTGGTCAGCCTGTCATCCGGCCTCAACACCTAGACGAACGGGCAGACGGAACGGGTCAACCTAAACCTGGAGGCGAAGCTATGTCGTTTAACGGCAAAAAACCCGTCGACCTGGAGCGACCACTTCCCGTGGGTTGAGAACGCCAACAACTGTCCGGTTATTTTTGCCATTGGAAGGTCTCCATTCTAGTGCTGCCTTGGGTACCAACGCTCGCTGTTCCCCACGCAAGAAGAGGAGGTTGCAGTACCGTCGGTTCAGGACCATATTGATCTGTGCCCTAGGTTTTGGGAGGAGACACGCACGGCGCTACTCAGATCAACAAATCGAAATAAGAAGACCGACACTGCACTCTGGCGCCGGAGTAGCAATCTGGACAGATGGTGTGGCTTGCCTCCAAGGGCATACCGCTCTAGAACAAACATAAGAAGCACACCCCTCGCTTCCTGGTGCCATTCAAGCCTGAAAGGGTTATAAATCCCACAGCGGTCCGCCTTAAGCTGCCAAGATCCATGCACATTCACCCAACATTTCACGTGTCTCAGTTAAAGCCAGTTTCTGTCAGCCCCTTGTGTCCCCCAGCTGAGATTCCCCCACCTACCCGTATCATCGACAACCATCCGGCAAACACCGAACAACGACTAATAGATGTGCGCCGTCGGGGCAGGGGACTCCAATACCTGTTGGACTGGGAAGGTTACGGTCCGGATGAGCGGTCCTGGGGTTCCCGCTCCTTTATCCAAGACCCTTCCCTCATCCAGGACTTTCATCCGGACTATCCAGACAGGCCTGGATGATAGTCTGGAGGCTCCCGTTGAGGGGAGAGTACTGTCATGGTCCCTTTTGGCACTCCCCCACCACGCCAGTTACCTCAAAATTAGGCTTCAATCACCTCATTTAAATTCCAATCATTCCTACGTTCCACTAACTGCACACACCTGCTTCCCATCCGAAACTGCAGGATAAAGACACTGTGACCACCACAAGGAGTTTCCAGTTCGTTGGTCGACTCTTGTGTGGGTAGCCTCATTCCATGTTTCTTAAGACTATCAGTTCTAAGGCTAGCACCGTTCCTGAATTTTCTACTAAAACCAAGACTTCGGCTAAAGACTCTCTGGACATCAATTCCACGCTCGCTACGACATAACACCTCCGGATTCGGCCTCCGCGTCTGTGTCCAGCACTAGGGTTCGTATCACCGCCAAGTCACGCAACATGGAGATTCTGAAAAATATTTTCCGAATAATAAGCGCACACACTTTGACAGAAAGTTTCAAGTGCACAAGGTATCAGAGAATATATCGCCAATTCCATCCATGCCTTGCGGGAAAAAAAAACTTTCATAAACAGTTGGATACATTACTGCATCGGATTGAAGATACCTTTTTCAGACATTCCAACGGAGGGCACTAAGAGGGCACGAGCAGTTCTTCTTTTCCGGACTAATCGTGGGTAATATTTACCGAATGTTTTCAGTGAACTCAGTTTCGTTTTTTTTTCAAGGTATTCTTGGATTATGGTTTGTATCTTTCACGATTATGGCACGTGCTGAATGTTATGTCAGCGAAAATAACTTAGATGCTAATCTGTAAGTAAAACTAATTCCAAATCTCTCGTCGGCTGCAACAGCACCACCTAATATCGCCGCCACAGGACGCTCCTCCCCCGAGAGAAAACATCAGGCTGCGCCGCGATGAGAACTACTGGCTTTCGAAAACAACACAGTTGTTTCTTTTTCTTTTTTTTTTTCCGTTTACCATTTCAAAGAAGACATTGAACCTGCTGAGAGTCTCCAGTATTTTCAAATTACTTCGTTTAATTCTGATATCCGCCTTCCGTTTGTTATGACTTTCAAGCAACTTCTTCCGATATCTATGTACAGATTAGAGCATTCTATGAAGGTAAAATAAGTAAACGTGTCTTTCGAAGAAATGAACAAAAAACTGGGAAATCACTAAGGAAGAAGGCACTGTCAGAGTTTTGTTACAAACTGCAGAAAGATTAGAACTGAAAAAAAAATGTATGTGTGATCTGACAGGTTACAAGCAATAAAATGAATAACCAAAAGTTTATAGTGAGGCTGTTAGCACTTAGCTGGTTTAAAAAAAAATAAAGTTTCCGAATAACATATACTATGGTTGGTGTGTGAACAATGCAAAGAACAGTTCAACCGATGTTTGGATGAGATCAGTTACGCAATATGTTATGTAGATGTCATAAGTCATATGCACAGACAATCTGATGGAGAAAGTAAGTGGGTCAACGACCTTCGATCGACAGGAATGACACTTGCCGTTTTGAATCAGAAACTTCATTAAGACAGGAATTGAAGGATAGAATAAATAAGCATATAACAGCACGTAGTGGTGGAAACAAGGCAAACTGGCAAGTGAAAAGCTAAACCAGATGAAGAGAAAAACAGGCAGGCGCTGGAGGTATATGAAATAATAATAAAAAAAAGTTCTGAGGTGAAATGAGAAAGAGCTAAAGGGCGTAGTCAGAACGAATCTAACAGGAGGCGACGGTTGACCAGGAAAGAATGGGAAGGAGAACGGGGTCGACAGCGTGAACGTGGGCAGGCGTGGAGGAAAAAAAATGGGGTAAGTATGAGGACAAAATCGGGAATAAAATGAAATGAATGGGAGGGAGAGAGGTCACCGGAAGTTAGATAACTCAATTTTCATGCCATCAGGTTGAAGTCTATCTGTGCGGAATATCAGAAGTTCCGCAACGCTAACGTGTGACAGTTAACGGGGATATGTACGACGATGTTGCGATAAGAATCGACAGAATAAGAATGGGAGGTAGTGCGGATGATTGATGAATTTCTGAGGTCATGTTTCATATCTATAAGTTGTTGGCCAGACTGCACCTCGATAATGTGTGCAGTTCCAGTAGCTAAATTACTGGACTAAGTGATTCATCCATTGATGGTGGAGAGAACGGTTCATAATGTTGTTGCCGGTACTGCAAATATTAAAGACAGAATCACCTCGAGATGCACTAAAGCCAGAGTACTAGACACAAAATGCAGAACGAGCTCAGCAGATCAGTCAGCAGCTCTCGAGGGAATAAGCATTCGGGCCGAGACTCTTCGTCAGGACTACAATTGAATGAGGATAAAGCCGTAATGTTACTGTGGAAGGAAGAGAAGGATGTAACATAATCTTCAATGAGAACGATGAAGCCCAGTGAGAGGGAAAGTAGCATACAGCCGTGTGAAGTGTCTCCAGCTTCGCTTTACTGAGAATCCACTATTTCGTTTCTGTGAGCGTTACCTTATGCCGTATGTCGACGTTATACAATACATGTGGGCGGAGTGCTGAGAGGGAGTCGAAGGAGTCGAAGGAAAACGAGATAGAGAGGGAGTGAAGACTGCAGACATTGAGCTATCACGGAACAGCTCAGGATCGAGAAGGGTAAAGTCTAATGCTTACTGTTACATACCTTGTGGGTATCTTGTGACTGTCGTATGACCATAATGTAATTGAGTATCTTGTGAGCATGATGTAATTGTCTTGTGATGGTGGGATAATGTAATTATCCCGTCAGTGCGTGAGTGTGAGGTCACATGACGTAATTTTCCTGCCAGTGTGAGGTTATGTGATGTAATTTTCCCGGCGGTGTGAGTTCTCGTGATGACATGTTCAAACAGGTTTATAAAGGCTAACCGTGTTCTCACACATTTAGTAGTTAGTTCGTCAGTCAGTTCGTTAGTTATGCTACGTATTCGTGTCATGACGCAAGTTCATTTTAGAGTGGAGTTTTACTTTCTATTTTAAGGTAAAAACGTTGTACTGGCACTTTCGCCAATCGCTGCCAGTTTTTGTTTGTTGCAGCTTTGTTTTATATTTGCAGTCTCGTATTGGACAGTGCAGACCTTACGAAAGTACGGGAAGCAGAAGATTGAGAAAAGTTTGTGCCGTTGGACGGTTTTATAAATGATCGACCTTATTGAATCTTCGTTCCGCAATAGTGGTCTGCATGTGAGATAACGACTGCAAGATCAGCAAAGCTTGTGCAGTGTTCACTCTCCAGGAAAAGGTCAGTTCCTTTAAGCCCTTTTATTTCCTTCGCCCTGAACCCGGTGTACAGGGCATCTCTATCTGGGATGAGCAGTAACGTCACTTCTTCAAAAAAATCAGTTTTCAGAGAAGTCTACCCTTACTGACTGTATACATCACTTGGACTTCCGAATTTACCACTTTAAGACTGTGTTTGACTTTACCACCTTAAGAACTATTCCAGAGTCTGGCTGTTTCTTAAATTGCCGCATAGCGGTTAACTTCCGGTTATGTTTGTCGTTTGTTTACTTTTCACCATTACTCAGCAGAGTTCAATAAATCTTTACGTTTGTTTATAAAACTTGACTCAATTCTAGATTCGTTGTTGCCGGCCATGTAATAGCAATTGGGGGCACGTACGGGATGGTTCCTGATTTGACTTAAGTACATGTTTAATTATCATTCTGATTTGGAAAATAGAATTACCTCATTCTTTTGCTTGATTGGTCTGTGGGTGGTAATCGGCAGCAATGAATATTGACGACTTTCTATCTTTGCTGGACACGGAGCTATTAGCGACGGCGAAACTGAGTGATGTATCCGACATTGTTGGGAGCTTGGACCTTAAAGGTATTTGGATGGTTACAACAAAGCCAGTAATTCAGAGAAAAATCGCCGAATACTATATAAAATCGGGAGATTTTGATGAAGAAGTGTTAGATATGTTTCCAATGATTAATCTAGAGATGCAGTTACATATCGAAGAAATACAGTTAGAACAATTTAAACGGACTTGGAATTAGAAGGGAGGGAATTAGAAGCTAGAGAAGCGATAGACAGAGGGAGTTTCAGCTAGCGCTGGAGAAATTAAAGTCCGATAATCAGTCCTCAGATTCGTGAAACCATTTATTGCTAGCCGGGAAGTTGTATTGGCTCCTCCATTTAATGAGGCAGAAACAGAAAAAAAATTCAAGCATTTTGAAATTTTTGCTCTGATTTCACAGTGGCCGGAGGATAAATGGCCAGTGATGTTACAAAGTGTAAATAAAGGTGCTGCACAACACGTTTCTACAGTTTAACTGCCATGTAAGCAGTTGATTATGATATGTGAAGCAGCAATAACTGAAATCATATGAACTGGTTCTGGAAGCCTAAAGAGAAAGATTCAGAAATTTGAAGAAACCCGTGGACAAAACTTACGTTGAATTTGCCTACCATAAATCTGTGTGATTTCCTCTTCACATATCTAAATAAGCTTTTACAATCCTGCTTTATATTTTTGGCTAGCTTACCTTCTTACGTCATGTTTTGCCCCCGTATTCCCTTTCCAGTTATCTTCTGTTGTTCCTTAAAAGTCCCCCAATCCTCTGGCTTACCACTCATCCATGCTATGTTATACTTCCTCTCTTCTATTTTTATACTGTCCTTGACTTCACTTGTCCTCCACGGTCGCCCCTGACTACCTCAGATCCGTTCTTCCTCTTTGCAATGCAGTTATCCTGCACTTTCTGTATTATTCCCAGAAATACCTGCCATTTTTCTTCGACTGTCATCCCCGCGGTATCCTTCCAATTAACTGTTTGCTAGCTCCTCCCTCATGTGTCCATAGTACCCTTTGTTGAACTGTAATACTGACACTTCCGGTCTACCCTTCTCCCTCTCAAATCGCAGATTAAAACTTATAATATTATGGTCACTACCTCCTAATGGCTCTTTTACCCCGAGTTCCCTTATCAAATCTGGCTCATTGCACAGCACTAAATCCAGGATTGCCTCCTCCCTGGTAGACTCTAATACAAGCTGCTCTAAGAATCCATCTCTGAGGCATTCCACAAACTTCCTTTCTTGGGGTGCAGTGCCCACCTGATTTTCCCAGTCTATATGCATATTAAAATCCCCCATAACAACCGTAGCATTACCTTTGCGACATGCCAATTTTAATTCTTGTTTAAACTTGCACCCTATATCTAGGCTACTGTTTGGAGGCCTGTAGATAACTCCCATCAAGGTCTTTTTGCCCTTACACTTTCTCAGTTCTATACTGACTCAACAGCTCCTGATTCTATGTTCCCCTCGCAAGTGACTAAATTTCAGTCCTCACCAACAGAGTCACCCCACCCACTGCCAACTTGTCTATCCTTTCCATAGGATGTATATGCCAGAAAATTCATTTCCCAGCCCTAGCCCTCTTGCAACTATGTCTCTGTTATTCCCACAACATCACACTTGCCAATTTCCAACTGAGACTCAAGCTCATCCACTTTAATCCTTATATTCCGTGCATTCATATATAATACTATAGAACATAGAATAGTACAGCACAGTACAGACCCTTCGGCCACAATGTTGTGCCGACCCTCAAACACTACCTTCCATATAAGCCCCCACCTTAGATTCATCCATATACCTGTGTACTAGTGTCTTAAACTTCACTAGTGTATCTGCCTCCACCACTGACCTACCACTGTCTGAGTAAAAAAACCTTCCACTAATATCCTCCTTGAACTCCCCATGCCTTACCATAAAGCCATGTCCTCTTGTATTGAACAGCAGTGCCCTGGGGAAGAGGCGCTGGCTATCCACTCTATCTATTCCTCTTATTATCTTGTACACGTCTATCATGTCTCCTCTCATCCTCCTTCTCGCTAAGGAGTAAAGCCCTAGCTCCCTTAATCTCTGATCATAATGCATACTTTCTAAACCAGGCAGCATCCTGCCAAATCTCCTCTGTACCCATTCCAATGCTTCCACATCCTTCCTATAGTGAGGCGACCAGACCTGGACACAGTACTCCAAGTGTGGCCTAACCAGAGTCTTTTAGAGCTACATCATTACATCGCGACTCTTAAACTCTATCCCTCGACTTATGAAAGCTAACACCCCATAAGCTTCCTTAACTACCCTATCCACCTGTGAGGCAACTTTCAGGGATCTGTGGACATGTACCCCAAGATCCCCCTGCTTCTCCACACTACCAAGTATCCAGCCATTTACTTTGTACTCAGCCTTGGAGTTTGTCCTTCCAAAGTGTACCACCTCACACTTCTCCGGGTTGAACTCCATCTGCCACTTCTCAGACCACTTCTGCATCCTATCAAGGTCTCTCTGCAATCTTTGACAATCCTCTACACTATGTACCACACCACAAACCTTTGTGTCGTCTGCAACCTTGCCAACCCACCCTTCTACCCCCACATCCAGGTCGTTAATATAAATCATAAAACGTACAGGTGCCAGAACAGATCTTTGTGGGACACCACTAGTCACAATCCTCCAATCTGAATGTACTCCCTCCACCACAACTCTCTGCCTTCTGCAGGCAAGCCAATTCTGAATCCACCTGGCCAAACTTCCCTGGATCCCATGCGTTCTAACTTTCTGAATAAGCCTACCGTGTGAAACCTTGTCAAATGCCTTACTAAAATCCATATAGATAACATCCACTGCACTACACTCATCTATATGCCTGGTCACCTCATCACAGAACTCTATCAGGCTTGTTAGACACGATCTGCCCTTCACAAAGCCATGCTGACTGTCCCTGATCAGACCATGATTCTCTGAATACCTATAGATCCTACCTCTAAGAATCTTTTCCAACAGCTTTCCCACCACAGACGGAAGGCGTACTGATCTATAATTACCCGGACTATCCCTACTACCTTTTTTGAACAAGGGAACAACATTCGCCTCCCTCCAATCCTCCGGTACCATTCCCGCGGACAACGAGGACATAAAGATTCTAGCCAGAGGCTCAGCACTATCTTCTCTCGAATACAATCTCGAATCCAGGAATACAACGGCTAAAACTGTAACAAAGGCTCTTATAAAATTATATACTTATTTTGTGTTGCCTACGGAATTACAATCTGATCATTGTGACGGGGTCCTGAGCTATCCCTATGAACTGTGCTTTCCAAAAGGGAGAGACAACGAGTTATTTAACATCGATAGCTTGTTTTGAAAAGAGAGAGAGAGAGAGAGAGAGGTGAAGACTAACTGTTAGAATGTCATTTTAAGGCACGAGAAAGAACTGGTGAACTTTTGGATTGCTGCTGAGTTGGAGACAACACCGAGCAGCTCGAAAGTTGCTATGATAACCGAAGACAGGTTGTTGATACTTCTCAAGGACAGTTCGCCTGCTTGTGCATTTCTTCACAGAAAAATGAAGGAGGAGTTATTTGAATGACAGTTGAGCTGAGCACGGGAAGACAAAATATGACGTCAGATGATAGACCACAGACACATGTTCTGGACACTGAATAAGCAATGTTCTGTCCGCAGGAAAAGTGGGTTTTGGAGGATCGATCAGGCGGATCGATCCATCGCTCTTGCACTGAAAACAGGAAAAGTGTTGACTTGTGGGGAGTTGTTCATGCTTTCATCGTCGCCTTGTGTGTGTGTGTGTGGGGGGGGGGGGGAGGGTGTAGGTTCCCAACAGAAAACCGCTTCTCTTAGTTAATATCACAGATGGCGTTAGCTTATCTCAAATCTTTCACTTTCTCTCTCCATCACTATGCAACTCAATACCAGGAACTGAACTGAAATTTACTTATCGTCGTAAGACTGTATCTTTTTACCCCTAGACTTAAAGAAGCTTGGTTTTTCATATATATATTTCCACATTTACTGATATACTTACTTATATGTATAATCATTGCTAACCTGTTTGATTTGTCTACATTTATATTACTGTATTGCGTAGTTACTAATATATATTAGTAATTTATAGCAATACTGGATTCCAAGTGTTTTCCAGCTCTGCTGATTCTTTATTCCCGTCACGGTTCCCTCACAAAATTGGGGCTAGCTTCCGTGATATGAACAAATTGGTTGGGAGGGTTGTTTCAATTCTTTGGGGAAAATGCATTCTGATTTGGTTGTGTGGAAATACAGCAGAAATGGAATTTAGTGCTGAGGAGTTTATGTTGGACCCAACGCCCGAAACGATGGATGATGCTGTGAGGGTTGTGCTGTTGGGAATTGCTCGAAAGTTAAACCTAAAGGTGACCACTATAATGAGTAAAGCTCAGATCTGGAAGATAATAGCTCAGCATTATATAGATTGAGGGAACGGTTGATGAGGAGGCGTTAGAGTTGTTTGTGGAAGATAAACCTATTAAGGATGAGCTTCAGCTTCAGTTGGGAAAATTAAGAATGGGGCATGAATTGAAATTAAAACAGCTCAAGAGAGAGGCTAGAGAGGCAGCAGAACGGAATCAAGAGGCAGCAAGTCAGAGAGAAGAGGCAGAAAGACAGAGACAGATCAAGAGTGAGAAATGGTAACGTGTAGATTGCTTGGCAGACAAACAGAGGCGGTTTGAGCTGGAAAAGATAGAGAGTTTTTCAGCCAAGAAGTTTACAGTCGGACCCTGATGATTTTTGACAGCTCAGAAGGTCTTGTTTTGTGAGACAAATTGAAAAAGCTGTTTTCTTGATGATGTAAGGGCATACCCAGATGCAGAGGATGCCGCTGCCCTGCAGGGGTTTGGTAAGAAAGCAGACGAAGAAGTTTTAACCCACGATGTGGAGATTGCTAGAGAAGAGAGTTTGCCAGAGAATAGCTCGGAGGTTCGGGGTGACCTTGAATTTGAAACTGGGACAAGTGATGACGCCCCAGAAGAGGCAGCTGTCCCGATTGAATGTAATCAGGTTGTTGAACCACCTGTGAATTCAAAGGATTCTGACCTTAAGTTAAAGCTCAGTTAAAGTCTGAGGTGTCTCACTTGGTTGAAAAGGAATGCAGGTATTTTTTTGTCAGATGATCTTGGTTCAGTGAACAAGGGGTTAAACTGGATACCAGTGGAATGCAAGGATTCGTAGTCATTTGCATTAGACCATGTTTTAAAAGTTGGTGAAGTGGTGGAAATTGATGAAGTCAGTTATTCTAAAAATAATGGGAAAAGTACTGTGCCTGGACTTTTGGATAAAGTGCTGGGCAAGGTTGGATTGGTTGTGTGTCCTTTGACCCTGCTTGTAGGACAAAGGCCAGCTGAGAAAGGATGTGCTACTCTGTTTAATTTTGTTTGGCCATTTGGACAACTGCAAGGTGATGTTGTTGTGAAGAAGAAAATCTGTTATGATTTTGGGGTAAAAGTTGTTATGGAAGCAAGTCGAAGTGAAGGTCTTAATCACATGGGTGGATTGTTTGGTGTCTTCCATAATGTATACATGGTTCTCATAAGCCTGATGGTGGTGCTGAGTTTAGTAAACAATGGAGGCATGTTGACACTTCACCATGATAAGAGTGTTTCAGAAATTCAACTGATGAGCAATGCTGCTGTTGAGGCCTAGGGTAGCAAAACCAAAGGGATAGGGTATGATGTTGTGACACAGACCTTTCTACCTTCCAGATTTCAGCAGGACTTACAGGGTAATAAGGCGGAGAAGAGTAAGGTGTATTAGAAAGGTTTGGCTTTATTGAAGAAGGAATTTATAGGAGAACAGAAGCGAGATTCTGGAATGGTGGCATTAATAGAGATAGCTCTCACAGGAGAGGAGGTTCAGAGTGTCTCAGTGGGACATTACCTTAAAGATGCGGTGATGATGAGGAGGTGGAGGCCAGCCACAGTGCCTGCACGTCACGTGGTGGTTCTGAAAGTGTACGGGCCTGAAATTTTAAACATGGCCTTCAGTATGCCTTTAGGTAGAACTCATGGAGTGAGAAAGACAGTGAACAGGATTATGAAGGAATTTTACTGGACTAATTTAATGAAGGATGTTGTGAATTTTTACAGGATTTGCCTAACCTGTCAAGTTGAGGGGAAATCTAATCAAGTTATTCAGGCAACACTACTTCAACCAATATCGGCTTTTAGAGGACTTATTTCCTAGGGTCATAGTGGAATGTGTCGCCCCATTGCAGAAGAACCTTTGACCCTACTCAGAGAACTATGGTCTGATTCAGAATAATGTGTCAGTGTGTTTCAGTATGTATTAAAATTCTGGGAAATATTTAGTAAGCTTTGTGTCCCTGCAAAGGAAAGTTTACAAGAT
Organism: Mobula hypostoma; assembly: GCF_963921235.1. Lineage (NCBI taxonomy): Eukaryota > Metazoa > Chordata > Chondrichthyes > Myliobatiformes > Myliobatidae > Mobula > Mobula hypostoma. Next base: position 23,484,500 of record NC_086106.1, read on the forward strand.
GTTCGAATCAAAATAAAGCTCTTGTTTGCCACTGTTGCAGCTGGGGGAATTGTTATTGAACAGGATGGAGTCGTGGAATCTGATAATGCAGTGGAAAAAAAAAATGTTTAGCCACGGAATCTAGTCTCACCAAAATGTCAGAATTCCATTGTTTCGAAACATATTACTGACAAGGTCCAGCAGTTGGACCCTGAACCGCAAAAACAAGTGAAAAGATTAATTGACCTATTGAATAGGTGCACAGGTGCAGTGCATCACGTCATTGTAAATTCTGTCCAGCCCATGAAACAACATCCGCACGGAGAGATCTTTGAGGAAAGTAAAATGGTTGAAGAAGAAATTAGAAACAAGGAAGAACAAGGAAAGAGAATGGATGATTGAACTGATAAAGCGGGGAAGGCTAAATACCTTATTAAGATTAACTTATTAAAAGGATACTGGGGTGTTCCTTTAACGGATGGGGTTAAATAGATGTCAGCATTTGTGACAACGTATAGACTGTATGAATACAATGCTTTACATTTCGTGATGAAAACTGTTCCAGGGACATTGCAAAGAATGGTCAGTTCTGTGATTGGAGGGTTGGAAATCACAGGGGTTTATATCAATGATTTAGTCGTCTGGAATGACACGTGGGGAGAACAGATTGCAGCTGTAGAAAAACGTTTTGACAGACTTTCCAAGGCCAAACTTACTGTGAAACTGCTGTCATCCTACTCTTATATATCTTGACTACGTAGTAGGCCCGGGCCACCTGTGTTCAGTAAAGGCAAAGGTTCAAGCTATTGCTGAAGTTCCTGTTCTGACCGGCAAGGAAGCTTCTAAAGTGTTTAGGGTGTTACTGTAAGTTATGTAAGAAATTTGCTGACTCCGCTATCCCGCTAACAAAACACCTAGGGAAGACTGTGATAGGTTTGTATGGAGTGATATTTGCCAGGAGGTATTTGAACGTCTAAAAACCATCCTCTGTTACCATTCTGTACTTAAAGCAGCTGTATTTTTTATTTATTTATTTTTTTTTTCAAAACCGTTCTCGATAGCAGCAGACGCAAGTGACAAAGCTGTTGGGGCAGTACTGTTATAGGAAGGAGTGAATGGCATTCAGAATCCAGTAGCTTAAATCTCAAAGAACTTTGATGTACACCAGGAAAAGTACTGAACTGTTGGAAAGGAATTGCGAGCACTTATTCTGGCTTTACAACATTTTGAGGCCTATGATCAGAGACCTCAAAATCTCTCTGTTGTGCAGAGATCACTTTTGATTTACACGGATCATAATCCGTTGATATTTACAACTAAGATGATGGATAAGAATAGAAGGCTATTAAACTGGGGTCTGATATGTAAAAGGTACTGACAATATTATACCTGATTAGTTATCCAGGTATTAACTTGGACATTTTACACATTTTTGTTCTGTCATCTGTTGATCTTACGTGCTTTGTTTCAAACTCTGTAATTTACATTTAGACAAAAGAAAATCGTCTTCGTCATTTTTTTTTCCCGTGAGGAAGGGGAATGTGACGTGGTCCTGAGATACAACTGTCAACTGTGCTTTTAAAAAAAAGAGAGGGATTTTTTTTTTCTTAACATCGATCTCTTGTTTTGGAGAGAGAGAGAGAGAGAGAGAGAGAGAGAGAGAGAGAGAGAGAGAGAGAGAGAGAGAGACCAAGACTAACTGTTGGAATGTCACTTTAAGACACAAGAAAGAACTGGTTAACTTTTCAATTTCTGCTGAGTTGGAGACAGCACCGAACAGCTTGAAAATTGCTACGGTGACCGTAGGCTGGTTGATGATACTTTTCCAGGACAGTTCGCCTGCTTGTGCATTTCTTCAGAGTGAGCGGAAGGAGGAGTTATTTGTGTGACAGTGGATGCTCAGCGCGGGAAGATAAAATCGGAGGTCAGATGACAGACCTTAGACACATGTTCTAGAGACTGTGGAGACTGAATGAGCATTGTTGTGCCCGCAGGAAAAGTGGGTTTTGGAGGATCGATCAGGCGGATCGATCCATTGCTCTTGCACTGGAAACAGGAAAGGAGTTGACTGGTGGGGAGTTGTCCATGTGTTCACCATCGATGGGGAATAGCTCCACAACAAAAAACCGGTCCGCTTCGTTAATGTCTTAGTCGGTGATTTTTAAAGGTTTCGAAGGACATGGAGAAAACTGATGGCGTGAGCTTACCTCGAATCTCTTACTTTCCCTCTCCATCACTACTCAACTCAATACCACTAAATGAACTGAACTTTACTTATCATCGTAAGACTGTATATTTTTACCCCTAGATTTAAGGAAGCTTGGCATTTCATACATATATTTCCACACTTACGGATATAATTACTTATATATGTATAATCATTGCTAACCTGTGTGATTTATCTACATTTATATTACTGTACTGCGTAGTTACGAATACATATTAGTAGTTTATATCAATACTGGACTCCATCTCTGCTGGTTCGTTATTCCCGTATTGGGGTTCGTGATATCATGTAGCCATTTTATGTCTGGGTTGCTCTAGAAGATAATTTATAAACTGGGAGACAAAGAGATTACCTCCTCTGCATACCCTGCAGAATTGCAAGGAGCCTTGGAGGGGTTCCATTCTACACTCAAAACCATGATTATGACGTATAGTGTGAGAAATGAAAAAAAAAACATTCGGATGAGGGCGAACATTTACACTTATTTGCAGTCAGGGAGTCTCTGCAGTCTTTGAACTTGTGTTTGGGCATAGAGGTAAAGGACCTTTGGCCTTGATAAAAGAACAGTGGATTAATAAAGAGGTATATAGTAATTTGCCCGATTATGTTTTGAAATTTTAGGAATGGTTGCATAAAGCTTGCAACATAGCCAGGGGAAAAAAAAATGGCTCAGGGGAAAATGAAAACTTGGTCTGATAAGGAAGCTAGAATTAGGTCACTTAAGCCTGCAGATGAGGTGTTGTTCTTCTCCCCCCCCCCCCCCGCTGCAACGAGGCCTTAACACGCAAAATCTCATGGTTCTTATGAGATTATATCTAAAGTTAATGATGTGGACTATGTAATTAAAAACACGAAGTCGAAGAAGGGCAACACAGCTTTGTCATATAAATATGATAAATCCTTATTATGAGAAACAGTCCGCTACTATGACTGTTGTGGTCAATAATAGTGTGTCCGATCCCACTGGGAACTTAATGGATGATTCATCTGAAACTCATTTTAAACCCAACATTATTTCTGCCAGATTACCGAACTCAACAAATCTGGAAAATATTGATGAGGGATTAGCTTATTTACAGCCAGACCAGAGGCAGTAGATGAAGCAGTTAATTTTTAAACACAGGGATTTACTTCCAGACGTTCCTATAAGAACCACAGTAGCTTCTCATGATGTAGATATTGGAAATACCTAAACCATAAACCAACATCCATATCGGATAAACATGGGAAAATGTGAACTTGCTGAACAGGAAATTAAGTATATGTCAGATAATAACGTTATTAGACAGTCTCATTCGAATTGGGGTTCACCTTGTGTTATGGTACCTAAGACAGACGGTAGTATTCGGATTTTTATTGATTACAGGAAGGTGAATGATGTAACAAAAACAGAGGCGTATCCAATCCCTAGAGTGGATGATCGTGTGGACAAAGCTGGATAAGCAAAGTTCCTAACAAAGATTGATTTGTTTTAAGGTCATTGGTGTGTTCCATTGACGGATAGAGTTAGAGAGAATTCTGCATTTGTAACCACACCTCGGTTATATGAATACAATGTTCTTCCCTTTGGGATGAAGAATGCACCAGGTACTTTCCAGTGGATGATTAATTCTGTGATTCAAGGGTTAAAAGATACCAGATGTTTATATTGATGCTTTAGTTACAGGATATGATACTTGGAAGCACGTAACACTGCGGTGGAGAAGTTATTTGAAAGGCTTTCAAAACTTAACTTAACTATTAGCTTAGTTAAACGTGAATTTGGTCATGCCACTGTGACCTACGTTGATTACTTTGTGGGTCAAGGTAAATTAGCTCCTGTTCAGGCAAAAGTTCAGGCAATTTTTGAGGTACCCACTCCAGCTGGTAAAAAGTGTCTGAGAAGATTCTTGGGAATGGTAGGATGTTACCGAAAATTTTGTTAGAGTTTTGCTGACATTGACCTTTGATTTACTAATTCCCTGAAGAAAAGTGAAAGTTTGTTTGGACAAAGCCTTGTCAGGAGGCTTTTGTTAAATTGAAAAATACGTAATGTCGTCAACCTGTACTTAGAACACCTGACTTCGAAAAGCCATTCTCATTAGCTGTAGATGCTGATGATGAGGCTGCAGAAGCAGTGTTATTCAAATGGATGATGATAATGACGTTGATCGTCTGGTAGCTTACTTTTCTATGACATTTAATGAGCACTAAAGAAATTATTCAACTATAGAAAATTATTATTATCTCTTGTTTTGGCTTGGCAACATTTTGATGTGTATGTTGCTATTACTCAGAAACCACTAACAGTTTACACCGATCCTAATCCATTAGTGTTTTTGAGTTAGATGAAAAACAAAAATAGAAAGCTACTGAATTGAAGTTTGATGTTACAGGAGTATAATATTTTTATAACTCATATTAAAGACAAAGATAACGTGATTGCTGACTGCCTATCTAGATGTTTTTAAGGTACAATGTCATTTTTATGGAGTAGTATTTTAACACTTATAACACTCCTACTGTGTATTAGTTTCTAAGTTGCCGGACGATACTACTTTTTATATTGTGTATTTGGTGGTTTTTATAAATTTGTGTGTTTTTTTTTGTAAATAGTTGTTAAAACTTTGCTCATAAGAGAACAAAATTTTGCCTTTTTGTAGGAAGGTGTTACATACCTCGTGGGTACATTTTGACTGACTTATATCCATTATGTAATTGAGTATCTTGTGAGCATGATGTAATTGCCTTGTGTTGGTGGGGTGACGTAATTTTTCCGCCAGTGTGAGGTCACATAATGTAATTTTTCCGCCGCTGTGAGATCTTATATCGGCATGTTCCAACAGGTATATAAAGGGAAAATATTGTTGTCACGCAGTTAGTAGTTAGTTCGTCAGTCAGTTTGTTAGTTATGCTGTGTCTTCATCTCCTGGCTCAGTTTCTTTTTAAAGTGAAAATTTACTTTCTATTTTGAGATAAAAACCTTGCACCGGCAGTTGCGCCAATCACTGCCAGTGTTTGTATGTTGCACCTTTGTTTTACCTTTACAGTTTAGTATTGGAGAGTGAAGACCTTAACAAAGTACGGGAACCCGAAAGATTGAGAATTGTTGTCTTTCTGCAGTTTTATAAAGTATCGACCTCCTTGAATCTTCGTTCCTAAACGCACCTCAAAATCCAGAATGGACTTCCTCAAGACGTAAGGACCTCCTCAAGGCGTAAGCTGAAGATTTTGCCATGGTTCTCACAGTCCCCCGACCTAAACATCATCGAGAATTTGTGGATAGACCTCAAAAGAGCATGCATACAAGCAGACCAAAGAATCTCACAGAACTGGAAGCTTTTGGCAAGGAAGAAGGGGGTAAAATTCCCCAAACAAGTATTGAAAGACTCTTATCTGGCGACTGAAAGCGTTTAGGGGCTGTGATACTTGCCAATTTTTTTTTTTATTTTTTTTTATAACTATGTACTGACCTTATAGGGTGTCCAAACGTTTGTTTCAGGCCCTTTTCCTTTTTTTTTGGTTATTTAGAAACTGTAGAAAATGGAAATAAAAGAAAAAAAATCGTGCTTAATATATTAAAGAAATATGTCATCTTTAGCTTTATACCTTTTGGAAATCAGGTCATCTTTTACACGCTTTGCTCATCACAGTAACAGAAATTTTGACCAGGGGTGTCCAAACATACGCTTGCCACTGTATATGTAGCGTGCCCTTTTCTAGGCTGATCCATAAAAAAGAGAAACAAATCAACTGCAGCAAAGCACTTTTGTAGATGAAACCATTTACTTTAGTAGCCTGTCTCTGATAAAATTATTTTGTCATATCCAGCAAGATTATTTGATTTTTCTTGCTTTTCTCAATTGTAGAGATACAGCGCAGAGTCGGGCCGAAACATCCCTTGAGTTATGCCGCCCCTGCAACCACGGCAAAACTGATAATGTCTAGCTAATGACGGATCAATTTACATTTTCTAATTAACCTACCCCGTACATCTTTGGATTGTTATGGAAACCTGCATATGCGGGGAAACCCCACCTATTCCAAGATGAAGACGTAAGGACTCCCTTTACAACACAGTACTACAACTTAACTAAGAATTCAGAAATGATCCGAACTATAGTAGAGCCGTAAGAATCACGAGCCTCAGTGGTGCTTATGTCGATAGACTGGTAGAACAAAAGTGCTAGAGAAGGAACAGAAGCTTTATTTTAAGAAGAGAATAAGGAAACAGACGGGGTAACGAATCAGTTTAGTGTCATATCAAGAGGAAACGTTCGAACAGAGAACGGCTATAGTGAGAAATTAATACGTGAAAAGACTGTCGGAGTAGCAGACACGAAGGGAAAAAGAGAGAGATCACGGTGAGGATGGGAGGTGATAATACAGCAAGAACACGCACAAGAACAAATGGTACAGAAGGCGAGAGAGAGAGAGAGAGGGCGAGGAGAAAGAGACGACCGAAAATAAAATATGAAAAAATACGTTCAATTACAGATCAAGGAAACAGAAAGAGACAATAGTAACTAAGGAGATATTGATAGCCGGAGGAAGGCAGAGACATGGAGCTAGAAAGATAACGAGAATGATCGAAAAAGCCAGGGAGTAGAGGTAACCAGTCAGATATACAGAGATACTGACAAAGATAGAAACAGAGAGGAAGAGCAAGAGTGTGAGCGAGATGGAGATAACGTTAATCAGTAAGAGGTATAAAGTTACAGCGACATTAATTTCAGTGCTTCTTACAGCTAAGTTGGTTGCGCTGCCCTGTGAGATTTTAATAAAATGGGCAATATATGTACCAGATGTTTCATGCCCTCCTGGTTTCTGGAAGAATCTGCTGTATTTTTTCTGCGAGCTGTAAGAAGCCTATCCACCGCAATAGGTTGGGTCAGTCACGTTCCGGCTAAATTAATGGTTGACAGATAATCATTGAACTTCACATTGTCAAAAGGTAATGCCACATTCATTTGAACATGCTGGGATATGTCCGAAATATCTGCTACAAAATGTCCAACATTGTCCAGAATGTCTGGATAGTTCTTACTCTGAAACGTAGAAATATCCACGGCGTAAATGTAAATATGTTCTGGGGCCCTGTATCATACTGCGCCGTACATCTGCACGACATCACACCCAACATATTCTGTGCGGTAGGAGCTAACGCTTCCCTAGGAGTTGCTAATGTCAAACAGCACTAACACATCAAAGAGTTAGCTAATTTAGGAATGGCACAATGTGAGCATACTACGAAAGACACACACACACACACACACACACACACACACACACACACACACACGAGTGCGCGTGCTAATATAGAGACAGGTGCCGAAGCGTAAAGAATGGAGGAACAATTGAAAGTGCGAAAGAATAGATACAGAGACAGGGAAAATTATATACTATAATACGAGGCAATAATCTATCGTACAGAACTGCTCTTCCTCATTGACGCGGTCAATTTATTTTAGCAGTGTTTGTACATTCGTAAGGACCCGAGGTGAGCTCTCTCTAACATATGTCTCAGGAAACGACCTCCATCTAAGATTTGCCCTTGTAGTTATCGGTGTCTTTCTGAAAGTCGGCAAGAAGTTCTTTTTTAGAATGCCCACCGTACGCCTCTTTGGCCTGTTGATCAACTGTGCCATGGGAAAAAAGTCATTTCGAGAACTGTAGTCTATGTCGTCAGAAGGCTGTCTCAGTCCGGGAACCGAACAACAGAGATAAGGAAACTTAGTCCCGTATTCAGCAGTATCTCATTTACTTGAGGGGGTTGATATCATGATTAAGCCAACGTTTATATTATCAGATTCGACGTCCATATATCTGTGTATGAACTCACGTCAGTCATAAGCCAGTTCGCCGACAATCAACATTTTTGTTTTCACTTTCGCATTCTGTGCCTGTTTCTGACCAGTTTAACGTTACCACATGACGTTTGGCACCAGCGCTATATTTCGTCGACTTTCTCTTGCTTTCCACAGATAATTCCCTCTTTTTTTATACAGCTTCATACTGTTTGTTTTACGAATACGGAGCTGATGTGTTCGGTTTGCTTATTGTCTATATCGATGTAGCCGTGTCATGGAATGTCAAAGTTATCTGTGCCTCTCATCCATAGATGCATTCTACCCAACGAATTGTTTTTCGTAGTTCGGCTGCTTATTACTTTCCAGTTTTCCTGCACTTACCGCAAAGTGTGTTGCAGCGCTTTACCGTCTTCCTGTCCGGCTATCGATCATTCTCCCTTTATCTCTCTCACACACAAACAGTCTTACTCTCTCACCCTCCCCTCTCTCTCTCTTTCACACATCACTCTCCTCTCCCTTTCTCTCTCTCTCTCTCTCTCTCTCATTCCTCCCTCTCTCTCTAAAAGACACACAGACACACACACACGCACACAGACACACACGCACACACACACACACACACACACACACACACACACAAACACAGACACGGACACAGACAGACAGACGCGCACACACACACACACACACACACACACACACACACACAATGCTACCCCTACAATGTATCGTTTATTCTCCCTCATTTTTTCTCTGCAAAATCTGTTCTCTGTATGTACCGGGTTCGCCAGTCTTTTCGTGCCCTCCGGTCAATGGCGGGTTTTTCGTGACATTAAAAAAAAAGCAGTGACGCTCTTTCGTTGAGGTGTGTGGACCTCGAGGCATCTGGGGCAATAGGCGGAGCATCTATCTGGAGGCCTCGTTACCACTGGTGGTTTTCATTTCCTGCTCATTATTTTAAATGCGCATCTACTTAAACTGTAGAATAGGATGTTCCTGACCTCTGGCTACAACTTGTTTAGGAGATAAACAATTAACCCATCCTTTATATAAAACGATGTGGAGGTTCGTCATCTGCATTGTGTGTGGCGCCTCGTTAACTGGTGTGTGCGTAGCAGAAAACTCATAAGCCTTCTCGAAACTCAATTCCGAAAAAAAAATAATAACATTTCATTTGTTTGCATTAATTTTTAGGTACGAGCCATGGAAACTCTGTCACTCAAACAATGTCACCAGCAGTGAAGACCGAAGATGAGGCTGTGACTTTAAGTTGCACCTATGATACTGCACAGGGTATCTATCTTTTATATTGGTACCGACAAAGGCCGGACCAACGTCTCGAATATATACTGCACCAAGTATCTGGTGCATCTGAATATAAAGCTGATTTTGCCAAAAGTCGTTTTACACTCTATCTGGAAAAGGGAAAAAAAAATATTTAGTGTCACCATCGCAAAGCTGCAAATAACCGACTCTGCAGTTTATTATTGCGCCCTGCGCCGCACAGCGAGATATTCTAGTTAAATCATCGTACACAAATTCCGTTACTGTAGATTCCATGCTTTCAGCGCTGCAGCTGGATATGTCTCTACACTGCTTTTCTGATTGTGGTTTCCCGCCACCAAGACTAGCTGCTGAAGTTTCCCTCGCCTTCGTCTGTGAAGATTCAGTTATGCTGCAACTGCACCGCTCTTTCCAATGTCGCAGTTAGATGTATAGCCTCTGCTATCTCATTTATTTTGTGAAATATACTTTAACATGGCAAGACAAATATGAGCAATGACATTCAAAGCAGAATCAGTTATCAGTGTGTGGGTAGCTGTGCTTGCGTTTCGTATTTGTGTGTGTATGTCTGCAGCAAGAGAGAGAGAGAGAAAGAGAGCGAGAGAGAGAGAGAGAGAGAGAGAGAGAGAGAGAGAGAGAGAGAAGGAGAGAGAGAGAGAGACTGAGAATATGCGTATACATAGTTCGGAGTGTAAAGAATAGGTTTTGTTGGATCTTTTCCGAGTAGAGCATCCATTGATATTTTGGTACAGAGATAATTGTCAGTCTGGCTCTGTTGACCTCTTTTCACTCTCTTCTCTCTTTTCTCTCTGGCCGTTGATCTCTCTCTCTATCCCTCTCTCTCTCTGTTGTTCTCTCTATCTGTGTTGTTCCATCCCACTGTTGTTCTCTCACTCTCTCTCTGTTTGTCTATATGTGTCTCTCTCCTCTCTCTCTCTCTCTCTCTCTCTCTTTCTCTCGCTCTCTCTCTCTCTTCATTCTCATTTCTGTCGTTTTCTTCTCCCCCGCAATAAATTAGTCTCTATCTCACTCCAGCAGCCTCAGTATTTTCAGCCGCCAATCTCATGTAACGGTCGTCCTAACATGACTTGCTCTCACTCGGTTTCTCTCAGTACTGAGTTCCTGCCATATTCTCCTTGGCGTAGTATTGTGGAGCCTGGAGATCCCCATCTGGATGCTATCTCGCCTCTATCCTGGTGGCTGCGCGTCAAATGGTTCTAGTTATCGGTGTTTTTCTGAAAGTCGGCAAGAAGTTCTTTTTTAGAATTCCCACCGTACGCCTCTTTGGCCTGTTGATCAACTGTGCCATGGGAAAAAAGTAATTTCGAGAACTATAGTCTATGTCGTCAGAAGGCTGTCTCAGTCCGGGAACCGAACAACAGAGATAAGGAAACTTAGTCCCGTATTCAGCAGTATCTCATTTACTTGAGGGGGTTGCTATCATGATTAAGCCAACGTTTATATTATCAGATTCGACGTCCATATATCTGTGTATGAACTCACGTCAGTCATAAGCCAGTTCGCCGACAATCAACATTTTTTTTTTCACTTTCGCATTCTGTGCCTGTTTCTGACCAGTTTAACGTTACCACATGACGTTTGGCACCAGCGCTATATTTCGTCGTCTTTCTCTTGCTTTCCACAGATAATTCCCTCTTTTTTATATACAGCTTCATACTGTTTGTTTTACGAATACGGAGCTGATGTGTTCGGTTTGCTTATTGTCTATATCGATGTAGCTGTGTCATGGAATGTCAAAGTTATCTGTGCCTCTCATCCATAGATGCATTCTACCCAGCGAATTGTTTTTCGAAGTTCGGCTGCTTATTATTTTCCAGTTTTCCTGCACTTACCGCAAAGTGCGTTGCAGCGCTTTACCGTCTTCCTGTCCGGCTATCTATCATTCTCCCTTTATCTCTCTCACACACAAACAGTCTTACTCTCTCACCCTCCCCTCTCTCTCTCTTTCACACATCACTCTCCTCTCCCTTTCTCTCTCTCTCTCTCTCTCTCATTCCTCCCTCTCTCTCTAAAAGACACACAGACACACACACACTCACACCGACACACACGCACACACACACACACACACACACACACACACACAAACACAGACACGGACACAGACAGACAGACGCACACACACACACACACACACACAATGCTACCCCTACAATTTATCGTTTATTCTCCCTCATTTTTTCTCTGCAAAATCTGTTCTCTGTATGTACCGGGTTCGCCAGTCTTTTCGTGCCCTCCGGTCAATGGTGGGTTTTTCGTGGCATTAAAAAAAAAGCAGTGACGCTCTTTCGTTGAGGTGTGTGGACCTCGAGGCATCTGGGGCAATAGGCGGAGCATCTATCTGGAGGCCTCGTTACCACTGGTGGTTTTCATTTCCTGCTCATTATTTTAAATGCGCATCTACTTAAACTGTAGAATAGGATGTTCCTGACCTCTGGCTACAACTTGTTTAGGAGATAAACAATTAACCCATCCTTTATATAAAACGATGTGGAGGTTCGTCATCTGCATTGTGTGTGGCGCCTCGTTAACTGGTGTGTGCGTAGCAGAAAACTCATAAGCCTTCTCGAAACTCAATTCCGAAAAAAAAAATAATAACATTTCATTTGTTTGCATTAATTTTTAGGTACGAGCCATGGAAACTCTGTCACTCAAACAATGTCACCAGCAGTGAAGACCGAAGATGAGGCTGTGACTTTAAGTTGCACCTATGATACTGCACAGGGTATCTATCTTTTATATTGGTACCGACAAAGGCCGGACCAAAGTCTCGAATATATACTGCACCAAGTATCTGGTGCATCTGAATATAAAGCTGATTTTGCCAAAAGTCGTTTTACACTCTATCTGGAAAAGGGAAAAAAAATATTTAGTGTCACCATCGCAAAGCTGCAAATAACCGACTCTGCAGTTTATTATTGCGCCCTGCGCCGCACAGTGAGATATTCTAGTTAAATCATCGTACACAAATTCCTTTACTGTAGATTCCATGCTTTCAGCGCTGCAGCTGGATATGTCTCTACACTGCTTTTCTGATTGTGGTTTCCCGCCACCAAGACTAGCTGCTGAAGTTTTCCTCGCCTTCGTCTATGAAGATTCAGTTATGCTGCAACTGCACCGCTCTTTCCAATGTCGCAGTTAGATGTATAGCCTCTGCTATCTCATTTATTTTGTGAAATATACTTTAACATGGCAAGACAAATATGAGCAATGACATTCAAAGCAGAATCAGTTATCAGTGTGTGCGTAGCTGTGCTTGCGTTTCGTATTTGTGTGTGTATGTCTGCAGCAAGAGAGAGAGAGAGAGAGAGCGAGAGAGAGAGACAGACAGAGAGAGAAGGAGAGAGAGAGAGAGACTGAGAATATGCGTATACATAATTCGGAGTGTAAGGAATAGGTTTTGTTGGATCTTTTCCGAGTAGAGCATCCATTGATATTTTGGTACAGAGATAATTGTCAGTCTGGCTCTGTTGACCTGTCTTCACTCTCTTCTCTCTTTTCTCTCTGGCCGTTGATCTCTCTCTCTATCCCTCTCTCTCTCTGTTGTTCTCTCTATCTGTGTTGTTCCATCCCACTGTTGTTCTCTCACTCTCTCTCTGTTTGTCTATATGTGTCTCTCTCCCCTCTCTCTCTCTCTCTCTCTCTCTCTCTCTCTTTCTCTCGCTCTCTCTCTCTCTTCATTCTCATTTCTGTCGTTTTCTTCTCCCCCGCAATAAATTAGTCTCTATCTCACTCCAGCAGCCTCAGTATTTTCAGCCGCCAATCTCATGTAACGGTCGTCCTAACATGACTTGCTCTCTCTCGGTTTCTCTCCGTACTGAGTTCCTGCCATATTCTCATTGGCGTAGTATTGTGGAGCCTGGAGATCCCCATCTGGATGCTATCTCGCCTCTATCCTGGTGGCTGCGCGTCAAATGGTTCTGGAGCAGGGTGAGTGGTTACCTTCATGTATTGTCACTGGCCGTTTTCGGGCCTCTTTCTGTACCTATGACTTTGATGGCGTGTAGGCTACTGCTGGTTATGTTTTCGAAAGTTTTGACTAACCGATGTAAAGTATTTATGTCCGCTGCGGTGTTGTCTGTGGGCCAGGCATTGTTGTGGCGGCCATGATATTCTCTACTGCGGATCTGTAGATATATGTATATATAGGTATACATAATCTAACTCTCTGCTGTCCCTCAGAGAAAAAAAAACGGCGGTATTATTCTTCACATTTGTTCAGGATATGTTCCTAGACCATGAAACTTTGCGACGGATATGCAGCCCGAAAACTTAATCCTCTCGCACTTTCCAATGCAGTCACGCCCATGAACACCACGGTGTAAGTAATCTGTTTTGTCCTAAATTCAGTCGCCATCTCCTTCGTTTTGGTAACATTTATGACTGCATTAATTCCCGAGCACCCAGATGCATGCTTGGGTTTGGTGATAAGTCCCACCATTGCAGCTTCTTCGACAAACTTGACAATATGACTGCTCAGGACATTGGCTGTGTTTTGGTTGGTGAACCGAATGTACAACAGTTGAGTCAGCACACAATTCTGGGTGGTACCTGTGTTGAACATGCTGGATAGGGTGGAGCACATATGCATCCTGTCTCTCTCTATTTGTTGATTAGGAAGTCCATCACAGTTTCATACATTTTTGCAGTAGTATATTACAACGAGGAGCAGGAATCTTCTCAGGAAGGTTTATGGAACAATGCATTTGAATACCGAACTGAAATCTAGAAGCAGCATTCCGACTCAGATCACTCTCTTGTCAAGGTGTGTTGTGCCCAGGTGATGTTGAGTACAATGGCATATGTCATAGAGCCCTGGAGTTATCAACCGTATAGAGCCACAGAGTAATAAACTACCTCGGCGGTTTGACCTATACTCGGACCATAGCACTCCAGGCCCCAGGGTGCATCTAGCTATCCACAATTGGTTTAGCTTTGAAAACGTCAGGACGCTGGGTCTATTTCAGATCCAATACTGTTCATACAACGAACTTATTTGACCAAAATTCCCGATGTGCAAAAAAAAATGGCGTCAAAGTCCAGACAGAGATCAAAACGTCCACAGAAATCAAAATAAATAATTAAAGAAAGAAAGAAAGAAACACAATCGTGAAACAAACAGAGTCGTTATTCAGACGGATAGAGTACAAAGACTAATGCTGGAAAGGCTCAGCAAAATTCACTGGTACAATCTGGCAATATGCAACTGATAACTCAGGACTAAAATGCATTGAGCAAGAAACAGATAGGCAGATGATAGTTGGATCACAATGAGACAAAGTGGCAGGTAAACAGATAATAATGAGAAACAGGTGAGAGGCGGAGTAATCAGTAATATAGCGGCCGGAGTAGAGTAGGAGCAAGGACAGGAGCAGATGGGGCATGAAAACAAAAGAGCACATGTCAATACAAAACCACAGACTTACGGATCGAGGGAAAACACATAAAAATACAAAATTAAACTAGTGATAATGACAACACACCTATCTACGGACGCCTTCTGACGCAACGGCGGGTATAACTGGGCACTGGCGATGAGAGTTCCTAATGAGAGTGGGATTCAGGACCCAGCACCTTTCCTCAGGACCGTAACCCTCCCAGTCCACAAGCAACTGGAGGCCACGGCAGCGGCAACGAACGTCTAGCAGTTGACGTACAGTGAAAGCTTCTGACCCACCGATGAGCCCTGGAGGAGTGGTGGTTTTGCGGACACGTCACAGGGCGTGCCTCATGAAAGGATTGATCAGGACACATGGAAGTTAGAATGAATGTGGCGGAGAGTGGAGGGGAGCTTGAAATGGACGGCAGCCGTGCTGATGGCTTCAGACATGTAAAATGAGCCAATGAAGCGGAGGGCCAGCTTGCGGAAATCCACTTTGTCGACCGGTCTCGGGATAAATGCCACACACTCTGCTGCTGGCAGGAACAAGGGGCCTTGGAGCGATGAGGGTCAGCTTACCGCTTGATCCTACCAGAGGCACAGAGAAGGGTAGAGCGTGTCCGCCTTCACGTCCGCTGAAAACGGTAATGAATGCTTCGGTAGATGGAATACCATCCTCCTCCAAGGCAGGAATCAGTGGAGGTTGGTACCCAAGGCGGTATTCAAAGGGGGACAGACCGGTGGATGTGGACGGAGGAGAGTTTATGGTGTATCGGCTCAAGGTAGCTGCTGACTCTACGCAGAGGGGTCCTGGAAGACCAAACACCACAATACTGGCTCTAGCTGTTGGATGGCCCGCTCGGTCTGGCCGTTGGTCTGTGGGTGTAATCTTGAAGACAACCAGAACATTGGAAACTCCCCTCCAGAACTTCGATGTGAATTGTTATCCCCAGTCAGGCATAACATCTACAGGTAAACCATATAATTTAAAACACATGCAGTACTAGTAATTTGGCTGCATCTTTGGCAGAGGGGAGTTCAGCGTTGCTAGGGTATAGACAGAGGTTCCGACAGACCGGCGGGTGACTGATTAGCGTTCTTGCCTTGAGCACAGACCGAGCAGGCTGAGACGAAGTTCCGGATGTCATCTCCCATGGAGGACCACCAGAACCGCCGACTGCTAAAGTCCTAAGTATACTTGGCTCCAGGTTGACAAGGGAACAAAAAAGTATCAATCCACTGCAATACGTGTGAGCGGACAGAACTGGGAACATAAACACGGTTAGTAGGACATTGACTAGGGGCTGCTTCGATATGTTGAGCAGCTCGCACAATGGATTCAATATGCCATTGCGCTGCACCCACGAGACAGTGGGCAGGGGGAATGCTGTCGGGGACCGTAGGTGTCTCAGAAGAGGGAAAACTTCCGGAGAGGACACAAGGTTTTCCATTCCTGGAACCAGGGCGGAAGGATAGAATAACATCGAATCTTGAGAACAACAGGTACAAACGAACTTGCCGGGAGTTGAGACGGTGGGCAGTAAGGAAATATTCCACATTATTTTGATGAGTACAGACTATCAATGGCATTTTGGCTCCCACCAGCCAATGCATCCACTCCTGCAAAGCTAGCTTCACAGCGAGCAGCTCCCGGTTTCCGACATCATATTTCCGCTCCGTGGGAGTGACGCGCTGAGAGAAGAAAGCGTAGGGATGTAACTTCTCATTCTTGGTCGAGAACAGAGACAGAACCGCACATACGTGAATGTCAGACGGAAGCACGTCCTCAATGAACTGCCAGTCGCTGTCGGGTTGAAATAGGATGGGGGCAAGGTGAAACGTTCCTTCTGGTCAGTGAATGTTTTTTTTTCAGCAGCAGGGGACAGAAGTATCTGACAGTAGATGCGGTAAGAGCAGTGAGTGGTGCAGTCAGTGTACTGTAATTTCTGATGTTGTGGGGATAGAACTTGGCAAAGCCGAAGAAGCGTTGCAACTCCCGACGAGTGGAAGTTTGTGTCGATTCGACACCGCCTTGACGTTCTGTTCGTCGAAAACACACTGTAGAACTCTGCTGATGTTCCTTGTGTGTTCAGCAAAGGACTTAGAAAAAAAAACAAACAAGATGTCGTCGAGATACACAAAAACAGATTGATTCAGCCGTCCCTGAGAACGTCATTTACCAGGGCTTGGTCGACGGCAGAGGCATTGGTGAGACTGAATGGCATGATCATATAGTATTAAAAGCCTGAGGCGGTGTTGAAAGCCGTCTTCCACTCGTCCCCTTCGCTGATGTGGACAAGATGGTAGGCGTTACGGATATCAAGCTTGGTGAAAACTGAGGCTCCATTCACCAGTTCGAATGCTGAGGTCATGAGAGAAAGTGACTTCATTCAGTCTCTCGTATTCAATGTGAGGACGTACGGAACCGTCCTTCTTCTCAACATATCAAAACAAAAAGGCACCGACAGGGGAGGAAGACGGCTGGATGATGCCTGCAGCCAGTGACTCTTGAATGTTCTTTCTAATGCGGTTCAGTTTTAGGTACGGAAAGGGTACAGGCGGCCGCTCGAAGTAGATGTGCCACTCAGGAGGACAATGGCGTAATCCTATGGGCGATGAGGCGACAGGGAATGGTCCAGGACTTGCTGAACACAGACTTGAGGTCCATGTATTTAGGAGGGATGTCACTGAGGTCCGGAAATTCCTCGATCTGATTTCGGCTTGGTGTCAAGGCAATCTGAGCCTGGCGGAGGCACTGTGAATGACAAAATGGGCTGCAGTTTATAATATTGTGATGGAACCAGTCAATGTCTGGGTTGTGTTTAATTAACTATGGATGTGCGAGGACAATGTGAGCTTGCGGAGAGTCAATAAAATAAAGGGTTAACTGTTCATGATGGTTGCCGGATAAACTGAGACTCACCGGGACCGTGATTTGGGTGATGTTTACCAGTCTCTGATCGTTCAAGTTGTTGGCTACCACTGGTGACCGGAGACCAGACGTGGGAAATCCCCACTGGACAGCCAAGTTTTATATGGTTTTATCATATTTACATGACAAAACCAGGCTGTTTAACACTGCTATTTCTCCGTCTGTTGATACAACTTTCTCCATGGTTTTGATATAGCTGGACTGTATTGCTCTCAGCAGATGGCCTGGCCCTCCGTATGCTTTCAGGATCTTCAGCATTTTACCTCGGTGAAAAGAGTCAAAGGATTTGCGAAAATCAATGTAAGTAAGCACGGCTTGTAGTTTGTTCTTCTTGACTTCCTCGATGATCCTACGGAGAACAAGTATTTGCATTGCTGTTGTGCGCTTTTGCCGAAAACCATTCTGATTGAATCTTAGCTTGGGGTCAATGGCGGTGCGAATCCTGTTCAAGATCATCCGATTGTATAACTTTGGTAAGATGCAGGTCAAGCTGGTACTGCGGTAGTTATCTGTCTTCGTGAGGGATCCAGACGCGGACTGTGATAATGTCTGCGAGTGACCACTGCTCTGGTTTGTCGCCCTTCATCAATGCCGCATTAAATAGGTCCAGCAAGATGTCGTCCCGGTCGCAGTTCTTCAGCACATCTGGTGGTATCCCGTCCGGTCCAGCGCTCCTGCCATGGCTGCGTGCATATTTGGCCTTCTTTAGCTCCTGAATGGTGCATGAGCAATGTTGTCTGCTTCACACTGCAATGAATCTTTCAATTTACACCGTATTTATTTACATTGTATGACCAACTATAAACTGTATAAGACCCTGATATGCCTTGAAAAAGACAACTTAATCGAAGCACCAATGGGAGGAATACTAATTTTCCATGTCTCCTGCAGAAAACCTGGCTGAGGCTGAAAGTGAAGAGGCGACATGTCCAGCATATAACACAGACGAGAACTACGAAGGAAGATTCAGAGTTTGCAGCATAGTTCAAGATGATCACATGTTCCTTCCTCGCGGAGCTATCTAGAATTCGGTGACTATACGGGCCTTATATTGTAGTGGAGGTTGATTCAATACCCTTTATTAATTAAAGTTGCATAACCCTCAATTCATCGTGCAGGATAAATCGGTCTCTAAAGGTGCTTTCGTGCATTGAGATTACTACGCTCGTCGACATCGTGTGGCCTATGAATAGTCACATCGAAATGTGAAAGAATTGGACATTCCAGGTTCTCTCTCAAAATTACTATAAATAATACTCACTCCTGTTTATGGTTAGTTAACTTAGAACAAGATGCAAAAGAGACATGTTCTTCGGTGCATATTGACTACACTCACCATTGTGCCTCACATTCTCTGTATTCTCTGCTATTTCCACGTGAAGCCTATTAATGCGTATGTTTGACATTAAATTTCTTTATACCTGATATGAAAATTTAAGTGCATTATCTATGATCGAAGCGATTACATTTCAACAACTGACTTGCATATTTTTGCAGAAACGAATGACTCGTCTGTGCTGAGGCTCTTCGAATGAGAAACAGTGTGCGCCTAGAAATTCAGCCTATTATTTCTGAAATGATATTTCTGTTAGCTCTACGGTTAGCATGATCCAAGAGAAAAATATATTGTATTGCTCTTGAGGGATTTTCAACACCACACCTGGTAAGGAATTTACGATTCACAGGAAAATAAAAACATTGAATATAAAATATACACCATTATTAGAGGAAAGAACAATAATTGTAACGAAAATCGATATCTGTTGTTCTATTCGTTTCTGTTCAAAAGCAAAAAAAAAAAAAGGGGGGGCATCAGAAGGCCTTGGCGAGTAGAGTATAGGAAAACCCCCAGCCATTCTTCAATTATGTGAAGATCAAATGTCTCCACACAGTAGGCTTATTCAGAATGTTAGAAGGCATGGGATTGAGGGACGTTGAGCAAGGAGGATTCAGAATTGGCTTGCCTGCAGAAAGCAGAGGTTTGCGGTAGAGGGAGTACATTCTGATTGGAGGGTTGTGACTAATGGTGTCCCACAAGGATCGTTTCTGCGACCGCTACTTTTCGTGATTTTAATTAACGACCTGGATGTGGGTGTAGAACGGTGGGTTGGCAAGTTTGCAGACGACACAAAGCTCGGTGGTACGATAGATAGTGCAGAGGACTAAGGACCATTGCAGGCAGGCATTGATAGGATGCAGAAGTGGTCTGAGAAGTGGAAGATGGAGTTCATCCTGGATAATTGTGAGGTGGTACACTTTGGAAGGGCAAACTCCAAGGCAGAGCACAAAGTAAATCGTATGGATGAGCAGAGAGACCTGAGGGTACCTGTCCACAGATCCTTGAAATTTCCCTCACAGGTAGATAGGGTAGTAAGAAAGCTTATGGTGTGTTAGCTTTCATAAGTCGAGGGATAGAGTTTAAGTGTAGTGAGGTAATGATCCAGCTCTGTAACTCTCTGGTTAGGCCACACTTAGAACACTATGTCCAGTTCTGGTCGCCTCACTATAGGAAGGATGTGGAAGCATTGGAAAGGTTACAGAGGAGATTTACCAGGATGCTACCCGGTTTAGAGCGTATGCAATATGATCAGAGATTAAGGGAGCTAGTACTTTACTTTTTGGAGAGAAGGAGGATGAAAGGAGACATGATAGAGTTATAAAACGTATTAATAAGAATAGATTCAGTGGACAGCCAGCGCCTCTTCCCCAGGGCATCAATGCTCAATACAAGTGGACGTGGCTTTCAGGTAAGGGATGAAAGGTTCAAGGGAGATATGAGAGGAAATTTTTTTACACACAGAGTGGTTGGTGCGTGGAATGTACTACCTGAGTCAGTGTTGGAGGCAGATAGACTAGTGAAATTTAAGAGACTACTCGACAGGTATATGGAGGAATTTAAGGTGTGGTGTTATATAGGAGGCAGGGCTTAATGGTCGGCAGAACAGTGTCGGCTGAAGGGCCTGAATTATGCTGTACAATCGTATGTTCTATGTAAAATAGAACTTCAAGTTAAATATGCTTGTAAAGCCCAATGTCAATTATGTCTCCTATCAGCGACGACAACAGAGCTTACCAAAGGGGATATCTCGCGGGTCAGCGGCGGTTAATTAAAATCTGAGCTTCGCAGACGTTAATCCATTGCACGTGGCCTACCAGCGGCTATAACAGGAGCACCAGTTGTGAGTTAAATAGCAGCGAAAGTTCAGATATAAGACGGAAAATTTGCCTGACGGAATGGCCATTATTACAGCTGGGTCTCCTTTTGAGTCAGTATAGGTGGAAGTCAGGGACAAGAAGGGAGCAGTTACTCTATTGTGAGCATTCTATAGGCCCCCTGGATGCAGCAGAGATACCGGACAGCAGATTGGGATGCAGATTTTGGAAAGGTGAAAAAATAACAGGGTTATTATCATGGATGACTTTAACTTCCCTAATTTTGATTGACACCTGATTAGTTCCAAGGCCGTGGACAGGGCAGAGTTTGTAAGTGTGTCCAGGACGGATTTCTATCACAGCATGTTGACAGGCCGACTAGGGGGACTGACGTACGAGATGTAGCATTAGGTAACGAACCACGTCAGGTCACAGATCCCTCAGTGGGTGAGTATCCAGGGGACAATGACAACCACTCCCGGGCCTTGTGCATTATCATGGAAAAGGACAGAATCAGAAAGGACAGATATTTTTTTTTTTTTTAATTGGGGAAGGGCAATTTATGAGGGTATAAAGCTAGAACTTGCTGGTGTGAATTGGGATGCTGTTTTTGCAGGGAAATGTACTACGTACATGCGGTCGATGTTTAGAGATCTCTTGCACAATGTTAGGGATAAATTTGACGCGGTGAGGAAGATAAAGAATGGAAGATTGAAGGAACCAGGGATGACAAGTGAGGTGGAAAATCTAGTCAGGTGGAAGAAGGCAGCATACAGGAGGTTTAGGAAGCAAGGATCAGATGGGTCTATTCAGGAATATAGGGCAGCAAGAAAGGAGCTTAAGAAGGGGATGAGAAGAGCAAGAAGGGGGCATGAGAAGGCCAGTCGAGTAGGGTGAAGGAAATCCCCAAGGCATTATTCAATTATGTGATTAATAAAAGGATGATAGGAGTGAAGTTAGGACCGGTTAGAGGTAAATGTGGGAAGATATGCCTGGATTTATGTAAGTGAGCGGGGTCCTCAATGTATACCTTTCTTCGATATTCACCAGTGAGAGGGAACTTGATGACCGTGAGGACAATATGAGTGATGTTGATTTTCTGGAGCATGTTGATCATAAGTCAGAGGAGGTGTTGGAGTTATTAAAATACATTAGGACGGATAAGTCCCCGGGGCTTGACTGAATATTCTCCAGGCTGCTCCACGATGCGAGGGAAGTCATTTCTGAGCCTCTGGCTAGGATCTTTATGTCCTCGTTGTCTACGGGAAAGGTATCGGAGGATAAGAAGGAGGCCTATGTTGTCCTCTTGATCAAAAAAAAAGAGAGTGGGGATAGTCCGGGTAATTATAGACCAGTGAGCCTGACGTCTGTGGTGGGAAAGCTGTTGGAAAAGATTTTTAAAGTTAGGATCTATGGGCATTTAGAGATCCATGGTCTGATCAGGGACATTCAGCATGGCTTTGTGAAGCGCAGATCGTGTCTAACAAGCCTGATGGAGTTCTTTGAGGAGGTGAACCGGCATATAGATGAGGGTTGTGCAGTGGATGTGATATATATGAATTTTAAGAAGGCATTTGACAAGGTTTCACACAGTACGCTTATACAGAAAGTCATTAACGACCTGGACGTGGGGGTAGATGGATGGGTTGGCAAGTTTGCAGACGACGCAAAGATTGGTGGTTTTGTAGATAGTGTCGAGAATTGTCAAAGATTGCAGAGAGACATCGATCGGTTGCAGAAGTGGGCTGAGAAGTGGCAGATGGAGTTCAACCCGAGAAGTGTGAGGTAGTACACATTTTGGAAGGTCAAACGCCAAGGCAGAGTACAAACTAAATGACAGAATTATTGGTAGTATGGAGGAGCAGAAGGATCTGTGAGTAAATGTCCACAAATCCCTGAAAGTTGCCTCACAGGTAGATAGGGTAATTAAGAAATTTGTTGGGGTTTTAGCTTTCATAAGACGAGGGATAGAGTTTACGAGGCGCGAGGTAATGTTGCAGCTCTATAAAACTTTGGTTATACCACACTTGAAGAACTATGACCAGTTCTGGTCGCTTCTCTATAGGAAGGATGTGGAAGTATTGGGAAGGGTACAGCGGAGATTTACCAGGATGCTGCCTGGTTTAGAGAGTACGGATTATGATCAGAGATTAAGGGAGCTGTGGTTTTACTCTTTGGAGAGATGGAGGATCAGAGGAGACATGATAGAAGTATACAAGATATTAAGAGAAATAGATAGAGTGGATAGTGAGCGCATCTTCACCAGGACACTACTGCTCCATTCAAGGGGACATGGCATTAAGGTAGGGGTGGAAAGTTCAAAGGAAATATTAGAGCATGATTTTTTTTTAACTCAGAGAATGGTTGGTGCGTGGAATACACTGTCTGAGTCAGTGGTGGAGGCAGATACACTACTGAACTTTAAGAGACTACTACACAGGTATATGGAGGAATTTAAAGTGGGTGTTATATGGGAGGAGGGGTTTGATGGTCAGCACAACAATGTGGGCCGAAGAGCCTGTACTGTGCTGTAATATTCTATGTTATATGTTCTATGTCAGATGGAAATTATAACTGAGATATGAAAACCTTAAACGATACTGTGAGCGATGCATACCACAAGTGTACAAACTGCGTTCAAAACGCCGGTATATTAAATAAATATTTTACTTTCCAAGAACTGTCAATACTCTTTGCACTTCAAATACTATTTGCTCTTATTATTGTCGTCTTAAACAGAATGTTCCTGAACGTTCTTGGGAGTGATTGACACATAAGTTACTACAAGTCATATCATAAACGGAATACGGCATCAGACACGCAATGTCGGAGGAATTCAGTAGGCCAGGCAGAAAAAAAAGGATAAGGAAGTACAATACAGCGCACGTTTAAGACCGAAATCCATTGCTTCAATGTGTAATGATGGTGGTGAAGAGATCATATCTAGCCATATACATCCAATTTGTTGATGTGAAAGGTGAGCATGTGATGTCATTTTGATAGTCTTGATTATAAGTCTTATGATTCGAATTGTAGTTGTCTTTCCCATGGGCTTATTACAGTCAAGTGGTATATCTGGACTTTCCTCAATCGTTCACTGATCTCCCTAACTGCTAGAAAAAAAACTTTTTGCTACTAAAAATTGGAAGTTACAGCACGCATCCATTTCTTTGACGATAAAAGTTCAGTCATTTTAGTTAGAACTATCGATGAAGCACGTAGCAGTATAATATACTGTGTAGTCGTTTATAAATTCGCCGACGTCATGGAGCATAAAATATCTCTTTGTTCTTAGAGATAGGATGTGTCGTATTGAAACCGATTATAGACTTCAAAACTGTAAAATGGGTCGTAAAAGGATGAAAAACACCAGTAATAGACGAAGGATGCTCTGTTTGAATGCAAGAAGTATGAAGAATAACAAAAACGAACTGGAATTGTATGCAAGTGCATAGGAATATGATGTAGTAGCAATAACTGAACATGGCTGGTTACAGAAATGGTGCAAATATTATATTAAAAGATATCCTTTACTTCGGCAACAAAGGCAATATCGTAAAGTGAATTAGCAGCCAAATATATAAGGAATAATTTAAGTGCAAGGCTATTCATGATAGGAGATAAAACGACACTTACCTGAAATATCTTGGTGAGATATTAAAAATATAAGAATAAAATAATAACATTGTATGTACGTACAGACCTACATAATGCTGGTAGTGGTGTTCATGAACAACTGTATTAGAATATTAAAAAAAACGCACGTTCTGTGGATGTTTCTGCAGTTATCGGTGACTTTACTTCCCCAAATATTGAGTGAGAAGGATTGTATGAAAGTTAATTGATTGATTTATTGATCGACTTTTTTTTTGTCCCAGTATGAAAATGCAACAATAAGAAGAGTGTTCTGTGTGGATTAGATATACAGCAAAAATCGGGATAGGATTTTAAAAAGGAATATTGTTTGGCATCTAGCAACAAAAAGATAATATGTACTCTTGAAGTTCTGTGTGTGGAAGAAGTGTTGAAGAAGTGTGTGTGTGTGTGTGTGTGTGTGTGGTTGGTAGAGTCGGCAGCACATTAGGGACAATTACATACATGAAATTGAATTTCAGAATGACAGATATGGTGGAGACACGCAGAGGTAGACAAGAGCGAACTCTTGAAATTTCAGTTGGCTGAGGAACGTTGGGATGACCGTACTGACACTGAAAGCTATAGACCAGTAAGCTTAACGAACATTGTGTCTAGGATATTGGAACAGTAACACAGAATGATTTGAAAAAAAAAAAGACTGATACGTGTCGACCTGTTAGCTGAATGCCAGCATAGATTGAGGAAGTGGAAATCATGTTGAAGTTCTGTGGAAATGCAGATAAAATTCCTGATGGCATTGCAGCGACTGATATAATCTACCTAGACTTTCAGTGGGTTTGTGAGAAGATACCTCCCGAAAGGTTTATAACATGTGGTAGGGATGCAGGATAAGATGTTTGCGATTTAATTTAATTGACATTATTGACGCTCAATTTATTTCATGCGTTTTTCGGGTAGTTTCCTTGCTGAATCTCTAAGGAGATAATTAATCTGTAGTTTTAAAAAGTGCTGCAAAAGACGTTCATGAAACTTGTAAGCCAAGTAAGTAAAATAAGTCCGTATTTTGTTTCGTTTCTTTGCATTTTTCCAAATTTTTAACACATTTAATCAATTTGTGTTTATTGGGCAGACACAAACGTTACTGTAACATTGGCGTTGTTTCCCGCCAGGAAGTGTGCTATTGTTCCAATGTGGATTCACATATTATAACATAAAATTATGAATATATGTTCACATATTTCTGATATACAGTTTTAGAACCAATACAATGATCCAACGCGACTCCGAGAAAGTAAGGTGAAAAAATGAATATAACATTTTCACTTTAAAAATATAATGATCGTTGAAGAATGTATATATAACAGGAGCGCCATGAGAGATTTTATTTTTGTACCTCAGGAAAATTCCTGCTGCAACAGTTAACATCTCAAGGCACGCTTCGTCCCTCTCTCTCAGGAGAATCTAAAAGTTTGCCTCAGATCTCTCAAAGTTTTAAAGCGACAGTGCACAGAAAATATGAACCCCAGGGGTACAGAACACTATCCCTTTCATAACGGTATATCTTTCGATTAGATCTCCTCTCATTCCGCTGAATTCCAGACTGTATAGACCCAGACCCCTATATTTCTCTTCAAACTCCAGCCAGCTCCTCTTTCGAATTAACCTGGCGACATCCCGCTTTGCTGCTGCAGCTGAAAACAAAAACCCATTTGCGCTTCATGCAAAAAGATTCACGTTCCTTTGCCCAACCGCAGCTGAATGTTTTCATTTTTTTTACCATTTAAACAATGATCAGCTCTTTCACTTTTGTTTCTAATGTAAACGACCTCGCAATTGCGAACATTGAACTCCATCTGTCAGAGCTTTGCCCACGCACTTAACCTATCTACATCTCGCTGAAGACTCTGTTTCCCTGGCACAATTTGCTGGTCCACACAACTTAGTGCTGTCAGCAAATTTAGAATAACAATACTCGGTCTTTTATTTTTCCAGATAGCTAAATTATATCATGATCAGTTGCGGGCCCAGCAATAATCCCTGTGGTACACCAGTGACCAATGATTTCCAACCATAGTATAACTCATGTATCGCAACTCTCTGCTTTCTATCTGCTACCCAATCCACGATCTGTGCCAATCCATTAACGGGAACACAGCGTCCTTATCTGATGGATTTTTTTTTTATGCGGCACCTTATCGAACGCTTTCCGGAATCCAAGTAAATAACGCCCCCTCTATTCATTGTGCATGTTATATCATCAAAGAACACAAATAAGTCTGTCAAACAGAATATGGATTGGATGAGTCAATGTCGCGTCTGCCTGATGGATCTAGTTATTTCCGGATCCCTATTTATTTTCCAACGACAGCTTCAAGTATTTTCTCAACCAAAGTGTTCTGAGGGCTCCTTTAGAGCGATCTGAACAGGTGCTAGATTGTAGCATGAGCAGCTGGTGCATATCACATGTCGTGCGAGCACTGACGCCATAGTGACGATACCGGAAGAAGACTGCTAATGGCTATCATCGCATGGCTTGTAAAGACACTGACCAGAAAAAAAGACAATACAAACTAATTCTGTTAAAAACAACAGCAATAACAGGAGCAATCAAGTCAAAAAACATGACCGTCCACATCATACGATACGGCACACAGTGATGCTAATGATGACAGTGATCATTCAGCTGTTTATTCATCTCAATAATGACTATCACAGCGGAAAGTAAACATCGACAGAATATTGATGGATGTTGTCGTGGTTTCTCGTTTCTTACAAACAACAAGGAGACGCAGAAAATCCTTCAAGAAGTTTTAAACTTTAATTTGCAAATCAAAGCTGAGACAATCAGAAAGCTAGTAGCTGACTGCCCATCGAGGCTTGTACACAGCATTCTTTATAGCAATCTCCTATCTTAGCTACAATATCATATCCAGACGGCCTGTGATCACATATCATCAATGCATCCGCTCTCGACCCTCCTCTATTGTTTTACTCCCCAATTTAATTATTTCCTAGTTTACTTTTTAGAGCAGGTGTCCCCTCATCCCTAACCACAGCTATTTCTTAATTGGTCTTGTTCTGAATACTGCCACATATTTCATTACCTTACTCGCCACCGTTATCTTCCTACTTGGTTTCATTCCAGTTCTCTTCCTGAATTAATAGTGATTAGGTCAAAAGTCATGGCTACATAGTCAATACTTTCCACTGAGCTAGCAGCAGTTACATAGTGAATATAGAAAATACAATGTCCCTTTGGGTAAATGTTGTTATAATGTATACATTTGGGGAAATACTGCTGAGTAAATATTGTAAATACTGTAATACATAGAAAATACAATGTATGCGTTTACATTTTCCAATATAATCACACCTTTGAGATCCACAGGGTCTCATACAGAGAGAGAGAGGACTGAGAGTCTATGAACAAAAGCTCAAATAAAGCCACGCAGTTACTCCCAAATTTGGGTTAAACCATAGTTTTCTGCGCTTAAGACTCAAAGTGTTCTTTCCCTAACTCCCTCGGCCGCTGAGCCAAAAACCCATCCCTTCATAACTGAGACAGGAAAAAAAAAGACTCAGGAGCCTTCACAGCCTTATCCCCACATATCTCATCTCTCTCCTGTTCGTCTTGCATGTCTCGTAGACTGTACGAATACATCATCGGTGTCTCCTTCTCCATAGGGCTCGACCCAACAATCTCCAGGAGCATCGGAAACCGTTTCATTGCAGCACGCACTACAAGCGACTTGAGGCATGGAAGAAAACAGCACAGAATGACCAGACAGCTTAGCAATACAATACCGATGGTTACTGCAATCTTGGTCAGCCATGCTCCCCATCCTCCTCGTCTATTGTTTAACCAGTCAAAGAACTGGTGTCCAAACCCTGCATTTTGTTTAACTTCCTTTCTAAAATTTTTCAGTTTTTTCATTGCTCTGGTAAACGATCCCTCCAGACTAGTATTATTCGGTATAAAAGTACAGCACTGTTCCCCAAACATTACACAAACTCCTCCTTTCTCTACCAATAGCCAGTCTAGTACCTGTCTAGTCTGCCACGCCACTCTACTGGTTGCATCTGGCTGCTGCCCCAAGGCCGCTAGTGCATCATCAGTGTAGTTAATGAATCTCTGTTGATTATAATATGTATATAATTTATCCATTAAACATTTTTACTAACCCCTATCACAGGTATAAGTGCCTCCCAGCCCGCAGCAATCTCATTTCTTGCATTAAATTCATTAGGTATACCTCTCGGCTGTCCTATACTGTCGATTTGGATTGTTGGATCAGGTTCATATTTTCTCTTCCTTCGTCGCAGTATCTACTGCTTCAGAGCGTCAAATTGTACTTCAGGGGATACTACAACTTTTTGAATCAGCATAATCCGTGTCCATGTACCTGTCCAACCGAGGGGGAGCATGGATCTCAGTCCTCCCTCCTTCCCACAGAGCCACCAGGTATCTGCTAAAGGGATGGTCTGGGCATCCAGTGCACCATCGGGCGGAGGGGTACCTGTCTTGTATCTCTGGCCTGGAGTTACATCCCAAGTCTCAGCACAGTTACCACTGAAATGTCCAACCATGAGATCACCCGTCCGTGTGAAACATTCATAACTCAAATGCTCCTGCATTTTCAGCTTTTCAATTATGGATGTCTGGCTTCTTTTATTGATAGCCCACGGTCTGCTGTAATTGCAGTTAGAAGCAAGCTTGTTTTGATCATACCGCGAGGAAGCCTGGTATAACATACACCATTAAGGGCATATTGGTGTGTTATCAATACATTTCCGATAACAAGGATCTATCCCGCTACAAAATCCCATACTGCAGGTCTTGACTATACTTGGACACTGCTGCACACACTGTCCCCTTCGCTCCTTTCACCATTGCGCGCAGGTGGAAAAGTTGTATGGCATGGGGACTACATACTGTGCTGGATTTGCTCTTGAGCATACATAACAATTCTGTCTCTTCATCATCCCTACTGTATAATTTGCCCATTGGAACCATATATTCTGGTACCATGGTACGGAAGTAATTGTTGTGCTCCTCTTACTCCTTTCTCTCAGGTTTTGTGGGATCCTAACAGTCCCATGCCACATCTGCCAAATTAATGTTCTCCAAATCTGCACAAGAGTATCTGAGTGTATCATCCCGGGGGGCAGGACTGGTCGCCCCCAAGTCGTCCCCATTATCTGAAAGAGTACTACCATCCATAACCCCATCCTGAGGATCTTCGGGCCAGTCCGTCGGACCAAAATTTTCCCTTATTACTTGGTCAAGTTCCTGCGGTTCAGTGTCAGCTTCTTGTTGCTCTTGTCTGTCCCCTACTGTTTGTTCCTCTTCACCACTTACCTCGGTTGGCACACCTGACTGTACCTGCGGGATTGCTCTAGTGCAGTGATTGAGATGATACCAGGTGCAGCGTCCTTCCACTTGAACTGCGGTGGGTGATGCTTTGGTTACTATAAAGGGCACTTCACTTCTGGGTTAGTTCCACTTTTTTGAAACGCTCGCACGTAGACCTGATCGTCACGCTTGATTGGTCCTTCCCCTTGATCAATCTCTGGCTCTTTCTGTTTTTCCTGTAAATAAAAAGACTTATGCATCATAGTTAATTACCTAGGATGCGCTGACAACGTATGTACACCCTGACGCTTTCCTGGCTGCTTCATCTGCAGCTGGATTTCCCTTTGTTACTGTATCGTTTCCTTTTTTTATGTGCCTGGCATTTTACTATAGCCAGTGCTTTAGGTTTCATCAGCGCTTTTATTAGATCTAAAATCTGCTGACAGTGCTGTATGGGATCTCCATTGCTCTTTTTAAAACCTCTCTGTTTCCACACTGTAGATTACTCCCCAAGCTTGTATGTCCTGCTTCCTTCATTATTTTCCTTAGTGGCGTTACAATTTCAGCATATTCCCCAATCCAATCTGAACTATATCCTGTCAGTCCTAGAAACGTCATCATCTGTCTCACTGTCTGGGGCTTGGAAGCTTTAGTTATAGCCTCAATTTGATCCGGCGCTATCGCCTTCACTCCCTTGGATATCACTGGGTAGTGTTCCTTCCCACCTGGGTTCTCTGGGCACCCCTAATGTCTTGCATAGGGGTTCACGGGTCCATTCGGCCCTGCGGGGTCTGGTTCTTGGCTAGACTGTGGTTCCTCTCTCATTGATTCCCGCTTGTATGTGACGGCCCATGGCCTAAGTGGACAGTCCCTTCTTATGTGTCCTGGCTGGTTACATCCCCAGCACCGTCTCTGCATCTCTCTTTCCCCTTGTTTCCTTACTGGCCCTTCCTGCCCATAACCTCTCTGCCCCCCTCCTTGGGATTCCCAGTCCTGTCTGGGCTGCTGTTTAAATTTATCCTGTCCCTGATAGGGCATTTGTGAAAAGCACCCCCAAAGACGTTTATTATTGGCATGGGGTTTTCTGGGCCCTGTCTTACGGCAGGACCGGTCCCTCCATATAATGGCATTTCATTCATTTCAACGGCTGTGCTTAAATTGGTCATTGTTGGCAGCATCTTCTTGCCTTTTTCTTTTTCCTTCTTTTTAAGTTCCTCAAGCTGCATTTGTATCAGCTTTCTTTGCACTTCTTCTTGCTGCTCAGTCAACTTTCGTTTGTCTTTTCGATATTTTTCGACAGCATGGATTACGTGGTCCCTGAATTTCTGTGGGATTGTTGACATCAGTCCAACCACTTCCTCAAGTTTAGACTTAACTTGGGAAGGCATCGCATCCAAAACAGCATTTCGGAACATCCAAGTCATAAATGGGTTGTCTTCCACCTCTTGTTCAGTTTCCAGTCTCCACCTTTTCAACTGATTTTCTATATAGGCTGCTGGATTTTCAGTGTCTCCCAGTGGATCCTCTTTCATGGCTTTGGGGTCCATTTTGGGTGGATAGAGCTCCCTGAGGGCCCCCCATACCCTCTGCCTCACTGTGTCAAATCTGGCCCCGTCAATCAGTGTGCTGTCCGCATTCTGTATGCCAGCCGCTTCCATCAACCTTATCAGTAGCGCCTTTAAATCTCCCATAGCCAACATTCGTCCCGCGGTTTCTTCCTCAAAGGCCCTAATCCACTACCCTGCACCCTCATGTAGGCTGGGCAGGGTGTTTTTCAGCCCTTCCAGGTCCTGGGATGCCCAAGGGATATACTGCACTTGTCCCAATCGTTTTACTAACAACGGCATCATTCTCCCTTTCCTTTCCCACATCTCCTGATTTTCCTCCTCGCCTGACTCCCCATCTGTTTCTGAGCTGGTTTTCACTGGCTGCCACATGATTCTTTCCGGGGTTTCCTATCTCCCTTGGCCTCCTCGTGGAGTTCTTCCTCTCTGCCTTGAGCTAGCATTTGCTTTGGCCCATGCGAAATCCTCAAACTCTCGTTGGAAATTCAGTCTGCGCTGCAATTCCCTAATCTCTCCCTCTGTTTCTAATATCTGCCTTTTCACTCTCTCTTTTTTCCCCTTCAAGGCTCCTGTCTCCTATCATCTGCCTACATTCTCCGGCACCCTCTCTTTCGCTACTGATCTCTTGCTCTCCCGACAAGTTACCTTCTGCTCTGGCCTGTTCAGTTCCGTGCCCATATAACAAAGATTTCTCTTCATCCTTTTTCGCTTTTAATTCCTGTAACCCTTTGATCTCTTCTACTATTTCCCGTCTCTCCTGCTCTATCTTTGCCCTGTCTTCCTCTATTACCTTCCGTAGTTCCTCCTGCTCCTTTTCGTGATTCTTTCTTCCCTCCTCGGTATCCCAGACTTTAATTTCTCCATTTAGATCCACTCTTCCTGTTATCATCGGACACTGCTTAAAGGTTTCTTTCTCATAATAGGGAGGAGGTTTATCTACGTCTTTCAGGTCTGGGTATAAAGCCGAAGCCGACTCCCTGTTATGTTTTTCCTTTTCTTTATCAGACTGCTCGTTTCGTTTCTCAATGTCTTTTCTACTTACTATTAATGTACCCCCCGTCTTTCTTAATCTTTCTCCGTCCATCCTAAGAGTTTTAACACTTCCATTTCTTGTTCCCTTTTTCCTTCTCTTTTCTTAGATTTATCTTTGGGTTTGTGATTTTTAATTAGCGCTTCCATTTCCTCACATAAGCTTACATCAAACGTTCCTTCCCTTGGCCACTTCGTGACCAGTTCTTTAGTTCTTTTTTTTCCATTTTTTCTGAAATTTCCACGATCTTACCTTGACACACCGGGAATTTTCTGCTCAATATTTCTACAGCTGTTCCTTTCTCTGTCATGTTGCTCTCTTTTTCCTTTTTCTAATATGGTATTTTTAGAATCTCACTACTTGCCTACTTAATAGTACTATTTTTCTAACTTTATTTCTATGTCTAGCCTTATGGTTTATCTCACCAGCGTCTGAATTCTCTATCAAACTATCTTTGTCTCTTACAACGTTCTGCCCGTGCAGACCCCTACTTAGGGCGGTATCCACAGAACCTTTTACACCTCGCCTATGCAGACCCTTACACTTCTTAAGGAGGTATTCACGAGGATTTTTAATTTGCACCTCGCCTATGCAGACCCTTACACTTCTTAAGGCGGTATTCACGAGGATTTTTAATTCTCCTTCCCTGCCTGTTCAGAACTTCGTTTCGTGCGAAGCGGTATCCACAGGGACTTACCAACACCACGTGGAATTTTGTTACGTAACTTATTATTACTTTATTCGTACTTACCCCCACTACAGTGTTCTTGATTAATCCTATGAGCCTCCTTTTATCCCCGATTCTGCCAGAATCTTTGGATCAGAGAGACCTTTCGGCAGTTGCTTCACACTTCTGAGTCCCCGAGACACCCCAAAACCAACATAATTCTTAGTTCGAATTATCGCAAAAAGCGCTCACTTTTTTCTTTGGCTGCACCCTTAATTCTGTTACCCTCGTGAGGGTCCCCGAGGGACCGGCAAGCGTCCCAATCAGCCGTTCCCTTCCTCGCGGGTCTCTATCCGATCCTGTTCGTGACGTCAATTTTGTCGTGTTTTCTCGTTTCTTACAAACAACAAGGAGACGCAGAAAATCCTTCAAGAAGTTTTAAACTTTAATTTGCAAATCAAAGTTGAGACAATCACAAAGCTAGTAGCTGACTGCCCATCGAGGCTTGTACACAGCATTCTTTATAGCAATCTCCTATCTTAGCTACATTATCATATCCAGACGGCCTGTCATCACATATCATCAATACATCCGCTCTCGACCTTCCACTATTGGTTTACTCCCCAATTTAATCATGTCCTAGTTTACTTTTTAGAGCAGGTGTCCCCTCATCCCTAACCACAGTTATTTCTTAATTGGTCTTGTTTTGACATACTGTCACATATTTCATTACCTTACTCGCCACCGTTATCTTCCTACTTGGTTTCATTCTAGTTCTCTTTCTGAATTAATAGTGATTAGGTCAAAAGTCATGGCCACATAGTGAATACTTCCCACTGAGCTAGTAGCAGTTACATAGTGAATATAGAAACTACAATGTCCCTTTGAATAAATGCTGTTACAATGTATACATTTGGGTAAATACTGCTGAGTAAATATTTTAAATACTGTAATACATAGAAAATACAATGTATGTGTTTACATTTTCCAATAATGTCACCATACCCTATGTGCGTTTCTCGTCAATTATGTCCTGTATTTCGGTATAAAATGGTGAAATTATACCTGTGTAATATCTGTGTTAATAAAAGTAGAGAAATGAAAACGGGATAACGCATTCACCTTTTCAACAGATGTCATTTGACCGGAGAAATATCTTTTGTGACAGACACAATGAACGGAAACGGACTCATGGTAAGAAATAGAACTAAATTAATGCACATCTTGTTCGACCAATTACCGTTCAAAGTACAGCCACTGCAGCCAATCGCTTCGTTTTTATTTACTTCGTCTCTCACTCTCTCTCTTTCTCTCTCTGAGCCAATTATGAGTACCTGATTAAAAATATACTTCTAGCTTGTTTCCGTTAACCAGTCAGAACAGCAACATCAACGCATTCCAACGTTGCTTGTCGTACTTGACACAGTGGACGCCATGTGGACGGTCCGATTTTGGTCTCTAATAAATATTCCTGCCCTGCCGGGTATGTTGGTATGTTCAGTTTCTAATGCATGTGCGTTACCAGTGGAATCTCTTTCCCTGGAGAAATGCTCATAAATTGGTTGTTTGTTTGTTTGTTTTTTTCCCAGGCGCGAGTGCAGAATATTTGGTAATCCGGAATCCGGCAGCCATTGCGGTTCAGGAAGTTCAGACTGTGTTGCTGAAATGCAGCTACCCTGCAAAGGATGCAACCACGCTGTTCAGGTATATGCAATATCCTGGACAATCTCTGAGATATTTATTGAAGAGATATTGAACAGAAAATGGTGGAGAACAATCCTACTATTGTCCAAAGCTGCTCGATTGGCTTAGCTGGTTGTGTAGAATTCTTGAGCAATTCTTGAATTGACAAAAAATCGTTTGTCCTTAGTGATGACTTTATAGCGACATCAAAAAATTTGTGCGTGTTCAAATTCTGTTTCGTCATTTTATACGCGAATAGCACAGTTATTATTAGTATAACACGGTAGGAGAATTGGCAAAACATTTAACCATAGCTCGAAATTCCTCTGGACGGAGATTTTTCCAGAGTCCTGGGTGGTTATTTCGGACATACCGACATTTCTCTCACTCACCGCTGCACCTCGTAACTGATGAGTTCGTTTTGTCTCCATGTTCTTCTCTCTCTAATGAAGGGCTCGCAAGGAAACGATTCCCTACCGTCATTAAAAGATTTAGAGTATCAGGAGCTCCATTCAGCTCTGGTTTCATTTATTGTGTGCACTGCTAAACGCTTGCCTATGAAGTCTGCAACAGAAAACCAGTGTGAACTATTGTGGGATGAAAACATTTGGTCCCCCATTTAAGTAACAGAACACAGAAATAAATACTTAAATTTAAAAAAATAATAATACTTAATACCGTTCCAGCAGCGTAGTCCACTGACTTTTTTTTTTTAGCTCTCCTACGAGTCCGTACGAATTTGGGAAAAAAAAGGACCTTAATAGATATATAGATATCACGTTACTGAAGTTGATTCATTTATTTTCAGCCAAAGTGGTTTTGCTTCATTTGACGAGCAGAATGTGGACAAGGATTGTTAACCTGTACGAAATTTGCACGATCAGTTAGAGGCTGGCAGAAATTGTGGCAGTTTAAGATTGATTACGCTTAACCTTCCCAAGTCGACTACGGAAGTATTTGAGCAGGTGGAACAGCTTGTTTTGGAACTTCTTTCGTTCAGGGCATAAATATTGTGTTTATGTAGGAACTCAATTTGATGGAAAATTAACCCTTTGCTTCAAATACAGAGAAACGGCGAAAAACATTCAATCCTTATTATTTTGATAAAACCAAACTTCGTTACCAGTGATGCCCATAGGCCGATAAATCTGCTGGACAATGACAAGGATTAAATTAAAGACTCCCAGTGTCTGGAACATGTTCGGAATCTTTAGGTGCTCCGGGAACCTGCCGAAGATCCGATTCGCTACTACAATGGATCTTGTTTTTGATTAAATTAAATGGAATGCAAAAATCGCAAACTTAGATAGTATAGAACCATGGCGATTAGTTACAGTTCAATGAAAAGACAATGCAGTATGCAGACGATATAGGCATACCTTCATGATTTAACCGCCAGAAACACACTGAATGCGACGCATGCAATGAAAATAAAACGTGCTTACTGTTATTCCTCATACAATTAAACATTGAATCACATCGAACCGAGGGTACAGTGTGTACTGTTTTCACCATGTGCTGTAGGGGAGAGTTTTAATTTCTTTGAAATCTCTGCAACCTCAAACATCAAGAATAAATCGGAATCAGGTACAGGTGAACGCACACCCTAAACGACTCCGCAATGTACCTTCCGGCATAATTTTAAATTATATCAAGTGTGCCTTATGCTCATTGCGTATAATTCCTGGAACAGCCGACAAAAGAGAGACATTTTTTTTATATCTTAAATTAACGTTGCTTTCCCTTAAACAGCGGTTTTAACCGATACACGCTACAGAAACCGCCAGGGAAAGTACTTTCCAAAAATAAAATATAGTACGTACCGAATTATGTTGTAATAGTTTGAAAAGCGGAGACTGTACTCGCATGAGCCTCGATCTTTTGCACAGACTTTGCTCTATTCCCATCTATCTCTACTTTAACACTCTATCCTTTACTACAAGCAGTTTGTGAGCAACTATCTTATTTTGTGATAAATCCATGTTATCGAAATTTTATGAAACTTAACAACATCAGTGATTCGCTTCATGGACCACGGTCACACCTGCTCAGTTTCACCGGTTAATACAAATCTGGGAATAACACAACCAAATACTGGATAAGTTCAGTGGTTCAGGCAGCATCTATGAAAATGAGACACTATATCAGGACTAGAATGTAAGCGGACAGAAACACAAATTACATTATACGGGACTGTGAAGATTACAAGTTGTAAGGCAACAGGAGAAGTCATGTGATGGGCGAGGTTTCTTGGTGAGCAACGGAATCTGAAGTGAGAATATGGGAAGGGATAGAGGGAAGACATGTACAGCTGCTGAAGAAATAATCCGATCGTTGAGAAGAGAGCACCATGGGAGGATGGGAAGGAGTGGCACGAGACGGATGCGATAGGCAGGTATTGCGAAGAGAAGGGGTAAGAAGGGAGACTGAATGTGGATCTGTAAAGTGAGAGAATAGGTAGAAAAATACGCGACGGAAGGAAGGAATTGAACATATTGTGGTGAATAAAATCGGTAAATATTACTCAAGATTCAGCCAGAGAAGCGACGGGTCTCCTTAGCTTTCAGTCTACCCTGGTATAAGTTTTGAACGAGGTATCTTCAAATCTGTACATAAATATCTATAACTGTTTAGGACAGAAAAAAAAAATCGCGAAGAATGGACGAAACGGATGATTCAGGGGCCTATATATTAAGGAACTTGCAGCTTTATGTCAAAGACTGCGTGTCTTCTTCATCTGCATTTAATATCATCATGCTTTTTGTCATTACACATCAGCTCGATTTATTCTGATGACAGGCGATTGGAGATCTCGAAATCACACTTCTGCATCTAATCGTCCCTTGTTTCCCAGTTTAATCGTCTGGGGGCTGCAGCTGAAGCGCGCCAATCTCTGCCTTGTAAGGGTTATCGTGATATCAACCATAACAAAAACGTTAACCAGAAGCCCAGGACACTCGTCGATCTGCAGTTGCCTCGCTGGTCGATATTCCAAGGGACGTACGTAAGGTTCCTCTCCTCCCAATAAAGTACACTCTTTCCAAACCTTACCTTAAAACCATGTCCTCTTGTATTGAGCAGTGGTGCCCTGGGGAAGAGGGGGTGGCTATCCACTCTATCTCATTCTCTTATTATCTTGCACACCTCTATCATGCCTCTTCTCATCCTCCTCTCCAAAGAGTAAAGCCCTAGCTCCATTAATCTCTGATTATAATGCATACTCTCTAAACCAGGCAGCATCCTGGTAAATCTCCTTTCTACCCTTTCCAATGCTTCCACATCCTTCCTATAGTGAGGCGACCAGAACTGGACACAGTAACCCAAGTGTGGCCTAACCAGAGTTTTATAGAGCTGCATCATTACATCGCGACTCTTAAACTCTATCTCTCGACTTATGAAAGCTAACACCACACAAGCTTTCTTAACTACCCTATCCACCCGCGAGGCAACTTTCAGCGATCTGTGGACATGTATCCCCAGATACCTCTGCTCCTCCACACTACCATGTATCCTGCCATTTACTTGTACTCTGCCTGGGAGATTGTCCTTCCAAAGTGTACTACCTCACACTTTTCCGGGGTGAACTCCATCTGCCTCTTCTCAGCACAATTCTGCATTCTATCAATGTCTCTCTACACTACCTGCAACACCGTCAACCTTTGTGTCGTCTGCAAACTTGCAAACCCACCCTTCTGCCCCCACATCCCGGTAGTTAATAAAATTCACGAAAAGTGGAGGTCCCTGAACAGATCCTCGTGGCACTCCACTACTCACAATCCTCCAATATGAACGTACTCCCTCCACCACGACCCTCTGCCTTCTACAGACAAGCTAATTCTGAATCTATATGGCCAAACTTCCCTGGATCCCATGCCTTCTGACTTTCAGAATAAGTCGACCGCGTGGAACATTGTCAAATGCGTTACTAACATCCATATAGATCACATCCACTGCACTACCCTCATCTAGTGCCTGGTCAGCTCCTCAAAGAACTCTATCAGGCCTATTAGACACGATCTGCCCTTCACAAAGCCATGCTGACTGTCCCTGATCAGACCATGATTCTCTAAATGCCTATAGATCCTATCTCTAAGAATCTTTTCCAACAGCTTTCCTACCACAGACGTAAGGCTCACTGGTCTATAATTACCCGGACTATCCCTACTAACGTTTTTGAACAAGGGGACAACATTCGCCTCCGTCCAGTCCTCCGGGGCCATTCCCGTGTACAACGTGGACATAAGGATCCTAGCCAGAGGATCAGCAATCGCTTCTCTCGCCTCGTGGAGCAGCCTGGAGAATAGTCAGTCAGGCCCCGGGGACTTATCTGTCCTAATGTATTTTAACAACTCCAACACCTCCTCTCCCTTAATATCAACATGCTCCAGAACATCAATCTCACTCATATTGTCCTCACCATCATCAAGTTCCCTCTCATTGGTGAATACCGAAGAGAAGTATTCATGGAGGACCTCGCTCACTTCCACAGCCTCCAGGCACATCTTCCCATCTTTATCTCTAATCGGTCCTACCTTCGCTCCTGTCATTTTTTTTTTCTTCACATAATTGAAGAATGCCTTGGGATTTCCCTTTACCCTACTGGTCAAGGCCATCTCATGCCCCCTTCTTGCTTTTCTCACCCCTTCTTAAGATCCTTTCTTGCTTCCTTATATTCCTCAATCGACCTAACTAATTCTTGCTACCTAAACCTCATGTATGCTGCCTTCTTTCACCTAAACCCAGTGCATATCGTTGTATCTACATGTGACATTAGGGAATATTTTCTGCCGTGTGCTCTATCTATGCAAGTCATTTTATGCATCACAACGAAGTCCCTTCTTATTTGCCACCGCTCATTGGAGAGCGAACTAATGCCGCTAGTCTCTCGTCATAACGAAGCTGCCCCATCCCATGCAAAATCTGTTGAATTTAATTTGCCTCTCCCCATCGACATAGACCCTGTACCTCAGTTACGAGAAAAGTCCTCAGCAGGGGTCAGATCAATGTTTTATGAAATTCGATTGTAATATCGAATTCGATTTCGTTTCCTTTTTGTTTTAATGGTCAGAAGAATTGAGCTGTGTTACTCGCAAACATATATTGTTTAAAATGGAATTCAAACTCACATATTTCGCTTTTCAATGTAAAAACAGACTCCCTTAAGGAGCAATATAAACGCCCAAGATAGTTTGCTTAAACAACAATTGTAGTGTTGATTGTTTTTCCAAGTCAATGAGTTAAGGGGATCATCATCTTCAATTTAGTGTGTATTTGAAAACAAAGGATTTCAGTTCTGATGTTCAACTTTAAAATATCAACATGAAATTAACTATTTCCAAAGTTCTGAACTGTTTCTAGCTGTTCGTAAATGTCTTTTGTCAAAGAATATGTTCTATCGCAACTTCAACTTGGTGAAGAACTCCCTCTGTCATTGAAAAGTTTGCATATATACCGGCCTTTAATTTTTTTCTGCTTCGTAGCTCAGCTGAGGAAGCGTGATTTTATTTACAGTTGCATCCATAATGGTGAATTTAGGATATTAAATATAAAGGATTATTTCATTCATTTGGTTAAAAATACCTGCCAATCAAGCCGACCCATGAATACATTCGATTGATTTACACTGTTCCAAGTTCGGTTTTCTTTTTTTTCCCCTCCTTTTTTTTTATTCAGCTGAAGTGTAATTTCCGTCGTTATTTCTAACAAACGCTTTAAGAAATCCCCTTGAAACCAAGGAACTTCAGTTTGGGCAAGGGCTTAAAGGGCTGCAACCATTTCTCACAAGTTACTTTAAAATGTGATTATTCAGTGCTATGCTTCAAAAATGGTTGATAAATTATAAGTCTGTTGACAGGACTTATTTCAGGATTGTTGGAATAGTCTTGGTTGCCATTAGAAATCTGTGTTAAAAAAAAAAATATATATATATAGTTTCAAAGTCGTTAGTGGCTCCCTTCTTCACTGAAATAACAAAACAAGATGCAATGCCTGGTGTCACTACAGCTCCATCTCTCCAAAGGGTATAACGTGTTTCTTTCCAGTCAAATTCCTGTTTCACTGAAAACAGTATACCATTGATAAAATGTTGACCGGCATTTTCCGTTTTTGAATGGATGCAGAAAATAAGAATTATTCTCTAATCTTGCATACAAAGAAATAAATTAAAAAAAAGTCTGAAGGCACTGAAATGTCTGTAGGTACATCCAATAGCATACTGCATGGGAATTGCGAGGCTGTCAGTATCTCAATGACGTACTGCAAAATGCCAAAGTAAGTGTCAACTATTTTAAAAAACTATCACATAATGAAAGGTCATTTTACATTATTTGATTCCTCACTTCCAGTCCGCATAGAGCTCAACCGCTTCCAATGGACCGAGTGGTCTACTTTTGCTCCCGTGTGTTATGGTCTTGCGTTTCTATGGCCTTAACATTAAGCAACGAGAAATATTGTTTCATGTTGGATGATAGAAGACGACGTGAACATTGAATACCAGGGCATACAATCAGATCAGCATGTGTAGTAAGAGATACTAAGGATAATCAATATCTTGATGAAACATATTCTCTGATTCTCCCTAAAGCTTAGGTTACATGACAAGTAAAGCAAACTATGAACAAAATAATAAACTTAAACTCCGAAAATTGCATCTGTTTTTCGACCTGCATAATACGAATTTATTTTTTAGGAGTAGTGATGATACAAATTGGAGTTTTTTTTTTCATGCCGACGCGGTTCCTTCAACGAATGAGAGTCTAATGCTGATCCTTTACAATGATTCACTTCATATTAACCTATCATATTCTGAGACTCGTGAAATATGACATGGAAGTAGCTGCAGTTGTCACTCAGTCCGAAGAATTGAAACATATTTCGGTGCACATAATCGGTAGAAAACCGTAATAGAAAATATAGAAAAAAGACTTGTAACGTTCGGTACAGTCTGCAAAACACCTGGAAGTTTAATCTTTATCGTCGTGTGTAGCGATCTGCTGCAATGGAGAAGGGTAATGATATGGAGCTTTACATCATTGAATATGGTTACTATATGGATATTATATTATATATAATAATCAGAGACGACAAAGCCGAGATAATAATTCTGTTAATTTTACACATTTCCAAAATCTGCCTCCCAATCTGCTCCTCGATATCTCTGCCGCAACCAGGGGGCCTATAGAATAGTCCCAATAGAGTAACTGCTCCCTTCCTGTTCCTAACTTCCACCCTTACTGACTCAAAAGAATATCCAGGTGTAACAATATCCGTGACCAGTAATGCCACTCGTCCTCCCATTCCCCCCTCTCTATTCTTTTTAAAGCACTGAAATCCGGGGATATTTATAATCCATTCCTGCCCTGCTGTCAGCCACCGCTCTGTAATGGCCAAGACATCGTAATTCCATGCATGTATCCAAGCTCTCACTTCATCTCCTTTGTTCCTGATGCTTATTGCATTGAAGTACACGCACTTATACCTTCCTAACTTTACACCCTTTACTCTGCTGTATTTCCTCAAAGCCTCTCTATATGTTAGATCTGGCTTTACTCCATGCACTTATTTCATGGCTCTATCGCTAAGGATCCCAGCCCCCTTGCAAATTAGTTTAAACCCGCCCTAACCATGCTATCAAACCTACCTGCAAGGATATTGCTTCTCCTCGAGTTAAGGTGCAAACCATCCAATCTGTACCGGTCTCACCTTGCCCAGAAGAGATCCCAATGATCCAAAAATCTAAAACCCCACCCCCTGCACCAACTGCTTAGCCACGCATTCGACTGTTCCTCCAACGCATTCCTCCAATTTTACCATCACTATCACGTAGCACTGGCAGCAATCCTGAGAACGCCACACTTGAGGTCCTGCTCCTCAGTCTTCTGCCTAGTTCCCGAAACTCACACTTCAGGACTTATTCCACCTTCCTGCCTCTGTCGTTGGTGCCAACATGTGTCGCGACTTCAGGTTCTTTCCCCTCTCGTACCAGGATGCGTGCAGCCGTTTAGAGACAGCCCGGACCCTGGCACCCGGGAGGCAACAAACCATGCAGGTGTCCTTCTCACGTCCACAAATTTTCCTGTATGATTCCCTGACTATAGCTTCTCCTGTGACGACAGCTCTCCTCTTTTCCGTCCCATCCTTCTTCACCACAGGGTCAGACACAGTACCAGAGGCCCCGCCACCGTGGCTCACACCTGGTCGGTCGTCCCGCCAGCAGTATCCAGGACGGGAAACTTATTATCCAGGGGAATGGCTACAGGAGTGCTCTGCACTGCCTGTGTGCTCACCTTCTCTTTCGTCCCTCTGACTGTCACGCAACGACCTGCTTCTTGCAGCCCAGTTGTGACTACCTTCCGGTAGCTCTCATCTATGACTGCCTCATTCCCCCTTCCGACTCGATGGTCATCCAGCTGCTTCTCCACATTCCTTACATGGTCTTCCAGTTCGCCTAGCCGCATGAATTTCTGGCAGATGTGACTCTGCGGGAGAGGGGAGTTCCCCCAATACTGCCACATCTCATATGAGAGACACATCACCGTTTCAGGAGGCATTGTAAAGACTAACTGGGAACAAGTTCGTCCTCCGCCTCTCCTCGTCAACGCCTCAAAGCCCCACTCCTTCACTGGCCGCTTTCCACAGGTAGCTGCGTTTGAGCTGTTCCTCTATTTATTTGTTTGAGCTGTTCAAACTGATTTGTCACCTGACCTCGATTGCCCAATCAGATGCTTTCTGCTGAGACTAAGCTATTCAAATCTTGATTGCCTAATCAACTGCTTTCTTCTGAGCTATTCAAAACTTGATTCACTTGGTTGCACCGTCCCCCGCCAAACTGCCAGAATCCCTTGAGTCAAAGCCTCAAATTTCCACTATCTCACTGGCCCACTCACTCACTGGCTATTTCCACAGGCCGCTCCGCTTGAGCTGCCCCTCTATTTATTCGTTTGAGCTGTTCAAACTGCTTAATCACCTGACCTCCATTGCCCAATTAGCTGCTTTCTTCTAAGCAATTCAAATCTGCTGACGAAAAAGAAAATGCGACTACTCGTATTTATTTGTGGTGAATTACAACCCTCTCCTTAGTAATAGCAGAATCTCGGATGGTCTCTCTCTCTGTCTGTCTGTCTGTCTGTCTGTCTGTCTGTCTGTCTGTCTCTCACAATGTAAAAATTTGGCAAAGTCAAAATCGTGCAAGTAATTCACAAGTGCTGTAATGCATGATAAAGTGAAGCAAACCTTCACAAAGTGGTCTATCATTTCAGGTTTCCCGGAGAAATCAGCGGTAACAGAACATTGCATCATGAATGGCCATAGGACAGACAATAATGCACGCCAAGCTACCGTGCTGCGCCAGTGGCATTTGGTACAGCCTGTTGAAGTAAGCCTTTGAATTACAACTAGAGAAAAGGTCTTTTGTCAAAAACAAATGTTTCGCTTTCAGTGTTAACTGGATACAGTTTATAAACATGGTAGACACCGGAATTCCCATTGCATGAGGGCAAAAAAATCAGGATGGACGGACGACAGAGGAATACATATCACCGGATTAGACATGCCAATGCATCGTTTCTGACGAAGATGGTAGAGTTGGCCTTCGAAACGTTGGCCAAATCTACACCTATAGCGGTTTGGCAGCAGGAAGAAAACCGATTCGTCATATACGCCGGGAAACCATTAATTCATAGTTATGATTTGGTTAATAATCCAGCTGGATTT
Source organism: Mobula hypostoma (assembly GCF_963921235.1). Lineage (NCBI taxonomy): Eukaryota > Metazoa > Chordata > Chondrichthyes > Myliobatiformes > Myliobatidae > Mobula > Mobula hypostoma. Next base: position 23,528,871 of record NC_086106.1, read on the forward strand.
CTCAACAGGATTTTTTTACACAGTATGTGGCATTTCCGTGGAAAGCGATATTAGGGGTAATGGTAGAAGCCGACAAGCTGTGGGCTTTTATGGGGCACTAACAGGTGCAGATGTATGATAGAAACATGGAAGACTGTGTGAAAGGGAGTGGAAAATAATTGTCCACGGCCCTGTCCTTATTTATGCTGTTGTTTCTTCTACTGTATGTTGTCAAATCCGGAACTTTAGTAGAGCAACGAACAGCCATGCTGCTGAGTCGTATTCAATGCACAGCTGGATTTCTGTCGCAGGATCTGAACGCGCAGTGAACCAGGTAATCAGATGCAACAGCATCCTTTTTCGTGGTATTCCTGTCTTGCATAAGGTGGTGTACTGATGCAGGATTGTGGGGATAATTGACGCGTAGCCAACAATTCTTGCCCTTACTCCTTGTATCACTTCCCCTGCCTTCTGTTTCCTCGCCTGAAGCCCTGCCTTGTCTTGTCGGTAACTCTCAGCTTGCCTGAAGTTGTCGTCCCGCCTTGCTTTGCTAGAAGCCTTGCCTTGTCTTGCCGGTAACTCTCCCCTCGTCTCGCCTGCAGTGTATTCCTAGGCCCACCCCGTGCCTAGCACCCATCCTGTCCCTTGCCTCCGCCCATGTAAGCCAGGCCGTCTTGCCGTTACCTGGGCTTGGTTCTGTCCCTGCCTGCCCCTTGCCTCCGCATCGAAGTAATAGTTCGCTTCTCCAAAACCCTACTTAGATCACGTTTGGCACATTGTTCTGTTGCTGTCAGCCGTTTTCGGCAGAATGTTAGAAAATTGGAGGTGGTGTGAGTTAGATTTCCCGGGATGCAGGCTGACCTAACGAGCGCGTCCTTCAATCATTAGCTGGCCGATCTAGGGCTTATCCCTGTGAAGCGAATGTGTATAAGGGGTAACTTGATGTATTTCGACAAGATGTTCTAATGCGTAAAACGACATGGATCGTCGAGAACTTGTTCTTATTGCCGACAGATAAAATACGAGGGATTATAATTTAAATTAATTGGAGGAAATTATCGTAGTAAAATGGCAGAGTTCAGTTCTTTACACGTAGAATGTTGAGAGGGTGCAAGGAACCCCGAGATGTGAAACATAGAAACATAGAAAATCTACAGAACAATACAGGTCCTTCGGCCAACAAAGCTGTGCCGAACATGTCCTTACCTTAGAAGCACCTAAGCTTACCCATATCCCTCTAGTTTTCTAACCTTCAGGTATCTATCCAGGACTCCTGAAAAAGACCCTATTGATTCCGCATCCACCGCCCCCTCCGGTGGCCCATTCCACGCACTCACTCAGCTCTGACATCTCCTCTGTACCTACCTCCAAGCACCCTCTTGTGCAAGCGATATTAAGCCGGGGGGTTGGGGGAAGCAGCTCTGATTCTTCGCGGGATCAATGCTTCTCATTGTCTTGTACACCTCTATCACGTCACCTCTCATCCTCCGTCGCGCAAAGGTGAAAGGGCCGAGTACAATCAAACTCTTTTGCTAAGGCATGCTCACCAATCCAGGGAATATCCTTGTAAATTTGCTCTGCACCATTTCTATTGATTGCACGTCATTCCTGTAGTGAGCCGAACAGAATTGAGCACAGTACTTCTCGTGGAGACTGACCAGAGTCCTATATAGCTGCAACATTACGTGCCGGCTCTTAAATTCAATCCTACGATTGATGATGGCCAATACACCGTATCACTTCTTAACCACAGAGTCAACCTGCCTAGCAGCTTTGAGTGTCCCATGGTGTCGAATCCCAAGGTCCCTCTTGTGTCATACGGCGGTGGTTGGGAAAGGACCCAAGTGCCAGACACAGACACTGAAGTACTAGGAACAGGACTAGGATACAGGCTGAGGGCAAGGCCATGGACAGGAAAACCAGTAACCTGGAACAGGACTGGACAAGAGAGCTACGAGCCAGGGCTTGGACTCCGAGCCAGAGACTGGACAAGGACCCAGTACCTGGGTATTGCTTCTGGCTCAGACCCAAGAACTAGGGAAGCACGAGGCTTGAATCTTCAGGCTTGAGGCTAGGCAGGAGACGAGGCGAGACTTGGCAGGAGGCTGGAGACTTCAGACTTGAGACTTAAGACCTGAGGCGAGGCTGGAGGCTGGAGGCTGGAGGCTGGAGGCTGGAGGCTGGAGGCTTCAGGCTTCAGGCTTGAGACGAAGGTGGAGGCTGGAAGCTGGAGGCTTGAGAAGAGGCGAGGCGAGACTGGAGGCTGGAGGCAGGAGACTTGAGGCGAGACTGGAGGCTGGGGGCAGGATACCTGAGGCGAGCCGAGGCGAGGCTGGAGGCTGGAGAATTCAGGCGAGGCGAGACGGGAGGCTGGAGACTTGAGGCGAGGCTTGGCAGGAGGCAGGGGACATGAGGCAAGCCTTGGCTGGCTCCTCCTAGGCAGGGCGTGGTCCACCTGGGCGAGCGCAGTACTCCTGGGCAGGGCGCGTATCAGCTGGGCAGGGCGCGGTACTCCTGGGCAGGGCGCGGATCATGGCAGGACGGAGGCAAGGGACAGGAAGGGACAGAAACAACCCCAGGTAACAGCAAGGCGGCCTGGCTTACCTGGGCGGAGGCATGGGGCAGGCAGGGACAGAACCAAGCCCAGGTAACGGCAAGACGGCCTGGCTTACATGGGCGGAGGCAAGGGACAGGATGGGTGCTAGGCACGGGGTGGGCCTAGGAATACACTGCAGGCGAGACGAGGGGAGAGTTACCGGCAAGACAAGGCAAGGCTTCTAGCAAAGCAAGGCGGGACGACAACTTCAGGCAAGCTGAGAGTTACCGACAAGACAAGGCAGGGCTTCAGGCGAGGAAACAGAAGGCAGGGGAAGTGATACAAGGAGTAAGGGCAAGAACAATCCAGCAACCACGCCTGGATCTCTGAAGGTATTTATGCAGCCAGCCCCAACGTGCATCAGCTGTCTCAATTAGCTCAACAAGAACAGAAAGAGGGTAGATAGGAAAACCCGGAGCAAGGGTAATGGACCAGACATTAAACAGGAATACGGACTTCACAGATCGGGCCATGACATCTAATCCTCCACACTGCCATGAGTCTTGCCCATTAATGCTGTATCTTGCAATCATATTTCACCAAAATGAACCACCTCACACTTATCTGGGTTTAACTCTATCTGCAACTTCTCAGCCCAGTTTATTATCGTATTAATGGCCGGCTGTAAATTCACACAGCCATCCACACTATCCACAATACCCCAAACCTTTGTGTCATCAGCAAATTTAGTACCTGTGCTGTTAGTCACAGATACATTGTGGCATTTGTCATTGTAAGATAGCCAGATGGATTAAAGAGAGAAAAAAAATATTGGTGCAATTTGTATGGTTAGATTAATTTTAGTGGTTAAATGCACTGCAGAGCATCATAGGCCTACTGAATTCCATATCATCCAGAAACGCATGTTCAATTTTTGTGTTGATGAAACTGCTTGGGTTAGGAAATATGCATTTCAGACTGTATATGGGGACTAATGTTATATCTGGATTCGTCAGAACGCAGCCATGGTGCAGAACAATACAGTTGTTAAAAAGCATATACTCCAATGAGAAATGGACAGGGCTCGGAGAAGGATAAAGCAGACTGCTATAAGTTCTGCTGAGATGTGTTTTCCGATGTATCAGCAGGGACATACCATTATATCACTTATGCTGTGGCGCAGTAAATGGGGCAGAACGATGACATAGTGGCTCGTAGAACGCCACACAGTACCAGCATCAGTGGTTGAATTCCGGCCCTGTCTGTAAGGAACGATATGATTCTTGCCATTACCCAGTATGTTTCCTCTGGGTGCTGCTTCTTCTTCGCTTCGCAAAAAGACATAAAATTGATAGTTTAACTATTTATTAGAAATTCCGACTTGATTAGGGTTTAATCATAGATTGCTGGGAAGCGAGTCTCGAAGGGCCATAAGGGCATATTCTGCAATGTACCTCAATATAAAATAATAGGACGTGCAGAATATGGTGAGAATAAAAGGAAAAGTAAATGCTATCACTATGCAATGTAATATCGAGTTAAATGGAAAATAAAGGAATGCAAACCTTTTCTGTTCATTAAAGTCAAATACAACCAGAGGACAGGGGAGAAGCTGGCAGCGCGATGTAGCAGCCGTTCCAAATGATATCGTATGTGTTAACGAGAATGCGGTGTTAAATCCTGATTTGATGGAGACAGCCATGAGAAGCACAGAGGAGCAACTGGGGGAACTTCTGAAATGCCCGCTTGGCTGCCGCTACTACTGTGCGATTGATAATCTCCAGAGGGGAAGGCCCTATATCCTCGGCTTTGCCTAATGCCTATTGCCGGGGCCGGGGTCGAACCGCTCGGCAGAGATGGTGTTCGGTGCTCGATGTCGGAGAGTTCGTCGGAGGCTCGGAGTTTACGGACAGACTCCGAGTCGGACTATGGTCGGATGCTTCCAGGATGCCTCATCGGCTAGTTTGCGGCGCTGGATCTTCACCGTCTGCGTGAGATGAGGGAACTTTCGAGAGACTTTGAGACTTTTTACCGTGCCCATGGTCTGTTCTTTATCAAATTAAAGTACTGCTTTGCACTGTTGTAACTATATGTTATAATTATTTGTTTTTTTTGTCAGTTTCTCAGTCAGATTGTCATGTGTTTCTGTGATATCATTCTGGAGAACATTGTATCATTTCTTAATTCATGCATTACAAAATGACAATAAAAGAGGACTGAGTGTCCTCATTATCTAATCTAATCTAATCTAATCCAACCGTATGTTTTGAACAATGGCAATCATGGATTTCAAACAATGTAATATAAACTGTGATTTTTTTTTCGTCGAAGGCTGAGGTAAAAAAAAAAAGAATTTAATAAAATTGTAACTGCATGGAATACAATTTGACATAAGGTCTACTATGTGATAAGTTAGGCAGGATTAATATAAAACTAAAGATATAGGATCTGCAGGGGATGATAAGCAAAGAACTATAAAGTGAAAGAAAGATAGTTGGTCGCACCAACTTCGGAAAAGCCCATCGCAGTATTGTACGTCAAATATTTCCGTTGGTTGCAAAGGAATAGACAAACTTAAGACGCTAGTCAGCTGAGTTTTACGTTCGATTTTCCATCAGCAGGCTCTCCGCACTCACGAAGCGCCTATCTTGCCAGAAAAAGTCGCCACATACCCTGTGACGGGAATAATGAACTAACAGAGATGGAAGACACTTAGGAGTCCAGCATTGCTTTTAACTAATGATATTTATTAGTAACTACGAAAAACAATAATAAAAATGTAGATAAATCAAGCAGGTTATCAAAGATTATATATCTAAGTAAGGATATCCGTAAGTGTGGAAAGATATGTACGAAAAAAATAAACAATCTTCATTAAGTCTAGGGTTAAAAAGATACAGTTTTACGATGATGTGTAAAGTTCAGTTCAGTTCGTGGTATTGAGTTGAGTAGTGATGGAGCGAGACAGAGGGAGAGATTTGAGGCTTCAGGTGAGCTGACGCCGTCGACCTTCTCGTTGTCCTTCGAAATACTTTAAAAGTCACCGACTGTGACTTTAACAAAGGGTACCGGTTTTCTATGGTGGAGGTATGCCCCAGGCGAGGGTGGACACATGGACAACTCCTCACAATCAACCCCTTTCCGTTTCACTGCAAGAGCGACGGATCGATCCACCTGATTGATCCTCCAAAACCCACTTTTTCTCCAGACCCAACAATGTTCATTCAGTGCCCAAAACATGTCTGATGTCTATGATCTGACCTCCTATTTTAACTTTCCGTGCTGAGCAACAACTGTCATTTAAATAACTCTGCCTTCCTCTCTCTGTGTAAGAAAAGCACAAGCAGGCAAACTGTCCTTGAGAAATATCAACACCAGTATTAATAGGGATAAACGAGCACAGTTCATAGGGGTAATTCAGGACCCCGTCATAGAGTTGATTAACCACCTGCCAAATCTCCTCCAAAAAATTGCATGCGCCTTCTCTTATGTATCTTAGACTGAAAGGCAATGTCACCATTTTTTTCCGATTCCTGCATTTTTTTTTTTAAACGTACGTCTTCAGTAAAGATTTTTGAATGATTATCAGAGTCTATAGTGCCAAACTCCATGACCAGTCCGGGGCTCGAGATGCTGTTTTTAGTGCAAGATAGGACGGAAGCACAAAGCACTGTCGTCCGTGATCATTCTCATGAGGACAGTGGGTAAAAGCTGGATTACTCCCCTTTTTGTTTCAAAAATTTCCATAATGATCATTACTCAAGCCTGATCCGCAATCGTTAGCAGAGGAGGAACCACTGCACAACTCGTTACTTACTGTAGGAACACAATTTTGCCCTCGATCTATCAGAATGATCTCGTAATTTCGCAGTATCTCCAGGAAATTTCGTCTCTCACGTTGTCTGAGTTTGTGATCCGTTGGCCCGCAACTACTGGAATGTTCATGTTATCTCCTGCGCCTCAATAAATTGAAATTAAAAAAAAAATGAAAAGGAACATGGCTTCAGTGCCGGGTCCCTCCGCGCTGGTTGCCGGTTACATAACATATGTTGTTCCTGGATGAGCCCCCACAATATATGTTACGTAACCAGCAACAAAGAATATCAATCGAGTCAGGTTATATATATATATATATATATATATATATATATATATAAATCAAACATTTATTACGCACGAATGAACAATAAAAGAAAAAAAAACATACGAAAACCTTAACTGGAGGTTAACAGCTATGTGGCCATTCAACAAATTGCCACTCGGTATTGATTCTTAAAGCGATAAATGCAAAAAACAGTTCTTAACGCGGTAAAGTCAAATACAGTTCTTAAAATGGTAAATTCGAAAGTCCAACAGATTTATATATCCAATTGGGAGAGACTTATGTGGAGAAGGATTTCTTCCTAGACACGACTTTCCTGCTGGTTCTGTCCAAAAGGATTCACGTTGAAGGAAATAAACCACTTACAACAACTGTCCTTTCTTATGGCGAGCAAATCCTACATGAACTACCTTGTTCTTTATGCAGGAGTTATCCATGATACAGGTCGCTACTTCTTGAACGAGGGCTCAATACGGTCGATCCTTTGTTAAACTGCCGAACTATATCAACTTCTCTTAATACTAGAAGGGACTGTACTTCGATAAAGCCTTCACTCTCCATTACTACTGAAAAGGTACAGCAACAAATCTGGCAGAAATGGGTAAACTGCCAATCCAGCACTATTGTACCTTACAATAGAATATAACACTCCATTTAAAAAAAAAATGAAACTGCGTCATAAAACAAATACGCAATGGAACGGAGACACTGACTAACTTTCTAACTGGAAATCCAACTGCGTCACCAGGGGTCTTCCCTTTTTATAGCCGTGGTGAACATGTCATCACCAGACCTCACATCGACGGGAAAATTACATGAGGTCACCTTCAAAGGAGCATTACATCATTCTCACAAGAAAGTCACAAGATTTCATTGAGGTGTGTAACACCAGCTTCAAGCTTTAAGAGCAAAGACACCAGCCTCAAGCCTCAACAGCCAAGACCCCAGCTTAAAGCCTCTATATACCAGCCACCTCCTATGCTGTAGCCATATCATGTCCTTGCCTAGTTCTGGGTCCGAGCCCGAGGCAGGAACCAAGTCCTGGGTCATTGTCCGGTCTCTGGCTCGGAGCCCAAGACCAGTCTCCTAGTTCATAGTTCCTTGTCCTGTTTCCCGGTTTAGTCCATATCCTAGCCCAAGTCTGCGTTCAGTTTATTACCCGTCCCTTCTTCCACACACCATTTCTGTTTAAACATCTTTATTATCGACAACTATTCTAATGCCCGCATTCAAGTACATAATGGATTCAAATAAATGTTTATCTTAAGTTGTCTTCAAGCTTATTAATGATCACTCAACCATCTGCAGTGTATATCACACAATTACCGGTACTTGTTTCAATGCCATGATGCCAGTCAGCTAATGATATTACCGTTTGTAATAGTTGCGCCTCGCTTCCTTTTCAGGAGAAATGTGCAATCACTTTGGAAATATTCTAACGGTTATATCTCTCGCAGTGAAGGTCATACGGTTGATTCGCACTTTTTAGCGTTTTCATTGTCCAATAAATGAGATTTCTCCTTGTGATGCACTCCAGGCATTGTCAGAACGTTTCATGGCTTTTTGCCTTCTAAAGCATGATGGATGTCATTCGCAGTATAAAGCATTTTATTGCTGCCAACAGCCAGCACGTGGTCTGTCTCGTGACCCAGCGGACTGCAATTGGGAGGGATAAGAAAAAAAAAACACTGACGCAACGACACTTCCCGCAGAACAGCAGTTAAATTTCAAAGTGAATTTATTGTTAAACTTTATACACGTTAGCATATTAAACCGTGAGATTTTTTTTTCTTGCGGGCGTACACAGTGAACATTTCGGTGATGGAAGTGTGTGAAGTTTAGTGAAATTACAACCTCTCGTTCAAGTCTCTTGTGGTTTAGAAGTAATGCATTTTCCCGATCGTGGTGGTGTGTCCTCTGGCGCATTTTGTACTTCTTTAAGATGGCAGAAACTGGAGGAGAGAATGACTTTGTGCTGGGTTACCTTGACATCTATTTTGCTGTACTGAGACATAAGTAAGTGTAGATTTGCTCAGTGGTGGGGACAGCTACATCAGCAAAGGACTAACCGTATCCATGATTTTTTTGTGAGATTTTCCGTTCAGCGAATTTGCTCTTTTCATTGCAGGACGTATTGCAACCAGTTAATGTATTTGCCTTTATATTTCTTCTAAAAAATTGCCAACATTTTATATTTCATACATATGGGGATCCCGGAGACAAACAAAAACTCTTGATATCCAGAATGAAAGGCATATTTCAGCAACTTTGGTGACAAGGTCCGATTATTCCATATTATACACAGTGAAACACTTGGTAATCAATTCACTATTTGTACATTATACTATTTATACCAGAAATCAGTAAAGAACAAAGCGGCTTTGTTTAAAACACTGGAACCAGAAACGCAATTTTCATTCTACGGATGATCAGTGAACGAGCCATCCAGGTACATAAAGACATCTACCTACGTTCTATTGACTATACACAAGCTTTTGACACTGTCAGACCAACGTTCTTCCAGAAATTCTTCATGATCTTGACATAGTGATATCGTCCGGTCCGTGAAGTCCGTATTCCGGTTCACGGCCCGGTCCATCGACCGTTGCTCCGTTTTTTTTTCTATCTACCCTGTTTCTGTTCTTGTTGAGCTAATTGAGGCAGCTGATGCACATTGGGGCTGACTGCATAAATACCTTCAGAGACCCAGGCGTGGCTGCTGGATTTTTCTTGTCCTTACTCCTTGTATCCCTGCCTCTGCCTTCTGTTTCCTCGCGTGAAGCCCCGCCTTGTCTTGCCGGTAGCTCTCGCCTTACCTGAAGTTCTCGTCTCGCCTTGCATTGCCTGAAGCCTTGCCTTGTCTTGCTGGTAACTCTCGCCTCGTCTCGCCTGCATTCTTATCCTGGAGCCACCATGTACCTAGCTCTTTTCCTGTCCATTGCCTCCGTCGGGTAAGCCAGGCCGCCTTGCCGTTACCTGCGGTTGGGTCTGTCCTTTCCTGTCCCATGCCTCCTTCGGGTGGTGAACCGCGCCCTGCCCAGGAGTACCGCGCAATGCAGGAGGTCCGCGCCCTGCCCAGGTGAACCGTGCCCTGCCTCGGAGGAGCCTGCCTAGCCTCAAGCCTGAAGACTCCAGCCTGCTGCCTAGCCTCAAGCTTGAAGACTCCAGCCTCCTGCCTAGCCTCAATCCTGAAGACTCCAGCCTCCTGCCTAGACTCAAACCTGAAGACTCCAGCCGCCTGCCTAGCCTCAATCCTGAAGACTCCAGCCTCCTGCCTATCCTCAAGACTGAAGACTGCAGCCTCCTGCATAGCCACAAGTCTCCTGCCTCCAGCCTCCAGCCCTCAGCCTCGCCTCAAGTCTCCTTCCTCCATCCATCAGCCTCGCCTCGCCTCAAGTCTGCGGCCTCCAGCCTCGCCTCGCCTCAAGTCTGCGGCCTCCAGCCTCGCCTCGCCTCAAGTCTGCGGCCTCCAGCCTCGCCTCGCATCAAGTCTCCTGCCTCCAGCCTTGGTTCACCTGAAGTATCTAGCCTCCTGACAAGCCTCTCCTCAAGTCTGTAGCCTCCTGGAAAGCGTCACCTCAAGTCTCTAGCCTTCTGCGAAGCCTGGTCTCAAGTCTCCTGCCACCTGCCAAACCTCGCCTCAAGTCTCCTGCCACCTGCCCAGCCTCGCATCAAGTCTCCTGCATCCTGCCAGGCCTCGCTTCAAGTCTCTAAGCCTCCAGCCTCGTCCTGTCTGCCAGCAAAGCCTCGTCCTTGCCTGGTCCTGGGGTCCGACCCACAGGGAACACCCAGGTACTGGGTCTTTGTCCAGTCCCTGGCTCGGAGTCCAAGCCCGGGCTCCTAGCTCTTTTGTCCAGTGCTGTTCCGGGGTCCTGGTTTTCCTCTCCATGTCCTTGCCATCGCCCTGTATCCTAGTCCTGTCTCTAGTACTTCAGTGTCTGTGTCTTCTACTTGGGTCCGTTCTCAGCAACCCACCGTATGACACATAGCCGGAAAAGATATATGTTTCTTAGGAAATGTATACTGGAACAAGACTGCATCCATCGAAATAGAAGGAGAAGTGAGTGAGTATGTGAATATCATGAGTGGAAACAGGCAAGGTTGTGTACTTTCGCCAGACTTATTCAACCTGCATAGTGAAAATATCTTGAGAAATATCAAAGGCATAAAAGGATTCACAATTGGAGGCCATAACATAAATAACATCAGATATGCTGATGACACCGAGTAATGGCTGACTCAGAAACAAAACTTCAACAACAACTCACTATATTGGCAGCAGTAAGTAATCGCAGAGGTCTCTCAATCAACACGAAGAAGACAGAAAACATGGTCATCTCCAGAAAGACAAACATCCCATAGCGTGTGATCAAGATCGGAAATACAAACATCAAACAAGTCAACAAATTTCGATATCTTGGCAACATGATAACAAGTAATTGCCGGTGCTACACAGATATCAAATACAGAAAACCAATGGCGAAAGAAGCTTTCCAAAAATGTAGACCATATTAACAGACAGAAAGATTAGCATGTGCATTAAAAACAGAATACTGCAGTGCTATATTTATTCTATCCTGACTTATGGAAGTGAATGCTGGACCATTTACCCAGCAGTGGAAAAGAGACTATAAGCAGCGAATTCATGGTTCTACAGGAGAATGTTAAAAATATCACGGACTACGCACACATCAAATGAAAAGTTCTTCGAAGAGCCGAACGATTACGATCGAACAATAAGAGAAAGACTACTCAGATTCCGAGGACACATCATGCGGAATGAGCTCATATTCTCTGCAAAGGTTGAGGGGAGTAAACCTAAAGGAAGAGTTCGGCTTCTGTACATTGAAAATTTAGGCGCCATCGTAATGTAGAGATGTATGGTATAGCGCAGAATGTAATTCGCCTGCCTTTTTTCAATGGATGAGTAACTGCTAGTTCAGGAAGAGTGCGGAAACCAGAGATAGCAAAGGATTTTGAGGTACCATTTTAGGTGAATTGCTAACAGAAAACAAAACAAAACAAAACAAACAAAAAAAAAACTTTTATTTTGCATTAATGCGGGGACGGGGGTCCATGTATGCACCTGGGATCTCCACAAGATGGACATAAAGATCATGGAACTATTGCACCGTGTTTCTGCATCTACAAACACTTGCAGCACTCATTTCAACTTAACGTCACCATATCTGTGCCATGCAGGGTCAGGCACACTGTCTTCAGTTCAGTGCATGTATTCTGCTTCGACATAGGTTGCTCAGAACTGTAGACGTAGAGTTCTAGTAACCCTCATCATGAAAAAAAAAATCTCGCACTGCAACGCATCCTCTGGTCACTTCTCAGTAAACATTTTCATCCCAGTAATAGAAAATGAGAGCGAGAACGTAGTACTGAGGTCTCACTTGAAGTACTGTGAACAGTTTTGTTCCCCTTATCTGCGACTGCATGTGCAGACATTATAGAGCTTTCAAAGGACCTTGGAGTAGAGAAGTTATATTCCACGGCTAGAGTCTGTGATCGGAGCACACAAACTCAGAAGGGAGAGGCGACCTATTAGAACGGAGGTTAGGAGGAATTTTGATTGCGTGATGTTGTAAAATTTGTGGAATTCGTTACCACAGGCGGCTGTAGATGTAACGTCTTTGGCTATATTTAAAGCAGAGGTTGATAGTCTCTTGATCGGCCGGGGAGTCGGGGATACGTGGAGAAGAATGGAGCTTAGGGCTGGGAAGGAAAATTTTTCATCCCTGATTAAATGTTGGAGCATACTTGATGGACCAAATGGCCTAATTATTCTCCAACAACTTATGTTATTATGGGCCTTCCGCAACTTCCTTAGATCTATTTTACTCAGCATTGTTATTGATAATGCAGCCATTCCAGCGTGAAGATTTGGTATTTTTCTTTAAGAATAATTTGGATAGATACATGGATGGGAGGTTTATGGAGGGATATGGTCCGTGTACAGGTCAGTGAGACTAGGCAAAAAATGGTTCGGCACAGCCAAGAAGGGCCAAAAGGCCTGTTTCTGTGCTGTAGTTTTTCTATGGTTTCTATGGTTTATAGGTTTCAGTCGAGCAAGCAGCTGAGAAGAAGGGAGTGAAGAAATCGGGTAGAAAAGGTCTTTTTTTTTAAACACTGCTCGGGGAGAAGGGTCTGCACTGCGCAGACGCGTGACGTAGCGCGCCAGGGTTTAAAAAACAGACCACCATATACAGCGGCCATCGTTGTAGCGGCCATCGTCGGAGTGTACTGAGTCAGAGTGGAGCAGCTTTGGCTCAACAGGCTTCGGCGTGAACAGGCTGAGGCCACGGTAGGTTCCGGTAAATTTATTGTTCTGATCGTTTAGAGTAGAGAGAATGCCAGGCAGGATGTGGGAATGCTCCTCTTGCAGGATGTGGGAAGTCAGGGAGCCCTCTGGGGTCCCTGACAACGACACCTGCAAGAAGTGCATCCAGCTGCAGCTCCTAACAAACCGCGTTAAGGAACTAGAGAAGGAGCTGGATGACCTACGGGTCATTCGGGAGAATGAGGAGATGAAAGATAGTAGCTACAGGGAGGAAGTTACGCCAAATTAGCAGAGGGCAGGAAATTGGGTCACTGTTAGGTGAGGGAAGAGGAAAGGGCAGGGAGAGCAGGGTTCCCCTGTGGCCTTTCGTCTCAACAACAAGTATACCGCAGTGGATACTGTTGGGGGAGATGACGTACCTGGGATTAGCTGCAGTAGCCGGATCTCTGGCACTAAGTCTGGCTCTGGGGGCAGAAGGGAGGGTGGAAAAAGAGGAGAGCGGTAGTGATAGGGGACTCGATAGTTAGAGGTGCAGATAGGAGGTTCTGTGGTCATGACAGAGAATCTAGGATGGTTTTCTCCCTCCCGGGTGCCAGGGTCGAGGATGTCTCTGATCGCTTGCATGACATTCTGAAGTGGGAGGGTGATCAGCCAGATGTCATGGTGCACATCGGTACCAATGACATAGCAAGGAAGAGTGATGAGGTCCTGGGGAGTGGGTATAGAGAGCTTGGTAGGAATTTGAAAAGCAGGGCCTCAAGGGTGGTAATCTCAGGATTGCTTCCTGTGCTACGTGCCAGTGAGGGTAAGAATAGGATGCTCTGGAGGATGAACAAGTGGCTGAGGAACTGGTGTAGGGGGCAGGGTTTTCAGATTTCAGGATCACTGGAACCTCTTCTGGGGCAGGTGGGACCTGTACAAGAGAGACGGTTCACACTTGAACTGCAGCGGGTCCAATCTCTTTTCAGTGAGGTTTGTTAGTGCTATTGGGGACGCTTTAAACTAGATTTGCAGGGGGATGGGAACCAGAGTGCCTGAGCTGACAGTGTGGCTAGGGGGAAAATAAATGATGTTAAAAGTTCAAGCAAAACCGCGAATAGAAAGGTTGTGAGTGGTGATAAAAATCTTCTGAGGTGTATATATTTCAATGCTCGAGAGTATTGCGGGGAAGGCGGATGAGTTGAGGGCGTGGATTGACATGTGGAATTATGACGTTATAGCAATTAGTGAAATTTGGCTACAGAAGGAGCAGGACTGGCAGCTTAATATTCCAGGGTTCCGATGCTTCGGATGTGATCGAGGCTCAGGAATGAAAGGTCGGGGAGTAGTATTGCTTGTTAGGCAAAAATATCACAGCAGTGCTCAGGTAGGACAGATTAGAGGGCTTGTCTACTGAGTCCTTATCGGTGGAGCTGAGAAACGGGAAAGGTATGGCCACATTAGTGGTATTGTATTACAGACCACCCAATAGTCAACGAGAACTGGAAGAGCAAATCTGCATAGAAATAGCAGCGAACTGCAGGAAACATAAAGTTGTGGTGGTAGGAAATTTTAATTTTCCAAATATCGATTGGGACTCCCATACTGTTAGGGGTCTAGATGGTTTAGAGTTTGAAAATGTGTTCAGCAAACTTTCCTAAATCAATATACAGAGGGACCAACTAGATGGGAAGCAATATTGGATCTCCTGTTCGAAAACGAGTTAGGACAAGTGACGGAAGTCTGTATAGGGGAGCGCTTTGGTTCCAATGATCATAACACCATTAGTTTCAATTTGATCATGGACAAGGATAGATCTGGTCCTAGGGTTGAGGTTCTTAACTGGAAGAAGGCAAAACTTAAAGAAATGAGAAAGTATCTTAAAAGCATAGCTTGGGACAGATTGTTCTCTGGCAAAGATGTGATCGGTAGGTGGGAAGCCTTCAAACGAGAAATTTTGAGAGTGCAGAGTTTGTATGTTCCTGTCAGCATTAAAGACAAAGTGAATAGGATTAAGGAACCTTGGTTCTCAAGGGATATTGCAACTCTGATAAAGAAGAAGAGGGAGTTGTATAACATGTAGAGGAAACAGGTGCTTGAGGAGTATAAGAAGTGCAAAAAAATACTTAAGAAAGAAATCAGGAGGGCTAAAAGAAGACATGAGGTTGCTTTGGCAGTCAAAGAGAAGGATAATGCAAAGATCTTTTACAGGTATTTTAGGAGCAAAAAGGTTGCAAGGGATAAAATTAGTCCTCATGAAGATCAGAGTGGTCAGCTACGTGCAGAACCAAAGGAAATGGGGGAGACCTTAAATTGATTTTGTTTTGCGTCTGTATTTACTAAGGAAACTGGCATGAAGTCTAGGGAATTAAGGGAAACAAGTAGTAAGATCATGGAAACTGTACAGATTGAACAGGAGGAGGTGCTTGCTGACTTGAGGAAAATTAAAGCGGATAAATCCCCGGGACCTGACAGGGTGTTCCCTCGGACCTTGAAGGCGACTAGTGTTGAAATTGCAGCGGCCCTAGCAGAAATATTTAAAATGTCGCTCTGTACAGGTGAGGTGCTGGAGGACTGGAGAGTGGCTCATTTTGTTCCGTTGTTTAAAGAAGGATAGAAAAGTAATCCGGGAAATTATAGGCCGGTAAATTTAACGTTGGTAGTAGGTAAGTTATTGGAGGGAGTACTAAGAGACAGAATCTGCAAGTATTTAGATAGACAGGGACTTATTAGGGAGAGTAAACATGGCTTGGTGCGTGGTAGGTCATGTTTGACCAATCTATTGGAGTTTTTTGAGGAGGTTACCAGGAAAGTGAATGATGGGAAGGCAGTGGATATTGTCCACATGGCCTTCACTAAGGCCTTTGACAAGGTCCCGCAGGGGAGGTTAGTTAAGGAAATTGAGATTCTGGGTATACATGGAGAGGTGTTAAATTGGATTAGACATTGGCTCAATGGAAGAAGTCAAAGAGTGGTAGTAGTCAATTGCTTCTCCGAGTGGAGTCCTGTGACTAGTGGTGTGCCACAGGGATCAGTGCTGGGTCCATAGTTATTTGTCATCTATATCAATGATCTAGAAGATAATGTGGTCAATTGGATCAGCAAATTTGCTGATGATACAAAGATTGGATGTGTAGTAGGCAGTGAGGAAGGTTTTCAGAGCCTGCAGAAGGACTTGGACCAGCTGGAAAAATGGGCTGAAAAATGGCCGATGGAGTTTAATAGAGGCAAGTGTGAGGTATTGCACGGTGGAAGGACAAACCAAGGTAGAAGTAATAGGGTTAATGGTAAGGCACTGAGGAGTGCAGTGGAACAGAGGGATCTGGGAATACAGATACCAAATTCCCTAAAAGTGGCGTCACAAGTAGATAGGGTTGTAAAGACAGCTTTTGGTACATTGGCCTTTATTAATCAAAGTATTGAGTATAAGAGCTGAAATGTTATGATGAGGTTGTATAACGCATTGGTAAGGCCGAATCTGGAGTGTTGTGTTCTGTTTTGGTCACCAAATTACAGGAAGGATATAAGTAAGGTTGAACGAGTGCAGAGAAGGTTTACAAGGATGTTGCCGGGACCTGAGAAACTCAGTTACAGGGAAAGGCTAGGTAGGTTAAGACTTTATTCCCTGGAGCGTAGAAGATTGAGGGAAGATTTGATAGAGGTATATACAATTATGATGGTTATAGATAGAGTGAATGCAAGCAGGTTTTTTTTTTCCATTGAGAAAAGGAGAAAAAAAAAAGAGGACATGGGTTAAGGGTGAGGGCGGGAAAGTTTAAAGGGAATATTAGGGGCGGCTTCTTCACACAGAGAGTGGTGGGAGTATGGAATGAGCTGCCAGACGAGGTGGTAAATGCGGGTTCTTTTTTTTTTACATTTAAGAATAAATTGGACAGGTACGTGGATGCGAGTAGTATGGAAGGATATTGCCCGTGTGCAGGTCAGTGGGACTAGGCAGAAAATGGTTCGGCACAGCCAAGAAGGGCCAAAAGACTTATTTCTGTGCTGTAGTTTTTTTCTTTGGTTTTCTATGTTTTTTCTATTCTTTCGCCAAGGACTCGATTCTACAAGATTCAGTCGAACATCCATTCGGTGAACAGACTTTCAATGAGGAAATTAATATCACTTATAAATAAACATGGGAAGCGAACAGTGTACTACCCCTTTTCCTGTTACAAACACGGCAAGTGGACGCCCCCAACCTCCCGGGTTCATATTATCGAGAAAACAGAAACCTTTTTTTTTACTTTTAGGTTAAAAGATCAAAATATACTGATATAACGATTTAAGAAACCATGGTACCTACGCCATGAACTCAAAACATCGTTGCACAAGCGCAGCAAATCTGAGGGGGAAAAATACAACAACATAAGTGCACGTTCCCTGGACGCTTCCTGGAGTATGAAGGTGGCCAAGCAAATAAGTGACTGAAAATTTAAAGTAATGGCGGATATACACCTTGAAACAAAACGCGGCAGGGTCTTTCTGGTATCAACATTATTTGTGTGTGTTTAATTGACCCACACTGCTACAGCTTGTTGTTACATCGACTGTTTGTTTACTGGAAACTTTGAAGTTATTTAATGGAACGTTTCTTAATGTTTCCCTTAATTTTATGTTCTATGCAGTTTAAGTTTAAAAAGTGCTTCGCCTCAACACTGACATCATTGCAGCTATGAACACAAGCAGCTGATTTCGTTGCAGGGACTGAAGGGAAATGGACGGTGGAGCGACTTAGGAAAATGTGTGTTGATCAGATCGTTCCCTGCAAACGGCACGAAGTATTGCATCCTGACGAAATGAATATTGATAGATTGATTTATTATATCCGAAAGGGGTTTCATTTCCCCTGTGCGGGAAAAAACCAAACAATAATTTCAAAATTGCGATCAATGAATACCCATTGACTGCATACCAAAACAACAACGTTACAAAGCACCTGACAGAAATTGATTGTAAATTTCTTACCATCGATCACTATATGTAAGGTATACAATATGATTGAGAAATGCGTTTTTTTACCACTCCCAAAGCTGACTCCACCTCCTGATGTTGTTGTTTCTTTTTTTTTTCCTGTTTCCTCCGTTCCTTGTTATTTGGTCGACGATTTAGTATTAGTTGGATGGGGTGGGGGTGCGCAGTGGGTGTTACGGCAGCAATCTCCTGTGGTGGTCCATTGTCTGATTTGAGTTTCCGAACAGCTGCCCATGCCTCCTTACTATTTTTGTTCATGTCTGTGTTTTCTATCATTTCCTGCCAACGCTGTTGTCTCTCTCTTAGCTCAGTAGGGACAGAACTGACTCTCCCATTTCAATTGTGACTTGACTAAACGGGTCTTGGTCGTATAAGCTGACATAATCATTATAACTTCGTTTGATATCACTAGTCAATCACTGAATTCATTTTGGGGTGCATGTGATGTCAGGGAGCTGTAGCACCTCTGATAGGGAACATGTCGCGTCCTTTTCAAGGTTATTAGTCCACCTTTGGGCTCCGCATGGCCCTCAGCTCTCACCTGTGGCTCATCCTAGCTGTTTGAAAGCGACGGTGGTCACACCCTGGCAACGGCTTCGATAAGCCGGCTAAACCAGGTGACCGTAGCCGAAGAGTCTCAAACCCTCTGTGAGAATGGAAGTTGTCTATCCTAGCATGTGAAGACAGAATCCGGTGGACTGAGCTTTAGAGACCAATGGAAGTTCCAACGATCAAGAAGGCGGTCTGTGCAATCGTCGTGGAACTTGCAGAGCACGACAAGACACAGAAGACATACTGGTCATCCACTGCGCCTAGTCCCATCTCCAGCCGTCTCGGCTCTTGTCTTGCCACTGGATCCAGGGTGGAATTGGGAGAGAAAGTGAGGCTGCGCTGTTAAACTCAGCTAAAACTTCAGTCCAAATCATGCGCTAGTCTTGACACATTTGCCGGCTGGTGGAGCAGTGACGTCAGCTCCGGTCTCCGGAGCGAAGGTTCCTGATTTCGAATCCAGCCGGGCGGCTCGCATGAACGCTTTCCATCCGTGCCGGGTTGACTGTCGAGCTAGCAACTTGATCTGTTAAAAGCGTACTACTGGTGTCGAGGTCTTCATCGATGACGTTGGACGAACCTTAATATTTGATTCTGAAGCCTCTTGCTATGTTCTGGTGCGCTACCTTTCAGATTAGTCCGACAAATTCCTCATAATAATCATGTTCTGATGTTGTGACATCGATAAATTGATCAAGAGATACTGCGAACGATGTACAATTCGCTTTTCTCAGGTTAAATCTTGGTAGGTAATGTGATGGTGCAGATCTCAGAAATGGAAGGTATTCTACCTGGACTGGATGATGTTGGGATTTGGGAATATGTTGGAGGACTTTTCGTGTGAAGAGGTTGGAGCTTGCCGATTCCACAAAGGCAAGATCTGGATTGTACCCTTTTCTGCATCTGGCACTTGTTAGGGTTTCCTTTGACTCGTATAGTAGCTCAAGGCTGTTGTTCAGAGCCCATGATAAAACTGCTTCTCCATTTGCATCGTCATCTTCGTACCCGCAGCTGGTGCTATGGTATTAAAGAAACGAAAAAAGTAGTACACTTTGTCCTGGAGATCTAGGTTAGGTGGAGACATCAATGGTTTATTAGGATTTGTTGTAGACTGAGATGGTATTTACGTGTTTTTGTTTCAACTTTCAGAAATTCCATTGAGCAAGCTTGGATGTTTGCTGTGCTCATTACTATAGGTTTATCTTTCACAAAGATTGCGTTTCCATAACTTTGGCTAGGGGTTTCAACAGCCAAGTGCATTGTGGGAACAGAGCGTTGGTTCTTCAGCTTATGAATTTCTTTTATGCACAAAATCTCTGGTTTTAAGTTTGCCAGGATTTTTGCTTTACTGTGGTTGATGTTTTGTGATCAAAATCCTTATCGGGGCCTCAACAAACGCAGTCCAAAGAAAAGCGAAGCAATACGATTGAACAAGCATCCCTGAATAAGCTGCGGGAACAATGTTCAATGACGTCCCGCTGTCTTTGAGGTTCCGCTCCCGATTTCTTGTCTGGCTTTACTCTTGTAGCCTTTGTCTATCCCGAGTCTATTTACCCATAGCTGCAGCTCTGGTTCACGAGCACCAGGGTGTGTCCACCCGCCGGGGGGCCTACGTGATGCGTGTGCAAGGGACAGTCATCCACCCCGTCCTCTGCATATCAGCCTGAGTCCGAGCAAGGACAAGAGCTCCTCCCCGTCCTCTTTCGTTCACCTTTGGTCCGAAAAGGGTTCAGTGTCCGTGTGCAACCATTGGGGAGGCACTGCATGAGGGTTATTTTTGGAGAGGCTATGTTACGCCAGGGAAATAATTATATATTCAATTGGTCTTTTCGAGCGGTGAAAACTGTGAGTGAGAGCGAATAACTCAACTCACTGCACTACCACACGAGATGCCTCACAGCAAACATTTAATGCACAAATGTGCGGCCCAGCATTGAACCACTTGCTTCAGCATTAAACAATTTCTACAACAAATGAATTCAGTTCCAAAACTCATCTCCGGTTCTAGATATTCATTGATTATGTATTATTATGTTTTCGTTTTTTTTAGATATTATTAGATGCATTTGTTACCTATCCACATAGGAAATTGGATCGCAGTATTCTATAAGATGACATACCCGAACTTCGACAATATGTTTCCTTTAAACTTACAACTTTGATATTTCCTGCTATTTTACGAAGACGAGTATCATCAGCAGGCGGCAGTAGGGAGAAACTCTCTCTGCCATGATTCTCCAGGCACCAACAACTGTCGATGAATTGGAAGCACTCGACCTCAGCTGACTCTGAGTCCGTCCGAACACTTGGAGCCTCCGACCAGCCCTTCAACACGGAGCACCGAACACCATCTCTACCGAGCACTCCACTACGTCCCGGCAGCCGAGCATTACACACAGAGAATCAGGAACTGAAAAACATTCGATTTTCAATATAAGACAACGTGTGTAAACAGAAAAGCGTAAAAATAATAAATAGATAAATAAAGAGAAATACATGCATGAACTGTTCAGTGATAGAGAATGAGCGCATAGGCCGTGAATTCAGTTCTTCTTCTTCTTCTTCTTCTTCTTCGTCTTCTTCTTTTTTTTTATCATTGCGGTCGTCTAGAGCCTGATAGTTGAATGGTAATGATGGTTGCCGGTCAATGCGATAATACATAAATGAAAACAGCGGCATAGAGGAAGGGAGAGAAACAGTTTTTAACTGCTAGAGGGCTCCAGAGTAGATCCACATGATGGTATGAATGAATAAAAAATCTGCTGTTAAAGTGATTGAATTGCACATTTTTTTCTTCTTTTTTTCCGGTGAAGTGCACTAAGTGCAGCTACTTTCAGTACTATCTTTCATTTTATTTGCAAATGGGGGTGTTTGGCAGAAATCTGGAAACTGACGTTTAATACTATCACGATATCCCCGACGGAAAATACGCTTAAAAATTCGTGCACCTTTTTTCGAACATTGCTGGCGATTGCCCCATTTTTCAGAGAATGTTTGGTCTCGGCAGAATTGACCCTGCAGCTCTCGGAGATGACTTCTCTTCCCTGTAACCGTATAGGGACCATGCAGGAAGGAAAATAGGCGGGAGACTGTGATTGGTGAGTCCAGAGTCTCACCAGGTGTGAGGCAGATGATTGAATTGAAATGAGGTGAGGTTACACAGATAGTTGTCGTTTCTTTTTCAACGAGACATCTTCATCCAGCCGCGAACTCATCTCTTTGTGGTTCATGGTTTCCATTTATTCGTGTGCTTTTATCAATTCTCTGCGAATGGCACAATGTATCTCATGGAAAACATGAAAGCTTGGTTTCCTTAATGCGCTCATAAAATAGTCAATACAGGGAAAAAAAATGCATTAAATTTGAAAGGAAGGAGTTTATTCAGTACATACAAATGTGAATATCGGTTGTATAGTCGTCACAAGGAAGTAATTCCAGGAAATAGTGAACTTGAAGCGGTATAACGGGAGGACAGCCAATTGAATCCCATTATAAGAAAATAAAATCACCCAAATTGGTGAAATGCTAAATAAATTACAGCAGCACTAATGCACTCGAAGCGTCTCATTTTTCATCTATAGACATAAAAAGTATTTGCCATTTTAACTACTGTTAGCACGTCCACCGAGTTACAGTGAAATGAATTTATTTCCATATTATTTTGGCAAGCAGTTTAATCACGAATTCACCAATATGACAAAACATCGGGAAAAAAAAGGGAAAAAAAAAAACAAAAGCGATACCCTATCTGCGAATTCTGTACCTCACGAGTTCTAGTGCCGGTAGCTTTTAAAAGTGCTGAGACCCAGCGTCTAAAAAAAACGTTTATTCAGTTAATCATTTTTCATATTGAAAAATCCTTCACGATTCCAATAAGAGCCAAAGGTCAGCTTCTCTTGAAGCTGGCTGCTCATATTGTCATGGTTCTGTGTGATCTGGCAAATCGGAGTGTGAAAAAGAGTCGATTTCCGACTCTGCGTAGTCCTCGAACATTTGAATGCTTACCCGAGGCACCGGTACGGCTAGACCGATATAATGTAAATTTGGGGAATTGTGTAACATACTTGGCGACACTCTGAATTCTGTTTTGTTGCCTTCTCAAGTTTTTATACATAGCGATGGATTCTTTCCATTGTGCTATTGAATAAAGGAAGTAATTAAGGTAAACGGTAAAATGATATATTCCTCTAACCTTAAGGGGTGTAGCCGTCTTAGCGTAAGAATTAGGCCAAACAGTCCAAGTGACTGAACGACAAAAACAAGGAGCCATGCTTAGACTTCGGATCTCTGCAGTTTCAACCTTTACCAGAAAGCAAATGTGATATAATAAGCAGTGATATATTGCCATAGCTTTCACAGTCTGCATGGTGCTCCTTCCACGAGACACGCATGCAAAGTTTGCTTCCCACCTTTCAAACTCGACACTTTCCACAGGGATCTCCCTTTTCGTGAGCCGCTTGTGCATTCGACACTCCCTTCTGATTTCTCTCCTGGCACATGTCCTTGCAAGCTTAGTAAATGCTACTCCTGCCGATTTACCTCGGCTTTAGCACCACCCAGGACACAAACCAAAACATCCTTCCTGCTGAGACAATACTATACCGACAAATACATTGGGGTGATTCCTTACGGGGTGTGTGTGAAAAGAGCTACTTTTTCAATCAGGGTAGTGTTCGAGATTTTGGACGTATAGTTCCGCAGCGCCATTTCTCTGATTACAGGAACGACCAATCAGAAGAGGGATTCATTAGTAAGGATCAATAAGAATATTTCAACTGCAAACAAAGCGTCCTTTCTTGAAGTGGATATTAATTAAAGTGCGTCAGTGTTCGCAGATTCTTTGCCCATCAGGCACAGGCGATATCATGTTTCGAAGAGGTGAATTGTCCTCACTGTTGTATATATACATTTGACATCTGTTAGTGCGTGGTGGATTAGTAAGAATGGATACAGCCGCAGGTATCTATACTCTGTGCGGAATGTAGAACGCCTGGGAGGCCCCTTTGTCACATATCTGCACACTTTCACGGAACTGCAACTTATGATAGAACCTATTCAATGAGGGATATGGGGAAATACAGAAGTGATCCACATGAACTGCAAAGAGACAACATCATCGTGGTTCCAGGTGTCCAGTAAACGGTGGACTGCCAGGCGAAGAAAGGGAAATGCACAAGCAGTGCAAAGTACACCTGTGGCCGCGCGCCTCCATGGTAACCTTAAGTACAATTGATTCGGAATACTTACCAGGGGACAGCCAGAGTAACAGGACTCTGGTACTGAGTCTGGTGATGTGGCTCAGAAGAGCAGCGAGATAAAGAGGATTGCAGCGTTTATAAGAGTCTCTTATTCTGAGGAACCAAGGCAAGTTTCTCTGTGCGCCATAGAGCATTACGGACGCTATGTTACCACCGTGATGCCAGGATCAAGAATGTCTCGTTTCCGGTTCATATTTTGCTGAAAAGCAACGAACCGGATATACAGTTGCATATTGGCAGCAATAATATAAGAAGACAAGATGGAGAGGTCCTGAAGAGACAACTAAACGAGCTTGGTATAAAACCGAGAAACAAAATCTCCAGGGTATTAATCTCTGGATTCCTGTCTGTGTCACATGCCACTTAGGGTAAGAAGAGACTCATTTGGAAGGTGAATGCATTGCTGAGGAACTGCTAAACGGAACATGGGCTAGGATTTATTGATTATTGAGATTTCTTCAGTTAAAGGTATGAACTGCAGAAATGGGACATGTTACAACTGATTCCGAGGGGATCTAATACCCCTGCTAGCATGTTGGATAGAGCTGTTCGGGTTGTTTAAAATAACATAGAAGTGGGCTGTGAACCTAGGTGATAATGCTGAAAATGAGGTAGTTCGTGTGCAAACGAAGACAATGTGTTTTGAGGCTCCAAGCCAGGTGAGAATGATGGTGGGGCAAACGTGCAGTCAGCAGAATGTGACTAAATGCATAAATGATACAAAAATCGAAAATGTAGGCATAACTGAATCAGGGCAAAAATCAAACCGTTCGAAAACGGTGAGAAGGGCTGCAATGCTTTATGTTATTATAGATAGACCTATCGAGCCGCATGGGCAAAAATGCTCTGATGGGAACAATGTGCAGACTCCGAAATAGTAGCAAGGATGAGATCTACAAACTACAACCGGAGAGAGAAAACGCATGCAAAGTCGGAATATGTTAAAATAGCCATTGGAAACCTCAATATACAGGAATATTGGGAAAATCAGCTTGATGCGCAATCCCAGAATGAGGAAATTTCTCGAATGCCTACCATATGTCCTTCCGGGAGCCTCTTGTGGCTAATCCCTAGTAAGGGATTAGCCATTCTGGATTTAATACTGTGGCATGATACGGATTGATTGGGGTGTTTACAGTAAAAGCAACGATAGTGGTAAGCGTTCCCATTCACCGTGACTTTTGAGAAGGAAAGCTAAAGCCAAATGTATCATTATGACAATGGTGTAAATAGAATTATAGAGAAATGAGAGAAATGAAGGAGGAGTTGAACAGAATTGACGGAAAAAGATTATTCCTGGTGTTGAGAGAAGCGAGAGCGAACACCACACTGCTGGAAAGGCGTTGCTATAGAGGTAGAAAGAAAGAGTGTAAGTTTTAAAAAAATATTGCAACAGTCTTCACTGATGAAGACAATAGCAGTATGGTGAAATTTCCTTGCATTAGCGGTAATGACGTTCAGGAAGTTGCGATTATAAGGAAGTCAGTTTCTGCGAAACTGAAAGGTGTGAGGGAAGGTAAGTCATCTGGATCAGATGGTGTACAGCCAAGTGTTTTGAAAGTGGTGGCTGAAGGGACTGTGGGGTGATTATTAATAATCTGTCAAGAATCAGGACATTCTGTTATGGTTCCAGAAGACAACAACTTTGAAAATGTCACTCCGCTATTAAAGAAGGGGGAGTGGCTGAGTATTGGAAATTATAGGACTGTTAGTCTGCCTTCTGTTGTTAGGAATAAGTTGTATTTAATTGTTAGCGGTGTAGCTCCGGGATACTTGAAGGGACATGATAAACAGGCAATAGTAGGCGTGGATTCCACATGGGAATATCTTATCTGACAAACCTGTTGGAATTATTTGAATATATTGCAAGCAGAATATACAAAGGAGAATCTTTTGATTTCGTATATTTGGATTTTTAATATTGCCCGTGACAAGGTGTCATATCTGAGGCAGCTTAACCAGCCAGAGGACAATGGTATTATAGCTCAAAATTTAACATAGAACAAACAGTGGCTGGTTGACAAGATGTAAAGCGTAAGAGTAATGGAGTAACGGAGTTTTTAAATTTTATTTATTTTTTTTTTCCCTGGTTGACTGCCAGTGACTGGTGGACGTCCACATGGGGCTGTGCTGGAATCGATTGTTTTTACATTCACTTTTAATGATTTGGAATATGAAAATTATGTCTTTGCTGGATGGTTGGCCGCTGATACGAAGATACGTTGAGGGACAGGAACGTCTGAGGAAGCATAGAGGCTACAGAAGGACTTAGGCAGGTTAATAGAAAGAGCACTGAGGGGGCAGATGGAATACGATGTGTGGAATCGTAAGAGAAACGAAAGGTTTCATTATTTTCTCAATGGACAGACAAGTCAAATCAAACATTTCGACGAAGAAAATAGGGAATGTCTGTGATCGATTGCTTAAAGTTTAATATGTAGTTTAAGTCTGCACTGAGAAAGTCAAAGGCGATGTTCACATTCATTTCAAAACACTCGAATTTAAAGCAAAGATGAAATACTGAGAATTTATAAAGTACTGGTGAAGCCGCACGGAGTATTATGAACAGTAGTTTTGGGCCACGTATCTTAGGAAGGAAATGACTTGCTGAAACTGGCAAAGTTTCAATCGGCATTCACGAAAATCATCCCAGGTTTGAAAGGATTTGTATATGAGGAGTGTTTAATGACTCTGAGTGTATAGTCACATGAAGTCAGCAGAACGACGGGTAATCACATTGAAATCTATCGAGAATCTAAGACCAGAAGAAATCCACTCCGAATAAAGGGTGACCTATTGAAAAGAAGATGACAGGGAATTTATTTCACCAGAGAGTGATGACTCTGTGTAAATATTGGACACAGGAAGCCATGGAAGCCAGAAATGTATTCATATTCAAGGCAAAACACTTACATAACTGATCATTCAGGATTTGAGGAGAAACGGGTAGAAGGTTGAAAACGGGCTGAGAGGGATATTGAATCAGCAATTCTGAAACGGATGTACCGAACATCTTAATTCTGCTGCTATATATTAATAACAGAATAGCTGAGACATTATAATAGTAAACGATATACGAATAAAGTGTACGAAATCATGCCCGATGCACCGCAGAGATAGGGCGCTCAGGTATTTAATAGGACAAGGCATCAAGGTAACTGAAGACTTGGAGTAGCTGGTTGAGGATGGCTGGTTTTATTGATGAGCAAAGGACAGTGGTTATTAGCTGGTTCTACATGCGCAGTCGGTGTTAAGTTTGAAATTATTGTCAGTTCACTCCTTTTCGCTTTTGTGAAACTTACAATTCCCTGTTTTTTGTTGTCCAGACAAGAACGGCTTATCACTTGAATATAGGCAAACGGGATACGACGCATTTTATGAAGGTAGACGATGCTGGGAATTAACCAGTATGTGATCGATTGAACTCTGTAGAGTAGAGCAGGGACCTGTGGGGAAAAGTGCATCATTCCTTGGACCTGGCGGCAGATGTGGATGGACTGAAAAGAAAGCATATGAAACATGGAATAGTACAGCACAGTACAGGCACTTCGGCCCATATTGTTGTGCCGACCGCAAACCCTGCCGCCCATAAAACCTCCCACCTTAAATTCTTCCATATACCTATCTAGTATTCTCTTAAATTTCACTAGTGTATCTGCCTCCACCACTGACTCAGGCAATGTATTCCACGCACCAAGCACTCTCTCAGTAACAAAAAAACTTTCCTCTAATATCCCCCTGGGATATCCCACCCCTTACCTTAAAGTCATGTCCCCTTGGATTGAGCAGCGTTGTCCCGGGGAAGAGACGCTCGCTATCCACTCTATCTATTCCTTTTAATATCATGTGTACGGGGTGTTTTTTTTTAATGTTAAATTTAAAATGGCTTCTTTGTAATGATATACTTGGGAATGATTCTTTGTTATGTTAAATGCTGAGAAAGTTTCTAACTAGACATTTGCTTAGGTTAATATAGATAGCAGGGTGCTACTAGCCAATGGGTGTTCATGTTATGTGATAATGCTGTCTCATATGACTGGGAAAGGGAGTGTTTGGCGGGAAGTGAGAGGAGAGACTGGGAGGACAGCGGACGTGCGAAAGGCTCCGGTCGATCACTCCGGGTGGCCCGAGCCGTGAGTCGACAGGATCCGGGTGGTCGTCAGGAATTAATTGAGCTCAACGGTTGTGCATGAAGAACTTGGACTTTGATAAGCCTGGCGTCTTTTTGTTCCATTACTTCCTTTTCTATATCGAATTTATATTAATTTCATCGACTTAGTAATATCTATAAAGTGTATTTGGTAAAACGTACTGTGTGTGCAAGCTGATGATTGATGTTTGGGATTGATTCGTTCAGCAGTAGTGCAGCATGCGACTCAGTGGGAAGCGTTCAGGCAGGTGCTGGGTGAGATTTCCCCTACACATACACAAGCCAATATAACTGAGCGTTACACTTGTATACCTCTATCATGTCTCCTCTCATCCTCCTTATCTCCAAAGTGTAAAGCCATTGTCCCTTAATCTCTGAACATAATCTATACTCTCTAAACCAGGCAGCATCCCAGTAAATCTCCTCTGTACCCTGTCCAATGCCTCCGCATCCTTCCTATAGTGAAGGATGAATTGCTTGCGATTAACGGATTCGCTATCGAATTTAGGAGATTGTAACACTCTCATAGCTGCAATATGGCATAAACAATAATTTCTGAAGTTCCAGCCGCAATAATTTCGAAGGTGGCTGTTGGGTGTAAATGGTGCTGGAAAGATTTACTGGGATGCTATTAGCAATTTCAGGTCAGCGTTATCAGGAGAAACTGCATGGGCTCAGCTGAAGAATACTGATCGGTGGACTTTTGGATGTTCTAAAATACACAGGTACAAATATTTTGTTTTCAGTATGAGGTTTATGTGGAATATCGGATGCACAAAGGATATATTAAAACAAGTTTGAGAAGGTTCATAAATGTATCCTCTTCTGCTAAGACATGCGTGGAAGGAAACTTGGCTATGGAGATTCAGAATTGGCTTACACACAGGAAGCTGGTTCTGATAATAAAATAAGATTATTAGACTAATGTAGAAATGAGACACAGACTCAAAATACGGGGGCGTCCTTTTAGAATGGAGAGTGGATGATTTTTTTTGGCCCGAGAGTGGGGAATCTGGTAGTCTTTGCAAAAGAGAGCTGCGTAGGCGGAAGATGTATATATATTTAAGAAAGAAAGGTTTATGTTCTCTTAATTGATCAGGATAAAATGGATAAGGGGAGAAGAGAGGAGATTGGGGCCGAGAAGTAAAATGGATCAGGCATCACGAAATAATGGATCGTAATCTGTGGGCCCAGATGGTCTAAATCTCCTCCTATGTCTTTTGTGTTATTCACTTTCTGTAGTGTTTCTTGTACGGGTGTGCACAGACGTGAATTCTGGGGTCACTTTGTCCTGCAAATACACTCTTACTGCAACAGGGAAGATGTCAATGTATCCCAAGTATTTTAGTTTAATATAAAATATCTTCTATTACCTATTCTTCTCCTATCATGAAGCAACACCCCATGTTCGCTTACGATAGTGACTAACTTGATGGCATGAACATCGATTTTTCGAATTTCCCGTAATTTGCTCTAAGTGCAGTTCTCTACAAATGCATTCCCCATGTCAGGCTGCCGTCTATCCGCATTCTTCAGTCGTCACTTGCCTATAACGGCTCTCATGAGCCACCCATGTTCCACTCTTCTTTTTTATCTGTTTTCTTCTGCCTGCTTCAGCACTTTACCTTATTTACCTACGATCTCCCAACTGCTCAATTCGTGCCCCACCCCGTCAAGTTCCTTCTTTCACGTCACCTGGCCTGATTTCTCGCCACCCATGTTGTACTTCTAATCCCATTTACCTTATACTGTTCGCTACTTGCTATGCGTTTCTAGTCAGGATGAAGTGTGGAAAACCTCATGTATTTTCTGTGAGATGAATGATGTTTCCAGCATCAGAAGTGCTCACCACTATTCGCAGAATCTATACCAGCATATTAAAATCAATTCCTCTTCGTTATAGTAGCTCGTGCCATTGAATAATGGAGAGACGACATTGAATCCGACATTTTTGAAACAATCTGCAGTGCAATAAACTACATACTAACAAAAATCAGAAACGACTCGGAAAATGTTTCTGGTAGGGAATTAAGGCGTATGCTGTCACAGTTTGAAACGGAAATTTCAATTAATGCTTAAATTCATCAAGCACAAAGATGGCACTAATATTGACGCGGCTATAAGCTAGGCATAAAGAGAAATATAAACCAAGTCTGAGGACAAATAATAACAAAAAAAAAACAGAATCATTTTTCCCATGTTCGCATTTGTTCGTCATGTTTTACAAGCTGTGCGTAACTGAAGAGCTGGGAGGTAGAAAAGCGCTTTTGTTAGGTTTTGGTGTAAAACGGATGGGAAACACTGATCTCGATGGTTTAAAAGTGAGTACATGGTTAGGAAGATGGCATTTGCCTTAAACAAGATTCATCACTCGCGAAACCTGCACAAGACTCCATGTGTAATAATTTCGTAAACCACCCATAGCATATTATCAGTTCTGTTTTGAGAACGTGAGAAATCTAAATTCAGTGACTCAGGGGGATTAGGCACTAATGCGATTACGGAAACACTGCACTGTGATTACTAAGCAAATGGTTCGATTTATATTTGCTTTATGTACATCGTCGGGAAACACAGATGCATGTTCTGCAGTCATATGCCACAGCAGCCGTACATTTATGAACAGAGCGCCCGCAGAAACACTAGGCTGCATCTCAGAAATAAAGATATAAGGACCAAGTAAGTGTCACTAGGGATTTTATGTCACACTCTTCCATGTGTCCTCTGCCATGTGGATTGTAGTGCGCCAGGGATAAACTGAGTCCGAGAGTGCAGGATTGGATCATCACAGGGCGACTCTGTCAGGAGAAAAAAGCAGCAGAATTTAAAATATTGTGAGACTCCACAGGAGAAAAGAAACATCAACAGAATTATTACATCCACTTTAATCCTTTAGGTATGTGTTGAGCGAGCTAACTTGCACATGATCACGGAGGCTGCCAAAGTACGAGAAGACACGGAAATCGCGGAATATGTTTAATCTGTCCCAGGCTACGAATAAGCTTACAGAAGATGTTGGGTCCTCAATTCTTCTTGTCATGACTCAAACAAAACCATGGGTGAACACAGATATCCATTCCATACTAAAAACCTGGAACGATGCCTTCAGGTCTATAACATTAGCTGACATGAGAAGGAATATAAGAGTTATCATCCTATCGCTGTCATGGTCTAGTCCATGAAGTCCGCGTTCCGGTTCACAGTCCGCTCCGTGAACTCCGTACTCCGGGTCTTCCGGCTCTCCCTTGTTTCAGTTGGGCTTAATCATAAGCATATGATGCTCATCTTCTGCTGGGAAAATTAGAGGACCTGCGATCGAGAGTGGTTGCTGGTTCGTCTCCTCAGTTTCCCGTACTCGCCTCCGTGGGGTAATTCAGGCCGTCTTTGCTGTTAACCTATGGTTGGATATGTCCCTTCCTGTCCTTGCCTCCATTGTGTAAGCCCGGTCGCCTTTGCCGTTACCCTGAGGCCTGACTGTTCAATTCCTTATGAAGCCCTGCATACAACCTGCGTCTGGCGCCTTGCCTGCAACCTTGTGAAGTTCAACCACCGGAGCGAAACTGGAGCCTTGATGTGTCAAGATAAGAAACTGACTATCGTTGAGTTGGAACTGTCTCTGTGTCCATACCTTCGATAGGTTGGTCCGGCTGTTTGCCGCTACCTGGTCTTAGAAACTGTCCTGTGTCCACGGCTTCGCTAGGTAGATCCAGCCGTTTGACGCTACCTAGTGTTCGAAACCGTCTCGTCGTGTTCAGCATTCTGTGTAGAGCTCGGCCCCAGGTCCTGTTCCCAAGGAGGGGTCCTGGCTCTGTGTTCTCTGTATGAGTCACTGCCCTACGTCCTGTTTCCAAGAAGGTGGGGGGGGGGGTGTTCCCGGCTCTGTGTTCAATGTTCCTGTCTCTCAAGTCTAAGGCACCGTGTTCCCGTGCTCTAGACCAAGGCTCTGTGTTCCTGGCCTCGCCAAGACCAAGTGAAGGCTTCCGGATTTGTGTTCCGAGTTCCCTGTCTCCCAAGACCACGTCATGTCTTTGGTGTTCGAGTCCGAGTCAAGACCCAGATTCTGGGTCCTTGTCCAGTCTCTGGCTCAGAGTCCGAACCCAAGCTCCGTCATGTCCTCACCTTGATGAACCCAAACCTCGTCAAGTCCTCGCCTGGAGGAACGTAAGCCTCGTCATGTCCTCGCCTCGTGGAGACCAAGCCACATAGAACCCATACCTCGAGGAACCTAAGCCACCTAGAACCCATGCCTCGAGAAACCCAAGCCATGTCCAGTGCTGTAACCACGTCATGCCCTCGCCTAGTTCCGGGGTCCCAGCCTGAATCAAGACCCAGGTTCCGGATTCTCGCCCAATCTCTGGCTCGGAGTCGAAGCCCATGCTCCTAGTTACCAGTTCCTTGTCCTGGTCCCGGTTGTCTAGACAACGTCCTCGCCCAAGTCTGCGTTCTTGGCCCAGCAATCTAATCAAGTCCTCTTCCTAGTATTTCAGTGTCTGTGTCTTGCATTTTGCTCCTCTACATCACCCCCCTCATGATATTCCCACTTATAAGACACGCAAGAACAAGTCTCTGGTCAAGTAGTCAGGGTATGCGGACATCTGCTCACTGGTATCTTCACGCACTTCTTCAAAACTTCTCTCAGTCAGATTTCGTATTATCCGCCATCGTCCCAGTAACAACGAGCTCTAAACTTTGAAACTGAACGTCCACAGGATTACAGCCCGGTAGCAATGACTACAGTCGTCATGAATTGCCTTGAGCAGTTGGCCACACCCGACACCAACCATTTTTTTTCTGAAGGACAGAATCTCAATACCTTGGAAAGTATCCTATGTTTACGGCCTAGTTCTTGTAGGTCATGTCCCACCAAGTCTATCGAGTATTTCAAGGAAGATGCCAGGAAAATGGATGAAGGCAAGACAGTGGATGTTGTCTGAATTGTCTTTGACAAAGCCGTTGATAAAGTCCCGCATGGAAGTCGGTCAACAAATTTCAGTCATATTAAATTGGAGAAGACATATTGACTTTGTGGGAAAGTCCAAAAAGTGACAGAATATGTTACCTCTCTGACGGAAGAGATGCTGCTAATGGAGTACCACAGGTGTGTTGGGCATCAACGATGTGGTTGCCAATGTAGTTAACTAGATAAGAAGATTTGCTGATGACTACAAGATTGAGGGCTAATGGTCAGCGTGGAAGCCTGTCATGAATTGTAGGGAGACCTGGATTAGCTGGAAAAATATTACGTAAAAATGGCAGACAGGTGTGATGTGTTACACTTCGTTAAGACCAATCAGGGTAACATTACACATCGAAGGGGAGGAATCTGAGGAATGTGTTGAAAAAAAAAGAAAAAAAAATCTGCGATTTTTTTGAAAGTGGTATCACAGGTAGATTTGTCCTTAAAGGCAGTTTTTGGCACATTAGATTTCAGGAATATATGGTACAGCAGTAGGATGGTACGTTGAAGTTTTAAGGCCTTGGTGAGGGCTAATTTGGCGTATACTGTACAGTTGTGTTCAGCTACCTGCTGCAAATGTGCAGATAAGGTTGAAATGGTGAGGAGAATATTTAGAAGAATGCCTCCCGGTCTGGCAGACCTGAGCTATGCGGGAAGGATTAATAAATGATGACATTATTACTCAAAACTTCGCGATTCGAGAGGAAATTTGACAGATGTATACAAAAATATGAAGCATATAGATCAGGTAAATGGAAGCAGGGTTGCATTTACTGTGGCTTGGGTGGGAATTAACCAGAGCTCATGTATTCACGGCAAAATGTCAAAGGTTCCAAGGGAACATCAGAGGAAAATTCTCCAGTTAGACGTCCTGAGATTGTGTGATGGCCTGCTCGCCCTCGTGGTGCATGCAAACTCGATTTCAAACTAAGCGCAGTGTGGATATCTACATTGACCCTGGTGTCTGGAGAGCTATGGTCTGGGTGCATGTCGAATCGAGGAGTTCGGTTATAAAATAGAACATAGAATAGTACAGCACAGTACAGGCCCTTCGGCCCACAATGTTGTGCCGACCCTCAAACGCTACCTCCCATAATAGCGCCCAACTTAGATTCCTCCATATACCTGTCTAGTAGTCTCTTAAACTTCACTAGTGTATCTGCCACCACCACTGACTCAGGCAGTGCAGTCCACGCACCAACCACTCTCTGAGTAAAAAACCTTCCTCTAATATCCCCCTTGAACTTCCCACCCCTTACCTTAAAGCCATGTCCTCTTGTATTGAGCAGTGGTGCCCTGGGGAAGAGGCGCTGGCTATCCACTCTATCTATTCCTCTTATTATCTTGCACACCTCTATCATGTCTCCTCTCATCCTTCTTCTCTCCAAAGAGTAAAGCCCTAGCTCCCTTAATCTCTGATCATATGCATATTTTCTAAACCAGGCAGCATCCTGGTAAATCTCCTCTGCACCCTTTCCAATGCTTCCATATCCTTCTTGTAGTGAGGTGACCAGAACTGGACACAGTACTCCAAGTGTGGCCTAACCAGAGTTTTATAGAGCTGCATCATTACATCGCGACTCTTAAACTCTATCCCTCGACTTATGAAAGCTAACACCCCATAAGCTTTCTTAACTACCCTATCCACCTGTGAGGCAACTTTCAGGAATCTTTGGACATGTACCCCGAGATCCCTCTCCTCCTCCACACTACCAAGTATCCTGCCATTTACTTTGTACTCTGCCTTGGAGTTTGTCCTTCCAAAGTGTACCACCTCACACTTCTCCGGGTTGAACACCGTCTGCCACATCTCAGCCCACTCTGCATCCTTGCAATGTCTCTCTGCAATCTTTGACAATCCTCTACACTATCTACAACACCACCAACCCTTGTGTCGTCTGCAAACCTGCCAACCCACCCTTCTACCCCCACATCCAGGTCGTTAATAAAAATCACGAAAAGTAGAGGTCCCAGAACAGATCCTTGTGGGACACCACTAATCAAAATCCTCCAATCTGAATGTACTCCCTCCACTACCACCCTCTGCCTTCTGCAGGCAAGCCAATTCTGAATGCACCTGGCCAAACTTCCCTGGATCCCATGCCTTCGAACTTTCTGAATAAGCCTACCGTGTGGAAGCTTGTCAAATGCCTTACCAAAATCCATATAGATCACATCCACTGCACTACCCTCATCTATATGCCTGGTAGCCTCCTCAAAGAACTCTATCAGGCTTGTTAGACATGATCTGCCCTTCACAAAGCCATGCTGACTCTCCCTGATCACACCATGTTTCTCTAAATGCCTATAAATCCTATCTCTAAGAATCTTTTCCAACAGCTTTCCCACCACAGACGTAAGGCTCACTGGTATATAATTACCCGGACTATCCCTACTACCTTTTTTGAACAAGGGAATAACATTCGCCTCCCTCCAATCCTCCGGTACCATTCCCATGGACAACGAGGACTTAACGATCATAGCCAAAGGCTCAGCAATCTCTTCTCTCGCCTCGTGGAGAAGCCGGGGGAATATTTCGTCAGGCCCCGGGGACTTATCTGCCCTAATGTATTTTAACAACTCCAGCACCTCCTCTCCCTTAATATCAGCATGCTCCAGCACATCAACCTCACTCATATTATCCTCACCATCATCAAGTTCCCTCTCATTGGTGAATACCGAAGAGAAGTATTCATTGAGGACCTCGCTCACTTCCACAGCCTTCAGACACATCTTCCCACCTTTATCTCTAATCGGTCCTACCTTCACTCCTGTCATCCTTTCTTTCTTCACATAATTGAAGAATGCCTTGGGGTTTTCCTTTATCCTACTCGCCAAGGCCTTCTCATTACCCCTTCTTGCTCTTCTCAGCTCCTTCTTAAGCTCTTTTCTTGCTTCCCTATATTCCTCTATAGACCCATCTGATCCTTGCTTCCTAAACCTCATGTATGCTGCCTTCTTTATACTGACTAGATTTTCCACCTCACTTGTCACCCATGGTTCCTTCACCCTACCATTCTTTATCTTCCCCACCGGGACAAATTTATCCCTTACATCCCGCAAGAGATCTCTAAACATCGACCACATGTCCATAGTACATTTCCCTGCAAAAACATCATCCCAATTCACACCCGCAAGTTCTAGCCTTATAGCCTCAAAATTTGCCTTTCCCCAATTAAAAATGCTCCTGTCCTCTTTGATTCTATCCTTTTCCATGATAATTATAAAGGCCAGGGTGCGGTGGTCACTGTCCACCAGATGCTCACCCACTGAGAGATCTGTGACCTGACCCGGTTCATTACCGAGTACTAGATCTAGTATGGCATTCCCCCGGTCGGCCTGTCCACATACTGTGACAGGAATCGATCCTGGACACACTTAACAAATTCTGCCCCATCTAAACCCTTGGAATTAATCAGGTGCCAATCAATATCAGGGAAGTTAAAGTCACACATGGTAACAACCCTGTTATTTTTGCACCTTTCCAAAATCTGCCTCCCGATCTGCTCCTCTGTATCTTTGCTGCTACCAGGGGGCCTATAGAATACCTCCAGTAGAGTAACTGCTCCCTTCCTGTTCCTGACTCCCACCCATATTGACTCAAAAGAGGATCTTGCTACATTACCCACCCTTTCTGTACCTGTAATAGTATCCCTAACCCGTAATGGCACCCCTCCTCCCCCTTTTCCTCCGTCTCTGTCCCTTTTGAAGCACTGAAATCCAGGAATATTGAGAATCCATTCCTGCCCTGGTGCCAGCCAAGTCTCTGTAATGACCACTACATCATAATTCCATGTATGTATCCAAGCTCTACGTTCATCATCTTTGTTCCTGATGCTTCTTGCATTGAGGTACACACATTTCAGACCTTCTACCTTACTGTCTTTACACTGTTTATTCTGTTTCTCTTTCCTCAAAGCCTCTCTGTATGTTAGGTCTGGCTGTACTCCATGCACTTCTTTCACTGCCTTATTGCTCTGGGTCCCATCCCCCTCGCAATTTATCTTAAACCCTCCCGAACCAAGCTAGCAAACCTACCTGCAAGGATATTGCTCCCTCTCGAGTTCAGGTGCAACCCATCCAATCTGTACAGGTCCCACCTTCCCCAGAAGAGATCCCAATGATCTAAAAATCTAAAACCCTGCTCCCTGCATCAACTCCTCAGCCATGCATTCAACTGTCATCTCCTCCAATTCTTACCATATCTGTCACGTAGCATTGGCAGCAGTCCTGAGAACGTCAGCCTTGAGGTCCGGTTTTTCAGCCTCCTACCTAATTCCCGAAACTCACACTACAGGACATCATCCCTCTTCCTGCCTATGTGGTTGGTCCCAACATGTATCACGACTTCTGGTTGCTTTCCCTCTCGTACCAGGATGTCGTGCACCCGGTCAGAGGCAGCCTGGACCCTAGCACCCGGGAGGCAACAAACCATGCGGGTGTCCTTCTCACGTCCACAAAATCTCCTGTCTGCTCCTCTGACTATAGAGTCTCCAATGACGACAGCGCTCCTCTTCTCCGTCCCACCCTTCTGCACCACAGGGTCAGACTCAATGCCGGAGGCCCTGCTACCGTGGCTCACACATAGTCGGTCGTCCCCGCCAACAGTATCCAGGATGGTAAACTTACTATTCAGGGAAATGGCTACAGGGGTGCTCTGCACTACCTGTCTGCTCACCTTCGCTTTCCCCCCTCTGATTGTCACCCAACGACCTGCTTCCGACAGCCTAGGTGTGACTACCTCCCTGTAGCTCTCAACTATGACTGCCTCATTCTCCCTTATGAGTCCAACGTCATCCAGCTGCTGCTCCAGAACGCCCAGCCGTATGCACTTCTGACAGATGTGACTCTGCGGGAGAGGGGGATTCCCCCAAGACTGCGAAATCTCACACGAGAGGCACATCATCATCTCAGGAGACATTGTAAAAACTAACTGCGAGCTAGCTTGTCCTCCGCCTCTTATCGTAGAAGCCTCTCGTGTCAAATCCCCAAAGCTCCACTCCTTCACTGGCCCACTCATGCTATGAATTTATACGTTTTATAATTCCAAGACACTATGATATATGCCAATGCACCTGACATGCAACTGGCCATAACACATTTTAACAGTGAGACATTTGTGTCAGAATACTGTTTCCAGATTTCGGTTCGGCATTCAATACTATTGTCTCATAGACCTTAGTCAGAAGACTCCTTTTCATCATTCGAAGTATACTACTGCAATAATGTACAAAACGGTGCTGGACTTCCCAATCAACAAACTACAGATAGAGAGAATGCCCAAGTGTTCCACCTTCTCCATCATCTGTAACACTGAAACCACACAGAACAGTGTACATCCAGTTAATAAACAACCACACGTCCAATTTCCTGTAGTCATATTGTCAAGATTATCGAACACAGGACAGTTGTGGGACTCATCACCAAATACTATGAAACGGCCTATAGAGAAGAGGTGTAAGAACATGCAACTGGCTGTTAGAAAAGTAATGTCTTTATAAATGGCACCAAAACGAAGGGGACGGCGACTAACTTTAACAAAGCATGGATTACTCACACCGCTGTGTGCATTGACGTCACCGCAGCGGAAACTGCGAGAAGATTCAGTCGCCGGCGTGAGTATATCTGACAACTTTTTATGATCCAGGGAGACATGTAACACCGCCTATGTGTTTTTTTTTCTAAGGGACATCAGAATCTGTACTCAAATCTATTTACAGATGCACAGCAGAGAATATCATGAATTGTCGAAACACTGCCTGGCCCAGAAACAACCCTGCAGCATACAGGGAGCTGTTTTTCAAAACTTTCCAAAACATAACCAACACTAGCGTACACGCCATCAAAGAAATAAAAACAGAACCATGTCCGAAAACGGCAGGTGAATTCATGAAGGATACAACACACTCAGTCCCTTAAGGATTTGACGCAGACCATTAAGGGAACACCAGGCTCTAAAATAATTCACCAAGGTGAATAAGGCTGGAGAAGAGAGCTGGAGCTCAATAAGGAGAGAGAGAGAGGGGGAGAGAGACAGAGACAGAGAGAGAGGGTGTTTGGACGGAACTTACGTGAAATTGGCGGCTGAAAATACCGAGGCTCTGGAGAGCGGTTGAGATTATTTGGCAGCGGAGGAGAATCAAGTGACATAGAGAGAGAGAGAGAGAGAGAGAGAGAGAGAGAGAGAGAGAGAGAGAGAGAGAGAGAGAGAGAGAGAGAGACAATAGGAGAGATGAATAAATGAAGAAAGAGAGAGAAAGACAGAAGTGAGAGCGATGAACAGAGAGACAGAGAGAGAAAACCAGAATGAGAGAGAGAGAGAGAGAGAGAGATCAACAGACGGACGCAGATGTACTGACAACACGCTGGAGGAACTCAGCAGGTCGGGCAGGATTCCGGCCGGAAACGTCGACCGATCTTTTCCACAGATGCTGCCCTACCTGCTGAGTTGCTCCAGCGTCATGTGAGTGTTGCTTTGACCCCGGCATCTGCAGATTATTCTGTGCTCACGAGACGGAGAGACAGACAGACAGACAGACAGATAGAGAGGAAAGAGAAGAAAGATCAACAGAGAGTCTTTATCTCTGTTTTTAGAGAGAGAACAATAGAGAGAGTGTGTAGAGAGAACAACAATGGGAGAAAGAGAGCGACAGAGATAAGAGATAGAGATAGAGAGAGAGAGAGAAAGAGAGAGAGAGAGAGCGAGAGCAACAAAACCGGTCTGATACTTATCGTTGCACAAGAATATCAATGAATGGTCTACAAGGAAAACATCCATTAGACTCTATTTCATGTACTCCTGAACTATTATACGCATATGCACACTCTCTCTCTTTCTGCACACACGCAGACACTCGCACATACACACACACACAGACACACAGGCACGCACACACACAGACACACACACACACAAACACACTGATGACTGATTTCCGTTTGAATGTCATCGCTCATATTTGTCTTGCCATGAGATACCAGAGGCTATATATCTCACTGTGACATGGGAAAAAAGTGGTGCCGTTACAGCATAACTGAATCTTCACAGACGAAGGCGAGGGAAACTTCAACCGGTAATCTTGGTGCTGGGATACCACAACCAGAAAAGGAGTGCACAGATATACCCAGCTACAGCGCTCGAAGCATGGATTCTACAGTAAGTGTTTTTTTTTTGTACGAGGATTTAATCAGAATACATCACTGTGCGGCTTAGGGCGCAATAATAAACTGCAGAGTCGCCTACTTGCAGATTTGAGATGGTGACACGAAATAATTTACTTCCCTTGTCTAGAGAGGTTTTGAAGTGTGTTTTGGCAATTTCTGCTGTATCTCCGGATCCCCGTGAAGTTGTGTACACTATGTATTCGAGACTTTTTTCTGGCCTTTGTCGGTACCAATATAAAACATAGTCGTTCCATGTAGTATCATAGGTGCATTTGAAAGTCACAGTCTCCTCTTCGGTCGTCACTGCCGGTGGCTCTATCTGACTAACTGAGTTTCCATGACTCGTATCTAAAAAAAAATGTTAGAAAATGAAATGTTATATTGACTTTTTTTCTTTCAGAATTCAGTTTCGAGAGGACTTATGAGTTGTCTGCTGCGCACAAACCAGTTAATGGGGCTCCAAACATAATCCAAATAAAGAACGTCAACATACTTTTACATATAAAGGAAGGGTTATCTTAGTTTCTCCTCACAAATTGTCGCCAGGCGCCAAGAAGCTCCGATTTTACCGTTTAAGTGGAGGTGTATTTGATGTAATGGGCAGGAAATGAAAAGCACCCAATGGGATCGCGGCGTCACGATACATTCTCCGCCTTTTGCTCAATTGGACAAGGTATATATACCTCCAGGTAAAGAAAAGAATCACAGTCTTCTTTACCATACCACGAAAACCTGTCAGTAACCGAGGGCCATGAGAAGACCGGTTAACTCGGTACAGAGAAAGGATTTTATTGGGAAGGTTGTGAGAAAATAAAGGAGACACAGTAGGGTTAGCTGTGTGTGTGTGTGTGTGTGTGTGTGTGTGTGTGTGTGTGTGTGTGTGTGTGTGTGTGTGACAGAGAGAGAGAGAGAGAGAGACTGATAGATAGTCAAACAGGTAGACTGTAAAACGTTGCAACACATCACACTAGCAATGCAGGTAAACTGGAGAATAATAAAGACCAGTATCTCTACAATCGCTTCGCTGGGTCTTTGGAATGAGAGGCACCGTTAACTTTGCCAATCCATAACATGACTTCATCGATATGGCCAATAAGCAGAGCGAACGTTGCAGTTCCAGATTCATAAAAC
This sequence comes from Mobula hypostoma, assembly GCF_963921235.1. Lineage (NCBI taxonomy): Eukaryota > Metazoa > Chordata > Chondrichthyes > Myliobatiformes > Myliobatidae > Mobula > Mobula hypostoma. Next base: position 23,569,939 of record NC_086106.1, read on the forward strand.
GTAAAAACGTAAATAAAAAAGAGTGAATATCTGTGGAAAGCAAGAGAAAGACGATGTTCGATCTTTCTACAGCTCTGAGTAAGCCCTGTCCAGGCATTCTAAACAATATTGGACGGTCTGGACAGTTTGCACCAGGTATTTCGGACATATCCCAGGATGCTGTATACTCTTTAGATAATATGCATTTCAATGATTGTCTGTCCGTCGAAAATTAATTTAGCCGAAACGTGTCTGACCCAACCTATTGTAGCGCGTACGCTTCTTGCACCTCGCTGAAACAAAGACATCTGAATCTTCGACAAACATGGAGTGCATGAAACCTACGGTACAAATATTGCCGATTTTAACAGATTCTCACGGGGAAGCACAGCCGAATTATCTTTAAGAAGCACAAAGAATGATAGCCTTGTATCTTTCTACCTCTCACTGATTCACTTTCTTTCCATCTCACTCAAGCTCTGTCATCCTCTCTCTATTCTTATCTCTGTCAGTATCCCTGCATATCTCAAGATTTTTCACTACTTGTCTTTCTCTACGACTCCCGTTATCTTTCTACGTCCATGCCCCTGCCTTCTTTTAGCCACCAATATCTCCCCATTTACTGTTGTTCTTTTCCATTTCTTTGATATGTGGGTCAATTGTACTTTCTCGTTTTTATTAGAGGTCGTCTTTTCTCGCCCCTCTCTCGCCTCTCTCTCGCACTTTGTGCAGTTTGTGCTTGTGCGTGTGCTCATTGTATTGTTATTTCTCATGCTTAATCTCATCACTTTTTTTTTTCCTTTGCGTATCGGCCTTGCACGTATTAATTCCTCACTATGGACGTTCTCCCTCCGAGAGTGTCCTAACAATAGAACATCAGACTGAATCGTTACCCCTCCAGCGTGTGTTTTACTGTTTCTTTCTTTGTCCAGTCCTTGAAAAAAATCTCTTCCCTCTCTAGCACTCCCATTCTCTCAGTCTATTGACATAAGCGCCACTGAGGCTGTAATTAGCATTGCTCTGCTACATTTCGGTTCATTTCGGAGATCCGTAGTTCAATTCCAGTGCTGTTTTGTAACGAGACCCCTCACGTCTTTACCATGGAATCCACGGGGTTTCCCCGAATATTCTGGTTTCCATAACAGACCAAATATGTACGGGGTAGGTTAACTGGAAAATGCAAATTGCTCCGTGATTAGCTAGAGATTATCATGTTTGGTCGGTGGTTGCAGGGACGGCGTAGTTCAAAGGTAGCTCGGAACTACTCGGCACTGCATCACTGCAATTGAAAGAAAACAAAACAAAACAAATGTGCTTAATATACCAAAATAATTTTATCAGCGACAGGCCACTGAAGTAAAAGTAAAAGGTTTCATCTGCAAATGTGCTTGGCCGGAGTTGCTGTTTTTTTTTCTTCTTTTTTTTCGTCTCTCTCTTTACTGGGTCGTTCCAGAAGATGGCACACTAAGTATCAATGTTTGAGTACAAAATAGGATTGACAGAAATATCAGGAGCGGGTACTCTATTACGGCCGTGAATATGGTGATCAATTTCTTCGCTCCTCATTCCACAAATCTGCTTGGACACTTGTTTCAACAACTAATTTCCCCTCTCACTTTAACTCTATCAGGAAATATGGTCGCGAAAGTAATGATTTAAAGCATTTGTTGGCATTTTCAAGCTTCCGAGTGACTGCCATTGTCGCCGGAATGCAACGTTCCGGTAACCGCAGTCTGCAACGCTCGGAGTGGCCTTATCTCGTCTGGAACAGAATGGGCTTAATGTAGCTGCTGACTTCATGCAGAGAAATGAGGACGGGATTGATGAGACTGGAATCTGTGCAATTTGATCGGTGAAATCTGACAGAGATGGCATTCACCGCCAGAATGCTATCCAGTTTTGTGAATTTATCTGAAGTCTGTATTTCTCCAGATTTTTTTTGTTTTATTTTATTTCATTTCATTTATTTATTTATTTATCTATTTACTTTACTGGAGACATCCTATGTACGGTTAAAGCTATTTTATTAATCTGTTCCGCTCCAGGAAGTCAAATAAGAATCAATGTATCCGGAATGAAGATTTTTTTTTTTTCTGTAGCGAAATCCTATGTTTGCAGTAACAGCTTCTCAATCGTTCCCTACTGCTATTGATTACTTCCAAATCACAAAACGACAACGTCACCCTCACTAATTTGTATGTTCCGCCATGCCGGACGTACAGTTGTATGCGTTCTTGTAGTTTGTGCGAGTGATGCTGAGGAGATGATGCAAACCAAATCAATATCAAAGCAATAAAATTCGACCGCTCGCGACCAGCTGACAACATATACCTGGTTTTCAACCCACATACGATACAGTCGACATTCCTCCAGAAGAACTTTTACTTGCAGAGGGTGTGGAAAGTATATTTTTCTGTGAAAGAAACAGAGTCAGCACAGAACAATAAACGGTTGAACTGTTACTATTGGTTCCGTCTGAACGAAACATTGATAGCATTACTGAGCGAGGCGAAACCATCGTGAAAGTAGGTCCAGAATATCATCAATAAATCAAAAAAAAAAAATCAACCTCCTCAGGATCAAGCGGATTACGCTATAATTTATGTAAGAAATGTTCAAAACCCCTTCGGTGGCTTTTGCAGATAATGGGGAAGATTTGGACCCATGTCTCCATTCTATCAGGCTGGAATATTGTTGAAGGATGCTTAGTCTTCAGGGAACCAGATTCCTCTATAATCATTCTGTTTATGAAAACCACCCTCCTCAGTGAGAACAGCAAGATATTCTTCTCGGTGCCTGCGAGAAGTCTGGCCTCTTACTTAATACAGAACCACTGTTTATGCACCTCCAACCAGAAATATGACGTGCACATATATTTTTTTTTCAGTGTAGGTTAAACGCATCTCAATAATCAGCCAATTGATCCGCGAGGCCAGGCAAAAGAAAGACAACGTGACATTCGTCTGGTTATACCTGGCGACCTCCTACCTTTCAAAACTGCAAGTCCTCATCTGGACTGGTCTGGACCACGACAATATCCCGCCAGTAAAGCAAGACATAATGATCAGCTACCTAGGAGGAGTCAACTGCGCTTAACTTCAGCCCGCTTTACAAACAGTGATTCCCAAATCCTCCAAAACCTCCCAAAACTGATTCCGATCGGCTGCACCAGCTTCTCCATTACGTTTGTCAGACCTTTCTATCTCCTCTTATTAGCAGCAGCAGACGTAACCCGTGGCTCAGTCTACGAGCCCGGCATCCGACAACCTGCAATACGGGAGATCACCGATGACATTTCAATAAACATTGTAACCCATGTGCACGTAAGATGCGTATTGGCAACCCTGTACAACAACGTAGCTAGGATGATCATGTGGCTCCTTGGTCGGACAAGAAATCCAGATGCATGTTAATGAAAAAGCGTAAGTTACCAGCAAGTCCACTCTTCGGGTTCGGGCAGAAGTCGTTCCATCCATTAAGAGCAACCCAGTGAAATGTCATGGAAAGTGGTTTAAGATCAGGCCAGCTACAGATCCCCTTGTCATCAGTAGTGGAGGAGTTCAAGGTGGAAAAGTAGAGAGTTTTAGTAGCACTTGTGGAATCCGATGTCAAGGCAATAAACCAAATGTGAGTCACTCTAAGATCGGGCCGAATGTGGGTCGCCAACTCGGCCATAGACATGGCAGTGAGCATTCAGTAATTGAGACAAATCATCAGCAACACATCTAGAGACTGCAAGGCTTCAGCTATACAAACTTCCTAGTATGGGTGAGTGCAACTTCTGAAATGTCCGATTCACTGCCGCTGCTTCTGTGCGATCGAGAATGTCTGGAGGAGAAGGCCCCAAATCCTTGGCTTTGCCTGTTTTCTGCTGCTGGGGCCTGGATCGAAGCGCTCGGAAGAAAAGGCGCTGGGTGCTCGGTTTTGGGGAGCTGGTTGGAGGCTCGATTTTTCGGGCTCAAGAGTCTGCTGTGGTCGGGTGCTTCTAGGGTGGAAGCTCGTGGCAGCGAGAGTTTTTTCTTCCTTCTACCGTCTGCGTGAGCTGATGGGACTTTCGAGTGACTTTGAGACTTTTGTTATTATTTACCGTGCCCATGGTCTGCTCTTCATCAAATTACGGTCTTGCTTTGCACTTTTTCACTACATGTTATAATTATGTGGCTTTGTCAGTTTTTCAGACTTGGTTTGCCTTGTGTTTCCGCGATATCATTCTGGAAGAACATCCCATCATTTTCTAACGCATGCATTACGAAATGACAATGAAAGAGGACTGCTTGTCCTCATATTCTATTCTAACATATATACGGAAAATGATTTAGATTAAGGGATTGAAATACGTGGAGAGTGATTTTAATTGAGTATCCATAAATACGAATGGGCGAAATTGATACATTTGAAAGAGATAAATTATTTCATTCATAGGAGATTTAAAAAGGGTAAACACCATTACTGTGACCTACAGTCCCTGAAAAATGCTTTCAATGCCAAATTAACTCGATAATAAACAAATAGAAAAATAAATCATTGTGAGCTGTCCTTTTTAATTATGCAAACAATCAATAGGCAATATTCCGATGCAAACTGACCACTTGCTAAATATTATTCGGGTGCTGCTAAGGAATGTTTAAAGGGTAAATAATATTTGCGAAAAAGTTAACAATCTCACTTGTTGCATCTCATGTCGTCACTAGGTCTCAATAAGCACATTTAATGACAGACAAATCTATACGATATAAATCTTGAGATTATTTTTCTTCGCAAACATCCACCAAAACCGAGGAGTGCACCATAAAAATAAATGCAGTGAAAACAATGAGACATCCAAAGAGCCCCCAGCTTCCCCGTTCAACGAACAAGCAGCAACAACAAAACGACCACCGCATATAACCCTCCCCCACACAAGCGAAAAAGCATCATCGACCATCACTCTTCACCGATCATCAAGCGTACAGCAAGCATCAATAACGATACAGCCATGCAACACCCCAGACCCTGCTTGCTCATCCGGTAATTTGAAATGCCAACATCAAAACGCAGCCTGTCGTGAGGCCGTGAGAGCGGGCTCCATTCCCGCAAAGATGCGAAGCCAGAGTGTAATTCCAGATCAATATATTCAAAACAATCTCGAAAAAAAAAACAGATATCAAAGATAGAAATTATTCTGTTTCTGAAGATGCAACCAAAGGCGTCGCCGTTTAACGCCGCAGGCAGGCACTAATTTTATCGGCCATGGCACCACTGAAAATTGAGGAGGGGTAAATGATTAAACACATCTCACCTTTCCGAAACTCTTTTATTGCAAGTTAGTTAGTTAGTTAGTTAGTAAGTTTGTCTGATTATCTATCTATCTATCTATTTATTTATCTATTTATTTGCTTATTTACTTACTTGATTTTTATTTGTTTATTTATTTATTCATTCATTCGTCCGTCCGTTCAATTATTTATTTATTTATTTATTTGCTTATTTATTCATTCGTTTATTTATTTACTTATTTACTTACTTACTTACTTACTTACTTACTTACTGACGAAAGTGGTTCGATCATTGCCCATTGTCCCTTCTCCATTATCAATTTGTCAACATTTTCCTTCGTCCTGCCAGAAATAGCTATCTGGCAATCATTTCCATATATTGAAGTAATTCACCAGAGATATGCCGTCAACAACTGGCATTATTTAATTAAGAAGCAGGACATCCTCCCTGCTTCTATTCCGTCTTGGTAGCCTTCAACCAGATGACATAAATATTGACTTATCTGTATTCTTGTGTTCCGTCGCCCTCCCACTTGCCTTTTTTTTCCCCCATTCCCCCTTGTGTCTTCATACTTACCCTTGTTTTTCTCCTCCTCCTCCTCCTCCTCATCATTATCATCAGGTGCCATGCCCAGTTTGAGCTTTGACTACCGTAGCAATCACACTCCTGTTTCGGGTCAAGTTGATCAATTCATTCGTATTCATTTTCAATTATCTGGCTGCTGTCTTCATCAACATTTGTCTTTGTCTTCCTCTTGCTTTCTTCCCTTCAATCTTTCCCATAATTACCGTGCGTTCTAACTCCTCTTTCCTAATCACATGTCCAATGAAGTTACGTTGCTTTTTTATGATTTGATACATTATTTCTATTTTAATGTTTGCCCTGTTCATGACATCCTCGTTAGATATTCGTTTCGTCCATGATATTCTTTCTATTTCCTAAAAAAAACACATTTCTGCTGCTGAATTTCGTTTCCTCATGCTACTAGATACTGCCCAACATTCTATGCCATATAATATAACTGGATAAACATAACATTTCAGTACTCTGAAGCGGGTTGTCATGCCTAGTGTAGTATTGGTCAGTAGCCACTTCATTCTCGTGAAGGAGTACTTTGCCATCCATCATTCTTTTTTTGATGTCCATTTCGCACCTGCAATCTGATGTCACTCAGCTTCTTAAGTAGCAAAATTCTTTGCCTGTTTTATGTCTTCCTCAGTTATTCTCAGCCTGCAGATAGGATTTTCCTTCTTTTCGGATATCACCATATATTTTATCCTTTGCAGTTGATAGATAGATCCATTTTTGCAGTTACTTCAGCAGTTCCTCCTCCATACTTGCAATTAACAGAGTGTCAACTGCATATCTGAAATTACTGATGTATTAACCCCAACTTTGATTACCAAGATGTCACAGTTTTTTTTTTTCTTTTTGTAATATTGTTTCACTGTACACATTAAATAAATCAGGGGAGAAAACACACTCTTGTCTAACACCTCTCTTGATTTTCGTAAACTTAATTCTCCATCTAGCCTGAAAGCGGCAGTTTGTTCTCAGTACAGATTTCTGATAAGGCGGAGTTCTTTCGAATCTGGATCTAGATTTTTCTGTAATATTTCAAATAACTTATTGTGCTTCACTTTATGAAATGGTTTTGCGTAGTCGACAAAACAAACAATCTTTTTGCACTTGAATAATCATTCTGAAAGTATCCTTAGCATCAACATTCTGTTTCTTGTAGCTTTGTCTTTCACCACACAACATTTATTTTGCCTATTTCAACTTGTATCTTATTTTTATCCCTTGCCATTAAAATTCTTAGAAGTATCTTGGTGAAATGACACATTAAAGTCATGGTCCTATGTAATTCACATTCTATTGCTCCATCATTCTTAGGAAGGGTGATAAGTAAGAATTTTTTTCATCTCTTCTGATATTATTCAAGTCTCATAAATCTCAGTGAATAAATTAGTAAGTTTTACAATTCCATAAACTTGAGGGGCAATGAATTGTTCTATTACTAATTTATCAGGAACTGCTGCCTTTCTTTTCTGCATCTTATTTATTGCATAACTATCTTAAGATTTTAAATTACTTGAACCTTCAATGTTTTTCTTAATTTCTGGTTTTCGCTTCCATCGTCTTCAAAAAAAAAATCCTGAATATATTCAGTCCATCAAGTATATATTCAGCACAATAGAATCCTAAGTCTTGGTATGATTTCCTTCATTGGGGCATTCGCTGCTGTCCTAGCGTCATCCATCCTGGCCGGGTATGCCTCCATCACCGAGAGAACATATCTATTATCAGCAATATATACTAGTAGCCTTTCTCCACTGGCAGATGCACAAAGTCTATCTGCAAGTTTTCAAACGGCATTTCTGGCTGGGACAAATGATCATACTTTGCCGGAGTCTTCCCTTTATTGTTCTGCTGCCTTGTCAAGTATGTCCGTGCTACCCTTTCGGTTGTGACAGTTATTCTAGAGGCATACCATTGCTAGCTATGCTGCATCCCTGCTTTGCCCATGTGAGTCTGGCCATGGGCCAAGCGAGCCAGGGGCAAAAACAGGCTGCGGGGACAAACAACACGCGCGTCAGGGTGGCACCATGCCCGCTGGTCGGCTGTAAGCGGCTTTTGTCCGCGCGTGCTTTACTTGCTGTGTGGCAAGATCTCGGGCTTGCCGCAATCTGTCCATACTGATGGAAGGGGGGAGCTCTCCCTCCCCTGTTTCCACCTGTAGGTGAGTCTGTAAATGTTCGCAGTGTTGCCCGAATGAGGCCGGAAAGTTGTGCTGCCAGTGTGGACGTTCCATTTGACAGGGCCCAAGCTTCTACAACCTCACGGGGGAAAATCCCGGGTGGCGCCGGAATCGCGGAGCAGGGTCACGGCACCGGATACCATCACTGTGCAGGGGTGATCAAGCACTATGAGGATAGATTTTCCGACGATCGCCACTGTGGCTGCTCGCCGGCAGGAGGACATCCGATTCCCTCTACTACAGCAGGTAAGGAGGCCGCTTGCCGCTCCCGTATTCTTGGCAAAGCTCTCCGGTAGCGAATCCTTGCTTCTCGTTAATGCACAGCAGCAAAAGCCTTTCATAGTCAGTTAGGCCCAGGACTGGCGCTTCACGAGGGGCATCTTTCAGAGCTGTAAATGCCCGATCCCTTTCGTCAGTCCATCGCACAGTTGCTGGCTGATCCTGCAGGGTGGCCGTCCGGAGTACAGCACCCAATTCCCTATACTCCGGTATACACTGCCGACAGTACCCAACCATTCCCAGGAAGGATAAGAATTTCCTTCTTTGTCTTTGGTATCGGGATGTGCAGAACAGCCAATATATGGCCTTTTCTCAGTCCTCCCGTTCCCTCCGTCAGCCCGAACCCCAGATTATGCACGGTGTCCTGGCAACACTGCAGCTTCTCCGGAGAAACCCGGTGTCCCCTGTCAGCCAGATGCTGGAACACCTTGATTGTATCAGCTGGGCAGCGAGGGCCCGTGTCCGAAGCTATCGGGATATCGTCAGCATGTTGGATGAGGGTGGAATGATCGGACAAGGGGCATTCATCCAGGTCACGCTTTACGCCGCCGCATACACTGCTGGGCTCTCCGTGTCCCCTCGTGGCAATCGGGACCAAGTATACTGCTGGTTCTTACAGGTGAAAGCGAATAGATACTGGCTGTCAGCATGTAGAAGTATAGAGAAAAACGTCGAACACAAGTCTCTGACGGTGAAGGTACCGGCGGAGGCAGGTATAGATGTGAGGATGATGTTGGTATCGGGGACCAGTGGGGCAATGGGGAGAACAATCTTATGTATTGTTCTTAGGTCCTGCAAGAATCGCCATTCGTTGTTCCTTCCAGGTTTTGGAATCGGAAGATTGGGGGTGTTGCAGGGACTTTGTATTTTAACCTTTGTGTTGCAGGAGGGACTGTATTACAGGCTCTGTGCCTTCTGTCAGGCGATATTGTTTCACGCAGGGCAAGAGGGTCCCTTCTTGAAATTCAACCGCTGTTCTAGTGCCGTGCGCACCATGCCGACATGGGTTGGGCCTGCAGTCCCGTGTTAACGCCGGGGAGCGCTTTCGGGTAAAGTAGCGGCCCTGGCTGGGGAGGGCACTGCTGCTGGAATAATGCCTTTAACATGAGAGGTTTTACGGTAATTCTTCCTATCTGTCAATCAAGAATTCGATGGCGAGCATAGCCGCGCCCGGGATTAGAACAGAAATTGTATGGGTTGGGCGCGAAATTTGTAACAGACGGTGCACCATAGGTCCTTTCGTTTTAGCGGAGGGTGGGGGGGGGGCGGTGCTTACGGCCACTGTGTGGCGGACGTCCGCAGGTCCCCTGTGAGAGAGTCCCTCCGCTTACCATCGGTCTCGTTGTTGGTGGTTTAGTTTTAATGCTACTCCCAGCCCATCACGGTCGAAGAACAGACGGGGCCCGGATCTCAAGGTCTCCGTGCCTCCGACATACGAGGCTTCCTGCTGATCATAGGTGGGACCTGCGCCGTGCCCGTAGAAAGCGGTGTGGCGAAGCACCTTGCTTTCCCGGCTGGTTTCGAGAAGGTATAACCCCAGAGTTGGAAACAGTTGTCACCGTCATGGGCTGCGAGTGCAGATTAGGAAGCGGGTGGCGAGTTGGGGGTGCCTTCTATTCTCTGTGTTTCCCCCACCCCCCTTTTTTTAGGAATCACTGAATTTGCTGATTCTACCAAGGCATTCTTCAGCGAGTTACATTTCATTTCTATGTGATTGCTATCATCTTCAACATATTCTATTTCTAGACTTTGAAACGTATTCCTTACGTTTTTTTTTATCTTAAGTTTTCTTCTTTAATTAATTGAAAGTAGTCAAGGCATTGTTCAGGTATTTTTTCTTTTTTTTTAGTTTTTCAAGTTTTACTTTTACATGACATACTACTGGGTTATGGTCACTATTACAGTCTGAACCTGGATATGTGTTACATTGAGTCACTGAGTTTCAAAATCTTTGGTTTAGAGTAATTAAGTCAAATTGATTTCTAGTGTTATCACCTGGACTTTTCCAGTTCCACAAGCGAATAGGATGGTTGATAAAGTAGGTAGTCAGAATGACCTGATTATTCATTTTGTACCATTTGCCACATTTTACTTTTCTTTCCCATAGTCCAAGTTTTCCCATGGTATTTCCATCACACCTTGTCCTTCTTAGCAAATAGATCTCCCATGACAATAACAATATATTGAGATTTGCATCCATTCTTTGGTTGTTGAAGCTCTTCGTAGAATTTATCTATATCTTCATTTGTTCCATCTGTGGTTTTGTGCATATGCCTGTATAATTGCTGAATCAAATGGTTGTCCTCTGAATCTCACAAGGAGCGTTCTTTCTGATATTGCCCAATTTGGTAAGCCACGTGTTGCCATGTTTTCATCCGTAACAATTCATACTCCATCAGTATGGAGTATGGGATGTTCCACAAAAATAGTGTTTGATTTCTAATCTGACATGCTCCAGCACCTATCCAACGAACTTCCTTAATTCCCATGATGTTAATCTTTAGAATTTCCACTTCATTTCATTTATCACATTCATGAATCTTCCTGCTGATATAGGGTTCTGACATTCCAAGTGGCAATAATTTTCTTTTGTGTGACGTTAATTTTATGAGCAGTAGCTTAATGACGGTCGGGGATCCACAGCTGGCCAGAATCAACCCTAACGAGGGAAACATCTTCGGAGTTGCCTTGAAGATGCTCTTGACGCTGTTGTTCTGTGATACATTTTGTGAGTTTGACCATGGTTCTACTAGCATATTGCAACGGTGGTTTGCTATTGCCTACCGTTCGGTGAAATAAAGAAATCGCCATTTCTCTTCCCAAATGTTTCTCCGCCTATACTATAGCAGTTAACATTGGAGGTCGTAGCTCAGTAGCCTTCTCCGTCATAAGTGCAGTTACTGAACCTGCCGGATCTGCCGTTGGTCTTCGCTCGTATCCGGAACAGGAAACCTTGCAGGTGCTATCTTTCTGGGTCAGAGCGGCCCTGGGAACACTGAATGACTAAAGGGTAATTCCACTTTCCACAAAACCTGAAAGTCCCCAGTCAGAGCCTCATCACCGGTTACAGTGCAGAGTCATACCCAGGATTGTTTTGTTCTCTCTCTCCACCCCGGCCCATATTCAGCCTCTCGTCCCTCTTCTGCTTTCCTTTCTTCCCTTGTCCACTGTCGCCTCCTGTTAAAATCTTTCAGACTCCGCCCTTTATCTCTTCCTTTTTTCATTCGGAGCTTCTAATTCCAAGAAACGCCTGCGTCTGTCTGTCTTTCTTTTCATGTGGTATCAGCGTTCGACTCCGAGTTTGTCTTCTTTCCAGCAGCTCGTGCTGTTCTACACATATTTAACCTCTCCTTCCTTTTCTGACTTAATGAAGACTTCTGGCTCAAAACACCGAATGTTTATTCTTCTCCTTCGCGCTGCCTAACCCACTTAATTGTTCATCGTTTGCATGTGCATGTGATGCATGGCCTCTACATGACACATTGGGTAACTGATCTCATCCAGATATATTGTTTCGTAGTCCTTTGCATTGTCTACAGACCTACCATACCTGAAGTTATTCGGAAACGTTCTATGATACCAATTTAAATGCTAACCACATCGCTATGTTTTCCATAAATCTTTGGTTAATGACTTTATGTAATCTGTCATTTCACGCATACTTATTTCAGTTCTAAACGTGTTTTTTTTTCAATTTGGAACAGAAGCTCTCTTAGAATTCTGCTCCTCTCAGAATTTCCTAGATTTATTAAATTTTAGTTGATTTTCTTTGAAAGAGACGTTTACTTATCTTACTTTTTTTATTGAAATAAGTCTTTTGAGAGTATTCCGAATCTGTTTTCCTTACATAGACATCAACATAAATTGTTCGAAAATCATATCATACACGAAGACGGAGATAAGAATTAAATGTAATTACGTGGAAATGCTGGAGATTCCCAGCAGTTTCGATATGACCTTTAAAATGGTAAACGGGCTGAAGCAAAGTGTTGTTTTAAAAAGCCACGAGACCGCATTTTGGCCCATCTAGATTTTTCAGTTGGTGGAGGAGGGTTCCCTGGAGCTATTAGTAGTTGCAAGTAGATTCAGGATTGAATTTAGTTTTAGTTACTGATTGGGATTTAAGTTATTTTCACTGGCATAGAATTCAACACACGCCGCAATGCTGAAAGTCGTCATTCATAATCACAGATTCCCTTGAAAAAAATATACTAAAATAAACAGACTTCGCTGAAATCTTTTGGAAAATATTGTTTATGATCAGTCCAGAGAAACAGAGCTGCTCGTGAGCTCGTGGATTAATCGACGATATAGTTTTAAATAATTTGGGGACGTGATGTTTTATGTTAAAGCGTGTGTGTTTAATATTGAAACGATTATTTTTCAGGAGCTCCAGTCATTAAACATACAGATCGAGTATATGTTGAGGACAGGCGGTTATGATTTCCAACTCTTTTTTCAGCATTCAGCAGTTCGCATGTTTCCCGATTTTATCGACACGGGTCTGCAGCTGAGCGGGGCTCAGTTTACACTCTTAGGATCAAAGTGATATTAATCACTGAAAACATCGACCAGAGGCCCAGGCCGCCTGGAGTTTTCTAACTCCATCAGCGGTGTCACATACTACCCATCCTTTGTTATATTTCCAATATCTTGAAAACCGTACCATGAGTTCAACTGTTTCCGATGACGTTCACTCCCCCCACCCAGCCCGGCGATATGCCTCTGCATAATTTATTAGTATATAATTTGGTGCTGCCCTCCACCGTTCTCTGCAAAGCACTGATCGCTGTAAAGTACGTGGGTGAGTGGTTGCACAGGAACTAAATGCTCGCACAGATACGCTTACTGCTGAAATTTAATTTTATTTTAATATAGTTTCTAAATCTATGTTAATACAATGTAGAAACCCGCTGTTCTTGTTTTTAATGAATATAACCATCCATAATCTAAATAATAATCGTACTAATACCTTCACTATGAAACATTTAGAGGTCTAACGTATTTACATTGTCAGTGCTTCAGATTACAACTTTTACAAAATTTAGCAATAAATACACAGGTAGAAGTCAGTAACTCATTGTTATTAAACTGTCGGCAAGCCGAAACCCGAGGAGGTCTCGTCAAAGTATTTGCCTTTTCCCGTTGTGCCTGTTAGTTGTAATGACTGCCTAACTTCATTTACTTCTGATGTGAGTTGTGCATAGTGCTTGGTGAATGTGAAAAAAAAAACTACTCTATTCATATTTGTTGTAAAATTTCATATTTTTTTTCATAAAACATAGTGACATGAATTCCCTTATAGAGTAATGAACTGATAAAAAAAAGATAAACATCCGTTTCGATAGAATTGTTTGCATAGCTATTGTTACATGTTTTCCTTCTGTTTTTTCATTTACTTCGTAAAATTTCTCAAATAACAATAGTGATTACGCTCAAACAACAATGATATATATGTTTTTTCACATCCGGAGAATGTCGAAAAGGAAGAACAGACAGACTATATAGAACTCCAAAAGTCTGTGAAACAAGAATAAATCTAATTGTGCGCGGATTAAGTGTGTGTATAAACAGTGGTTCGTCGTGTCCAAACAAAAGTGTTTTATTTCTATTTTGGAGGTGTAGTGGACAGTGAGGAACGTTGTCAAAGATGGCAGTTGGATTTGGACCTGCTGGAGAAATGGCTGAAAATCGCAGATGGAGTTAAATAAACAAGTGTGAGGTGTTGCATTTCGAAGGGCAAACAACGGTAGAACATACAAGCTAAATGGTAAGGTACTGACGAATGCAGCAGAACAGAGAGATCTGGTAATACAGACAGAAATTTCCTAAAAGTGGCGTCACAGGTAGATAGGGTTGTAAAGAGAACATTTGGTGCATTGGTCTTTAAAAATCAAAGTATTGAGTATAAGAGTTGAAATGTTATGGTGAGGTTGTACAAGGCATTGGTGAGGCCGAATTTGGAGTATTGTGTGCAGTTTTGGTCACAAAATTACAGGAATGATATTAAAAAGGTTGGACGAGTTGCCGGGACTTGCGAAGCTGAGTTACAGAGAGAGGAATTTTTTTTTTCCACTGGAGCTAAAATAATGAGGCAAGATTTGATAGAGGTATATAAATTATGATTGGTATAGATAGAGTGAATGCAAGCCGGCTATTTCCACTGAGGCTAGGGGAGAAGAAAACCAGAGGACATGAGAAAGGGTGAAGTTGGAAAAGTTTAAAGGGAACATTAGGGGTGGGGTCTTCCTCACACTTGTCGAGGGATTAGAGCCAGCCAAGTTGTCGAAAGGATCAGCCCTGATGTTGGAGAAGAAATCGGCCAAGGTGTTAAGGTGACGGTCGTGATATTGGGAAATGAGACTGCCGTGATATCGAAGGAGCCCTCTGTGTTTTCGGAGGAGACTGCGTCAGGAGGAGGTGACATGGCTGCTGATCGTAGTGCTGCTCTTATCACTCGGAAGCATCAAAGATAATGTAGCATAACCATGGGAAATTTTCTCGGATATTTCACTTCGTGCCACACCACTCTGGTGGACTCAGAATATATGTGGCTGTAAAGCTGCTACCGTTATCTAGCTCTGGAAAAGACAACGTGAAAGCAGTGCGGCCTCGGAATTTTCTGCTGCGGAACTGGTGAAACCGCGGAACCATCAGTACGTTTTGACGGCGCTCGGCCCGGGCCTGGCCTCTCGCGTTGCTGATCCTCTCCCGTGTTTGAGCGATAGAATGACAGGCTGCTGTACTACGGACTGCCGTACATTCTCGTACAGTGTCTTGGCCTCTAAATATGTTCGTTTATTATTATTTAAGTGAATATGTGAATATGGTTAATGTGGTAATTGTAAATCTCCTGTGTATAAACATGGCCATGTATGTAAATATATAAGAGAGCTTTGTGCAGCATGAACTGTGCGTTTTATTTTTGTTTTTGCGTGCATTGGCTTTGTGTTTTAGAAAATAATATGGAAATATTGTGGTAATCTACCTTTCAGACACAAATTGCTGATGAATGTCTAAACACGTCTGTTCAGAGAATAAAATATTGCATTCTAAGCCACGGTTACGTGATCCTAAATTATCGATCCATATGGTTCGGCATCTAATCTTGTCTTTCGAGCTCAACCGACCACATTGAGCGGAGGAAATAATTGTTGTCAACTGCTTCTCACAACACTTGGTGCATTAGAGTCAAGGAACCATCTTCAAACAATGTCTAGTTCATTTCTAGTACTTGCTTAGCTTCCATCGCAAGATCGTCGCATTTATAATAAACACTTTTTTTTAATTAATCTACGTCTAATATGAGGACGATATTCTTGAAGCCTACTGTATCCATGCGAGTCATTTTATGTAATACAATGTTCTTCCTTCATATTTACTACCACATTTTGGAGAACAGACCTAGTATCTACAGTGGCTACTGCATCTGATACAACTTCTGGCATATCTCCTCTGTCCCTCTGTCGTCACATTTCCTGCACTCCAGTTACTTGATTTAGACATAGGTATGTGCAATGTTTTATCAAGTTCTATCATCACCTTATATTTGCTTACTCACCATGCATCGGGGCTGTTCTCTATCGCCGTTACGGCCAGCAATCTCGGCTGGCAACGGAAACAGCCGGATTCCTACCTGGCTCGGAGTGGCTGACCGCAGCGGAGTTGACCTGGAAAACGGCCGAATCCATACCGCAAAGACAGCTCCGGCAACCGGCAGGAAGGCTCCATGAAGCGATGGTTTTCCAACGTGTCCTAAACATAGCAAATGGACGCTATATTCGTCCACCGGCAGCTTGCCCCCAGGATATCTTGACAAAACGAATCAGCAGCCCACACTGGAAAGCAAGGCTATTTATATTCCAAGTCAAGATGGGAATCAGGTGCCTATGATTAACTCAACTGAAACAAGGGACAGCTGGAAGACCCAGAGTCCTGAATGCACGGACCAGATCGTGAACCGGAATGCAGACTTCACGGACAGGAGCATGACGTCCTGACAAAGGGTCCGGGCCCGTAATGTCCACTGCACCTCGTACTATAGATGCCGTCTGGCCTATTGCGTTCCACCTGCATTTTTTGTGTGTGCTGCTTGAATTTCCAGCCTCTGCAGATTTGCTCGTGTCGACGGTAAAGGTTCGGCCATTTTAGTTAGATGTATCGATGCAGCTGGGAAAAGTGACCAAAGCACAAAAGAAACAAAGCAAAATGTCCGTTGAGCAGGATAGTAGAAATGCGTTGGTGATGTCGAAAAATAATAGTGTTTTCCCCACTTTGCAGCTGTAGGTCAATTGGCTAGCTTTTACGTTTCTGTGCCCGCAGTTTCCAACAGACTATGCTGATCATTGGAATATATCTGATCGTTCAAACGTTGAACATTAAATTCAGAAGGTAGTGCGTGTAATGGTATAAGATCCTGTGCAGGCGTTCATAAATATTCCGAGGAAATGGAGCAGAAAATATATTTTAACTTTCAGAGCCGGTGTACCGTATGGAACCCGACTATAGACTTCAGAACTATAAAATAGGTCGCAAAAGTATGAAAAATATGAGTCATAGACGTAGGACACCCTCTTTAAATGCAACAAGTACGGGCAAAAAAAAAAGAGCTGGAATTTTGTAGTGGTGCGTAACTTATGACGTAATTACCACAATTTAAAACGCTGGCCTCAGAGATGATGATCAATACCGTATCAAAATATAACCTTTACTTAGGAAACAAAGGCGAGATCGTAAAGCGGATGATCAGCCAAATACATAAGGAATACTTTAAATGCAGGGCTATTCACGATAGGAGATGGACGGAGACTTAGCTAAGATATCTGGATGAAAAATGAAATACTTAAGGATAAAGCAACAACATAGGATGTATTTACAGAACCACATTATAGTGACAGCGATGTTCATGAAGATCTCTATCAGAATATTTTTAAAAACTACAAGTTCTGAAGATATTGGTATAGGTGACTTAAATTGCCGAGGTATTGAGGGAAAAGGTCGCAGGCAAGGGAGTTCATTGATTTATTGAAGGAATGCTTTATGACTCAGAGTGACAATGCAACAATAAAAGAAGAAGCTTGTTTGGATTTGAATACGAAAATTGTTTGGCCTTTAGCAGAAAATGATCCTACAATGTATTCTCAATTTTTCTTGGTGGGGGGGGGGGGGGCAGCAGTATATCAGTGATAATCAGATCCATTGAATTTAATTTCTGAATGGCAAAATTAAATGAATTAAATCTGAATGCAAACGCGTTAAGGACTTCACAGGTAGGTGAACAGGAAGGAACTGTTGAAAGTTGAATTAGTTGAGACACATTGGATTGACCGCACTGACACTGGTAACTATAGACTAGAAAGTTTAACGTGTATCCTATCTAAGATATTGAAAACAATAACAAATAATGCGTTCGAAAAAGCAACTGATAAGAAGAGGCATATTAGCAGAATGCCAGCACAGATTGGAAAGTGGAAATCATGCTGGAGTTCTTTGGATAGGCAACTTAAATTCCTGATGACGCACACATGGTTTTGGACACTGAAAGGTGGGTTTTTGATGGATCGATCAGGAGAATCGATCATTGGCTCTCGCAGAGTGGAAAAGGGTGACCGGTGGGAAATTATTAGTTGGGTAACCCTCGCCTGGATTGATAACTGAACTGCAGAAGACGGTCCTCTTTTTGTTGCCACATTCCGTGTATCCTAAAGGGTTTTGGAGGACAACAGAAGATCGACGGCATCAGCTCAACTGAAGAACTAAACACCTATCTCTCCCCAACACGACTCAACTAAGTACTTGGGTCCGTTCCCAGCCACCACCTTATGACACGAGTGGATTTAGCAGATTCTGGAGTAATGGTGCACTGTTCTACTGTGCAGCGACACCTGCACAAATATGACCTTCATGGAAGAGTCATCAGAAGAAAACATTTCCTGCATTCTTACCACAAAATTCAGCCTCGGTATTTTTCAAAGGAACACCTAAACAATGCAATGTATTTTGGAAACACGTCCAGTGGACTGATGAAGTTCAAATATAACTTTCTGGCCGCAGTGAGCTAAGGTATATTTGGAGAAAAAAGGAGCAGAATTTCAGGAAACGAACACCTCTCCAACTGGTAAGTACGGTGGTGGATCGATCATGTTTTGCAGCCAGTGGCACGGTGAACATTTCACTCGTGGAGTGAAGAATTAACTCAATTAAATACCAGCAATTTTTTGGAAGCAAACATCACACCGTCTGTTAAAAAAAACTGAAGATGGAAAGAGGATGGGTTCAACAACAGGATAATAATACTAAACACACTCCAAAATAGGTCATCTTTTACTCGCTTGGCTGTTCATAGTAGCAGAAATTTTGACCAGGCTGCCCAAACCTTTTCATGCCACTGCATACAGAAAGCATGGAGACAGTGTGGGAAGGAGGATAGGCAGTTAATAGAGAAGGGATATGTACTTTTTCCTTTTTTCAAATGTGGCTATTGATAATATTCTATGGAATAAATGTTGCCAGATATGTAAATACACAAGAGAGTTCTATGCAACACGATCTGTGCGTTTTAATTTTTGCTGTGTCAACTTTTTGCTTTATATTAACAGTGGACAGTGGAAGGATAGCGGTATTCTTCCTTCCAGGCACAAATTGCTGACTAAAGCAGGATTACGTGGATCATAAGCGATAGATCCATCTGGTTCAGCATCTAATCTTGTCTTTCGAGCTCATTTGACCACATTGACTAGTTGGAGTAATTCCTATCAAGCATATCTCACAGCACGTGGTGGATAACCGTCCGACTCTAGTGTATGTTTCGTCATTTGCGCTCTTCTTAATTACTGTCAGCGAACCATCTGCAAACAACTTCTCAAGCAGTTCATTCCCAGACCTTTCCATTCACAAAGTGGAGGAAATGCAGCCATCTTCCATCGGAACATCTGCACATTTATCATAAAACCAATGCAACGTTTTTTTTTTAATCCACGTCTAGAATGAAGACGACTTTCTTGCAATCTACCGTATGTATGTGAGTGTTTTTGTGTAACACAAAGTCATTCCATGTTACTCACCTCACTGGACTAAAGTCTATTTGCAACTTCAGATACATTTTTGCCAAAATGTGGTGCAGCCTTAGTTTACTTTCCGCTTTGTCAGTAACCCCACCTGACAGGATATTAGAGGAATTAAGTGATTTTGGAATAGATAACAACAATATTGCTAAGACGTAATGAAAACTGTGAGGCACATGCGTGTCAGTCTGTAAGAGTATCTCTGCCATTTAGTAACTTTTCTTCCTTGCAAATTGCTTGTTGTCAGCCGTTTTGGATGTTTTCAGTGAATTTTACGATGATTTTCCTTGCACTTTTATTGTCTGCAGGAAAATGAAACTGTGATGCCTTTATGGTTACAAATATGTACTTACACCTTTGAACTTTGAACTGTCTACACAAAGCCTACTTCTAATCAAATAACTTACCTAATATCTAAGGGAAGCTGCGAAATTGAAAATAATGGGAAGGATCGTCAAAGCCACGTTTCCATGGTTGTAGCAAAGAACTTATCCAGTGTCACTGGTGAAATTATTCATACTGAGAAGAAATTCATTCCGAGGAATGGTATAACGACGAAATGAGAAGTATATTTTTTGGCTTTGTGCTTCCTCAGACTGTTAGACTTAATTATCCATTCTGATATGCTAACCATTCGAAGGGGTGTGAGCACCACCTACTCGTCCAGTAAAACAGTGCAATTCCTGAGTGAGCGCAGGGAAACGTTGACGTGAACTATGTCCTAGTTGCGTCTCCAATCAACTGATTGCTGTCCTTGTGAAAACGGGATTATAGTCACAGTCACAGTCATAGTCATATTCATAGTTATACTTTATTGATCCCGGGGGAAATTAGTTTTCTTTACAGTTGCACCATAAATGATAAATAATAATAAAACTATAAATACTTAAATAGTAATATCTAAATTATACAGGATATACGTCCAGGACTAGCCTATTGGCTCAGGGTGTCTGACCCTCCAAGGGAGGAGTTGTAAAATTTGATGGCCACAGGCAGGAATGAATTCCTATGACGCTCTGTGTTGCACCTCGGTGGAATGAGTCTCTGGCTGAATGTAATCTTATGCCCACCCAGTACATTATATAGTTGATGGGAGACATTGTCCAAGATGATATGCAACTTGGACAGCATCCTCTTTTCAGACACCACCGTCAGAGAGTCCAGTTCCATCCTCACAACATCCCTGGCCTTACCAATGAGTTTGTTGATTCTGTTGGTGTCTGCTACCCTCAGCCTGCTGCCCCAGCACACAACAGCAAACACGATAACACTGGCCACCACAGACACTTAGAACATCCTCAACATCGCCCGGCAGATGTTAAAGGACCTCAGTCTCCTCAGGAAATAGAGACGGCTCTGACCCATCTCGTAGACAGCCTCAGTGTTCTTTCACCAGTCCAGTTTATTGTCAATTCGTATTCCCAGGTATTTGTAATCCTCCACCATGTCCACACTGACCCCCTGGATGGAAACAGGGGTCACCGGTAGCTTAGCTCTCCTCAGGTCTACAACCAGCTCCTTAGTCTTTTTCACATTAAGCTGCAGATAATCTCGTTCACACCATGTGACAAGTTTCCTTCCGTCGCCCTGTACTCAGCCTCATCTCCCTTGCAGATGCATCCAACTATGGCAGAGTCATCTGAAAACTTCTGAAGATGACAGGACTCTGTGCAGTAGTTGAAGCCCGAGGTGTAGATGGTGAAGAGAAAGGGAGAAAGGGAGAGAAATGGAGATGACAACTGTGAGGATAACAGTGAGGCAGCAGAGAGTTGTTACCCAAAACGCCCAGTCTGTTTTGACACTTTTAAAATGTTGAATAGGACAAAATATAAGAGTTCAACAACACCATCAATGATTTTTGGCACCCACAGTATTTCTGTTAATCCACAATTTCAACGTTATTCGTCGAAAACATTATCACGAGTTTCATGAGTGGAATTTAGAGGATGAATTTCAAGACAATGAATGTCTTTACAACCAATTGCCTGTTACGAAATTTCGAATCTTTTATCTTCTACGTTAAGAATTTGCTTAATGCACAAATAAGTTTGTGTTTGTGTGTGTGTTTGTGTGTGAGAGAAAGACAGAAAGCGAGAGAGAGAGAGAGAGAGAGAGAGAGAGAGATGGGGAGGGAGAGAGAGAGTGAGAGAAAGAGAGAGAGAAAGGAGACAGGAATAAATGAAGAAAGAGAGAGACAAACAGAAGTGAGAGAGGTGAACAGAGAGACATGGAGAGAAAAACAGAGAGAGAGAGACAGAGAGACAGAGAGAGAGAGCAACAGATAGACGCTGGGGCACTCACAGCACGCTGGAGGAACGCAGCAGGTCGGGCAGGATTCTGGGCCGAAAAGTCGACCGATCTTTTCCACAGATGCTACCCGACACTTATCGCTGCACCAGAATATCAATGGATGTTCTACAAGGAAAACATCCATTAGACTCTATTTTATGCACTCCTGAACAATTATACCCATATACATAGTCTCTCTTTCTGCACACAGGCAGACACTCGCGCATACACACACGCACACACGCACGCACACACACAAACACACTGATGACTGATTTTCGTTTGAATGTCATCGCTCATATTTGTCTTGCCATGAGATACCAGAGGCTATACATCTCACTGTGACATGGGAAAAAACGTGGTGCGGTTACAGCATAACTGAATCTTCACAGACGAAAGCGAAGGAAACTTCAACCGGTAATCTTGGTGGTGGGAAACCAGAACCAGAAAAGGAGTGCACAGATATACCCAGCTACAGCGCTCGAAGCATGGCTTCTACAGTAAGTGATTTTTTTGTACGAGGATTTAATCAGAATACATCACTGTGTGGCTTAGTGCGCAATAATAAACTGCTGAGTCGCCTACTTGCAGATTTGAGATGGTGACACGAAATAATTTTCTTCCCTGGTCCAGAGAGGTTTTGAAGTGTGTTTTGGCAATTTCTGCTGTATTTTCGGATCCCCATGAAGTTGTGTACACTATGTATTCGAGACTTTTTTCTAGTCTTTGTCGGTACCAATATAAAGCATAGTCGTTAAATGTAGTATCATAGGTGCATCTGAAAGTCACAGTCTCCTCTTCGGTCGTCACTGCCGGTGGCTCTATCTGACTGACGGAGTTTCCATGACTCGTATCTAAAAAAAAAATAATAATGTTAGAAAATGAAATGTTACATTGACTTTTTTTCTTTCAGAATTCAGTTTCGAGAGGACTTATGAGTTGTCTGCTGCGCACAAACCAGTTAATGAGGCTCCAAACATAATCCAAATAAAGAATCTCAACATATTTTTACATATAAAGGATGGGTTATGTGAGTTTCTCCTCACAAATTGTCGCCAGGCGTCAAGAAGCTCCGATTTTACTGTTTAAGTGGAGGTGTATTTGATGTAATGAGCAGGAAATGAAAAGCACCCAATGGGATCGCGGCGTCACGATACATTCTCCGCCTTTTGCTCAATGCGACAAGGTATATGTACCTCCAGGAAAAGAAAAGAAAAGAGTCACAGTCTTTTTTTCCATACCACGAAAACCTGTCATTAACCGAGGGGCATGGTTATTAACCTGACATTAACTCGGTACAGAGAATGGCTTTTATTGGGAAGATTGTGAGAAAATAAAGGAGACAAAGTAGGGTTAGCTGTGTGTGTGTGTGTGTTTGTGTGAAAGAGAGAGAGAGAGAGAGAAAGAGAGAGAGAGAGAGAGAGAGAGAAAGAGAGAGAGAGAGAGAGAAAGAGAGAGAGAGAGAGGCTGACAGATAGTCAAACAGGAAGACCGCAAAGCGTTGCAACGCATCAGCAATGCAGGTAAACTGGAGAATAATAAAGACCAGTATCTCCACAATCGCATCTACATCTTTGGAATGAGAGGCACCGTTAAAGTTACCATTCCATGACATGGCTTCATTGATATGGCCAATAAGCAGAGAGAACGTTGCAGTTCCAGATTCATAAAACAAAACTGTGAAAGCTTAAAAAAAGAGTGAATATTTGTGGAAAGCAAGAGAAAGACGATCTTCAATCTTTCTACAGCTCTGAGTAAGCCCTGTCCAGACATTCTAAAGAATATTGGACGGTCTGGACAGTTTGCACCAGGTATTTCCGACATATCCCAGGATGCTGAAAAAATGTCGTATACGCTTTAGATAATGTGTATTTCAAAGATTGTCTGTCCGTCGAAAATTAATTTAGCTGAAACGTGTCTGACCCAACCTATTTGGCGCATACGCTTCTTGCACCTCGCTGAAAAAAAAGACATCTGAATTTCCTACAAACATGGAGTGCATAAAACCTACGGTACAAATATTGCCCATTTTAACAGAATCTCACGGGGAAGCAGAGCCGAAATATCTTTAAGAAGCACAAAAAATGATAGCCTTGTATCTTTCTACCTCTCACTAATTCACTTTCTGTCCATCTCACTCAAGCTCTGTCATCCTGTCTCTATTCCTATCTCTGTCAGGATCCTTGTATATCTCAAGATTTTTCACTACTCCTTGTCTTTCTCTACGACTCCCGTTATCTTTCTACCTCCATACCCCTGCCTTCTTTTGGCCACCAATATATCCCCATTTACTGTTGTCCTTTTCCATTTCTTTGATATTTGGGTCAATTGTACTTTCTCGTTTTTATTAGAGGTCGTCTTTTCTCGCCCCTCTCTCGCCTCTCTCTCGCACTTTGTGCAGTTTGTGCTTGTGCGTGTGCTCATTGTATTGTTATTTCTCATGCTTAATCTCATCACTTTTTTTTTCCTTTGCGTATCGGCCTTGCACGTATTAATTCCTCACTATGGACGTTCTCCCTCCGAGAATGTCCTAACAATAGAACATCAGACTGAATCGTTACCCCTCCAGCGTGTGTTTTACTGTTTCTTTCATTGTCCAGTCCTTGAAAAAAATCTCTTCCCTCTGTAGCACTCCCATTCTCTCAGTCTATTGACATAAGCGCCACTGAGGCTAGTAATTAGCATTGCTCTGCTACATTTCGGTTCATTTCGGAGATCGTAGTTCAATTCCAGTGCTGTCTTGTAACGAGACCCCTCACGTCTTTACCATAGAATCCACGGGGTTTCCCCGAATATTCTGGTTTCCATAACAGACCAAATATGTACGGGGTAGGTTAACTGGAAAATGCAAATTGCTCCGTGATTAGCTAGAGATTATCATGTTTGGTCGGTGGTTGCAGGGACGGCGTAGTTCAAAGGTAGCTCGGAACTACTCGGCACTGCATCACTGCAATTGAAAAAAAACAAAACAAAACAAATGTGCTTAATATACCAAAATAATTTTATCAGCGACAGGCCACTGAAGTAAAAGTAAAAGGTTTCATCTGCAAATGTGCTTGGCCGGAGTTGCTGTTTTTTTTCTTCTTTTTTTTCGTCTCTCTCTTTACTGGGTCGTTCCAGAAGATGCACACTAAGTATCAATGTTTGAGTACAAAATAGGATTGACAGAAATATCAGGAGCGGGTACTCTATTATGGCCGTGAATATGGTGATCAATTTCTTCGCTCCTCATTCCACAAATCTGCTTGGACACTTGTTTCAACAACTAATTTCCCCTCTCACTTTAACTCTATCAGGAAATATGGTCGCGAAAGTAATGATTTAAAGCATTTGTTGGCATTTTCAAGCTTCCGAGTGACTGCCATTGTCGCCGGAATGCAACGTTCCGGTAACCGCAGTCTGCAACGCTCGGAGTGGCCTTATCTCGTCTGGAACAGAATGGGCTTAATGTAGCTGCTGACTTCATGCAGAGAAATGAGGACGGGATTGATGAGACTGGAATCTGTGCAATTTGATCGGTGAAATCTGACAGAGATGGCATTCACCGCCAGAATGCTATCCAGTTTTGTGAATTTATCTGAAGTCTGTTATTCTCCAGATTTTTTTTGTTTTATTTTATTTCATTTTATTTATTTATTTATTTATTTACTTTACTGGAGACATCCTATGTACGGTTAAAGCTAGTTTATTAATCTGTTCCGCTCCAGGAAGTCAAATAAGAATCAATGCATCCGGAATGAAGAAAAAAAATGTGAAGCGCAATCCTATGTTTGCAGTAACAGCTTCTCAATCGTTGGCGACTGCTTTTGATTGCTTCCAATTCACAAAACGACAACGTCACCCTCATTGATTTGTATGTTCCGCCCTGCCGGACGTACAGCTGTACGCGTTCTTGTAGTTTGTGCGAGTGATGCTGTGGAGATGATGCAAACGAAATCAATATCAAAGCAATGAAATTCGACCGCTCGCGACCAGCTAACCACATATACCTGGTGTTCAACCCGCATACGATGCAGTCGACATTCCTCCAGAAGAACTGTTACTTGCAGAGAGTGTGGAAAGTATATTTTTCTGTGAAAGGAACAGGGTCAGCACAGAACAATAAACGGTTGAACTTTTACTGTTGGTTCCGTCTGACCGAAACATTGTTAACATTACTGAGCGAGGCGAAACCATCGTGAAAGGAGGTCCGGAATATCATCAAGAAAATAAAAAAAATATAAAAAACATCAACCTCCTCAGGATCAAGCGGATTACGCTACAATTTATGTAAGAAATGTTCAAAACTCTTTCGGTGGTTTTTGAAGATAACGGAGAAAATTTGAACCCATGTCTCCATTCCATCAGGCTGGAATATTGTTGAAGAATGCTTAGTCTTCAGGGAACACGATTCCTCTATAATCATTCTGTTTATGAAAACCACCCTCTTCAGCGAGAACAGTAAGATATTCTTCTCGGTGCCTTTGAGAAGGCTGGCCTCTTACTTAATGCAGAACCACTGTCTATGCACCTCCAACCAGAAATATGACGTGCAGATATATATATATATATTTTTTTTCTCAGTGTAGGTTAAACACATCTCAATAACCAACCAATTCATCCGCGAGGCCAGGCAAAAGAAAGACAATGTGACATTCGTCTGGTTATACCTGGCGAACATCTACCTTTCAAAACTGCAAGTCCTCATCTGGACTGGTCTGGACCACGACAATATCCCACCAGTAAAGCAAGATATAATGATCAGCTACCTAGGAGGATTCAACTGCGCTTAACTTCAGCCCGCTCTACAAAACAGTGATTCCGAAATCCTCCAAAACCTCCCAAAACTGATTCCGATCGGCTGCACTATCTTCTCCATTATGTTTGTCATACGTTTGTATCTCCTCTTATTAGCAGCAGCAGACGTAACCCGTGGCTCAGTCGACAAGCCCGTCATCCGACAACCTGCAATACGGGAATCACCGATGACATTTCAATAAACATTGTAACCCATTTGCACGTAAGATGAGTATTGGGAACCCTGTACAACAACGTAGCTAGCTTGGCTAGGATGACCATGTGGCTCCTTGGTCGGCCAAGAAACCCAGATGCATGTTAATGAAAAAGCGTAAGTTACCAGCAATTCCAGTCCTCGGGTTCGGACAAAAGTCGTTCCATCCATTAAGGGCAACCCAGTGAAGTGTCATGGAAAGTAGTTAAAAATCAGGCCAGCTACAGATCCTCTTGTCATCGATAGTGGAGGAGTTCAAAGTGGAAAAGTAGAGAGTTTTAGTAGCACTTATGGAATCCGATGTCAAGGCAATAAACCAAATACGAGTCACACTAAGATCGGGCAGAATGTGGATCGCCAACTCAGCCACAGACAAGGCAGTGAGCATTCAGAAATCGAGATAAATCATCAGCAACACATCTGGAGACTGCAAGATTTCAGCTATACAAACTTCCTAGTATGGGTGAGTGCAAGTGCAACTTCTGAAATGCCCGCTTCGCTGCCGCTGCTTCTGTGCGATTGAGCATGTCTGGAGGAGAAAACCCAAATTATTGGCTTTGCCTATTGTCTGCTGCTGGGGCCTGGGTCGAAGCGCTCGGAAGAAATGGTGCTGGGTGCTCGGTTTCCAGGGACTGGTTGCAGGCTCGATTTTTCGGACGGGCTCAAGAGTCTGTTGTGGTCAGGTGCTTCTAGGGTGCTGCAAGGGCAAGTTTGCGACGCTGGAAGCTCGTGGCAGGGAGAGTTTTTCTTCTTTCTACCGTCTGCGTGAGATGATGGGACTTTCGAGTGACTTTGAGACTTTTTTGTTTTATTCACCGTGCCCATGGTCTGTTCTTTATCAAATTACGGTCTTGCTTTGCACTATTTTAACTACATGTTATAATCATGTGGTTTTGTCAGTTTTTCGGACTTGGTTTGTCTTGTGTTTCTGTGATATCATTCTGGAGGAACTTTGCATCATTTCCTAACGCATGCATTACGGAATGACAATGAAAGAGGACTGCTTGTCCTCATATTATATTCTAACCTATATACAGAAAATGATTCAGATTAAGGGATTGAAATACGTGCAGAGTGGGTTTAATTGAGTATCCATAAGTACGAATGGGAGAAATTGATACATTTGAAAGAGATAAGTTAGTGCATTCATAGGAGATTTAAAAAGGGTAAACACCATTACAATGACCTACAGCTTCTGAAGAATGCTTTCA
Source organism: Mobula hypostoma (assembly GCF_963921235.1). NCBI lineage: Eukaryota > Metazoa > Chordata > Chondrichthyes > Myliobatiformes > Myliobatidae > Mobula > Mobula hypostoma. The sequence continues at coordinate 23,597,767 of NC_086106.1, forward strand.
AAGTCAAATTAACTCGATAATAAACAAATAAAAAAATAAAAAAATAAATCATTGTGAGCTGTTCTTTTTAATTATGCTAACTATCAATAGGCAATATTCCAATGCAAACTGACCACTTGCTAAATATTATTCGGGTGCTGCTTAAGGAATGTTTAAAGGGTAAATAATATTTGCGAAAAAGTTAACAATGTCACTTGTTGCAGCTCATGTCGTCGCTAGGTCTCAATAAGCACATTTAATGTCAGACAACACTATATGATATACATCTGGAGAATAGTTTTCTTCGTAAAACATCCACCAAAACCGATGAGTGCACCATAGAATAAATGCAGTGAAAACAATGAGACACCCAAAGAGCCCCCAGCTTTCCCGTTCCAAGAACAAGCAGCAACAGCACAACTACCACCGCATATAACCCTCCTCCACACATGCGAAAAAACATCATCAACCATCACTCTTCACCGATCATCAAGCGTACAGCAAGCATCAATAACGATACAGGCATGCAACACCCCAGACCCTTCTTGTTCATCCGGTAATTTGACATGCCAATATCGAAAAGCAGCCTGTCGTGAGGCCGTGAGAGCGTGTTCCATTCCCGCAAAGATGCGAAGCCAGATTGTAATTCCAGATCAATGTATTCAAAACAATCTCGGAAAAAAAAAAACGGATAACAAAGATAGAAATTATTCTATTTCTGAAGATGCAACCAAAGGCGTCGCCGTTTAACGCCGCAGGCAGGCACTAATTTTATCGGCCATGGCACCACTGAAAATTGAGGAAGGGTAAATGATTAAACACACACTCACCATTCCGAAATTCTTTCATTGCAAGTTAGTAAGTTCATTAGTTTGTTTGTCTGATTATCTATCTATCTATTAATTAATTAATTAATTCATTCATTCATTCATTCATTTAGTTTTTACTTACTTACTTACTTACTACCGAAAGTGGTTCGATCATTGCCCATTGTCCCTTCTCCATTATCAATTTGTCAAAATTTTCCTTCGTCCTGCCAGAAATAGCTATCTGGCAATCATTTCCATATATTGAAGTAATTCACAAGAGAGATGCCGTCAACAGCTGACATTACTTTAATTAAGAAGCAGGACACCCTCCCCGCTCATATTCCGTCTGGGCAGCCTTCAACCAGATGACATAAATATTGACTTATCTGCGTTCCTGTGTTCCGTCGCTCTCCCACTTGCTTCCCCCCCCCATTCCCCCTTGTGTCTTCATACTTACCCTTGTTTTTCTCCTCCTCATCGTCATCATCAGGTGCCATGCCCAGTTTGAGCTTTGACTGCCGTAGCAAACACACTCCTGTTTCTGGTCAAGTAGATCAATTCTTTGGTATTCATTTTCAATTCTCTGGCTGCTGTCTCTATCAACATTTGTCTTTGTCTTCCTCTTGCTTTCTTCCCTTCAATCTTTCCCATAATTACCGTGCGTTCTAACTCCTCGTTCCTAATCACATGTCCAATGAAGTTACGTTACTCTTTCATGATTTGATACATTATTTCGCGTTTAATGTTTGCTCTGTTCATGACATCCTGGTTAGATATTGGTTTCGTCCATGATATTCTTTCCATTCTACTAAAAAAAAAAACACATTTCTGCTGCTGAATTTCGTTACCTCGTGTTACTAGATACTGTCCAACATTCTATGCCATATGATATAACTGGATAAACATAACATTTCAGTACTCTGAAGCGGGTTGTCATGCCTAGTGTAGTATTGGTCAGTAGCCACTTCATTCTCGTGAAGGAGTACTTTGCCATCCCTCATTCTTGTTTTGATGTCAATGTCGCACCTGCCATCTGATGTCACTCAGCTTCTTAAGTAGCAAAATTCTTTGCTTGTTTTATGTCTTCCGCAGTTATTCTCAGCCTACAGATAGGATGTTCTTTCTTTTTGGATATCAACATATATTTTATCTTTTGAAGTTGATAGATAGATCCATTTTTGCAGTTACTTCAGCAGTTCTTCCTCCGTACTTGCAATTAACAGAGTGTCATCTGCATATCTGAAATTATTGATGTATTCACCGCCAACTTTGATTACCAAGATGTCACTGATTTTTTTTTTCTTTTTATAATATTGTTTCACTATAAACATTAGATAAATCAGGTGAGAAAACACACCCTTGTCTAACACCTGTCTTGATTTTCGTAAACTTACCTCTCCATCTATCCTGACAGCGGCAGTTTGTTCTCAGTACAGATTTATGATAAGGCGGAGTTCTTTCGAATCTAGATCTAGATTTTTCTGTAATATTTCAAATAACTTATTGTGCTTCACTTTATGAAATGGTTTTGCGTAGTCGACAAAACAAACAATCGTTTTGCACTCGAATAATCATTCTGATATTATCCTTAACATCAATATTCTGTTTCTTATAACTTTGTCTTTCACCACACCACATTTTTTTGCCTATTTCAGCCTGTATCTTATTTTTATGCCTTGTCATTAAAATTCTTAGAAGTATCTTGGTGAAATGACACAGTAAAGTTATGGTCCTATATAATTCACATTCTATTGCTCCATCATTCTTAGGAAGAGTGATAAGTACGGATTTTTTCATCTGTTCTGATATTATTCCAGTCTCATAAACGTCAGTGACTAAATCAGTAAGTTTTACAATTCCATAAACTTTACGGGCAATAATTTGTGCTATAACTAAATTATCAGGACCTGCTGCCTTTCCTTTCTGCATCTTATTTATTGCATAACTATCTTAAGATTTTAAAATCTTGAACCTTCAATGTTTTTCTCAATTTCTGGTTTTCGCTTCCATCGTCTTCAAAACAATCCTGAATATTCTCAGTCCATCTGTTCAGAGTCTCATCTTTTTTTCTCACGATAATGGTACCGTTATTTGCTTTCAAACATCCACTTGAAGAACACAGGAGCTTTTTAGCAGTGATATTTCTGATTTGTTGATATACCCTTCTTAGATGAGTAATAGTGATTCTTTCTATTTGCTCACATTTCCTATTTAACCATTTTTTTTGGCTTTTTGACATCAGCTTTTAACTTTGTTTTTAATCTAAGGACTTATATTGTACTGGATTTGCTTTCTTCCGTATCCTTTCTTCCATTAGATTTTTGATTTCTTATGTCATCCTTCTATTCTTCGTGTTCCCCCTCCCCCCCCTTTTTTTTAGGAATTACTGAATTTGCTGATTCTACCAAGGCATTCTTCAGCGAGTTACATTACATTTCTACATGTTTGTTATCATCTTCAACATTTTCTATTTCTAGACTTTGAAGCATATTCCATACGTCTTTTTTTCGTCTTAAGTTTTCTTCTTTAATTAATTGGAAGCAGTGTTCAGGTATTTTTTTCTTTTTTTACTTTTTCAAGTTTTACTTTTACATGACATACTACTGGGTTATGGTCACTATTACAGTCTGTACCTGGATATGTGTTACATTGAGTCACTGAGTTTCAAAATCTTTGGTTTATAGAAATTAAGTCAATTTGATTTCTAGTGTTATTACCTGGACTTTTCCAGGTCCACAAGTGAATGGAATGGTTGTTAAAGCAGGTAGTCAGAATTACCTGATTATTCATTCTGTACCATTTGTCACATTTTAAATTTCTTTCCCATAGTCCAACTTTTCCCGTGGTATTTCCCTCACACCTTGTCCTTCTTAGCATATAGATATCCCATGACAATAACAATATATTGAGATTTGCATCCATTCTTTGGTTGTTGAGGCTCTTCGTTAAATTTGTCTATATCTTCATTTGTTCCTTCTGTTGTTTTGTGCATATGCCTGCATAATTGCTGAATCAAATGGTTGTCCTCTGAATCTCACAAGGAGCATTCTTTCTGATACTGCCCAATTTGGTAAGCCACGTGTTGCCATGTTTTCATCCGTAACAATTCATACTCCATCAGTATGGAGTATGGGATGTTCCACAAAAATAAAGTAGTGTTTGATTTCTCATCTGACATGCTCCAGCACCTATCCAACGAACTTCGTTAATTCCCATGATGTTAATCTTTAGTATTTCCACTCCATTTCATTATCACATTCATCATTCTTCCTGCTGATATAGGGTTCTGACATTCCAAGTGGCAATAATTTTCTTTTGTGTGACGTTAATTTTATGAGCAGTAGCTTAATGACGGTCGGGGATCCACAGCTGGCCAGAATCAACCTTACCAAGGGAAACATCTTCGGAGTTGCCTTGAAGATGCTCTTGACGCTGTTGTTCTGTGATACATTTTGTGCGTTTGACCATGGTTCTACTAGCATATTCCAACGGTGGTTTGCTAGTGCCTACCGTTCTGTGAAATAAAGAAATCGCCATTTCTCTTCCCAAATGTTTCTCCGCCTATACTATAGCAATTAACATTGGAGGTCGTAGCTCAATAGCCTTCTCCGTCATGTGTGCAGTTACTGAACCTGCCGGATCTGCCGTTGGTCTTCGCTCGTATCCTGAACAGGAAACCTTGCAGGTGCTATCTTTCTGGGTCAGAGCGGCCCTGGGAACAGTGAATGACTAAAGGGTAACTCCACTTTCCACAAAACCTGAAAGTCCCCAGTCAGAACCTCATCACCGGTTACAGTGTAGAGTCATACCCAGGACTGTTTTGTTCTCTCTCTCCACACCGGCCCATATTCAGCCTCTCGTCCCTCTTCTGCTTTCCTTTCTTCCCTTGTCCACTGTCGCCTCCTGTTAAATTCTTTCAGACTCCACCCTTTATCTCTTCCTCTTTTCACCTCGGAGCTACTAATTCCAAGAAACGCCTGCGTCTATCTGTCTTTCTTTTCATCTGGTATCAGCGTTCGACTCCGAGTTTATCTTCTTTCCAGAAGCTCGTGCTGTTCTATACGTATTTAACCTCTCCTTCCTTTTCTGACTTAATGAAGACTTCTGGCTCAAAACACCGAGTGTTTATTCTTCTACTTCGCGCTGCCTAACCCACTTAATTGTTCATCGTTTGCATGTGCATGTGATGCATGGCCTCTACATGACACATTGGGTAACTGATCTCATCCAGATATAATGTTTCGTAGTCCCTTGCATTGTCTACAGACCTACCATACCTGAAGGTATTCGGAAACGTTCTATGATACCAATTTAAATGCTAACCACATCGCTATGTTTTCCATAAATCTTTGGTTAATGACTTTATGTAATCTGTCATTTCACGCATACTTATTTCAGTTCTAAACGTGTTTTTTTTTCAATTTGGAACAGAAGCTCTCTTAGAATTCTGCTCCTCTCAGAATTTCCTAGATTTATTAAATTTTAGTTGATTTTCTTTGAAAGAGACGTTTACTTATCTTACTTTTTTTTATTGAAATAAGTCTTTTGAGAGTATTCCGGATCTGTTTTCCTTACATAGACATCAACATAAATTGTTCGAAAATCATATCATACACGAAGACGGAGATAAGAATTAAATGTAATTACGTGGAAATGCTGGAGATTCCCAGCAGTTTCGATATGACCTTTAAAATGGTAAACGGGCTGAAGCAAAGTGTTGTTTTAAAAAGCCACTAGACCGCATTTTGGCCCATCTAGATTTTTCAGTTGGTGGAGGAGAGTTCCCTGGCGCTATTAGGTGACGATGTTGCAAGTAGATTCAGGATTGAATTTAGTTTTAGTTACTGATTAGAATTTAAGTTATTTTCACTGGCATAGAATTCAACACACGCCGCAATGCTGAAAGTCGTCATTCATAATCACAGATTCCCTTGAAAAAAATATACTAAAATAAACAGACGTCGCTGAAATCTTTTGGAAAATATTGTTTATGATCAGTCCAGAGAAACAGAGCTGCTCGTGAGCTCGTGGATTAATCGGCGATATAGTTTTAAATAATTTGGGGATGTGATGTTTTATGTTAAAGCGTGTGTGTTTAATATTGAAACGATTATTTTTCAGGAGCTCCAGTCATTAAACATACAGATCGAGTTTATGTTGAGGAGAGGCGGTTATGATTTCCAACTCTTTTTTCAGCATTCAGCAGTTCGCATGTTTCCCGATTTTATCGACACGGGTCTGCAGCTGAGCGGTGCTCAGTTTACACTCTGAGGATCAAAGTGATATTAATCACTGAAAACATCGACCAGAGGCCCAGGCCGCCTGGAGTTTTCTAACTCCATCAGTGGTGTCAAATACTACCCATCCTTTGTTTTATTTCCAATATCTTGAAAACCGTACCATGAGTTCAACTGTTTCCGATGACGTTCACTCCCCCCACCCCGCCCAGCGATATGCCTCTGCATAATTTATTAGTATATAATTTGGTGCTGCCCTCCACCGTGCTCTGCAAAACACTGATCGCTGTAAAGTACGTGGGTGAGTGGTTGCACAGGAACTAAATGCTCGCACAGATACGCTTACTGCAATACAGCTGAAATTTAATTTTATTTTAATATAGTTTCTAAATCTATGTTAATACAATGTAGAAACCCGCTGTTCTTGTTTTTAATGAATATAACCATCCATAATCTAAATAATAATCGTACTAATACCTTCACTATGAAACATTTAGAGGTCTAAAGTATTTACATTGTCAGTGCTTCAGATTACAACTTTTACAAAATTTAGCAATAAATGCACAGGTAGAAGTCAGTAACTCATTGTTATTAAACTGTCGGCAAGCCGAAACCCGAGGAGGTCTCGTCAAAGTATTTGCCTTTTCCCGTTGTGCCTGTTAGTTGTAATGACTGCCTAACTTCATTTACTTCTGATGTGAGTTGTGCATAGTGCTTGGTGAATGTGAAAAAAAACGTACTCTATTCATATTTGTTGTAAAATTTCATATTATTTTTTTTCATAAAACATAGTGACATGAATTCCCTTATACAGTAATGAACTGATAAAAAAAGATAAACATCCGTTTCGATAGAATTGTTTGCATAGCTATTGTTACATGTTTTCCTTCTGTTTTTCATTTACTTCGTAAAATTTCTCAAATAACAATAGCGATTACGCTCAAACAACAATGTTATATATTTTTTTCACATCCGGAGAATGTCGAAAAGGAAGAACAGACAGACTATATAGAACTCCAAAGTCTGTGAAACAAGAATAAATCTAATTGTGCGCGGATTAAGTGTGTGTATAAACAGTGGTTCGCCGTGTTCAAACAAAAGTGTTTTATTTCTATTTTGGAGGTGTAGTGGACAGTGAGGAACGTTTTCAAAGATGGCAGTTGGATTTGGACCTGCTGGAGAAATGGCTGAAAATCGCAGATGGAGTTTAATATAGACAAGTGTGAGGTGTTACATTTCGAAGGGCAAACAACGGTAGAACATACAAGCTAAATGGTAGGGCACTGAGGAATGCAGCAGAACAGAGGGATCTGGCAATACAGCCAGAAATTTCCTAAAAGTGGCGTCACAGGTAGATAGGGTTGTAAAGAGAACATTTGGTGCATTGGTCTTTAAAAATCAAAGTATTGAGGATAAGAGTTGAAATGTTATGGTGAGGTTGTACAAGGCATTGGTGAGGCCGAATTTGGAGTATTGTGTGCAGTTTTGGTCACAAAATTACAGGAATGATATTAAAAAGGTTGCACGAGTTGCCGGGACTTGCGAAGTTGAGTTACAGAGAGAGGATTTTTTTTTTCCACTGGAGCTAAAATAATGAGGCAAGATTTGATAGAGGTATATAAATTATGATTGGTATAGATAGAGTGAATGCAAGCCGGCTATTTCCACTGAGGCTAGGGGAGAAGAAAACCAGAGGACATGAGAAAGGGTGAAGTTGGAAAAGTTTAAAGGGAACATTAGGGGTGGGGTCTTCCTCACACTTGTCGAGGGATTAGAGCCAGCCAAGTTGTCGAAAGGATCAGCCCTGATGTTGGAGAAAAAATCGGCCAAGGTGTTAAGGTGACGGTCGTGATATTGGGAAATGAGACTGCCGTGATATCGAAGGAGCCCTCTGTGTTTTCGGAGGAGACTGCGTCAGGAGGATGTGACATGGCTGCTGATCGTAGTGCTGCTCTTATCACTCGGAAGCATCAAAGATAATGTAGCATAACCATGGGAAATTTTCTCGGATATTTCACTTCGTGCCACACCACTCTGGTGGACTCAGAATATATGTGGCTGTAAAGCTGCTACCGTTATCTAGCTCTGGGAAAGACAACGTGAAAGCAGTGCGGCCTCGGAATTTTCTGCTGCGGAACTGGTGAAACCGCGGAACCATCAGTACGTTTTGACGGCGCTCGGCTGGGGCCTGGCCTCTCCCGTTGCTGATCCTCTCCCGTGTTTGAGCGATAGAATGACAGGCTGCTGTACTACGGACTGCCGTACATTCTCGTACAGTGTCTTGGCCTCTAAATATGTTCGTTTATTATTATTTAAGTGAATATGTTTCTTTTCTCGCTACTTTGACTTATGCTACTCTCTAATTTAAAGTTGGCACGTCATTTTGAATGATTTGTACTTTGGCCCGATAGAAACGCTGTCTCGATTAACTGTGTGTATGTATAGTTTGAATATTAAGTATACTTGTTTTGATTTGATTTGATTTGGTTTTACAGATCGTGGAATTTCCTGTAGGAGTTGCAGTTACTTTCTAGTTAGATAAGAGTGCTGCTCATTTTTTTTTTTGCTGAAAGAGGGCAGAAAGCGGAGTCTTTGCTGCTCCTCGTATATTGTCAGGGAAAATGTTCTGGGGGTAGAGTGTTAGGGATCTAATGTTTTTACTGTCACTCATTCTTTGAGGCACTCTGTGGGGTTTTCTTAGTTGGTTGCGACGGATAAGAATGTCATGATGTCCACTGTATATGTTTCTCTAATATTGACTAAAACTACTGAGCCATGTCACTATATGGTTAATGTGGTAATTGTAAATCTCCTGTGTATAAACATGGCCATGTATGTAAATATATAAGAGAGCTTTGTGCAGCATGAACTGTGCGTTTTATTTTTGTTTTTGCGTGCATTGGCTTTGTGTTTTAGAAAATAATATGGACATATTGTGGTAATCTACCTTTCAGACACAAATTGCTGATGAATGTCTAAACACGTCTGTTCAGAGAATAAAATATTGCATTCTAAGCCACGGTTACGTGATCCTAAATTATCGATCCATATGGTTCGGCATCTAATCTTGTCTTTCGAGCTCAACCGACCACATTGAGCGGAGGAAATAATTGTTGTCAACCGCTTCTCACAGCACTTGGTGCATTAGAGTCAAGGAACCAACTTCAACCAATTTCTAGTTCATTTCTAGTACTTGCTTTAGCTTCCATCGCAAGATCGTCGCATTTATAATAAACACAATTTTTTTTTATTTATCTACGTCTAACATGAGGACGATATTCTTGAAGCCTACTGTATCCATGCGAGTCATTTTATGTAATACAATGTTCTTCCTTCATATTTACTACCACATTTTGGAGAACAGACCTAGTATCTACAGTGGCTACTGCATCTGATACAACTTCTGGCATATCTCCTCTGTCCCTCTGTCGTCACATTTCCTGCACTCCAGTTGTTTGATTTAGACATAGGTATGTGCAATGTTTTATCAAGTTCTATTATCACCTTATATTTGCTTACTCACCATGCATCGGGGCTGTTCTCTATCGCCGTTACGGCCAGCAATCACGGCTGGCTACGGAAACAGCCGGATTCCTACCTAGCTCGGAGTGGCTGACCGCAGCGGAGTTGACCTGGAAAACGGCCGAATCCATACCGCAAAGACAGCTCCGGCAACCGGCAGGAAGGCTCCATGAAGCGATGGTTTTCCAACGTGTCCTAAAGATAGCAAATGGACGCTATATTCGTCCACCGGCAGCTTGCCCCCAGGATATCTTGACAAAACGAATCAGCAGCCCACACTGGAAAGCAAGGCTATTTATATTCCAAGCCCAAAGATGAGAATCAGGTGCCTATGATTAACTCAACTGAAACAAGGGACAGCTGGAAGACCCAGAGTCCTGAATGCACGGACCAGATCGTGAACCGGAATGCAGACTTCACGGACAGGAGCATGACATCCTGTCAAAGGGTCCGGGCCCGTAATGTCCACTGCACCTCGTACTATAGATGCTGTCTGGCCTATTGCGTTCCACCAGCATTTTTTTGTGTGTGCTGCTTGAATTTCCAGCCTCTGCAGATTTGCTCGTGTCGACGATAAAGGTTCGACCATTTTAGTTAGATGTATCGATGCAGCTGGGAAAAGTGACCAAAGCACAAAAGAAACAAAGTAAAATATCCGTTGAGCAGGATAGTAGAAATGCGTTGGTGATGTCGAAAAATAATAGTGTTTTCCCCACTTTGCAGCTGTAGGTCAATTGGCTAGCTTTAACGGTTCTGTGCCCGCAGTTTCCAACAGACTATGCTGATCATTGGAATATATCTGATCGTTCAAACGTTGAACATTAAATTCAGAAGGTAGTGCGTGTAATGGTATAAGATCCTGTGCAGGCGTTCATAAATATTCCGAGCAAATGGAGCAGAAAATATATTTTAACTTTCAGAGCCGGTGTACCGTATGGAAGCCGACTATAGACTTCAGAACTATAAAATAGGTCGCAAAAGTATGAAAAATATGAGTCATAGAGGTAGGACACCCTCTTTAAATGCAACAAGTACGGGCAAAACAAAAAGAGCTGGAATTTTGTAGTGGTGCGTAGACTTATGACGTAATTACCACAATTTAAAACGCTGGCCTCAGAGATGATGATCAATACCGTATCAAAATATAACCTTTACTTAGGAAACAAAGGCGAGATCGTAAAGCGGATGATCAGCCAAATACATAAGGAATACTTTAAATGCAGGGCTATTCACGATAGGAGATGGACGGAGACTTAGCTAAGATATCTGGATGAAAAATGAAAAACTTAAGGATAAAACAACAACATAGGATGTATTTACAGAACCACATAATAGTGACAGCGATGTTCATGAGGATCTCTATCAGAATGTTTTTAAAAACTAGAAGTTCTGAAGATTATTGTATAGGTGACTTAAATTGCCCAGGTATTGAGGGAAAAGGTCGCAAGCAAGGGAATTCATTGATTTATTGAAGGAATGCTTTATGACTCAGAGTGACAATGCAACAATAAAAGAAGAAGCTTGTTTGAATTTGAATACAAAAATTGTTTGGCCTTTAGCAGAAAATGATCCTACAATGTGTTCTCAATTTTTCTTGGGGGGGGGGGTGGGCCAGCAGTATATCAGTGATAATCAGATCCATTAAATTTAATTTCTGAATGGCAAAATTATTGCAAACGCGTTAAGGACTTCACAGGTAGGTAAACAGGAAGGAACTGTTGAAAGTTGAATTAGTTGAGACACATTGGATTGACCGCACTGCCACTGGTAACCATAGACTAGAAAGTTTAACGTGTATCCTATCTAAGATATTGAAAACAATAACAAATAATGCGTTCGAAAAAGCAATTGATAAGAAGAGGCATATTAGCAAAATGCCCGCACAGATTGGAAAGTGGAAATCATGCTGGAGTTCTTTGGATAGGCAACTTAAATTCCTGATGACGCACACATGGTTTTGGACACTGAAAGGTGGGTTTTTGATGGATCGATCAGGAGAATCGATCACTGGCTCTGGCTGTGTGGAAAAGGGTAACCGGTGGGAAATTATTAGTTGGGTAACCCTCGCCTGGATTGATAACTGAACTGCAGAAGACGGTCCTCTTTTTGTTGCCACATTCGGTGACTCCTAAAGGGTTTTGGAGGGCAACAGAAGATCGACGGCATCAGCTCAACTGAAGAACTAAAGACCTATCTCTCCCCAACACTACTCAACTAAATAATATGCACTGAACTCTACCTGTCAAACTAAGACTGTATCCATTTACCTCAGAAGCTTGAAGAAGTTTTTTTTGTTTATTTTTTTTTTGTATTTCTGCAATTATATATGTATAATCATTGTTAACCTGTTTGGTATATCTCAATTTATATTACTGAATGCATAGTTACTAATAAACGAGCTTTAGTAAATATCAATACAAGACTCGCTAGGCCTCCTGTCCTATTATCCTCTCATATCCCTTCTGCCAGTAACCTGTCCAGATCTTGGCTCCATCCCTCCCCCTCCTGTCTTCTCCGATCATTTTCGATCTCCCTCTCCCACTTTCAAATCTCATACCAGCTCTTCTTTCAGTTAGTCCTGACGAAGGGTCTAGGCCCGAAACGTCGACTGTACCTCTTCCTAGAGATGCTGCCTGGTCTGCTGCGTTCAGCAGCAACTTTGATGTGTGTTGCACTAGAAAGATTCCGGGAATGAGTGGGTTAAAATATGAGGAACGGTTAAAAGAAGCAAAATCAGAGATCAATCTCCTCTGATCAGGGCCGACATTTACAGGCCGGACAGCACCTAATGAATTAGCTGGTTTATTTTGTTGTGTTTTTTTTTTCTTCAAGATGTGCTGGGTGCGTTCCGGCTACCACTGAACCCCTGCATGCTTTGCGGCCCGGTATCGGTCCGCGGTCCGGAGGTTGTGGACCACTGCACTACACTCTGTCCTTTCTCTCAAATTGTTAATATATATCATAAACAGTTGCATACCTAGCACCGATCCCTGCGGCACACCAGAGACCACAGATTTCCAAACAGAGTATAATCCATGCATCCCACTTCTCTGCTTTCCTGCAATTAACAATTCGGCTTTCTGTATTAATACATCATGCTTAACTCTATGCAGCCTTATCTTATTGTTGAATCTTTTATGTGGCACTTTATCAAACACTTTCTGGAAATCCAAGTAGATATCATCGACCTATTCCCTTCTATCCGCTGTGCTCGTTATATCCTCAAACCCCAGCAAGTTTGTCAAAGCAATTATGCATTTGCTTAATCCATGCCACATTAACTGATGGATCTATTATTTCCGGATTCCTCTCTATTTCTTCTTCAATAATAGCTTCACGCATTTTCCTAATCACCAGCGTTAAACTAGCTGGCCTAACAGGATTTTATGAAGCCATCAGAACAGGTGTTCGATGGTAGTATGAGGATCTGATGCATATCACAAGTCGTGAGAGCAGTGACTTAATTCAGAAAATAATGGAATACGACTGATAATGGCTATTATCACCTGTCTTGTAAAGACAATGCTCAGAAGAAGACAGTGCAATACCAAATTCTGTGACAAATAACAACAATAACAACAGCAGGAATTATCATGTCGAAGATCCTGACCGCCTATATCATTCAAAACGGCACAGAGTGACGTTAATAATGGCCATGTTCATTCAGCTGCTTGTTCCTCTCAACAATGAACATCTCTGCGGAAAATACACATCGACATAACATAGATAGTTTTCACAATACCACATGTGTGGTTTTCGTCAACGCTGCTGCATGTTCATGTATGCTTTGTCAACATGTTTGCCCTATAGAGCATGTTATGTCCTGCATTTTGGCAGCAATTCATTAGATTCGGCAATATCTGTGTAAAGCAAAATGGAGTCAATCCTAACACGATAACGCAGTCGCATTTTCAACAGATGCCAGCTCACCTGAGAAATATATTTTGTGACCCTGTTTTCTTCTTATTACTGACACAAATGTCGTGGAATTGGTTTATAGTAAGAAGCAGAGCTAAAACAATGCTGATCCTGAATGACCAATTTACATTTTAACGTACCGCGAAAGCAACCAATTTTTCGTGTGAGTTTTTTTTTTATTTTGACACGCTCCCTCTCCCTTTCTATGAACCAATCATGTGTACCTGATGAAAGATCTGCTTTTAGCGCGTTTATGTATACCACTCGTAACAGCAAAACCAGCACATTCGATCCTTGCTTGCAGTAATCGACATAGTAGACGACATGCGAACTGTTCGATTTTGGGCACTAATCACTATACCTGCCCTGCCGGGTATGTTTAGTTTGTAATGTATTTGCGCCTTCTCCGGGATGTTTTTTTTTCTCTTGGAAAATGCTCATGCTTTCTTGTTTTCTTCCAGGCGCGAGTGCTGAATATTTGGTCATCCAAGATCCGGCAGTATTCACTGTTCAGGAAGGTCAGACTGCGCTGCTGAACTGCAGCTACCCTTCAAAGTCTGCCGACACGCTGTTCTGGTATATGCAATATCCTGGACAATCTCAGAGAAATTTATTGAAGAGATACGGAACAGGGGCTGGTGGCGACCAATCTTCCTATTTCATAGACCGATTTTCGGCTGAAATAGACAAAGGGAGTGCTTTCAGAATATTCGATGCTCGTACTTCTGACTTCGCGGTGTTTTCCTTTGCCATGACACCTACACTACCGCTGAGCGAGAGAATGCCACTACCAAAACCCTTTGTAAAAGTTACAATTTGCAGTTGCCAGAGGGCACCCTGCAGATTACTCTGGTCCCGCGGCAGGTTTTAAAGGACGGTATGGAGCGAAACAATGACCACAGTGGAAATGCATTCTGTGAGTTTATGGTAAGCAGCGTCTTCAGCTGCTTAGCTGTTTGAGTGAAAGTCTTGGCCAATTATTGACTTGACGGAGATTCTTTTGACCTTAGTGATGATTTTATAGGAATACAAAATACTGCAGTTGTTGTTTGCATTTTTCTTCTAACTTTTACGCGCATGCCACAGTTCCGCTCCAAGCTCGTAATTGTCGAACTTCGGCTCCATGGTGGTAATTGTTGCTAAGGATTTAACGGTAATTAAAGACCTAATTAACAAATCCTTGGGGTTACGAATGTGTAAACCACTCAATAACGACGTATCATTTAAAGATAATGCAGTGGTTTTGCACAACCACCTGAACAATGCGGCGTTCACGTGTCTTAATGACTTCACCGGACAATATTCGAACAAAGGCTTAAACTTGGAAGCCACTGGGTCAAAGCTGAAGGCAATTGCACAGCATCCTACGAAATCAATAGTGGACCAGCCCCCACAAATGGATTTCTGCTGGTTTCCTTGGCTGCGTAAGTCTTCGGACGATTAATTCCAGTCCCGCTAAACCGATAAGATTGAGCCGATTCTCCTTCCCCAAACCCCGGTTTGCGTGGATCTCATATAATTTGCTACGCTGTCACAACTCAGTGACAAGAAACAACAGACAGCACACGGAATAGTGTTAAATGAATGATATTTATGAATCTTAACTCAAGTGTTATAAAGAAAAAAGAGAAAAAAATACAAAAGCGGCCTACTGTAATTAAAGAGATACTTTCAGTACGCTGGATGTACGCTGCAGGTCGGGCAGCATCAGTTAGAAACGATGATTCGACGTTTCGGGCAGGAACCCTTCGTCAGGACTGAAGAATGAAAGATGGAGAAGGAGTTGAAGAATGCTTGTAGCTTCAGTTGAAAGACCAGTAATTTGAAAGTCAAAGCGGTGGGGGAGCGGAAGCATTGACGTCATAGTCCTGGAAACAGTGGGTATTATAAGAAGGAGTGGAGTCATGAGGGAGCTGGAGGAGGGGCTAAAGTGAAATTGGGATAGAGGAAGGGGGGGGGGAGGAGTACCGGAAGTTGGAGAATTCTACGTTCATACCAAGCGGCTGGAGACTACCTAAACAGTGTATGAGGTGCTGCTTCTCCAATTTGAGTTTAGCTTCATCATAGCAGTAGAGGAGGCCATGTATGGACATATCTGAATGGGAATAGGAAGCACAGTTCAGATGGGTGGCTACCGGGAGATCCTGTCTGTTGCAGCAGACGGAGTGGAGGTGTTCGACGAAGCGCTCCCCTAATCTGCGTCGGGTTTCAGCGATGTAGAGGAGGCCGCACCCGGAGCACCGCTGCAGATTATTTTGTGTTTGTAATTTAAGTGTCAAATGTGCACCAGATGGAGCATAGTTCACCGATCCTCAGTCGGTTTCGGCGCCTGCCATCGAATCACGATCTCACCAACGGGTCGTATCTTCCGACCGGTTCTGTCCAGCGTCTTCTATCTTCATCTTCCATCCAGCTCACTTTCGAAGGCACCCATTATCTCTAACCAGGAAGGTGAGAAACTGAGAATGATAGGAAGATCAGCAACGCCATTTGTCCATGTTTGTCGTAGGAGTATTCATCGACTGCCATCGATGAGCTTATGTATGCTGGAAATATTATCATCACCAAGGAATGGCGAAACGATGAAGTATGGTGCATCTAAGGTCAATATAATACCTGCTGTGTCCGTTAATATTCAGTCAGCGTTCTGCCTAGACATCCAATCTGAAGCGGAGCAAAACTTGCACTACATCACCGAGTTTAGCGCTGAAGTTGCTGCATGAGTCTATGCAATAATGCATTCATTTTGGGGACTGAATTCACAATTTCAGAAACATTATCACGTGCTTTATTCGTGCATTGTACTGAGTTAATTTGAAGGCAACGTTGGATAGTCTGATTATTTTCTTGTCACAACCCTTCGAAACGTTTCCCTTCAACGAGAAGTATTGTTGCCCAATAGATGCACCAAGATGAAATGATGAATGCGATATATCTCAGGCCCAGATGGAAAAGGGTGTTCCGTTCCTTTAGGAATAAAATTTTTATATTTCTCTTTCGCTTTCCTGTGGGGTTTGTGTGTGTGTGTGTGTGTGTGTGTGTGTGTGTGTGTGTGTGTGTGAGTGTGTGTGTGTGTGTGTGTGTGTGTGTGTGTGTGTGTGTGGCGGTGTTTGTGGATATATCGATTCCCTGACGAGTCTGAGCCGTGTGCAACAGACAGATAACCGGACTGCGTACTTTTTTTAGATACGGCCGTAGACAATCAGTAAGAAAGCATTCCGAAATTTATTATTATTTCATTTTGCTTCTGTTCTTTGTAAAAAAAAATACGAGCATTTGGTCTTGCTACGTTTATGTTGGCCGGAAACGTTAGAGCAGAACACCGCAAGAGCCGATGTTCTGCACAAAGTATTGCTCCATTTTTTTGTTTTATTTGTTGTCAAGTACCAAATGAAAGTAACAACTTCTCTTGCAGAAGTTAAGTGCCATTCAATTCCACGCACATTTATGTACGTATCTAAGTGCGCATCGAACGGCTGTTTCTTATTTTAGCCCACCACCGCGATATGGAACACATGGAAGTTTCATTCCTTGAAAATCATAGGACTTAAATTGTGCTTGGTTCCTGTAATTTGAGGCTTCGGCTAAATAGATTGAACTATCTTTTTCAAACGTTATCCAATCTCACCCTGTCTGCCTACTTGAAAGCAAAAGGGTGCTGCCACCGGAATTTGGAAGCTGCAATATAAAAAAAACCATATAAACATGGAAAACTTACATCACAATTCGAGCCCATCGGTGCACAAAGCTGTGCCGAGAATGTCCCTACCTTAGAACTACGTAGGATTTACACATAGCCCTCTATTTTACTAAGCTCCAGGTCACAATCCAGGTGTCTCCTAAAATATCCTATCGTTTCCGCCATCAGCATCGCCGTCGGTAGTCCATTCCACGAAGTCCCCACTCTCTGCGTTAAAAGTTAACCCTGACATCTCCTCTGTACCTACTTCCAAGCACAAAAAGCTATGCCCTCTCGTGCTAACCATTGCATCCCCGGGGAAAAGCCTCTGAATATCCATACGATCAATGCCTTTCATTATTTTGTATAACTCTATCAGATGACATTTCATGCTCCGTCGCTCGAAGGAAAACATGCCGATTTCACTCAACCTATTCTCAAAAGGGATGCTACCCTATCCAGGAAACTTCCTTGTAAATCTCCTCTGCATGCTTTCTATGGTTTCCAGGACCTTCCTGTAGTGAAGCCACCAGAATATTGCACAGTTCTCCAAGTGGGATCTGGCCAGGATCCTATATAGATGCAACATCAGCTCTCACCTCTGAAACTCAATCCCACGGTTAATGAAGGACAATGAACCGTCTGTCTTTTTTTAACCACAGAGTCAATCTACGTAGCATCTTTGAGTATCCAATGGACTCGCACCCCAAAACGCTTCTGATCCTCTACACTGGCAAGAGTCTTGCCGATAATTCTGTACTCTGAAATCATATTAGACCTACCAAAATGAACCACCTCGCACTTACGTGGGTCGAACTCCATCTGCCACTTTTCAGTCCATTATAATGTCTGACAGCGTCCCACACTATCCAGAACACACCCAACCTTTGTGTCATAAGCAAATTTACTAACCCATCCTTCCACTTCCTCATCCAGGCCATTTATAAAAATCGAAAAGAGTAGTGGTCCCAGAACAGATCATTGAGGCACATTACTGGTAGCCATGCAGAGTATGACCAGTCTGCTACCACACTTTGCCTTCTGTGGGCAAGCCTGCTCTGGATCCACAAATCCATATCCCCTCGGATCCCATGCCTTCTTATTTACTCAATAAGCTTTACATTGGGTATCGTATCAAGTACCTAAGATATGCATCCATTATATTTGCAGATAAAATGTCAGTCATTTTATTTAGAAACACCGACACAGATGTGAACAGCGATCAGCCCACAGTTTTAACATTAAAAAAGTATAGAGCAGCAGAAAATTATCCGCGATTGCGAAAAAGAAAAACAGGTTTTTTTTCCTGCTTTGCAGCTGGATCAGTCGACTTCCTTTAATTGATCTGGGCCCTTCATCTCATGCAGCCTCTGAGAATCCATATGATTTTCAAAATGTAAAACAGTAAAAATCACTGCGCTCACCGATATAAAATTCAGTGCCGCATTCATAAAATCACAAAGGGCATAAGGTAAAAAGAAAAAAAAAATTTCATGTTGCAGTGCCGCAAAATCGAATGAATAAAGTCATGAAATGAAATTCAGAACCAAAAGTCACCGTACTAAAGCAAACACGAGGAATTCGGCAGATGCCGGAAATTCAAGCAACGCACATATCTCATATCGCAGTTTTCCATATCTCTGGAGTCCGTATTCGGTGCATTAGTTTTACTGACGATCGGTGTTATTTTGCTGTGTAGAAGCCCTTCATACAGACGATGCAACTCGCTACTAGTCGCCACCCGAGATTCTGCCAACAACTCTGCGGTCAACATCGAAATTGTTCAGAACATCAAAACAGCTATGCGTGTAGAATGTTGGGCTCAGCACACAGCTTTGAGCACAGCTATTTGTCAATGAATTGATACATATTTGATCATATACTTAATATGTAATTGCTTATATTTGTCAATAAGCAATTGAGTCAATTAAAACATCACTTCTTTTGCAACTACTATGTTCACAGATGTAAAGACGACAGTTTATAAGGAGGTTCCTTGATTTTCTGATAACCAACTTTACGAGAAAAACAAGAGTTGTGCAAATTTCCCGAAGGGGCAGCACTGCACATGCATATCCATTACAGCAAAACCAGTCGAAATTGACTCAGAAGCTAATTTAAAGTAACTTCTGAAATGGTGGACGAATTGTATCAAACGGCGAACTCTTGTGAAACGTAATTCAAGTCGGTTGATTTCCAAAGATATTTGTTTATCTTATGCGCTAAATGAATTCTATTCTTTGGACGCCAGGTCAATCGAAATCAGCATCCAGCAATATCGGTATTCTCGAAAACATATGCAAACGAAGAACAAAACAGAATTAGAATTGTTCAGAACAGCATTAGGATAAATATTTAGACCCAGTGATCGGTCAGAAGATGGATACAAACAACCAATCATCCGAATGACTGAGATAATGCCGCATATGTTTCATGAATTTAAAAATTATATCGACATCTTAAGCACTTCTTAGAACATGTATCCTCACTAAAGGTACTGGCTTCGAAATTTAAGCCATCAAAAAAGGTAGTTATAGAGTTTCATAGAATAGTACAGCACAGTACAGGCCGTTCGGACCACAACGCCGTGCCGACCCTCAAACTCTGCCTCCCATATAAACCCCCAACTAAAATTCCTCAATTTACCTGTCTCGTAGTCTCTTAAACTTTACTAGTGTATCTACCTCCACCATTGACTCAGGCAGTGCATTCCGCACACAAGCCACTTTCTGAGTAAAAAACCTTCCTCTCATATCCCCCTTGAACTTCCCATTCCTTACCTTAAAGACATGTTCTCTTGTATTGAGCAGTGTTGCCCTAGGTAAAAGGCGCTGGCTATACACTCTATCTATTCCTCTGAATATCTTGTACACCTCTATCATGTCTGCTCACATCGTCGTTCTCTCCAAAGAGTAAAGCCCTAGTTCCCTTAATTTCTGATCATAATCCATACTCTCTGAACCAGGCAACATCCTGGTAAATCTCCTTTGTACTCTTTCCAATGATTCCACATCTTTCCTAGAGTAAGGCGACCAGAACTGAACACAGTACTTCAAGTGTGGCCTAACCCCAATTTTATAGAGCTACATCATTACACCACGATTCTTAAACTCTGTCCCTCGACTTATGAAAGCTAGTACCCCATAACCTTTATTAACTACCCTATCTAACTGTGAGGCAACCTTCAGGGGTCTATGGACATGTACCTCCACATCCCTCTGCTCCTCCACACTATCAAGTAGCCTGCTATTTACTTTGTACTCTGCCTTGAAGTGTGTCCTTCAGAAGTGTACACACTTCACACTTCTCCGGGTTAAAATACAGATGCCATTTTTCAGCCCACTTTTGCATCCTGTCAATGTCTCTCTGCAATCGTCGAGAAACCTCTATACTATCTGCAACACCTCAAACCTTTGTGTCGTCTGCAAACATGTCTACCTTCTCGTCTACCCCCACATTCAGCTCGTTGATACAAATCACGAAATGTGGAGATCAAAGAACATATCCGTGTGGGCTATTACGAGTCACAACCCTCCAATCCGATTGTACTCCCTCCACCACGACACTCTGTCTTCTGCAGGTAAGCCAATTCTGAATGCACCTGGACAAACTTCCCTGGATTCCATGTCTCCTGACACACTGAATAAGCCTACTATGTGGAACCTTTGTCAAATGCCTCATTAAAATCCATGTAGATCACATCCACTGCACTACACACATCTATGTAGCTGATCAACTCCTCAAACAACTCTATAAGGTTTGTCAGACACGATCTGCCGTTCACAAAGCCATGCTGACTGTCCCTGATCAGAGCATGATTCTCTAAATGCCCATAGATACTATCCCTAATAATCTTTTCCAACAGCTTTCCCAGCAAAGGCGTAAGGCTTACTGATTTATAAATACCCGGACTATCCTTACTACCTATTTTGAACAAAGGGACAACATCCGCCTCCCTCCAATCCTCCAGTACCATTCCTGTGAACAACGAGGAGATAAAGATACTAGCCGGAGGCTCAGCAATTTCTTGCCTCGCCACGTGGAGCAGCATGGGGAGTATTCCCTCAGGCCCCGGGGACTTATTCGTCCAAATGTATTTTAACAACTACAACACCTCCTCTCTCCTAATATTAACAAACTCCAGAACATCAACACCACTCATATTGTCCTCACTGTCATCAAATTCCCTCTCATTGTTCAATACCTACTGAAGACAGGTTTCCATTGAGGACCTCGCTCACTTCCGCAGCCTGCAGGCACATCTTCCCACCATTATCTCTTATCGGTCCTACCTTCTCTCCCGTTATCCGTTTGTTCTTCACATAACTGAAGAATGTCTTGAGGTTTTCCTTTACTCTACTCGCCAAGGCCTTCTCATGCCCACTTCTTGCTCTTATCAGTCCCTTCTTAAGCTCCTTTCTTCCTACCCTATATTACTCAATAGTCCCATCTGATCCTTGATTCCTGAACCTCATGTATGCTTCCTTCTTCCGCCTGACTGGATTTTCCACTTCAATTTTGACCCATGTTTCCTTCACCCTTCCATTCATTGTCTTCCTCACCAGGACGAATTTATCCCTAACATCCAGCAAGAGATCCATAAGCATCGACCACATGTCCATGGTGCATTTCCCTGCAAAAACATCATCCCAATTCACACCCGCAAGTTCTAGCCTTATAACCTCATAATTTTCACTTCCCCAATTAACAATTTTCCTGTTCTTTCTGATTCTATCCTTTTCCTTGATAATGTTAAAGGCCAGGGAGCGGTGGTCACTGTCCCCCAGATGCAAACCGATTGAGAGATCTGTGTCATGACCCGGTTCGTTGCCTTATACTAGATTTGGTATGGCATTCCCCCTAGTCGGCCTGTCAACATACTGTGACAGGAATCCGTACTGAAAACAGTTAACAAACTCTGCCGCATCCAAACTCTTGGAACAAATCAGGTGGCAGTCAATATAAGGGAAGTTAAAGTTACCCATGATAGCAACCTTGTTATTTTTGCACCTTTCTAAAATCTGCCTCCCAATCGGCTCCCCGGTATCTCTGCTGCCACGAGGAGGACTATAGCATACCCCTAATAGAGTGTTTTCTCATCTCCTGTTCCTGAATTCCACACATACAGACTCAAAAAAAAAAATCCTGCTACATTACCCACTCTTTCTGTAGCTGTAATAGTATCCATGACCAGTAATGCCAACCCTCCTCCCCTTTTCCATCCTCTCTACCCTGTTAAACACTGAAATCCAGGAATATTGAGAATCCATTCCTGCCCCGGTGCCAGTTAAGTGTCTGTAATGGCCACTGCATCATAATTCCATCTATACATATTCGGGATAACGTTCATTGCAGACAAGCAAAGGCTATGATAATCAAGATTCCGAAAGCTAGAACTTCATTGGTCGGAAATTGATAACGGAAAACTGCATAAAACAATAATAATAGCGTATTATGCGTTATTGTCCGCCATGAACGAAAGATAATTGTCTAAAGGACATGGAGCCGAATAAATTTAAAAGCATACATTGTCCGCAGTATCAGTGACCACAGTTGACTTTGTCTTTTTCTGTGTTTCCCCTTGCCGTCAGTCTGTGGTTTTGTATTGCCATGTGCTCCTGTTTGTTTTCATGCCCCATGTGCTCCTGTCTCCGCTCCTGCTCTAGCCCTGCCCCTGTAATGCTGAGTAATCTACCTCTTAGTTGTTTCTCATTAATACCTGTTTTGCAGCCACGGTGTCTCATTGTGCTCCACCTATCATCTGCCACTCTGAATTTTGCTCAGTGTATTTCAATCCTGTGTTTTCACCAGATTGTTGCCAGATTGTGCCAGTGAGTTTCCCTGAGCCATTCCAGCATTTGTATCTGAACTCTGTCCGTCTGAATATCGACTGTGCTTGTTCCCGATGATGGTTTTGGATTTCGCTGGTATTTTTGATCTATGCCTGAATTTTGATGCGAGCTTTTTTGTTTCCCTGGATTTGCTACTCAGTGAATATCAAAGTGTGCAGAGTACATGGTCTGCGATAGAGTTCCTGCTTCATCAGCCTGGCACAGAGTTAAAGATGCCAAGACAGATTAGTGATGATTCGTGAAATACGGAATCATATACTGACAGTGAAAATAAATAATTGGTAAATCATTTAATATCAGAAATACTAGACTTTAGTATAATGACAAAACTGTTATTGTGTTAAGTAGCGTGGTTCTCTCAGTCCATACAATTGAACAAATCTGACATTACAAGTAATACCAATCTTCTGATTTAATGCTAGTAACACATTTTTATTATGTGTTCACTTGGAATATCGGGTAGAACCGTTTGTGCTCGCAATAATAACACACGAGAAATATTGTTGTAAAATGTTGTAATAATTTTAGTACAGCGCACACGATGTAACTTATGTTGTATAACTAATATTTATCTATATTTATCAGAAGTCTCACAATGAACAAATAGGTACCAATGTTAGAGCGCTGCATTAAAGCTAAAAACAAACAACAACTAATAATTAAACTGAACACATAGTCACAGAGAGAGGATACCGTTAAATTATGATCAATGGTCTTTATTTTAACCGAATCGTAACATTAAAATAAATACATAAAACTACAGTAAGGGCATAGAAAATGGTAGGTCTGAGCTGTGTGCTTTTCCTGGTGTTTGCATTTTACCAATAAGTATTTGCGAGCTGCAGCTTGTGTAATAAGGAACGCCACAGGGGGGAAAAAAAGAACATTGTATTTAATTGCATCCGGTAGATTGGCATTTAGTTTTCAACATCGTTGTTCATTTATATGTTCGTGATCAGAAACAGGTTCCTCAAAATAAATATGTTTTGCGCCAACAGTACAGTGTAATGTACTACATGCCATATTTTACAATAAGAGCTATAAACAGAAAATAAATAAGAAGTGCAAGACGAGAACAGACAGTGAAGTGATAGTCATGGATTAATCTTCGAAATCAAATGGCAAAGCGGAAGAAGTTGTTCTTAAAAAAAAACACAGCGTGGTTCCTCAATATATTGATGTGATGGTATCGTGTTTGCTATTGGCGACTTTCTGAGCTCAAACCAAAAATTTAAGCCCTAGGTGACAAAAAACAGTGTGCGAACCCTCAGGAAAGGACGGTTATGTTGCAGCTAGCTAGCTACACTTCAAATGCTAGTTCACTGTTCTGTTTACCCTCCAGGACGAATTCGGCATATTCTGTGTGGTGCATCTCTTACCAAGGTAGAGATATTTTCAGGTCATGATGCAGTTTAAACACAGTTCCTTTAATTATGACAATGTAAATTTAAATGCCATTATATTGTAAAACACATTTATAACTGTCACCGAATCCTGATTTATCCCTTTAGACTATACCTTCAAAAGGAGAGAGAGGGAGAGAGCTGTACAACGCAATCACCTTGTTATAAAGAGAAAAAGGCGAAGAATGCTCATATTTTATTTAGAAATGGTGTTATAGATTCTCTGCAGCGTGTTTACACGTTTTCAAGGACACTGCCAGCTTCTGAGTTCCTACACAGAGAGAAGGGAGGAGCTAGTTGATGGACGGCTGGTGTTCAGCATGGTGAGGTAAAAAGTAGGTCAGCTAGTAGACACACAGATACATGATATTGGACACTGGAGGAGATTTGTTCTGCCCACAGCATGGTCGTTTTTTGGAGGATATATCTGGATAATCGATCAGTGGCTCTCACAGTGGGGAAAAGGTGTGACGGGCGGGTAGTTATCCGTGTTTTCAACCCTCGCCTGGGTTGATAACATCACCAGAGAAAAACGGTCCGCTTGTTGTGGTCACATTCGGTAACTGCTAAAGGACAGCGGGAAGATTGACGGCATCAGCTCACCTGAAGAACTAGACAGCCCTCTCCATCACTCCATGCAACGAACTGAACTGAACTTTACCCGTCACGTAAGACTGTATCTATTTACCCCTAGGCTTGAGGAAGCTTGTGTTTTTCTTTTTTTTTGTTTCTATTTCCACACTTATATCTATCTAATTTTGCTTACCTGTTTGATTTTTTCTGATTTTATATTACTGTCTTGCCTAGTTACTAATAAACGTGTATTAGTTAATAGCAATACCAGACTCCAAGGGGATTTCCATTTCTGCTGGTACGTTATCCCGTCACGGGGTACATGGCAAAACTCACACTGAAATTTATCTGATGAAATGTTTCCAACTACAAAATATTTCGAAATCACAAAGAATTTCCAAAGTGCATTTGGGCTTCATGGGACTATTCCCTCTGATAAGTTGATGCTAACTCGGATCATAGCATAGAGATCCTGAGACGGGGATTTGTTTGTGGCAGATGCTTATCAGGGGCATCAGGTGGGCACACCCGTTTAAGTTGTATCATCCTGTTAGCCTACTGCAACCAGAGATCTCAGCACTGTGACCCGGCTTCCCACGTCTACCCTTCGTTCATTCACCCAGGTGCAATTCCTGAAACCATAAACCTGGAGTTGTAAATAAATGGGACGCCGGTTACCGAAGTTGAAGGCAGTGGTATGTCTCCTATCGACCCTATCTTTCTGAAATGGTTTGTGTTGGCCCTTTACAATCCGGACAAATCTGATAGCTGTCATAAAAGTATACCGTTTTCTTTTGCCTCTAGCTGATACCACACGTATGTTTTTTTTTCTCTCTCTCTACTACCTTTGCTGGAAAATTCGCTGCATCGCCTAAAGGCTTTTAGTTCAGGAATTCTAGATACCCAAAATTCGGGCTATGCAGGCGTAAACTCTGAGTTCACAATTCTCCCCATTTTTGATTGATCAACTACTTCATGATCTACGTATATTATAAGCAACACACATCAAAGTTGCTGGTGAACGCAGCTGGCCAGGCAGCATCTATAGGAAGAGGCGCAGTCGACGTTTCAGGCCGAGACCCTTCGTCAGGATAGCTAAATAAAAGTCTTGACGAAGGGTCTCGGCCTGAAACGTCGACTGCGCCTCTTCCTATAGATGCTGCCTGGCCTGCTGCGTTCACCAGCAACTTTCATGTGTGTTGCTTGAATTTCCAGCATCTGCAGAATTCCTGTTGTTTACGTATATTATAAGCCTGGTCTGCAAGCTTCTTTGACCAAAATAATTATACCTGCCTTGTTCGATTCGATGCAGGCACAATAAAATTAACCCCATTTGTTTCATATTGCATCACTGGACAACGAGTCCCTTCTGTGATGTTAGCAGCCTGTGCTCTACACACACTGCTGCTTATCTGCAACGCTGTCCACCGAACCACGGGTATGGTTATAGTTTGCAATTTGCTTTAAGAACTAAAGACAGGTCTGTGCTTATGGGAAGAAGCTGAGAAAAAAAAAATGATTGGGAGTTTAACCTACCGAAAACAACACTTTCACCCACGAAGCGTTAGATGCTCTGTAAGAAAGCTGAATTTGGAAAAAGAAAATCAACGAAACAAAAAAAAAACATCTTTTCCGATATCTATTGAAGATGTGTTCGATGAGGAGGAGGCTGTGTGACGCAGACGGTAGCGTTTGCAACGTCCCGCGGCGTTGTCCGGTCCTATGCAGCTGCTTCTTCATAGCGGACGGTGATGCCGCCAGTTAGAAGGATCTCAACCGTACAGATATAAAACTTTGATGGAAAACTTGATAACATGCATTATTTAGTCAAGCTCCTCACGAAATATATTCACTGCTGTTCCTCCTACGAAATTGTATTCACCTGCTCGTCAAGGATAGATATGTTTATAGTCGAACTTTAAACTGCTCATTCTTCCCACTACTAACCCCTCAATTAGGTCTGGTACGTTTTTCTCCAGTCTTCCTCTACCTAATATCGAATTACTTTATTGGGCTTATTGACGTCGCTTGAAAATGCTCTGTATAGCACAACTCAAACAGAAACCTACCCACCAACTGAGATTATGCCAGCAGTAGTTCATTTATCGGGCAGACATTTCAGGGCAATCATGTTATATCCCATTGTTTATACAACTAATGCACTTAATTGTATCAGGACTTATTTCATATTGCATTCAAAATAGCTCCTTCTATGAAATACATTATGAAATAGTTTATAACCTATAATTTATACTGTGGTTTATTGATTCATTTTTTTCGAGAACATTGCAGGAGGTAAAGTTATAATGGCATTTCCTGCTGCTTATGTGGTAGCAGACTATGAGTGACTTGCTACCAAAGGGAATATTTATGTAGATGTTTACATAAGTCGCAGAATGCTATTGCACTACTTGTCATTAAAACACATTTAACAATGCAGAGCCTCATAAGTTCGATTTGTTACTCAATAATGGTAATTTAGTCATGTGATTAGAGGCTGTGATTGTCAAGGATATTACCCAAAGATCAGATTTAACCCAACAGCCACTTTGTTCTTCCTGCGTAGAGATCAACGGAGAGGAAACCGAATCAGAGCTCAGTACGCATATCTTCGTGGATTTCCGTATATCTCATGAGTATATATTGATGCTGAATTACTGCGTTATCCCCAGAGTCCTAGAATTACTCACCCGGCGCTCAGGAATGCTGGAAAAAAAAGTTAAGACCAACGTTGTTTCATTTCTCAGTGTTTCTGTATGGTGAGAGCCAATTGAGAGACGTTTCATATATCGACGATGATACAAGCAGCTACTATCTTCAATTGTTCATTTCTGCTCTTCGGGTTCTGCAGCGTCCCCATTTCGGAATTAGCAGATGTATTATGTCGGTTTTAGTGGACGAAGTTAACTTTTATTTTTGGTCGGAATTTTCAAGAAATGTTGGGTGGTTTTGAGCTGCTGACTACAATCGTTTGTACTTGGCTACTCAGTGCTTCCGTCTTTTTTAATGCTATGAGGTTCGGAGCCCTGCGCCCATCGCGTAGTGAGATGGTCTCCCTGTTATCTGTATGAAAATACATTTAACGATCGACGAGAGTTATTGGTGTGATTCTGCTTCTGCAAAGTGTAGGGGCTCAACTGTTTTTTTTTTCCTGCGATGGGTTCTTTTGGAAGTCCGGTAAAACCGATGCACACGTTCCTAGAGTAATGTATTTACATTTATATAATAATTACATAGCCTTACAAAAATATAATTTGTATTAGTAAAAACTTTATATCTTACACAGGAATGTTAAAATAATATTTAGTCTTCATTATTAACATATTAAATAAATATAATATATATTTAAAATATTGACAATTTAAACCAAAAAAATCTTAATACCTTATCAGTGTGAAGGGTGCTCTTCCTAAGCATGAATTAATACACTAAACTAAGTGATGTTATTTGACAAAGCAGCACAATGTTCAATACCTGATCGTTTTCAATTTATAATTTTTTTTTGGTCATAAATGTTGAACTTGTGATTTCGGAGGTGTATTGTTGAAAATGGCGATGTTCGTCCTCCTTAAGGGGCAATACAATTCTACAACAGGTGAATTGATCATGGGGAGCAAGGACATGGTAGACCAATTGAATAATTACTTTGGTGCTGTCTTCACAAAGGAGGACATAAATAATCTTCCAGAAATAGTAGGGGACAGAGGGTCCAGTGAGATGGAGGAACTGAGCGAAATACATTTTAGTAGGGAAGTGGTGTTAGGTAAATTGAAGGGATTGAAGGCAGATAAATCCCCAGGGCAAGATGGTCTATATCCTAGAGTGCTTAAGGAAGTAGCCCAAGAAATAGTGGATGCATTAGTGATAATTTTTCAAAACTCGTTAGATTCTGGGTTAGTTCCTGAGGATTGGAGGGTGGATAATGTAACCCCACTTTTTAAAAAAGGAGGGAGAGAGAAACCGGGGAATTATAGACCGGTTAGCCTAACGTCGGTGGTGGGGAAACTGCTGGAGTCAGTTATCAAAGATGTGATAACAGCACATTTGGAAAGCGGTGAAATCATCGGACAAAGTCAGCATGGATTTGTGAAAGGAAAATCATGTTTGACGAATCTCATAGAATTTTTTGAGGATGTAACTAGTAGAGTGGATAGGGGAGAACCCCTGGATGTGGTATATTTGGATTTTCAAAAGGCTTTTGACAAGGTCCCACACAGGAGTTTAGTGTACAAAACATAAAGCACACGGTATTGGGGGTAAGGTATTGATGTGGATGGAGAATTGCTTAGCAGACAGGAAGCAAAGATTGGGAATAAACGGGACTATTTCAGAATGACAGGCGGTGACTAGTGGGGTACCGCAAGGCTCAGTGCTGGGACCCCAGTTGTTTACAATATATGTTAATGACTTGGATGAGGGAATTAAATTTAGCATCTCCAAGTTTGCGGATGACACGAAGCTGGGTGGCAGTGTTAGCTGTGAGGAGGATGCTAAGAGGATGCAGGGTGACTTGGGTAGGTTGGGTGAGTGGGCAAATTCATGGCAGATGCAATTTAATGTGGATAAATGTGAAGTTATCCACTTTGGTGGCAAAAATAGGAAAACAGATTATTATCTGAATGGTGGCCGATTAGGAAAAGGGGAGGTGCAACGAGACTTGGGGTGATTATACACCAGTCATTGAAAGTGGGCATGCAGTTAGAGCAGGCGGTGAAAAAGGCGAATGGTATGCTGGCATTTATAGCGAGAGGATTCGAGTACAGGAGCAGGGAGGTACTACTGCAGTTGTACAAGGTCTTGGTGAGACCACACCTGGAGTATTCTGTGCAGTTTTGGTCCCCTAATCTGAGGAAAGACATACTCGCCATAGAGGGTGTACAAAGATGGTTCACCAGATTGATTCCTGGGATCGCAGGACTTTCATATGAAGAAAGACTGGATGAACTGGGCTTGTACTCGTTGGAATTTAGAAGATTGAGGGGGGGATCTGATTGAAACGTATAAAATCCTAAAGGGATTGGACAGGCTCGACGCAGGAAGATTGTTCCCGATGTTGGGGTAGTCCAGAACAAGGGGTCACAGTCTGAGGATAAAGGGGAAGCCTTTTAGGACCGAGATTAGGAAAACTTCTTCACACAGAGAGTGGTGAATCTGTGGAATTCTCTGCCACAGGAAACAATTGAGGCCAGTTCATTGGCTATATTTAAGAGGGAGTTAGATATGGCCCTTGTGGCTACGGGGATCAGGGGGTATGGAGGGAAGGCTGGGGCGGGGTTCTGAGTTGGATGATCAGCCATGATCATAATAAATGGCGGTGCAGGCTCGAAGGGCGGAATGGCTTACTCCTGCCCCTATTTTCTATGTTTCTATGTTTCTACAAGGTATTATCAGATAAGCTCTAAGAATCTTAAGTGTTGTTGTCCTAATGCATATTTAGATATTCAACATCTTCGAAAGAGTTTGCATCATATTGTAAAGGACTGCAGATCCAAGTTCAACTGTAAAGGTAACAAGACAGAAATTGTTTATCAACAGCATCCATTTGGTTGACTTCAGGGCCTTGGTTAGAAGCTTCTGCGAGTTAAGATCACCCATTACTAAATTCCATAATTTCAAATTGTTCCAAGAGTGATTTTTATTTTTTTTTCCGTTCAGGTAATAAAGTGAATCTTCTGTCATTATTTCTAACAAGACTTTATGACGTTATATCGCAAGCCAGATAACGGTTGTGTAGTTGAGAAACACATCATATTCTGCACCTTTTTTTATTTTTGTATTTCATTCCAGTCTGTCTTGTTTGTCTATAAACCGCTTAGAATTTCCAATATTTGAAGGTTTTCTTGTTTCCGGAATACACTTACAAAATAAAAAATTCTTCTCTGAGAACATCATCCTGAGCATATCGAAATGAAAAGGATCTGACAACACAGAGCAACACACAACAAAATGCTGGAGGAACTCAGCAAGCCAGACAGGTTTTTTGGGCAAAAAAAAAAGTATAGTGGACGTTTCACTTCTAAACCCTTCGTCAGGAGAAACAAAGCAGACGAATAGATTTAAATGCTGCGGTACGCGAGTGAGAATGACCAAGTGACATTAAAACGTGGCGGTGTTTCCATTCCGACCTCCATTCCTGGCCTCTTGCAATGTGGTGTTGAGGCCACACTAAGGTTGGAGGAAAATTCGTTGCATTCTGTTTGAGTAGCCTCCAATCTGTTGGCAAGGTCATCGATTTCTCAAAGTTCCGTAATGCATCTATTGCATTTCCTATCCTCTTTTCCCACTCTCACCTTATACTCCTTGACCGCTCATAACTTCCCTCTGTGGTCATCAACCACCCCACTCCCACATTTTCTTTCCTCCATGGTCTTCTGCCTCTTTCACCGATGAACTGCCAGGACATTACTGCATTCGACTCCATCCAGGGTTCACATATCACCTAGTGTTTCTCTCTGCCCTCTGCACCTCCAACCCTTTTCAATCTTATCATAATTTCTGCTTCTTTTTTTTTTTACTTCTTTTGTCCGACCGATGTGCTTCACATTGAGACGTCAACTGTACTTCTTTTTCCAATCGCTATATCTCTACAGCATTCTGTGTGTTGCTCGGATTTCCAGCATCTGCAGATTTTTCTGTAAGCTGACAACACTGAAAAATATCCGTAGTTACGTCCAATTGCATAGGTAACGGGAATTACGAGCTGCCAATGTCTGAATGACACCCCTGAAATGCGTTCAGACAAATCAACTATTCATTAAAGTACCACACTATTTGCTTAGGGGAGTGTTTCCAGTTTCTTGTTTGTTTTTTTTTTTCCTGTTCCAGTTCACGCAACACGACAACTTCCACCGCAGATGGCTTTGCTGAATTCTCTCCACTGGGATCGGAATTATTTCCTTCGGGTAATCTAGTAAGTAGGCTTGAAAGGTTGATCAGTGAAAAGGGTTTTGTGAAATGGCAAAGCCGAGTTTTGAAAGTGTTGCAAATTTTTCGAATATACCTTGAATCACAGAAATAAAGCAGATCCGTAGATGCATTTTCAGTATGGACAGACGTGAGATTCTGTTTTACATTTGCTGTCTCCATTGTTGCATTCCAAATAATTGTTCTGCACAAAAAAAACGGCATTAGTGATCCGGAACGGCCTATAATGGAAGTGAAGCTATTTATGCCAGAGTTGTCATTTCAATGCCTTTAGCTCGATATTTCACCTTTGTGAGCGGATCCAGGAGTCTCCTATTAACTGTTTGGAGAGAAACGTTTATCATTGTTGGTTTGTTTGGAA
Source organism: Mobula hypostoma (assembly GCF_963921235.1). Lineage (NCBI taxonomy): Eukaryota > Metazoa > Chordata > Chondrichthyes > Myliobatiformes > Myliobatidae > Mobula > Mobula hypostoma. The sequence goes on from NC_086106.1 coordinate 23,630,024, forward strand.
AGGAGATAGATACAGAGTATTTACCACCGATATGCTGCTTTTGAAGAGAGAGAGAACGAAGTTCAACGGTTGGACTGTCACTTTAAGACATTGGAAGTAACTTTGGATTTCTACTGAGCTTTGAGTTGGAGACAGCACCGAGCAGCTCGAAAGTTCCTACGGTGACCGAAGGCAGTGTTATTTAATGGACACTCGATGTTATGATTTTCAGCAAATTATTGATGTTACTTTCAAGGACAGGTTGTCTGCTTGTGTATTTATTTGCAGACAAAGGAAGGAGGGACTCATTAAGTGACAGGGGATGCTCAGCTTGGTGAAATAGATAGGAAGTCAGATGATACAGACCTCAGGACACATGATCCGGACACTGGATGACCATTGTTGTGCCCGTAGAGAAAATGGGTTTTTGGAAGATCGATCAGGCGGATCGATCCAAAATTGCTACTCCAACGGTAAAGATGGGGTTGTCTGGTGGGGAGTTGTCCATGTGTCCACCCTTGCCCGGGTGATACCTCCACCACAGCAAAACTGGTCCCCCTGTTTAAAGTCACAGTCGGAGACCTGTAAAGGATTTCGGAGGACGACGAGAAGATCGACGTCATCAGCTCACCTGAGGAGACAACTCCCTCACTCCCTCTCACTCTCCTGAATACCACGAACTGAACGGAACTGAATTTTATTCAACATCGTAAGAATGTATCCTTTTATCCCTAGAATTAAAGAAGCTTGGTTTTCACACATATATATTCCACACTTACTTTTATATGTAATCATTGCTAATCTGTTTGATTTATCTACATTTATATTACTGTATTGCGTAGTTACTAATAAATATTAGTAGTTTATAGCAATACTGGACTCCAAAGTGGTTTCTATTTCTGCTGGTTCTCTATTCCCGTCACAGGGTACGTGACAAAATTAAGGCCTGCGTCCGCGATATGAGCAAATTGTTCGGGAGGCTGGTTTGAATTGATTTGGGGAAAATCCCTTTTGATTTGGTTGTGTGGAAAAATGGCAGAAATAGATGTTAGAGACTTTCTGAAATCCCCGGACCTGGTGACTTTGAAGTTTGCTAAAAAGTATGAGTTGCGGGACATTGCTAAAGGATTGAGAATTGAGGTACAGAAGGGTGTGAGTAAGGTAGAAATTCAAAGAAAAATTGTTGAATATTATATAGATAAGGGAACATTTAATGAGGATGCGTTAGAGTTGTTCGTGGAAGGTACACTTACTGAGGATGAGCTTCAGCTTATGTTGGAAATTGTAAACAGGGCGCTGTTGCAAGGGCGTGGATGGGGACGAACCCATGTGCAGGACACAGATTCTGAGGCAGAATCGTTAGGTGTAGCACCTCCGCGAACGGAGAGCCGATATCCAGGAGACGCTGCGAAGCTTAGAACTAACTCAGGAATAGAAAACAAGGTTTACTCTCACCAGAGTCGGCCATGGAACTGCTGGCTTCTTGCTGTGGTCGAAGGGTTTTTATCCTGCCGTTTGATTGGAAGCAGGTGCGTGTAGTTAGTGGTACTTGGGAATGATTGGAATCTAAATGAGGTGATCGAAGCCCAAATCTTGAAGCAAATGGCACTGTGGGGGATTGCCAGACGGGACCATGAGAGAGTTCCCTCCTCAATGGGAGCCTCCAGGCGATCCTCCCGGTCTGTCCGGATGGTCCCGATAAAAATCCTGGATGAGGGTAGGGTCTAGGATGAAGGAGCGGGGGACCCAGAACGCTCTTCTGGGCCGTACCCTTCCCAGTCTACAAGATATTGGAGACCCCTGCCCCGACGGCGCACATCGAGTAGTCGTCGGATGGTGTATGCTGGATTATTGTAGATGATACGGGCAGGTGGGGAGTCTCGGCAGGGGAACACAGCGGGCTGCTGGAAACTGGCTTTAACTGAGACACATGAAAGGTTGGGTGGATGCACATGGATCTAGGCAGCTTTAGGCGGACCACTGTGGGATTGATTACCCTTTCAACCTTTAATTGTCCCAGGAAGCGAGGGACGAGTTTTCTATGTTAGTTCTTGAGCGGGATGTCCTTGGAGACCAGCCACACCATCTGCCCAGGTTGGTACTCCGGCGCCAGCATGCGATCTTGGTCGGCTGTCTTTTTATTTCGATTTGTTGATCTGAGTAGGGCCGTGCGCGTCTCCTCCCAAATCTTAAGGCACCAATTAATATGGTCCTGAACCGGCGGTACAACAATCTCTTCTTTTTGCACGGGTAACAGCGGGGATTGGTACCCAAGGGAGCACTCGAACGGAGACCTCCCAATGGCAGAGCTCACCAGTGATTTGTGGGCGTACTCAACCCACGGAAGGTGGTTGCACTAGTTCGGTGGTTTGTCTGGGGGTGGAAGCCGGATGACAGGCTGACCGATGCGCCCAAGGCTTGGCAGAAACTCTTCCATACCTGCGATACAAACTGGGGACCTCGATCGGAGACGATGTCCGCGAGGATTCCGTGGAGGCGGAAGACGTGGCGGACGAGAGGATCTGCGGTTTCCTCAGAGGAAGGAGGTTTAGGGAGGGCCATAAAGTACACCGCCGCGGGAAGGGGGTAGACCGATGACGAAGTCTAAGTCCATGTGCGACCAAGGGCGACCAGTGACAGGTAGAGGATGAAGTAGCCCCGCAGGTGGTCGATGAGGGATTTTTCCCACGGGACAGATGGAAGAAGCTGAGACATAAGAAAGGGTGTCCATGGACAGCCACAAAAAGCACTTATTCAGGACAGCCAGGATCGGATCACTCCCGGACTGGCAGGCGAACCGGGATGTGTGCCCCCATTGGAGAACGTGGGACCTGACGGAAGAGAACTGATACAGGCGATCGGCGGGTCCATTGCCCGGATCGGGGTCGTCCGGGTGGGCTTCCTTTACTTTAGCCTGGATCCCCCAAGTGAGGGTAGCAACCACGCAAGAATGTGGGAGGATAGTCTCGGGACTGCAGGTGTCATCCTTGGAGTCATGCTGGTGGGACAGCGCTTCCGGATCCCCCTTCTTGGATCCTGGACGGTACGTGACGGTGAACCTGAACCGGCCAAAGAATAATGCCCAACGGGCCTGTCGACAATTCAGACGTTTGGCGGTCTGGATATATTCAAGGTTCTTATGGTCCGTCCACACGATGAACGGGTGTTCCGCCTCCTCCAACCAGTGTCTCCGTTCTTCCAACGACAGCTTGACCGCCAGTATCCCCCTGGTTCCCCACGTCGTAATCTTGTCAGCGGGAGACAGTCGGCGAGAGAAGGCGGCACAGGGATATAGTTTCTGATCCGGACCCGAACGTCGGTACAGTACCACTCCCACCGTGGAATTGGAGGCTTCAACCTCCACAATGACTTGACAGGAGTGGTCCGGTTGAATCAGAACGGGAGCGGACGTCAAGCGCCTCTTTAGTTCCGCGAATGCCGAGTCCGGCTCGTCGTTCCAAAGGAAAGGTGTGGCAGCTGAGGTAAGTCGGGTCAGAGCAGAAGCCACCTGACTGCAGTTTCTGATGAACCGGCGATAGAAGTTCGCAGACCCCAGGAACCGTTGGAGTTGCTTGCGGTCCGTGGGTTTGGGCCACTCCGTCACCGCCCGGATCTTCTCGGGATCAGCTCTCACCTGTCTGCTCTCGATGATATAACCTAGGAAGCTGACGGAGGGGGACGTGGAATTCGCACTTCTCCTCCTCTACGAATAACTTATTATCCCACAGTCTCTGCAGGACTTGACGGACATGGAGACCGTGTTGCAGAGGACTGCTGGAAAAGATAGACAAACACAAAGCGGTTAATACAATCTCGTAGTACATTGTTAATCAAGGCTTGAAAGACTGCAGGGGCATTGATGAGGCCAAAAGGCATGGCCAAGTATTCGAAGTGGCCTCGTGGAGTATTGAATACCATTTCCAGTCGTCCCCCTCCCTTATTCGGACCAGGTGGTCGGCGTTTCGTAGGGCCAACTTAGAGAAGATAGTGGCTCCTTGAAGTGGTTCGAACGCAGAACTTATCAGAGGCAGTGGGTACCCGTTCTTTATGGTTATATGATTTAGGCCTCGGTAGTCGATGCAGGGACGTAGGGAACCATCGTTCTCCCCAGAAGAAAGCTGCGCCCACCAGGGAGGATGAGGATCGGATGATGCCCGCCGGGAGAGATTCACTTACATAACCCTCCATTGCTTCCCTCTCTGGCCGGGACAAGTTATACAGCCGGCTGGTGGTCAGAGGAGCTCCGGGGAGAAGGTCGATGGCACAATCGTAGTGTAGTGTGGAGGCAGGGGAAGGGCACGTTGTTTACTAAACACGTGTCCCAGATCGTGGTACTCCGCTGGAACCCTGGACAAGTCAGGGGTTTCAACTGCATATGAGGTCGAGGTGGATTTCGCTGGGGAAAGGACCGACTGTAGACAGGTGGCGTGGTAAAACGGACTCCAGCTGGCTATCCTCCCGGTGGACCAATCAATGCAAGGGTTATGGCGGCTCAACAATGGATACCCAAGAACTATTGAGACTTGAGGGGAGGAGATCAAGTTAAATTGTACCTGTTCCCATTGGTTCCCCGAGAGAATCAAATCCAGTGGTGGGGTACAGTGAGTGATTCGGGCCAGAAGACTTAAGTACAGTGCCCGGGCCTCCCCACGGTTAGTCAACGACTCTCGAGGAATTCCGGCCTGGGTTGCTATATCTTCATCGAACAGATTCCCCTCCGCACCGGGGAATATCAAGGCAGACAAGGACAGGGACTGTTTGTTGTAGCTTACAGTGGTTTGGTCTTGCATCCGGGAATGTGGGACAGTAGGGAATGTGGTCTGACTCACCAGGGACTCCCTTTCTACTGGTGAGCCCTCCCCTTTTAGCCGAAGGGAACAGGTGTCACGAAAATGGCCAGAATGACCGTAAAAGAAGCAATCCCCTGCTTTTAATCTCCGGAGCCGCTTGGAGGGAGGAAGACGGCTACGTCCCAACTGCACTGGTTCCTCTTCCGGAGTGGTGGAAACGGCCGGGCCGCACGCTATTCTAGGAGTTGAAAGAGGAGAGAGGTTAGGACTGGGAGTAGATGGTAGAGCATGCCGTGGGGTCGCCAAAAGACGACCGGTTCTCTCCCTCTGTCGTTCTCGGAGTCGGTTGTCCATCCTGGTGGTTACGGAGATCAATGAATCCAGGCTGTTAGTGTCATCCCTAGCCGCCAACTCGTCCTTTACCTTGTCAGAGTGGCCCTGCCGGAATACCTCCTGGAGTGCCTCATCATTCCAGCCCGCGTCGACCGCTAGCGTCCGGAATTCCACGGAGTATTCTGCAACACTACGTGAGCCTTGATGGAGGTTGAGTAGCCGCTTAGCGGCATCTTTACCGCAGACGGGATGGTGAAAAAAACTTCCCTATTTCTAAGATGAATGTGAGGAAGGAAGAGCAGGTCTCTGGCTGATTATCCCAAATCGCGGAGTCCCACGCTAAGGTATTTCCTTGTAATAACCCCATAATGTAAGCTATTTTGATCTGTCCGTGGCGCATGTTGATGCCTGCTGCTCGAACACCAGGGAACATTGTAGCAGAAAAGCCCAGCACTTCCCCAGATCTCCGGCATAGGGTTCTGGTTCGGGGACACGCGGCTCTCTTAGCTGTCGTGTTGTTGACGCTTCGGGCGTCGCCACCACAGACTGTCTGGGCTAGTCATACGGAGTTCCCAGAGTCGACGGGGTAAAATGGGTGGATACTCGGTCGACCTGTTCACTAACCTTTTACGTCTACTGACAGGCAAAGGAGATTTTCCACGACATGTCCGGAGCAGCTGATCGTGCAAGCCCAATAGGGAGCCCTAGCTGGCCTGTTGAAGTGGATTCGTTCCGCTGGGTTCATGTTAGCCAGTTCGTTCTGTTGCAAGGACGTGGCTGGGGACGAACCTAAGTGCAGGACACAGAATGCTGAGACAGAGTCCTTAGGCATAGCACCTCCGCGAACGGGGAGCTGATATCCAGGAGACGATGCGAAGCTTAGAACTAACAGTTCTCAGGAATAGTAAACAAGGTATACGCTCGCCAGAGTCGACCAACGAACTGGCGGCTTCTTGCTGTGGTCGCAGGGTTTTTATCGTGCTGTTTAATGGGAAGCAGGTGCGTGTAGTTAGTGGTACTTGGGAATGATTGGAATCTAAATGAGATGATCGAGACCCAATTCTTGAGGAAAATAGCAAGGTGGGGGATTGCCAGACTGGACCATGACAGGAGCATTAATAAAAATTAAAATAGCTGAAGAGAGAGGCTGATGCTGCACAAAAAAGGTGGGTCCGTGAGGCTAGAAAGGCATAAAAACAGAGAGAAGAGGCAAGGAAATGGAGAGTAGAGGCAGCAAGACAGAGTGAAGAAGCAGAAAGGCAGTGGCAGCTCGAAAGGGAGACATGGCAACGGGAGGAACACGTGGGAGAAAGGCAGAGACAGTTGAAAAGGGAGAGGTTGCAGCAAAGAGGTTTAGTGTCCGTCCCTGATGATTTGTCCAGCTCGGAAGGTCTAGTTTTGTGTGATGAATTTAAAAGTTGTGTTCCTGATGAGGTAAGGGCATACCCAGTGGCAGAGGATGACCCTACCCTGAAGTGGTTTGATAAGAAAGCAGACGAAGAAGTTTTAACCCATGCGGTTGAGATAACAAAAGATGAGAGTTTGCCGGAGAGTAGCTGGGAGGTTCGAGATTACCCTGAATTTGAAATTGGGACTAATGATGACAGCCCAGAAGAGGCAGTTATTCTGATTGAATGTGTTCAGGTTTTTGAAGTACCTGTGAGTTCACAGGATTCTGAACCTAATGTTGAGGCTCAGTTGAAGTCTGAGGTGCCTGACTTGTTTGAAAGGAAAGCAGTTTTGTGTGTCAGATGATCTTGGTTCAGTGACTAAGGGGTTAACATTGGTACCAGTGGAATGTGAGGATTCTCAGTCATTTGTATTAGACCGTGTTTTAAAAGTTGGTCATGAAGTGGAAGCTGATGAGGTCAATGTTGTTGCAAGTAATGGGAAAAGTGCTGTTCCTGGACTTTTGGATAAAGTCCTGGAAATGGTTGGATCGGTTCCGCGACTTATGACTCTGCTTGCAGGACAAAGGCCTGCTGAGATAGGATGCGCTAGTTTGTTGAATTTCGTTTGGATATTTGGAAGTAAGCACCTGCAAGGTCATGCTGTTATTCAGGGTGATATTATCGAGAGGAGGAAGAATTGCTGTGGTTTTGGAGTGGAAGTTGCCATGGATACAAGTCGAAGTATAGGTCGTAATGAGATGGGTAGTTTATTTGGTCTCTTTCATAATGTATACGTAATTCTGATCAGCCTGATGATGGCAGTGAGTTTAATAAACAATGGAGGCATGTTGACAGCTCTCCAAGATAAGAGTGTTTCAGCAATTCAGAGAATGAGCAAAGCTGGTGCAGAGGCCTACAGCAAGACCAAATGTTTAAATTATGATGTGTCAGAGACTTTTCTACCTTCCAGATTTCAGCAGGACTTTGAGCGTAGTACAACTGATATGGGTAAGAATGTATAAGAAAGGTTTCTCTTTTTTGAGAAAAGAATGTATCGAGGAACAGAAGCGAGATTATGGAATGGTGGCTTAAAGAGATATAGCTCTCACAGAAAAGGAGGTTCAGAAAGAGTCAGTGGGATGTTACCTTAAAGGTGGAATGTTGATGAGGAAGTGGAGACCAGCAACAGTGCCTGCAAGTCACGTGGTGTTTTTGAATGGTTACAAAGTTGAAATTTTAAGCATGTCTTATAGTATGCCTCTAGGTGGATGCCATTGTGTGAGAAATCGGAACGAGGGGGTTCCCCTCCTTTTATTGATTGTTAGAGATTCGATTCAGAAGACAGTGAACGGTAATTTGTTGGAACCTGTGTTCAGTTACAGGCTAAAAGGACCTTTGACTCTGCTCAGAGAATTCTGGAACGGATATAGTAGGCTGTGTGACTTTGTTAAGGAGAGTTTACAAAATGGTCGTCAAAATAAGACACTTGTTTACTAGAATTGCAGCTGGGAGCATTTTTGAAGTACAAAATGTATTCATAAAATCTGATAATGGAATGGAAAAACCTGTTTGCCCACTGAATCTAGACGCACCAAGATGTCAGAATTTCATTGTTTTGGAAAATATTACTGATAAGTTCCACCAGTTGGAGCCAAAGCCGGAAAAACAAGTAAAAGGACTAGTTGGTGTTTTGAATTAGTGCACAGGTGCGGTGCATCATGTCATTATTAATTCAGTCCAGCCGATGAAATGGTATCTTCACAGAGTGATCTTTGAGAAAAGTAAAATGGATGAAGAAGGAATTAGAAACAAGAAAGGACAAAGAAAGAGAATAGATTACTGTATTGATAGAGTGAGGAAGGCTAAATACGTTATTACGATTGACTTGTTAAAAAGATACAGGGGTGTTCCTTTAACAGAGAGGGTTAAAGAGATATCAACATTGTTGACACCGTCTGGACTGTATGAATACAATGTTTTACACTTTGGGATGAAGAATCTTCTGGAAACATTTCGAAGAATAATCAGTTCTGTGATTGGAGGGTTAGAAAGCACAGGAGATCATATCAATGGTTTAGTGGTCTGGAATGGCACGTGGGAAGTGCATATTGCAGTTGTAAAAAAACAGTTTGACAGACTTTCCAAGGCCAATCTTACGGTGAAACTTGCTAAAAGTGCATTTGGCCATGCCACAGTCGCATATCTGGGTTATGTGGTGGGCCAAGGCCAGCTGGCTTCTGTACAGGCCAAGGTTCAAGCTATTGCTGAAGTTCCTGTTCCAACTAGCAAGAAAGCTTTGAGAAGGTTTTTAGAGATGGTTGGGTATTATAGAAAAATCTGTAAGAACTTTGCTGACATCACTCTCCCCCGAACAAAGCTCCCAGGGCAGAGTGAAAGGTTTGCATGGACTGACCTTTGCCAAGAGGCATTCGAACGTCTGGAAACCATCCCGTGTTATCATCCTGTGCTCAAAGCACCTGACTTTTCAAAGCCATTTTCTACACCAACAGGTGTTAGTGACGAAGCTGCTGGGGCAGTACTGTTACAGAAGGGAGTGGATGACATTGAATATCCAGTAGCTTATTTCTTAAAGAATATTAACGTACACCAGAAAAAAAAAAATTCAACTGTTGAAAAAGAATTACTAGCACTTATTCTGGCTTTATAACTTGGAGGCCTATGATCGGAGACCTCAAAACTCTCTGTTGCTCAGAGACCACTGTGGCCTACATGGGTTATAATCCGTTGATGTTTTTAACTATGATGACGGATGAGAACAGAAGTTTGTTAAATTGGAGTCCGATATTGCAGGAAGGTGACTTAAAAATCAAACATGTAAAATATACTGACAATGTTATAGCTGATGAGTTATCCAGATGTTAAGTTCAAAACTGCAAACATTTTTGCTTTCTGATCTGATGTTTTTTTTTTCTTCCTATATTGTTCAAAACCCTGTTATGGACATTTAAAAAACAATCGTCTTCGACATTTTTTTTTCTTTTTTCCCCCTGAGGAAGGGGAGTGTGAGGGGAACCAGGAGTGCCTTATTAACTGTTTGCAGAGAGACATTTATCATTGATGGTTTGTTTGGAAAGGAGAGAGAGAGAGAGAGTTATGTACCACGGATATGTGCCTTTGAAGACAGAGGGAAACGAAGATCTACGATTGGACTGTCACTTTAAGACATTGGAATGGCAGGCAATCTGAGGAAAGACATCCTTGCCATAGAGGGAGTACAAAGAAGGTTCGCCAGATTGATTCCTGGGATGGCAGGACTTTCATATGAAGAAAGATTGGATGATCTGGGCTTGTACTCGTTGGAATTTAGTAGATTGAGGGGGGATCTGATTGAAACGTATAAGATCCTAAAGGGATTGGACATGCTAGATGCTGGAAGATTGTTCCCGATGTTGGGGAAGTCCAAAACGAGGGGCCACAGTTTGAGGATAGAGGGGAAGCCTTTTAGGACCGAGATTAGGAAAACAACTTCTTCACACAGAGAGTGGTGAATCTGTGGAATTCTCTGACACAGGAAACAGTTGAGGCCAGTTCATTGGCTATATTTAAGAGGGAGTTAGATATGGCCCTTGTGGCTACGGGGGTCAGGGGGTATGGAGGGAAGGCTGGGGCGGGGTTCTGAGTTGGATGATCAGCCATGATCATAATAAATGGCGGTGCAGGGTCGAAGGGCAGAATGGCCTACTCCTGCACCTATCTTCTATGTTTCTATGTTTCTATGAAGTAACTCTGGATTTCTACTGAGTTTGGAGTTGTAGACAGCACCGAGCAGCTTGAAAGTTGTTATGGTGACCGAAGGTAGTGTTATTTAATGGACACTCGATGTTATGATTTTCAGCAAATTATTGATGTTACTTTCAAGGACAGCTTGCCTGCTTGTGTGTTTATTTGTAGACAAAGGAGGGAGGGACTCTGAGTGTCCGGTGATGTTCAGCCTGGTGAAACAAATAGGAGGTCAGATGATACAGACCTCAGGACACATGATCTGGACACTGAATGAGCATTGTTGTGCCCTCAGAGAAAGTGAGTTTTTGGGGAGTCGATCAGGTGGATCGATCCAAAATTGCTATTCCATCGGTTTGAAAAAAAAAAGGTTAACTGGTGGGGAGTTGTCTATGTGTCCACCGTTGCCGGGGCGATAGCTCCACCACAGTAAAAAACCTTTCCCCCTGGTTAAAGTCACAGTGGGTGACTTGTAAAGTATTTCGGAGGACGACGAGAAGAGCGACGGCATCAGATCACCTGATGACTCGTATATCTCTCCCTCTCTCCCTCCACCTCCCACTCTCCCTCCCACTCTCCTTCCCACTCTGCCCCTCACTACTCAACTAAATACCACGAACTGAGCTAAACTTTACGCAACATCGTAAGTGTATCTTTTTACCCCTAGACTTAAAGAAGCGTGGTTTTCATACATATATATTCCACCCTTACTTTTATATATAATCATTACTAACCTCTTTGATTTACCTACATTCTGTTTTTTTTTTGTTTGTTTGTTTTTTTTTTGCAGTATTTCATTGACATATCATAAGGAAAGCAATGACAGCACCAAAACCATGGTAATGGACGCAACAGAAATCTGTCAGAAGTTAACCATCTCAAATCAAGCTTATTGTTATTCTTAGCAGTTTTAGGACATCTATTCCGATTATGTTTAGGCTTGCTAAATAAAACCGTCATCAGTCAATCAAACAAATTATCCTCCGGGCAACCTGTTTGTGAGTCGGTTATTTATAACGTTGTGTGTTTATTTTCGAATTAAAAGGAAAAAAAAAACACTCTACTTCCCGGGCCGGCAACTAGCTATTTCTCTGCTGCTGCCTTTCCGTGTGTGTATTAGACACTGCCCGATTATATAATTTGCAATAGGAAGATACTAATCGAATCGGGAGTACAATTTTCTAAAATGTTCATGTGAAGTTTTCTTTGTGTTATTACAATCTATGTTGTCCATAAGACCATCGGACATTAGAGCAGAATTAGGCCATGTATTCCATCTACTCTGATCCACAATTGTTCATGACTGTTGCCGGATGCCTTCAACCCCATGTACATACCTTCTAGCCAAGACACATTTGCCCCGCTCAATTAGTTAACAGATCAAATTCCGCCTGAAATTTACGCACGTAGTTGGTCTCAACCGCAGTCTGTTGCAGAGCATTCCACAGATTTACTGATCTCTGGCTCAATAAAATAATAATTTAAAAAAAAATCCTCCTTACCTTCTTCTTCTTGCCTATCAAATATTCCGCTATCCATGCCAGTATCTTTCCTGTAAAGACACATGATTCTATCTTGATAAGCAATTGCATGCGTTCATGATATCAAACCACTTCGGAAAATCGAGGTAAATGACATCCTCTGCCTCTCCTTTGACAAAATTGCTCGTTGCTTCCTTGAAGGTCTCAAATAGTTTGCCAAGCTGGATTTTCATTTGCAGACACCATGTTGATATTGAATTATTTTATTATTAGTTTCCAAGTACCTCAAAATCACATCTTTAATAACAGACGCCGAAATTTCCCAAGCAAAAGACATTAGGCTAGCTGTGCGACAATTCCGTCCTTTAACGTCCTCACTTCTCAAAGAGTACAGTAATATTTCTAAACATCTTGTTCGGGAACCTGTTGCAATCAAGCCACACTGGAAAGATCATGATCAATGTTTCCGTTATCTCTTTATGCTATATTAGCTTCAAACACTATAAATACTATTAGCTCTAGTAAATCTGCCCGCAGGAATATTGGAACCCTGGTACTCAAATGCAAGCCGCCCCTTTTGAACGAGTCCTACGTGCCCTTTATGGGTTCCCAATAATTATCTAGAATTTTTAATCCCTGCCCTTTGCTCCAGAATCTTCAGGCACACATTTATATGCCACCTCTTTATATTCAGATCCTCCCCTGTCGCTTTACACAGGAAGCAAACCTGTAATTAATACCCTTGAGACACTGTTTCTAAGATGTTTCCTAACAATCTATGTTAATTTCCCTGAACTCCTGCCTTTTTTTCCAATGTCTAATATCTAATAACATACACTTAAGTTCCCTATTCCTCTGAGCCAAATGTCCATACGCAGTGTCGGAGATCGCCACCCACACCACTCCCCACACCCCAATAATAATAAAAATGGAGTGCTTGAAGGACGCGGTAACAGATTTGCTCTCCATTATCTTACATTCCCCCTGTTCTCTCCTGACAGTCACTCAGGAAGATTATCTCCCTCCTGTGGTTCTGCCCCACTTAACCTTACAAGGTGAAGGTCGTCGATATGCACCTCTAGTTTCCTAGCATGTTTCCTGAGGAGCAGTATATCGATGCACCTGGCGCAGATGCGACTATAGTGGAGGCTAGTAGTTAACTAGAAACTCGACATCGGACACCCAGGCGATTGTCAAATCACGTTCGTGAGTATACTTGTTTAGTTTACACAATTCTGAAATAAGAATACGAATATACCGTGAAAGAATTATTACCAGTGCAAAGAAAGTAGGGATAAAGGAAATAATTCGTTTAGCAGCCACAAATGACATAGAGAGATTTGTTAGAGACAGATCTGGCCAAACGTTTGCTTAAGAAGGAAAGACGAGTTTACTCTATTTTATTTTCTCGGTACATCAAGAACATTCCTACTGCAACAGGAATTCTTTACGCCCGGGTCAACTAGCAACCACACGAAAACGAAACATGTGCCAACATAACGAAAATAGTTCTTTCAAAATTAATGAATCGTCCCTAGTCACATTGCCTCTGCTGTTCAGCAAAACAATATATAGATAAATGCCTATCTTAGCAATGTATTTGCAAATCAGTGAGCCTGATCAGGTTCAAACTCCCCATGATACAAACATCAAAACAGGAAGGTACTGCAAGGGCTACCAATATAAAGCATGTAACATCAGCTCGTGCCCAATCATTTGTGGAATACGTTCTGCTACCACTGTCTGTGTCGGAATGTCTTATTTCTCTAAACTGAAGGCCGATGTGACCTAGAAATGCGCAACATTCATTGTACTTTCCGTTCATTTTTTTTCAAAGCACTTCTGACGCACTACAATGAAAACACTACTGTCATAGAGAGCTACAGCCCTGAAATTGTGAATTCCACAGTATGAGCTTTCAGGCTAAATGGAAGAACACAAACAATGGGCCGAAGTCTGCATGATTTCATTAAGCGGAAACTTGTACAACAAGTCATTGAATATATATACTGAAACAAATCGCAAAGTAGAAAAAGTTCGTCAGTGGGTGTAGTTTACTTGGATTTTCGGAAGACCTTTAACATGTTGCTGCACATCAAGTGTCACAATGGGGGCGCTGATGGCGGACCCAAATGCAAGACAGAGATCTGAAGTACTAGGAACAGTACTTGACTAGAGTGGGGACGTGACAGGATACAAATAAGGAGCAAGGACAAGAACAGAGAATTGGGCTAGGACATGGACAAGACACAGAACCCGGACAGGGACCTATGAACTAGGAGCGTGTGCTTGGAGTCCGACCCAGAGACTGGTCAAGGACCCAGAACCTGGGTCTTGCCTCGGGCTTGGACTCCAGAACCAGGAAAGCACATCACATGGCTACAGGACAGGACGTAGTTGGGGTCTTGGCTCTTGAGAATTGAGGCTGGGTTCTTGGCTCTTGAGGATTGAGGCTAAGGATTTGGCTCTTGAGGATTGAAGCCTGGGTCTTGGCTCTTGAGGCTTGAGCTTGGAGACAGGCTGGGGTCTCGTGGCTTGAGCTTATAGAGAGGCTGGGGTCTTGAAGCTTGAGTTTAGAGACAGGCTGGTGACTTGAGGCTTGAGCTTGGAATGCGGAGGCTTATAACTTGGAGGCTGGAGCTCGAAGACAGACTGGAAAATGTACATCAGTATAGAGCCGGGACTTATCATTCGAAAAGCCGGTACTCATCTTTAACAGGACACTGACATGAGACTTGACAGTACAGTAATATAGAGCCGAGACTTATCCTTCGAGAAGCCGGGACTCAACTTTATCTCCACACGAAGGTGGCCAGGTCCACCTGCTGGGTAACAGCAGAACGGCCGGACTTACCCAACAAATACAAAGACAAGACAAAACAGGTTTCCCCGCACGGCAAAGGCAGAACGGCCTGACTTACCCCACGGAGTCAAGGACAAGACAAGACAAGACAGATTCCTCTGCAGGGCAACGGCAGAACGGCCAAAACTACCTCACAGGGGAAAGGTCAAGAGAATACATGTCCCCCTGCAGGGCAGCGGCAGAACGGCCTGACTTACCCCACGGAGGCGAGGCAAGAAGAAAAAAAAAACATTAAAGAACAACAGATAGTTCCAACTCTGCTTCGGGGTTGCTCCATGTTGCATTTACGGCCTGCAACCTCAGCTGGCTACGGAAACAGCCGTATCCCTACCTAGCTCGGAGTGGCTGGCGACCACTCAGCTGACGCGGGAAAGAGCAGCATCCATACCGCAAAGACAGCTCCGAGACTCCATGAAGCGATTTTTCTCCAACACGGCCTAAAGATGGCAAGTGGCCGCTCCAGTTTTCTACACGCAGGTTGCTCCCAGGGAATCTTGACAAGACTAACCAGCAACTCACACTCAACCCCAAGGCTACTTATATTCCAAGCTCAAGATGGGAATCAGGGGCCTATGATTAACTCAATCAAAGCAAAGGACAGCTGGAAGATACGGAGTCCTGAGTCCACGGACGGGACCGTGAACAGGAATGCGGATTCACGGACCGGACCATGACATCAAGTTGGTTAACAGACTAAGAGGGCATAGCATAAAGGAAAGATTTAGCATGGATAGAAAGACTGGATGACTTACAGGAAGAACGCGAGGATGACGCAAATTCCAAGAATGAAAGAATTAGCCTGCGAGCAGTTCAGGGCTGCTACTCGCTGGAGATTAGAGGAAGGTGGGTAACTATGATTTATCCATATTGAGTATTGAAAGACCTGGACAGCGTGGAGCAACACAGACCATTTCCGGCAGGGGTTTGTCCAGTACCAATCATGACAGCCTCAATAGAGAGGGGCATAAATTTGTACAGAGGTGAAAAAAGGAGGAGTTTTTAACCATACTGTGGTAACTCGGTGCAGTTTAATGTCTTTGCAGGTGAGATCAAGTTATTCGGTCTATTTAGTGCAGATTTTCATTGGTTCTTAGCTAGTCAGGGAGTCAAAGTTTACGGGGAGAAGACAGGTACACGGTGTTGAACGGTAGAATATTAAGCCATGAATGCATGGCACAGCACTATCGAACCGCAGAGTACATGTCTTTTTCCTGAGTTTCGTGGTCTTATGGTCTTATGGCCTTGACGTCTGCCAGTGACGAATGTTGTTTCATGTACAAATGATGGCGCATGACGAGAAAATTGATTACCACTGCGTATAATCGGAGCAGTAAGTACCGGAGGAAATAGAAATACCAATCGTTCCATTTTTGATTGACAACATTATTTGCAGATTTTCCCAGAAAATATAGGTTATGTGAGAGATAGGCCAAATGATCAGCCGAAGAGCAAGTCCAAATAACGAAAATTCAGGCTCATTTGTCGGCGAGCACACACTAGACGTTTTAAAATGTGCATGTTATGTGTTGCGGTACTCATGATAGCACGCGTTGAGGTCTCTATTTCAATCGATTTAAATCCATCTGAAAGTACGCACAGCCACCTTTTATATTGTTACGGGTGCCTCGCTTTTCATCGCATGCCTAACCAATCTATTCACATTTGCCCAGTGTTCACAAGACCACAAGATCACAAGACAAAGGAGCAGAAGTAGGCCATTCGGCCCATCAAGTCTACTCCGCAGCTCCCTAATGAGCTAAATTATTCACCAACATCTAGTTCCAATTTCAGGCTTTTTTCCCCATATCCCTTGATACCCTGACTAATTAGATGCCTGTCAATCTCCTCCTTAAACACCTTCAGTGATCGGCCTCACCAATGATCACCCTCAATGATATGTTGATTCATATTCTTTTAAGCTTTCCAGGCCCATTTACCTGACAACAGTCGTTGTTGTTTTTTAATATATAATTATTTTTTAAACTGCCTCAAACAATTTGCGTTGCTGCTCCTACAATAAATAAATTATACACCCTTTGGGTAAAAAAAAATACATTATTTCAAGTTTGTACTACCAAGTTTCCTTTATGATTTCCACTTACCCAATTCTGATTCCCAATAGTAAAGATAAAGAATGAGGGCTTTATTCCTACCAATGGCCCATTATCTCTTATTCTCCTACATTCCAGGGAAAAAGTTTGAAATTGATCAAGTTCTCCATAACCGAGTCTCGCGTGCATTCGAACTTACTTTGTAATTATTTAATGCTTTATTTCCTCGTGGATTATTACATTCATGTTCTGTGAATACACAGTACATGATACATTAAGTGGTTTGATGCTTTTCTCTTGTGTTCATCGTAACAGGTCCGGACGCTGCAAATCGCTGCAAATATTATACTGACAATTTCATCAGTCTGGGATGCATATCAATCTGGATAAATTCACGTTAAGCACTCCCACAGTGCTTAAGGAAGTAACGCAAGAAATAGTGGATGCATTAGTGATAATTTTTCAAAACTCTTTAGATTCTGGATTGGTTCCCGAGGATTGGAGGATGGCTAAAGTAACCTGTCTTTTTTTTTTTAGGAGGGAGAGAGAAACATCGGTGGTGGGGAAAATGCCAGAGTCAGTTATCAAAGATCTGATAACAGCGCATTTGGAAAGCGGTAAAATCATCGGACAAAGTCAGTCTGGATTTGTGAAAGGAAACTCATGTCTAGCGAATCTCATAGATTTTTTTTTGAGGATGTAACTAGTAGAGTGGATAGCGGAGAACCAGTGGATGTGGCATATTTGGATTTTCAAAAAGGCTTTTGACAAGGTCCCACACAGGAGATTAGTGTGCAAACTTAAAGCACACGGTATTGGGGGTATGGCATTGATGTGGATAGCGAATTGGTTGGCAGACAGGAAGCGAAGAGTGGGAATAAACGGGACCTTCTCAGAATGGCAGGCAGTGACTAGTGGGATACCGCAAGGCTCAGTGCTGTAATCCCATTGGATTACAATATATATATATATATATATATATATAAATGACTTAGACGAGGGAATTAAATGTAGCATCTCCAAGACTGCGGATGGCGCGAATCTGGGCGGCAGTGTTAGCTGTGAGGAGGATGCTCAGACGATGCAGGGTGACTTGGATAGGTTGGCTGAGTGGGCAAATTCATGGCAAATGCAATTCAATGGGGATAAATGTGAGGTTATCCACTTTGGTGGCAAGAACAGGAAAACAGATTATTATCTGAATGGTGGCCGATTAAGAAAAGGGGAAGTGCAACGAGACCTGGGTGTCATTGTATACCAGTCATTGAAAGTGGCCATGCAGATACAATAGGCGGTAAAACATGCGAATGGTATGCTGGCATTCGTAGCAAGAGGAACGAGTATAGGAGCAGGGAGGTACTACTGCAGTTGTACAAGGACTTCGTAAGACCACACCAAGAGTATTGTGTGCAGTTGTAGTCCCCTAATCTGAGGAAAGACATTCTTGCCACAGAGTAGGTACAAAGAAGGTTCACCAGATTGATTCCTGGGATGGCAGGACTTTCATATGATGAAAGATTGGATCGACTAGCCTTATAATCTCTGGAATTCAGAAGATTGAGGGGGGATCTGATTGAAACATATACCATTCTAAAGGGATTGGACAGGCTGCATGCAGGAAGATTTTTCCCGATGCTGGAAAACTCCAGAACGAGGAGTCAAAGTTAGAGGATAAAGGGGAATTCTTTGAGCACCGAAATGAGGAAAAACTTCTTCACACAGAGAGTGGTGAATCTGTGGAATTCTCTGCCACAGGAAGCAGTTGAGTGCAGTTCATTTGATATATTTAAGATGGAGTTAGATAAGGCCCTTGTGGCTAAAGGGATCACGGTAAATGGAGAGAAGGCAGGTACAGGGTTCTGAGTTGGATGATCAGCCATGGTCGTATGAATGGCGGTGCAGGCTCGCTTGGCCGAATAGCCTACTCCTGCACCTATTTTCTATGTTTCTATGTAAAACAAATGAGTTCTATATACAATTTTCATCTAGTGTGCCGAACACACTGTTTGCAAGATATCCCTTATTCTGTTAAACTACTCACTAATAAAGACACAAAGCATCGCAGGACATATCACATCATGAATCGTCAAACTGAGGATAATAATAACTCAGGTACACTGATACCTCACACATTCACGCAGTTAAGGATTCTTGGAGAAAATCTACTGCCCCCACAAACAGTCAAAGCATTCCTGACACAGCCTCGAGCCCCACGAGTCGAGAACTTCAGTATTACATTAGATTTATAGTCATGTTTTGCGGTCAATCGCCAGGTAGCCTGATGCAAGGAGAAATAGATCTGAGGAAATAAGGGAGCAAATGTACAGTAGGGATGGCTGCAAAAAGATAAAGTAAAGCAACACTGTTTTCAAATCAAATGTCATCTTATTCTGATGTATTAAACCGACATACTGAATAAATAAATACTGAATAATTGAAGGCGAACGAACTAGATAAGCGGCCCTACCAGATGCATCAATGGAAATCGCTTTATTTTGATGGCAGGATGAATAGATTTGAAGGCGAAGCTTTGGGCAGCTGTAAATAGACACAATGGGTAATCTACCTCTTATGTACATAGCAGAACGGGTTTGTCCTTCATTATACTCATTTTACACTCATCATCTACTTGTAAACCACTGGCTGATCCTCAGCTCTATCAAACTGCTTCCCATCCCCCTGCCAGATTAGGTTAAAACACTCCCAACAACTCCTTAAATCTGACCGAAAGTATATTACCCACCTCAGATTCACTTGTAACCCATCCCTTTTGCGCGACTTCCACCTGCCCCCAAACATTTCCCAATTATCCAGAAATCCGAATCCTTGCGTTCTGCTTCAACTCTCATCCATACGTTTATCTGCCACGTCATTCTATTCGGTTCTCACTGTCGCAGATCACAGGCCGTAATTGTAGGATCATTACACCTGCGGTCCCGCCAGAAGATTCCATCCTAACTCTCCATGTTCTGCTTTCCGGACCTGCTCCCTGATGTTCTTATGCCTTTGATACCAATTTGTACCACGACTTTTGGCTGCTTACCCTCCTTTTTCAGGATATTATTGACGTGTATAGAAACATTTGTGCCCCTAGCACCCGTGAAACAAATTACCATCCACTCTTTCATTTGACGTTGTTAAATTCGTTCAGCTGTTCGTCTGCTACTATTGTTACTGCTGCTATCCTCTTCATTTCCATATCCTTCCGTGCCACAGAGCCAAGATCAGTGCCAGAGTCACAACAGCTTTTGCTTCCCCAAGTTAGATTGTTCCCCCAAAATGGACAACGTGTTGTTGAGTGGGGGCGCCCACATGTGCGCACACAACTGTCTGGTGTTTCCTGGTCCCTCTCCTGACATTACACAGTGATCTCTCTCCTGTAGAGTTGGTGTGACTACCTCCTTGTTGCTGACGTCTATAGCTGTTTCACTTTCCCTAACAAGCCGAAGGTCATCGAACTACAAATTTACATCACTTATACGGTCTCTAACGATCTGCATTTCGATGCACCTGTGCAGATGTGGTCATAGGAGCGCGGCTGGTGATCTCCTGAAAATCTCACATGTGACACCTAGAAGAAAACACCGGCTGTGTAGACGTACCTAGTATTTGCTCGACAGTTGAGAACGAAACAAAGAAATAAATTACATAGCCCCTGCCTAAACTCGAAAAAGCCTTGTTGAGCCAAAACCTTACTATTCTGCCTCAGGCTATCCCGAAGATGACCACTTCGAATGGCGGTATCTCTCCATTATGGACGCTCTGTTCTCCATCAAAATCTTTGGCGAAACTGCGCGGCAACGTTTTCTACTGGGCCAGTGGAGAATTCAAATTATCGACTACCGTAAAAAAAGAAAAAAACAACTTGTTTTTTAAAAAAAATCTATTTCTCCACTCTGTGCGGAATCACTTATGTTGCGTATGCCCAATACTCCAATGAATTGCGTGAATTGTCCCTAGATCGAAGGCTGATGTCATTTTCTCGATTAGCAGAAGGAGGTTAGCACACACCAATGAGATTAAGGTTTGACGCATGAGAATGTTCCGGATCAATCGATCATTTTAAAGACGAAACACTCTCTACGGTATGAGCTGAATTCCTCAGCTCCTATAGCAATGCTGAGGGGCAAAGTTCGAGTGTTATGTTGGCATGTTGTTAGGTAATACTCCGATTAAGTTTGCAGTACATTTTTTCAGCATTGTTCGGGACAGTGCTTTAAACAAGCGGCTAACTAATGTTTCAATTCTACTTTACTTTTCCAAATGTCATCGATTAGGATTATGTCGTTTGATGTCCCATTCTGGTCAGGCGAAGTTCTGCTTAGCTGTATCTCTAACCCGTTACACTTTGAATGCGTTGCCTTGCATGACGTGGAGATCTTTTCTGTCTTTGTCGTTTCGTTCCGCTACATAACTTTAAATGATGAAATCAGCATTTATTCCTCGATCTTGACCGTCCTTAGAATTATAAACTCATGAAACAGCCTGTAGAATTGTGATATTTCCAGTCTCCTTATTATGTTATTTCTCAGACCGAATTTGATGAATGTGGGGGTATTAAGAGTATTCATGTTGATTACGATGAGTATTTACCTTTACTTTTGTTAGAATGGGGTAAGGCAGCCTCATTGGAAAGGTCAGACTTCGAATCTACAACAACACAATGACAAACGCACATTGACACCATTTGATTTCAGAATTCTAATTTCTGTGTAATTTACGTATTTCAAGTATCCATGGTTCGATTGCAAAGAATCTAAATAAAGATTTCATAACAAAGTTATATGCAACGTTACAGCCACTCTAAATTTGAGAGCTGCCGATACCCAAAACAGTGATCAAGTTGTGGCAGGAAGAAGGCACAGTTGCTGGCTTCTGACTTGTCTCTGCAAACATGGTTTCACAAGGTGGTTGTCTCGATTCGAAGATTTCGGTGAAATACGACGATTGGGTCTACTTGCTTCAAACGATTGGAAGTGAAGAGTAAACACTCGGCAGTATAACAGATAAAAAAAAAACACGATCTAAATGTGGTATAAAATACATTTGCAATACTTGTACATCCTTCAAGGAAACAGAAGAGAAGCAGTCTTAAGTTGTGAGGAAGCATGTTTAAAGGAGAACTGCACCCTAAGAGTTTTATTTTAATCTGCAAGGAACATGTTTAGTATCTCTAAATCGCTGTAAGAGAGGGGAATATAAAGTGATAGAACTTCTGTATTTAATCTAGTTAATTTCGCAAGGGAAAGAGGGTTTATACAAAACTTAAGAAGATGGAGTTGAGAGAGAATTACATAAATAAGTTTGTCTGATCGTGGGGAGGGGGTAGGTTCTGAAGTTACCGTTTCTTTGGCGTAGTTTGCTTGCAGTCTCTGTGTCTTAAGACATTTTGCCAAGTTCAGTTTTGTAAAATGAAAACTAGAATCACGGTTGAGCCGACGTGGAGTAAACTGGATTTAGATCTTTCTCCGTGAAGTGTGTCCCTTCAATATAGTCGGCAGTGGCTGTTTTCTCTCCTGAATATGGTTCCAGACTCATAGCTTTGGACTTTACTAAGAGAATCAAAATCTACTCCGTTATTTGGTAAGCGATTATATGAAATAACTTATGATACTACCGTCTTTGCCGTTGACTCTAATATACAGATTAATCGTTAGCTCTGAGGAAGTAACTTATTTGTGGTCTCGCGAAATCTGCTAACTTTCATTTGATTGGCTGTGTTGACGAATAAAGAAACAGGAGAGGATTGGAAGAAATCAGGAAAGGAGTTGATTGGTGGATTCGAGAATCAAGAAGAGTATTATGAAGTGTGTGAGACCAATAGCTTCTTAACAAAAGAGAGGGCACTCCTAACGAACCACAGAGTAAACTTCTTTGAGAATAGCATTGTGTCATTACAAATCCATAGTGAACGGATCGCAGACATGCGGGTCCTATATTTGTTTCTTACTGCAGCAGCGCTTCTGATTGGTAAGTTTCTCGACA
Source organism: Mobula hypostoma (assembly GCF_963921235.1). NCBI lineage: Eukaryota > Metazoa > Chordata > Chondrichthyes > Myliobatiformes > Myliobatidae > Mobula > Mobula hypostoma. Next base: position 23,652,638 of record NC_086106.1, read on the forward strand.
TTTTGAACACCATCGTTCTCACCATGATGAACAGGTTAATGTATCACTGAATATCAGTAACACAACATTGGTCATGACATGAAAGGATTTGGGAGTACGATAGTAACATGGATCCAAATCTCATGCAACTGGGAATAGAATGTTTGATGAGTATATCCGGGCCAACCACAGGCGAGTCCGTCGCAGTCCTTGGCGGGGAAGATTTGTCTTTGTATTCCTCCTGAGATGCAATAATTGCAAGAAATCCTTCATGGAATTGATTGGAAGTTTTCTCAAAAAGGTAATTTAATTCAGTCTTTCTTGCCACTTCTGCTAATTTCAGTCGAGAGTTTAACTCAAATTGGAACCCCCACATCTCCGATTAGGCAGTACTGAGGAACCAGGGTTTGCATCGGAGATATGCGAGCAGAATATTGATATTTCTTGATTGAAATTTTGAAATTCTTTTTGGTCCATAACAGGACATTGCCGAGGCGACGCTGTTTATCAGTCACCTGCTGTCACTACAGTCGCGGAAGGGGAAGTTGCAGAGTTAAACTGTAACTATACTACTACAAGAACAAGCAACCCTGGACTAATCTGGTACCGTCAGTATCCCGGAGGTTCTCTGGAGTTTCTTTTGCTCCGTTCGAAATTCGACAAACACCTAGAGAATATTCCTGGACAGAGGATCACGGCGCAGCTGAATGATACGAGCAGAACGGTCCCCCTGACAGTATCCAAAACACATCTAGGAGACACTGCCATGTATTATTGCGCTCTGACCCCCACAGGGGTACAGAACTAGTCTGAACCTGTACAATAACTACTTTAGTTCTCTAGTGGCTGCTAGGTGCAATAACCGCTTTCTGTGCGTCTGTAGCTCCTTGGTCGACCCGCCATATGTATAAACGCCTATACATTTCCTCTGATTGTTATCCAATAGATTGAGTCGCCTTCAGCCTTTACTCTTCAATCTGTTCCAATGCACAATCAGCCACCAAAATTCCGTTTCTAGTCTCTCACACGACAAAGGAAACGATAACTTTCCATTGTTTCTTTTTTCACTCACCATTTCGAAAAAAGAGCCTCTTTCACTTGCATTGGTGTGGATGCGGATGCTGTAGTGAAATGTTGTTTATTCTCCAATATACTACTGTGTTAAAATCTCACATGTTCCGCAATTTAATATTAATTACAGGTTTTAACATGAAAACTTATTGTTTTGTTTGTTTTTACCTATAAATATTTTTTTCCAAAGCTATACTGGAGCGCCCGCGTATGATTTTCTATGCTAAGTAACTGCAATCTAACATTGCCGGGGGTGTTCACAACCGTATATATATAAATAAAAAGAAAAAAACAAGCAGGTGGTTGCTCTTGTACAGGACGAAATTGCATTTTAATTTATCGCTCAATCTCACTGTGTCAGTTGAGGAAGATGCAGTTTACAGAGCAAACATTATTGTTTCTTTCCTCAGAATTGCACAGCTAACACCTGTCGTTTCAGGAAATAACATAAACACCACTTATGACACTATAAAACAATGTCTGTGTGATGAGTAACAGAAACACTGTGGACAATTTAACGAGGAATGGGTAACGTGAGCACCGAAAGATTTTTCATGTAAAAGAAAATTAATGCAAGGGCTTGCCAAAGTGTCAATGGTATGAGCAGTCGAAATCTGTTGTTATGTACAGTCGTCAAGTCATGTCAGATTTATTTGTAAAGCACTTTTAAAAAACAACACATGTTGACCAAGGTGTTGTACAAACCACAACAGGTATCTAAAATCACAAATACAATAGACACAGATATAAACATCAAGGTACACAGATTAAAGTCACAAAATCAACAACACATTCGCCTAGGCACCATCTAAAAGTCAGCCACATTAGGAAGATTCAAAAACTAATTAATAATGGTAATTTTTGAGCCTGGACTTCAAGAGTCAAAGGACGGGCCAGATTGATAGCGAGGAGAATGCTGTTCTACTGTCTAGGAGCTACAGCATATCAAACAATAATGTTATATGCAGAGTTCGTGCAAAAAAATATAATAAATATTATGTAAATAAAGTTTTGTCTTCTGTCTATTGGATATGTTATGATATGGAACTTGACTACTGCGAATTCGAAAGGGTGCTGCATTGCTTTAAAAATAAACAGTAAAAATATCTTTAACAACATCAACACGAAATTCTTCTGGGGTTAGTGAAGCTATTTTGCCTCGTGAAATAGAGCCCGAAAAGTAAATGAATGAGCCCTGCGGGTCGTTGCACTATATTTGCGAACTTTCGTCCCACATTCTATGGTAAATTAAAGCGAAAACCTGGTAAGCGCTAATGGCAAATCACTTTGTTCGAGAATCGTTCAACACCCAATGTCGCTCGGTCAAGCCTCTGGTGGTCTGTCAATATTTCCTTCAAATAAACTGTTGCTTCCTTGTCTACATGTCAGTTCTCCGCAGTAGGTTCAGTCATTTCTTCAGTGCACACTGCAACTGTAAATTAGGAAAATGTGATACGAATATATATTTTTTTTTTGCACGGAGGAGGTGATGATCTTATTTAAATGCGATTTGCCTTGTGGAACGTTGACTGCTGTAATCTCAATCGTGGATAGAGTTAATATTTTCTGTCCCTTTTATTTCTCAACCACTGTCATCAGTTTAATAAAGGAAAGCTGTAGATAGATTTTTCTACGGTATCTAGATCAAATAGACATTATGTCATTGTAGTATGAAACAGATATGGACGAATGTTTGAGAGATTAGTTTCAACACGTGGTTGCGTTTGAAGAACATTGCGTACATATGCCTGAATAATTCAGTTTTAAAGTGCTAAATTAATAAATTTATTAAAGAAGTTAGCTTTTTTCATTTATTAGGGCTGCTGTAATTTCAACGGAATATGATCAATGTGAGCAGCATGGACGTTACTGTGACCGTGTCTGTACGAGGACGAACATAAGTTGATTAATTTAAAATGAAGCCCGCAGGGTGAACTCTAAGTCCATGGAGCTCCGTGTAACGTAATGGGTTCTAAATTCTAGCAAAAATACTGTATTTTAAAACACGTTAGCACGGAAAAGGCGGTGATAATGCAAATGGTGTATAATAGAATGCCATTCCTACTTCAGGCGACGAACGCTCTTGAAAATATGTCATAAAATGGTTTAATAAGAAGAGTTATTATATATCTCCCCACTAGAATAACAGCAACAGCGCCCAGCAAAATCCTCGGGAATTTAAATTGTGACGGAAACAACGAAAATGTACATTACTTCATTTAAGTAGGGACTGAGCCACGACCGAGGATAAAATGAAGAATATTCGTATTACTTTACTCCGGTATGTCAGGTCAACAAACCACGCTGGACTCAGGAAACGACAAAAAAATGAAGTGCTTTCTGTGATTCTTCGTGTTTAGCAGCCGACAATGTTCTCCTTGTATTTTTAAGTGTCTGTAGGTTTCATACTACAGAAACACTTGAAAATCAATTAATCATTAATTAAGTTGAGTGCATTATGACTGGCACTCTCAAAACATATTCTAGTATGCAAATATATATGGCAAATCGTAATCGTCTCTGCACTCCAAAATAACCAAACTGGCTACTTTCTACTTTTTAGTAATCTACAAAACAGTGATGAACGCAAACCGCATTATGGAAAGGTTTAAAATACATTGCTGTGACGCAATAAGAATCTTCAATTTAATCAGACGTTGGCAACAAGTGTGGAGCCTTGTCTGAGACTGATCGGTTTCTGCTTCCTTCAACTCCCTCTCCTGAAAGTTGCACAGTAACCTGTGTCCTGTAGAAGTGGCGTGACTACCAGCCTGTTGCCCCTGTCTATAACTGTTTCACTTACCCTAACAAGCCGAAGCTCATCGAACTGCAACTTTTCTTCCCTTATACGTTCTCTAACGATCTGCGTTTCGATGCACCTGTGCAGATGTGGCCATCGGAGCGCAGCTGGTGGTCTCCTGAGCATCCCAAATATAACACCCAGAGGAGAACACCGGCTCTGTAGACATACCCACTATTCTCTCAACAGTTGAATAAGAAATACAGAAAGGAATTGCATAGCCTCTGCATAAACTCGAAGAAGCCCTTTTGTGCTAAAGCCTTACAAATCTGCTTCATGCTATCCCGACAATGACCACTTCGAAAGACGGTTTTTCTCCTTTATAGACACTTCGTTCCCCGCCGAAATAATTCGGCGAACCTGCGCGGCAGCGTTCCTACTGGGGCAGTGGAGCACGCCAGTCATTGATTCCCGTAGAAAAAAAAACTTGCGGTTTCTTCTTTTTTTTTAATCTAATCGTTCGTTCTGTGTGTGGGGGGGGGGGGGAACAACTTCTCTTGCATCTGCTCAGTACTCCAGTGAAGTGTGCGAATTGTTCCTGAATCGAAGGCCGACGTCATTTTCCCGATCAGCTAATGGAGGTTGGCACCCACCAATGAGATAAAGGCTTTGCGCATGCGAATATTTCGATTCATGCGATCAATTTACAGACGAAACACTCTCTGCGGTATGAAACGATTTCTTCACCTCCTATTACCGTGCTAGGGAGCGAAGATTTAATGTCGTTTTGGCATGTTGTTAGGTAACATTACAATTAGTTTGTAGTTCATTGTTCAGCTTTGTTCGGAACAGTGCTTCAAACAAACTAATGTTTAAGTTCTACTTTGCTTTTCCAAATGGCATCAATGGGAATTTTGTCGTTTTATGCTCTATTCTGATCAGACGCCTTTCTACTTAGCTTTATCGCTAACCCGTGCATACTAAAGGTCAAGTTGCACTTTGAATGAGCTTGGCTGCATTGCGTGGATATCTTGATGCCTTTGTCTTTTCTTGACACTATATGGTATTAAAGGATGAAATCAGCATTTATTCCTCGATCTTGATTGTCGTTAGTATTATAAACTCATGAAAGAGCCCATAGAAATGTGATATGTCCGGTCTCCTTATCATATCAGTTCTCAGCGAAACTTACCATCTCATACCGAGTTTGATGAATGTGAGTTTATTAAGAGTATTCATGTTGTTTCCGGTAATTTCTTGCATTTACTTTTAATAGAATGGGCAGCGCAGACTCATTGGAAAGTTCAGACGTCGAATCTACGACAACACAGTGAAAAACGTACATATCACCGTTAGAACTCAGAAAACAGAGTAATTTACGTATTTCTAATAACTATGGTTTGATTGCAAAGAATCTAAATAAAGATTTCATAACACAAGTATATGCAACGTTGCATCCACGCTGAATATAAGGGATACCGATACCTCCGACAGTGATCACGTTCTGTCAGAAGAAGGCGCCGTTGCTGAGCTCTGACTTGTCTCTGCAAACATGGTTTCACAAGGTGATTGTCTCTATTCGAAGATTTTGGTGAAATACGACGATTGGGTCTACTTGCTTCAAATGATTGGAGGTGCAGAGTGAACACACGGAGGTATATCAGATAAAAAGCCACAATCGAAATGTGGTATAAAATACATTTGCAATACTTGCATATCCTTGACGGAAACAGAAGAGGTGCGGTCTTAAGTTGTGGGGAATCAACTTTAAAGGAGAACTGCACCATAAGAGTTGCTTTTTGTCTATTCTGCAAAGAACATGTTTGATATCTCTAAATCGCAGTCAGATGGGGTTATATATGGTGTTGTAACTTCTGTAGTTAAGCTAGTTAATTTGGCAAAGGAAAGAGTGTTTATGCAGAACATTGGAAGATGGAGTTGGGAAACAATGACATTAATAGGCTTGTCTGATCGTTGAGGGCTGAAGTTACCGATTCCTTGCCGTAGTTTGCTTGGAGTCTCTGTGTCCTATGAAAATTTGCCAAGTTCGTTTCTGAAGGATGAAAATTTGAATCACGCTGAGCCGACGTGGAATAATCTGGTAGTGTAGAACTTTCTTCGTGCAGTGTGTCTCTTCAACATAGTCTGCAATTGTTGTTTTCCCTCCTAAAGACGGTACCAGACTCATAGCTTTGTACTATACAAAGAGAAACAAAATCTACTCCGTTATTTAGTACGATATTATATGAAACAACTTCTGATCCTGCCGTCTTTGCCGTTGAGTCTTATATACATCTGAATCGTTAATTTGAGTAAGTAACTTAATTGTGAGGTCTCGGGCAATCTGCCAACTATCAGCTGATTGGCTGTGTTAAGGAACAAAGATATAGTACAGGATAGGAAGAAATGAGAAAGTAAGCTGATTGGTGGACATCGAAAAGCAAAGAGCGGCATGTTAAGTGGATGAGACCAATGTCCTCTTAACAAAGGATAAGGCACTCCTGACGAACCACAATTAAACTTGTTTGAGAATAACATTGTTTCAAGATAACATAATAGTATACTAGATTTTATATATATCAATGGAAAAAAAGAAAAAAAAAACCCCAAAAAAAAACCCACCGTGCAACTAACTAAAAGCAAAGCAAAGCAATGGGCTAACTTGAAACCAAACAGAGTTAAACTTAAAATCACGTCCTCAATCCCGACCTCCATTAAAACAGTGAAGAGAAAACAAGAAGGGTAAATATTACATTAAATGAAAATATCGAATAAAAGGTCCCCAAATCTGTTCAAATTTAAATGAAGAATCATAAAGGTTACTTCTAATTTTCTCCAGATTCAAACATAAAATCGTCTGAGAAAACCAAAAAAAGGTAGTTGGAGCATTAAGCTCTTTCCAATGTTGTAAAATACATCTTTTCGCCATTAAAGTAAGAAATGCAATCATTCTACGGGCTGAAGGGGAAAGATTACTAGAAATTTTAGGTAGTCCAAAGATAGCAGTAATAGGGTGAGGAGAGATATCTATATTTAATACCTTAGAAATAATATTGAAAATATCTCTCCAAAAAGTTTCCAAAGTAGGGCAAGACCAAAACATATGAGTTAAAGAGGCTATCTGCCCCGAACATCTATCACAGAAAGGATTAATATGCGAGTAAAAACGCGCTAACTTATCTTTGGACATATGTGCTCTATGAACCACTTTAAATTGAATTAGGGAATGTTTAGCACAAATAGAGGAAGTATTAACTAATTGTAAAATCTGCCCCCAATCATCCACAGAAATGGTAAGCCCCAATTCCTGTTCCCAATCTACCCTAATCTTATCAAATGGAGCTTTCCTAAGTTTCATAATAATATTATAAATCATAGCCGATGCACCTTTCTGACATGGATTAAGGTTAATTATCGAATCTAAAATATATATAGGAGGAAGCATTGGAAAGGAAGTAAGTATAGTACTTAGGAAATTTCTAACTTGTAAATATCTAAAAAAATGTATTCTTGATAAGTTATATTTGTTAGATAATTGTTCAAAAGACATAAGGGAACCATCTAAAAATAAATCCAAAAACCGTAAAATACCCTTAGTCTTCCAAATTTGAAAAGCGCGATCCGTAAAAGAGGGAGGAAAAAATATGTTACCTAAAATAGGAATCGCTAACCCGAATTGATTAAGATCAAAAAATTTTCTGAATTGAAACCAAATGCGCAAAGCATATTTAACTATCGGGTTAGAGACCTGCTTAAGACGTTTCGAATCAAAAGGAAGAGAGGAACCTAAAATAGAACCAAGTGTATAACCCTGAACAGATTGTAATTCCAATGCTACCCATTTAGGAATAAATAGTATGTCCCGATCAAGTAACCAAAATTTCATATGTCGAATATTAATAGCCCAATAATAAAATCTAAAGTTAGGTAATGCTAAACCTCCATCTCTCTTAGCTTTCTGTAAATGTATTTTACCCAGTCTCGGATTCTTGTTCTGCCAAATAAATGAAGAAATTTTAGAGTCAACTTTATCAAAAAAAAGATTTAGGAACGAAAATTGGTAATGCCTGAAACACATATAAAAATTTTGGCAAAAAAAACATCTTAACTGCATTAATACGACCAATCAAAGTTAAATATAAGGGAAACCATTTAGATGAAAGTTGAGTAATATGGTCTATTAATGGTAAAAAGTTAGTCTTAAATAAATCTTTATGTTTACAAGTAATTTTAATCCCAAGATATGAAAAGTAATTATTAATCAATTTAAATGGAAATTTATAATATAAGGGAAGATGTTTATTAATCGGAAAAAGTTCACTCTTACTAAGATTTAATTTATAACCTGAGAAAAGACCAAATTGTGCTAATAACTCTAAAACAGCAGGAATGGATCTCTCAGGATTAGAAATATATAAAAGTAAATCATCAGCATAGAGTGATAATTTATGGGACTTTTCTTTTTTCCATTGATATATATAAAATCTAGTATACTATTATGTTATCTTGGTTTCTTATGCTTAAATTACATTGTTTGTAGTATTTTCTTTTTGGTATTGTTATCTTTTGGAATTTTATTATACTTTAACATTGTATTAATGTTTATATGGCTTACCTTTTTTGTATACTTACTCAATAAAAAGATTTAAAAAGAAAGAAAGAGAATAACATTGTTTCGTTACAAATCCATTGTGGACGGATCACAGACATGCGGGTCCTATATTTGTTTCTTAATGCAGCAGCTCTTCTGGCTGGTAAGTTTCTCGACATTTTGAAAACCGGCGTACTGACCATGCTGAACAGAATAATTTATCCCTAAATATCAGTAGCGCAACAATGATCATGGCATGAAAGGATTTGGAAGTACGATAGTAAGATAGATCCAAATCTGTTGCAACTGGAAATAGAATGTTTGATGCAGGACAACCCAGGACAACCACAGCCGAATTGACCCAGTCCTTGGCGGGGAAGTGTTGTTTTTTTTTGTTTGTTTTGTTTTGTTTTCCTCCTGTGATACAATGGGTACAAAAACTCGTTGATTGAGGCGATTGGAAGTTTTCTCAAAAGATAATTGAATTCGGGGTATCTTGCCACCACTGCTAATTTTAGAAGCGAGTTTTACCTCAAGTTGAAACACCCAGCCCGCTGCTCGGACTGTAGAAAGGATGCAAGAGTTAGATTCGGAATTATGCAAGCGGAATATTGATATTCATTAATTGAAATTTTGAAATTATTTTTGGACTATAACAGGACACTGCCGAGGCGACGCTGTTTATCAGTCACCTGCTGTCACCACAGTCGTGGAAGGGAAATTTGCCGTGTTAAACTGTAACTATACAGCTGCAAGCTTAAACAACCCTGCACTAATCTGGTACCGTCAGTATCCCGGAGGGTCTCTGGAATTTCTTTTGCTCCGTTCGAAATTCGACAAACACCAAGAGAATATTCCCCGACAACGGTTCACGGCGCAACTGAATGATTCGAGCAGAACGGTCCCACTGACAATATCTGAAACACATCTAGGAGACACTGCCATGTATTACTGTGCTCTGAGCCCCACAGGGGTACAGAACTAGTCTAAACCTGTACAATAACTAGCTTAGTTCTCTGGTGGTGCTAAGTATAATAGTCGACTTCTGAGCGTCCGTAGGTCATTTGTCGACCCGGGATTTGTTTAAATTTCAATATATTTATTGAGATTATTACTCTTCAATATGTTCCAATGCACATGCAGCCGCCAAATTCTCGCCTCTCGTCTTTAAGCCGACAAAGGAAACGACAACCTTCCATTGTTTCTTTTTCACTCACCATTTCGAAAAAGAGTCTCTTTCCCTTGCATTGGGGTGGATGCGGATTTTGGAGTGAAATATTGTTTATTCTGCAGTATACTACTGTGGTAAAATCTTACATTTTCCAGAATGTAGTATTAATTGCAGTTTTTAACATGAAGACGTTATTGTTTTATTTGCTCTTCCAAAAATTTATTTCAAAGCCATACTGCAGCGCCCTCGTATGGTTTACGAAGTAACTGCAATCTAAAGTTGTCGGGGTGTTCACAACGATCACAAAGAACAAGCAGGTGGGTGCTCTTGTACAGGGCGAATTTGAATTTTAATTTACCACTCACCCTCACTGAGCTAATCAAGGTAGATTTAGTTTACAGAGCGAGCATTGCATTTTTTGTCTTTCCTCAGAAATGCACAGCTGCACCTCTCGTTTCAGGAAATAACATTATCACCAGTCATAACATTACGCAAAAAAGTCTGTGTAATGAGTAACAGAAACACTATGGACAATTGAACGAGGAATGGGTATCGTGAACATCAAAAGGTTTATCATGAAAAAAATTATATGTTAACCGTAAGGCTTGCCGAAGTGTCAATGATATGAGCAACCGAAATCCTTTGCTATGTTCACTCAAGTCAAATCAAGTTTATTTATAAAACATTTTCAAAACAACCCATGTTGACTAAAGTGCTGTACAAACCATGGCAGGTAGCTAAAATCGCAAATAAAAGAAGCACAGATACAAACACAAGGCGCACAGCTTTTCACACTCCTTATTTCGCTGGTCTTTTGAAATAAGTTTTGTCCTTTTACTCTGGAGTTCCTGCGGTTGGAAATAAAAACAAGCTAAACGCATCGCTTGTGGCCCGGCCGTTAAATTTTCCTAATCAAAACAACGTCGCAGGCAATCCATCTTTTTCAAAAAAATAAAAATAAAAATAACGGCCGAGGGAAAATACCGGAGCAAAATAGCGATTCCTGTGCGATTCCTTCGGTTTAATGTTCACAAACCCTTAAACTCTAAAGAAGATCTCAAAACGTGTTTGATGGAAGGATCTGCGTGATATATCACTGCTGGATGGTTATAAAGTACTTACCTCGGCTTTCATATCTTGCTCACGATTATGTCTGGCCTCTGCAGCGAGTTGAAGATGACAATACCTAAATGCTCAAAGCGATTGTGGCGTGCACACAGTCACAAAACTAAACATATCACGTATGCGATGCGCCGTTTCATCAAGGCTGATGCAATTTTCCCCTTAGCCGCTATTTACCTCCCGGCTTCTCCACGTATCCGTTCACACACTGACCAATCAACAGTCTGTCAAACTCTGTTGTAAATACACATATAAACGTGTTCCACAGCTGTCTGTGCCAAACAATTCCACAGGTTCACAATCCTTTGGCTTAAAATAATACATCCTCCGTTTTAAAACATCGCCCCTCTATACTGAGTCTGTACCTGTGTTGTTAGACTCTTCCACCACATGAAACATACTCTCCATACCCACTCGATCAATGACTTCCACGATTCGTTATGTTCCAGTGAATTCTAATGGATGGACAAAGAAGTCATCTGGCGCTTCTGCAAGATATTTTGAAATAAGCTCTTATAATCGTTTGTTTTGTTGTCCTAACTAATATTTAGATATTCAACATCTTCGATAAAGGTTGCATCATTGAACAAAGAACTGTAAATCCATTTTCAACTGTAAAGGTAAGAAGGCTGCAACGTGTCGGCCTGAATGCTGTTCTTCCATATTGGCACAACAGCCAAAAATTCTGTAATTATTGTTCAATAGCATACATTAAGATGACTTTGGTACCTTGGTTAGAATGTTCTTGTAGTTCAGCTTACCCATTGCTATAATCCATGATTCCAAATTGTTCTGAGTGTGGATTTACTTGTTCCTTTCAGGGAGTAAAGTTAATCTTCTGTCCTTATTTCTAACAAGGAAATAAGAAATCATATTGCAAGCCAGATAAGTGTTTTGTGGTTAAGAAACGTTTCTTATTCTGCACCTTTTTTTAGTTTTATATTTTATTGCAGTCTGTATTGCTTGTCTATAAATCCTCGTAGCATTTCCAAAGTGTTTACCGTTTTGCAGTTTCCAGAATACACTCACAAAATAAAAAAAAAATTCTGATAGCATCGCCATGAGCATATCGAATTGAAAATGATCTGACAACACTGAGCAAAACACAACTTAATGCTGGAGGAACTCACCAGGCCAGACAGGTTCTATGGGGGAATGAATGAATGAATGAATAAATGAATGAATGAATGAATGAATAAATAAATAAACAAACAAACAAATAAATAAATAAATAGATAGATAGATAGATAGATAGATAGATAGATAGATAGATAGATAGATAAATAAATGAATAAATAAATAAATAGATAGATAGATAGATAGTCGACGTTTCACCTCGAAACCCTTTGGCAGGCGAAACAAAGCAGAGGATTAGAAGTAAGTGCCGTAGTAGAGGAGTGAGAACGACCAAGTAACATTAAAACATGGCGGTGTTTCCATTCCGACGTCCATCCCTGGCATTGATTGCACACTTATTTTGGAGAAAAATCGGTTGTATTCTCTTTGAGTAGCCTCCAACCTATTGGCATGGTCATGGATTTCTCAAACTTCCGTAATGCACCCAATGCATTTCCTATCCCCTTTTCCCTCTCTCACCGTATCTCCTTGCCCGCACATAAACAGGCTCTGCTGTCATCAACCACCCCTCCCCAACACATATATTTTTTTTTCCTCCATGGCCTTCTGCCTCTTTCACAAATCAACTGTCCAGAACTTTACTGCATTCTTCTCAATCTGCGGTTTACATATCACCTAGTGTTTCTCTCTGCCCTCTGCACCTTCACCCCACCCTTTTCAAACGTATCCTTAGTTTTACGTTTTCTTTTCTTCTGTCCGACCAAAATATTTCGTATTGAAACGTCAACGGAACTTCTTTTTTCCAATAGCAACTGCAGGGCCTGCAGAATTCCTACAGCATTCTGTGTGTTGTTCAGATATCCAGCATCTGGTAAGTAACTCGAAAGGATGCTTAGCGAATAGAGTTTAGTGAAATGGCAAATCCAAGTTTTGAAAGTGTCGCAACTTTTTCGAATTTAGCCTGAATCACAGAAATAAAACACATCCGTTGATGTATTTTCATAATGGACAGACCTGAGATGCTCCTTTACGTGTGCTGTCTCCATTCTTTCATTCCAACTAATTGTTCTGCACAACAAAGTAGCATCGGTGATCCGTGACTGCCTATAATGGAAGTGAAGCTATTTAAGGCATAGTTGACATCACAATACCTTTAGGTAGATTTTTCATCTTTCACTGGGTCTGTAAAAAAAAAATTAAAAATATCGAGAAAAAATCATATGATTCAATTTACATTTTTGAAATTCAATATTTTTAAAAGTTTTTTTGGTAAGTTGTAATGTAATTCTGCAAATAATAAGTAATCTGCATATGAGTTAAGTGTAGGATTAGCGGTTCACTATTCATGCATGCCAGTTATTTCAAATAAGGCAGATTTTGGAACTTACCCAAAGTATTAACACAGTTAATGCTTCTGACGTTGTCGCATAGACAAAAGGGTGCAGCAGTATCTTAGGCACCTTTTCCTTCCTGGAAATCTGTTTTTTTTTGTGTGTTTTTTTTGGTTTTGCAGTATGGATTGACATATTATAAGGAAACCAATGTCAGGACAAATTCGATGGTTTATGGAAGCAACGTAATTCTCTCAGAAGTTGACCATTCCAAATCAAACGTAATGCTATTGTTTGTAGTTTTAGGACATCTATTCAGATTATGTTAAGGCTTGCTAAATAAAACAGTGATCAGTCACTCAAATAAATTTTCCTCTGGGCGACCTGTTTGTGAGTCGTATGTTTATCCTATTTGTTTACTCTGCGCTTGTTTTATTGTGCTGGGATTGATGTGTTACTTTGTAGCCTCGTCCAAAGTACAACAAAGCATCTCTTTCTCAAACGACAGGACATGTCAGTGTTTAGTCTGCACTAAATTCAATTTGAAATGCCACAACCACAAATAGTACTAGCTGACTTTGTCTTATATACAGGCAGAATCAGGTTTATTATCACTGGAATCTGTGGTGAGATTTGTTAATATAACAGCAGCAGTTCACTGAAACAGAGAAGAACGGGAAAAAAAAACAAATATAATAATGACACTAATTCATAAATAAGTAAATCAATCACAGTATACTTTTATTGAATAGATTAAAAATCGTGCAGAACCAGAAATATTATATACTAAAAACACAGTTACATACAGTGAAGGAGTTCCATGTGCATTTAGGAATCGGACCGTATAGTGGAAGAAGCTATTCCTGAATTGTTGTGTGTCTGCCATCTGTACATCCTACCCGATCGTAACAGTGAGAAAAGTGCACATCCTGGGTACTGGAGGACCTGAATAATTGACGCTGCCTTTCTGAAACACCACTCCTGGAATATTTCCTGGCTACTCGGTAGGCTCGAACAGAAGATGGAGCTGCCTACATTTACAACACTCTGCTGCTTCTTTCGGTCTTATGCAGTAGCCTTCCGACCCCATCCCCCACCATACCAAACTGTGCTGCAGCCTGTTAGGAAATTATAGCCTGACCGTTATATTATTTCTGCCAATTTTACGTAGGGCAAGATATGAAATTGTAAATCATTATACTCATTCATTCTTCGGAAACTGTGTAAACAGAAAAAAAAATGTTTCTACACATGATTCAAAGAAGACATATTACATTGCCATTTACCTCTCTTTTTTAGTAACATTATCAGTTACTTTGCCTTAGCAGATCAAACCCCTTTATTTGGTTCGAGATACGAGCTGATCACGTGAACAAAGAAGGTAATTTGATGTGAAAAGCTCACCAAATCAGGAACGAGGACTTTGTTTTGAAATTCTTAATCTCTGCTGATTTTGCTGGTGGTCATCTTATGATGTACACTCTTATTTACCTATTATCCGTTGTTCTCTACACGGAGCTTGATGATGCAGGGAACTGCATTGCGATAGGTCGAGCCATTACAATTCTATATGTTTCTTTTTCTGAACTCTTTCTCCTTTTGCAATCTCTTCAGTTCGTTTTATTCAGCTGGTCCACAGAGGTTTACATCTCAGAACTGACAGACTGCACTGTATCAAATGTATTTGTGCAGATGAATTTATTCTTATAATTGAAGAATTTGGTTATAAATTGTTAAATCACCTGAGATTAAAAGGGGGCAGAAACAAACGAAAAAAAAGGCGTTCCCTTTGTTACTGCATGGACAATAACAAGTTGTGAAAAGTACTCCTGACACGCATTGACAGTTCTCTCTCATGCTATATTAGTTGCTAATTGCTTGTTTTTAGCTTTCTCGTTCTCTAAACTACCGAGGCTCGTGCATGGCCATGAATTAATTCATAATAAAAATGTGTGTTGGAATCCTGATGGCCATTTATAATATCTCAGGATGTTGTCATGGCCCTTCCTTCAACTACATACAAACACTCTAGTCGTCTGTTTACTCTATCTGTGGACATGTGGTCGTCTAGAACGAGTGGTGATTGATAACTGAATCTTAGGATTAAAGAAGTACACCTGCTCCTCTGTTTGTCTGCTTCGGAGGTTGAGACACTGGTCTAATTTGGTGCAACAAATTACTCTAGGCAGCCGACCACGATTCTGGAGTGATCCAGAATCCGCCTCTACCTAATGCAAGGGATAGAGGATCCTCTTCGAATTGGAAGAGGACGTCCATCCGTGGCCTCTTACAGTGTGGCGTTGAGACCACACTTAGTTTGGAGGTAAATCCTTTGTATTCTGTTTGAGTAGCCTCCAACCTGTTGGCATGGTCATCGATTTCTAAAACTTCCGGAA
Organism: Mobula hypostoma; assembly: GCF_963921235.1. NCBI lineage: Eukaryota > Metazoa > Chordata > Chondrichthyes > Myliobatiformes > Myliobatidae > Mobula > Mobula hypostoma. The sequence continues at coordinate 23,668,116 of NC_086106.1, forward strand.
TACTCTCACTGCATTTCCTTGTCCCTTTTCCATCTCTCACCGTATCTCCTTGCCTGCTCATAAACTGGCTCTGTTGTCATCAACCTGCACACCCCGACGTTTAATTTCTCCTTGGCCTTCTGCCTCTTTCAACAATCAACTGCCCGGGATTTACTGCATTCTTCCCCAGAAAGGGTTCACATTTCACCTAGTGTTACTCTCTGCCCTCAGCACCCCCATACCACCCTGTTCAACATTATCCTCAGTTTTCTGTTTTTTTTTCTTCTGCCGACCGAAATATTTCATATTGAAACGTCAACGGAACTTTTTTTTTCCATAGCTGATGTGTGGCATGCAAAATTTCCTACAGCATTCTGATTGTTGCTTGAATATCCAGCATCTGCAGATATTTCGTTTCTCTTTCATGTGATCTGACAACACTGAGAAATGTCTGTAGTTACATCAAATTGCGTAGCTAACAGGAATTACGAGCGGCCAATTGCTGAAAGACTGTCCTGAAATGTGGTCAGCTATTCATGAAGGTATCACATTATTTGTTAAGGGAAGTATTTTCCAGTTCCCCCCACCACTCTGTTCCAGTCCACGCAACGCACGACAACTTCCATTGCAGATGGCTTTGCTGAATTCTCTCCACTGGGGTGGAAATTATTTCTTTCGGTAATCTGGTACGTAGATTGAAAGGATACTCAGTTAAAAGAGTTTTGCAAAATGGCAAATCCAAGTTGTGAAAGTGCCGCAACTTTTTCAAATTTAGCCTGAATCTCAGACATAAAACGCAACCGTAGATGTATTTTCAGGACGGACAGACGTGAGATACTCTTTTGATTTACTGTCTCCATTCTTCCATTCTAAATAATTGTACTGCACAACAAAGTAGCATTGGTGATCCGTCACGGCCTATAATGGAAGTGAAGCTACTTAAAGCATAGTTGTCATCACAATACCTTTAGCTCGATATTTCACCTTTAATAATGTCTGCAACAAAATAAAATGAAAATGCCGAGAAAAAAAAATGATTCAATTGACATTTTTGAAATTCAATTTTTTTTATGTTTTTCAGAATTTGTTTTGTAATTCTGCTTATAATAAGTAACCTGCATTTGAATGAAGTGTAGGATCAGAGGTTCACTAAGCTTGTATGCCAGTTATGTAAAATAAGGCAGGTTTTAGAACTTACCCAAAGTATTAACACAATTACTGCTTCTGACGTTGTCGGATAGACAAAAGGGTACAACAGTATATTAGGCGCCTTTTCCGTCCTGGAATTCTGCTTCTTCTTTTTTTTTTTTGCAGTATGGATTGACATATTATAGGGAAAGAAATGTCAGGACCAATACGGTGGTTTATGGACACAACAGAATGCTCTCAGATGTTAGCCATCCCAAATCAAACCTATTGCTAATGTTAGTCGTTTTTGGATATCTATCAGATTATGTTAAGGCTTGCTAAATAAAACAGTGATCAGCCAATGAAATAAAATATCCTCTGGGCAACCTGCTTGTGAGTCGTTTTTTTTTAAATTGTGTGTTTATTTTCGAATATTAAAAACTCTACTACGCAGGCTGGCAACTAGCCCTTTCTCTGCTGCTGCCTTTTCATCTGTATTCGCTACTGCCAGATCATTTAATTTGCAATAGGAAGATACTAATCGAATGGGGAGTACAATTTTCTAAAATGTTCATGTGACGTATTATTTGTGTTATTACAATCTATGTTTTCCACGAGACCATCGGACTTTGGAGCCGAATTAGGCCATTTAGTCTATCGATTCTGATCCACAATCGATCATGACTGTTGCCGGATCCCGCTCAACCCCATGTGCATGCCTTCTAACCATACCATTTAGTGCCCTGCCCAATTAGTTAACAATCAAATTGCTCCTGAAATATACGCATGTAGTTAGTCTCCACCACAGTCTGTGGCAGAGAATTGCACAGACTTACTTAACTCTGACTCAATAAAAATATCCTCCCTACTTTCTTCCTCTTGCCTGTCAAAAATCTACTATCCATACCAGTATCTTTCCTGTAACGACATACGATTTTACCTCGTTAAGCAGTTGCATGCATTCATGTTAACAAACAACTTCTGAAAATCGAGGTAAATGACATCCACTGCCTCTGCTTTGGCAGACTTGCTCTTTGCTTCCTCGAAGATCTCAAACACGTTTTTCAGGCAGGATTTCCCTTTGCAGACAACATGCTGATTTTGACTTATTTTATCATCAGTTTCCAAGTACCTCAAAATCACATCTTTAATAACTGGCTCCAACATTTTTCCAGCAAAAGACGTTTGGCTAGCTGGTCGACAATTCCGTCTTTAAACTTCCACCCTTCTCAAAGAGCGAAGTAATAATTCCAATCCTCCAGACGCCCGGGACCCTGATGGAATCAAGCCATTCTTGAAAGATCATGCTATATTAGCTTCAACCACTCCCAGCAGCTCTAGTAAATCGTCCAGCAATAATATTGGCTCCCTAGTACTCAAATGCAAGCTGTCTCTTTTGTAGTAGTCTCACTTGTCCCGCATGGCGTCGCAGTAATTAGCTAGAATTTTTAATCCCTGCCCATTGCTCGAAAATCTTGAGGCACACATTTATAAGCCAACTCATTATATTCATATCCTGCACTATCGCTTTACACAAGAAGAAATCCTGTGATTAATACCATTGAGTGTTGTTTCTAAGCTCCTTCCTAACACTTTATATTCATCTTCATGAACTCCTGCATTTTCCTTCCTATGTAGTCGGTACCAGTATATAACACGATTCTGGTAGCACATTTCCGTCCCCCCAATCTTTTCAGGAAGTTATGGACCGCGGCATCTGAGAGGCAAAGTACCATTCGGGTTTCATGGTTGCATCCGCTGAATCGCTTGGCCCTCCCCCTGACATAGAGTCCGCTATATCTAATGTCACCCTCTCAGTTTCCTTATTCTTTTGAGCCAAGTGGCCATATGCAGTGCGAGAGCTCGCCCCCACCCCAATAGTAATCAAAGATGAGTACTTGAGGGGTCTGTAACAGGATTGACCTGCATTATGTCACTTTCCCCCTGTTCTCTCCTGACAGTCACTTGGGGTGATTATCTCCCTCCTGTGGTTCTGCCGCACTTAAACTTACAAGGCGAAGGTCATCGATATGCACCTCCAGTTTCCTGGCATGTTTCCTGAACAGCAGTATGTCGGTGCAGCTGATGCAGATGGGACTGTAGTTGGTGGTAGCAGTTAACAGGAAACTTCAAATCTGACACCCAGGCGATTGTCAAATCACGTTCGTGAGTATACTTGTTTAGTTTACCATAGTCTCAGATAAGAGTACCAGTATGCCGCGAAAGTGTTATTACCAGTGCCGAGAAAGTAAGTATAAAGAAAATAATTAATTTAGCAGCCCACAATCGTCGTAGAGAGATTTGTTGCAGACAGATTTGGTCTATCGTTTGCTTAAGTGGAAAATGTGAGGTTGCTCTGTTTTTTTTTCTTCTCTCTCTCTGTACCTCAAGAACATTCCTACTGCAACAGGAATTCTTTCCGCTGGGTTAACTAGCAAGCAGACGAAAACGGAACATGTGATAACATAACAGATATAGTTCTTTCCAAAATCAATGAATCGTCCCTCGTCACATTGGCCTTGCTGTTCAGCAAAGCAATATATAGATGAACGCCTAATTTAGCAATGTACTTGCAAATCAGTGAACCCGATCAGGTTTAAGCTCCCCGTGAATTAAACATCAAACCCGGAATGTACCTCAAGGGCTACCAATATAAATCATGTAAAATCTTCTCGTGGCTAATCATTTATGGAATACTTTCTGCTACCACTGTCTGAGTTGGAATGTCATACATCTCTAAACTGGCAGCCGATGTGACTTAGAAATGCGTAGCATTTATTGTATCGTCCGTTCAATCTCCAAAGCACTACACATGAAAACACTACTATCAGGGAGAATTACAGACCTGAAATAGTGAATTGCACAGTAGCAAGTTTCAGGCTGGATGGAAGAACACAAACAATGGGCCAAATACTGCATGGTTTCCTTAAGGGGAAACGTGCACAATAATTCATTGAATTTATATTCTGAAACAAAAGACAGAGTAGAGCAGTTCGTCAGTGGGCATAGTTTACTTGGATATTCAGAAGTCCTTTGACATGTTGCGGCACATCAAGTTGGTCAACAGCATAAGAGTGCATAGTATAAAGGAAAGATTTAACGTGAATAGAAAGACCGGTTGAGTTATAGGAAGAACGCGAGTATGACCCAATTCCAAGAATGAAAGAATTAACGTGCAAGCAGCTCAGGGATGCTACTCACTCGAGATTGGAAGAGTGTGAGTAACTATTAGTCATCCATATTGAATATTGAAATACCTAGACAGGGTGGAAGTCCACAGTATATTTCCTGCAGTGGGTGTGTCCAGTACCAATCATAACAGCCTCAATAGAGAGAGATATAAATTGGAACAGAGGTGAAAAGGAAGTTGTTTTTTTTATCCATATGGTGGTGACTCGGGTATTTTAATGTCATTACAGGTGAGGTCCTGTTATTCGGTCTATTCGGTGCATATTTTCATTGGTTCTTAGTTAGTCAGGCATCAAGGTTTACGGGGAGAAGAAAGGTGCACGATGTTGAGCGGTGTAATATTAAGGCATGATGGCATGGCAGAGCAATATCGAAACATAGAGTGCATGACTTTTCTCCTGAGTGTCGTGGTCTCATGGTCTTATGGCCTTGACATCTGCCAGTGGGGAATATTGTTTCGTTTTCATATGATGGCGCATGCGAGAAAATTGAATACCATTGCGTATGATCGGAGCATTAAGTGCCGGGGGAAGTAGAAACACCAATCGCTCCATTTTTGATTGACAACATTATTCGAAGATTTTTCCAGAAAATATAGGTTATGTGAGAGGTAGGCCAAATGATCAGCCGCAGAGCAAGTCCAAACAACGAAAATTCATGCTCATTTGTCAGAGAGCACATACCAGTCGTTTTGAAAATGTTCACGTTGTGTGTTGCGGTACTCATGATCGCACGCCTTGAAGTCTCTGTTTCAATCGATTTAAATCTATCTGAAAGTACGCACACTCACCTTTTTATATTGTTACGGGTGCCTTGCTTTTCATCGCATGTCTAACCAATCTATTCACATTTGCCCAGTGTTGATTCATATTCTTTCAAGCTTTCGGAGTCCATTTACCTGCACAACAGCTGTAGTTGTTGTTTTTTTTAATATTATTATTTTTAAAGTGCCTCAAACACTTTGCGTTGCTGCTCATAGAATAAATAAATTATACACCCTTTGGGTAAAAAAAAATAAATATTCTTTCAAGTTTGTACCATCAAGTTTCCTTTATGATTCCCACTTACCCAATTCTCATTCCCAATAGTAAAGATAGAGGATGAGGGCGTTAATCCTACCAATGGCCAATTATCTCTTATTCTCCAACATTCCAGGGAAAAAAAGTTTGAAATTGATCAAGTTCTCCATAACCCAGTCTCGAGTGCATTCGAAATTACTTTGTAATTATTTAATATTTTATTTCCTCATGAATTATTACATTCATGTTCTCTGAATACACAGTACACGATACATTAAAGCAACATACATCAAAGTTGCTGGTGAACGCAGCAGGCCAAGCAGCATCTATAGGAAGAGGTGCAGTCGACGTTTCAGGCCGAGACCCTTCGTCAGGACTAACTGAAGGAAGAGTGAGGAAGCTGGAGGGGGAGGGGGAGATGCAAAATGATAGGAGAAGACAGGAGGGGAGGGATAGAGCCCAGAGCTGGACAGGTGATAGGAAAAAAGGGATACGAGAGGATCATGGGACAGGAGGTCCGGGAAGAAAGACAAGGGGGGGGGTGTGACCCAGAGGATGGGCAAGAGGTATATTCAGAGGGACAGAGGGAGAAAAAGGAGAGTGAGAGAAAGAATGTGTGCATAAAAAGGAGTAACAGATGGGGTACGAGGGGGAAGTGGGGCCTTGCGGAAGTTAGAGAAGTCAATGTTCATGCCATCAGGTTGGAGGCTACCCAGACGGAATATAAGGTATTGTTCCTCCAACCTGAGTGTGACTTCATCTTTACAGTAGAGGAGGCCGTGGATAGACATGTCAGAATGGGAATGGAATGTGGAATTAAAATGTGTGGCCACTGGGAGATCCTGCTTTCTCTGGCGGACAGAGCGTAGATGTTCAGCAAAGCGGTCTCCCAGTCTGCGTCGGGTCTCACCAATATATAAAAGGCCACATCGGGAGCACCGGACGCAGTATATCACCCCAGTCCACTCACAGGTGAAGTGATGCCTCACCTGGAAGGACTGTTTGGGGCCCTGAATGGTGGTAAGGGAGGAAGTGTAAGGGCATGTGTAGCACTTGTTCCGCTTACACGGATAAGTGCCTGGTGGGAGATCAGTGGGGAGGGATGGGGGTGGGGGACGAATGGACAAGGGAGTTGTGTAGGGAGCGAATCCAGCGGAATGCAGAGAGGGGGTGGGGGGGAGGGAAAGATGTGCTTCGTGGTGGGATCCCGTTGGAGGTGGCGGAGGTTACGGAGAATAATATGTTGGACCCGGAGGCTGGTGGGGTGGTAGGTGAGGACCAGGGGAACCCTATTACTAGTGGGGTGGTGGGAGGATGGAGTGAGAGCAGATGTACGTGAAATGGGGGAGATGCGTTTAAGAGCAGAGTTGATAGTGGAGGAAGGGAAGCCCCTTTCTTTAAAAAATGAAGACATCTCCCTCGTCCTAGAATGAAAAGCCTCATCCTGAGAACAGATGCGGCGGAGACGGAGGAATTGCGAGAAGGGGATGGCGTTTTTGAAAGAGACAGGGTGAGAAGAGGATTAGTCCAGATAGCTGTGAGAGTCAGTAGGCTTATAGTAGACATCAGTGGATAAGCTGTCTCCAGAGACAGAGACAGAAAGATCTAGAAAGGGGAGGGAGGTGTCGGCAATAGACCAGGTAAACTTGAGGGCAGGGTGAAAGTTGGAGGCAAAGTTAATAAAGTCAACGAGTTCTGCATGCGTGCAGGAAGCAACGCAAATGTAGCGAAGGAAAAGTGGGGGACAGATACCAGAATAGGCACGGAACATAGATTGTTCCACAAACCCAACAAAAAGGCAGGCATAGCTAGGACACATACCGCTGCTCATGGCTACACCTTTAGTTTGGAGGAAATGGGAGGAGCAAAAGGAGAAATTATTAAGAGTAAGGACTAATTCCGCTAGACGGAGCAGAGTGGTGGTAGAGGGGAACTGATTAGGTCTGGAATCCAAAAAAGAAGCGTAGAGCTTTGAGACCTTCCTGATGGGGGATGGAAGTATATAAGGACTGGACATCCATGGTGAAAATAAAGCGGTGGGGGCCAGGGAACTTAAAATCATCGAACAGTTTAAGAGCGTGAGAAGTGTCACGAACATAGGTCGGAAGGGATTGAACAAGGGGTGATAAAACCGTGTCGAGGTATGCAGAAACGAGTTCGGTGGGGCAGGAGCAAGCTGAGACAATAGGTCGGCCACGACAGGCAGGTTTGTGGATCTTGGGTAGGAGGTAGAAACGGGAAGTGCGGGGTGTGGGAACTATAAGGTTGGTAGCAGTGGATGGGAGATCCCCTGAGCGGATAAAGTCGGTGATAGTGTGGGAGACAATGGCCTGGTGCTCCTTAGTGGGGTCACGATCGAGGGGTAAATAAGAGGAGGTATCCGCGAGTTGTCGCTGTGCCTCGGCAAGGTAGAGGTCAGTACGCCAGACTACAACAGCACCCCCTTTATCGGTGGGTTTAATAATAAGGTTAGGATTAGTGCGGAGGGAGTGGAGAGCAGAGTGTTCCGAAGGAGTGAGGTTGGAATGGGGACAAGGTGCGGTGAAATCGAGACGGTTGATGTCCCGTCGGCAGTTAGCAATAAAGAGATCCAGAGCAGGCAGAAGACCAGAGCGGGGTGTCCATGAAGAAGAGGAGGGTTGAAGACGGGAGAAGGGGTCATCGGTGGGGGTGGAAGAGTCCTTGCTGAAGAAGTAGGCTCGGAGACGGAGACGGCGGAAGAAAAGTTCCGCATCATGGCATCCTCCCCGCTCTGATCCCAGCTGTCATCTGTGCCGGGTCTTTACCATCCGCTCCGACCTTCAACTGTCGGAGGAAGAACGCTCTGTTCTCAGTAAGAGCCTCACGTTTGTCCCTTTTCGCCCACACCTCAGCGAGTTCCGTGTTCGCCACGATGCGGAACTTTTCTTCCGCCGTCTCCGTCTCCGAGCCTACTTCTTCGACAAGGACACTTCCACCTCCACCAATGACCCCTTCTCCCGTCTTCAACCCTCCTCTTCTTCATGAACACTCCGCTCTGGTCTTCTGCCTGCTCTGGATCTCTTTATTGCTAACTGCCGACGGGACATCAACCGTCTCGACTTCACCGCACCTTGTCCCCATTCCAACCTCACTCCTTCGGAACGCTCTGCTCTCCACTCCCTCCGCATTAATCCTAACCTTATTATTAAACCCACGATAAGGGGGGTGCTGTTGTAGTCTGGCGTACTGACCTCTACCTTGCCGAGGCACAGCGACAACTCGCGGATACCTCCTCTTATTTACCCCTCGATCGTGACCCCACTAAGGAGCACCAGGCCATTGTCTCCCACACTATCACCGACTTTATCCGCTCAGGGGATCTCCCATCCACTGCTACCAACCTTATAGTTCCCACACCCCGCACTTCCCGTTTCTACCTCCGACCCAAGATCCACAAACCTGCCTGTCCTGGCCGACCTATTGTCGCAGCTTGCTCCTGCCCCACCGAACTCGTTTCTGCACACCTCGACACGGTTTTATCACCCCTTGTTCAATCCCTACCGACCTATGTTCGTGACACTTCTCACGCTCTTAAACTTTTCGATGATTTTAAGTTCCCTGGCCCCCACCGCTTTATTTTCACCATGGATGTCCAGTCCTTATATACTTCCATCCTCCATCAGGAAGGTCTCAAAGCTCTACGCTTCTTTTTTGGATTCCAGACCTAATCAGTTCCCCTCTACCACCACTCTGCTCCGTCTAGCGGAATTAGTCCTTACTCTTAATAATTTCTCCTTTTGCTCCTCCCTTTTCCTCCAAACTAAAGGTGTAGCTATGGGCACCCGTATGGGTCCTAGCTATGCCTGCCTTTTCGTTGGGTTTGTGGAACAATCTATGTTCCGTGCCTATTCTGGTATCTGTCCCTCACTTTTCCTTCGCTGCATCGACGACTGCATTGGCGTTGCTTCCTGCACGCATGCAGAACTCGTTGACTTTATTAACTTTGCCTCCAACTTTCACCCTGCCGTCAAGTTTACCTGGTCCATTTCCGACACCTCCCTCCCCTTTCTAGATCTTTCTGTCTCTGTCTCTGGGGACAGCTTATCTACTGATGTCTACTATAAGCCTACTGACTCTCACAGCTATCTGGACTATTCCTCTTCTCACCCTGTCTCTTTCAAAAACGCCATCCCCTTCTCGCAATTCCTCCGTCTCCTCCTCATCTGTTCTCAGGATGAGGCTTTTCGTTCTAGGACGAGGGAGATGTCATCATTTTTTAAAGAAAGGGGCTTCCCTTCCTCCACTATCAACTCTGCTCTTAAACGCATCTCCCCCATTTCACGTACATCTGCTCTCACTCCACCCTCCCACCACCCCACTAGGAATAGGGTTCCCCTGGTCCTCACCTACCACCCCACCAGCCTCCGGGTCCAACATATTATTCTCCGTAACTTCCGCCACCTCGAACGGGATCCCACCACTAAGCACATCTTTCCCTCCCCCCCTCTCTCTGCATTCCGCAGGGATCGCTCCCTACACAACTCCCTTGTCCATTCGTCCCCCCCCCCATCCCTCCCCACTGATCTCCCTCCTGGCACTTATCCGTGTAAGTGGAACAAGTGCTACACATGCCCTTACACTTCCTCCCTTACCACCATTCAGGGCCCCAAACAGTCCTTCCAGGTGAGGCATCACTTCACCTGTGAGTCGACTGGGGTGATATACTGCGTCCGGTGCTCCCGATGTGGCCTTTTATATATTGGTGAGGCCCGACGCAGACTGGGAGATCGCTTTGCTGAACATTTACGCTCTGTCCGCCAGAGAAAGCAGGATCTCCCAGTGGCCACACATTTTAATTCCACATTCCATTCCCATTCTGACATGTCTATCCACGGCCTCCTCTGCTGTAAAGATGAAGTCACACTTAGGTTGGAGGAACAACACCTTATATTCCGTCTGGGTAGCCTCCAACCTGATGGCATGAACATTGACTTCTCTAACTTCCGCTAAGGCCCCACCTCCCCTTCGTACCCCGTCTGTTACTCATTTTTATGCACACATTCTTTCTCTCACTCTCCTTTTTCTCCCTCTGTCCCTCTGAATATACCTCTTGCCCATCCTCTGGGTCACCCCCCCCCCTTGTCTTTCTTCCCGGACCTCCTGTCCCATGATCCTCTCGTATCCCCTTTTGCCTATCACCTGTCCAGCTCTCGGCTCTATCCCTCCCTCTCCTGTCTTCTCCTATCATTTTGCATCTCCCCCTCCCCCTCCAGCTTTCAAATCCCTTACTCACTCTTCCTTCAGATAGTCCTGACGAAGGGTCTCGGCCTGAAACGTCGACTGCACCTCTTCCTATAGATGCTGCTTGGCCTGCTGCGTTCACCAGCAACTTTGATGTATGTTGCTTGAATTTCCAGCATCTGCAGAATTCCTGTTGTACACGATACATTAAGTTGTTTGATGCTTTTCTCTGGTGTTCATCGTAATAGGTCCGGACGCTGCAAATATTACACAGGCAATTTCAGCAGGTCAAGTCTGGGAGGCATATAAATCTCGATAAATTCATGTTAAGCACTCCCAGAGTACTTAAGGAAGTAGCCCAGATATAGTGGATGCATTAGTGATAATTTTTCAAAACACTTTAGATTCTGGATTAGTTGCTGAAGATTGGAGTCTGGCTAATGTAAACATGTTTTTTTTTTAAGGAGGCAGATAGAAACCAGGGAATTATAGACCGGTAAGCCTGACATCGGTGGTGGGGGAAATGCTAGAGTCAATTATCAAAGATCTGATAACAGCGCATTTGGAAAGCGCTAAAATCATCGGACAAAGTCAGTCTGGACTTGTGAAAGGAAAATCATGTGTGGCGAATCTCATAGAGTTTTTTTGAGGATGTAACTAGTAGAGTGGATAGGGGAGAACCAGTGGATGTGGTATATTTGGTTTTTCAGAAAGCTTTTGACAAGGTCCCACACAGGAGATGAGTGTGCAAACTTATGCACACGGTATTGGGGGTATGGTATTGATGTGGATAGAGAATTGGTTGGCAGACAGGAAGCGAAGAGTGGGAATAAACGGGACCTTTTTCAGAATGGCAGGCGGTGACTAGTGGGGTACCGCAAGGCTCAGTGCCAGTTGTTTTCAATATATATTAATGACTTAGACGAGGGAATTAAATGCAGCATCTCCAAGACTGCGGATGACACGAAGCTGGGCGGCAGTGTTAGCCGTTAGGAGGATGCTAAGAGGATGGCTGGGTGACTTGGATAGGTTAGGCAAGTGGGCAAATTCATGGCAAATGCAATTTAATGTGGATAAATGTGAGGTTATCCACTTTCGTTGCAAGAACAGGAAAACAGATTATTATCTGAATGCTGGCCGATTAAGAAAAGGGGAGGTGCAACGAGACCTGGGTGTCATTGTACACCAGTCATTGGAAGTGGGCATGCAGGTACAATAGGCGGTGAGAAAGGTGGATGGCATGCTGGCATTCATAGCAAGAGGATTCGAGTACAGTTAGCAGGGAGGTACTGCTGCAGTTGTACAAGGCCTTCGTGAGACCACACCTAGGGTACTGTGTGCAGTTTCAGTCCGATAATCTGAGGAAAGACATACTTGCCATAGAGGGGGTACAAAGAAGGTTCACCAGATTGATTCCTGGGGTGGCAGGACTTTCATATGATGAAAGAGTGGATCGACTAGGCTTATACTCTCTGGAATTCAGAAGATTGAGGGGGGAATCTGATTGAAACGTAGAAAATTCGAAAGGGATTGGACAGGCTAGATGTAGGAAGATTGTTCCCGATGTTGGGGAACTCCAGAACGAGGGTTAAAAGTTTGAGGATAAAGAGGAAGCGTTTGAGGATAAAGAGGAAGCCTTTTAGGACCGAAATGAAGAAAAACTTCTTCACACAGAGAGTGCTGAATCTGTGGAATTTTCGGCCACAGGAAACAGTTGAGGGCAGCTCATTGGTTATATTTAGGAGGGAGTTAGATAAGGCCCTTGTGGCTAAAGGGATCAGGGTATATGGAGAGAAGGCAGGTATATGGTTCTGAGCTGGATGGTCAGCCATGGTCGTACTGAATGGCGGTGCAGGCTCGAAGGGCGGAATGGCACACTCCTGCACGTATTTTCTATGTTTCTATGTTAAACAAATCAGTTCTGTATACAATTTTCATCAAGTGTGCCGATCATACTTTTTGCAAGATACCCCATATTCTGTTAAACTTCTCACTAATAGAGACATATAGCATCGCAGTACATATTACATCATGAATCGTCAAACTGAGGATAATAATAACTCATTTACACTGATACCTCACACATTCACGCAGTTAAGGATTCTTGGAGAAAGTCCACCGCCCCCACAAACTGACCGCAGCCTGGAGCCCCACGTGTCGAGAACTTTAGTATTACATTAGATTTATAGTCATGTTTTGCAGTCAATCGCCAGGTAGCCTGATGCAAGGAGAAACAGATCTGAAAAGAATAGGGACAAATGTACAGTAGAGATGGCTGCTAAAAGATAAAGTAAAGCAACACCGTTTTCTATTACAATGTCATCTTATTCCGATGTATTAAACCGACATACTGAGTAACTAAATACTGAATAATTAAAGGCCAACGAACTAGATAAGCGGCCCTGCGAGGTATATCAATGGGAAATCGCTTTATTTTGATGGCAGGGTGAGTAAATTTGAAGGCGAAGCCATGGGCAGCTGTAAATAGACACAATGGGTAATCTACCTGTTATGTACCGCCTGAGGTCTTTAGATTTGGTAGCTACTTGTCTGATACAAAATCATATATACCCATACTTTTTACATGGGTGTCTTTCCGTCAATCTCTGTAATATTTTGATGGATGTTACCTGGACTTCACGATCTTCTGAAGAGTGTGGATTTGAACCACTGTTCCGCCGTCACCTTTGCCCTCCGACCTCCAGGAATAACTTTCTTTTTTACATTGGTGCATTGATCGTGGTCCACTGAAAGTTGGAATTGTGATGTTTGTGTTGTGCATTCTGTTGCGCAGTCACAAAATATCTGTATCGGTTCCATGTCGGAGAAAATCGGTTTCAGCCACGATATGGTAAGTCCGACATTACTCAAGAAAACAAGGATTATATTCAATTACTCTTCTTTTACGGACTGTTTGTCTCACAGATCAGAATATCCCTTCGTGAATATCTGTAAAATACCTTGCCTTGAATGGTGCATAAAATTGTTGTGCCGCTTCCAACTTCAAGAACCCCTGTCAGGAACTCCAGTTACTATATCTTTTTGAATTCCATGAGCAATGGCAGGTCAACCTGCAATCCGTTTATGCCATTAATCGAAGTAAGATAAATAACTCTCCTTGCTGTGCATCAGAATAAACTAAATTTGTATTACTTCGAGATCCGATGGTACTGATAGTCAAAGAGAAACAAAACAGCAGGATTATAATTAAACCGAGGAAGTCTGCGAAAATGTTTGTGTTAATGCGTGTGCTTATCTCATTTGTTTCACACTGCGCTTTTTTCATTGTGCTGGGATTAATTTGCTAATTTGCAGCGTCGCCCAAAGGACAAAAAAAAATTCTCTTTCTCAAACGAAAGGGCATGTCAGTGTTCAGTCTGCACTAAATTCAATTTCAATTGTCACCACCATAAATAGCACGAGTTGACTTTGTCGTATACAAAGGCAGAATCAGATTTATTATCTCTGAGATCTGTCGTGAAATTTGTTAATATTGCAGCAGCAGTTCACTGCAACATAGAAGAGCGGGGAAAACAAATAAAACAATAATATTAATTCATAAATAAATACATCAATTAGAGTATACTTGTATTGAATTGATTAAAATTCGTGCAAAACCAGTAATAATATATATAAAAAAACACAGTGAGGTACTGTTAAGGGGATCCATGCGCATTTAGGAGTCGGACGGAAGAGTGGAAGAAACTATTACTGAATTGTTGAGTGTGTGCCTTCGTGCTATCTGTACATCCTACCCGATCGTAGCAGTGAGAAAAGGGCATGCCCTGGGTGCTGGAGAACCTGAATAATTGACGCTGCCTTTCTGAGACACCGCCCCTGGAATATTTCCTGGGTACTATGTTGTGTCGTACTCAAGATGGAGCTGCCTCCATTTACAGCGCTCTGCAGCTTCTTTCTGTCCTGTGCAGTAGCCGTCCGCCCCCACAATCACCATTCCTGACAGTGTTCCAGCCTGTCAGAAAATTAGAGCCTGTCCGTTATATTACTTCGGCCAATTTTACGTAGGACGGAATATGATTTTGCTTAATAAATATCCTCATTCATCTTTCAGAATCTGTTCAAACAGAAAAAAAAGTTTCGACACATGGTTCAAAGAAGACATACTACATTGCCATTTACCTCTCTATTTTAGTAACACTACCCGTTACTTTGCTTTAACAACTCAAACATCTTTACTTGGTTCGGGATCCGAGCTCTTCATTCAACCCAGAATGTGATTTGATGTGAAAAGTTCACCGAATCAGAAACGAGGACTTTGTTTTGAAATTCTTAATATCTGCTGATTTTGCTGGTTATCATCTTATGATGCACATTCTTCTTGGCTTATTTTCAGTGGTTCACTACATGGTGTTTAGTGATGCAGATAACTATATTGCGATAGGTCGAGCTACACATATTCCATTTGTTTTTTTTTTCTCTAACTCTTTCAAGTATTGCAATCTCGTCAAATCATTTTATTCAGCCTGTCCACCGTGGTTTTCGTCTCAGACTCGACACAGTGCACTATATCAAACGTGTTTGTGCACATGGATTTATCCTGATAACTTAAGGACTTCATTAGATATTCTTAAATTACAAGAAATGAAACGGGGACAGAAAGGGGAAAAAAATAAAAACATGGCTTTTGTTCGTTTTCCTGCATTGAAACTAACCAGCTGTGAAAAGTACGTCTGACATGCATTCTGTGTTCTCCCTCATGCTTCATTGGTTGCTAATTGTTCTGTTTTACCTTTCTCGTTCTCTAAACTTCAGACGTTAGATCATGACTACGATTTAGTTCATAATAAAATGATTGTTGGAATCATGACGGCCATTCATGATAACTCAGGAGCTGTTGTCGTGGCCCTCCTGCAACTACAGACAAACATTCTCGATTTGTGTTTACTCTATCTCTGGACACGTTGTCGCCTGGAGCGAGTGGTGATTGATAACTGAATCTCAGAATTAAAAAAAAAGCACAATTGCGGAGCTGTTTGTCTGTTTGGGAGGTTGAGACTGTGGTCTAATTTTGCGCAACTAATTACTCTCAGCGGCCGACCAAACTTTTTTTTTTCCAATCCCGGTACGCATTTAAATCCCACAATACAATTGTGTTATTACCATTTTTGAATGGCTTTTCAAGCTCCCTTTGAAATCTTAAACAAAATCCGAGCTTCTGTTTGGAGGCCTGTACATAATTACCACAGGACTTTTTTTTTTTTTCTTACCACTTGCGATTTCTAAACCAGCCACGAAGATTCAACATATTCCGACCGTATACACTCCTTTCCAAAGATGTAATTCCGTCTCTTACCAACAGAAACAGACCACCGCCAATATCTTCCCTTCTCTCCTTCCGATACTGAGTTTGTCGTTTGATGTTAAGCTCCTGAATATGGTATTTGCTCAGCCACGACTCAGTGACACCCACATTGTTATACCTACCAATGTTTAATTACGCCAGGAATTCGTCCACCATATTCAGAAAGCTACATGCATTGAAATACAGAACCTTCAGTCGCGCAATTTTCGACCTTTTGGACGTGGCCTCTATGATAAAAATTAACTTTTTATTTGTTTTCTCAGCATTTATACCCGATATTTCCTGTGCCCTTCATTATAATCACGTTACACTCATATTCTACTTGTAAACCTCTGGCTCATCCTCAGCTTTATCAAACTACTTCCCATCGCCCTGCCAGATTAGGTTAAAACACTCCCAACAACTCCTTAAATCTGACCTAAAGAATATCACACACCTCAGATTCACTTGCAACCCATCCCTTTTATGCGACTTCCACGTGCCCCCCAAAATGTCCCAATTATCCAGAAATCTGAATCCTTGCGTTCTGCTTCAACTCTCACCCATCCCTTTATCTGCCACGTCATTCTATTCCGGTTCGCACTGTCGCAGAGCACAGGCCGTAATTGTAGGATCATTACACCTGCGGTCCCGCCAAAAGATTCCTTCCTAACTCTCCATGTTCTGCTTTCCGGACCTGCTCCCTGATGTTCTTATGCCTTTGATACCAATTTGTACCACGACTTTTGGCTGCTTACCCTCCTTTTTCAGGATATTATTGACGTGTATAGAAACATTTGTGCCCCTAGCACCCGTCAGACAAATTACCATCCATTCTTCCTTTTTACGTCGTTAAATACGTTCAGCAGACCGTCTGCTACTATTGTTACTGCTGCTATCCTCTTCATTTCCATATCCTTCTGTGCCACAGAGCCAAGGTCAGTGTCAGAGGCACAACATCTATTGTTTCCCCCAGTTAGATCGTTCCCCCAAAATGGACAGCTAATTTTTGAGGGGGGCGCCCACATGTGTGTACATGACTGTCTGGTGTTTCCTGGTCCCTCTCCAGACAGTTACACAGTGATCTGTCTCCTGTAGAATTGGTGTGACTACTTCCCTTTTGCTCCTGTCTATAGCTGTTTACTTTCCCTAACTAGCCGAAGGACATCGAACTACAACTTTACATCCCTTATACGGTCTCTAACGATCTGCATTTCGATGCACCTGTGCAGATATGCCCATCGGAGCGCGGCTGGTGATCTCACATGTGACACCTGGAAGAAGATACCGGATCTGTAGACGTACCTAGTATTCGCTCAACTGTTGAAAACGAAACCAAGAAATAAATTACATAGCACCTGCCTAAACTCGACGAAGCCTTGTTGAGCCAAAACCTTACTATTCTGCGTCAGCCTATCCCGACGATGACCACTTCGAAAGGCGGTATCTCTCCATTATAGATGCTCTGTTCCCCGTCAAAATATTTGCCGAAACTGCGCGGCAGGGTTCTTACTGGGCCAGTGGAGTACTTCGAGCATCGGCTACGTAGAAAAACTTGTTTTTTTGTTAAAAATCTATTCGTCCACTCTGTGCGGAATCACTTATGTTGCGTATGCCCAATACTCCAATGAATTGCAGGAACAGTTCCTAGATCGAAGGCCGATGTCATTTTCCCGATTAGCTGAAGGAGGTTAGCACACACCAATGGGATTAAGGTTTGACGCATGAGAATATTCCGGATCATTCGATCATTCTAAAGACGAAACACTCTCTACGGCATGGAACAATTTCTTCAGCTCCTATTACAATGCTGAGCGACAAAGTTCGAATGTTGTGTTGGCATGTTGTCAGGTAGCATTCCGATAATTTTGTAGTTCATTTTTCAGCATTGTATGGAACAGTGCTTTAAACAAGCGGCTAAAAAAATGTTTCTATTCTACTTTGTTTTTCCAAATGTCATCGATTAGGATTATGTCTTTTGATGCCCCATTCTCATCAGGCGTAGTTCTGCTTAGCTGTATCTCTATCCCGTTACACTTTGAATGACTTTCATTGCATTGCATGGAAATATTTTCTGTCTCTGTCGTTTCGTGATTCTACATGACATTAAATGATGAAATCAGCATTTATTTCTTGATCATGACCGTCGTTAGAATTATAAACTCCTGAAGCAGCTTGTAGAATTGTGATATGTCCGGTACCTTATTATATCACTTCTCTGACCGAAATTGATAAATGTGGGAGTATTAAGAGTATTCATGTTGATTCCGAAGAGTTCTTGCATTCACTTTTGTTAGAATGGGGTAGTGCAGACTCACTGGAAAGTTCAGACTTCGAATCTACAACAACACAATGACAAAGGCACATTGACACCATTAGAAATCAGAAAACAGAATAATTTACGTATTTCAAATATCCATGGTTCGATTGCAATGAATCTAAATAAAGATTTCATAACACACTTATATGCAAAGTTACAGCCAAGCTAAATTCAACAGCTGCCGATACCTCCAACAGTGATCAAGTTGTGGTAGGAAGAAGGCACCGTTGCTGGCTTGTGACTTGTCTCTTCAAACATGGATTCACAAGGTGGTTGTCTCTATTCGAAGATTTCGGTGAAATACGACGATTGGGTTTACTTGCTTGAAACGATTCGGAGAGAAGAGTGAACACTCGGAAGTATATCAGCTAAAAAGGCACAATCTAAATGTCGTATAAAATACATTTGCCATATTTGCACAATCTTGAAGGAAACAGAAGAGGGTGCAGTCTTAGGTTGTGAGGAACCATGTTTAAAGGAGAAACTGCAACATAAGAGTTTTATTTTATTCTACAAATAACACGTTTAATATCTCTAAATCTCAGTAAGAGAGGGGGATATAAAGTGGTGGAACTTCTGTGTCTAAGCTAGATAATTCGGCAAAGGAAAGAGGGTTTATACAAAACTTAAGAAGATGGAGTTGAGAGAGAATAACATAAATCAGTTAGTCTGATCGTGGGGAGCGGGTGGGGTCTGAAGTTACCGTTTCTTTGGCGTAGTTTGCTTGCGGTCTCTGTGTCTTATCAAATGTTGCCAAGTTCAGTTTTGTAAAATGAAAACTTGAATAACGTTGAGCCGACGTGGAATAAACTGGTTAGAGAACTTTTTCCGTACAGTGTCTCTTCAACATAGTCGGCAATGGCTGTTTTCCGTCCTGAAGATGGTACCAGACTCATAGCTTTGGACTTTACTAAGAGAATCAAAATCTACTCCGTTATTTGGTACGAGATTATATGAAATAACCTCTGATCCTACCGTCTTTGCCATTGACTCTAATATACAGCTGAATCGTTAGCTCTGAGGAAGTAACTTATATGTGGCCTCGCGAAATCTGCTACCTTTCAGTTGATTGGCTGTGTTGACGAATAAAGAAACAGTACAGATTGGAAGAAATCAGGAAAGGAGTTGATTGGTGGATTCGAGAATCAAGAAGAGTCATATTAAGTGTATGAGACCAATGGCCTCTTAACAAACGAGAGGGCACTCCTGACGAACCACAGATTAAACTTCTTTGAGAATAACATTGTTTCATTAGAAATCCATGTTGAACGGATCACAGATATGCGGGTCCTATATTTGTTTCTTATTGCAGCAGCGCATCTGATTGGTAAGTGTGTCGACATTTTGAAAACCATCGTTCTCACCATGATGAACAAGTTAATTGCATGAAAGGATTTGGGAGAACGATAGTAACATGAATTCAAATCTCATGCAACTGGTAATAGAATGTTTGATGAGTATATCCAGGGCAACCACAGGCGCATCGTTCTCAGTCCTTGGCGGGAAGAGTTGTCTTTGTATTCCTCCTGAGATGCAATGAGTCCAAGAACTCCTTGAGGGAACTGATGGGAAATTTTCTCAAAAAGATATTTAAATCAGTCCTTCTTGACAATTTTAGTCGAGAGGTTAACTCAAGTTGGAACCCCCACATCTCTGATTGGGCAGTGCTAAAGAACCAGGGTTTGCTTCGGAGATATGCGTGCAGAATATTGATAATTCTTGATTGAAATTTTGATTTTTTTTTTGGTCTATAACAGGACATTGCCGAGGTGACGCTGTTTATCAGTCACCTGCTGTCACCAGAGTCGCGGAAGGGGAAGTTGCAGTGTTAAAATGTAACTATACTACTACAAGAGCAAGCAACCCTGGACTAATCTGGTACCGTCAGTATCCCGGAGGTTCTCTGGAGTTTCTACTACTCCGTTCAAAATTCGACAAACAACTAGAGAATGTTCCTCGACAGCGGTTCACGGCGCAGCTGAATGATACGAGCAGAACGGTCCCACTGACAATATCCGAAACACATCTAGGAGACACTGCCATGTATTACTGCGCTCTGACACCCACAGGGGTTCAGAACTAGTCTGGACCTGTACAATAACTACTTTAGTTCCCTAGTGGCTGCTAAGTGCAATAGCCGTTTTCTGAGCGTCTGTAGCTCCGTGGTCGACACGCCATATGAATAAATTTCTATATATTTCCTGAGATTCTTACCCAGTAGATTGAGTCGCCTTCAGCATTTTACTCTTCAGTCTGTTCCAATGCACATGCATTCACCAAAATACCGTTTCTAGTCTTTCACACGACAAAGAAAACGATAACCTTCCATTGTTTCTTTTTTCACTCACCATTTCGAAGAACAACCTCTTTCACATGCATTGGTGTGGATGCGGATTCTGTAGTGAAATGTTGTTTATTTTCCAATATACTACTGTGTTATAATCTAACATTTTCCGCAGTGTAATGTTAATTACAGGTGTTAACATGAAAACTTATTGTTTTATTTTGTTATATATAAATGTATACATATATTTTTTTTTTCTCCGAAGCTATACCGGAGCGCCCGATTATGGTTTGCTAAGTAACTGCAAGCTAACATTGCCGGGGTGTCCACAACGATCACAAAAGAAAAACAAAAACAAAACAAAAAAAAAACTAAAACAAGCAGGTGGTTTATCTTGTACAAGACGAAATTGCATTTTAATTTACCGCTCAACCACACTGAGACAATTGAAGAAGTTGCAGTTTACAGAGCGAACATTATTGTTTCTTTCCTCAGATCTGCACAGCTAACGCCTCTCATTTCAGGAAATAACATCAACACCACTCATAACACTATACAAAAAAGTCTGTGTGATGAGTAACAGAAACACTGTGGACAATTTAACGAGGAATGGGTAAGGTGAACACCAAAAAGTTTTTCATGAAAAAGAAAGTTAATGCCTGGGCTTGCCAAAGTGTCAATGATATGAGCCGTCGGAATCTGTTGATCTGTACATTCATCAAGTCAGGTCAAATTTATTTATAAAGCACTTTTAAAAACAACCCATGTTGACCAAGGTGTTGTACAAACCATAACAGGTATCCACTGTCTAGGAGCTACAGTATAACATACAATAATGTTTTATGCAGAGTTCGTGCAAAAAATGTAATAAATATTATGTAAATAAAGTTTTGTCTACTGACTATTGGATATGTTGTGATATGGACCTTGACTACTGCGAATTCGAAAGGGTGCTGCATTGCTTAAAAAAAATCAGTGAAATTATCATTAATAACATCAACACGAAATTCTCCGGGATTAATGAAGCTATTTTGCCTCGTGAATTGGAGCCCGAAAAGTAAATGAATGAGCCCTGCGGGTCTGTGCACTATATTTGCGAACTTTCGTCCCAGCTACAGTCGTTAAGCCCTGCGTTTTATTTTTAACGATTGCCTAGTTTATTTTGACTAGCACGGGTTTCCACATTCTACGGTTAATTAAAGCGAGATCCTGGTAAGCGGTAATGGCAAATCATTTTGTTTCGAGAATGGTTCAACACCCAATGTCGCTCGGTCAGGCCTCTGGTGATCTGTCAATATTTCCTTCAAATAAACTGTTGCTTCCTTGTCCTCATGTCAGTTCTGCGCAGTAGGATCAGTCATTTCTTCAGTGCACACTGCAACTGTAAATTAGGAAAATGTAATACGAATAAATATTTTTGGGAGGGGGTGTGGTGATTATCTTATTTAAATGCAGTTTGCCTTGTGGAATGTTGACTGCTGTAATCTCAATTGTGGATAGAGTTAATATTTTCTGTTCCTTTTATTTCTCAACCATTATCATCAGTTTAATAAAGGAGAGCTGTAGATCAATTTGTCTATGGTAACTAGATCAAATAGACATTATAACATTGTAATATGAAACAGGTATGGCCGAATGTTTCAGAGATTAGTATAGTTTAAACACGTGCTTGAGTTTGAAGAACACTACGTAGATATGGCTGATTAATTCAGTTTTAAAGTGCAAAATCAATAAAATTAATAAAGAAGTCAGCTGTCCTAATTCATTACGGCTGGTGTAATTTGAACAGAATATGATCAATATGAGCATCATGGACGTTACAGTGACCGTGCCTGTACGAGGACGAACATAAGTTGGTTAATTTAATTGAAGCCCGTAAGATGACATCTAAGTCCATGGAGCTCCGTGTAACGTGACGATTAATGGGTTGTATATCCAAACAAAAATTCTGTATTTTAAAACATTTTACAGGTAGTAGAATAACACGGAAAAGGCGGTGATAATGCAAATTGTGGAAAATAGAATGCCATTCCTACTTCCAGCGACGAACGCTCTTGAAAATATGTCAGAAAATGGTTTAATAAGACTAGTTATTATATACCACCCCACTAGAATAAGAGCAACAGCGCCCAGCAGAATCCTCGGGAATATAAATTGTGACGTAAACAGCGAAAATGTGATTACTTCATTTAAGTAGGGACTGAGCCACGTCCGAGGATAAAATGAAGAACGTCCGTATTACTTCACTCCGGTATGTCATGTCAACAAACCACGCTGGACTCAGGAAACGACGAAAAATTGAAGTGCTTTCTGAGATTCTTCGTGTTTAGCAGCCGACAATGTTCTCCTTCTATTTTTAAGTGTCTGTAGGTCTCATAGTACAGAAACACTTGCAAATCAATTAATCATTAATTAAGTTGAGTGCATTATGACTGGCACTCTGAAGACATCTTCTAATATGCAAATATATATGGCAAATCGTAATCGTCTCTGAACTCCAAAATAACCAAACAGTATACACTCTACTTTTTAGTAATTTACAAACCGTGATGAACGCAAACCGCATTATGGAAATGTTTAAAATACATTGCTGTGAGGCAATAAGAATCTTCAATTTAATCAGACGTTGGCACAAAAGTGTGGAGCCTTGTCTGAGACTGATCGTTTTATGCTTCCATCAACTCCTTCTCCTGAAAGTTGCACAGTAATCTGTGTCCTGTAGAATTGGTGTGACTACCACCCTGTTGCTCCTGTCTATAACTGCTTCACTTACCCTATAAATCCGAAGGTCATCGAACTGCAACTTTTCATCCCTTATACGTTCTCTAACGATCTGTATTTCGATGCACCTGTGCAGATGTGGCCATCGGAGCGCGGCTGGTCGTCTCCTGAGCATCCCAAATATAACACCCAGAGGAGAACACCGGCTCTGTAGACATACCCACTATTCTCTCAACAGTTGAATAAGAAATACGGAAAGGAATTGCATAGCCCCTGCGTAAACTCGAAGAAGACCTTTCGTGCCAAAGCCTTACCACTCTATGTCAGGCTATCCCGACGATGACCACTTCGAACGGCAGTATTTCTCCTTTATAGACACTTCGTTCCCCGTCGAAATAATTCGGCGAACGTGCGCGGCAACGTTCCTACTGTGGCAGTGGAGTACGCCAGTCATTGACTCCCGTAGAAAAAATAAACTTGCTGTTTTTTGTTTTATCTAATTGTCCGCTCTGTGCGAAAAAACAATGATATTGCGTCTGCTCAGGACTCCAGTAAACTGTGCGAATTGTTCCTAGATCGAAGGCCGACGTCATTTTCCCGATCAGCCGAAGGAGGTTGGCACCCACCAATGAGTTAAAGGCTTTGCGCATGCGACTATTTCGATTCATGCGATCAATTTACAGACGAAACTCTCTCTGCGGTATGAAACGATTTATTCACCTCCTATTACAGTGTTAAGGAGCAAAGATTTAATGTTATGTTGGCATGGTGTTAGGTAACATTACAATTAATTTGTAGTTCATTGTTCAGCATTGTTCGGAACAGAGCTTTAAACAAACTAATGTTTCAGTTCTACTTTGAGTTTCCAAATATCATAGATGGGAATAACGTTTTTTTTTAATGCTCTATTCTGATCTGCGTCGTTCTACTTAGTTTTATCGCTAACCCGTGCATACCAAAGGTCACGTTGCTCTTTGAAAGAACTTTGTTGCATTGCGTGGAAATCTTTGATGTTTTTGTCGTTTCTTGACACTTTCTTGTATTAAAGGATGAAATCAGCATTCATTCCTCGATCTTGAACGTCGATGGAATTATAACTCATGAAATATACCGCAGAATGGTGATATGACCGGTCTCCTTATAACATCATATCTTAACGAAACTTACCTTCTCATACCGAATTTGATGAATGTGAGATTATTAAGAGTATTCTTGCATTTTCTTTTGATAGAATGGGTAGCGCAGACTCATTGGAAAGTTCAGACGTCGAATCTACGGCAACACAATGGAAAACGTACTTTAACACCGTTAGAACTCAGAAAACAGAGTAACATACGTGTTTCAAATATGCATGGTTCGATTGTAACGAATCTAAATAAAGATTTCATAACACAATTATATGCAACGTTACAGCCACACTGAATATAAGGGCTCCCGAGACCTCCAACAGCGATCAAGTTGTGGCAGGAAAAAGGCACCGTTGCTGAGTTCTGACTTGTCTCTGAAAACATGGATTCACAAGGTGGTTGTCTCGATTCGAAGACTTCAGTGAAATACGATGATTGGGTCTACTTGCTTCAAACGATTGGAGGTGAAGAGTGAACACACGGAAGTGTATCAGATAAAAAGACACAATCTAAATGTGGTATAAAATACATTTGCAATACTTGGATATCCTTGACTTAAACATAAGCGGGTGCAGTCTTAAGTTGTGAAGAAGCAACTTTAAAGGAGAACTGCACCATAAGAAATGCTTTTTTGTCTCATCTGCAAAGAACATTGTTAATATCACTAAATCGCAGTCAGAGAGGGCTATATATACTGTTGTAACTTCTGTAGTTAAACTAGTTAATTTGGCAAAGGAAAGAGGGTTTATGCAGAACATTGGAAGATGGAGTTGGGAAAGAATGGCATTGATAGGCTTGTCTGATCGTTGATGGCCGAAGTTACCGATTCTTTGTCGTAATTTGCTTGGAGTCTCTGTGTCATATGAAATTTTGCCAAGTTCATTTCTTTAGAATGAAAACGTGAATCACGCTGAGCAGACGTGGATTAAACTGGCAGTTTAGAAATTTTGTCCGTGCAGTGCGTCTCTTCAAAATATTGCTGTTTTTCTTCTTAAAGACGGTACCAGACTCATAGTTTTGCACTATTTAAACGGAAACAAAATCTACTCCGTATTTAGTACGAGATTATAAGAAACAACTTCTGATTCTACCGTGTTTGCCGTTGAGTCTGACATAAAGCTGAATTGATAGCTCGGAGTAAGTAACGTATGTGCGGTCTCGGGCAATCTGCCAACCTTCTGCTGATTGGCTGTGTTGAGGAACAAAGATATAGTACAGGATTGGAAGAAATAAGGAAAGAATTTGATTGGTGGACATCGGAAAGCAAAGAGCGGCACGTTAAGCTGTAAGAGACCAATGGCCTGTTAACAAACGATAGGGAACTCCTGCCGAACCATAATTAAACTTGTTTGAGAATAACATTGTTTTGCTACAAATCCATAGTGGACGGATCACAGACATGCGGGTCCTATATTTGTTTCTCATTGCGGCAGCTCTTCTGGTTGGTAAGTTTCTAGACATTTTGAAAACCGTCGTTCTCACCATGCTGAACAGGATAACTTATCCCTAAATATCAGTAACGCAACATTGATCATGGCATGAAAAGATTTGGAAGTACGATAGTAACATGGATCCAAATCTCATGCAACTGGAAATAGAATGCTTGATGACTATATCCAGGACAACGACAGACGATTCGGCCTCAGTCCTTGGCGGGGAAGTGTTGTATTTTTTTTTCTTCTGGGATGCAATGGGTATAAATCTCGTTGATCAAGACAATTGGAAGTTTTCTCAAAAAGATAATGCAATTCAGGTTTTCTTGCCCCACCTGCGAATTTTAGACGGGAGCTTTACCTCAAGTTGAAACCCCCACCTTGCTGCTCGGACTGTACTAACGGCGTAGGGTTAGCTTCGGAGATATGCAAGCAGAATATTGATATTCCTTGCCTTAAATTTTAAAATTCTTTTTGGACTGTAACAGGACATTGCCGAGGCGATGCTGTCTATCAGTCACCTGCTATCACCGCAGTCGCGGAAGGGAAAGTTGCAGTGTTAAACTGTAACTATACAGTTCCAAGCAGAGACGACCCTCGACTAATCTGGTACCGTCAGTATCCCGGAGGGTCTCTGGAGTTTCTACTGATCCGTTCAAAATTCGACGCACGCCTGGAGAATATTCCCCGACAACGGTTCACGGCGCAGCTGAATGATTCGAGCAGAACGGTCCCACTGACAATATCCGAAACACATCTAGGAGACACTGCCATGTATTACTGCGCTCTGACACCCACAGGGGTATAGAACTAGTCTGAGCCTGTACAATAACTAGCTTGGTTCTTTGTTGGCTGCTAAGTATAATAGCCGCTTTCTATGCGTCAATAGGTCATTTGTTGACCTTGCATTTGTCTAAATTTCAAGATATTCCTTGAGATTATTATTCAATAGATTGAGTCGCCTTCATCCTATTTCTCTTCAATGTGTTCCAATGCACATTCAGCCACCAAAACTCCGCCTCTAGTCTTTCACCTGACAAAGGAAACGATAACGTTCTATTGTTTATTTTTTTCATTCACCATTTCGAAGAAGAGCCTCTTTCGCTTGCATTGGGGTAGATGCAGATTCTGTAGTAAAATATTGTTTATTCTCCAACATACTACTGTGTTAAAATCTAACATATTCCGAAATTTATTATTAATTGCAGTTTTTAACATGCAAACTTATCGTTTTATTTGTTTTTACTTCAAAATATTTCTTTCAAAGCTATACCGGAGCGCCCCCGTATGGATTACGAAATAACGGCAATCTAACATTGATGGTGTGTTCAGATCAATCACAAAGAACAAGCAGGTGGGTGCTCTTGAATTTGAATTTTAATTAACCGTTCACCCACACTGAGCCAATCGAGGAAGATGTAATTTATAGAGCAAGCATTATTTTTTTCTTTCCTCAGGATTGCACAGCTGCACCTCTCGTTTCAAGAAATAACATCAACACCACTCATAACACCATACAAAAAAGTTTGTGTAATGAGTAGAAGGAACACTGTGGACAATAGAAAAATAAATGGGTAACGTGAACACCGAAAGTTTTATAGTGAGAAAGTAAATAAATACATAAATAAATATATGTTAACGGCAAGGCTTGCCGAAGTGTGAATGATATGAGTAGTCAATATTCGTTGATATGTTCAATCAAATCAATCATGTCAAATTTATTTATAAGGCATTGTTAAAACAACCCATGTTGTCTAAAGTGATGTACAAACCATAGCAGGTAGCTAAAATGGAAAATGCAAGAAGCACAGATACAAACAACAAGGCACACAGCTTTTCACACCCGGTATTTCGCTGATCTTTTGAAATACGTTTCGTCCTTTTACTCTGGAGTTACTTCGGGTTCAAATAAAAACAGGCTAAACGCATCGCTTGTGTCCCGGCCGTTAAATTCTCCTAATCAAAACAACGTCGCAGGCAATCCAATTTTTCGAAAAAAAAAATGGCGATGGAGGGAAAATACCGGAGGCACAATAGCTATTCCTGTGCGATGCCTTTGGATTCAATGTTCACAAACCCTTAAACTCTAATGAAGATCATAAAACGTGTTTGATAAAACAATCTGCGTGATATATTACTGCGGGATGGTTATAAAGTACTCACCTAGGATTTCAGAACTTCCTTACGATCATGTCTGGTCTCT
Organism: Mobula hypostoma; assembly: GCF_963921235.1. Classification (NCBI taxonomy): domain Eukaryota; kingdom Metazoa; phylum Chordata; class Chondrichthyes; order Myliobatiformes; family Myliobatidae; genus Mobula; species Mobula hypostoma. The sequence goes on from NC_086106.1 coordinate 23,696,023, forward strand.
GCCGCGAGCTGAAGATGCCAATACCTAAATGCTCAACGCGTCTGTGGCGTGCACACAGTCACACAACTGAACAAACCAGTCCCAGCTTTTGTTTTATTTGAACGCAAGTTATTCTACTTCCGAAGCTCCAACATGGACGTGTCAACCTACAGCTCTCATTGAATGCAAAAGGAAGCATTAGATATTATGGTTTCAGACTCCTCACAACAATGTGTTTCCATTTTTGATTCACTTTTTCTTTTCACTACTTTTATCTACTTGATTGAACTCAGTACGTGTTTCTATATTTATTTGTTTTATTCTTTATTGTAAAGGTGCACAAGATTTTAAGAAATATTACGAAATATGACGGTAATATTAAACTTGATTTTAATTGCGATTTTACGTTTCTATGAGAAACATTTAATTTCTGGACAAGTGATTAAAACACAAATGTAACACTCAAAACGAATATAGGGTTATAAAAGATGTATGATCACGATAAGACCAATAGGTTATGGGAGCAGACTTGGGCCATATGGCACATCGTGAGCTACATGCCATTTCATCATGCCTGAAGCAATTTTCCGCTTGGCCCCAATTTACCTACCGGCTTCTCCACGTATCCGTTCATACATTGATCAATCAACAGTCTATCAAACTCTGTCGTAAATATCTAAATAAACTTGTTCCACAGCTGTCTATGCCCAAACGATTGCACAGGCTCACAATCCACTGGCAAAAAAAAACATCCTCCGTAATAGCAGACACCAACAGAAACAATACACTGATTCGTAAGGCCAGTGATGTTGTGGGGGTGGAACTGGTGGCGTCTGAAAAGAGGATGCTGTCCAAGTTGCATACCATCTTGGAAAATGTCTCCCATCCACAACATAATGTACTGGCTGGGCGCAGGAGCACATTCAGCCAGAGACTTATTCCACAGAGATGCAACACAGAGCGTCATAGGAAGTCATTCCTGCCTTTGGCCATCAAAATTTACAACTCCTCCCTTGGAGGGTCAGACGCCCGGAGTCAATGCTGGATTTATTTCTTGGCATAATTTACATAATAGTATTTATCTATTTATGGTTTAACTATTTATGGTTTTAATATTATTAATTATTTATTGTGTTACTATAACGAAAACCAATTTTCCCCGGGATCAATAAAGTATGACCATGACAAAAATATCGCCTCTCCATACCGAGTCTGTTCCTGTGTGGTCAGACACTCCACCGTATACCCACTCGATCAAGAACTTCGACGATTTGAGATGTTCCGGTGAATTGTAATGAATAGACAAAAATGTCATCTGGCGCTTCTACAAGATATTTTGAGATAAGCTCTAATAATCGTAAGTTCTGTTGTCCTAATGAATATTTAAATATTCAACATCTTCGATATAGGTTGCATCATAGAACAAATGACTGCAAATCCATGTTCAACTGTAAAGGTAACAAGACTACAACCTGTAGACCTCAATGTATTTCTTCCATATTGGCAAATCATACAAAAAGTTTGTAATTATTTTTCAGTAGCGTAGATTAGGGTGACTTCAGTGCCCTGTTTGGAAACACCTGCTAGTTCAGCTTACCCATTGCTAAAATCCGTAATTTCAAAGTGTTTCAAGTGTGTATTTACTTTTTTTTTCCTTTCAGGAAATAAAGTGAATCTTCTGTCCTTATTTCTATCAAACGCTTTAAGACGTCATATTGCAAGCCAGCTAACTGCTGTGTGGTTATGAAACGTTTCTTCTTCTGCACCCCTTTTTTTTATTTTTATATTTTCTTCCAGTCTGTATAGTTTGTCTATAAACCTCTCAGCATTTCCAAATCGTTGACCGTGTTGTAGTTTCCGGAATACACTCACGAAAAAAAAAAATATTTTCTGATAACATCACCATGAGCATATGGAAATGAAAAGGATCTGACAACACTGAGAAAAACACAACTAAATGCTGGAGGATCTCACCAGGCCAGACAGGTTCTAATGGAGAAAAAAGAAAGTATAGTCGACGTTTCACTTCGAAACCCTTTGGCGGGAGAAACATAAGCAGAGGGATAGATTTAATTGCTGCGGTACAGGTGTGAGAATGACCAAGTTACATTAAAAAATGTCGGTGTTTCCATTCCGACGTCCATCCGTGGCCTCATACAATGTGCCGTTGAGGCCACACTTAGTTTGAAGGAAAATCCGTGGTATTCTGTTTGAGTAACCTCCAACCTGTTGGCATGGTCATCGATTTCTAAAACTTCCGTAGTGCACTCACTGCATTTCCCATTCTCCTTTCCCTCTCTCACCTTATCTCCTTGCCCGCTCATAGACTGGTTCTGCTGTCATCAACCACCCCACCCCCACATTTATTTTCCTCCATGACCTTCAGCCTCTTTTACCAATCAGCTGCCCAGGACTTTACTGCATGCTTCCCCAGCTAGAGTTCACATTTCTCCTAGTGTTACTCTCTGCCCTCTGAACCCCCACCTCAACCTTTTCAATCTTATCCTCGGATTTCTGTTTTTACGTCTTCTGTCCGACCGAAATATGTCCTATTGAAACGCCAACGGTACTTTTTTTCAATAGCTGCTGCGTGGCCTGCAGAATTCCTACGGCATCCTGTGGGTTGCTTGGATATCCAGCATCTGCAGATATTTCTTCTTTTTCTTTTCTGTGAGCTGACAACACTGAGAAATGTCTGTCGTTACATCCAATTGCATAGTTAACGGGAATTACGAGCTGCCAATTGCTGAAAGACTCTCCTGAAATGCGATCAGCTATTCATGAAAACATAACATTATTTGTTCCGGGAAGTGTTTACCAGTTTTTCCCCCTGGTCCAGTCCACGCAACACACGCCAGCTTGCACTGCAGATGGCTTTGCTGAATTTTCTCCACTGGGTTGGGAATTATTTACTTCGGTAATCCGGAAAGTAGTTTGAAAGGATGGTCGGTGAAAAGGGTTTTGTGAAATGACAAATCCAAGTTTTGAAAGTGTCGCAACGTTTCCGAATTTAGCCAGATTCGCAGACATAAAACGCATCCGTTGATGCATTTTCAGGATGGACAGACGTGATTTGCTCTTTTAGATTTGTTGTCTCCATTACTCCATTCTAAATAATTGTTCTGCACAACAAAGTGGCAGTGGTGATCCGTCTCGGCCTAAAATGGAAGTGAAACTATTTAATGCATAGTTGTTATCACAGTACCTGTAGCTAGATGTTTCACCTTTAATTGGGTCTGCAAAAAATACACAATAAAAGTGCCGTGAAAATATTACATATGATTCAATTAACATTTTTGAAATTTAATATTTTTCAAGCTTTTTCCAGTAATTTGTTCTGTAATTCTGCTTATACTAAGTAACCTGCATGCGAATTAAGTGCAGGAAAAGAGGTTCACTATGTCAAATACGGCAGGTTTTGGAACTTACCCAAAGTACTAATGCTATTAAAGCCTCTGACGTTGTTGCATAGACAAAAAGGTGCACCAGCATCTTTGGCGCTTTTTCCTTCCTGGATTTTTTTTCTTGGTATGGATTTGTCATGGTCCTGTCCGTGAAGACCATATTCCGATTCACGGTCTGGTCCATCGACCCTTGCTCCAGGTTTTCCTATCTACCCTGCCTCTGTTCTTGTTGAGCTAATTGAGGCAGCTGATGTTTGTTGAGGCTGGCTGCATAAATACCTTCAGAGACCAGAGCGTGGCTGCTCGATAGCTCTTGTCCTTATTCCTTGTATACCTTGCTCTGCCTTCCGTTTCCTAGCCTGCAGCCCTGCCTTGTCTTGCCGGTAACTCTCGTCTCGCCTTGCTTTGCCAGAAACCTTCCCTTGTATTGCCGGCAACTCTCGCCTCACCTGAAGTTCTCCTCCAGCCCTGCATTGCCTGAAGCCTTGCCTTGTCTTGCTGATAACTCTCGCCTTGTCTCGCCTGCAGTCTTGTCCTGGAGCCACCCTGTACCTAACTCACTTCCTGTCCCTTGCCTCCGCACAGGTAAAGACAGGCCGTCTTGCCGTTACCTGGGGTTGGTTCTGTCCCTTCCTGTCCCTTGCCTCTGTCGGGTAAGCCAGGCCGTCTCGCCGCTACCTGCGGTTGGTTCTGTCCCTTCCTGTCTCATGCCTCCGTCAGGTGGGAAACCGCGCCCTGTCCAGGAAAACCGCGCCCTTCTCAGGAGTACCGTGCCCAGCCCAGGTGAACCGTGCCCTGCCCCGGAGGAGCCTGCCTAGCCTCAAGCCTGGAGACTCCAGCTTCCTGCCTTCTGCCAAGCCAAGTCTCTAGCCTCCTGACTCCTGCCATGCAAACTATCTTGCCTCCTTCTTCCTGCTAGGCCAAGTCTCTAGCCCCCTGCCTCCAGCCATGCCAAGTCTGCAGCCTGTTGCCTCCTGCCAAGCCATGTCTCTTGCCTCCTGCCTCCTCCCAAGACAGTTCTCTAGCCTCCTGTTTCCTGCCAAGCCAAGTCTCCGGCCTCTAGCCTTCTGTCAATCCTCACCTCTGGTCTCTAGCCTCAAACCTGAAGACTTTAGCCCCGTGACTCCTGCCAAGCGTCGCCCCTATGCTCAACCCAGAGGACTTCAGCCTCGGCCTGCCTGCCTGCCAAGCCTCGTCCTTGCCTATTTCTGGCGCCCGAGCCAGAGGCAAGACCCAGGTACGGGCTCCTTGTCCAGTTTCTGGCTCGGAGTCCAACCCTGGGCCCTAGCTCTTTTGTCCAGTCCTGTTCCAGGTTATTAGTTTTTCTGTCCATGTCCTTGCCATCGCCCTGTATCCTAGCCCTGTTCCTAGTACTTCAGTTTCTGTGTCTTGCACTTGGGTCCGTTCCCAGCCATGCCCGTATGTCAGGATAGACATATTATAAGGAAATCAATGTCAGAACCAATACGGTGGGTTATTGTCGGAACACAATTCTCTCAGAAGTTAACCATCCCAAATCAAACATATTGCTATTGTTAGTAGTTTTCGGACATTTATTCAAATTATGTCATATTTCGCTAAATAAAACAGTGATCAGTCAATCAAATAAATTATCCTATGGGAAACCTGCTTGTGAGTCGTTGTTTTTTTTTATATAACGTCGTGTGTTTATTTTCGAATTCTTACGACTCTACTTCGCATGCCGGCAACTAGCCATTTCGCTGATGCTGCCTTTCCGTGTCTGTATTCGCTACTGCCCGATCATTTAATTTGGACAGTAAGATACTCATCGAATCGGGAATACAAATTTTCTAAAATGTTCATGTGACGTCTTCCTTGTGTTATTACAGTGTATGTTGTCTGTAAGACCGTCGGACATTGGAGCAGAATTAGTCAATTTAGTTCATCGACTCGGCTCCACAATCGATTATGACTGTTGGCGGAATCTGGTCAACCTCATGCACATGCCTTCTAGCCACACCATTTAATGCCCTGCCCAATCAGTTGACAATCAAATTCCGCCTGAAATCTACGCAAGTAGATGGTCTCCACACAGTCTGTGGCAGAGCATTCCAGATATTTACTCATCTCTGGCTCAATAAAAAAAATATTCCTTACTTTCTTCCTCTTGCCTGTCAAATATTCTACTATCCATGCCACTATCTTTCCTATAACGACATATGATTTTATCTCGTTATGCAATTGCATGCGTTCATGTTATCAAACGACTTCTGAAAATCGAGGTAAATGACATCCCCTGCCTCTCTTTTGACAAACTTTCTCTTTACTTCCTCGAAGATCTCAAACAGGTTTGTCAGCCAGGATTTCCCTTTGCGGACACCATGCTGATTTTGACTTATTTTACCATTAGGGCCTGAAAACCACATCTTTAATAACAGACTCTAACACTTTCCCAGCAAAAGACTTTAAGCTATCTGGTCAACAATTCCGTCTTTAAACTTCCGCCCTTCTCAAAGAGCGAAGAAATATTTCCAATCCTCCAGTCGTCCGGGACCCTGCTGGAATCAAGCCATTCTTGAAAGATCATGATCAATGTTTCCGTTATCTCTTTATGCTATATTAGTTTCAACCGCTCCCAACAGCTCTAGTAAATCTGCCAGCAGGAATATTGGCTCCCTCATACTCAAATGCAAGTCGTCCCTTTTATAAGAGTCCCACTTGCTCACCATGGGGTCCCAATAATTTACTAGAATTTTTAATCCCCGGCCATTGCTCCAAAATCTGCATGTACACATTTATCTGCCACCTTATTATATTCATATCGTCCCCTGTCGCTTTACACAGGAAGCAATTCTGTGATTAATACGCTTGACATACTGTGTCTAAGCTCCTTCCTAACACTCTGTAATCGTCCCTTCCAGCAATTCCTCACCATGCCATTTACCTCAGGAATTGGGCCTCCATCACCTCATTTAAATTCCAATCGTTACCAGTTTGAACTAACTACCCAGACCAGCTTCCCATCTGAAACTGCAGGATAAAGACCCTGCGACCACAACAGGGAGTTGCCAGATCGGTGGGCTATTCTTGTATGGGTAGCCTCGTCCTATGGCTCCTCGGACTAGCAGTTCTAACGTCAGCATCGTTCCTGAATTCTCTAATTAAACCAAGACATCGGCTAAATACTCCTTCTGGATACTAATTCCACGGTCGCTACGACCATAAGGCCTCCCGACACGGCCTCCGCGCTTGTGTTCAGCACTTCGGTTCGTAACACCGCCACGTCCTTGCAACTGAACGAACTGGCCAAAACGAACGCAGCTGACACAGATCCCGTACAACTGGCCCTGGCCAGCCAGGGCAATCTATTGTGCGTCTTCAACAACTACTTCGGGAGATCACAGAAAACCTTCGGACACTATCCACGAATGTGCAGAAGGTCAGTGAACAAGCGTACCGATTCTCCACTTCTGTTCCCCCGTCGCCTTGGCTACGGTCCCACCGACTCTGGCAGCACAACTGCCAGAGACGGTTGTGGTGTCAGCAGAATGTGCTGCCAAAGACCCTCCGGCATCAGCGGCTTCACAATGGAGTGGAAGGCAAGCTCATGCTGGACCACATGAGGGCATTGCGGTAGCCAGGCCTAGCACAGAAGCGGAGATATTCTGCAAAGCACTACCCACCCCCGCGAATTCTCACAAACCGCATATCATCCCCCCCCCCCTCCCGGGGCAACCTGATTACCTGCTTACCAGTTTCACCCTCAACGTTTCCCCCGATGGACACTGCTCGAAACGTTGTTCCAGCGCCACTCTGAAGTCCCAGTAGCTATGCTGCTCATCTGACCTTAGACCGAGAATGGCCATTGAGGACAACCCTTCCACCGCCAGGGCAAATTGGTCTTCCAGCTGTTATTCTCTGCGGCACCTTAGCTTGCATCTTGTAAGGCAGCGGGAAACCGATTGCATTGTATCCATGGAGATATAGGGTGGACATTGTGGAGTGTATTACTTGGGCTCGTTGGTTCTACTCTTTATCCCATTGCCGTGCTGCTGCCTGCCGCGTACCGTCCTCCCATGACTGTGGCGTTTTGTGTTCCTTATGAGAGCTGTGACCGTTTCCGCGGATGTTAAGAAACCACATCCGAAGTCGTATCTCTTCGTTTTTGCCGTCAATTTCGCATCCCACATTGGTGTGTCACTAATGTGGCAAACATTGGGTATGTTAACAGACGAGAAAAGCACATTTATCTCAATTAGCGTGTTTATTGTGACATGTACAAAAAAAAGAAGACCGGGCTCTGTGATTACAACAGACAATTCCCGCAGACATATACAGATGAAGTAGGTGATTATTGCACACCCCCGTTACATTCAGGGTGACACACAAACGCACAAGCGATTACCGTAACTGTATAACCTAAGCTAAATTGTAATACCAAATGAACTTCAACATCCCACCATGATCCCACAAATGTATTTGAAAACAAGAGCAATAAATAGTGTCCACTAGGAATGTTTGTGCGCCTGTCGATCACGCCCTCGGAGAGCCATAGTATTATTAGGACTGAGAATGGCCTACAACCGCCCAACTGAGCGGAATGACTAAGTAAGGAGGACGACTTGCTTGATGAAATAATCAATAAGCTACAGACGGAGCAGCAAATGTTCACATGATGTTAACGGAAGTTAAGTGTCGGGAGTCAATTAGAAGTGCAAATAGGTAGACACGGTTTTCGTATTGAGAAAAAAAAAACAGATTATCATATTGATAGTTATAAAATACAGCATTTATAATTAAAATTAGATGATCACAGTTTTTTTTTCCCCAAGCAAAAAATGCACACATATTGATCATAGGTTTGAGGTAAGATGAGGACTAATTAACCGTGACGTAAGTGCTATGTTTTCCAAATGGAGAGTTGTGATTGTGTGGAATGGTCTGCTGGAATACTTGTTAAAGGCGTGAACAGTTGCAACATTTAAAATACATTTTGCGTATATGTATTAAACCCCGCGACTGCAACCGATAATGTGGCGAACGAGCCGAAGGCTCAAGTCGATGAACAGAGATTACAATATGCTCTGTACGCGCGGGTTAGAATCACGCACTCTTCTGTAAGTTTACAATCTCGCGGCCATTTCTATCTTTTTTGAAAAAAAAATGAGCTTTTAATTATACGTGAGGGGAATTCACGTATGCAGAAAACTCTCGTAATCACCCGTAAGTCAGAGAGGTGTGCTATGAAATATAAAAAAAAATGTTCAACACATATTAACTAAATTTTAAAATGTCATTCCTGCATTTTGATTATTTTAAAACCTGCCATAAATGCAATAAATTGAAGGCACTCCAACTTGCACCAAGTCTCCATTGCATAAATCAGGAAGACGAGTTGCATTTCCACGATGTCAGAAAAGGTCGACTTTGGTTGTCGCATGGCTGGGTTCATGGAGACAATAGCTCAGTCAAAGGGAATAGTGAGATTCTGAGATGAGCTGAAGATAGTGGGTGGAATAATGAGGGCTGAGGAACCACAGACAGATTCAGCTGCGTTGGAAAGCGAAAGGCTGGAGTTGGAAAGCCAGGACAGATGGAAGATCGATTACTGATGAAGGAGAGACAGATCGGGTAATGGTCAAATAGAGTGAAGTCTGAATTTGTCCATAGGTGATGTACATTGATAAGCAGGGATCGTATTCATCAGTGAGAAACACCTTGGGGATTATGGGGATGATTGCAGCGACTGAAACTATTATCTTATAAACATTCATAAAGAAAATGCGCTGGACCGTTTGCAAGTTATTTAGTTAGATAAGTGGCCAGTATCGCACGAGATACAGCCCAGCATACTGTGGGAAGCGACTGAGCAGATTGCTGAAGCTGACTATAACGTATCATCAATACCGACGAGAGAAGTACCAGAGAAGTGGACATTTGCAAATGTGTTTCCCTTGTTCCAGAATCTAAGTAAACATAACTCAGGAAAGTACTGACCAGTGAATCATATTTCAGTGGTGGGCACGCTGATGGAGAAGATACTGAGGTGCAAGATTTATGAGCATTTGGAGGTGGATAACCTGATAAGGGATATTCACCATGACTTTGTCAAGGGCTTGTGGTATCTTGCAAGCCTGATTAAATTATTTGAGGGTGTTCCAAATCAGAATGATGAAGTAGGGGAGTAGATGTAGTGTATATTGATATCAGGAAGACATCTGGTTGGGTTTACAAAGTAAGGCTTTTTCAGAAAATATTAAGGCATGATATACATGGAGACCTTGCTTTGTGGATCCAGAATTGTCTTGTCTACTGAATGCAAAGTGCGGTTGTGAATATTTCGTGTTCTACTTGGTGGACGGTGACCATTAGTGTTCGGTAATGGATCTGTTCTGAAACCCTTCCTCGTTGTGATTTTTATGAATAACCCGAATAAGCAAGGAGAAAGGTGGATTAGTAAGTGTGCTGATGACACAAAAACTGAGGTTCTTGATCACAGTCTGGAGGCTTGTTAGAGATTACAATTGAATATCAATAGGGTGCAGAACTGGGCCAAGAGGCGGCGGATGGATGTCAACCTAGATAAGAGTGAAGTGGATCAATTTTGAAGTTCAAACTTGAGGACAAAAAATTACTATTCGAAGTCTCTGGACAGCGTTGCGTATCAGCAGTATATTGGTGTCCGTGTCCATGGGACAGTCGAAGCAGCTGCGGAGATTACGAGGGTTATTATGTAGGCGTCCGGTGTGATGGCTTTCATTAATCGTGAGATTGAATTCGGGAGTCATGAAGTAAATTTAAAGTTATGTAAGACTTTATTTAAACTCCAATTGGAATACTGTGTTCAGTTCTAGACAATTCACTGGAGGAACTTTGTATCTACTACGGAGAGTGTGCTGAGGAAATTTACAAGAACATTCCCAGGATTGGAGAAAATCACTTCTGAGAAAAGGAGGATACTCAGAGGGTTTTCCCCAGGGTTGAAAGAACTAACACGCAGAGATTTTGTTTTAAGTATCTTGGCAGTAGGTGCGTGGGGGATTTTGAAGGAAGCTTTTCTCATAGAGATTGTTAGGAGCGTGGAATGCAAATGCCAGCCACGGTGGTAGTAGCATACACAATACACTGTTTTTAAGAGAACATTAGAAAGGTACATCGAGTTAAAAAAAAAAAGAGCTATGCGGTAGGTAAATGCTAAGGACTTTCGAGAATACATTATATGGTCAGCACAATATTGCGGGCCGAAAGGCCCATAACGTGCTTTTGATTTATATCAACCAACACACATAAATGGTGCTAGTGAACGCAGCAGGACAGGCAGTATCTGCAGGAAGATGTAGAGTTACTTTAGGGCCGAGACATTTCGTCACGACTAACTTGAAAGAAGAGCTTTGATAGTGGAAGAGGGAGGGGAGGTCTGATTGATTGGAGAAGTCAGGAAGGAGAGGGGTGGAACAGGGAGCTGGAAAGTTGATTGAAAAAAGGGATATGACAGTGTCATGGGACGGGAGGCCGAAGGGGAAAGAAAAGGGAGACGGGGGAAGACCAGAGGATGGGCAAGGGGCATACTGAGAGGGACAGATGGAGAAAAAGGAGAAAGAGAGAAAGAGAGAGCTCGAGAGCGAGAAAAGAATAAATAATAAATAAATAAATGCATACATAAATAAACAAACAAACAAACAAACAACACTCAGACAGACAATAATAAATAAACAAACAAACAAACAAACAAATGAATAAACACATGAATGAATGAATGAATGAATGAATGAATGAATGAATGAATGAATAAACCTCCTTTCTCTGGCGGGCAGAGCATAGGTGTTCAGCGAAGCCGTTCCCCAGCCTACGTTGTGTCTCCCCAACATATAAAAGACCGCATCGGGAGCAGCGAACGCAGTATATCACACCAGCCGACTAACAGGTGAAGTGTCACCTCACCTGGAAGGATTGCCTGGGGCTCTGAATGCTGGTGAGGGAGGAAATATAAGGGCATGTGTAGCACTTGTTCCGCTTACAAGGATAAGTGCCAGGAGGGAGACCGGTGGGGAGGGATGGGGGTGGGGGACGAATGGACAAGGGAATCGCGTAGGGAGCGATCCCTACGGAAAGCAGAGAGAGGGAAAAGGAAAGATGTGGTTAGTGGTGGAGTTCCGTTGGAGGTGGCGGAAGTTACCGAGAATTATATGTTGGACCCGGAGGCTAGTAAGGTGGTAGGTGAGGACAAGCGGAACCATATTCCCAGTGGAGTGGTGGGAATGAGGTGAGAGAAGATGTGCGTGAAATGGCAGAGATGCGTTTGAGAGAAGAACTGATGGTGCAGGAAGGGAAGCCCCTGTTTTTTTTTTTTTTTTTTTGGAGGACATCTTTTCCGTCCTGGAATGAAAAGCCTTATGCTGAGAGCAGATGCAGCGGAGACGGAGGAACTGCAAGAAGGGGATGGAATTTTTACAAGAGACAGGGTGAGAAGAGGAATAGTCCTGATAACTGTGAGACTCCGTAAGTTTATAGTGGACAGCAGTAGATAAGCTGTCTCCAGAGACATAGACAGAAAGATCCAGAAGGGGGAGGTAGGAGTCGGAAATGGACCAGGTAAACTTGAGGGCAGGGTGAAAGTAGAAGGCAAAGTTAATAAAGTCAACGAGCTCAGCATGCGTGCAGGAAGCAGTGCCAATGCAGTCTTTCCAGATAGCTGTGAGAGCCCGTATGTTCTATGTACTAATACTGCTGGAAATTCAAAGTGTAATTCAGATTAAAGTTGTTTATATGTAATTTTCGGGAAATATGGCTGAGCACCATTGGAAATGCATACATTGGATATAAGCAGTAAAAGTATTATATCTCGATAGAGTTATATTTACGTAAGTCCATGAGATATAGGGGCAGAATTAAGTGACTTCGCGTTTCGAAACTAATCCGTCATACCACAATGGCTCATTTATAATTCTCTCAGCTCGTTCTGCTGCCAACTCCAGGTAAACATTGTTGGTCTTAATAATTAATAACCTATGAACCTTTGCTTAAATAATGTATGCACAAGGACTTGGCCTCAGAGCCGCGCATGGCAACGAATTCCACAGGTTGATCACCATGCAGCTAAAGAAGTACCATCTAATATCTGTTCTATAAGGACGTTCTTCTATCCTGAGACTGTGCCCACGATATTGAAACATCCTTCTACACCTACTCTCTCTGTGCTATTGAATTAGATATATTTCCACGGTACCCCGTCTATTTCTGCTGCTCCAGCGATTCAGATCTAGATCCTTCTAAAGCTGCTCGTAAGGTAACTGACACATTGCAGGAATCACACTCCTGTACATTTTCTCGAATTTCTCCAATTCCAGCTCATTCACGATCTGATAAAAGATCTAAAACTGTAGGTACAGTCTGACTGAAGCCTTATAAATTACCGTCCTTCCGAAATGAATGCTAACATAATATTCATTTTCCCTAAAACAAACTCAATCCTTTTGCTTTCTCTCTGTAGTATAACCAGAACCTGTTCACATTTCTACAGACACAGCAAAGAGTGTTTGGAGTGATGACATCACCAACTGGTAGGGAGGTACCAATTTACAGGATGCGAAAAAGATGGAGAGAGCTGTTCACATAGGCAACTGCATCGCGGATATGGCGGGGGCAGTTAATCGTGTTATTTCTATGCCACTCATTTAGCCACTCCCACATGGGATCTGTTCACATACTGTACAAGCATGTCGGTGAACAAATGTCATTTGAGTGTGCAATATGCTGGTGACCTGGTGTACATGCAACCACCCCTCACGACAAACACAACATGGTGTTAGAACTGGTTGATCATCGATGCATCAGAACAAGTGAGATACCCAACGAGGATGTGTAGGTTGTTCCTGTACATCTATTTCTATGAAAAAAACATACAAATAAATCTATGCACAATCAGGCTTCAGCTGAATAAAGGACAGTTTCGTTTTTAACATTAACGCCTTCAAGTTGCAGCGAAAAGTGGATCATCATTGTTATAATCCGTGCGCACTAGAGTATGGAAGTGCACAGAGATACAAACACAGCAGAGAAGTCAGATATATCAGACGAACCGTCAGAAAGAAAAAAAAAGACTTGCAGTCTAAATAAACAAAATAATAAACAACTAACCAAACAGGAATATTTCGTAGGAAAGCAAAATGTAATATACGAGAAGAGAAACTTCAACTCCAGCAAACATGAACCACATGAGGGTGTAAATCGGTTCAGTTAAGAACTGTATGTCCTAAGAGACAGCAGTGCATATATAAATCTGGGGGATGAGCTCACTGGAGACAGAAATGTTGTCAGGCTGCTGGGCTCCAACTTGTCAGAGACACTTATGCTGCAGGTAAAATTTTTACCAGATATTTATATTACTACGGCCAGGCGGAGTGCATATTATCGTTAGGAACTCGCAGAACACTGGCTGGAAAAAAAAAAATACTGAAGTAAAGCTAGAAGCTGCCAAAAAAGGATGAGTCACCAGACACGTGCAGTCAGAATGTCTGCAGAAAGAGATGACAGTAGAACGCAGCGTAAGAAAGAAAAGTGAATATAAGGGTATTTAAAATTGTCATCAGTAGGAGAACGGGTAATTGTTCATTCTAAGTCAAAAGCTCTGTTCAGCAAATAAAATGCATCTCCAGCCAAGTCATTGATTTCTCAATTATAGAAGTGAGCGTCACTCAAAAAACAGTTCTTCGGAATGACAACGAAGTCCTTGATTCAGACGAAGAGAGAATTTTATTTGAGACTCAGACTCAAAAAGACAACAGTGGTGTACTAGGTTTTGTTGTATAATAAGCCAGTGACGTTCAAAATGGGCGCTGGGACAGATATCACTTCTATCCCCGACATGTTACTCACAGTGTGGCAAGGAATACAGGTCTGACATTCGGTGTACATGGTCCAGTCAGCGGAGACGGCGTAGTTGGAGCAGGGTGAAAAGGCTGGGTATCTGGGCGCGGGCTAGGACGTCACTGTTCGTGACTCGGTCAGTCCACGTGATGTCCAGGATGCATCTCAGGCTGCGAAGCTGGAAGGGGTTGAGACGCTGCTCTTGTCTATAGTAGAGGCCCCAGGTCTCGCTGCCGTAAAGCAGTGTGAGGAGGACGCAGGCCCTGTAAACGGCAACTTTGGTGTGCGTCGTCAGCTTTCTGTTCTCTCAGACTCTCTTTGTCAGCCTGACGAATGTTGAGGCTGCTTCTCCTATCAGTTTGTTGATCTCGGGGTCCAGGGAGAGGCTGTCCTTGATGGTGGAGCCAAGGCAGGTAAACTCGTGAACGAATTCTAGCTCGTCGTTGTTGATGGTAATGGCAGGGGGGTGCTCAATGACTTGGCCCAACATGTTGCTGCTCTTCAGGCTGATGATCAAGCTGAAGCCCTAGCAGGCTCTTGGGAAGCTGTCCATGAGGCGTTGCAGTTGCTCTTCAGAGTTTATTGCCAGTGCCGCGTCGTCTGCAAACAGCATGACCCTGATGAGTACTTCACGAACCTTCGTTTTTGCCCTCCGCCGGGACAGACTGATTGGCCTCCGGTCCGATCTGGTGTGGAGGGAGACACCATCAGTTGATGTTCTAAAGGCGTGCTTCAGCATGATTGCCAAGAAGGTGCCAAAAAGCATGGAGGCAAGCACACAGTCCTGCTTCACACAGCTGCGGATGTTGAAAGCCTACGAAGAAGAGCCGTCGAACTAAACGACGCCCTTCATGTCTGTGTGGAATGACTGAACTATCCTGAGGAGCCTCGCAGGGCAACCAGTCCTGTCCAGGATTTTGAGCAGGCTGTCTCTGCTCACAAGGTCGAAAGCCTTCGTAAGGCGAATGAAAACGACGTAGAGTGGTTGTCTTTGCTCTCTGCATTTCTCTTGTAGCTGTCGAAGGGAGAAGATCATGTCGATTATAGAGCGTTTGACCTGAAACCGCACTGAGTGTCGGGATATACCCTTTCGGCTATCTTCTGCAGTCTGTTCAGGACCACGCGGTGAAGACCATCCCAGGGACGCTCAGCAAGGAGATTCCCTTGTAGTTGTTACAATCGCTTCTGTCGCCTTTGTTCTTATATAGAGTGAAAATGGCGCAGTCTCTTATGTCTTGCAGCACTGCTCCCTCTATCCAGCACTGGCACAGTAGTTCGTGCAGGTGAAATGTAGATAACGGCGGATAACATAGTAAGGACCTATGTTCATTAACCACATCTATGAAATGTAGCTTTGGTTTGCTTCTAGACTACTACAGTTTATTTACTTTGCCCATTTTGAAACAAATATGAAGACGTTAGGAACTGATTTTATGGGTCGTTATTCTGAGCTCCTGCATATCTGCAGTAGTGTGGGTCCTATGACAGATCTATATGGCGATTTCCTGCACGTGGTCCGCTTATGCCTACATTCCAAAAATGTACTGATTAGCGTGGGTTGATCATAGCTATGGTAGGATGTCAGGGGAAAATTGATGGGTCTGGCTAGTGTCTCAGGTTAATTTTCGCTTATTTATTTTGACTCAAGCGATGCAATTCCATGCCTATTTCAGTAGATCGATGTATATTGACAAATAATATTGTGTTTATGCATGTGTGTATTTACTTATCAACTAACGGTGCGTCTGCCTATCGAACTGCCTTACGTATTTGATCATCTTGTTCAGGTGGAAGATAGCTGCATTCATCAGTGCGAATAGCCCACTGAGAGAACAACTCCTCATAGTTATCACTATTACCGACGCAAGAAACCATCTCCCTCCATCACGTCTCCCTCTCTCTCTCTCTCTCTCTCTCTCTTTCTCTCTCTCTCTGTCCCACCCCCCCGTGTGTCACACAGCTATTCCTAATCCGTCTCTTTTAGTCTCTCTGAATCTTCTCAATAAAGCCTTTTCTCTGTAAGTACCTAGTTAACCATTCTACTCGTGCCCCTCGGTTAATAGCAGGTTCTCGTGGTACATATATATAAGACTGTGACTCGCTTTCCTTGAGGTACATGGACCTTGTCAGCTCTGAGGAAATAGGCGGAGCATGTATCAAGAGTCCACGTTCCCATTGAGTGTTTCCTATTTCCTGTCAATCATTTCAAATGCACCACTAAACAGAGAACGAGAACCTTCTGAAGCTTGTCGACAACTTGTTGAGGAGAAAATTACTCAACCTATCCTTTATAAAAAAAGGATGTGGAGGACCGTCTTCTGGATTCTGTGTGGAGCCTGGTTAACTGGTTTGTGAGCAGCAGAAAATTTATGAGCTTTCTGGAAACTGGAGTCTGATTAAAAAAAAACGTCAACATAACATTTCATTTTTTGCCATTATTTTTCAGATACGGGTCATGGAAACTCTGTCACTCAGACACTGCCACTAGCAGTGAAGACAAGCGAAGGATCTGTGACGTTGAGCTGCACCTATGATACTACACAGAGAAACTATTTTTTATATTGGTACCGACAAAGCCCAGAGCAAAGTCTCGAGTACATACTGTACAAGCATTCTGGTAGATCTGAAGATAAAGCCGATTTTGCCAAAAAGCGCTTCATGGTCTATCTGGAAGAGACAAAAAAAAATCATTCATGTCACCATCTCAGATCTGCAAATAGGCGACTCTGCAGTTTATTACTGCGCCCTAAGCCGCACAGTGATGTCTTTTAGTTAAACGCTAGTACAAAAAATGACTTACTTTAGAACCCATTCTTTGGGCGCTGCAGCTGGATATATTTGTACCCTTCTTTTCTGATTGTGGTTTCCCGCCACCAAGAGTACATGTTCACGTTTCCCATGCATTTGTCTGAGAAGATTGATGTATGGTATAACCACACCACACTTTCACTGTGTGTGTGTGTGTGTGTGTGTGTGTGTGTGTGTGTGTGTGTGTGTGTGCAGTATGAGAGAGGGATACTGTGTACATGCGTATACTTGTTTGGGAATGTATGGAAATAGAGAGAAGTCTGATGGAGGTTTTCATTCGGCTGAACTTTCGGTGCACAAATGAGTGTCAGTCTGGGTCTGTTGATCTCCCTCCCTCTTCCATTGTGTCTGTTGATCTATCTGTCTCTCACTCTCTTTATCTCTCTCTCTCTCTCCCCCCTCCCCGACATTCTAACTTTCTCCTCTCCCTCTACCAACCAATTAATCTTTATCTCGCTTCAGCAGCTTCACTATTTTCAGCCGCCGATCTCACGGAACTTTCGTCCAAACTCTCTCTCTCTCTCTCTCTCTCTCTCTCTCCCTCTCTCTCTCTCTCTCTCTCTCTCTCTCTCTCTCTCCTTCTCTCTCTCTCTCTCTTTCTCTCTTCCTCTCTCTCTCTCCCGTGCGAATTACTGTGATAGACTTCAGATGTGGACATAGTTAACGAACTCTGTACATCGGTAAAGACAACAATTTTAAGGCGAGTTCCAAAGCGTGGCGGCAATTGAGTGGTGGCTCCATTCTCGTTGGTTTGATTTAAAATGCATGTAATTTTATGTTTCGCCTATTTGTATTCTTTTTCCCGATGTTAGCGGTACATTTGCGGGTACTCTGCTCACCTTACAAACAATCTTGGTATCCATATGGCTGACGATGAAAATAATTTCAAGGAATGAATCAGAATAACTAACGTCAGAAAAAAACAACAGCAGGTGCTATTTCCTTGTCTTTTCTCTCAGCCATGGAACATCAACATGAATTCAACATAATCATTCTCGAAACCGTAATCCATTAGCTAGGCCTAAATGTACAATTGCATTGTCCATTTCCTTAGAAAAAAAACAATAAGTTCCGACCAGCCACAGTGTCACCAAAGTGCCACCTGGTCATTCCCCTGCTGTTCTTATTTTATATTTATGACTGTGAAGGTGACCACGACAACGATATCATATTCAAGTTTGCCTGACGATAGCAAGCTGTTTGTCAAAACAAAGGTGGTTATGAAGGAGTAAATAGGAGAGAGATTGAAATTCTTGGTGGATGCTGTCTCAAACGCAACCTCTCTCTCAACGTCAGGAACAAGATAAATCTGATTATTGACTGCAGAGATTTTTTTTCGCAACAAGAAGATGACACGTGATGTCCATGATACACTCCTCATTGGCGTACTAAAGGGTGGGACGGACAACAACGGTAAATTCTTCTGTTTTACGTTGCACAGATCCATGCTGCAGATTTTACTAACGTTTGTATCATGGCCTAGTATGGATTGACCAATGTCCGTGAATGGAATTATCTTCCGAATTTGTAGACAAGAAAGTCCTTCCCATCGTTGTGCACATGCGCAATCAGCCCTGTCACTGCATAGAAACATGCGTCATCAAGAATCCCCACCATCTAAACCACGTCTTCTCCTTGCTTCTGCTGTTAGTAAGGATGTGTAGAAGGATGTTAGTTCTCATTCTACCAGTTTCGAGAATAGCTATTACCCAGCAACCAGCAGGCTACTGTATCAGGCTTCGATCACTTAACAAAGATTTCACCAATGCCATCTCCTCGATTTGAAGATCTCTAAAAACTCCATAGTCACAATATAACTTATTAGGTGTTTCTCAATTAATGTTCTGTGTTACGTTATACATTTACACAATTTATTGTCTTTGTTCATTGCTTGTATACGTCTTTGCTTTGAAGTAATTTCTTAATGCCTCCATTGTGATACTTTGTAGTTATTGGAAAAGCTCGCAAGATAGCACATTTCAAGGTAATATATGGCGAAAATGTTTACCTTGATAAAGATTTTCGTAGAACTTTCAACTTTAAGTCAGAAGCTATTCCCTGTTGCTGTGGCTTTAAAAAAAATCTGTTCCTAGTACGTCTGACAGAATACAATAAAGATTCTCCAATGATCCTAATTTAATTCGTGTTTTTTTTTTCTGTTCTATTGATCGAAGTACATCCATCAAGGGATCGATTTATGACATTCCTCAGCACTTGGGAGGCAGTAATTTATATCACTTTGAGCGCCGTGCAATCGTTAATCTTTTTTGGTTCTACCACTGTTGGATCATGGCCCCGTGAAATATAAACCAGGTACAATAGAAAGGTAACTTTGAACTAAGTTCTCCGTATTGGGATAACACAAAAAAAGAAATAATAATCAAAGGTTTAAAACATTTGAAGGGCACATTTAATGTCAGAGGAATATCAAAAATATATATCCTGAGAGTATTTTTATTTGCAATTTCCCACGAAGACTTAGGAGTGCGCCATAGAGGAATGACAGTTATATTGTCAGAATCCTAAAGACCCGACACCAGCTAACCACTTCCGCGGGACAGGACGGACAATATAATCATTGAGACTCATTATTATCAGATCCGAAATGTGCCAGCAAAGGTAACTCTATCATTATACAGAATTGATACATAATACACTGAGAATGCTGAAAACATGTTGCTAACGAAATAGAAGTATAGAAACAAACAAACTAAAACAACAACAACAACAACAAACAGAAACCGTCGGCTCAAAAAATTGTGCCGGACATGTCCTTGCCTCAGAACCACCTAGGCTTACCCATATTTTCCTCTATTTTCCTAAAGTCCATGTATCCATCTGGGAGTCTCTGAAAAGAGCTTATCGTTTCTGTTTCCATTACCGCCGCCGGCAGACCATGCCCCGCATTACCACTCTCTGCGTTAAAAAAATTAAAAAAATTAAAAAAAATCACTGACATTTCCCCTGCACCTTAAAACAACGCCCTCTCTTTCCCGCCATTTCAACCCTGGGAAAAGCCTCTGACTCTCTAGACGATCAATGCCTAGCATCATCTTGTACACTTCTATCAAGTCACCGCTCATCCTCCGTCGCTCCTAGGAGAAAATGTTATTCGACCTATTCTCATAAGGCATGCTTCCCAATCCAGGCAACATCCTTGTAAATATCCTCTGCACCTTTTCTATAGTTTCCATGTGCTTCCTGTAGTGAGCCGAAAGGAACTGAGCATAGTACACCGAATGAGGTATGACCGGAACCAAATATAGCTGCAAAATTACCTCTCAGCTCCTCAACACAATCCCATGATGATGTTGGTCAGTGCTCCCTATGCATTCTTAACCACAGAGTCAACATGCGTTGCAGCATTGCGTGTCTCATGGACTCGGACCCCAGGATGCCGCTGGTCCTTCATGCTGCCAAGAGTCTCGCCATTCCGTTATATTTTGCCATCATTAGTGACCTACCGAACTTAACCCCCTCACTGATCAGGGTAGAAATCCATCTGCCACCTCGCATCCCAGTTTTGTAGTCCTATCAATGTCGCGCTGTAACTTTTGACAGTCCACACTATCCACAAATCTCCAACCTTTGAGTCATCAGAAAATTTACTAACCTATCCCTGCACTTTGTTATCCAGGCTATTTATTAAAAAAAAACAAACAAAAATATTATATATATATACAACAGTTGGGATCCCAGAACAGATCCCTAAGGCACAACAGTGGTCACCAGCCTCCATGTGGAATATGACCAGTCGACAAACTCTCTTTGCCTTATGTGGGCAAGCCAGTTCTGAATCCACAAAGCAAAACCCCCCTTTCTCAATAAGCCTTGCATGTGGTATCTTGTCAAAGTCATCGCTAAAATCCATATACACTACATCTACGGTTCTACCCTCATCAATATGTAATATTACATCCTCACAAAATTCAATCAGTCTCGATAGGCACGACCTGACTTTGACAACACCACGCTAACTATTCCTAAACATAGTATACCTCTCTAAATGTTCATAAATCCTCTCTGTCAGGATCTTCTGCGTCAACCACGAACGACTGAAGTAAGACTCACTGGTCTATAATTTCCTGGGCTATCCCTACTCTGTTTCTTGAATAACGGAATAATATTCACAACCCTACACTCTTCCGGTGTCTCGCCCGTCCAGATTGATGATGCAAAGATCACCCCAGAAGCCCAGCAGTCTCCTTCCTCGCCTCTCACACTAGCCTGGGGTACATTGCGTCCAGTAACCGTGAGTTATCCAGCTTGATATTTTCCAAAAGCCCCAGCATATCCGCTTACTTAATGTCTTCATGCTGCAAGTCATTCCTGCAATCACCAAGATCTTTTTCCATAGTGAAAACTGAAGCAAAGTATTAATTAAATACTTCTGCCATCTCCTCCGGTTGCATATAAATTTTCCACTATCACATTTGTTTGATCCTATTCTCTCACATATTATCCTCTTGCCTTTCACGGACTTGTCGATGGCCTTGGGGTTTCCCTGAATCTTGTCGCTAAAGCCTTTTCATGACCCCTTCTGGCTTTCCTAACTGCATTCTGAAGCTCCTTCCTGCTAGCGTTATAATCTTCTCGATCTCCTATATAACCTAGTATTTTGAAACTTCTATATTCTTCTTGACGAGATTTACAACAGCATTTGTGCACCACGGTTCCTGTACCCTAGCGTCCTTCCCCTGTCTCATTGGAATGTGTCTACGCAGTTCCACACTAAAATAACCGTTGAACATTTGCCACATTGCTTCCGTACGTTATCGTGAGAACATCTGTTTCCAATTTCTGGTTCCAATTTCCTGACTGATAGTCTCATACTTCCCCTTATTCCAGTTAAACGGTTCCATAATCCAGTCGTATATAGTTTAGTTTATTTCAGTGCCATATCGATTGCCCAGTGCAGGCATTTTTCGCTGAAACACCACAGTCAACAGCGATCGCACCGATCACATCGCGTAAAAAAGGGCAAAAATAAAGAACAACCACAATCAACAAATACATGCACCATTAATCGACGTCCCTTAAAACGATTCCACCGATTACCGTTCACTCCAAGCCTAATTCATTTTCCTCCGACAGTAGGCACCTAGAGAGACAGTAAGACCAGCATAACATCGAAAGTCGGCTGGGAATACTCGACCAACTCTGCTGTACTCGTGCTGTCCTCGTCGAACTCAATCATGCTCTACGCCTCAGTCGGAGCGGAGTTCCGGCCATGAGGCTGTATACTTTACATCAAATTTCACTGTATGCCCTCGTAGATAATAAGGTGCCCTATTGCCCAATCACTCCAAAAAACAAGCATACACACACCTCAAAAAGTAACTCGCAGATTCGATTTGCATGTTTTCTAGTAGTATAATCTTTTGTAAATGAATGAGTGAAATAAACAAAATAAGTAGTTGTTTGATTTGACTTTAGAACGATGCCACTGGTCGCGTTGTTCACTGGCACATTCAAGACTCCGGTAACTTTTTCTAATTATAATCAACAAGCCGCGGATAGGTTCCGTGAAGAAACATGGGGATACAAGTCTCAAACAGAGCCGTGCTTTTCTGCACTACGCTATCACAATTAATCGGGAAGCAAGTTGTGAACCCCTTCTGCAGCTGCAGCGAGAGACCTCAAGAGAAAATCGTGCCTGCGCTCTCTCTCTCTCTCTCTCTCTGTCTCTCAATCACACACACACACACACACACACACACACACACACACACACACACACACACACACGATCACGCATATTTTGTCAGGGAGCGGAGATTTCATTGAAC
The DNA here is from genome assembly GCF_963921235.1 of Mobula hypostoma. Classification (NCBI taxonomy): domain Eukaryota; kingdom Metazoa; phylum Chordata; class Chondrichthyes; order Myliobatiformes; family Myliobatidae; genus Mobula; species Mobula hypostoma. Next base: position 23,718,830 of record NC_086106.1, read on the forward strand.
GCGGTGATTCACTGTAGTCTATTTACATGTCATTGCGTAGATTGAGGATATATAACAAGCTAATTATCAAACACGAACAATACTTGATTTGATTTTGAATTTCGTTTGGCTTGATCTCCACGTGAACTGGTAGAGAAGCGGCGAAAAAACAAGAAATAAAATAACAAGCCACAAACCTAAAATGTTAGCTGCAGATACCACAAACAGAAATTAAGAAAGAGGAAGATGCAGCGACAAGGAGAAGGTGATGGAGGACGGAAGGCGGGGTTCGTGTGGCAAATGATTCAGATAAGGTTAATGATATTTAAGCTTTCATTAAGGTTATTACTAAGGATGGGGAGTTGCGGTGAGATGTCTGTTAAGATCAGCATATGGCAAGATATCGCTAAGAGAGTTATCGAGACAATGCACTCATGATCAAGAGGAAGGTTTTCAAATTGCTATACTGTGAGGCAAAATTCAATGTGGGACAAGTGAAACGCACTTCAGATTCCCCAAAATAGAAGTCTGATTTCCATTGCCTGACGTATATCGGATCCGAAGTACAAACACGGAACAGTACCTCGATGTGTCTCTGTTAACTTACAAAGCAGACGCTGAGTCCTAGATTGAATAAGTTGTTCCCATTCCATGCAAAATCTACGTTCAGCTGCGGCTACAATGCACTCCAGGAAACTCAGGGGGTGATTTATTTTTTTTTTTAACAGAAGACTCTGGCGCCAATAACAAAGAAGATATATGTGTTTCCAAGTGCTTGTCTGAGCTGACGATGTAGGACCCGATCTGTAACACTGAAGAACAGTTAGTCTGCTAATTCTGGTCAAAGACCGTGATTTACAGTACATTGGGCATGCTTGAGAACGTCCGATTTATTGCTGAATATATAAATAGCCTGCCCTCAGATCAGTCACGAGAGTTTCTTGACAATTTTCTGCTATTTATAGGAAATAAACCATTCGGTTGCTGTGACAATCGCATCTGTTAAGTTCTTGTGTAGTGAACCCCACATCTTTATCAACAATGTAGCAGATTCGAACAAATACCGAAACGAAAGAGTTATCGCAAAATTGGCACTGCACCCGCGCAGTCAAATCTTCGAAGAGACTGAAACTACTAGGATTTCTCTCTTTTTTTTGAAAATTTCGTTTCTTATTCACCGTTCCAAGAAGAGAACCCGGTCTCTGTCATGTCATCAATACTTGAAATGCCTCTTTCTTCATAATTCTCCCAGCCTACTCTTACAACTGTTAATATGCGGTTATTGAATGATTAACATGAGACATTGTCTTCTCATCTTTTGGCGGCATGACCATTTATATACAATTTTCTGTACGCCACCTTGTGGGGACTGGGGGCAGTTCTCCTTCTGTCTTTCTCCGCTATATAAAGCCGAGAATCTTTCCACTGTAAGTCACGTTAAGCATGCGTTTTCTTCATGTTCTTAATTAATACCGAGGCAGAAGGGCTAGATAACTGGAAGTCTGCCTGTCGAAATTGAATTATATTCCTTTTGCTCGTCAAAGATCTGTACAGCAGGTTTGATTTAGAAAATTGACATATCTCACGACCCGGTATTGTCATTAAACCGTTTTCACAGTTTTTCCCGTTCCCTTTTCAGTTGGAAAGACTTGCTTACACGTTGCATAATTAACGACTGCAGGCTATTTTCCGCTCTGCGAGGACAGAGGGGGTGGTAGAAATTTGATTAATATAACCTATTTTATAAACCGTGCTTGACGCTCAAGATGAATTGAATGGGCCTAAAGGCTGCTACATTTTATGACATCAATGCCGATGACCATTGTTTGAAATCAGGGCCTCAGGAGAGGTGTGTTAATCATAATGGTGTTATGGCTTCAGACATTCCCATATTGTTTTTACTGAATAAGCGAATCGTTTGCTCTAAGTCTGTTGGAAACTATCTCTTTGAGACAGATCAATAGGATAAATAAAAAACGTTTCTTAAGTACATGCATTTGACATAATATCTTCAGGCAGTAGCTCTAGAACAACCAATAACGAGGTCATTTATGCGATTTGCCATCTGATTCTATGGGAGTACTGCCTTCTCATGACAGAAGGTTTCATCTACGCAAAAATAACTCCAATGCGAAGAAGCTGTTGAAGTTGCAATCAGAACGTCAAGTCCATTCAGATCAATTTTCAGAAGAAGGCATGTGTTCACGTTATGACAGCAATGAGCTTCCGACGAAATACGCAACACAGAACTAACTGTGGTTTCTTCAGACAGGTTAAAACTTGCACTGATCTCTAATTCCTCAGGTATGTAGAAAAAATAATGCACAACCCAATCGAGTCATTGGTTTTGTCCCGGTACGTCTCCAGTCATGCGTCATGAAATCTGTATTTTCTTTACTGACAGCCGTTACCTTTCTGCAAGGTAAGTCTCTGCTGAACTGACGCATGTGCATAATATCGCCTCCACTCACATCTAGACTGCTCATAGATGATGTGCTTCTTTGCAAAGCCAATGACAATGAATGCTTGTCTCATTATCTCATGTGCTGACCACTGGACAACGATCAACGTAACACTGAACTACTATTTTATTTGTAGCTAAGGTTCTCTTCTGGATAACTCAGCATCTTGTAGAGGATCGCAAACATATGCCGAGGGGTTCATCACTGGTTCTGCAGTCCATTGAACACAGTCCTCTCACAGGTTTTCTGCTGTCTTTCGGAGCCTGATTCGTGAAATTCGATCAAATATATTTAATTCTACCCTGTATTTCTATGTCTGTGCATTGCACTGTGCAAGCCTTTGCAATGAAAAAAAAAACAGTAATTGCAAAAATCAGTAGGTAACCATCGCAATTGCATGGATAGAATGAAATGAGCAGAGCCGTCTATTCCTCCGAGTTTTCACCGGCCGCATTTAAAACATCTTTTTTCCAAAGGCGTACAGCCGCAATAGTGCAATTCCCTGCACATTTCAAGTGCCTCCTCTGAAGTGACTCTCCGATCCTACATTACGACCTTTTGCTTCTGGACAATCTCGTGCTAAGCATGAAGTAGTATATATTATGATGTTATCAAGCTAACATGATAGAGATATCATTTGGCATTGGGCTATCGCGATTTATGCATGGCATGCCACACATGATTCTAGGAAGACAATAACGAAACAGAAACTTGTGCAAGCGCACTGGGGGATTTTCCTTCCTGGAATGTGAATGATATAATTAGCAGGGAAATTAAAAAAGCAATGAGAGGGAGAGGTATAATACACTATTTTAGTAAAATAATCAAAATGGTGAAGAGAATAATGCATGAGTGGGAAAAATAAAGAGCGGGAATAGCTAGACGACTTAAGAGAGCAGGAGTGAGAGGTAAGTGCAGCGTGATGAACAGAAAGAGAGGGAAAATTGATAAAAAGATAAAGAAATAGAGAAAAAGGTTGCCTCTGCAGATATTGTAAATATTTTTTAAAAATCCATCTAATCAGAAGCCACTGCATCACTACATCTTCTTCGTAATGAGATACCTTCTGCCAGTATCTGCTTCCTTACCCGTAGCCTATCTTAATCATAGGCATGATATATACATATCATGTGTTGTTATAAGTTTATAAACAGACAGAGCTTGTTAACTCCGGTTGATACGCAATTAAATGCTTATTTTCCACGTCAAGTTCTTCGCTTTGGTGAAATCTGTGGATTTTATTCGCTTCCAAATTTCCCGGATTTTCTATGCAACGAGGCAGCATCTTGTGTCAATGATTAAATAAGCAGCATCGTTCTGATGTAACAACTAAAAAAAAACAAAAAACAAAAAAAAAACTCGTGCTGAATTGAATCGATAGTGGAACTCTCTTCTGATCTGTACAGTATCTTGGAGATGGAGAAGAATCTATGTTGAAAAACCTCCATACCAGAGGTTGCACTTATCGAATCAACACAGATTATCAGAGATGGCAGTTTTAAGCAACTTGCAACACTGTGAGTATACTCTTTTCAAAGAGAAACCTTAATGGACGGAATTTAATTTGCATTCAAGATTCTGATTTCACATGTATTATTCACACCCCGCTACTCTCCAAATCTCAGTAGCAGTTTTGTTGGATAGGCAACAGGATCACGTTTAGCGACCTTTAGAAACATAGAAACATAGAAAATAGGTGCAGGAGTAGGCCATTCGGCCCTTCGAGCCTGCACCGCCATTTATTATGATCATGGCTGATCATCCAACTCAGAACCCAGCCTTCCCTCCATACCCCCTGACCCCTGTAGCCACAAGGGCCATATCTAACTTCCTTTTAAACATAGCTAATGAACTGGCCTCAACAGTTTGCTGTGGCAGAGAATTCCACAGATTCACCACTCTCTGTGTGAAGAAGTTTTTCCTAACCTCGGTCCTAAAAGGCTTCTCCTCTATCCTCAAACTGTGACCCCTCGTTCTAGACATCCCCAACATCGGGAACAATCTTCCTGCATCTAGCCTGTCCAATCCCTTTAGGATCTTATACGTTTCAATCAGATCCCCCCTCAATCTTCTAAATTCCAACGAGTACAAGCCCAGTTCATCCAGTCTTTCTTCATATGAAAGACCTGCCATCCCAGGAATCAATCTGGTGAACCTTCTTTGTACTCCCTCTATGGCAAAGATGTCTTTCCTCAGATTAGGGGACCAAAACTGCACACAATACTCCAGGTGTGGTCTCACCAAGGCCTTGTACAACTGCAGTAGTACCTCCCTGCTCCTGTACTCGAATCCTCTCGCTATAAATGCCAGCATACCGTTCGCCTTTTTCACCGCCTGCTGTACCTGCATGCCCACTTTCAATGACTGGTGTATAATGACACCCAGGTCTCGTTGCACCTCCCCTTTTCCTAATCGGCCACCATTCAGATAATAATCTGTTTTCCTATTTTTGCCACCAAAGTGGATAACTTCACATTTATCCACATTAAATTGCATCTGCCATGAGTTTGCCCACTCACCCAACCTATCCAAGTCACCCTGCATCCTCTTAGCTTCCTCCTCACTGCTAACACTGCCACCCAGCTTCGTGTCATCCGCAAACTTGGAGATGCTGCATTTAATTCCCTCATCCAAGTCATTAATATATATTGTAAACAACTGGGGTCCCAGCACTGAGCCTTGCGGTACCCCACTAGTCACCGCCTGCCATTCTGAAAAGGTCCCGTTTATTCCCACTCTTTGCTTCCTGTCTGCTAACCAATTCTCCACCCACACCAATACCTTACCCCCAATACCGTGTGCTTTAAGTTTGCACACTAATCTCCTATGTGGGACCTTGTCAAAAGCCTTTTGAAAATCCAAATATACCACATCCACTGGTTCTCCCCTATCCACTCTACTAGTTACATCCTCAAAAAATTCTATGAGATTCGTCAGACATGATTTTCCTTTCACAAATCCATGCTGACTTTGTCCGATCATTTCACCGCTTTCCAAATGTGCTGTTATCACATCCTTGATAACTGACTCCAGCAGTTTCCCCACCACCGACGTTAGGCTAACCGGCCTATAATTCCCCGGTTTCTCTCTCCCTCCTTTTTTAAAAAGTGGGGTTACATTAGCCACCCTCCAATCCTCAGGAACTAGTCCAGAATCTAACGAGTTTTGAAAAATTATCACTAATGCATCCACTATTTCTTGGGCCACTTCCTTAAGCACTCTGGGATGCAGACCATCTGGCCCTGGGGATTTATCTGCCTTCAATCCCTTCAATTTACCTAACACCACTTCCCTACTAACATGTATTTCGCTCAGTTCCTCCATCTCACTGGACCCTCTGTCCCTTACTATTTCTGGAAGATTATTTATGTCCTCCTTAGTGAAGACAGAACCAAAGTAATTATTCAATTGGTCTGCCATGTCCTTGCTCCCCATAATCAATTCACCTGTTTCTGTTTGCAGGGGACCTACATTTGTCTTTATCAGTCTTTTCCTTTTTACATATCTATAAAAGCTTTTACAGTCCGTTTTTATGTTCTCTGCCAGTTTTCTCTCATAATCTTTTTTCCCCTTCCTAATTAAGCCCTTTGTCCTCCTCTGCTGAACTCTGAATTTCTCCCAGTCCTCAGGTGAGCCACTTTCTCTGGCTAATTTGTATGCTACTTCTTTGGAATTGATACTATCCCTAATTTCTCTTGTCAGCCACGGGTGCACTACCTTCCTTGATTTATTCTTTTGCCAAACTGGGATGAACAATTGTTGTAGTTCATCCATGCAACCTTTAAATGCCTGCCATTGCATATCCACCGTCAATCCTTGAAGTGTCATTTGCCAGTCTATCTTAGCTAATTCATGTCTCATACCTTCAAAGTTACCCCTCTTTAAGTTCAGAGCCTTTGTTTCTGAATTAACTACGTCACTCTCATATAACCGCTGTGCTGAATGTTTATATACAAACACCTACTTTTAATTTCTATTAACATGGTGCATCTCAGTTCCTTGTGTCCTGCACTATATCTTGTCGTGCATCGTGTGGCACAGGGGAAGTAATGCTGGATTTCAGATAATCGGGGAGCTTCTTTATACCGCCTTTTACGCATTTTCGATGCTCCACAGCGCTGCCGTCAGTTGGTAACCTTGCGGTTTCTCCGATAATCTGGCGATGGAAGTTTCCTGTGATGTAGAGCTGTGCTTTTGAATGTAAGAATTGACGTCAACAAAGAGAGCACGAGAATGCAATCACTGCAAGCACAGTGTCCAGTGTAAATATGGTACTTTTTTTCCCCAAAGTATTTAGGCAAAACAGTAAAGAATAAAAGTTAGAAAAAGAATTACGAGTGTTCGTGTACTTGTGGTTCTACTGTCTTTGCATCGGTCCGTCCAGTACGATATTTGCACGATGGTATGGGGATGATTTTCAGCAGGCGCTACTGAAAACCTGACCTGAATTAATTTGAAGGTGGAAGTTGCTGAATACAGGATATCCTGGATAATAACCTCCAAGCCACTGTCAGAAGGCTTAATCGGGTGAGAAGCAGTGGCTCCCCGCAGAGTAGTAAGACTAAACACCCTGCAGAACACATCCGTGTGTCAAATACGACATTTGAGCAATGTTTTCAAGGACGAATGCGGACATCGTGCTTCATCACGTTGTGCATAGTGAATGGAGATTCAACCAAAAGCATTTCCGGCTGCTTATACAAATATATATAATGAGTCCGATATACTGTTATCACAACCGGACTCTCGCTCCGCGTTGAATTGCTCGTCACATATCCTTTAGGTTTTCAAAAGAATATCATGAAAATTGTGCCCAGTCGATCCCATTATCGACACCTTGCGCTCTACCTCGACTGAGCAAAGCTGCATTTCTGTTTTCTGCATAGCCATCTCCACGGCAATTCAACATCCCTATCTTACTGTGACATATTGATAGGTATAATCACAGCTTATGATCTATATTGCCAGTGGACCATTGAATGCCTGAATGCTTCCGGTGAATCTGTTGTCGGCATACCCGTCATGAAATGTTACAAATAGGCGTACAACTCTCGAAGCGGACACTGAAAACACTGTATGTATGGAAGATGATCTGTTGTTATAACAGATTGTGCTTTTGTTTTAACTGATCAGAATCTAGCAACTGTTTTCACCGAGAAATGAAAGAAATAAGCTGACAAATGATAAGCGAGAAATAGAAATGCGGAATCCGAGAGGAGCCTTGTATACTCAATTGTGGGTGGCAGTAAAAGAAAAAACAAACAAACAAACAAACATACAAACAAAGCAAAACACAGCTTGGCCTGCCGGGCATACTGTGCAACAGAGAGAGCAGAGGTCGTTCCTCATACGTGGTAGCGATTTTTACGAAAGCTAGCAAGGACGGTCAGGACATCCTGCATTAAATACCGAGTTCATTACGCGCAAGGAAAAATGAATAAAAACAAGCTTTACTTGTAACAGTTGTATTTGGAGCGGATATTGTTTGCGTGGTGCAGCGTTAAAGAGAAGAGTTTGATGGCTTGGCTCAAAGAGGCTTCAGCGTGAAAAGCTGGTGGGTTTAGGCAGACTTTCTTTCGGATGCATGCATTTCTTATTGTAATCGAATAGGAATGAGAATGAGAATCAGAATCAAGTTTATTATAACTGACATGTGATAGGAAATTGGTTAACGTAACAGCAGCAGTTCAATGCAATACATAATATAGAAAAAATGAACAAAATAACATAATTATAATAACAATTAACTAAGTCAATTACAGTATATGTATATCAAACAGATTAAAATCGAGCAAAAGCAGAAATACTATAGATTAAAAATATGAAATAGTGTCGAAGGTTCAAAGTCCATTTAGGAATCGGAGGCAGGGAGGACGAAGCTGTTCCTGAATCGGTATTGTGTGTGCCTTTAGGCTTCTATACCTCCCACCTCACGACAACAGTGAAAAAGGGCATACCCAAGGGTTCTGGCGGTCCTAATGGATGCTGCCTTTCTGAGACACCGCTCCTATCAAATGCCATGGGTACATTGTAGGATCGTATCCAAGATGGAGTTGACTAAATATACAATCAGCTGCATCTTTTCTTTTTTTTTCCCTTCCGAGCAGTGAACATCCCACCCACCATACCAGACAGATGCAGCCTGTCATAATGCTCTCTATGTTACATCTATAGAAGTTTTTGAGTGTATTTGTTGACATACCAAATCTCTTCCATCTTCTCATGAAGTATATCCACCGCCTTGCCTTCTTTATAACTGCATCGATATGTTGGGACCTAGTTTGATCCTTAGAGATCTTGTCACCCAGGAACTTGAAACTGTTCACTCTTTCCACTTCTGATCTCCAGATGAGGCTTGGTATGTGCTCCTTCGTATTACGTTTCCAGAAATCCAGAATCAGCTCTTTTGTCTTCCTGACGTTGAGTTTCAAGTTGTTGCTGCGGCAAACTCCACTAGTTAGCATATCGCACTCCTGTACGCCCTCACGGCACCAACTGAGATTCTACCAACAATGGTTGTAGCTTCAGCGAATTTATAGATGTTATTTGTGTTGTGCCGAGCCACGCAGTCATGGGTATATACAGATCAGATTAGTGGGCTGAGCACGCACCCCTGAGGTACGCCACTGTTGATCGAGCCGATTGTACAAAGAGAGCCGTAGGATTACTGAACTTTAGTAGATGACTGGTCCTCACTTTGGACATGGCAAAGCCGGGGAAACGCAATTGTCTCTACCAACTACATCTGCAGTAAGTGTATTCAGGAACACAGCATGGCAGAGTACGCTGTGAAGCTCAAGTTAGACTTCAATGAACTCCAGGTAATTGTGGATTTTGAGCGGTTGACTAACAAGTGATAAAAGGAAGGTGGCCACTGGTGAAAATGGCTTGGCAGAGAGTGCAGAGTACATGCATCTGTGACCGTTCCCTTCCAGAACATGTAAATTACCCCAGATACTTTTAAAGAATTATCTTACAGAGTAAGAAAACAACACAATTGTCACGTGTCCAGTATTGAGTCTGACTCTTGGGCTCAGAAAGGAAGTGCGTAGCAGAGGCGAGCTGCAGTGATAGCGAATACATTCGTTAGTTGCACCGACATGAGATTCCGTAGACGAAGCCGATATCACCAGAAGGTCAGCTGACAAGTCTTTATGAGAGCAGAAAACCTATAAATCCAGTAGGATAGTGTAGAGACCTGAAACCACCTCTTCCCAAAGTGCAGTTTACGGACTTTTCAAAAACGGAAGGATGAATATTGAGTGCAAATTAAAAAAACAATAAATGTATACCTGACTGTGTAAAGACAACTGTGTTTACACTGACATTAGAAATGCATCCACCAGTTTGTGTCGAAAGAATAAAGGAACAGGTTAAGTCACACGGAAAAGGTATGCTTCGAAAAGCTGAGAAAGAGCATGAGATCCCAGTTGCAAAGCAAATGTCGCTCAGTCTTTCCGAAAAAAAAAAAGAATACACATCGGAATTGATAATTCAGACGAAAGAGAGCATAGCACACGATCAAATTGATGCAATAAAAAGGGAAAATGAGAGAAGTGTTACGTGAATTCACGACATGACCTGTGAAATCACGACATGTCTCATTTGAAAATGAGGTGATTGATGAATCGATATATATGCATGATTAGTGTCTTTGATATCCATAGTTCTAAAGTCTTATTTTTGTACCGATCTACGAATCTGGCATTAACTGGGTACCGTGAGAAGATGCCTCATCAGTTCATGGATGTGCAGTGAGGGAATTAAGTACATATGCTTGTCGCCAGGTATCCTTCAAAATAATTCGACAAATAGTCCTAGGAATCAGAGCTCGCACCAATAATACGAAGACTAAAACTGCATTAAGTCTACGCTGGAATAGCACTAGGCTGACTAAGGCAGTTAGTTATACCAGCATATTTTTACCGACTTGTACAGCCACAGAGCAATGGCTGTCTCAAGTATAGCGATTACCGGTGGACTGTTGCGGTGTATTGCATAGGTTAATTACATTATATGAAAGGATCAGACAAAGACGATGGAGATATTTTAGAAATTTTGCAAAGTCTGAGTTTCTTTTTACTTGGGGTAGAGGGACAGTAAAATAGGTATAAACGCGCTACGCAGAAACACATCAATTGAGCCGAAGATGCTAAAAGCTGCAGGACGAATAATACAATTCTTAGGGCAAAGAACAACGTTAGTGGGTATAGGAGAAGGCACATATGATGAAAGCTTCAGAGTCCAATGATAATAACGAACGATGTGACACAGGGAAGCACACTTTTTGCATGTTTTTTTTTAAATCAACTAATGGTGGGGAAGTGAATAAGTGAACTCTAGGCATTTCGGGTGTGTGCGCAATGGAAAGATGATCCGGGGGGGAGAAAGAGGACAGAGAGAGAGAGAGAGAGAGAGAGAGGGGGGGGGGTGAGACAGACAGACAGACAGAGAGAGAGGGAGACAGACAGACAGACAGAGAGATATGGGGGCAGAAAGCCCTAGTCTGGGAGCTTAATGTCAGACCACGAAGTAAATTGATTTTGTTCTCTCTTTCTTCCCACATATCTGAACCAACAGATGAACACATGGATCGTATTCTCATCTTCCTATATTATCGTACTAGAGGCACTGTCCTGTCTTAGTTAATTAGTTATGTCAATTGTTGCAGATCTTGTAGAATTCCTCCTCAAAGCTTCTTGTCCGGACAGTCTAGTTGATTCAATTCCAATCCTCTCACGGTTTCTCGTTTAATTGCTATTCCATGGCAATGCTGCAATATAGTACTCCTCTCTAACAAACGAAGAGGTTGGAGATCCTGGAGACAGTCCACACGATTATACAAAGAGATTTCCTTATTTCTTGGGAAAAATGTATTTTGGTACCATTGACCAGATGAATTATGCTGTGGAAAATACAAAACAATGATTGAACTTCGGACAGTGGAACTAAACAGATCGAAAAGCTCTATTCCAACAATGCTGTCCACCAAATTGCTGCAAACATTTTCTGAGGCTATCCCTGCACCGTCATTATAAACTGCTGTTGCACTGTTTCTTTCCCTCAAGGAAGGATTAATCGGAATAATGGAAAATATATGACATGAAATTTCATTACTTATTGTTTGAATCCTGAAACAATTTCAAATGGAACATTTTTTTGTTTTTATTTGATATGTAAAGAATGGCTGTCTTGCAACAGTCTTTGAACTGAGGCGACCGAAGCCCAGAGTTGTACTGAACTGGCTAAATTAATCGAAAGTATCTAATTTATGAAAAAAAGTTATCAGAGACAAAAGAGACAGCCATCAACTAATAATGCTTGCAGCTCTATTCCAATGAGAAACTGATTCTGGACATTCCGATAGGCTTCGAATAAGGACTTCAAAAGATTGTGTTCATATGAAACAGTAGAGTAGAGAAGTCTGGGAATACTGGAAGCGACAATTTAGGAACGCATCATCGCAGAACTAAGTGACCCAATTTCGAAGCGTGGGGGTTTTCTGGGATCAAGATTAACAACTGGCTAACTTAGACTCATTTTTACTGCTGTTACCTTCTCTATTCTTTCATTGAACACGTAGGGTCAAGAAAACCCTGTGTATGTGTGCACATTCATATAGCTTTGTGAATTCAGGTCTTTGCTCGGAACTGCAACAACAAAATAATTTGCCACGTAGTACACAATCTCTCTGTGATGTTAATGATAAAATATCAGTGAAAATGCGCTCCTATATTTTATATTTTATGGTTTATAATAGCCAAACATTATTGTTGAGAGCTGATATCAGTAATACCTAAGTTAATATCATTGAGAAATAAAGATCCAATTTCCACAGTTCAGCAGGTCTCCATGTAAGAAGATTCTGTGTAAATTCTCTAGCGAGTAGTTGTGTTGTTTCTATCGTTCAGTGCTCTGAGGTTTGGAGGCTCGCTATGCGGCTGTGTGAACTTATTAGGAGCTCTCGTGTTTTGTCCCGTCGCACCCCATCACTCAGCCAACATCTGTCAGTTTGTGGCATAGTTAGCCAATTGAAATTCCTTCGGTGTAGGTGCAGGGCTGAAACTGAAGGAGATGTTGTAAACTTGGCAGGGTCAATTTCGAATAAATGTTAACTATTAAGATGCCCTTGAAGATGACAGTAAAACGAGGTAATAAATGAACGAGATTGGTTGCCGATTTTGAATTGAAAATCTCCAGTTTCAGAAAACGTGCCTAATTGTGGCCCTTCTGTGACACCACTGATTTAGTCTTTTCCGGGAGTTTAGCACATCTTAGATTTGAAAAAAAAAACAAAAAACAAAACAAAAAAACAAACAACTGGCTTACTAGAGGCGTAAGAAGTAGACGTGCTAATATATGGATGCACAGCTGGGCTCATTGTAATGAACAGGTGAACGAGAACTTGTCTATTATTTTCTTTGCAATGTAGCCAGAGGATTGAGTCTTTTCTTCCATCTTCGCTTGGTATTTTTCCCCGAATGTTTTCGTATGTTGAGTCTCTTTCAGACAGCAGAGCATGGTTTACTCGATACTATATGCTCTCCTTTGTCCTTTCATTCATCCAGTAGGGGCACGGGCAGCCGACTTCACGGTGCTTACACGGCGGATTATCATGGAATGCAATTTTATATGATAGGATTAGATTGAGCTCAATATTTTGAAGATGTTCGGAAATATGCATGTGTCTCGTCGAGTTTTTTTTTTATATAAAGTAAATGCTTACCAATTGCATTGTGGTGGGGAAGAATTCTTAATATTGTTGTAAGTGTCCCTTGTCATCTCCTGTTTTAATCTGTGTTCACTTTCTTTAAATTTTCTGAAGAAAGAAATAATTCCTTTAACATCTTTCGTGCCAAAAAGCTGGTGGACTGTTCTCGTCATCGCGATCACTGAGTGTAGGATCGCTTGTGCGAATCACCGTTACAGTAATTGTAAACCATTTAACTGAGAGTGTTAGTTTTTTTTTCTCGGATCTCACTCCAACGTAATCACGATCATAGTTACTGCATATACATACAATTTCAGGCAGTACAGGACACATGTCTTCTTCTGCCAACATTCCCAAGAAGGAATCCTGACAGATCTGTGAAACCAGACTCATATACGTATTATTATCTGCTTCTTCATTCAAAACCCGCGTCTTTTAATTTGCTTTGAACTGTCAGCGCATGCATGTAGATCAATAGAGTATGTGGTCTGTGCTTCAAAGGGAAATAGGAAGGACGCGATACCCAGGAACACTGTGTTCTGGCACACTGGTAAGAACATTAACGTTATATTCTGCCTTCAAATTGGGCATTCTATAATCAATAACTTCGTCATGTTGTGATATCACAAAGATCGCAAAGGACATAGAGCCCAAGAGAGATCCCTGCTGCGCATCACTGTTCATCGAACTCCAGATTAATACCTCCTAGGTCTTTCCACAAACTCCTTCTGTGTGTAAGCCCATTCTGAACTATTAAGCCACGTTTCTTTCAATTCCATGCATCGTGGTCTTCTTACTGAGTCTATATTGAAGAATCTTGACAAATGTACATATACATCGATTCCACTACTCTCTCTTCATAAACTTCTTCAGCCACGTCCTAAAAAAACAACGGTGCCGTGATGCACGAACGGTCACTAATCCTATCGGCTGATTCTACTCCGTGCTCATAATTTGTCTCAACAAATTACCCAAATATTTTGCTTATCTTTGAATTAATACTTATTGGCCAATTATTCTCAGACTTATCCGCATTGTGTCACAACCATGGATTCGGCAAAACAGCAGATTCAGCAACTGCTCTCGTGAATCTGAACGTGTTGGCTAATTATTATTTCATTGTGATAGTATTTAACTCGGTTGAATCCGTCGCACTATTTGTCGAGACTTGGACACCAGCAACGCTTTTCTGCCTGCTTGCATTCCGCCTTGACTGAGAAATTGAACTGTCGTCTCAACTGACTCTGAGAACCAGCTGTATTCGTTTAACGTATAGTTGCTCTTCATAGCAGCAGTGTAGGCTTCAGTTTCCATTTGCGAGATTTAGTTGATGGTCCTGTTTGCCAAACGTTAATTGTTTTTTTCCATTAACACTGTTCACATTAAAGTCTCTGAACTATCGACCCTCTTCAGTGTCCACATCAGCACTTGGGGCCACAGCCACACCGGTTGACACATTACCGTGCTTACAGACAAGAATAATATTTAACGGTTTTCTGTTGCCATCCCTGTGGTATTCCTCAGTACACAACGAGTTTGTCAATACTGCAGCAAGGTTTTCTCTCCCTTCCTGTACTAACTAACACTACATCCAGTCCGGACAATGGAGCTACCATAAATCCTTTCAATGCTTACAACAGGCAATCCTCCCGATATGATTTAACATATTAACCATTAATACGGACAACTTACACTCGTGATGATTCCTCTCAGTGCTGACCAGCGATGTCAGGTATTCATGAAGGAGCTCCCTTAATTTTCAACGGTAACATGCTTTCCCCTTTATAGGCGTTTGGTCCTACCGTTAATCTGATCATCTTTCTGCTTCCCTGTTGTATCTAGAACACTTTGGATTTTTCAGTATGTATACCTGCCATGGAATCAGAATCAGAATCAGGTTTATTATCACTCGCATGTTACCTTAGCAGCAGCAGTTCAATGCAATACATAATCTAAAACATAGAGAGAGAAAAAAAAAGAAACGAAATAAAGCAAAATAATAATTAAACAATAAATAATTTACATATATTGAACAGATGTTTAAAATTGTGCAAAAACAGAAATACGGTAAATTATATTAAAAAAAATTGGGTAGTGTCTAAAGGCTGAATGTCCTTTGAGGAATCGGATTGTAGAGGGGAAGAAGCTGTTCCTGAATGGGTGAGTGTGTGCGTTCAGTCTTCTTTGTCTCCTACCTGATCGAAAAAGTGAGAAAAGGCGCATCCTTTAATAATGGACGCTGCCTTTCTGAGTCACCGCTCCCTGAAGATGTCCTTGGTTCTTTATAGGCTAGTGACCAAAATGGAGCTGACTAGATTTACGACCTTATGCAGCTTCTTTCGGTCCTGTGTAGTAGCCTCTCCATACCAAACAGTGATGCAGCCTGTCATAATTCTCTCCACGTAACAACTCTAGAAGTGTTTGTGTGTTTTTGTTGACATGCCAAATCTCTTCATACTCCTAATAAAGTATAACCGCTATCTGGCCTTCCTTAAGACTTCTTCAATATGTTGGCAGCAGATTACATCCTCATGGACTTGAAATGTTCCTTCTGAGTTTTCGTCAGCGATTCCGATGCTACGTCCTGGCTTGGTCTCTGGTCACACCCGAAGTGATCCCCAAAAGTGACACTAACCTGACAGTTTTGCTTACCCAACTGCATATCCATTATGATCGCTTGTCTAGCCCACCCGCCGAAACACGGCTAAATAGTTTCGTCTAATCTCAACCTATTGCACTAAGGAAGGACCGTCAACTTTAGGGAAGTTGAACTCAAGGATGGAAATGACCATATTTTGCTTGCAGCTGTGAAAACTATGTCTCACGCTCTGCACCTCATTGTGTCTGTTGCTATCGGGGTGCGGGTCGCTGAAGAATATTTCCTCATAGAGTAATTGCCCTCTTACTGTTTCGGAACTTTACTCACACTGACTCAGTACATGACGCCTGCACGACATTCTCCCTTTCCTCAACCGTGATAGTGTCCCTGATTAGCAATGTCGCTCGTCCACCTCTTTTACCGACTTCCCTGTTACTTTTGAAACATATCAATCAAAATAATTATCTGTATCACTCTGGCGGTGAAGTATCTGCAATGACTACAACGTCATAGTTGCATGTATGGGCCCTGTTAGAAATTCAGTGTATCTGTTCCTGATACCCCGAGCAGTAAATTCACAAATTTCAAACCATACAGGTAACTGCAAGTTTAGCCCTTGCTACGGCCTATCATTGAACACTGGGTCTGTACTGGCTATATCAACTTTTACCCCAAATGTTCCATACACTCAGTTTCCTATCCTTCTGCCAAAATATTTAAACCCACATGCAACAGATTCTTGATAACTGCGGCAAGGGTATGAGTTCCTCCAGGAGTTCAGACGTACATACAAGGTCACACCTTCCCAGAACAATTCTCAGTGAACGACAACTTTTAGATCTCGCCCATACACCGATTCTATCGTACATATTCCTCCATCAAATCACTCACTTCTTGTCCTTACAGAGGCGTCAAGTGTCACGTGATCCGGCAACAATGAATTATCTATTGAGACAGGTTTTATAAAAACAAACTAACATTAATTACACTCGGCTCAACAAATAGCGAAAAGTATTAAAACGGCTAACTTAACCGGAAGGTAACTGCTACACAGCAAGTCTGGAACAGTTCTGAAAAGGGTAAATGCGAAAACTGTTCTTAAAGTGGTAAATTCGAACGCAGTATTAAAATAGTAAATTCGAAAATCCAAATGATTTACTGAATCATTAAGGAGGGACTTCTCTGGAAACGAATTTCTTCGAGAACGTGACGTAACTGCTGCTTCTCCAAAGGATTCACGATGAAGGAAATGAAATGGCTTAAAGGAACTGACCTTGTCCTGGTGAGTGAACACTGCACAACTTCCCCGCAGTTGCAGGATTATCTCAGACACAGGTACTATATTATGAACAAATCCTCAATAAGGCAGATCCTTTATAAAGCCGCCGAACGACTTCAACTTTATTCCGACCCTTCAGTTTCCCGTCCTTTAATAAAGTTTTCACTCTCCAATACTGCTGAAAAGGGGAAATTATAGATGCAATACACAAACCTGGCAGAAATTGGCAAAATTGCCAGCACCAATCTTTGCACATTAAAATAGAAAGGAAAACTCAGTTTTAAAACAAAGTTGCGTCATGACAAATACGCATCATAATGGAGTAACTGACGAACTGACACATTACTAAACTGAAAATAACTAACTGCTCCACGCCAGGGATCTCCTTTATACCTGCCGAGAACAGGTCGTAAATTGACCTCACACTGGCGGGAAAATTACATCATGTGACCTCTGCAAGACCATTTCATCATGCTCGTAAGACAGTCACAAGACACCCACGGGGTATGTAACACAAGCAAAAGTTAAACCTTTGAATCATGTTTTTCACCTTCCTACCCAGATCACTCTATTGTCGTCGGGATCTTATTCAGTTTCCTGTCTGTAACTCTGATGTCATTATGTATCACATTTTTCTGCCTGCTCCCTGTGCCTCTCAACAAACAGAGACTGACATAATATTTGCCATAATGTCTCCAGATGTTAAAACCAATGTTACGGGCATAACCAAGCGTGATCATTTCTGAATTTCGAAGCAATGACGTACTATGTTGGTAGTGTTCAGTAAGGTAGCTTTTTGAAAATTTACACAAATATTAATGAACAGATCTCTGGTGTATTCCACTTGTTGATTGCTAAACGTTATTTGCACTCTTTATGAGCTTGTAATTTAAAGCAATATTTTGGCGGAGGATGCTTGTCTGTTGCTTGTGTCTGTGTCCTGGATATAGGCATTGTTAGGTGAGCCAGCATTAATTATCCGTTCAGACATTTTCTAGAAGTAGAAGCGAGCGGTGTTGTTGAACTACTGCAACTATTCTGGTAAAGAAACCTGCTCGCTACTGTTGGCCAAGGTTTTCCTGCATTTAGACTCAGTGCTTAAATATTACAAGACCATAAGGCATAGATCAGAATAAAGCTATTCGGCCCATCCAGCCTGCTCCGCCTTTACATCATGGTTAATTTATTATCCTTCTCAACACCGTTCCCTGCCTTCCCCTCGTTATCTTTGATATCCATAGTATTACAGAATGTATTAAATTTGACATATATCCAATAAGTTAGCTTCAACAGCCGGCTGCGGCAATGAATCTCATAATTTCACAACTATCTACTGTTACATGACGAGCAACAATGAATATATAACTGAGACCTGTTTTAAATAAACAAACATAAATATTTATTAAACTCTGTTCAACAATAGTTAAAATAATTCAAACGACTAACTTAACTGGAAGTTAAATGCTATACGTCAACTCTGGAAAAAGTTCTTAAAGTTGTAACTTCGAACATAGTTATAAAATGGTAAAATCGAAAGTCCAAGTGATTTACACAGTCAATAATGAGTGACTTTTCTGGAAACGGATTTCTTCGAAGTCGTGACGTTACTGCTGATTCTGCAAGGATCCACGACGAAGGAAGTAAAACGGCTTGAAAGAACTGACCTTTTCCTGGCGAATGAACACTAAAACAAAAACAACAACAACTTTCTCATCTTACACGGGTTATCTCATATACAGGTCACTATTTCTGAACGAAGATTCAATAAGGTCGATTCTTTATGAAACCACCAAACGACACCAACTTTACTCAATGCTTCATGTTCCCGTACTTTAGTTATCTCTTCACTCTCCAATAGTACACTGTAAAGGTAAATTAAAGATACCCCAAACAAAACTGGCAGTGGTTGGTGAAACTGCCGGCACAACGATTTTACCTTACATTAGAAACGAAAACTCCACTTTAATACGAAACTGCGTCATGAGACGAATACGCAGCAGAACGGAATAACTGAGGAACTAACGAAAATAACTGTGTCACAACAGGGGTTTCATTTTACATACATATTGAGAACATGTCATCACGTGACCTCACACTGGCGGGAAAATCACATCACCCCACCACCACTAGACCTCTTACATAATACTCATAAGATATTCAATTAAATTATGGTAATAAGACAGTTACATCATACCCACGAGGTATGTAATACTGCATAAATCCTTTCTCAACTCTGTTCAAAAATTACGTTCCTGTATTCCAATACTCTGCCTTTCAGTGCTCAAAAAATTTGCTTTTATTGTATGTATCATTTTCACGACTACTCTTTTTTTTTGTAATGCCGCTGTGCGATAGGTTCAATGAGATCAATCTCGAATTATTGGATTATATACCCAGATCAGTAAAACTTGCTTCAGATATTAACCTTTTCATTTCCGAGAATATTGCACTGATGGACCCCTGGACGTTCACAATTTCCAGCATATTCTTACCTTGCTAAAGATGTAAACTTGCTCACAATATTGTAAGTGCAGTTCGGCCCTTGCCTTATAAATCCCAACCGTTCTAGTTTTCACAGTGTTCCTGTGAAACACCAACAAATAATTCCCCTGCCGTATATACCAAGACAGCCTTCAAGATAACATTTACGAAGGCTCCCACGGAGACTCTGACATTTTTTTAAAATCTGCTCCCCAGTTATTAAATACTCTGCGCTCATAGTCCATCTACCGATATGCCCGACGAAACACGCACATACACTGTTTTTTATTATTATTATTATATTCCACTGCCTATTGTTCGAATGTGTTTAATTTTTTTGGCAGGTTCTTGCATAAAAAGCATAAACTGTAGCTCCATCAGTCTTTGTGTAGTCCGGAAATTCCGTTATCTGGATCATTGGCATACAACGTTCTAAAATAACATCGGTGCCAACACCGACGCTTATGAAACACCGGTAGTCCTATTCAGCCATCCTGAAAAAGTCGTTTGTATTCCACCTTTCTACTCCTCCCATTCAGCAAGTCTACTATCCACGCTAATATCCTCACTTTAATTTTCTGGATTCTTATTTTCCTTTGCTGCCCTATGTGCAGCACCTTGTTAAAGGCGATTTGGCATTCTTTTGCATTTTAGTTCTGTGTCCCTCTATGCTGACGTATATTGTAATAATCTAATTTGAGGTATAATTTATTTTCAGCAACTGTATGTCAATTGTGGCAAGAAGAGGCCATAGTCCAGTAAATACTTTATTTCATTCTTGACCGAAACAACAAAGAGTGTAAGTTTAATTTGTAAGGTTGCATACGAAACGGAAAAATTATTTTATAAAATAAAAACACGAAGGTATTGACATATGTAACCTGCTTACAAACAGGGTGATGTCAACACGTGAAATTATTGTATTTCAGATGCATACTCTGGCGAAGGAAAGCGGGTCTATCTATAAAGTAGAAAGCTGAGGTTCGGAGGGATAGGGTCTGCGGAAATTTGGTTTTCTTTGCCGAAATACCAATTGACTGGATTACAAGAGACGCTTTGTCACCATCTTGCTTGAGTAGCATAAACGGGAAGCAGACGTCAAAGTAGAAAAAAAATAGACATTTAGGAAACTGTATGCGTTGTAAGTCTCCTAAACCTATTCGCAAATGTTCGGTTTCTCACTAGGGGAATACACCTCCTGTGTTTAGACTGAACAGAATCCGATCATAACAACTGCATCATTTTCGAAGAGATTCTACGATGCCATTTCCGATTGTTCCATGTTTGTCTGAATGCCTTACATGAAGATTTTTTTTTTGAATTTTACACAGTAGAAGTAATATACATCAGGTCTCGTCTTATCTGCCAATAATGAAATGATTGGTTGCGCTGAGGAACAAAGAAGTAGCTAGGGATTGGACCGATTAAGGAAAAAAGTTGGTTTACGAGGTGTTGGATAAGCAGAGAGTTTTCAACTTGGTGGACAATAATATAACGAGCGGAGAGAAAGACATCAGACTCCTTCCGCATTTTAAATTAACACTTCCTTATCAAAAAAAAAACTTCGGTTGAAATTCAAAGTCAGTCGATAGCAGACATGTCATTTCATTTTTTTTAGATTTCTCTCTAATTACACTAGTATTCCTGACCGGTAAGTTGTTGTTTTTTTTTCCTCTCGTTTGGAACATTCCCTTTTTCATCCGTGTAGAACAGCTTAAATTATCAGTCAATACCGCAAACGAATATTGACAACAACAGGTAAACAATCCGAGGAACGCAAACGGTTTGCGGCTACAGATCTTCTCTAATTGACATTGCAATGTTTCATCGGAATTTCGAAGACGAGTGTGGTTAACTCCATTACTGCTTCTGACGGTGATCCATCAGGTTTTTTTTTCCGCTTGGAATGTAATGGAGAACTTCATACTCTGATAAAGGAGGTTGGACAGATTTTTTAATATTTTATTTTACATTATTATTTCCTTTATTTTTTAATAATTGAATTAATTTTCCCATCTCCCCTTTCCTGACATCGCCACAAATCTCTGCGGGGTGGGTATTTATAACTGAATTCTCCCCCCCCGCCCCCCGCCGCAATTCAGGACAGTAGAAGAGATCATATGGCGCTCAGCAGGGTGGTATTGTTTCAGTGAAATATGCTTCCTACTCTTTCAGGACACCGTCGAGGCGATGCGGTTTTTCAGTCAACTACTACGTCCACAGTGAATGACGGGAGTGATGCTCTGTTAGACTGTAACTATACTACTGCAAGCACCGGGAATTTGGCATTATTATGGTACCGTCAGTATCCCGGTGGTTATCCGGTGCTCCTATTACACAGGACGAAATATGACGGTAACCAAAAGGAAATTCCAGGACAACGTTTTACGGTGCAGCGGGATGATTCGATGGAAATTATCCCACTGATTGTGTCTGAAGTACAGCTCGCAAACCGGCCACATACTTCTGTGTGTTGAAACCCACAGGGACAAAAACCTAATCGGTGATAGTAAAAAGAAATAAATGATCTTCCTAGATTCATCTCGTTGTAAGTGCAACATTGTGTGCAGCTGCAAATCTAAGCTGTTCCGTCAATTTTGCCTATGCCCATACGTTTAGGTCTTTATCATTTGGCTTTGAATATACTAATCTATATATTTTCAACAAGTTACTTCTGAATCAGCTGTCGTACGCATATAGCAAAATAATTCCAATGCAGTTATTCAAAGCAGCTAAAGAAAGCACACTGAAACTTTATTGTTCTACCTGTTTCCTAAATGAGATATTCTCTGTTGTAGTAAGTTAGATTCAGTTTTAATGTTGAATCAGGTTCACTGGTCTGGCAGTTGAGAAAGAAATTGCATTGTTTTCCAATAGGTTTGCTGATCATTTATTTACGAAGAAAACATATTTGAACAAGCATTCACGTTCCCCAAGTTGCAACTACTACAAAGCTGAATATTCAAAAATATATGATCATTAAACGAACATACATGATGTAAGTGTTCAGAATGTATACTTTCCTGATCATCATATGCATCAATGTCTAAAACAAAGCTAGGACAGTGGCAAACACAAGGGATTCTGCAGATGCTGGAAATTCAAGCAACACACATCAAAGTTGCTGGTGAACGCAGCAGGCCAGGCAGCATCTCTAGGAAGAGGTAGAGTCGACGTTTCGGGCCGAAACCTCGACTGTACCTCTTCCTGGAACAGTGGCAGACCCTTCTACAGGCCGTTTTATATTTCCAAGATATTTGAAACTGGATACAGCTCTCCAATGGGAAAAGCAGCTGCACCTTCTAAATAAACAAATCATAACCGCAATGCATTTGAATAGCAGAATAATGCACGGTCCCACACGGCCACCCAATCCTCGAAAGTTCCGAACGATATGATCCAACCCTCAGAGTAGTGTGACTCTCACAACCTTCTTACTAAGTTATACATGAAAGACCAGAGTACAATATCCTGTACTTTAATCAAATAGTCACCCTCCAGTATATTATAGTCGTCCACAAGCATCCCACTGCCCTATAAAGCCAGCAGTCACAACCTGAAGTGTAACAGCCAATGAACGGGTCTCCCACTTAATCTTATACACTGACTCTCATGTATGACCAACCAAGTTGTGTGATGTTCACGAACCCATCAGGAATGCAGGTGCAGCAATTTAAGCAGTGGCAGTACAAGTGCTAGGTTTCTTTCTGAGCATGAAATCGAAGCTTCCGGTTGCGAGTCCCTCTGGCCGTACCATGCTGAGAAAGGCTACCATTCAACACATCGGTCCTACATAGCAGCCCTAATACCAACCAGCATAGAAATTATGTTTATTCATTGCACTGGGTGGAAGATATAGAGAACCACATAGCAATAGCAGCTCTCTGTGAAATCAATTGGTAGGCCCAGGAAATCCATGTACAATAAGTGTCATTCTGCTTCTAACACGTTCCCAGCGTCCGTACACAATTTGGCACAGTCACAGTTATCCGAAGATAATGTTCTTGCTCACACCTGCCTTCTACCGAGCGCATGGTCGTTTTGCCCAGCATACCACCGACATCAACACTCTGTCAGGAGGGAAAATCATTTTATGAGAATATATTGCAACTATATATTATTTCTTTTTTTTTTTGTGGGGCGGGGGGGAATGGAAGCCCTCTAAACAGTCTCTCCACCAGGGTTCATGTCCCTTAAGTCTGCAACATTACGGCTGAGGTTTCTGCGATGGTATATCCCCATTCAGATCTCAAAAAGTGAATGGAACTTCACGAGAGGACAGATAATTTTCCATCTGCAGTGTTTATTTTTTCGCTGTTGATCCTCAAAGTGTTTGAAATCAGTGGAACTCTTTTGTGATGTCGTAAAGAGTCTTCATAGAATTCTGACCCATCAGATCAATCGCCGTCCACAGGACTATATAATAGGATTATCCACCACAGATTGGCATTCATCACTGTTTTATTCTGTAATGTAGGTTGATATAAAGGTGCTAGCTCCTGATTAATCACTGGAGATACCGAAAAAAAAAAGAACTGCGAGATTTGCTTCCGAAATGTTCAGTTCCCTTTCGACTGTGGACATGCTTGCCTTCAACAACAACAACAAAAAAACATAAATAAATAAAAAAATAGAGCATGAGTCTTCCAAGTGCTGATTTATATACCCAATATATTTGAAACTGGACAGCAGGTACGTATCCAATGGGAACACCGTAGCAGCTTCTAAATTAACTAGTCTCAGCTTTGGACGGTCAGAATAAGGCACGCCCCCACAGGATAGCCGTAGAGCAACACTTTATGTGGGAGGCGCATACGTTGTCCCGTATATGTAATTGTGTGGAAATGTTGCCTATTTCCGTTTTCATTGTATCCAATAAATATTATTGATTACACCATTTTTTTTATATTCCCTACCTTTACTTTCATTCCGATCTAATCTGCAAAGACTTCATATTGAGCAACAGCAAACTAATGTTGCAGGTGTTTGAGTCCGCTCTTAGCAGTGACAAATACCTCAGTGCACTGGTACCAGAAGAATATGGGTATTAACTCGCAGTTATATTCACTGAGACAATAAGACGATGAGCACTTTTGAAAGCGCAGCATAGTTTTTGCTAAAAGCTGTTCAGCTGAAACCACATACTTATGGAGAGTAATTATTTGCACTGCCATCACATACGGTTTGTATTGAAAAAAAAATGCTTCTTCGGAGATATGAATAGACGTTATGAATAGGGCGGATATATAACAAACACCGGTTGAGAGACCTGCAACCAAAGTGTGACCGGACACAACGTAACCGGGAATGGTGTAACATGAATTGCACAGCACGATATATTTTCAGCACTGGAACAATTAAAAAAATATCTTCCTTAAATAAAGGCTGAGCGACGAGTAACTGAAGAAGTGCCCGGACACAGCAAAATGGGGGTGTGGCAAGTTTAATGGAGATAAAGTATCTGCATCTATATTGTTGCTGAATATCACGATTTCTCAATTTTGAAGTAATATGAACACTCCAAATCCATTGTTAATTGTACGATTATAACATGCGTTGATGTTGTACTAAATGTGGAATACATGATATGTCCATAAATGAAGGACTGACCTGGGTTATATGGCCTTTGACTGTGGTGAACACTGTACGGAGTGAAGAGTGATGAATCCCCTGAACAAGAAACTCGATAATAGAACCAATAAAATGGTCCAGGGTTGCTAAACAAATCGAGTCAACACTTTGTTCCTTATAATTTAGTACCTCATAGATATAAATGGGAGAAATGTTGTTCGCCGCAACGACAGAGAGCATTTTACACCAACTGCATTTACATAGACTTGACAGAAAAAAGCGCAGTCACGGACAGAGAGTGTCATGTCCATGCACGGTTATCGCTTCTGTCACTGTGGAGTCATAGGTCCCACACCAGCGAATTAAAGAAAGGTTAGACTCTGCAACGTTGTAGTTCATGAGTGGGCGTGCGGAACTGCACTCACCTCATTCGGGATTGCCATTACGGGGGGCGTTGGGAGCGGACCCAAATGCAAGACACAGACACTGAAATGCTAGGAAAAGGAATAGGTGAGACAAGAAGGCAAGGGAAGTGGGGAAGAAACGACGTTGGACATGACACAGGCCGTTGACGAGACTAGGATACTGGACCTGGTCTGGGACTGGACTACGGAAGCGGTACCTGGACGACTAACAAGGAACTTGGAACCTGGACAAGGATTCCGAGCCAGAAGACTGGACAAAGACCCGGAACCTAGGTCTTGACTCGGGCTCGGACCCCGGATCTAGACGAGGAAAAGACTTTGCTACAGGGCGAGTAGTGACAACAGGACTGGGCATGAGACTCCTGGACAGGACGACGGACCCCCAGCACAGGATGAGGGAACCCAAGCACCGAGCTTGGCGAAGTACTCCTGGGCTGGGCGAGACAAATGGACAGGACGAGAACTCGAAGCCTTGACATGGTCGAGGAGCCAGGACCGCAGAGCCTTGATCCAGGGGGACAGGAACGCAGAGCCTTGGTCTTGAGAGAACAGGAATGCAGAGCCTTTATCGAGGCAGACAGGAACGCAGAGCCTTGATCCAGGGAAAATAGGAACCTACAGCCAAGGTCGAGGGAGTACAGGACCGCAGCGCCTTGGTCGAAGGAGAACAAGAACGCAGAGCCTTGGTCGAGGGAAAACAGGAACGCAAAGCCTTGGTCGATGGAGAACAGAAACTCAGAGCCTTGGTCGTGAGAGAACAAGAACATAGAACACAGAGCTGGGACCCCTCCTTGGGAACAGGACTTGGGGCACAGAGTCAGGACCCCTCCTAGGGAGCAGAACGTAGGGCCAAGGCTCATACACAGAACACTGAGAGACAGATCAGCGCTCAAGGTAGCGGTAAACGGCTGTACCTACCCAGCGGAGGCGAGAGCACAAAGAGGCGGTTCTCAACACAAGGTACCGGCAAACGGGCGGACTTACATAGCGAAGGCGTGGACAGAGAACAGTTCTCAACTCAAGGTAGCGGCAAACGGCCGGCCCTACCTAGCGAAGGCGAGAACACAAAGAAACAATTCCAAACAACCAAATACAGTTCCTTAACTAGACCTAGCAAGGCCCCGATCAGGCCCTGGCGGTTTTAACTGACGGCGTTACAGGCGAGGGCACGGGCGAAGGTAGCAGGGGAGTCTTCAGGCGAAAGTAGCAGTCGAGGCTTCAGAAGCAAGGGGAAGGGGAGGGAACAGTCCAGCAAATGAAGCTGAACCCATGAGGTATTTATGTCGTCAGCTCAAAATGAGAATCATGTGCTTGAATTTCGACACCGAACAGAACAACGGAAAACCGCAAAACCTGGAATAAGGATCGACGGACCGGTCCGTGAAACGGTATGTGGACTTTAAGGACCGGACCATGACACTGATTGCATAACCGACAGACTCACTATTATAATAACTCGTAGCCTCAGTAATTTATTTTTACTTTGATCCTGTTGTCTTCTTTTACACGCGAGGTGCGTACCCGTTTGTAGTTAAGCATATTTAACTATTTATTGTCTGATTATCTGCGACAGCACCATCTACAACTACTAAATTCAACAGCTACCATGCCAGTATGGAGAGACTCTGTCGCTGGAGAGTTTGCGGAGACATTAATAATGATCTATCAAGAATCGATAGATTCTGACAAGTATGGGATGACTTGATAATTGCAAATGTTACTCTGCATTTCAGAAATGGTGGGAAGCATCAAAGTGGAAACGATAAACCAGCTACCTTCGTTGGAAAATTGTTGTAATCGATAGTTAGGGATCAGGTGACTGAGCACGTGGAGGCAAATGGTAGGGTATGCAAAAATCAGCATGATTTCCTGAAAGCAAATCCTGCCTGCGTAGCCTACTGCTTTTTCTGGGGAAAATTATAAACAGGGTACAGAAAGGAGATGCAATGCCTGCGGTGTACTTCGATTTTCAGAAGGGTTTTGGCAAGGTTCCACATAAGAGGCTGCTTAGCAAGGTAAGAACCCATGGAACTACACGGAAGTTACTGGCATGGGTGTAGCATTTGTTGATCGGCATAAAACAGGCAGTGGAATTACTGGGATTTTCTGGCTGGTTGCCGGTTAGCAGTAGAATTCCACAAGGGTCGGTGTTGGGAAACCCTGCTTTCTACGATGTATGTCAATGACCTGGAGAATGGGATTAATGGACTTGTGCCGAAGTTTGCCGATGATACAAGGATAGGTGGAGGAGCGCATAATATGAAACAGAGTCTGCAGAGAGACTGAAGTGGTTAGGGTATTAGGCAAAGAAGTGGCAAATGAAATACCATGTTGGAAAGTTTGGTCGAAGTAAAAAACGGACAGACTATAATTTAGATGGAGAGAGAATTCAAAACGCAGAGAGACAAAGGGACTTGGTGGTTCTTGTGCAGCGACCCTAAAGGTTAACCTCCAGTTTGAGTCGGTAGTGAAGAAGGCGAATCCAATTTGGACATTCAGTTCTTGAGGTACAGATTATAAGAGCAAGGATGTGATGTTGAGGCTCTTTATGACATTCGTGAGACGACACTTGGAGTATTGTGAGCAGTTTTAAGCTCCTCCTTATTTTAGAGAGGATATACACCTGACATTGGAGCGGGTTCAGAGAAGATACACGGGAATAATTACAGGATTGAAAGGGTTACCATAAGAGGATCGTCTGGCAGCTCTTGGGCTGTATTCCCTGGAATTCAAGAGAATGAGAAGGGATTCTGTCGAAACATTCCGATTGTTGAAAGGCCTGAACAGATTAGATATGGCAAACTTATTCCCCATGGTAGGGGAGTCTTGGACAAGAGGCCAGGATTGAAGGAGGTCCATTTAGAAGAGAGATGCGGAGAAATTACTTTAGTCTGAGGCTGAAAAATCTGTGGATTTTTTTTTCCCACGAGCGGATCTGGAGACTAAGTCATTGAGTGCATTTAAACCAGAAATAGAGAGGTTCCTGATTAATCAGGGCATTTCAAAGTTATGGGGAAAAAGCAGGCGAGTTGGGATGACTGGAAGAATTGGATCAGCCAAGACTGAGTGACGTAGTAGACACTATGGGCTGAATGACCTGCTTCTGCTCCTATATCTTACGGTCTTATAGTCTTATCCTTATTTAATGTTAGACATAATTTTGTTCGCGAATCCTGTATGTCAATTAAGGAAAAATAGGACAACATTGCGGAGGGCCGAAGGATGGGCCTGGACATATATAGATCATTTTTTTCACCCTTGACTCAAAACAATAGTGTATAGGCTTAAGTTGGGAGAATGCATGCTAACCGGAGAAATAAATGATAAGTGTTGTTATAAAACACAGGATGTGGGTTTATATCTCTAACTTGCAGGCAAAGACGCTCATGTAAACTCGTTGACTTATTGTCTTTCAGGTGCATAAATTGACAAAGGGAAGTGGGTGTATCCACAACACTGAAAGATGAGGTTGGGCGAGATGGTGTTCGGCGAAAATTCAGTTTTCTTTACCGAAATACCTATTGAGTCAATGCCAAGTGACGCTTTATCGTTATCCTGCTTGAATATGTCCTGTATGTCTCCTTAAACTACTCGTAATTTTGCGGTACCTCAATTCGGGAAAGCACAATCTGTTTTTCGACTGTAATGGATGGGAACGTACCAAATACATGCGTTTTTTCTTTTGTCTCTCTATGTGATTCGACGATGTCACTTCCGATTCTTCCATACTTGCATGCAGTTCAAACTATTGCACAGAGGATGTAATGTACGTCTGGTCTGGTGTAATCGACCACGACTGAATTGATTGGTTGTACTGAGGAACAAAGAAGTAAGGAGGGACTGGGTGGCTACAGCAACTGAGTTGATTGTGGGTGTTGGAGAAGAAAAGAGATTTGTGCTTAGTGTTTGCGACCAATAATATAACCAGAAGAGAAGAGAGGCATCACACTCCTTCCGAATTTCTAAACAACGCCTTCTTTGCTAGAGAGAGAAGTTCGATTGAAATTCATAGTCAGTGGACAGAGACATGATGTTTCGATCTGTATATTTGTTTCTTATTGCAGCAGTATTCTTGCTCGGTAAGTTTCTGGCGGTCGAACATTGCGACTCTCGTCCATGCAGTGTAGCTTAATGTATCAGTCAATACCCGCAATAAAATGTTGAGAAGGACAGAGAAGCCCGTCAGATGAACAGAAAAAAGTCTGCGGCTCCAGTTATTCTCCAACTTGCATTATAATGCTTGAGGTGAGTTTAAAAGGCGATTGCTGCTGCAGACAACATGACTTTTCCCGCTAGAATGTAAAGGAGAACTGCACACACGCTAATAGAAGAGGTTGGAAAGATTTTTGTTTTTAATTATTTTCTTTTCTTTTTATTAATAGTTGAATTCAATTGACCATTCCCTTTTCCTGGTACACCCACAAATCTCTGCGGGATGTATATTTATAACTGATATCTCCCCACTCGCGACGCATGTCAGTATAAGAGATCAAAAGGCGATCAGAAGTGTGCGTTCTGCAGGATGTGATTGCTTGTTTGAAATATATTTTGGGCTCTTTCAGATTACGTTCGAGGCGATGCCGTTTTTCAGACACCTGCTACGTCCACAGTGATTGAAGGGATTGAAGCGTTGTTGAACTGTAGCTACACTACAATCGCAAGCAATTTTGCATTACTCTGGTACCGTCAGTATCCCGGCGGATCTCCGGAGTTCCTGTTGATGCGGACGAAATACGACAGTAATCAAAATGAAATTCCAGGCCAACGTTTCACAGCGCAACTGGATGTTTCAACGGGAACTGTCCCACTGACTGTGTCTGAGGCACAACTAGGAGATGTGGCCATATATTTCTGCGCTCTGAGCCACACAAAGGCATAACCCTTATCAGTGATTGTACAAAAACTACTCGTTCTCCCTAGAGCCATCTGGTTGCAACTGCAGCTTGGAGTGCAGCAGCAAATCTTAGCTGATTCCTGTAATTATGACAATACTAATATATATTTTACACTATTATTTAGATTTAAATATACCGATTCAATCAGTTTTAACAGGTTGCGTCTGAATCTGCCATCGTGCGCATTGTGTAGGATAATCCTAATGCAGTTTTTGAAAGAGCTAAAGAAAGCCCACCCAACCTTTGTTATTTAACGTGTGTCTTTTGCAGTTTCTTTGGTATAGCAAGATAGATGCGGTTGGCATGTTGAATCAGCTTCGCTGGTCTGATAATTGCGAAAAGGTATTGTGCTCTGTTCGAATAGGTTTGTTGATCATTTATTTATAAACAATAAACATTTTACAAAACATTGATTTTCCCCAAGTTACAACCACTACAAAGCTGAATATTAAATAACTATACAAACATCAACAAACATATTGTCTAAAAGTGCGCATAGAATTTACCTTCCCAATCATCATGAACATTATTGCCCTAAACAAAAGACGAAGCGTGCAGTCCCTTCCACATATGTTTTTATATTAACAAGACATTTGAAACTGAACAACAAGCAGCTATCCAATGGGAAAAACAGCTGCACCTTCTCAATTAACCAATCACAACGGCAGCGCTTTTGAGTGTCAGAATAATACACTCCCGCACAGGGCCACACACTCTTCCGAACATGCGAAAGAGATTATCCCACCCTCTGACGATAAAGAATCTCACTAAATCTTAAATTCTACATGAGAAACAAAAGTACGCATCAGAATCAGAATCAGTTTTATTATCGCCATCAAGTGACTTGACATTCGTTAATTTTGCAGCAGCAGTTACATCCTGTAAATTATGTAGAAGAAAAAAACATAATAAAAATAATAATAATAATAATAAGTAATAAGTAAATCTGTAACAGTGTACGCATATTGAATAGATTAAAAATCGTGCAAAAACATAAATAAGATATATTTTTGAAATTGTGGTAGTGTCCGAGAGTCAGTATCCATTTAGGAATCAGGTGGCAGTGGGGAAGAATCTGCTCATGGATCGCTGAGGGTGTGCTTTCATGGTGCCGTACATCCCGCCTGATGTTAACAACGAGAAAAGGTCACCCTGTGTGCTGGAGTCCCTAGTAATGGACGCTGCTCCTTGAAAACAACACCCAGTACTGTAAACCTAATAGTAACCTTCCAGTAGTTTATACTAGTCCACCAGCCTCACTGTGCCCTGAAAGGCCAACAACCTTAACCTGGAGTGTAACAGCCAATGAGCTGATCTCCCAGTTAATGTTAAACACTTTCTCTGATGTATGTTTAGCCATTTTACATTCTGAGCGGTTAATCCAATGCAGCAGTTCCAGGAACAGTCTATCCGTACTATTGTGAGAAATGCCATCAATCAAAACATCATTCCTTCATATAGCCCTGTTATCGACCAGCATGGGCGACGTGTTTATTCAGATACCATTGTGGCATCTATACGGCACCAGATATGCACCGCACAACTCTGTGTAAACAATTACTTGGCCTTGGAACTGCATTTGTAATAAGACTCAAACAGCTTTTAGGAAGTATCAAGCCTCTGAGCATAATTTGCAATAGTCCCAGTTAACTCAGTATAATGTTCCTGCTCACACTTGCCATCAATCATGCAACTGGTCACTCTAATCACCATACCATCAAAACTTCGACAAGTGGGAATCCTCTTTATTAGTCAGAAAATTCCAATTAACAAATGGTTTACTGGGAAAATACAACTTCTCAAAACGCTCAAGTCCCTTAAGACTGGTTTAGTAAGTTTGAGATTTGCAACAAGAGGCTATTTTCTCCTCAGCTCCCGCAAAACAGATTAACAAAACACGAAAAGACAGCTATCTTTCCACCAACAATCAGGAAATGATCGAAATCAGTGGCAAATTTTAGTATGTAGTAAGGAATCTTCATACAAATTCAACAATCTGACCTATTTCTCCACTGTGCAAATTCCATCGACTTCCACAGGGATAGATAACAGTATCATACACCGTATATCGTCATTCATAGAAACATAGCAAACCTACAGCACAATACAAGCCCTTCGGCCCACAAAGTTTTACTGAACATGTTCTGACATTAGAAGTTACCAGGGTTACCCACAGCACTCTATTTTTCTAAGCTATCAACTAACTATCCAAAAGTCTCTGAAAAGACACAATCGTATTCGGTTCCTCCACCGTTGCCGGTAGCGCATTCTACGCACTCACCACTCGCTGCGGAAAAAAAAAATGTTACCCCTAACACCTCCTTTGTACCTGCTCCCCAGCACCTTAAACCTGTGCCCTCTTGTCTCAGCCATTTCAGACCTGAGGAGAAAGCCTCTGACTATCCACACGATCAATGCCTCCCATCATGTTATACACCTCTGTTAGGTCTCCTCTCATCCTCCGTCGCTCCAACGAGAAACGGCCGAGTTCACTTACCCTGTTTTCATAAGGCATGAGCCCCAATCCCGGCAACATCCTTGTAAATCTCCTCTGCACCCTTTCTACGCTTTGCACATTCGTCCTGCAGTGAGGCGACCAGAGCTGAGCACAGTACTCCATGTGGGGTCGGACCAGCTTCCTATGTAGCTGCAATATTACCTCGTGACTCATAAATTCAATACCGTGATTGATGAAGGTCAATAAACCGGATGACTTCTTAACCACAGAGTCAACCTGTGCAGCTGCTTTGAGCGTCCTTTTGACTCCGACCCCAAGATCCTTCTGATCTTCCACACTGCCAAGAGTCTTATTATTAATACTATAATCTGCCATCATACTTGACCTGCCAAAATGAATCATTTCATATTAATCTGGGTTGAACTCAATCTTCCACTTCTCGGCCCAGTTTTGCATCCTATCAATGTCCCGCTGTAACTAAACTCTGACAGCGCTCCACACTATCCACATCACTCCCAACTTTCGTGTCATGAGCACTTTGAAATTCTGTAATGTAGGGGGCACAAATGTAGTCGCTCCTGATTAGTCGCTGGAAATACAAAAAAACACACAAAACTTGAACTACGACAATTACTTTCCAAATGTTCAGTTCCCACTAAATGTCGTAATATGTGCTTAAATAGAGGAAGAAGAGAGCAAGAGTCTTCCGCGTGCTATGTTATATGCCCACTATATTTGTAACGGGACAGCATGCACATATCCTTTCGGAAAATTGTGGTACCTTCTGAATTAGCTACTCACAAAGGAAACAGTTGTAATGAATCAGAATAAGGCACCCTCCCACAGGACATCAGTGCATCAACACTTTCTGTGGAAGGGATTGGCTTTGTCCCGTATATGCTGTTGTGCAGCAATATCGGTTGTTTCCGCTCTTTTGTGTCCAATAAAAGTTAATTTTAACCCCGTTCTTGAAGTTATTGTTTGATCTTCTCTAACTTTAACTTCTAGTCTGCAACAGCAAACTAATCTTGCAGGATTGTTAGTCCGCTCTCAGTAGTGACAAGCTGATGAGGGCACGGGAACCGGAAGAATATGAATTTTAGGTCGTAGTTCAATACATTAAGTGAGTAAGATGATGAGATATTTTGAAGACGCAGCATAATTTTGATAAATACGGATCAGCTGATTGATGATACGAACGGGAAATAATTATTTGCAGTAACACCACACACGGTTTGTATTCACAACCAGATGCTTTGAAAATATGAACCAGCGGCTAAGCCACCTGCAGCCGAAGTGAGACCGGTCAGAGGAAAATAGGGGTGTTGCAATAATAGCGGTGATCAGCTTTCTCTTCCTATAACATTGCTGAACATTATGACCTGTCAATGTTGCTGTGATATGAACACTCCAAGACCATTGATAAGTGTAGGATTATAACATAGTCGAAGATCCTGCTCATTGTGGAATTAGTGGTAAGAAACTAAATGAAGCAATATCCTGAGGTTATATGGACTTTGTCTGTGGAGAAATTGCACAAGGAAATGTAGAAGGTGAAGAGTGATTCTCATTAAAAAGTAACTCGATAATATAAACACTAAATTGTTCCAGGTTTGCTGATTAAGTCGAGGCAAAGCTTTGTGCATGCAAGTTTGTTACTTCACAGATGTAAATGGGGGAAATGCTGAGCGTTCGCAACTACAGAGTACATTCTACTCCAACAGCAGTTACATGGACTTGCCAAAGGAAGGACTATCAATGACAGCCACTGTCAAGGACATGCTTGTTTCATTCTTTGATGGGGAAGAATTCTGGAGTCAAAAGGACCACACCAGCGAAATAAAGAAAAGCCGAAAGGCTGTTGCCCTGTAGCCATGTGGCTCCTGAGTGAAAGTGGAAAACTTCACTCATCTCAGTCCTGAGCTGATTGCACAACCGACAGACTCACTTTAATGATAATTCGTTGTCGCAGCGTGTTATTTTTAAACTGTCCGTGTTATCTTTTTACATTTTTGTTGCGTGCCCGCCTATAGTTACGTATATTATTATTAATGTATTGTAATTATTGTTTCCTGATTATCTGTGACATCACTATGTACCATTATTACATTTAACGGGAAACAGCGCTTTGTAGCTTAATTTTAGACATAATTTATTTGTGGAACCTTCATGTCAATTGTAGCAAGAAAATGATACGTTTGCGAAGGGTCGATGAGGTGGGCCTGCACATAAATTATCCAGTAAATACATTTTTTGCATCCTTGACTTTAAGCAAAAAAAAAACAAAACAAAACAAAAAAAAAAAAAACAGGGCTTAGGTTTACTTTGACAGGATAAATGTCAAACGAGAAATTAATGCTGAGTACGTCTATAAAAAACAGGAACTTGCTAACTTTCTCACAAAGAGATACATGTAAACATGTTCAATTATTCTGTTTCAGGTGCATGAATTGGCGAAGTGAAGTGGGTGTATCCACAACGTAGAAAGAGGAGGTAGTGCGAGATGAGGCTCGACGGAAATCCCGTTTGCATTGCCGAAAAATCAATTGAATCCATGGCAAGTGACTCTATAAACAGGAAGCAGACGTCAACTAGGGGAAAAAATAGACATTTAGTGAATTGTGTGGTATGCCTCCTTCGTATTTTCGCAAATGTTCCATTACTCACTTAGAAATCGACTCCTATGTTTAGAATTTACACAATGGAAACATACCAACTACATATTTTCTACGTCACACTACGATGTCACTTCCGATTCTTCTAAGATTGCCTAATTACCTTATATGCAGCTCAGTGCTTTGCACGGAAGTTGTAATGGCGGTCAGATGGAGCCTTATCTGTCAGTATAGAATTGATTGGTTGCACTGATAAACAAAGAAGTAGTGATGTATTGCAACGACTCAGTTGATTGGGCGTGTTGGAGAAGCAAGGAGCTTTGTGCTAATTGGATGCGACCAATAATATAACAGTGCACATCTTCCGAATTTCTAATTAAAACTTCCTTAACAATAAGATTATTTCAGTTGCAATTCACAGGCTGTGCAGACATGCTGTCCCAACTTATATATACGTACCTTATTGCAGCAGCGTTCCTGACCGGTAAGTTTCCGGAGTTTCGAACATTGTGATTCTTATGAGTGCAGAGAAGGATAATTTATTAGTCAATACCCGGAATTCAATTAACAAAACCAGGGAAATAATCAAAAGAACACAAAAGAACACGATAGGCGTGTTCATTCAGATCTCCTGTAACTGACATTAAAATGTTTGAAGGGCGAATCCAGGTCTATCACAGTTGAGCCATTGTTGCCTCCAATGGTGAAATGTAACGCTTTTTATTTTGTCCCCCCACCCCCGCGGGACATATAATGGGAAACTGTGGACACTGATAGAAGAGTTTTGAAGGATTTTTTCTGTGCTTTTGATCTCTTCTTTTAAACAAATTAAATTTATTTTTCTATGGAACCATCCCAGAATTCTCTACAGAACGAATATTTCCATTCGACAACCTTCGAGCCCCAACTCAGGTCACTACCAGAGGTCAATGTGCGATCGAAATGGTGTCCGCACAGCAGGATGGTGTTGTTTAATTGAAATATCTTTCGGATTCTTTCAGGCCATTGTCGAGGCGATGCCGTTTTTCAGACACCTACATCCACAGTTACGGAAGGCGGTGAAGCATTGTTGAACTGTAACTATACTACTACAAGCAATAGCGGTTTTTCATTACAATGGTACCGTCAGTATCCCGGCGGAACTCTGGAGCACCTGTTGCTGCGGACGAAATACGACCCTAACCCAAAAAAGACCCCAGGGCAACGCTTCGCGGCACAGCTGGATGATTCGAAGAGGACGGTCCCACTTTCCGTGTCTGAAGCGCAGCTAGGAGACGAGGCTCTGTACTTCTGCGCGCTGAGACCCACAACGGCACAAACTTAACCTGCATCTGTACAAAAACTGCTTGATCTCCCTGAAGCCATCTGTGTGTAAACGCAATTTTGTCTGCAACTGCAAGTATTAGCAGATTTCTGCAATTATGACAATGCCAATATATTATATACCAGTATTATTCAATCTTAAATATTCTGGTCCAATCCAATTAAACAGTATTGTACTGGATCTGCTCTTGTGCCCATTCGGAAACATAATTCAAGAGCAGTTATTTACACAGAATCCTTTGTTGTTTTACCTGGTTCTTGTATTAACTATTATCTGCTGTAGTATGGACGATGCAGGTGGAATGTTAAATCTGCCTAACTGGTCTGGCAATTGTCAGAGGAAATGCATCGACTTCGAATAGGTGTACAGATATAATGTGTTGTTTTTTTTTCAAACAGTAAACTTTTGAACAAACATTCCCGTTCCCCGTTACAGACACTGAAGAGTAAACTGGTCATCGGCGATCACCAATTTCGGTGTTATAATTTGGAAAAGTTTAATGGATGAGTATTTATGCAATAGGACTCGTAGGATTCATGTTCTATGCTGTTTCCCCCGAGTCAACACAGTTTCATTGTTATGTGTACAGGCGCAATAAATTGCGAATTTCGATTATTCACGAGTTGCGTTGTGAATTTCCCCACCTATCCGCTGACGAACGGTGAACACCTTCCCAAACATTATGTGCGACTTTGAGTTAATCAAAGGAAGGGGAGAGCACGGCACTTGCAAATGCTACGTTACATACCCAAAGTATAAGAGACAGGATATCACGGAAATGTTCAATCAGCAATGCAGCTGCACCTTCCAAGTTAACCAATCACAAGGGCAGCGCCTTCAACAATTAGAATACGTCACGTCCACACAGGACGGCAGTACATCAACACTCACTGTGGGACGGACATTTTATCCTGTATATGCTGTTGTGTGGATAACTCCCCATTTTCCAATATTTATTATGCATTAAATGATATGTAATATCCCGAGTTTTAGTCTATTTGCTATTCCTGTACGTTTACTTCCTTCTTATCTAAATATCATCGAGATTGTGTTGGGAATCTGGAAATTAATATTGCAGGAGTATGAGTCCGCTCTCAGTAGTGACAAGTATCTGAATACACACGTACCGGAATATTACCGATTTTAACTCGCAGTTAACTGCATTAACCTAGTATAAAGATGAGGTATTTTGAAAGCGCAGCATAGTTTTTCATTAAAACGGCCATTCTGAAAGCTCATGCTTAGGGAATTAATTGTGTGCACTCACACACGGCTTCTATGGAAAACAATGTGCTTTAGATATATGATTCTGAGTAACTGACGGTGAAATACATCTGACAGGGTATGAGTTCGCAGTATCAAATTTCGAAGGTGGCTAAATTCAGATTAATAATTAAAGTGACTTTCCTATATTATCAGAAGATATAATGTAGTCGAATACACGTTGTAATCAGAATAGGGCGACGTATTACAAACACAAGCGGAAAGACCTGTAGCATAAGAGTGAATCAACACAATAATTAGACACCTGCCGATTAAGGAACGATTATTACCCCGTAGCCCCCTGGCTTCTGAGCGTAAGTGGAAAACTTCACTCACCTTAGCTCTGCGCTGTCTGCACAGCTGACAGATTCGCTTTCATGATAACTCGTGCTCCAAGAATTTCCCTTTTTATTTCCCCGTCCTATAATCCTTTATTTTTTCATCCTATAATCCTTTACTTCCCCCCTACAATTTCCCTATAATTTCGTATATTGCAATTAGTACTGGTTGCCATTCTGTAAATATAAAGGTAGTATATGATGAACTATCGGTAATTTGATATCAAAAATACTTTTAACATAACAGTTGGAACAACTAGGAGCATACCGAACACTTACTCAGTACGATATACCATGGCATGCAAAAGCTTGGGCACCCCTGGTGAAAATTTCGGTTACTGTGAACAGCTAACCGAGCAAAAGATGCCTTCATTTCCAAAAGGCATAAAGGTAATGATCTCCCATTTTTGTAATATTTTAAGCAAGATTACTTTTTATTTTCCATCTTTTACAGTTTCCAAATAACAGAAAAGGAAGAGGGCGCGAAGCAAAGGTTTGGGAACACTGCATGGTCAGTACTTAGTAACACCCCCTTTCGCAAGTATCACAGCTTGCAAACGCTTATTGTGGCCTGCCAAGTATATTTCAATTCTTGTGTAGGAATTGCTGCCCATTTTGCCTTGTAAAAGTCCTCTAGTTATGTGAGAATCTTGGGCCGTCTTGCATGCAGTGTTCTTTTGAGGTCTGTCCACAGATATTCGATTATGTTTAGGTCGGGGAACTGTGAAGGCCATGGCAGGACCTTCCGTTTGCTCCTCTTCATGCAGTCCATTGTGGAATTTGAGGTGTGTTTACCGCCATTACGCTGTTGTACAAGCCATCCTAATTTCAGCCTCACCTTTTTTTTTTTACAGACGGTGTGATGTTTGCTTTCAGAATTAGCCGGTATTGAATTAAATTCATTCTTCCCTACCAGTGAAATGTTCCCTGTGCACTAGCTGCAACACAAGCCCAAAATATGATCGATCCAACCCCGTACTTAACAGTTGGAGAGGTGTTATGTTTTAATGAAATTCTGCACCTTTTGTTTCCTTCAAACATATCTCTGCTCATTGCGGCCAAATTGTTCTACTTGAACTCCGTCAGTCCACATAACTTGTTTCCAAAATGCTTCAGGCTTGTTTAGATGTTTATCTGCAAACTTCTGGCGCTGGATTTTCTGGTCGGGAGGCAGGAAAGTTTTTCTTCTGATGACTCTTCCATGAAGGTCATATTTGTTCAGGTGTCGCTGCACAGTAGAAGAGTGCACCAACACTTCAGAGTCTGCTAAATCTTCCTGAAGGTCCTTTGCAGTAAAACGGTTATTTTGATTTGCCTTTCGAGTAAACCTACGAGCAATTCTCTTGGAAAAAAAAAACAGAAAAAAAAAAAACGTGGCCTTCCAGATCTCAACTTGACCTCCACCATTCTCTTAACTGCAATTTCTTAATTACATTACGAACTGAGGAAACGTCTACCTGAAAACGCTTTGCTATGTTCAGCTTTTTCCTGCTTTGTGGGCATCAATTATTTTAATTTTCAGAGTGCTAGGCAGCTGCTTAGAGTAGCCCATGACTGCTGATTGTTGGGACAAGGTTAGATGAGTCATCATTTTATAAAGGTTTGAAATTTGCATTGCCTTGCCTTTTCTAACGATGATTGTGAACAAGCCAACGCCCAAACATGCTAACTAATGCATGAGACATTGATAAAAGTTATCTGAGAGCTCAAATCTCTCAGGGTGCCCAAACGTTTGTATGGTGTACCTTTCCTTCTTTTCTCTGTCTCCAAAATTGTAAAAAGCAAAAATAATACTTGTTTAAAATGTTGAAAAAATGTTGCATCTTGAACTTTATGACTTTTGGAAATTAGTTCGTCTTCTGCTCACTTAACTATTCACAGTAGCAGACATTTTGACCAGGGGTGCCCAAACTTTTGCGTACAACTGTATCTCAGAATTTTACTTTCTAATTGCAGTCAAAATCAAGAAGCCTTGAAACCGCGAATAGGAAATATTTGTCGGATTTGGGATCAGTCATATCAAACGTAGAGAGCGTGGTATCTGTTGCTTTCAAAGAGTGGTGAAAGTTGGCAATCATCAATCATGTAATGTTCGGAAACCTAGTTGAAGGTGACAATGTGACGGGGTCACCAATAGAAATGTATGGTTACAGCTGTCTCCAAAGTAATCTATCAGTCATGTTCTGTTCGGCTGATGATGATCAGAAATTAACAAAGTTAATGGAAATTATAGAATTCTAAAAACGAAACTAATAACTTAAAACAAAATATGCGCGACTCTGAAGCTGCCTCTACAATACATCTGTGCGAAATAAGGCAGCTCATCAATGCACCAATCTAAAGTCAGGTAGATTCAGGAAATCCATACCATCTCTTCGGGAAGTGGAGTTATGGTTTAACACGTTGCATCGGTCCCTGAAAGGGCGTCATTAAAGTGTGACTTGCTGACTGGTGATGTAACCATTTCCAGAATATCATCACGAGGAAATCTGCAGATGCTCCAATTTCATGCAACACATATAAAAGTTGCTGGTGAACGCAACAGGCCAGGCAGCATCTCTAGGAAGAGGTACAATCGATGTTTCGGGCAGAGACCTTTCGTCAGAATGCCATGACTGTTTTCTTCAGGGTGGGGGTCAGAGGGTTTGTCAGAAAGACTTTGGCACAACTTCACGCCCTGTTCCCTCAGGGAACAGACATGATAAATGTTGGTCCTCAGTCGAGTTGCTGTCTGTACAATGTTTGCCATCAGTCCCATTTAGCGTTGTGTTGAATCGGAGTTTAATTGTTTTTTCATTCGCCACTTAAAACTGCCCGTCAGATGAAAATGAATAGTGTGAATGGATAAACGAGAATTGAATTGTTTATCTACACGCGCCGTGTTAAAATAGGGGGAAATAAAACTATTTCCTTCTATTCGCTATTCGTTATCAGCAATGTTCAAAATACATCAATATTTTTCCAGCGCATGTTGATGAGCAGAAGAGTTTCATTGTTTTTTTTTTATGTTCGACAAGACCCGCGACGTGAATAGTTTTAGCCGCTCTGGAGTACAATGATATCTCAGTATTGATGCTTAATTAGTGATTCGTCTTCTGGAGAATCCTTTCAGATCTCCTTCCTTCATTGAAAATCCATTCCGATTAATCAATGCACCTCGTACGTTTAACTCCAGACGACTCATAATGTACAATCCCAATCAACCTACTAACCGATACAACTTTGAAATCTGGGTTGGACGCAGAAGCGTTTGCAGAACGCCGACGCAATACGTGGGGAACACGTGGTGATAATTTGCAGTTGACCTTGGCAATAAACTTCGTAGCCTGACGCCCCGGGTTGTAAAACCGTCGTGTAAAAGCAACGCTGTTGTCGGCTTCTTAACAATGGAGACTCGGATCACAACAGCAGAGATACAAGGGCAGTAGGGTCGTGTGAACCGTATCAAACATTTAATCTTACCGGTCAATCGATATATATATCTGGTCCATGTATTTTCGGAGACTTCCATAAAACGCTAAAATAGAGACCTCTTTGTGAAGATGTAACATATTTCTGGAAATACAGCAAAGCCCCAGCGGGCAGACAATCGGTTATGCATTGTTGCCTGATAATCTAATACAAGATAGAGAATAGGTTAATGTGGCGCAAGTATCTACTCCCCTCTTGTGACTTAATTCCAATGTAGTAGGTGTGGGAAGAATGAGATTCTTTTGGATTTGATATGGATAGCTAACTCAACGGAACCTCATGCGTTCCATACTGTATATGGCGATCACAAAACAAAAAGAATGCTTTTAAAATTTGTTGCTTTAGGCATGAGATATCTGAAGACGTTGTTATAGTTGTCACTCTGTCCATCTTACCCGGTAACAGAAGACCGGTAATCCGCAATCCACAATAAGACATGAGTATATTTGCCTGCCGTCAGGTCCACGGTCTCAACAAGCACAATCACATAAGTACCAATATATTCAGTCTGCTCTTCCGGGATTGGCATGAGCAGTGAAACCTCTGTTCCGCCGGGTAACAAGATGACAAGGGAGAGTAATGAACTCGTATTATTTCACAGTTCGCGATATTCCTGTCATGTCCTCGACATGTCAGTGGCTCTGTACGTCTTTGAGATAATTCCTAAGCAGTCTGAACAGGGAAGTGGGAAACCAGTTGGAACTTTGATCACTTTATTGTAGACAAATGCAGAAAAACACAATAGAGAACTAATGAGAGCAGGTCAAATTTTTAAACTGACAAGGCGCAGACTACGCAAGATTCTGATAGTTCTTTTGTTCTGAGTTATGAGTTTTGACGTAGCTCACGACAGTTCGCTTTCAATCTAGAAACCAAATTGCAGTAGTTGCATTTTCAGAGCCACACAAATGAAGCAATAATCAAATATTGTGCCTTGTGTTCCCTTCAATCCAATAAGGAGGTGTACATCTTATCATTCGTCCAACAATTTACTTATACGGCATTGTAAACCAAGCATGGGAATTTCTGTTGAAAAGCCAGGTTAGTCTTAACTATAGAATTACAAAATATTGCATATGCATTAGTCTGTCCTATCTATTGAGGCAAGTTCGCACGCGCCAATGAGATACACGTTTTTTTTGTTTTTTTTCATGACAATATTGCGATACATGCAATTAGATTAGCAATGAAACATTCTCAAACATATGTCAAAATTTTGTCAGCTCCCTTTGCTATGCAAAAACACAAAGTGGGAATGATGTTTTAGCATGTTGTTAGATAATATGAGCGACAGCTTACAGTTTATTGTTAACCATTGATTGAAACAGTGCATTGAACGTACGCTGACCTAAACTTTCTGTTTTGTTTTGCATTTATAGCTGGTATCCATCGGCATTACGTTCTCTGACCAAGCATCTTTCCACAAAGTTTTGTCACTCACTGGTTCAAATTACTGGACCCGTTACACTCATAGAGTGAGTTTCGTTGCAGTGCGTTCAATTCTTTGCTGTCATTGATGCCTACGTATGTCGCTTCTTGACATCACGTGGTATTAAATAAGATATTCGTCATGGTCCGGTCCGTAAAGTCCGCGTTCCGGATCACGGTCAGGTCCGTGGACAACGGACTCCAGGTATTCCGGCTGTTCCTTGCCTCAGCTGGCCTTAATCATAGGTACATGATGCTCGACTTGAGGCTTGGAATATCCGTGGCCCTGGGTTCGAGTGTGGTTGCTGATTCGTCTCAACAGTATCCCGACCTTGCCTCTGTGGGTTAAGTCAGGCCGTCTTTATCGTTACGCTGCGATTGGATCTGTTCCTTCCTGTCATTGCCTCCGTTGGATAAACCAGGTACTCTTTGCTTTTTCCCTGAAGCTGGACTGTTGCGTTCCCTCCCACTTCCTTCTGAAGCCTTCCCTGCTACCTGTGTCTGGAGTCCTGCCTGCAACCTGCGTCCGGTGCTCTGCCTACAAACTGCGTTTCGATCCCTGCCTGCAGCCTGTACCTCGAACCTTGCCTGCAATCTGGTCAAGTTCAACCACCGGAGCGAGACCGGAGCCTTACTCTATCAAGAAATGGAACTATCTGTCTATGAGTTGCAACTGTGCCCGTGTCCACGCCTGCGCTAGGTAGGTCTGGCCGTTTGCCGCTACTTAGTTTTGGGAACTGGTCCTGTGTCCACA
This sequence comes from Mobula hypostoma, assembly GCF_963921235.1. Taxonomy (NCBI): domain Eukaryota; kingdom Metazoa; phylum Chordata; class Chondrichthyes; order Myliobatiformes; family Myliobatidae; genus Mobula; species Mobula hypostoma. The sequence continues at coordinate 23,762,883 of NC_086106.1, forward strand.
CCTTCGCTACGTAATTCAAGGGGTTTGCCGCTACCTTGTGTGGGGAACCATCTCCTCGTGTTCTGCATTCTGTGTAGACCTCCGGCCTCATGTCCTGTTCCCAAGACGGTTTCCCGGCTCTGTGTTCCATGCACCTGTGTTCCTTTCTGTCAAATCCAAGGCTGCGTGCTGCCGTGCTCAAGACAAAGGCTCCGTGTTCTGCGTTCCTATCGTCTCAAGTCCAAAGTTCCGAGGTTACTGTAGTCCCAAGTCCAAGGCTCTGCTGTTCCTGAGTACCAAGTCAAGGCCTTATGTTTTTGTCCTGTCCATTTGCCTCGTCATGTCCATGTGTCTTGTCCTGTCCTGGAGTTACCTCGTCCTGCCCAGGTGTCTGTCGTACAGTCCTGTAGCCTCGCCTAGTCCCGTATACGAAGCACGTCATCCCTTCGCCTAGTTCCGGAGTCTGAGCACTCGTCAAGACCCAGGTTCTTGGTCCTTGTCCTGTCCCTGGCTCGGAGTCCAAACCCAAACCTCGTCATGTCCTCGTCTCGAAGAACAAGCCATGACGAACACAAGCAATGGGGAATCCCAGCCATGAAAAAAAAGCAAGCTATGTCTACTTCTTTATCTACATCAAGTCCTCCCCTAGTTCTAGTGTCCGAAGCCGAATCAAGACTTAGGTTCTGGGTCCTTATCCAGTCTTTGGCGCGGGGTCCAACCCAGTCTCCTAGTTCCCAGTTCCTTGTCCTGGTATCGCTTGCCTAGCCAATGTCCTAGCTCAAGTTAATCTTCTTGTCCCAGTTCTCTAGTCAAGTCCTGTTCCTAGTACTTCAGTGTCTGTGTCTTGCATTTGGGCCCGCTCCCAGCTTCCCCACTATGACAGTATTAATCCTCGATGGACTTCAGACCGTCGCTCGTATTATGAAAACATGAAAAAAGAAAACAGTAGAACGATGTTATACCACGACACTTGATTATTCCGCGTCTCAATAAACCTCCCATTAACAACCGAGGCTGATGAATGTGCGAGGAATAAGAATATTAATATGATTACAATAATTTTTAGTATTTTATTTTAATAGTATTGCAGCGAGAAGACTCAGTGAAATGTGGACACTTCAACTTTACAACACTTGAAATCAGATAGCTGATTATTAACGTAATTGAAATATCCATGGTTGGATTACAATCAATCTACGGAAAGATTTCATAAGACTGTTAATACAACGTGACAGCGACTCTGAAATGTATATATACCAAGAGCGACTAATTTACCAAATCCACCGACACTTGTGGTTATATTGTGGCAGGAAGAAAGCACTAACAGCTGAGATATGACGTCTCTCCATAAAGGGATTCACAGGGCTGAGTGCAAGTGACTTGATGCTTAATCGCGAAGCCATCGTACAAATTGTCGAAATATCTAATGATTTCGCTTTTTCAATGTAGTGTTCTCGTGCAGTGTTTTGAAACTCTGATTACGCACCAAGTTAAACCGGACCCAATGAGGACGGAGTCGTGGTAAGGTTAACCATATACTCTTCCACATTAACATTGTATGGTGAAAATACAAACATACACAGCTTCTGTTTTATTCTGGAGGTCACGTGCTTTCTGTTCTTTTAGCGACTGTATCTGGCCGCCCCGAGTAGAGAGCAACGGGGGTCCCGTCAAATCACCGCCGGGCCCGAGCCCACCCCGCGTTGTTTCTACAATGTTTCTTTGTGGGTAGACACGGAGACTTCACGATCATGCTGCAAGCATGGCACCCACCTTAACACCTTCCTGAACCACGGGTTACACAGAAGACGCGGCGAAACCGGGGGTGAAGTCATCACATGCTGCGATATACCACAGACAATGCATGTACCTTTATTATACTGTAACTTAATTATCAACCTTTAACTTTAACTAGAAAATAGTTACAAACACATGATTTAAAGCATAGATTCAACAAAGTCAAATAAATGCCATAAGGACAACACACATCCCGCCTGACCTTTGTAAGGTCACTATAAATATGGCATAGAACTTTAATGTCTAGATCAGTGTTTCGGCAGAAGTAGAACAACTTCTGTAACAGGTCTCGGGTTTCCTTTTCAGGGTTAGTTGTAAAGACGTGAACCGGTTGACTGCCGGCTCTTTGTTGTTTGGGGAGCGTTGGCATGGTTCTCTGAACGGTGGTGGGACGACCTAGTTGTTCGTTTCGTCTCTAGTGTTCTTTGTGTTCATTCCTTTTGAGGAGATGGCGTTTTCTACAGATGGGGCAAGTTTACTATCGTGCTTACTGTGAGCGAAGACTGACTGTGCCAGTGTCTTCTCAGTTACTGTACTATGCTCGTGACTTTGTTGTGCTTCCTTGATACACGTAACACCTGTGGAAGGCTGAACAATTGAATGGCGACCACTTTCTAGCACGTTAATCTTGAGCGTGTGAACTGCGGTCTGTGTACGTTGCATGGCCACACCGCTCGTATCACCACCCAGCCCAGATCCAGACGTTGGGCGAAAGGGGCGTTGTGTGATTCACTGACATTGTGCATCCTAAGTACCTCTCTTCCGAGTAACAGGAGTATTTCTGCTTCCGGATCCAGTTCCAGGCTGTCCCTTGCAATGTGGTGGAGATAGGGCTGGTATAGCACTGCGCTTGGTATCGGAATCTCGGATCGGTCATTTAACATCTGATTACACTCTAAGATTGGGTAGAGACTGATGACGACTTTGCCATCCAGCGACTCGAGCTGGAAGCCTTCTGCCTTCCTGCCATATGTTTCTGCGATGCCAGAGCAAGTACTGAAGTAGAATGGGAATGGAATACCGTTTACGCTGAACAACTCGAAGAAATCTGATCTCACTAGTGAGCGGTTCCTATGGTCGTCCAGAATTGCACAGGCTTTGATGGCCTTGTCTTTGGCTCATCTAGGGTATACCTTACGAAGGCAGATCTTTATGCACGAATAGTAACCTTCCAGTATTTTATACTGTGCCCTGAAATACCAATAACCCTAATCTGGAGTGTAACAGCCAATGAGCTGATCTCCCACTGAATGTTAAACACTATCTCTGATGTATGTTCACCCACTTTACATTCTGAGCGATTAATCCAATGCAGCAGTTCCAGGAACAGTCCATCCGTACTATTGTGAGAAACGCATTCAATCAAAACATCATTCCTTCGTATAGCCCTGTTATCGACCAGCATGGGCGATGTGTTTATTCAGACACTATTGTGGCCTATATACGGCACCAGGTATCAACCGCACAACCCTATGTAAACAATTGCTTGGCCTCGGAACTGCATTTGTAATAAGACTCATACAGCTTTTAGGAAGTATCAAGCCTCTGAGCATAATTTGCAATAGTTCCAGTTAACCCAGTATAATGTTCGTGCTCACACTTGCCATCAATCATGCAACTGGTCGCTCTAATCACCATACCATCAAAACTCTGACACGTGGGAATTATCTTTATTCGTCAGAAAATTCCAATTATACAAATGGTTTACTGGGAAAATACAACATCTCAAAACGCTCAGCTCCTTTAAGACTGGTTTATTAAGTTTGAGATTTGGAGAAAGAGGCTATTTTCTCCTGAGCTCCCGCAAAACAGAATAACAAACACGAAAAGACAGCTATCTTTCCACCAACAATCACGAAGTGATCGATATAAGTGGCAAATTTTGGTATGTTGTAAGGAATTTTCATACAAATTCAACAATCTGACCTATTGTTCCACAGTGCAAATTCCTTCGCCTTCCACAGGAATACATAGCAGTATCATCAACCGCATATCGTCATTCATAGAAACGTAGAAAACCTACAGCACAATACAAGCCCTTCGCCCACAAAGTTTTGCTGAACATGTCCTGACATTAGAAATTACCAGGATTACCCACAGCACTCTATTTTTCTAAGCTAACAATAAACTATCCAAAAGTCTCTGAAAAGACCCAATAGTATTCGGTTCCACCACCGTTGCCGGCAGCCCATTCTACACACTGACCACTCTCTGCGAAAAAAAACTTACCCCTAACACCTCCTTTGTACCTACTCCCCAGCACCTTAAAATATGCCCTCTTGTAGCAGCCATTTCAGACCTGGGAAGAACCCTCTGACTATCCACACGATCAATGCCTCCTATCATCTTATATAACTCTATTAGGTCACCTCTCATCCTCCGTCGCTCCAACGAGAAACGGCCGATTTCACTGACCCTGTTTTCATAAGACATGCGCCCCAATCCCGGCAACATCCTTGTAAATCTCCTCTGCACCATTTCTATGCTTTCCACATTCTTCCTGCAGTGAGGAGACCAGAACTGAGCACAGTACTCCATGTGGGTTCGGACCAGCTTCCTATGTAGATGCAATATTACCACTTGGCACATAAATTCAATACCGTGATAGAAAAAGTTCAGTACACCGGATGCCTTCTTAACCACAGAGTCAACCTGCGCAGCTGCTTTGAGCGTCCTATTGACTCGGACCCCAAGATCCTACTGATCCTCCACACTGCCAAGCGTCTTACTATTAATACTATAATCTGCCATCATACTTGACCTGCCAAAATGAATCACATCATATTTACCTGGGTTGATTAGTCGCTGGAAATACAGAAAAGACACACAAAAAATTGAACTACGACAACTACTTTCCAAATGTTCAGTTTACACCAAATGTCGTCATATGTGCTTAAATACAGGAAGAAGAGAGCAAGAGTCTTTCAAGTGCCATGTTATATACCCACTATATTTGAAACCGGACAAATGCACATATCCTTTCGGAAAATTGTGGTACCTTCTAAAGTAACTACTCACAACGGAAACAGTTGCAATGAATCAGTATAAGGCACTTCCCCACAGGACATCAGTGCATCAACATTTTCTGTGGAAGGGACTGGCTTTGTCCCGTATATGCTGCAGTGCAGAAATCTCGGTTGTTTCCGCTCTTTTGTATCCAATAAAATTAATTTTAACCCCGTTTTTGAAGTTACTGTTTGGTATTCTCTAACTGCTGGTCTGCAACAGCAAACGGTATTCAGAAACAGCAAACTAATCTTGCAGGATTGTTGGTCCGCTCTCAGTAGTGATATGCTGATGAGTGCACTGGACGCGGAAGAATATGAATTTTAAGTCGTTGTCCAATACATTAAGTCATTAAGATGATGACATATTTTGAAGACGCAGCATATATTTGCTAAATACGGCACATCTGATTGATAATGCGAAGGGGAAATAATTATTTGCAGTAACACCACACACGGTTTTTATTCATAACCAGGTGCTTTGGAAATATTAACATACGTTATAAACATAATAGGGCAAATGTATATGAACCAGCAGCTGAGCCACCTGCAGCTGAAGTGTGACCGGTCAGAGGTAAATGGGGGTGTTGCAATAATAGCGGTGATCAGTTTTCTCTTCCTATAACATTGCTGATTATTATGACCTGTCAATGTTGCTGCGATATGAACACTCCAAGACCATTGATAAGTGTAGGATTATAACATAGTCGAAGATCCTGCTCATTGTGGAATTAGTGGTAAGAAACTAAATGAAGCAATATCCTGAGGTTATATCGACTTTGTCTGTGGAGAAATTGCACAAGGAAATGTAGAAGGTGAAGAGTGATTCTCATGAAAAAGTAACTCGATCACATGAACACTAACTTGTCCCAGGTTTGCTGATTAAGTCGAGGCAAAGTTTTGTGCATGCAAGTTTGTTACTTCACAGATGTAAATGGGGGAAATGCTGAGCGTTCGCAACTACAGAGTACATTCTACTCCAGCAGCAGTTACATGGACTTGCCAAAGGAAGGACTATCAATGACAGCCACTGTCAAGGACATGCTTGTTTCATTCTTTGATGGGGAAGAATTCTGGAGTCATAAGGACCACACCAGCGAAATAAAGAAAATCCGAAAGGCTATTGCCCTGTAGCAATGTGGCTCCTGAGTGAACGTGGAAAACTTCACTCATCTCAGTCCTGAGCTGATTGCACAACCGACAGACTCACTTTAATGATAATTCGTTGTCGCAGCGTGTTCTTTTTAAACTGAGCGTGTTATCTTCTTTTTACACTTTTGTTGCTTGCCCGTCTATAGTTATGTATATTATAATTAATATATTGCAATTTTTTTCCTGATTATCGTGACATCACTATCTACCATTATTAAATTTAACGGCTACCAGGGCTTTGTAATTTAATTTTAGATATAATTTATTTGTGGAACCTTCATGTCAAATATAGCAAGAAAACGATACATTTCCGAAGGGTTTATGAGGTCAGACTGCACATAAATTATCCAGTAATTACATTTTTCCATCCTTGACTTTAAGAAAAAATAAAAACTTACTTCGGCTTACATTGACAGCATAAATGTCAAACGAGAAATTAATGCTGAGTACTTCCATAAAAACAGGAAGTGGTTTATATCTCTAAGTTTATCGCAAGGAGATACACGTAAACATGTTCAGTTATTCTGTTTCAGGTGCATGAATTGGCGAAGGGAAGTGGATGTATCCACAAAGTAGAAAGAGGAGGTAGAGCGAGATGAGGCTCGACAGAAATTCCGTTTTCATTGCCGAAAGATCTATTGAATCCATGGCAAGTGACTTTTTTTTTTAACGATACTGTTTGAGTACTATAAACAGGAAGGAGACGTCAACATAGGAAAAAATAATAGACATATAGTGAATTGTGTGGTATGCCTCCTTCGTATTTTCGCAAATGTTACATTACTCACATGAAAACAACTCCTATGTTTAGAATTCACAGAATGGAAATATACCAACTACATATTTTCTACGTCACACTACGATGTCACTTCCGATTCTTCCATCTTTGCCGAATTACCTTATATGCAGCTCAATGCTTTGCACGGAAGTTGTAATGGAGGTCAGATCGAGCCTTATCTGTCAGTAAAGAATTGATTGGTTGTACTGATAAACAAAGAAGTAGTGATGTATTGCAACGATTCAGTTGATTGGGGGTTTTGGAAAAAAAAGAAGCTTTGTGCTGATTGGATGCGACCAACAATATAACAGTACACACCTTCCGAATTTCTAATTAAAACTTCCTTAACAATAAGATTATTTCAGTTGCAATTCACAGGCTGTGCAGACATGCTGTCCCAATTTATATATACGATCCCCATTGCAGCAGCGTTCCTGGCGGGTAAGTTTCTGGAGTTTCGAACATTATGATTCTCATGAGTGCAGAGAAGGATAATTTATTAGTCAATACCTGGAATCTAATGTTAACAAAAACGGGGAAATATGTCCCCGTTCTCCTGTAACTGACATTAAAATGTTTGAGGGGAGATTCCAGGTCAAACACAGTTGAGCCCTTTGTTGCCTCCAATGGTGAAATGCAACGCTTTTTATTTTGTCCCCCTCCCCCTCCCCCGCGGGACATATAATGGGAAACTGTGGACACTGATAGAAGAGTTTTGAAGGATTTTTTCTGTGCTTTTGATCTCTTCTTTTAAACAAATTAAATTTATTTTTCTCTGGAACCATCCCAGAATTCTCTGCAGAACGAATATTTCGATTCGACAACCTTCGAGCCCCAACTCAGGTCACTACCAGAGGTCAATGTGCGATAGAAATGGTGTGCGCACAGCAGGATGGTGTTGTTTAATTGAAATATCTTTCGGATTCTTTCAGGCCATTGTCGAGGCGATGCCGTTTTTCAAACACCTACATCCACAGTAACTGAAGGCGGTGAAGCAACGTTGAACTGTAACTATAATACTACAAGCACTGTTCAATTTTCATTACAATGGTACCGTCAGTATCCCGGCGGAACTCTGGAGCACCTGTTGCTCAGGACGAAATACGACGCTAACCCAAGGAAGACCCCAGGACAACGCTTCGCAGCACAGCTGGATGATTCGAGGAAATCGGTACCACTTACTGTGTCTGAAGCGCAGCTAGGAGACGAGGCTCTGTACTTCTGCGCACTGAGACCCACAACGGCACAAACTTAACCTGCGTCTGTACAAAAACTGCTTGATCTCCCTGAAGCCATCTGTGTGTAAACGCGATTTAGTCTGCAACTGCAAATATAGCAGATTTCTGCAATTATGACAATGCCAATATATTATATAGCAGTACTATTCAATCTTAACTATTCTGGTCCAATCCGATTAAACAGTTTTGTACTGGATCTGCTCTCGTGCCCATTCGAAAAGATATTTCAAGAGCAGTTATGTACACAGAATCCCTCATTGTTTTACCTGTTTCTTGTATTAACTATTTTCTGCTGTAATATTGTCGATGCAGGTGAAACGTTAAATCAGCCTAAATGCTCTGGCAATGGTGACAGGAAATGCATCGACTTCGATTAGGTGAACAGATGATTGTTTGTTTGTTTGTTTGCTTGTTTTTTACAAACAGTAAACTTTTGAACAAACATTCCTGTTCCCCGTCACGGATTCTGAATAGTAAACAAAAAAAAAAAAAAAGTAGCATTCAAAATACGCACTTCCTTAAAAGCGCCTGCCGAGTATACCTTTGTTCGACACGGCGGATTTAACGTATGGAATAAAACGTTGAACTTGAGTGGGTCGTAGACATTGTAAGCACACAGGCTAGGTCAACGGCGATCACCAATTTCGGTGTTATATTTTGGAGAAGTTTAATGAATGAGTATTTATGCAATACGGCTCGTAGGATTCATGTTCTAAGCTGTTTTCCCCGAGGCAACACAGTTTCATTGTTATGTGTGCAGGCGCAATAAAGTGCGAGCTTCGATTATTCACGAGTTGCGTTGTGAATCTCCCCACCAATCCGCTGACGAACGGTGAACACCTTCCCAAGCATTATGTGCGACTTTGACTTAATCAGACAAGGGGAGAGCACGGAACTTGCAAATGCTATGTTACATACACAAAGTATAAGAGACAGGATATCACGGAAATGTTCAATCAGCAATGCAGCTGCACCTTCTAAGTTAACCAATTCGAAAGGCAGCGCCTTTGACAATTAGAATATGGCACGTCCACACAGGACGGCAGTACCTGAACACTTGCTGTGGGAGGGATATTTTATCCTGTATATGTTGTTGTGTGGATATCTCCCATTTTTCCAATCTTTATTATCGATTAAAAGTTATTTAATATCCCGAGATTTAGTTTATTTGCTATTTATGCACATTTATTTCATTCTGATCTATACATCATCCCGCTTATATTGAGAACCTGGAAATTAATATTGCAGGAGTATGAGTCCGCTCTCAGTAGCGACAAGTATCTGAATACAGAGGTACCGGAATATTACCGATTTTAACTCGCAGTTAACTGCATCAACCCAGTATGAAGATGAGGTATTTTGAAAGCACAGCATAGTTTTTGAATAAATCGGACCAGCTGAAAGCTCATGCTTACTGAATTAATTGTGTGACTCCACACACGGCTTGTATAGAAAACAATGTGTTTTAGATATATGATTCTGAGTAACTGACGGTTAAATATATCTGACTGGGTATGAGCTCGCAGCATCAAATTTCGAAGGTGGCTAAATTCAGATTAATAATTAAAGTGGCCTTCCTATGTTAGCAGAAGTCATAGTGTAGTCGAATACGCGTTGTAAAAAGAATAGGGCAGACGTATTACAAGCAGAAGCGGAAAGACCTGCAACATAACAGTGAATCAATAGAATAATTAGACACATGCCGATCAAGGAAAAATCATTACGCTGCAGCCCCCTGGCTTCTGAGCGTTAACGAAAAACTTCACTCACCTTAGTCCTGCGCTGTCTGCACAGTCGACAGACTCGCTTTCATGATAAGTTGTGCTCCAAGAATTTCCTATTTTTTTATTTTCCCATCCTATAATCCTTTATGTGTTCATCCTGTAATCCTTTACTTCCCTGCCTATAATTTCGCATATTGCAATTAGTATATTTTATTTTATTTATTTCTGTACTGGCTGTCATTCAATAAATATAAAGGTAGTATATGATGACCTATCGGTACTTTGATATCAAATATACTTTTCACATAACAGTTGGAACAACTAGGAGCATGCCGAACACTTACTCAGTGCAATATACCATGCCGTGAAAACGCTTGGCCACCCCGGTCAAAATTTCGGTTACTGTGAACAGCTAACCTAGCACAAGATGCCCTGATTTCCAAAAGGCATAAAGGTAATGATCGCCCATTTCTGTAATATTTTAAGCAAGATTACTTTTTTATTTTCCATTTTTTTACAGTTTCCAAATAACAGAAAAGGAAGAGGGGGCGAAGCAAAGGTTTGGGAACACTGCATGGTCAGTACTTAGTCTCATGGTCTGTGCTCATTGCGGACAAATTGTTCTACTTGAACTCCATCAGTCCACATAACTTGTTTCCAAAATGCTTCAGGCTTGTTCAGATGTTTGTTTTCAAACTTCTGATGCTGAATTTTCTGATGGGGAGGCAGCAAAGATTTTCTTCTGATGACTCTTCCATTAAGGTCATATTTGGTCAGGTGCCGCTGCACAGTAGAAGAGTGCACCACCACTTCAGAGTCTGCTAAATCTTCCTGAAGGTCCTTTGCAGTCAAACGGTAGTTTTGATTTGCCTTTCTAGCAATCCTACGAGCCATTCGCCAGGGAGAAAAAATAATCTCGGACTTCCAGACCTCAACACGACCTCCACAGTTCTCTTAACTCTAATGTGTTAAGTACATTACGAACTGAGGAAACGTCTACCTGAAAACGCTTTGCTATCTTCATACAGCCATCTCCTGCTTTGTGGGCATCAATTATTTTAATTTTCAGAGTGCTAGGCAGCTGCTTAGAGTAGCCATTGACTGCTGATTGTTGGGACAAGGTTAGAGGAGTCATCAGTTTATAAAGCTTTGAAGTTTGCATTACGTTGCCTTTTCTAACGATGATTGTGAACAAATCATTGCCCTAGCATGCTAATTAATGCCTAAGACCTAAGTTATCTGAGAGCTCAAATCTCTTAGGGTGCCCAAACGTTTGCATGGTGTTCCTTTCCTTCTTTTCTCTATCTCCAAAATTGTAAACAGCAAAAATAATGCTTGTTTAAAATGTTCAAAAAAATGTTGCATCTTTAACTTTATGACTTTTGGAAATTAGTTCATCTTCTGCTCATTTAACTATTCACAGTAGCATACAATTTCCCCAGGGGTGCCCGAACTTTTGCATACAACTGTATCTCAGAATTTTACTGTCTAACTGCAGTCAACATCAGGAAGCCTTGAAACTGCGAATAGGAAATAGTTGTCGGATTTGGGATCAGCGATATCAAACGTAGAGGTCGTGGTATCTGTTGCTTTCAAAGAGGGTTGAAACTTGGCAATCATCAATCTCGTAATGGTCGGAAACCTAGTTGAATGGAAGTGACCAAGGTAAATTGATGGACCTTTGAATGGTCAGTGAAGGAATGAACTTGAAGAAGTGCACATAGCAGAAGATCAGTCGTATGGTAAAGAAAAACAAGCATAAAAAGCAAACAATAAAAATGCGCCCACGGATTCAGATGAAAGCGCACACAATAGGCACAATAAATCTTGACCAATACACGGAAAGTCATAGATAATTTAACATGACAGGGAGGATCTCTGTAGGGGAAGGAATTTCGACGTTCCAGATCGAAAGGCTTCAACAAGTCTGCAAAGACGAGACGTAAAATGGCATAAGCAGCTTGGTAGTTGAGCGGACTGCACACCTGCAGTCGATGGATTTGAAAATGTGAGGGAACGTCACATATGAAAGGGCATGACTGGAAAGAGCAGCAGAGTGAATAAGAGAGTCGAGAACCATATGCTTGTGACAGATAGTTCATGTTTTGTAGAAGGAAAGATAAGTGGTGAGCGGACCATCAGGTTGTAGAAAGAATAAAGCTGAAGGTAGCAATGTGACGCGGTCACCAGTAGAAATTGATGTTTACAGCTGTCTCCAAAGATATCCATCAGTCATGTTCCGATCGCCAGATGAGGATCAGAAATTAACAAGTTTATGGGAAATTTCAGACTTCTAAAAAGAAACTAATAACTTTAAAAAAATATGCGCGACTGTGAAGCTGCCTCCACAAAACATCTGTGCGAAATAAGGCAGGTCATCAATGCAACAATCGAACGTCAGGTAGATTCAGGAAATCCATCCCATCGCTTCGGGAAGTGGAGTTATGGTTTTACACGTTGCATTGGTCCCTGAAAGTGCGTCATTAAAGTGTGACTTGCTGACTGGTGATGTAACCATTTCCAGAATGCCATCACGAGGAAATCTGCAGATGCTGCAATTTCATGCAACACTTATAAATGTTTGCTGGTGAACGCAACAGGCCAGGCAGCATCTCTGGGAAGAGGTACAGTCGATGTTTAGGGTTGAGACCCTTCGTCAGAATGTCATGAATGTTTTAATTAGGGTGGGGGGCAGAGGGTTTGTCAGAAAGACTTTGGCACAACTTCACGCCCTGTTCCCTCAGGAAACAGACATGATAAATGTTGGTCCTCAGTCGAGTTGCTGTCTGTACAATGTTTGCCATCAGTCCCATTTAGCGTTGTGTTGAATCGGAGTTTAATTGTTTTTCATTCGCCACTTAAAACTGTACGTCAAATGAAAATGAATAGTGTGAATGGATAAACGAGAACTGAGTTGTTTGTCTACACGCGCCGTGTTAAAATAGGGGAAAATGAAACTATTGTCTTCTATTCGCTATTCGTTTTCAGCAATATTGTCAATATATCGATATTTTCCAGCGCATGTTGATGAGCAGAAGAGTTTCATTGTTGTTGTTTTTTTTTTATGTTCTACAAGTCCCGAGACGTGAATCGTTTTAGCCACTCTGGAGTACAATGAAATCTTAGTATTGATGCTTAATTAGTGATTCGTCTTCTGGAGGATCCTTTCAGATCTCTTTCCTTCATTGAAAATCCATTCCAATTAATCAATGCACCTCGTAGGTTTAACTCCAGACGACTCATAATTTACAATCCCAATCAACTTTCTAAACGATACAACTTTGAACTCTGGGTTGGAAGCAGAAGCGTCCGCAGAATGCCGACGCATTCCATGGGGAACACGTGGTGATAATTTACAGTTGACCTGGGAAATAAACTCCGTAGCCTGAGGCCCCGAGCTGTAAAACTGTCGTTTATAAGCAACGCTGTTGTGGGCGTCTGAACAACGGAGACTCAGACGATAACGGCACAGATACAAGGGCAGTAGGGCCGTGTGAGCCGTACCAAACTTTTAATCTTACCGGTCAATCGATATATATCTGGACCATATATTTTTCCAGTCTTCTATAAAACGCTAAAATAGAGACCTCTTTGTGAAGATATCGCATATTTCTGGAAATACAGTAATGCCCCAGCGGGATAGACAATGACGTTATGCATTGTTGCCTGATTTTCTAATACAAGATAGAAAATAGGTTAATGTGGCGCAAGTATCTACTCCCCTCTTGTGACTTCATTCCAATGTAGTAGTTGTGGGAAGAATGAGGTTCCTTTGGATGTGATATGCATAGCAAACTCAACGGAACCTCATGCGTTCTATACTGTATATGGCGATCACAAAACAAAAAGAATGCTTTTAACATCTGTTGCTTTAGGCATGAGATATCTGAAGACCTTGTTTTATTTGCCACTCTGTTCATCTTACCCGGCAACTGAAGACCGGTAATTCGCAATCCACAATAAGACATGCGTATATTTGCCTGCCGTCAGGTCGACGGTCTCAACAAGCACAATCACATAAGTACCAGTATATTCAGTCTGCTCTTCCGGGATTGGCATCAGCAGTGAAACCTCTGTTCCACCGGGTAACAAGATGACAAGGGAGATCAATGAATTCGTATTATTTCACAGTTCGCGATATTCCTGTCATGTCCTCGACATGTCAGTGGCTCTGTACGTCTTTGAAATATTTCCTATGCAGTCTGAGCAGGGAAGTGGGAAACCAGTTGGTACATTGATAACTTTATTGTAGACAAGTGCAGAAAAACAAAATAGAGAACTAATGAGATAAGGTCATATTTTTAAACTGACAGGGCGCAGACTACGCAAGATTCTAATTGTACTTTTGTTCTGAGCTATGAGTTTTGACGTAGCTCACGACAGTTTGCATTCAATCTAGAGACCAAATTGCAGTAGTTGCATTTTCAGAGCCACATGAATGAAGCAATAATCAAATATTGTGCCTTGTGTTCCCTTCAGTCCAATAAAGAGGTGTACGTCTTATCATTGGTCCAACAATTTACTTATACGGCATTGTAAACCAAGCATGGGAATTTCTGTTGAAAAGCCAGGTTAGTCTTAACTACAGAATTACAAAATATTGCATATGAATTAGTCTGTCCTATCTGTTGAGGCAAGTTCGCACGCACCAATGAGATACACGTTTTTTTTTTGCATGACAATATTGCGATACATGCAATCAGATTAGCAATGAAACATTCGCAAACATATGTCAACATTTCGTCAGCTCCCTTTGCTATGCAAAAGGACAAAGTCGGAATGATGTTTTGGCATGTTGTTAGATAATATGAGCGACAGCTTACTGTTCATTGTTAACCATTGCTTGAAACAGTACGTTGAACGTACGCCGATCTAAACTTTCAGTTTTGTTTTGCATTTCCCGCTGGTATCCATCGGGATTACGCCCTCTGATCAAGCACCTTTCCACAAAGTTTTGGCACTCAGTCGTTCAGATCACCGGACCCGTTACACTCATAGAGTGAGGTTCGTTGCACTGCGTTGAATTCTTTGCTGTCATTGATGCCTACGTGTGTCGCTTCCTGACATCAAGTGGTATTAAAGAAGGTATTTGTCATGGTCCGGTCCGTAAAGTCCGCGTTCCGACTCTCGGTCAGGTCCGTGGACACGGGACTCCAGGTCTTCCGGTTGTCCCTCGCTTCAGCTGGGCTTAATCATAGGAACATGATGCTCGACTTGGGGCTTGGAATATACGTGGCCCTGGGTTCGAGTGTGGTTGCAGATTCTTCTCGACAGTATCTCGTCCTCGTCTCTGCAGGGTAAGTTAGGCCGTCTTTATCGTTACCCTGCGATTGTATCTCTTCCTTCCCGTCATTGCCTCCGTTGTGTAAGCCAGGTACTCTTTGTCTTTACCCTGAATCTGGACTGTTCCCTTCCCTCCCCGTGCCTTCCGAAGCCTTCAGTGCAACCCGTATCTGGAGCCCTGCCAGCAATCTGGTCAAGTTCAGCCACCGGAATGAGACCGGAGCCTTGTTCTATCAAGAAAAGGAACTAAATGTCTGGCCGTCTGCGGCTACCTAGTTTTCGGAACTGTGTCCACGCCTTCGCTACGTAGTTCATGGGGTTTGCCGCTTCCTTGTGTGGGGAACCATCTCGCCGTGTCTGCATTCTGTGTAGACCTCCAGCCTCATGTCCTCTTCCCAAGATGGGTTCCCGGCTCTGTGTTCCATGCACCTGTGTTCCTTTCTCTCAAGTCCAAGGCTCCGTGCTGCCGTGCTCATAAACAAGGCTCCGTTTTCTTCGTTCCTGTCGTCCCAAGTCCAAGGTTCCGAGGTTACTGTCTTCCCAAGTCCAAGGCTCTGCTGTTCCTGAGTACCAAGTCAAGGCCTTATGTTTTCGTCCTGTCCATTTGCCTCATCCTGTCCATGTGCCGCGCCCTGTCCAGGAGTTCCATCGTCCTGCCCAGGTGTCTCTCGTAGTGTCCTGTAGCCTCGTCTAGTCCTGTCTCCTAAGACCACGTCATCCCTTCGCTAGTTCCGGAGTCCGAGCACTAGTCAAAACCCAGGTTATTGGTCCTTGTCCTGTCTCTGGCTCGGAGTCCGAACCCAAGCCTCGTCATGTCCTCGCCTCGAAGATCCCAAGCCATGACGAAACCAAGCCATGAGGAACCCCAGCCATGAAACAAAATAATGAAGCTATGTCCAGTTCTATAGCTACATCATGTCCTCGCCTAGTTCGGGTGTCCGAGCCGGATTCAAGTCCCAGGTTCTGGGCCCATATACAGCATTTGGCTCGTGATCCAAGCCCAGGCTCCTACTTCTCAGTTCCTTGTCCTGGTCCCACTTGCCTAGACAATGTCCAAGCTCAAGTTAATGTTCTTGTCCCAGTTCTCTAGTCAAGTCCTGTTCCTAGTACTTCAGTCTCTGTGCCTTGCATTTGGGCCCGCTCCCAGCTTCCCCGCTATGACAGTATTAATCCTCGACAGACTTCAGACCGCCGCTCGTATTATGAAAACATGAAAAAAAACTGTAGAACTATGTTATACCACGACACTTTATTATTTCACGTCTCAATAAACTTCCCATTAACAACCGAGGCTGCTGAATGTGCGAGGAATAAGAATATTAATGTGATTACAACATTTTTTAAAATGTTGTTTTGTTAGTATTGCAGCGCGAAGACAGCGAAGTGCAGACACTTCAGCGTTACAACACTTGAAATCAGATAGCTGTTTATTAACGTAATTGAAATATCCATGGTTGGAGTACAATGAATCTACATAAATATTTCATAAGTCTGTTATATACAACGTGACAGCAACTCTGAAATGTCTATCTACCAAGAGCGTCGAATTTAACAAATCCGCCGACACTTGTGGTTATGTTGTGGCAGGAAGAAAGCAGGACAGCTGGGATATGATGTCTCTGCATAAAGCGATTCACAGGGCTGAGTGCAAGCGACTTGTTGCTTAATCGCGAAGCCATCGCACACATTGTCGAAATATCTAATGATTTCGCTTTTTCAGTGTAGTGTTCTCGTGCAGTGTGTTGAAGCTCTGACTAAGCTCCAAGTTAAACCGAACGCAGTGAAGACAGAGTCGTCGTAAGGTTAACCATTTACTGTTCCACATTAGCGTTGTATGGTGAAAATACAAACATATCCAGCTTCTGTTTTATTCTGGAGAATACGTGCGCTCTGTTCTTTTAGCGAGTGTATCCAGCCGCCCCGAGTAGACAGTAAAGGGGGTCCCGTCAAATCACCGCCGGGCCCGAGCCCACCGCGCGTTGTTTCGTTGTGGGTAGATATGGAGTCCTCACGATCATGCTGCAAGCATTGAAACCACCGTAACACCTTCCCGAACCAGAGGTTACACAGAAGACGCGGCGAAGCCGGGGGTGACGTCATCACATGCCGCATTTCCACAGAAAATGAATTTACCTTTCTTATACTGTAACTTAATTATCAACCTTTACCATTAACTAGAACATAGTTACAAACAAATCATTTAAAGCATAGACCCAACAATGTCAAATTAATGCCTTAAGGACAATACACATCCCGCCTGACCTTTGTAAGGTCACTATAAACATGGTATAGAAGTTTAGTCTCTAGGTCAGTCTTTAGGTAGAAGTAGAACAACCTCTGTAACTGGTCTCAGGTTTCCTTTTCAGGGTTAGTTGTAAAGATGTGAACCGGTTGACTGCCGGCTCTTTGTTGTTTGGGGAGCGCTAGCATGGTTCTCTGAACGGTAGTGGGACGACCTTGTTGTTCGCTTCGTCTCTAGTCTTCTTTGTGTTCATTCCTTCTGAGGAGATGGCGTTTTCCACAGATGGAACAAGTTTATTATCGTGCTTAGTGTGAGCGAAGACTGACTGTCCCAGTGTCTTCTCAGTTACTGTACAATGCTCGTGCCTTTGTTGTGCTTCCTTGATACACTTAACACTTGTATAAGGCTGTGAAATTGAATGGCGACCACTTTCTAGCACGTTAATCTTAAGCGTGTTAACTGTCGGTTTGTGTACGTTCCAGGCCACACCGCTCGTATCACCACCCAGCCCAGATCCAGACGTATGGGCGAAAGGGCGGTTGTGTGCTTCACTAATCTGCTGCCTAACTTTGTGCATCCTAAGTACGTCTCTTCCGAGTAACAAGAGTATTTCTGCTTCCAGATCCAGTTCCAGGATGTACTTGACAATGTGGTGGAGATGGGGCTGGTATAGAACTGCGCTTGGTATCAGAATCTCGGATCGGTCATTTAAAATCGGATTACACTCTAAGCTTGAGGGGAGTCTGATGAGGACGTTGCCATCCAGCGACTCGAGCTGGAAGTCTTCTGCCTTCCTGCCATATGTTTCTGCGATAACAGAATAAGTTCTGACGTAGAATGGGAATGGATTACCCTTTACGCTGAACAACTCGAAGAACTCTGTTCTCACCAGTGAGCGGTTGCTCTGGTCGTCCAAAATTACATAGTCGTTGATGGCCTTGTTTTTTGCTCCATTACGGTTTAACTTAGTGAGGCAGATCTTTAAGCACGAACGGCTCGTACGACCCGAACGACCTGGACTGCAAACTTCTGTGCAGCTCGAGCTGACAATAATTGTAACAGAGTGATGCTCTCATTCCCCGACATCGTCTTGTGGGAGCGGAGGAGCCTTGGCAGTTCCGGGTGACGGGCAGGGATGCCTGGCTTCATCGTGATTAGTGCTTTACATTCCGAGCACTTTACAGAGAACGTGCACTCTTTAGCGAGGTGGGATGTAGAGGAACAACACTTAAAACATTGTTTTTCCTTGAGAAAGGCCTTTCTTTCGTAAAGGGTTTGTTTTGGAACATTCTGCATTTTTGAGGGGGTGGGGTTTGTTGTGCAATGGACAATTCTTACTAGGCTCATCGTTGTTTGCAGAGACTTCGGTTTTATGCACTGAGAATGGTTTATTGATCACAACATTGTTCGAAATGGGTTTGACTGGGTTGGTGTGCATTGGGGTGCTGCCTTGATTCATGAAGCTCGGGTCGTTTCGACTCTTCGCCTCCTTGCATACAAACCTACCAAAATACTCAAAGAGAGGAAATCGACCACCATTCTTTTCCGTGTACTCTGAGACAACAGACACCCGCCTTTCCTGCAGCCCAAATGGAAGGTTGTCCACAATTGCTCCAACTCTCTGTGAGGTATCCAGATAACAAAAGTCAGTTCAATAGCCGTCTTCATTAGCACCTTCTATGCCCATCAGTGAATCTCCGAGTTCTCGTATTTAGTGTGGTCCTTGGCTAACACCTAGGAAAATTTTCCAGCCGTTCAAATATCGCCCTCTCAATAATTTCAGTGTCCGCATAGCACCCCCGGAATCTCTCCCATGCTTTCTGTAATGCTAGCTTGTGGTTGCTGACGTACACTGAGCGTGTGCATTTCACCAGTTCACTTGATTCCTTTCCAGCCATTTAGTCATAAGGTCCAACTCTTGGGTTGCTGTGATCGCCACTCCGCCGGTGCACTGGTGAAAGAGGAATACCACGCATGGTAATTTTCTGGCTTATCGTCAAATGGTACAGTCCTCAATTGACGTGGTCTCGTCGAGCTAGGTACTGTACCAAGGGTTCTGCTGTAGGTGGCGTGCCAGCTGGGGGAATATGTTAGGGAACATATGACTGAGCGTGTACGTTCATGATGGGATTTGATGTGTTGACTACAGCCTTTGTCTCTCATCTCGCCGGATCTTCGAGATTTGTTTTCAGGAAGTATTCGTAGCCATCCCTTTCATACCTGACTGTATGGCAAGGTTGCAATTGTGAGTTGTCTTCCCCAGATGTAAGTGATGCAACGAAGCTTCCTTGTGATTTTACATGAGATCGGACGGCAACAGGCAAGTATGGGGAGCGAGAATGAATCTGCAGGTCAATTTGAGATTGGACATATTCTTTGGTGCGTTCCAATTATTCCCTTTCCGACATAGATTTTACTGCTTCGTCTAGAACGTGCATTTCTTCAGCGTTTTCCAACACGTGTGCGTCCACCGTGGCCGCATCAGCTTCTCGTTGTAGCGGCAGCACCTCTAACTCCGTATCTATCGTTGCCTTTACCAACTGGTTTTCCGCTTCTCCGGCAGGTTTTTCCATTTTCAGTTTTGCTTCTTGGTTTCCGTGAGACGTTCGCACCTTGGCGGCTTCTGCTTTAGCTCTTGCTAGGACAGCCACTCTTGCCGACGTCCTACTGCTCTTGGCGCTTAATGCAAGCGACCTGATGCTTAATCGCGAAACCATCGTACCAATTGTCGAAATATCTAATTATTTCGCTTTTTCACTGTAGTGTTCTCTTGCAGTGTGTGGAAACTCTGACTAAACACCAAGTTAAACCGGAGCCAATGAAGACAGAGTCGTGGTAACGTTAATCATTTACTGTTCGCTCTTCAGATTAACATTGTATGGTAAAAATAGAAATATATACAGCGTCTGTTTTATTCTGGAGACCACGCGCGCTCTCTTCTTTTAGCGAGTGTATCCAGCCGCCCCGAGTAGCGAGCGAAGGAGGTCCCGTCAAATCACCGCCGGGCCCAAGACCACCCCGCGTTTGAAATTGAAAAGCCGACACGCGCGCCACCCGAATCGCCGTCCCCAAATAGAAACCGCGTTAAAATTTTTACTTCAAATACTTTCATAGGAACCTGCGGCATAGCTTCTATAATGTTTCTTTGTGGGTGAAAACACAGCTCTTCGCCATCATGCTGCAAGCACGGCACACACCTTAACATCTTCCCAAACCGGAGGTTACAGATAAGACCCGGCGAAACCGGATGTGACGTCATCACATGCCGCGATATACCATTGACAATGAATTTACCTTTGTTATATTGTAACTTAATTATCAACCTTTAACTTTAACTCGAAAATAGTTACAAACAAATAATTTAAAGCATAGACCCAGCATTGTCAAATAAATGCCTTTTGGACAACACACTCCCCGCCTGACCTTTGTAAGGTCTCTATAAACATGGTATCGAAGTTTAATCTCTCGATCAGTCTTTAGGCAGAAGTAGAACAACTTCTGTAACTGGTCTCAGGTTTCCTTTGCAGCGTTCGTTGTACAGATGTAAACCGGTTGACTGCCTCTTCTTTGTTGCTTGTAAAGCGCTGGCATGGTTCTCTGAACGGTAGAGGGGCGAGCTAGTTGTTCGCCTCGTCTCTAATGACCTTTGATTTCATTATTTTTAAGGAGATGACGTTTTCCACAGATGGAGCAAGTTTATTATCATGCTTAGTGTGAGCGAAGACTGACGGGCCCAGTGTCTTCTCAGTTACTGTACTGCGTTCGTGCCTTTGCTGAGCTTCCTTGATACACATAACACTTGTGGAAGGCTGAGAAATTGAATAGCGACCTCTTTCTAACACGTTAATCTTGAGCCAGTTAACTGTCGGTTTGTGTACGTTCCAGGCCACACCGCTCGTATCACCACCCAGCCCAGATCCAGACGTTGGGCGAAGACGGCGGTGTGTGGTCCATTGACCTGCTGCCTGACTTTGTCCACCCTAAGTACGGCTCTTCCGAGCAGCAGTAGTATTTCTGAGGTGGAGATGGGTCTGGTGTAGCACTGCGCTGGGATCGGAAACTCGGATCGGTTAATTAAGATCTCATTGCACTCTAAGAGTGGAGGGAGACTGATGGCGACTTTGCTATCCAGCGACTCGAGCTGGAAGCCTTCTGCCGTCCCGCCATATGTTTCTGCGATGTCAGAGCAAGTTCTGAGGTAGAATGGGAATGAAATACCGTTTACGCTGAACAACTCGAAGAACTCTGGTCTCACTAGTGAGCGGTTGCTCTGGTCGTCCAGAAATACAAAGGCTTTGAAAGCCTTGTCTTTGGCTCATCTAGGATATACCTTACTGAGGCAGATCTTTGTGCACGAACGGCTCGAGCGACCTGGACTGCAAACTTCTGTGCAACTCGAGCTGACAATAGTTGTATCAGAGTGAAGCTTTCCCTCCCCGCCTCCTGTTGTGGGAGAGGAGGATCCTTGGCAGTTTCAGGTGACGGACCGGGATGCGTGGCTCCATCGTGATTAGTATTGTTACATTCCGAGCACTTTACGGGAAACGTGAACTCTTTCGCAAGGTGGGAGGTAGAGAAACAGCACTTAAAACATTTTTTTTTCATGAGAAGGGCCTTTCTTTCGTCAAAAGGTTTGTTTCAGAACATTCTGAATTTTTTGACGGTGTGGCGTTTGCTGAGCAATGGACAATTCTTTCTAGTTTCATAGTTGATTGCCGAGACCGGTTTTATGCACTGAGACTGATTTATTGATGACAATATTGTTGGAAATGGGTTTGACTGGGTTGGTGTGCGTTGTGATTCTGGAAGCTCGGGTCGATTCGACACTTCGCCTCCTTGCACACAAACCAACTAAAATTCTGAAAGCAGGGAAACGACCACCGTTCTCTTCCGTGAACTCTGAGACAATAGACACCCACCTTTCCTGCAGTCCAAAAGAAAGCTTGTCCATAATTGGTCTAACTCCGCATTAGGTATCCAGATACGACAGTCCAGTTAAATAGCCGTCTTGTTTAGCACCTTGAATCTAAAGAGTAAATCTCCGAGCTCTCGTAATTCAGTGTGGTGCTTGGTTAACACCCAAGGAAAATTGTCCAGCCGTTCAAATATCGCCCTCTCAGTAATCTCAGGGTCCTCATAGCACTCCCGCAGTCTCTGCCATGCTTTGTGTAAGGCTAGCATGGGGTTGCTGACGTACACTGAGCGTATGCATTTCACCTCTTCATTTGATTCCTTTTCCAGCCATTTAGACATAAGGTCCAACACTTGGGCTGCTGTGACCTCAACTCCGCCAGTGCACTGGTGAAAGAGGAGTACCACGCACGGTAATTTTCAGGCTTATTGTCAAACTGGTACAGCTTTCAATTGACGAGGTCTCGTCCCGCTAAGTACTGGGTGAGGTGTTCTGCTGCAGGTGGCGTGCCAGCTGGAGGAATATGTTGGGGAACATATTACTGAGCGTGTACGTTCACGACAGTGCACCCGGTTTATTCCGTTTATAGAGGTACTGACAACGACCAAAACGTTTCCGATGATTGCTTCAGACAGCTTTTTAAATAATGTGAAAGTCCCAATTTGGATGTCCCGAGTGCTCTGTCATTCGTATTTCAGAAATTAACGGTCTTGTTCTCTTTTTTTTTTATCTGAATGAAACTAAAGGGATTCATTTAGAAATGGGAAAAATATTACATGGTGGGCGTTTAACATAAACACCGTAGATAACTCTTACCACAATGAATACAGATTATTAGAAGGTCTCTACTGCGGGATGTCAGCTGTTTTTTTTTGAGGAACGGATTCAGGCATTCACTGCAGTCGTTCATTCACACATGATACTCTGCAGATGCTGGAGTCAAAGCAGCACTCATAACACGCTGAAGGAACTGAGCAGGTCGGGCAGCATCCGCGGAAACGATCAGTCAACGTTTTGGGCCGGAACCCTTTCATCAGGACTGAAGAAGGAAGAGGAAGAGGCCCTATAAAGAAGGTGGGGGAGGGTGGGAAGGAGAAAACTGGAAGGTTCCAGGAGATAAAAAAAAAGGGAAAATATAAAGGGGTGGGGCAGGAGAAGCAGGCAGGGGACAGGCAGGATAGATGAAGACGCAAAATGTTCATTCACACATAACTCGCTAATTCATCTATTGCATTAGCAAACAATAATATTAAAATGAATTTGAGGTATGGATTGTAGCAACTGAATTCTGTTGTAAGCAAAATGCAAGGGACAGACTGAACTTACTTAACAGCCACACCACGACAGGCCGGCATTGCAAACAGGTGAATTTGGAATGGTGCACCAATTATGACCCTCCCAGTGAGAGCCATTTCTTCCGTGCCTATTTCATCCTTGGGTTCTGTGGCACATACGATATTTTTTTTCCCATATTTCATCTGAGGCGTATTGGTCGGTCTGTTGTTTAGATTGTACTGTCAACTACCTAAGTGATATGTGAGCTAGTCTCAATAAACGAATCTGTGGTCTTAAATGTCCATTCCTTTTTTCAATTAGCTTTGATTCTTGGGGGTAATAAAGAATGTGAAATTATTAATTCCTCCACTAGAAGCCTAAGCTTCTACAGCTTGCGACGTTAAGTGAGATCCATTGTCTAACTGTATTTTTGAAAGGCCCATTAAACCAATTAACTTCTGAAATGTCATTCAATGTGTGATCCTGATTAGCTTTGTGCAAGGGATTGCCATTAATAGATTTGAATGTGCAATCCATGGGAAGCGAATAATTAAATCTTTGCTGCTGTGACATGGGTACAATGTAATCAATCTTCCATACTTGTGCTGGAGCAGAACTTCACTTCCCCCGATTAATCTAGATAGTCGACTTCACAGCCACTACACCTCTTTTAACATGGTAACACATGTCACATACAGTAATAACTTCTTTCATCATGTCGACTGAGAGCCGTACCTTTGTGATATACACTTCCAAAAGATCATCTATATTACGTGCCTCTTGCTTCATCGCACAAAATTCAGGTACTTTGAAATGCATTCCCGAATTGTCCGTTACAGTTAATTGTTAAAGAACATGGATGAGGGTGATCTTTTTACGAAGCGTTTCTATACAAGTCAGTTATCTTCATTCAGATGTTATACAAAAATGCCTGTTCCCTCATTTTTTTTCCCTATCTGCTGCGTTCGCTGCCGCCACTTTTCCATACAAAATCACCATTCCATTCGTAAGTACACATGGGCACGTGTTTTTGTGCTCCTGACTCGATTCTTGTTGCAATGGGAAGCTATTAGCTACCACTTCAGCTGTTTAGCTGTAACTGCTTTTTCCCTGCTGCTGCATTACTGAACCTCTGAATGGAATCAGCGCGGCAGCTCCCAACCTATGGCCAACGGCTTCGATGCACTGAAGCCGTACATAAATCAGGCGTGAAGTTTGCTTGCTGCATAGAACTGTTCACGCGGTAAACCTCGAGCAACAGGGGAGAGTGACGCTAGTGTAGGGGTTCGGCAGTATTTTTACTGATCCGATCCATAGGTACGTGGGCAAAACTTTCCATAAATCTGCTGATTCCTTCCGAAACCTTATTTCTCAGCTCTGTGATGTTCCACTTCCATTTGGTTATACAATCTTACTGCCACCTACCCACACTGTCAATATTGAAGTTCCCAAACAGCACTCGCGTCACAATGGGGAGGGGCGGTCTCAAGCTTACCTGAAGTCATTTGAAACACTGGATAGCCAAAAAACGGCACTGTATGACTGGGCCCCTGTATTTTCTGTGCATTCGTTACTCATTCGTGGTCCTTCATATGATTTAGTGTTTTTTCTAGGGCTTGAGCAAACCCGTACTCGCTGGATGCTGTTAGCAGAATGCCATCGGTATACCTTTGTATTTTACTATGTTTATATCAGGCCAGCGAGCACATTCTCTGATGTTTCACACTTTTAGTCCATGATTTAGTGTGGGGCAATGCATATTTTCCCGAGGCAATCTGGTAAAGATGTGCCATCTGCTTCACATCTGCAGGTAATGTGATCCGGTATCTCTAGCGACAGGTTAAAAAAAAGGAATGTGTTGATGTGATCCATTAGGATCCATTACAAAGTACTATTGTTCTGTCCATGTTACATTCTTTCCACTGAGGTCTTTAAATCTGGGACAGCAGCAGTAAACGGAGGAGCAAAGGACCATGGATTTCGGTAGCAATACTGTAAGGTCTCCATTCGATAGCACAGGCAAAGCAATTTATTTAAAATGCCAAATGTGAAATTCTCCAATTGTGTACACTGGCCGTCCCTCCAGCACATATCTTCAGATAACGTGGCTATCAGTACTGCTGCGTTTACCAGCAAATTTAATGTGTGTTGCTTGAAATTCAAGCATCTGCAGATTTCCACATGTTCGCGCTATCAGACCTGACGCTTTCATGGGTAGTCCTACCTGAATAGCCAATAGATTGGTTGCTTTACGTGCATATATTGTTTTCCCTCGTAAACTGTCCAGTCGCATCTCAGGCCCCTGAAAGCAGTCAGCGTTTCCACTTGCAACCGACCATTCGGCAGCCCTTTCTAATACAACATGAGCTTGTCGATTTGTTTCCAGCTGTCTGCAACTTCATATGCTCAAACACGCATCAAACCCTACCGTTATTCCATTCCAGTTATGACTACCACGTGGCACAGGTTGAAAAACAGCGATGGCTACTTTGGATGGCCTGCTCTTCGGACACTTTCCGACATCTGTAGACTTGCAGCGCATAAGTTCTTTATGCTTTATGTCTATGCCTTTGTTAACAACGTGCACCACATACGGTTTGCCTCGTTGGAAAAGCACATTAACAGTATTAAGTAGAACTCGATTTCTTTACGGAAATTACAACAGGATACATTGAACTTCTGCATAGTCGTTTAGGTTTACAGTGCAGGTATTCCACTGCTAGTGTGTGGAACGGAACCGATAATTAGCGAAAACGCGGTGGCATTTGGATAGTGAATATAAATACATATATTAAGGAATGTGGGTAAAAATAACTCGATGTAGCTAGTTGCGAAGTTCGAAAGCCAGACTCTGTTACGGACCACTGAAGGTAAGAGTAGAATGAAATTGCAGTTAAATGTGTGACTGTTAATTCATGTTTTGGGCAGTACCTCAGGATTTTAGTTCGTTGGACATATTTGAAGGAAGGGGGAAAAATTGAGTATTTGGAAGGTGTTTCTGTCACGGTCCGTCTCGTGAAGTCCGCATTGCGGTTCACGGTCAGGTCCGTGGACTCAAGACTCCGGGTCTTCAATCTGTCCCTTTTTTTTCGGTTGGGTTAATCATTGGCACTCAATTCCCATTTTGGGGCTCGGAATATAAGTAGCTTTGGTGGACGAGAGTGGGCTGCTGGTTTGTCTTGTCAAGATTCCCTGGGATCAACTAGCCGGTTGAAGGCTAGAACGGACACCTGCCATCTTTAGGGCGCGTTGGAGAACTATAGCTTCATGCAGCCTTGCTGTCGGTTTTCGGAGCTGTCTTTGCGGTATGTATTGGGCCTTTATTCTGGACCAGCTGAGTGGCCATCAGCCACTCCAGGTTAGGTAGGGGTCCGGCTGTTTCCTTAGTCAGTCGAGGTTTCTGACCGTAACTGCGACTCGGAGCAACCGCGATGCAGAGATAGAACTGCCTGCCATTCTTTGGTGTTTGTCTGTTCTTGTCATCGCCTCCTTGAGGTAAGTCAGGCCGTTCTGCCGTTCTCTGCGCGGGGAACTGTCTTGTGTTTTCCTCGCTTCCGTGGGGTAAATCATCCCGTAATGCCTTTGCCCTGCGGGGTGGGGGAGGGGGGTGGATCTGGGTTTTCTTGTCCTCGCCACCATGGGTTAAGTCAGTCCGTTTTGTCGTTGCCCTGCGAGGGTCACGTCTTGATTTGTCTTTGCCTCTACTGGCCGTTCTGCCTTTACCCGACGGATGGACCTGTCCCACCTTGGTGTGGAGATAAAGCTGAGTCGAAGGATAAGTCCCGGCTCTTTGTTATGTTCAGTTCCCAGTCTGATTCCGAGCTCCGGCCTCCGTGTTATCAGCCTCCGCATTTCAAGACCCTAGCCTGCAGCCTCAAGCCTCAAGATCCCAGCCTGCAGCCTGAAGCCCAAATCCCCCAGCCTGCAGCCTCAACCCTCAATCCTCAACACCCAAGACCCCAGCCTCAATCCTCAAACCTCAAGCATTAAGCCTCAAGACCCAAGACCCGAGACCCCAGCCTCAAGCCTCAAGACCCCAGCCTCGTCCTGTACTGTAGCCTTGTCATGCCCTCGCCTATTCCTGGAATCCGAGCCCGAGACAGGACCCAGGTTCTGTGTCCTTGTTCAGTCTCCGGCTCGGAGTCTAAGCACAGGCTCCCAGTTCATGGTTTCCTCGTCCTGGTTCCGCTTTCCCAAGCCCATCTCCTAGTTCATAGTACCTTGTCCGGTTTTCCTGTTTCTTGTCCATGTCCTATCTCAGGTCCTGCATCCTAGTCCTGTCCCTCGTAATTCAGTGTCTGCGTCCTGCATTTGGGTCCGTTCCTAACGCCCCCACTGTGACAGTTTCTTTCTTCACATTTCTGTACTGGCAATGAAACAATACGATCTTGAATAGTCTTGACGATGCATCTTGTACAAAAGGGAAATGTTCCGACTGAACTCGAGCCGACCAATATCCCTACGATCAGATTTATAAAGCAGCTGGAGTGGTTCAATTATGTCCGCACTGGAACGGAAAGCAGAGTGAAAGGGCACAGGATAGATTAGTTATTGTAAAGGTAAATGTGGAGAAAAAGATTCCTGTGCAAGTATAGGCAGTGGATGGATTATGATTACTTTCAGTTCGGAACAAGTAAAATATCATCTTATATTTTCGATATTTACTGCTTATTTATTATTATGTTTTCGTATGTTTACGTTGTCATTTATCGCCTTCTACCCTCCGGTTGAATTTTATTGATTTTGTTATTCTTAATATTCCATAGACTTGTTGCGTATCCGCTTGGGAATTGTACCTCCGTATTTTATTGGTTGACATATATGTGCTTTGAGATTATGTTTCTTTAAAACTTAGAACTTCGATTTTCCCACCTATTTTTCGAAGACTAGCATCACCAAGAATACAAGGACATGATGTTGTAAGGCCCATCATTATCTCTGGCAAACACGATTATAGCGGCCATCTGTTCCAGCCATCCATAAATTGCTATCGCCTAAATAGCTCAATTGCGAAATGACATCTCCCTGGATCTATGTTCGTGTCTGGACTATCTGGATAATGCAATCCAGGGCATCAGACTCCGATGTATGCACTCCTACTTGTTCACTGCCTCTATTTCATATTCTGTCGTTTTTTCTTACAGCTCATTTTTTTTTTCTTCCTGTGCATCTTCTCAGTTTAGGACCAAATACGACCTGCAGTTTTTACTGTACAGAATAATCCAGAATTTGCATTTTGGTTAAGATATATTAATTGTTTTCTTTATCTCACGTCCAACGGCAATAATTATTATCAATTTTCTTCATTCTACTGTATCATCGGTTGCTGATGAGTACAGCGGCAATCAATTTTACCAGTGAGTATCCAAAGGAATACCAGTCTTCACCAGCAGCTCCGTGCTCTGTACCCGCCAAGTATCTATTTCACCGGGTGACACATATTCGATGTTATTTCAGATGGATTGGTCCATTAGCTGCGACTGGCGTAGAGATAATCACCAGGTTAAATTTAAAATTTCAAAGCACATATGCTATATAAACATGTATTCGGTACGTTATCCTACACTGCAGTGACATTACCTTCGTTGCAAGTTTTCAAATGTTACGTACCCCGTAACTGGGTTGCCAAACCAGCAGATATGGATCACTCAGTTGGAGTCTGGAGTACTAGAACTAAGAAAGTTTTATTAAAGAAACAAGCAACACAGTAATCGAAAGGATAATAAATGCAACAGTTCAGTGATGATAAACACACATGTGCACAGCATTAAGATAACAGCATCAATCAAGCTCTATCGTTGTCTAGGGGTAAATGACCAATTTCAAAATGACTCAAAGTTCAGTCCAGTTAGTAGTTCAATTCGCAGTAATCGTTGCCATGGCGATGGACAACGTGGGGGAAGAGAGAGATAGAATAGGAACAACTGATCATTCAGAACACTGCTTCACTCACAGACCAGCGAGATGGCTCACAGACCAGCGAGATGGCTCACAAACAGCTTTTGGGCGGGTCCTTGGTGATGTCACCTGAGGTCACCGACTGTGACCCCTCCTCCAGATGCGGTCGATCCTCTGCAGTGAACCCGGCACCCAGGCAAGGGCGGACACACACCGGGTTCCCGCTGATCGTACCTTTCCACCCTTGTCGTTGTCTGATACTTCTCACCCACTCGTGAGAGGCGCACCGCTTCCAGGGTCTCGTTACCTCGGGTGGCGTGTGTGTCCCTGTCTTAGCGAACCTGTCCCTTTTTATCCCCCTGCTGGGGTATCGCCTGTCCATCACTTCAAACAGTTCAGGGTTCAAAGGGGGGGGGAGCCGCTCCAGACAGCTCTCTCTCCCACATCCCTTCATTACACACCTCCAGACGCTGCTCCATTGTTCCTTATCTCTCCTTCCCCTGAGGGCAGGTGGCAGACCAACTGCTGATGCCACTGATGCTAGCCCAGGCCAGCAAACATCTTAATTTTATGTGTATTCTCGTAACACTTCCCCCCTTTAAGGATTTTTACCGGGAGGTAAAAATTACAAACATGACTACATTATCGGATACATACACAATATACATCTTTAACAGTTATTTAGCTAATACAGAGAACTTGAAGCTGTCAACACCTTGACAGACAGTCATCACATTTTCTGTTCCTTTTACACGTGTTATTAATAATCCCTTAGACCAGGCTCCAACTCAGCAAACTTCATAGTGGCCAAAAACACTGATGAATTGCGACCAATGTAACCTCTCATTTGGTTTTGTCCCGGACCACAACAACAAGGGTCGTCCCATTCCGACTCAATTTTCTCTCGCAAGGGCTTAGTAGGAGGGGGACGGGTATTGACCGCAGAGTTATTGCAAAACTTCCTGCAGTACCCCACCATCTCCAAAAGCCTTCTGAGGGCCCTCTTGTCTGTCGGGGTTGGGAGGTCAGCGATAGCCTGCACTGTAGCTTGCATCGCTGCCAGCTGCCCCTGTGTCACCACAATTCCCAGGTAAGTGACCCTCGTGTGGCCGAATTCATTTTTTTTCAAGGTTCACTATCAAACTGGCTTCAGACAGCCGTATTAAATTGCCAATACACACCTCTGTGGTCATCAGCCCTTTAGTCACTGAATTACTCGAAAAATATGGGTGTTGTTTACTTGGCTGCCCTATTGTAACCACATTCACCCAACGTCCCAGTTCTTTGCATTTCCTCGGGACAATCAAACACATAGGTGCGAGTCGTTTAATTACTCCTTCTAAAGATTCGCTTTGTTCGGGGATTAAGGGAGAGACCTTATCAGTAGACCTGGCCAAAAAAATAGCCTTCTCCCATCTGACCGATCCCATCCTAATCCTTTCAAAATGGTTCTTTTCTCTTATCAGGGGGCCCCTAGCTTCATTGATTTCCACGCTAACACCGACTAGGTTTGTTAGCATATCAAAAGCCGGTGACCGTCTCAGTTCGCGTCGGTCATGATCAATAACATTTTTCCCCCTGGGCAGCCGGTAAATCTCTTTCATGATTCCACCAACTGTTTCCTCCAGCACCGCAAGATGTCCACCGGGGGGTACCTCGTGGGCCATGTTAAAAACCTCATCCCCATAACTCTTTTGCACCACCCCCCATTCCTCATCTGCGGGTACTGTACTTGATTTCCCTTTCTTCCTTAGCACTTCCTCCTCCGCACAATAGCTTGTCAAGGCTGTGTCAGAGAGAGCGGTCTCTGCCAAAACCATCAGCCCCTCGTCTCGCTCCTGCGTCTGCACAAATTCTTTCCTGGCTACTGCTACGTCCGTCCCTGCTCCCTCACTACCTCTTATCTCACTACACCCTGTCTCATACAAGGTTGGCAGAAACGTTTCAGCCAAATTTACCACCATAGCTAAATTCACTACCGCAGCCCTATGATAAACCTGTGAGTCCATGGGCGGGGCCTCACTGTTGGCAGGCTGACCTGTTAATCTCACGACTGGGAACACGATTCCCCCGGCGATGTCATTACCGAGCAAGACTTCCACGTCTTTCATCGGTAATTCGGACCTCACCCCGATCGTGACTAGTCCAGAGACCAGGTTGCTCTGTAAGTGTATCTGGTGCAAAGGGACTGACTCTGTCCCTTCCCCAACACCTTTGACCTCTACCTCCCCAGTCTGGGTCTCTGAGCCAAACTCTAATACACTCCTCAGTATTAGTGACTGACACGCTCCCGTGTCTCTCCAGATCCGCACTGGAACTGGTTTTAACCCCTCCTTCACTGACACCAATCAGGCCGAGATAAACCTCTCGCGCCCTTCCTGGACTTTTTCAGACCTGTCCTTCCCTAGCGGTTCGCTTAACAGCTCAATACAGCCATTCAAAATTTCCGCTTTTCCTTTCCCCGTCTCCTTCCTTGGGGCAAAGCACCTGGACGCAATGTGTCCGGCTTTCCCACAATTATAACAGACGACCCCAGGAGACTTCCTACCAGACTGCTCCCGGTCTACCTTATCCTTTTCACTAGTCCCCGGCTTACTTTCTGACTTTTCCGGCGGACTCTCCCCGCCGTCCTGACTACCCTTCTGGTAGCCTTTACTCGGGGCAAACATCATTTTATGCGTCAACGCATACTCATCCGCTAACTTAGCAGTTGCGGCTAACGTGGCTGCCTCTTTCTCATCGAGGTAGGGTCTCATACCCTCAAGGACACAACCTTTAAACTGCTCAATCAGAATCAGTTGCAGCAGTCTGTCATAATCCCCCTCCACCCCTTTCGAGGCGCACCAACGCTCACAATATGTTTGCATCTCACGAGCAAACTCCAAATACGTGCGGTCCCACCGCTTCCTCGCATTCCGGAACCTCTGCCGGTATGCCTCCGGGACCAACTCATAAATCCTGAGGATGGCCTCCTTCACCACCTCATACTTCTGGGCATCTTCCGCGGATAAAGCTGAGTAAGCTTCTTGGGCCTTCCCTTTCAGTACACTCTGAAGTAACACAGCCCACTTATCCCTCGGCCATTCCTGACTTATAGCCACCTTTTCGAAGTGGAGAAAGTACCGATCCACGTCGGTATCGTCAAAAGGGGGAACCAGCCTTACCTCCTGGGTCGCCCGGAACCCTCCACCTTGGTTCGGCACGAACCCCTGCTCGGCCCTTATCTTTAACTTCTCCAGCTCAAATTCCCTTTCCCTCTGTTTCTCCTCTCTCTCCAACTGTCTTTCTCTCTCCCGCCTTTCTAACTCTTTCTCTCTCTCCTGCCTTTCTAACTGCTTCTCTTCGTGTTCTAACTGCCGTACCCGGAACTCGTGCTCGAGTCTCAGTTTTTTCAAGCTGTACCTGTACCGCGTCTCCAGCGGGTTTTTCAATAGACATCTCCCCCAGCTCACCTTGGGGAAACACACCTTTAGATACATAGTGCTCTACAATAGCTCTGTGTATCTCCTCTCTCCTCATTGTCGACTTCACCTTGGCAAGATTCACCCGTTTGGCCACAGCTATCAATTCCGATTTCCTGGCATCCTCTAATGCCTCCAAGGTCGGCGCCTTTATAAATTCCTCAACCTCCATTTCTGCTGTTTGTCTTTTCTTTCTTTCGGGAATTTTAACCCAATCAATTTACTCCGTCCCAAATTTAGCGTTCAAAATCGCGGACGAGAACCCCACTTATGTTACGTACCCCGTAACTGGGTTGCCAAACCAGCAGAAATGGATCACTCAGTTGGAGTCTGGAGTACTAGAACTAAGAAAGTTTTATTAAAGAAACAAGCAACACTGTAATCGAAAGGATAATAAATGCAACAGTTCAGTGATGATAAACACACATGTGCACAGAAGTAAGATAACAGCATCAATCAAGCTCTATCGTTGTCTAGGGGTAAATGACCAATTTCAAAATGACTCAAAGTTCAGTCCAGTTAGTAGTTCAATTCGCAGTAATCGTTGCCATGGCGATGGACAACGTGGGGGAAGAGAGAGATAGAATAGGAACAACTGATCATTCAGAACACTGCTTCACTCACAGACCAGCGAGATGGCTCACAGACCAGCGAGATGGCTCACAAACAGCTTTTGGGCGGGTCCTTGGTGATGTCACCTGAGGTCACCGACTGTGACCCCTCCTCCAGATTAGGTCGATCCTCTGCAGTGAACCCGGCACCCAGGCAAGGGCGGACACACATCGGGTTCCCGCTGATCGTACCTTTCCACCCTTGTCGTTGTCTGATACTTCTCACCCACTCGTGAGAGGCGCACCGCTTCCAGGGTCTCGTTACCTCGGGTGGCGTGTGTGTCCCTGTCTTAGCGAACCTGTCCCTTTTTATCCCCCTGCTGGGGTATCGCCTGTCCATCACTTCAAACAGTTCAGGGTTCAAAGGGGGGGAGCCGCTCCAGACAGCTCTCTCTCCCACATCCCTTCATTACACATCTCCAGACGCTGCTCCATTGTTCCTTATCTCTCCTTCCCCTGAGGGCAGGTGGGTGCCACTGATGCTAGCCCAGGCCAGCAAACATCTTAATTTTATGTGTATTCTCGTAACACAAAGAATAACTAAACACAAAAAAAATCAACAACAAAGACCAACACTCACACACACACACACACACACGCACACACACACACACAAGAACTGAAAAAAAGAACACTTATTATTCAATATCATCCAACGTGTGTGAACACAAAAAGTGTAAATACATAATGATAAACATTAAAAAATACTAAGTACATGAACTGTATGTTATTGAAATAGGACTGCATAGGCCTTGGAATCAGTATTTTTTTTGTAAAATCAGTGCAGACGTCCGCGTTGGTTCAGGAGCCGAATGGTTGAATGGTAATTATGGCTGAAGGAATAGACAGCGGTATAGACGAAGGGAGAGAAAGAGTTTTTAACTAATAAAGGGCTCTAGTACTGATCCAGATAATAGAGTGAATTGAGACAAAAGTGATTGAAGTGCACATTTTCCTTCTTTTTTTGATGATGTATACTAAGTGGAGCAGTATTTATCACGGTCCTGTCATTTCTTGAAACTATTGCTGCCTCTTTTGAAAGGCATCCGCACTCCGGGTGCACTCACTCCGCACACTCATTTCTTCTACTTCATACTTTCGATTTAATCTTGTGCATTTGTCAATGCTTGCGCAACGTCACAGTGCATCTGATCGAACACATGAGATGAGTGTTTCCTCAATGCACTCATAAAATTATCAATACAGAAGAAAATGTTGTATTAAATTTGAAATTAAGGGGTTCCCTCAGTATTTACAAATGTAAATATAGGTTGTGAGAGGGTCACAAGGAAGTCATGCCAGGAAGTAGTTAGTTGGAATCCTTATAACGTGAAAACAGTCAACTGATCCCGTTGTAAGAAAATTAAACCATCCATATCCGTCAAATGCTACATAAATTATAACAGCTTCAATGCACCCGAAGCGTCTTGCTTTCCTTCTCTAGACATGCAAAGTATTTGGCAATTGATCTACTTTTGCCACGTCCATCGTGTGGCAGTGAATATATTTTGTTTCTGTAACATTCAGGCGATCAGTTCATTCATGAATCCACCAAGATGGCAAAAAAAAAAACACAATGTATAACTTACGAATGCTGTACCTAAGGAATTCTAGTGCTAGTAGTCGTTCACGATTCTAATCAGTGCCAAAAAGTAGCGTCTCTTGAAGTTTGTTGTTCATCCAGTCACGGTTTTCAGTCATCTGCAGATGAGAGTCTGAAGAAGAGCTGATATCCGGCACTGCAGTAGCCCTAGAAAGAATTGAGTGCATTCCTGAGAAGCAGCACTGCGAGACGAATATAATTGAAGTTTTGTTGCTTTATGTAATATACTTGGCGACACTCACAACGCTCTTTCGTTTCCGTCTCTCGCTTTCGTGCATCATGATGGATCCTTTCTAAGGTGTCCTTGGACAAACATAGTAAGGGTCGTCGCTAAAATGCTACAGTAGTTAACCGTATTGGGAGTAGCTGTCCTGGAGTTCGAATTAGTCCAAACAGCCCAAGTGACTGAACGACGAAAACAGTCAACCACACTTAGACCTCGGACCTCTTCAGATTCAACGATTCCCAAAAAGCAAAAGTGATAGAATAGGAAGTGATATATTACCGTAATTTCCACAATCTACATGGTGCTCCTACCACCACACACACATGCAAGTTGACTTCCTACCTGTAAAACTCGCTAAATTCCTCACGGATCGCTCTCTCCGTGATCCGCTTGTACTTTGACCCTCCCTACTGACCCTCCTGGCACATATCCATACAAGCTTAATACATGCTACCCCTGCCGGTTTACCTCCGCATCAGCACCACACAGGAACGAAACCAAATTATCATTCCAGGTGAGGAAACAATTTACTGACAAATATGTTGGGGTGATTCCTTACAAGGTGTGTGTGAAAATAGCTACTTTTTAATCAGGGCGGCAATAGAATTTTGGAGGTATACTTCCACGGCTGCATTGTTCTCACTACAGGAACGACCAATCAGAAAAAAAAAAAAGATTCATTAGAAAATATCAATGGGAATACATCATGTGCAAGCAGAGCGGCTTTACTTTGGATGGACATGATATAAAGTGCGCCGGTGTTCAGAGTTTCTTTGGCCGTTCAGGCTTAGGCGATATAATGCTAGGATGAGGTAAATTGTCTTCTAAGTTCCTCACTATCGGTATTTCTTCATTCCACGTCTGTTAACGCATGGTGGATAAGTTAGAATGGATACAGATGCAGTGACTGGTACTCTGTCTAGAATGTGGGACTGTCTGTGTCCCAGATACACATGTGTCACAACTTCACTAAATCGGAAATTATGATAGAACGTATTAAGGACATGGACCTGCAGTTCAATAATCTTGGACTCATATGGGGAATTGAAGAGGTGGTGGACATGAGCTACAAAGAAGTTAATAATATTTTGTCTCCAGGTTTCAGGAGAAAAAAGAAAAAATCACAACAGTGCAAAGCACTTGTGTAGCCCCGCCCCTCCATTATAACTTCAAACGTAATTGATGTCGAAAACCTAACAGGGGAGAGCCAGAGTAACAGGGCTCTGGCACCGAGTCTGGTGCTGTGGCTCAGAAGAGCATCGAGATGAAGAGTATTGCAGCGTTGGTAAGAGTCCATAATTTGCTGAAAGGCATCGGGTAGAATATCTTGTTTCATATTTACGAGATGAGGAGGTACTGAAGAGAGAATTTAACGAGCTTTTTATAAGTTTGTAAATCCATGAAACAGAACCTCCAGCGTATTAATCTCGGAATTCCTGTCCGTGCCACATGCCATTGGTGTAAAACTAGATTCATTTGGCAGATGAATGTGCGGCTAATGAACTGGTGAAAGGGACAGGATTTTACAATTATGGATCATTGGGATTTCATCTGTCAGATGTATGAACTATATAAATGGTACGGGTTACAACTGATTCCTAGGGTATCAAATACCCTTGCCAGATGTTGGTTAGAGTTGTCCGGGTTAATTAAAGTAACTTAGCAGGGCGGTGTGAACCTGAACGATAATTCTGAAAATGAAGTAGTCAGTTTACAAACGCAGGCAATGTGTCTTGAGACCCCAAGACAGGAGAGGTTAATGATGGGGAACCGTGCAGTCGACAGAATGTTACACAATGTATAAGTGGTACAAAACCCGTAAAGAAATAAATTTCTTTATTTCAATGCGTATGTTATACACTTATAGCAAAGTTACAGATCGGCATGTCTGATGTTCTACGGAAAGTGAATCAGGCCGAAATATGATTATAGCTGGGAGCTTTATGTCCAAGCATACATTTTGATTCGATAAGTCAGGCATCCTGGTAATTTACCACACATACACTGGGAATCCCATACTGTAAAAGGGCAGGTTAGTTTGGAGTTTGCAAAGTCTGTGCAAGATAGTGCTTGGCAGCAATACATAGAGGTACCAGTTAAGGAAAGGGCAGTGTTGGATCTCTTGTTACGGAATGAAATAGGTCAGGTGACGGAGGTATGTGTTGGGAAGCACGTCGGGTCCGGTGATCACAATGCCATTAGTTTCAATATAATTATGGAGAGGGACAGGTCTGGACCCTGGGTTATTTTTTTTTTATTCGAGAAAGGCAAACTTTGAGGAGATGCGAAAGGATTTAGAAGGAGTGGATTGGGGCAAATTGTTTTATGGGAAGGATGTAATAGAGAAATGGATATCATTTAAAGTGTAATTTTGAGGGTACAGAATGTTAGGTTGAAGGGAAAGGTTAAAAGTTCAAGAAAGCCATAGTTTTCAAGGAATATTCGAAACTGTTTCGGAAAAAGAGATTTATCTACAATAAATATAGAACATAGAATAGTGCAGCACAGTACAGGCCCTTCGGGCCACAATGTTCTACCGACCCTAAAACCCTGCCTCCCTGATAACCGCCCACCTTAAATTCCTCCATATACCTATTTAGTAGTCCTTTAAGCTTCACTAGTGTATCTGCCTCCACCAGTGACTCAGACAGTGCATTCCACGCACCAGTACGCATGCGCCGGTCATGCATGCAGTCTGGGACAGCCGTTCCGATCTATTATTTTACTTTCTTATTACGTTTAATTTACGTTATTTTTTGTATTTTTTTTTCTCACGGTAACACGTCGAAGCTGCACCCTCTCTAATATGCTGGTAGAGAGAGTTTTATTTGGGTTTTCTTCAGCGCTGGAAATGGTTACATCCCGTCACGCGGGACAGAAGCAAGGTCGCATTGTGTATTCCACGGACCAGCAAAGACCGTCCGGCTTAGCGGCAGACACCCCTGCTGAAATGCGCAGGAAAACACACAGAAGATGCAGAGGCGGATCACAAAGGCGAGGAAAGAGGATCGGGTCGAGACAACAGAGTTTTGGAGAGGAGGAGTTAGAGTTCGGTGGGTCATACCGTTCCGGCTGACCGGAAGTGCACCGAGAGCGGTAAGCGTGAAGGATTTGGGTGCTTACTGATCCAGCTAACAACGAATGGTGTAATTCCGGGGTATATTACGATCGAGGAACGTGTTTTGAGACTGGATACTGAAGTTTTTTCTGTTGGACTTCGGCCACATTCCACCGTGATACAACACTTGACGACACGGGAGGTCGTTCCTGCCTGTGGCCATCGAAAGTGCAGCTCCTCCCGTGGAGGGTCAGACACCCTGAGCCAATAGACTGGTCCTGGACTTATTTTCCATCTGGCATAGTTTGAATTTTGTTGTTTGACTTTTGTTTTTTTTTGTATTGCTATAGTTAGGCTCTATTCTTGGTTGGTGCGGCTGTAACGAAACCAAATTTCCCTTGGGATTAATGAAGCATATCTATCTATCTATCTATCTATCTATCTATCTATCTATCTATCTATCTATCTGTCTGTCTGTCTATCTATCTATCTAAAACCACTCTCTGAGTAAAAAAAGAACTTTCTCTAATATCCCTCTTAAATATCCCACCCCTTACCTTAAAGCCATCCCATCTTGTTTTGAGCAGTGGTGCCCTGGGGAAGAAGCGCTGGCTATACACACTATCTATTTCTCTTATTACCTTGTACACCTCTATCATGTCTCCTCTCAGCCTCCTTCTCCCCAAAGAGTAAAGTCCAGCTCCCTTAATCTCTGATCATAATCCATACTCTCTAAACCAGGCAGCATCCTGTTAAATCTCCTCTGTACCCTTTCCAATGTTTCCACATCCTTCCTATATTGAGGCGACCAGAACTGGACACAGTACTACAAGGGTGGCCGAAACAGAGTGTTATAGAGCTGCATCATTACATCGCGGCTCTTAAACTCTACCCTCGACTTATAAAAGCGAACACCCCATAAGCTTTCTTAACTTCCCTATCCACCTGTGAAGCAACTTTCAGGGATCTGTAGACATGTAACCCCAGATCCCTCTTCTCCTCCACACTTTCAAGTATCCTACTGCTTACATTGTGTTCTGCCTGGAGTTTGTCCTTCCAAAGTGTACCACCTCACACTTCTCCGGGTTGATCTCCATCTGCCACTTCTCAGCCCACTTCTGCATCCTATCAATGTCTTTCTGAAATCTTCGACAATCCTCTACTCTATCTACAATACCACCAACCTTTGCGTCGTCTTCAAACTTGCCAACCCACTCTTCTACACCCACATCCAGATCATTAATAACAATCACGAAAAGTAATGGTCCCAGAGTAGATCCTTGTGGGACACCATTAGTCACAATACACCAATCTGAATGTACTCCCTCCACCACGACCCTCTGCCTTCTGCAGGCAAGCCAATTCCGAATGCACCTGGCCAACCTTCTCTGGAACCCATGCCTTCTGAATTTCTGAATAAGTCTACCGTGTGGAACCTTGTCAAATGCCTTACTGACATCCATATAGATCATATCCACTGCACTACCCTCATATATATGCCTGGTCAACTCCTCAAAGAAATTTATCAGGCTTGTTAGACTCAATCTGCCTTCACAAAGCCATGCTGACTGTCCCTGATCAGACCATGATTCTCTAAATGCCCAAAGATCCTACCTCTAACAATATATTCCAACAGTTTCCCACCACAGACGTAAGGCTCACTGGTCTATAACTATCCGGACTATACCTACATTTTTTTTTAGAAGGGGACAACATTCGCCTCCCTACCATCCTCCGCTACCATTCCCGTGACAAATAGGACATAAAGATCCTTGCCAGAGGCTCAGCGATCTCTTCCCTCGCCTCATGTAGCAGCCTGGGGAATATTCCGTCAGAACCCGGGTAACTATCCGTCCCAATATATTTTAACAACTCCAACACCTCCTCTTCCTGAATATCAACATAGTCCAGAAATTCAACCTCACTCATATTGTCCTCGCCGACATCAAGTTCCCTCTCATTGGTGAATACAGAAGAGAAGTATTCGTTGAGGACCTCGCTCACTTCCATAGATTTCAGGCACATCTTCCTACCTTTATTTCTAAGCTGTCCTGGCGCACTCCTGTCATCCTTTTTTTTCCTTCTTCACATCATTGAAGAATGCCTTGGGGTTTTCCTTTACCTTACTCGCCAAGGTCTGCTCATGCCCCCTTCTTGCTCTTCTCAGGCCCTTCTTAAGCTCCTTACTTGCTTCCATATATTCCTCAATAGACCCATTTGTTCCTAGCTTCCTAAACCTCATGTATGCTGCCTTCTTCCACCTAAATAGATTTTCGACCTCACTTCTCACCCATGTTTCCTTCACCCTACTATTCTTTATCTTCCTCACCGGGACAAAATTACCCCTAACATCCTGAACAGGTGTCTAAACATCGACCACATGTGTATAGTACATTTCCCTGCATCCCAATTCATACCCGCAAGTCTAGTCTTATAGCCTCATAATTTTCCCTCCCCAATTAAAAATTGTCCTGTTCTCTCTGATTTTATCATTTTCCATAATAATGCTAAAGGCCAGGGAGCGGTGGTCACTGTCCCCTAGATGCTCACCCACTTCGATATCTGTGACCTGACCCGGTTCATTACCTAGTACTAGAACTGGTATGGCATTTCCCCTAGCCGGTCTGTGCACATACTCTGACAGGAATCCGTCCTTGACACACTTAACAGACTCTGCCCCATCTAAACCCTTGCAACTAATCAGGTGCCAATCAATATTAGGGATCATGAAGTTATCCATGATAACAACCCTGTTATTTTTCATCTTTCCAACATCTGCTTCCGATTCTGCTCCTCTGTATCTCTGCTGCTACCAGGGGGCCTATATAATACCCCCAATACATTAACTTCTCCTTCCTGTTCCTGAATTCCATCTGTACTGACTCAAAAGTGGATTCTGCTACATTATCCACCCTTTCCGTTGCTGTAATAGTGTCCCTGACCAGTAATGCCACCCCACCCCCCCACCCCCGCATCCCAATTAAAGCACTGATAGGATAGGCAGCATGGAGTAAATGAGGTGCTCGAGGAATATGAAGATTGACAGAAAGGAATCTTAAGAAAGAAATTATAAAAGCTCAAAACAGACACGAGGTTGCTTTGGCAAGTAAGGTGAAAATAAATCCAAGGGGTGTATACAATTATATTAATAGCAAAAGCATAGTCAGGGATAAAATTGGTCCCTTAGAGAATCAGATTGGACAGCTATGTGCGGAACCAAAAGAGATGGGGAGATTTTGAACTTTTTTTTTTTGGTATTCACTAAGAAAAAGGAAATTGAATTGGGTAAGATAAGGGAAACAAGTAGGGAAGTTATGGAAAATATTATGATTAAAGAATAGGAAGTACTGGCGTTTTTAAGAAACATAAAAATTGTTAATTCTCTGGGTCCTAATAGGATATTCCCTAGGAACTTGTGGGAAATTTGTGTAGAAATAGCAGAGGCTGTGACAGAAATATATCAAATGTCATTAGAAAAGGGGATGGTGCCGCAGGATTAGCATATCGCTCATGTTGTTCCATTGTTTAAAAAGAGTTCTAAGAGTAAACCTAGCAATTATCGGCATGTGAATTTGACGTCAGTGGTGGGTAAACTGTTTTGAAAGTATTCTTAGAAATGGTATTTATAAACATCTGCATATCCAGGGTCTGATTAGGAATAGTCAACATGAATTTGTGCGTGGAAACTCATATTTGACAAATTCTATTGAATGTTTAGATTATGAAGACACGCAGTCCTCTTTTATTGTCATCCACTAAGGCATGCATTAAGAAATGATACAATATTTCCCCCGTTTGATATCACAAAACACAGGAAAAAAATAACAAAACCACAAAAGAACAACATATCACTACAACAGTGCAACAATGCCATAACTTGATGAATAAGTCCATGACCACAGTAAAAGTTCAAAGTCTCTCAAATGTCCCACATCTCACGCAGACGGGAGAAGGAAGAAAAACTCTTCCAGTCATTCCCGACCACGGTCCGACTGTGAGTCATCCGAAAACTTCGAGCTCTGATCAGCTCTCCGACACCGAGTACTGAGCGCCAGCTCTATCCGAACGAATCGACTTGCTTCTCGGTCGCTAACAGAAAGCAATGCCGGGGATTTTGACGCCTTGCCTCCGAAAGATTCCCGACGGCACAGTAACGAGAGTAGCGAACGAGCGTTTCAGATTTTTTTTTTCTCCAGCTGTTCCTCTGTGAAAATCCCGTTCCTCTCCATCAAATTGGAATTGTCCACGGCCCCTGTTTAACGGCTACGATATCATTTTTCACCGGAAGGCTGCGAACGCGCAGCACGCTGTTTTCTCCCGTCCCTCTTTTTGAAGAGGTTACAAGGAAAGTTGACGAGGGTAACGTGGTGGATGCTGTCCATATGGACTTCAGTAAGGCCTTTGAAAATGTTCGCTACGGAAGGTTAGTTAGGAAGGTTCAAACATTAGGTATAAATATTGAAGTAGTAAAGTGGATTCAGCAGTGGCTGGATGGGAGACAACAAAGTGTAGTAGTGGATAACTGTTTGTTAGATTGGAGACCGGTGACTAGTGGTGTGTGTCAGGGATCTGTACTGGGTCCAACCTTAATGATATGGATGATGGGGTGGTAATTTGGATCAGTAGGTATGCAGATCATAGTAAGATAGGTGAGGTTGTCGAGAATGAAGTAGGTTTTCCAAGCTTGCAGAGAAATTTTGGCCAGTTAGAAGAGTGGGCTGCCAAATGGCAGACGGAATTTTTTGCAGATAAATGTGAGGTACTACATTTTGGAAGCACTCATCAAAATAGGACGTGCATGGTAAATGGTAGGGCATTGGAGAATGCAGTAGAATAAAGGGATATAGGAATAGTGGTGCATAATTCCTTGAAATTGGAATCTCATGTGAATTGGGTGGTGAAGAAAGCTTTTGGTGAAGAAAGGTGGCATTTGCAAAATCAGAACATTGAGTATAGGAGTTGCATGTATTGTTAAAATTGAACAAGGCATAGGCAAGGCCAGGGGCCCACAACTTTTTTAAACTGCGGACCAGTTTAATATTGACAATGTTCTTCTGGACCGGCCGATCCGTGGTGGGGAGGGGGGTGGGTACGGTTGCCAACGCACAAGAGTAGCATGCATTACTAAACGACAATAAAAGGGGACTGCGTTTCCTCATAATCATAATAATAATAATCACAATGTGTGTATGACCGGTTGTCTGTGCTCGGTATCAGATGTCGGAGGTCCAGGAGACTCCCTGCCTCCTGGACCCCCATACCTGCACCAGGTGTGTCGAGCTGCAGCTCCTTAGGTACCGCGTTCGGAAACTGGAGCCGCAGTTCGTTGGCCTTCGTCCGGTCAGGGAGAGTCAGGTGGTGATAAAGAGGACTAATAGGCAGGTAGTCACGCCGGGACCACAGGAGACAGATAAGAGGGCTATCAGGAGAGGAAAGTGCAAGAAGCAAGTACTAGAGAGTACGCTAGTGCCTGTATCCCTTAAAAAATGAAAACTCTTGCCTGAGTACTGTTGGGGGTAGGGCGGGGGGCGTCCTTACTTGGGGAAGTGTTGTGGTTGCCCTTTGGCAAAAAAATTGACCCTGTGTTTCAGAAGGGTAGGGAAAAGGAAGAAGATTGCAGCACTGATATGGGCCTCTATACTTAAGGGGTCAGAATAGCGATGCTGTAGACGCAGAAATGAAAGGCGGATGGTAGTTTGCCTCCCAGGTGCCACAGGCCGGGATGTTTCTGATCGCGTCCACCATATCGAAGTGGAAAGGCGAACAGCCAGGCGTCGTGGTACATATTGGTGCCAACGACTTAAGTGGGAAACAGTAGGAGGTCCTGATAATAGACTACAGGCAGTAAGGAACGAAGGTGAGAAGCAGGACCTCAAAAGCAGCAAACGCGGGATTACTGCCACTACCACGTAACAGCGAATATAGTAATAGAATGAGGTGGAGGATAAATGCGTGGCTGACAGTTTGGAGCAAGGAACAGGGATTCAGATTTCTGCATCATTGGTAACTCCTCTGGAGCAGGGGTGACGTGTACAAAAAGGACGTGTTGCACTGGAATCCGAGGGCACCAATATCCTCGCGGGAAGGTTTGCAAAGGAAATTGTTCAGAGTATAAACTAGAATGGTCGCGGGGGGGGGGGTGCCGGGCGGGGGGCAGTGACAACTGAACTGAAGTGACGGAGGAAGGGGAGGTCGGTTCTCAAATACAGAAAGCTTAGAGGCGTTGCGAAAGGGAGGATCGGCTGCTGATAGAGAAGTGGCGTGCTCAATCCGATGGTTTGAGATAGAAACATAGAAACATAGAAAATTGGTGCAGGAGTAGGCCATTCGGCCCTTCGAGCCAGCACCGCCATTTATTATGATCAGGGCTGATCATCCAACTCAGAACCCCGCCCCAGCCTTCCCTCCATACCCCCTGACACCCGTAGCCACAAGGGCCATATCTAACTCCCTCTTAGATATAGCCAATGAACTGGCCTCAACTGTTTCCTGTGGCAGAGAATTCCACAGATTCACCACTCTCTGTGTGAAGACGTTTTTCATAATCTCTGTCCTAAAAGGCTTCCCCTCAATCCTCAAACTGTGGCCCCTCGTTCTGGACTTCCCCAACATCAGGAACAATC
The DNA here is from genome assembly GCF_963921235.1 of Mobula hypostoma. Classification (NCBI taxonomy): domain Eukaryota; kingdom Metazoa; phylum Chordata; class Chondrichthyes; order Myliobatiformes; family Myliobatidae; genus Mobula; species Mobula hypostoma. The sequence continues at coordinate 23,807,748 of NC_086106.1, forward strand.
TTCCTGCATCTAGCCTGTCCAATCCCTTTAGGATTTTATACGTTTGAATCAGATCCCTCCTCAATCTTCTAAATTCCAACGAGTACAAGCCCAGTTCATCCAGTCTTTCTTCATATGAAAGTCCTGCCATCCCAGGAATCAATCTGGTGAACATTCTTTGTACTCCCTCTATGGCCAGGATGTCTTTCCTCAGATTAGGGGACCAAAACTGGACACAATACTCCAGGTGTGGTCTCACCAAGGCCTTGTACAACTGCACTAATACCTCTATGCTCCTGTACTCGAATCCTCTCGCTATAAATGCCAGCATACCATTCGCCTTTTTCACCGCCTGATGTACCTGCATGCCCACTTTCAATTACTGTTGTATAATGACACCCAGGTCTCGTTGCACCTCCCCTTTTCCTAATCGGCCACCATTCAGATAATAATCTGTTTTCCTATTTTTGCCACCAAAATGGATAACTTCACATTTATCCACATTAAATTGCATCTGCCATGATTTTGCCCACTCACCCAACCTATCCAAGTCACCCTGCATCCTCTTAGAATTCTCCTCACAGCTAACACTGCCACCCAGCTTCGTGACATCCGCAAACTTGGAGATGCCGCATTTAATTCTCTCATCCAAGACATTAATATATATTGTAAACAACTGGGGTCCCAGCACTGAGCCTTGCGGTACCCCACTAGTCACCGCCTGCCATTCTGAAAAGGTCCCGTTTATTCCCACTCTTTGCTTGCTGTCTGCTAACCAATTCTGCACCCACACCAATACCTTACCCCCAATACTGTGTGCTTTAAGTTTGCACACTAATCTCCTGTGTGGGACCTTGTCAAAAGCCTTTTGAAAATCCAAATATACCACATCCACTGGTTCTCCCCTATCCACTCTACTAGTTACATCCTCAAAAAATTCTATGAGATTCGTCAGACATTATTTTCCATCCACAAATCCATGCTGACTTTGTCCGATCATTTCACCGCTTTCCAAATGTGTTGTTATCACATCTTTGATAACTGACTCCAGCAGTTTCCCCACCACCGACGTTAGGCTAACCGGTCTATAATTCCCCGGTTTCTCGCTCCCTCCTTTTTTAAAAAGTGGAGTTACATTAGCCACCCTCCAATCCTCAGGAACTAGTGCAGAATCTAACGAGTTTTGAAAAATTATCACTAATGCATCCACTATTTCTTGGGCTACTTCCTTAAGCACTCGGATGCAGACCATCTGTCCCTGCGGACTTATCTGCCTTCAATCCCTTCAATTTACCTAACACCACTTCCCTACCAACATGTATTTCGCTCAGTTGCTCCAACTCACTGGACGCTCTGTTCCCTACTACTTCTGGAAGATTATTTATAGAAACATAGAAAATAGGTGCAGGAGTAGGCCATTCGGCCCTTCGAGCCTGCACCGCCATTTATTATGATCATGGCTGATCATCCAACTCAGAACCCAGCCTTCCCTCCATACCCCCTGACCCCTGTAGCCACAAGGGCCATATCTAACTTCCATTTAAACATAGCTAATGAACTGGCCTCAACAGTTTGCTGTGGCAGAGAATTCCACAGATTCACCACTCTCTGTGTGAAGAAGTTTTTCCTAACCTCGGTCCTAAAAGGCTTCCCCTCTATCCTCAAACTGTGACCCCTCGTTCTAGACCTCCCCAACATCGGGAACAATCTTCCTGCATCTAGCCTGTCCAATCCCTTTAGGATCTTATACGTTTCAATCAGATCCCCCCTCAATCTTCTAAATTCCAACGAGTACAAGCCCAGTTCATCCAGTCTTTCTTCATATGAAAGACCTGCCATCCCAGGAATCAATCTGGTGAACCTTCTTTGTACTCCCTCTATGGCAAAGATGTCTTTCCTCAGATTAGGGGACCAAAACTGCACACAATACTCCAGGTGTGGTCTCACCAAGGCCTTGTACAACTGCAGTAGTACCTCCCTGCTCCTGTACTCGAATCCTCTCGCTATAAATGCCAGCATACCGTTCGCCTTTTTCACCGCCTGCTGTACCTGCATGCCCACTTTCAATGACTGGTGTATAATGACACCCAGGTCTCGTTGCACCTCCCCTTTTCCTAATCGGCCACCATTCAGATAATAATCTGTTTTCCTATTTTTGCCACCAAAGTGGATAACTTCACATTTATCCACATTAAATTGCATCTGCCATGAGTTTGCCCACTCACCCAACCTATCCAAGTCACCCTGCATCCTCTTAGCATCCTCCTCACTGCTAACACTGCCACCCAGCTTCGTGTCATCCGCAAACTTGGAGATGCTGCATTTAATTCCCTCATCCAAGTCATTAATATATATTGTAAACAACTGGGGTCCCAGCACTGAGCCTTGCGGTACCCCACTAGTCACCGCCTGCCATTCTGAAAAGGTCCCGTTTATTCCCACTCTTTGCTTCCTGTCTGCTAACCAATTCTGCACCCACACCAATACCTTACCCCCAATACCGTGTGCTTTAAGTTTGCACACTAATCTCCTATGTAGGACCTTGTCAAAAGCCTTTTGAAAATCCAAATATACCACATCCACTGGTTCTCCCCTATCCACTCTACTAGTTACATCCTCAAAAAATTCTATGAGATTCGTCAGACATGATTTTCCTTTCACAAATCCATGCTGACTTTGTCCGATCATTTCACCGCTTTCCAAATGTGCTGTTATCACATCCTTGATAACTGACTCCAGCAGTTTCCCCACCACCGACGTTAGGCTAACCGGCCTATAATTCCCCGGTTTCTCTCTCCCTCCTTTTTTAAAAAGTGGGGTTACATTAGCCACCCTCCAATCCTCAGGAACTAGTCCAGAATCTAACGAGTTTTGAAAAATTATCACTAATGCATCCACTATTTCTTGGGCCACTTCCTTAAGCACTCTGGGATGCAGACCATCTGGCCCTGGGGATTTATCTGCCTTCAATCCCTTCAATTTACCTAACACCACTTCCCTACTAACATGTATTTCGCTCAGTTCCTCCATCTCACTGGACCCTCTGTCCCTTACTATTTCTGGAAGATTATTTATGTCCTCCTTAGTGAAGACAGAACCAAAGTAATTATTCAATTGGTCTGCCATGTCCTTGCTCCCCATAATCAATTCACCTGTTTCTGTTTGCAGGGGACCTACATTTGTCTTTATCAGTCTTTTCCTTTTTACATATCTATAAAAGCTTTTACAGTCCGTTTTTATGTTCTCTGCCAGTTTTCTCTCATAATCTTTTTTCCCCTTCCTAATTAAGCCCTTTGTCCTCCTCTGCTGAACTCTGAATTTCTCCCAGTCCTCAGGTGAGCCACTTTCTCTGGCTAATTTGTATGCTACTTCTTTGGAATTGATACTATCCCTAATTTCTCTTGTCAGCCACGGGTGCACTACCTTCCTTGATTTATTCTTTTGCCAAACTGGGATGAACAATTGTTGTAGTTCATCCATGCAACCTTTAAATGCCTGCCATTGCATATCCACCGTCAATCCTTGAAGTGTCATTTGCCAGTCTATCTTAGCTAATTCATGTCTCATACCTTCAAAGTTACCCCTCTTTAAGTTCAGAACCTTTGTTTCTGAATTAACTACGTCACTCTCCATGTTAATGAAGAATTCCACCATATTATGGTCACTCTTACCCAAGGGGCCTCTCACGACAAGATCGCTAATTAACCCTTCCTCATTGCTCAAAACCCAGTCCAGAATAGCCTGCTCTCTAGTCGGTTCCTCGACATGTTGGTTCAAAAAACCATCCCGCATACATTCCAAGAAATCCTCTTCCTCAGCACCTTTACCAATTTGGTTCACCCAGTCTACATGTAGATTGAAGTCACCCATTATAACTGCTGTTCCTTTATTGCACACATTTCTAATTTCCTGTTTAATACCATCTCCGACCTCACTACTACTGTTAGGTGGCCTGTACACAACTCCCACCAGCGTCTTCTGCCCCTTAGTGTTACGCAGCTCTACCCATATCGATTCCACATCTTCCCGGCTTATGTCCTTCCTTTCTATTGCGTTAATCTCTTTTTTAACCAGCAACGCCACCCCACCTCCCCTTCCTTCGTGTCTATCCCTCCTGAATATTGAATATCCCTGAACGTTGAGCTCCCATCCCTGGTCACCCTGGAGCCATGTCTCTGTGATCCCAACTATATCATAATCATTAATAACAATCTGCACTTTCAATTCATCCACCTTATTACGAATGCTCCTTGCATTGACACATAAAGCCTTCAGGCACTCTTTTACAACTCTCTTAGCCCTTTTTAATGCTTGCCCTGGATTTGTCGGCCTGCCACTTTTACTTTTCCCCTTTGTACTTTTTGCTTCTACGCTCACTTTACACCCCTCTGTCTCTCTGCACTGGTTCCCATCCCTCTGTTGTGAACTAACCTCCTCACACCTAGCCGCTTTAATTTGATTCCCACCCCCCAACCATTCTAGTTTAAAGTCACCTCAGTAGCCCCCGCTAATCTCCCTGCCAGGATATTGGTCCCCCGAGGATTTAAGTGTAACCCGTCCTTTTTGTACAGGTCACACCTGTGCCAAAAGAGGTCCCAATGATCCAAAAACTTGAATCCCTGCCCCCTGCTCCAATCCCTCAGCCACGCATTTATCCTCCACCTCATCGCATTCCTACTCTCACTGTCGCGTGGCACAGGCAGTAATCCCGAGATTACTACCTTTGCGGTCCTTTTTCTCAACTCCCTTCCTAGCTCCCTATATTCTTCTTTCAGGACCTCATCCCTTTTCCTACCTATGTCATTGGTACCTATGTGTACCAGGACCTCTGGCTCTTCACCCTCCCACTTCAGGATATCTTGGACACGATCAGAAATATCCCGGACCCTGGCACCAGGGAGGCAAACTACCATCCGAGTCTCTGGACTGCGTCCACAGAATCGCCTATCTGACCCCCTTACTATCGAGTCCCCTATCACAACTGCCCTCCTCTTCCTTGCCCTACCCTTCTGAGCTACAGGGCCAGACTCCTTAGTGAAGTCAGATCTAAAGTAATTATTCAATTGGTCTGCCATGAGATGTGTCCATTTTAATACCAGGTGACCAATGCATAAAGCGGATGAGCTTAGAACGTTCATCCGTACTTCGTGCTATGATGTTGTGGCCATTACAGAGACCTGGATGGTGCAGGGTAAGAAATGGCTACTTCAAGTTCCAGACTTTAAACGTTTCAGAAAGACTAGGGAGGGGGCAAAAGACGTGGGTATGTGGCACTGTCGATCTGAGATAGTTTCACGGCTGCAGAAAAGGAAGAAGTCAAGGAGGGGTTGTCTACGTAGTCTTTGTGGGTTGGAGTTAGTAATAGGAAGGGGTCAATATTTCTACTGGGTGTTTTTATAGACTACCCAATAGTGATGGGGACATCAAGGAGCAGATAGGGAGACAGATCCAGTGATAATAAAAGTGTTGTTGTGGTGTGAAGTTTACTTTCCCAAATATTGATTGGCAACTTCTAAGAGCGAGGGGTTTAGATGGGGTAAAGTTTGTTAGGTGTGTTCAGGAAGGTTTCTTGACAAAATATGTAGATACGCCCACAGAGGCTGTACTTGCTCTGGTATTGGGAACTAAAACTGGTCTGGTGACAAGTCTCTCTGTGTGAGAGCATTTTGGAGATAGTGATCTCAATTCTATCTCCTTTACCAGAGGAATTAGAACAGACAAGTTAGGGAACCGTTTAATTGGAGTACTGAATCTATCAGGCAGAAACTTAGAAGCAGATGTTCTCTGGGAACATTATGGAAGAAAAGTGGCAAATGTTCAGGAAATATTGGTGTGGGGTTCTACGTAGGTACATTCCATGAGACAGAGAAAGGATGGTAGGGTCCGTCGTGTGAAAAGACTGTTATAAATCTAGTTCGAAGAAAACAAGAGCTTACGAAAGTTCCAAAAAACGAGGTAAAGTTAGGAATCTAGAAGATAATAAGGCTAGCAGGAAGGAACTTAAGAATGAAATTAGAAAAGCCAGAAGGGGCCATGAGAGAACATTGGCGGACAGGATCAAGGACAGGCCCAAGGTATTACAAGTATGTGAAGGGCAAGAGGATAAGACGTGAGAGAATAGGACCGATTAAGTGCGACAGAGAAGAAGAGCGTATGGGGCCGGAAGACGTAGCGGAGCTACTTAATGAATATTTTGATTCTGTATTCACTACGGAAAAGGATCTTGGCTATTTTAAGTATGACTTGCAGTGGACTGCAAGCTTGAGATTGTTTATATTAAGGAAGAGGATCGGGCGGGATGTACCCCAGTCTTTTGTGGGAAACGAGGTAGGAGATTGCTGAGACTTTGAAAATTATCTATGGGTCTTCAGTGAGGGCGGAAGGGGTTCCAGAGGACTCAGGTGTTGAGGATGTTTTTTCCCTTTTTACACACAGGGAATAGGGATAGCCCAGGAAATTATAAGCCAGTGAGCCTTAATTCAGTGGTTGGTAAGTTGATGGAGAAGATGCTTAGAGGGAAGATATTTTGAACATTTGGAGAAGCATAATATGATTAGTAATAGTCAGCATGGCTTTGTTAAAGACAGTCGTGCATTACGAGCCTGATTGAAGTGTTTGAGGATGTGACTATACACATGATGACGGTAGAGCCGGAGAATTAACATATATAGATTTTAGCAAAGGAATAAGGTACTCCATGCTGGCTTATTGAGAACGTAAAGAGGTATGGGATCCAAGGGGACATGGCTTTGTGGATCCAGAACTGTCTTTCCCAAAGAAGGCAAAGAGTGGTTGTGGACGGATCATATTCTGCATGGCAGCCAGTGACCAGTGTGTGCGTCAGGGATCTGTTCTGTGACCCCTACTCTTTGTGACTTTTATGATTGTCTTCGATGAGGAATTGGTGGAATGGGTTTGTAAATTTACTGATGACACAATGGTTGGGGAGGTTGCGGATAGTGTGGAGTGCTGTCAGATATTCCAATGGGACATTGATAGGATGCAAAACCGTGCTGAGAAGTGGCAGATGGACTTCAAACCATATAAGTGTGAGATTGTTCATTTTGGTAGGTCAAGGATGATGGCAGAATATAGCATTAATTGTAAGTTCTTGGAAGTGTGCAAGTTTAAAAGCATTCTGGGGATCAGAGTCCATAGGACCCTGAAAGCTTCTACAGAGGTTGACTTTATGGCCTTCATCAATCGTGGGACCCGAGTTTAAGAGTTGAGAGGAAATGTTGCAAATATAAGGGACTCTGGTCAGACCCCACTTTGAGTACTGTGCTAAATTCTGGTGCCTCACTACAAGAAGGACGTAGAAACTACAGAAAGGGTGCAGAGGAGATTTACGGGGATTTTGCCTGTATTGGGATAATCCGTTATGAGAATAGTTTGAGTGAACTCAGCCCTTTCTCCTTGTGCGACGGAGGATGAGAGGTGACCTGATGGAGTTGTAAAAGATAATAGAAAAATAGGAAACAAAAAATAGGTGCAGGAGTAGGCCATTCGGCCCTTCGAGCCTGCACCGCCATTTATTATGATCATGGCTGATCATAATCAGAGACATTGATCGTGTAGTTAGTCAGAGGCTCTTCCCCAGGGCTGAAATAGCTAGCACGAGAGGGCATCTTTTTAACGTGCTTGGAAGTGCGTACAGAGGAGTTACCATGTGAACATTTTTTTTTTTCCGCAGAGAGTGGTGGGTAAGTGGCATGGGCTGCCGGCGGCGGTGATGGAGGCGGAAACAATTGGGTTTTTTGAAGAGATTCATGGAGCTTCGAAATGTTGAGGGCTATGGGTAAAGCCTAGGTATTTCTATGGTAGGGACATGTTCGACACAGCTTTGTGGGCTGAAGGGACTGTATTGTCTATGTTTCTAAACGATATACTGCAAATACAGTACACAATATCAATTCCGATGCCTCGCAAATAAAGGGAGTTCAAGTACTTAATAGGACAAGGCATTAAAGTGATGGAAGCCTTGGAGCAACTGGTTGATGCTGGCTGGTTCTATTCTTGAACCGAGGGCTGTGATTAATTGTTGCTTTTTACATGCGCAGTCGGTGTTAAAGTGGAAATTATTGTTCGTTCATTCTTCCTCGCTTTCCCGAAACTGGCACTTCCCTGCGTTTATTTCCAGAAAAGAAACGCTTTTGGATTTCAAGATAGACAAGGGGGATGCAATGCATTTCAAGAAGGTGCACCTGGCTCGGAATTACCCATTATTTGGTAGGTTGCATTCTGTAGAGCAGAGACCTGTGGGGAAAAGTGCATGTTTCCTTGGATGTGGCTGTAGATGTGGATGGATTGAAAAGAAGGCATATGCCTTGCTTGCCATCACGGGATTGAATGCTGAGATCAGGAGATTGTGCCACTGTTATAACTACAAGACGGCATCAAAAATAATTCGTGAAGTTCTATTCTTGATTTATTTGGGTGCAGAATGTGCAGGAAAGACTTAGAAGGATGTTGGAAGGAATGAAAAGTCTGCGTTACCAGGAAAAGCTGGATCCGTTGAGCAGAAGAATGGACTTTTGGAAGATCAAACATGCACAAATAGGTATTTTTTTCAGTGTGCTGTATGCATGAAAGTATGAGGAATATCCGGTGTATATAGATTATATTATAAAAGTTTGATAAGATTCACAAATTTATCCCCAGCAGCAAAGACATGCGTTGAGGGAAACTTGGCAATCTGGATTCAGAATTGGCTGCCCCACAGGGAGCTTGGTCCGATAATAAAAGGAGATTATCTGTCAAATTTAGAAAGTAGAGACATACTTTAAAAAAAAAACATGGGCGTCCTTTTCGAACAGAGATGAGAAAGGATATCTTTGGTCCAAAAGTGAGGATACTGGGGTATGCTTTGCAACGCACAGCTGCCGGCCAAATCTGTATCTATATTTATGACAGAGGTTGAGTGATTCTTGATTGGTCAGGGTAGAAGCGATAAGGGGAGTAGAAAGGCGATTGGGATCGAAAGGAGAAAACGATTAGCCACCATGAAATGGCGAATGGAACTCTGTAGGCCCAAATGTTCTAAATCTCGCCCTATGTCTTTTGTGTTATTCACTATACGCTGTGTTTCTGGTACGCTATGCACAGAAGGAAGATTGTGGGCCAGATTGTTGTGTAAATTTGTTATGTCTGCAATAGGGTATATGCCAATGCATCCCAACAATTAGAAGTTCATTATCATATCCTTTCTAGCATGTCGGCCATGCCCTCTTCTTCTATCCTGAGGCAACTCCCCGCGTTCGGTTACGATATCGCCTAAAATGATGGAATGATCGTCTATTCTGTTCAAATTCATTCCCCATTTCAGGCTTCCATCAATCGCCTTTCTCCTCTCCATTATCGCTCTTCTCAGGTTCACCCCTGTTAAATACTCATTCCTCTCTACTTTCTTCTACCTACTTCAGCTCTCTACCGACTCTACCTACGATGTCCCAGCTAGACAATTCATGTCCCTTCCATCCTTACCGCCACCTGGCTCCATTTCTCAACATCCTTGTTGTACTTTTACTCCCATCTACCTTCTAGGGCTCTCTTCTTCCCTATTCCTTTCCAGTCATCAATAACCGCATGCATTTTCTGTAAGATTAATGATGTTTCCTTTATCAGAACTGTTCAGCACTATTCACAGAATCTATCCCAGTATATTCCAAGCAATTAATCTTTTTATGGTAGCTCGTGACGTTGAGAAACTGAGAAACGACATTGAGTGTTATATTTTTGAAAGATCTGCAGTGCAGAAACGATTTGAACGTTGTTACCGTGGGGAATTAAGGATTTTCTGTCACAACTCGAACTAAATATTTCAATTCCTGCTAAAAATTATGAAGCTGAAGAATCACACTGATATCGAAGATGCTGTACTGCACGCAAACTAGGATTAAAGACAAATAATAATAACAATAAGCTGAATCATTATTTCCATGTTCCCATTTGGTCGTCATGATTTACAGGAGTTGTGCGTAAGGCGGATGTTGACAAGTATGAAAGCGATTTAATTGGGTTTTGGGTTAGGATACATTGATTTTGACGGTTCGAAAATGAGTATACAGATAGGATAATTGCATTTGCTTCCACAAGTTGCATCTCTGGCGAAATGCGCACAGGCTTCCATGTTTAATAATTCCGTGAAATTTCATTATGATAAACCTCCAAAGCATATTCTCAGTTCTGTTCTAGAACGTGAGAAGTCTAAATTAAATGACCCAGTGGCGTTCGGAATTAAGTGAGAAATAGGATATACTGCAGCACGGAACTGCTGCTACTGAGCAAAGGACTCGATTTATGTTTGCTCTCTGTGCATCGTCGGGGAGCACAGACATATGTACTGCAGATATAAGCCGTATGTTTATTAACAGAATGCCCACAGAAACACGATGTTGCTTCTCAGAAATAATAAAAAAAAAGGACCAACTAAATGTAAGTAGCGAACGTATGTCTCATTCTTCCATGTTCCCTATGCCTTGTGGATCGCAGTGCGCCAGGGATAAAGTGACCCAGAGAGTTGCATGATTTGCTAATCACAGCTCGCACCCTGTCAGGAAAACAAGGCAACATAATTTAAAATAATGTGTGTCTGCACCGGAGGAAAAAAAAAATCATCAGAATCATTGCATCCACATCAATCATTCAGGTATGTTTTGAGCGAACTAACTTGCACATGATCAAGGAAGTCGCCACAATAAGAGAAGACACTGATATCAAAGAATATATTTCGTCTGTCAGAGGCTACAACTAAGCTTGCAGAAGGCGTTGGTTCCTCAAAAACTGTTTCAGCCAGACGTTTTAGCGCTCATGATGCATGCAAACTGGATTTCAAAGCGAAGTGATGTGTGGATAGCGACATGGATCCTGAGTTCTGGAGGGCTCTGGTCCGGCTGCAGATTGAAACGCCGAAGTAGTTTATGACTCTGTGAATTTTTACGGTTGATAACACAAGGCTCCATGACGTATGCCATTACACCTAACATGCACCTGGTCACAACACTTTTTTAAAAGAGGGACATTTGTGTCAGAATGTTGCTTCTTGACTTCAGTTCGGTATTCAGCATTATTGTCCCATTGACCTTAGTCAGATGGCTCCTACTCCTCGTTCTAAGTTTACTATTGTAAAAATGTACAAAACGGTGCTGGTCATAATAATAATAATAATAATAATAATAAGCTTCATATAGGCATCATGAACAACTGTTCCACCCTCACCAGCATTTTTAACACAGGTACCACCCAGAATAATCTGTTGACCCCACTATTGTACGCTCGGTTCACAAACGGCCACTCGGCCAATATCCTGAGCAGTCATATTGTCAAGTTTGTCGAAGACACGGCAATGGAGGGTCCCATCAGCAAACACCATGAAACGGCGTATAGAAAGGAGGTGCAAGAACATGCCTCTGGGTGGCAGGGAATAAATACGTTCAAATATGTGACCAAAACAAAGTAGATGCCGGCTGACTTTAAGACAACACGGACTACACACACCGTTGTGTGCATCGGCGATGCAGCGGAAACAGCGCAAAAGATTCAGTCTCCAGGGTGCATATATCTTGCAACGTTTTATGGTCCAGGAGTACATCCTGAACAATCGGGAAGCGGAATACCCCCTATGTTTGTTTGTTTGTTTGTTTTTCCTGAGCGAAGCAGAGGGCTGGAGTATGCCTATGTGTACTCAAATCTATCTATATATGGACGGCAGAGAATGTTGTGACTTGCTGCAACACTGCCTGATGAGGAAATAACCCTACAGTGGACTGGGAGGCTGTACAGCGGTGAGTCAAAACATCCCAAAATATAATCAATACAATCCTACACGCCATCAAAGGCATAGATACAGAAAGATGCCCGAAAATGGCCAGTGATATCATGAGTGAAACAAGTCACCCAACTCGTGAACGACTTGACGCAGAGTCATCAGAATGGAGGTGAGATAGCCTCCAGATCGGGATCGCCAGGCTCGAAATAGTTCGCCCTGATGAATGAGGCTGGAGAAGTGACTTGTAGCTCAATAAGGAGAGACTGAGAGTGAGAATGAATGTGTGTTAGGATGAAAGTTACGTGAGATTGGCGGCTGAAAATACTTTAGCGAGACAAGGATTAATTTATAGCGGGGGAGAAGAAAGCGACAGAAAGAGAGACAGACAGATAGACAGAGGAGAGAGAGATCAACAGAGAGAGAGAGAGACAGACAGATAGACAGAATGAGAGACGAGAGATCAACACACAGAGAGGAAGAGTGAGAAAGAGAGACGGAGAGAGATGAAAAGAACAAGACTGACAGTTACCTTCGCACCAAAATATTAACGAATGCTCTACAAGGAAAACATATATCAGATTCGACTGTCAATCCGGACACTTCCAAACAAGTATATGCATATAAACAGTCTCTGTTTCTCTCGCTTCCGACACATACACACATACACGCGCGCGCACACAAATGCACATACACAGACGCACACAAACTGATGAGCGATTATGTTTGAATGCCATATCTTATATTTGTCTTGCCGTGTTAATGTATATTTCTGAAAGTAAATGAGATAGCAGTGGCTATACATCTCACTGCGAAATAGGAAAGAGCGGTGCGGTTACACGATTGTTGAATCTTCACAGATGAAGGCGGGGGAAACTTAAACAGGAGCGCTTGTTGGTGAGAAACCACAATCAGAAAATAAGTGTAAAGATATATCCAGCTGCAGTGCTCAGAACAAGAATTCTACAATAAGTGAGTTTTTGAGCGGACATTTAGCTGGAGTACATCACTGTGCGGCGAAGGGCGCAGTAATAAACTGCAGAGTCGCTCATTTGCAGCTTTGAGATAGAGACATTAAATGACATTCTTCCCTTGTTCAGAGAGATTTTGAAGCGTGCTTTGGCAAAATCGGCTTTATCTCCAGAACCATCAGAATCTTTGTACAGTATGAGACTTTGTTCTGGCCCTTGTCGGTACCAATATAAATAATAGTAGCTCCATGTAGTATTATAAGTGCAGCTCAACGTCACAGCCTCCTCTTCAGTCTTCACTGCCCGTGACGGTGTCTGAGTGAAGGAGTTTGCACAACTCGTATCTAAAATATAATGTAAAACAAATTATATTAACGTTGTTTTTTTTTCCAATTCAAATTCGAGGAGGCTTATGAGTTGTTTGCTGCGCACAAACCAATTAACAGTGCTCCACACAAAATCCAGCTGACGAACCAGAACATCTCTCTCAGAAAGGATGGGATAAGTGACTTTCTCCTCAACGGATTTTTGTTCGCCGTCAAGAAGTTCCGATTCTACTGCTTAAGTGGAGGTCAATTTGATATAATAAGCAGGCAATGGAAACACCCAAGGGAATGTGGCCTCTTGATACATGCTCCGCCTATTTCCCCAGATGTCACCAGGGCCATGCACCACAAGGAAAAGCGTCAGTCATTTTTTTATATATATATATATACCACCAGAACTTGGCATTAACCGAGTCAGAAGAACACATTCTAAGTCGTTACATACAGAAAAAAGGATTTTATTGAGAAGATTCAGAGAGAAATAAATGAGTCGGAGTCGGAGTAGGATTCGCAGAATGTGTGTGTGTGTGTGGAAGTGTCTGCGTATGTTGTGTGCGTCTGCATGTGGGAGAGAGAGAGAGTGGGAGAAACAGACACTGATAGATAGTCTGAAAGTCTGAAAATGTGTGTGGAAAGCAAGAGAAAGAAGACAGAATATTTTGTTGTGCCAAACACCATATGGTGATATTATACTGGTTAGAAGCAGGCAGGGAAAGAGAAATAGAAAAGTACATTTTCGAAGAACTGGCATTTGACTGACCAGAGTTCCTACACAGATTTACCAACATCGCATCAGATAATATAAACATTAGCTTCATCATGATAGCGACTCCCTCAAGTAAATCAGATGTTTCAGAATAGGTGACGAAATCTCCTTATCCCTGTTGACCCTTTCCCGGGCTGAGACAGCACTCTGATGACATCGAACTGCAACCATAGAATTTGACATTTTCCGTGGTACAGTCGATCGACATGCAAAAGAATGCATGGTGGGAATTCTAAAAGTGAGCTTCTTGCCGACTTTCAGCAAAACACCGATAACTACAAAGACGAATCTCAGACGGATGTCCGTTCCTGAAACGTATGAATTAGAGCACATATCTCGGGGAGTTCAAAGTGACAAAGAATGCTAAAATAAATCGACCACGTCACTCAGGAACTGCAGTTCTGTACGATAGAGCTATTGTCCCGTATTATAGTATATATTTATATCTGTTTCTCGGTTTCTATCCTTTCGCACTTTCAGTTGCTCCTTCATTCTCGGCACATTGGTCTCTGTCTCTCTAAAAGCGTGCGCACGTGTGTGTGAGTTTGTTTGTGTGTGTGCTCATATTTTGCCATTCGTCATTCGCTGTGTCTTTGATGTTCAAGTGCAAATTCATGTGCAGCAACACCCAGGGCAGCGTTTTGGGCCTACTTGCCACAATTGGTTGGCTGCGATGGCGTGCAGATATATGGTGCAGTACCATAGAGGGGCCAGTGAAATATTTACATGTAATAGAAACATAGAAACATAGAAAATAGGTGCAGGAGTAGGCCATTCGGCCCTTCGAGCCTGCACCGCCATTTATTATGATCACGGCTGATCATCCAACTCAGAACCCCGGCCCAGCCTTCCCTCCATACCCCCTGACCCCCGTAGCCACAAGGGCCATATCTAACTCCCTCTTAAGTATAGCCAATGAACTGGCCTCAACAGTTTCCTGTGGCAGAGACTTCCACAGATTCACCACTCTCTGTGTGAAGAAGTTTTTCCTAATCTCGGTCCTAAAAGGCTTCCCCTCTATCCTCAAACTGTGATCCCTCGTTCTGTACTTCCCCAACATCGGGAACAATCTTCCTGCATCTAGCCTGTCCAATCCCTTTAGGATCTTATACGTTTCAATCAGATCCCCCCTCAATCTTCTAAATTCCAAAGAGTACAAGCCCAATTCATCCAGTCTTTCTTCATATGAAATTCCCGCCATCCCAGGAATCAATCTGGTGAACCTTCTTTGTACTCCCTCTATGGCAAGGATGTCTTTCCTCAGATTAGGGGACCAAAACTGCACAGAATACTCCAGGTGTGGTCTCAGCAAGGCCTTGTACAACTGCAGTAGTACGTCCCTGCTCCTGTACTCGAATCCTCTCGCTATAAATGCCAGCATACCATTCGCCTTTTTCACCGCCTGCTGTACCTGCATGCCCACTTTCAATGACTGGTGTATAATGACACCCAGGTCTCTTTGCACCTCCCCTCTTCCTAATCGGCCACCATTCAGATAATAATCTGTTTTCCTATTTTTGCCACCGAAGTGGATAACTTCACATTTATCCACATTAAATTGCTTCTGCCATGAATTTGCCCACTCACCCAACCTATCCAAGTCACCCAGCATCCTCTTAGCATCCTCCTCACTGCTAACACTGCCACCCAGCTTCGTGTCATCCGCAAACTTGGAGATGCTGCATTTAATTCCCTCATCCAAGTCATTAATATATATTGTAAACAACTGGGGTCCCAGCACTGAGCCTTGCGGTACCCCACTAGTCACCGCTAGTCACATTAGAAAGGTACATCGAGTTAAAAAAAAAGAGAGCTATGCGGTAGGTAAATGATAAGGACTTTCCAAAATACATATGGTCAGCACAATATTGCGGCCGAAACGCCCATAACGTGCTTTTGATTTATATCAACCAACACACATAAATATTGCTAGTGAACGCAGCAGGACAGGCAGTATCTGCAGGAAGATGTAGAGTTACCTTCGGGCCGAGACATTTCGTCACGACTAACTTGAACGAAGAGATTTGAAAGTGGGAGAGGGAGGGGAGATCTGATTGATTGGAGAAGTCAGAAAGGAGAGGGGTGGAGCAGGGAGCTGGAAAGTTTATTGATAAAAGTGTATGACAGTGTCGTGGGACGGGAGGCCGAGGGAGAAAGAAAAGGGAGACGGGGAAGTCCAGAGGATGGGCAAGGAGCATACTGAGAGGGACAGATGGAGAAAAAGGAAAAAAAGAGAAACAGAGAGCGCGAGAGCGAGAAAAGAATAAATAATAAATAAATAAATGTATACATAAATAAACAAACAAACAACACACAAACAGACAGACAAATAATAAATAAGCAAATAGATAAATAATGAAATAAATGCATAAATAAATAAATAAATAAATAAATAGATAGATAGATAGATAGATAGATAAATAAATAAATGAATAAAAATAGATAGATAGATAGATAGATAGATAAATAGATAGATAGATATTTAAATAAATAAATACATACATACATACATGAATGAATGAATGAATGAATAAACCTCCTTTTCTGCCGGACAGAGCATGGGTGTTCAGCGAAGCCGTCCCACAGCCTGCGTTATGTCTCGCCAATATATAAAAGACCGCATCGGGAGCAGCGAACGCAGTATATCACACCAGCTGACTAACAGGTGAAGTGTCACCTCACCTGTAAGGATTGTCTGGGGCCTGAATGCTGGTGAGGGAGGAAGTATCAGGGCACGTGTAGCACTTGTTCCGCTTACAAGGATAAGTGCCAGGAGGGAGACCGGTGGGGAGGGATGGGCGTGGGGGACGAATGGACAAGGGAATCGTGCAGGGAGCGATCCCCACGGAAAGTAGAGAGAGGTGAAGGGAAGATGTGATTAGTGGTGGAGTTCCGTTGGAGGTGGCGGAAGTTACCGAGAATTATATGTTGGACCCGGAGACTAGTAAGGTGGTAGGTGAGGACAAGCGGAACCATATATCTAGTGGAGTGGTGGTAATGGGGTTGGAGAAGATGTGCGTGAAATGGGAAAGATGCGTTTGAGAGAAGAACTGATGGTGCAGGAAGGGATGCCCCCCCCCCTTTTTTTTTTAGGAGGATATCTCTTCCGTCCTGGAATGAAAAGCCTTATACTGAGAGCAGATGCAGCGGAGACGGAGGGATTGCGAGAAGGGGATGGCATTTTTACAAGAGACAGGGTGAGAAGAGGAATAGTCCTGATAGCTGTGAGACTCCGTAGGTTTATAGTGGAGAGCAGTATATAAGCTGTCTCCAGAGACAGAGACAGAAAGATCCAGAAGGGGGAGGTAGGAGTCGGAAATGGACCAGGTAAACTTGAGGGCAGGGTGAAAGTAGAAGGCAAAGTTAATAAAGTCAACGATCTTAGCATGCGTGCAGGAAGCAGCGCCAGTGCAGTCTTTCCAGATAGCTGTGAGAGTCCGTATGTTCTATGTACTAATACTGCTGGAAATTCAAAGTGCAGAGTGAGTAATTCAGATTAAAGTTGTTGTTTATATGTAATTTTCGGGGGGAGAGATGGCTGAGCACGATTGTAGATAAGCAGTAAAAAATATTATATCTCGATAGAGTTCTATTTACATAAGTCCATGAGGCATAGGGGCAGAATTAAGTGACTTCGCTTTTCGGAACTGATCCGTCAGACCACAATGGCTCATTTATAATTCTCTAAGCTCGTTAAGCTACCTACTCCAGGTAAACATTGTGGGTCTTACTAATTAATAAACTATCAACCTTTGCTTAAATAATGTATGCACAAAGACTTGGCCTCTGAGCCGCGCATGGCAACGAATTCCACAGGTTGATCACCATGCAGCTGAAGAAGTACCATCTAATATCTGTTCTAAATGGACGTCCTTCTATCCTGAGACTGTGCCCACGATATTGAAGCATCCTTCTACACCTACTCTCTCTGTGCTATTGAATTAGATATATCTCCACGGTCCCCCGCCTATTTCTGCTACTCCAGCGATTCAGATCTAATCCCTCTAAAGCTGCTCGTAAAGTAACTGACACATTGCAGGAATCACACTCCTGTACATTTTCTCGAACTTCTCCAATTCCAGCTCATTCATGATTTGATAAAAGACGTAAAACTCTAGGTTCAGTCTGACAGAAGTCTTATAAATTATCGTCCTTCCGAAATGAATGCTAATATAGCATTCATTTTCCCTAATACAAACTCAATCATTTTGCTTTCTCTCTGTAGTATAGCGAGAATCTGTTCACATTTCTACAGACACAGCGAAGAGTGTTTGGAGTGATGGCATCACCAACTCGTAGGGAGGCACTAATTTACAGATTGTGAAAAAGGTGGAGAGAGCTGTTCACATAGACAACTACATCATGGATATTGTGGGGGCATTTAATCGTGTTATTCCTATGCCACTCAGTTAGCCACTCCCACATGGGATTTGTTCACATACTGTACAAGCATGTCAGTGAACAAATGTCATTTGAGTGTGCAATATGCTGGTGACCTGGTGTACATGCAACCACCCCTCACGACAAACACAACATGGTGTTAGAGATGTTTGATCATTGATGCATCAGAACAAGTGAGATATCCAACGAGGATGTGTAGGTTGTTCCTGTAGATCTATTTATATGAAAAATATCCAAATTAATCTATGCACGATCAGGCTTCAGCTGAATGAAGGACAGTTTCGTTTATAACATTAACGCCTTCAAGTAGCAGCGAAAAGTGGATCATTGTTATAATCTGTGCGCACTAGAGTATGGAAGTGCACAGAGATACAAACACAGCAGAGAAGTCAGAGATATCAGACGAACCGTTGGAAAGCAAAAAAAAAAAGACTTGCAGTCTAAATAAACAAAATAATATACAACCAACCAAGCAGGAATATTTCGCAGGAAAACAAAATGTAATATACGGGAAGACAAACTTCAACTCCAGCAAACATGAACCACATGCGGGTGTAAATCGGTTCAGTTCAGAACTGTATGTCCTAAGAGACAGCTGTGCATGTATAAATCTGGGCGATGAGCTCACTGGAGACAGAATTGTTGTCCGGCTGCTGGGCACCAACTTGTCAGAGACACTTATGCTGCAGGTGAAATTTTTACCAGATATTAATATTACCATGGCCAGGCAGAGTTAAAATTATCGTTAGCAACTCGCAGAACACTGGCAGGAAAAAAAAAATACCGAGGTAAAGCAAGAAGCTGCCGAAAAAGGATGAGTCACCAGATACGTGCAGTCAGAATGTCTGCAGAAAGAGATGACAGTAGAACGAAGCGAGAAAAAGAAAAAAAAGTGAATCTAAGGATATTTAAAATTATCATCAGTAGGAGAAGGGGCAATTGTTCATTCCAAGTCAAAAGCTCTGTTCAACAAATAACATACATCTCCAACCAAGTCATTGATTTCTCAATTATAGAAGTGAGCGTCACTCAGAAGCAATTCTTCGGAATGTCAACGAAGCCCTTGGTTCAGACGAAGAGAGAATTTTATTTGAGACTCAGACTCAAATAGACAACGGTGGTGAACTAGGTTTTGTTGCATAATAAGCCAGTGACGTTCAAAATGGGCGCTGGGACAGATATCACATCCATCCCCGACATGTTACTCACAGTCTGGTAAGGAATACTGGCATCACGCTCAGCCAAACAATAATAGTCCTCATGGGGCGAGGGAGAAATGTCACCTCAATGTGGAAGCAATGTTCACTACTTCCAGACCTGAAAATGAGAAACAACAACAATAGGATGATTATTTTATTCGGAATCTGTTTTAAAAATACTGAGAGTCCATGCCATTGAGAAGCTGAATCTAATCGGAAGGAATAATTCGCTGATGAACGTGCAGTGACAAGAAACGAGCCCGGTGTGGTGCACATGCATGGGGGTATTGAAGAAAGGCGACGTTATACAAGTGACGCTAGGCATAAGGCCATTATCTCTGACTATAGCGAGGTGCACACCAGCCGTATTGATGAACTAATTTAAATTTAAACGTGAGATCATTGGTTAGCTTGAAATAATATTTAGAGTGAATGAACCGACTGATTGGTGTACGGGCGTTGTTCCCTGTCCAACGCCAGATAGCATAGTGAGGATCTATGTTGATTAACCATGTTTGTGAAATGTAGCTTTGATTTTTCTTCTAGACTACTACAGTTTATTTACTTTGCCCATTTTGATAATAATATGAAGACGTATAGGAACTGTTGCTGTGTGTCGTTTTTCTGAGCTCCTCAATATCTGCCGCTGTGTGGGTCCTGTGGAGGCATCCGTTATTTTCGCGAGACCATAGATCTGCGCCTGGAAAGTCCCGCTTCAGTCTGTGTTAGATCAGCGTCTATTGTGTTTGTAGATGCCCATACGAGAGCGACAGCCTCGGCTGCAGCCACTGCATTTGAAGGCACTGTCCTCCATTGTTGTCTTGGTGCTGTTATTTATTTTTTTTTACCGACGAGTGCGCTTTTCTTCAGCAGCAAGCCATTAGCTTCTTTCTCCTCTTTTTAGACCTCTGCGTACTTCCAGCCTCCAGTGAGAGCGATCGCTTGCGATGTCATCCCGCCGGTCGACTTTGATTTTCATTGACTTCATGTCTCTCTTGCAAACGTCTTTGAAACGAAGATGGGGTCGCCCTTGTGCTCTCTTTCCGGAGGCCAATTTCCCGTACAGCAGATCTTTCGGGATCCTCCTGTCTGACATGCGGTGTACATGGCCCAGTCGGCGGAGACGGCGTAGTTGGAGCGGGGTGAAGAGACTGGGTATCTGGGTGCGGTCTAGGACGTCATTGTTGGTGACTCGGTCAGTCCACGTGGTGTCCAGGGTGCGTCTCAGGCTGCGAAGCTGGAAGGCGTTGAGACGCCGCTCTTGTCTGTAATTGAGGCTCCTGGTCTGGCTGCCGTAAAGTGGTGTGAGGAGGACGCAGGACCAGTGGACTGCAACCTTGGTGTGCGTCGTCATCTTTCTGTTCTCCCAGACTCTCTTTGTCAGCCTGGCGAATGTTGAGGCTGCTTGAACTATCCGCTTGTTGATCTCGGGGTCTGAGGAGAGGCTGTCCGTGATGGTGGAGCCAAGGTAGGTAAACTCGGGAACTAACTCCAGCTCGTAGTTGTTGATGGTAATGGCAGGAGGTACTCAACGACTTGGCCCAACACGTTGGTCTTCTTCAGGGTGATGGTCAAGCTGAAGTCCTAGCAGGCTCTTGGGAAGCTGTCCGTGAGGCGTTGCAGTTGCTCGTCAGAGTTTATTGCCAGTGCCGCGTCGTCTGCAAACAGCATGTCCCTGATGAGTACTTCATGAACCTTCGTTTTTGCCCTCAGCCGGGACAGACTGATCGGCTTCCGGTCCGATCTGGTGTGGAGGTAGACACCATCAGTTGATGTTCCAAAGGCGTGCTTCAGCATGACTGCGAAGAAGATGCCAAAAAGTCTGGGGGCAAGCACACAGCCCTACTTCACACCGCTGAGGATGCTGAAATCCTATGAACTAAACGACGCCCTTCATGTCTGTGTGGAATGGCTGAACTATCCTGAGGAGCCTCGGGGGTCAACCAGTCCTGGCAAGGATTTTGAACATGCAGTCTCTGCTCACAAGGTTGAAAGCCTTCGTAAGGTGAATGAAAGATACGTAGAGTGTTTGTCTTTGCTCTCTGCATTTCTCTTATAGCTGTCGAAGGGAGAAGATCATGTCGATTATGGAGCGTTCTGACCTGAAACCGCACTGAGTGTCGGGATATACCCTTTCGGCCATCTTCTGCAGTCTGTTCAGGACCACGCGGTGAACACCATCGCAACGACGCTCAGCAAGGAGATTCCCCTGTAGTTGTTACAGTCACTTCTGTCCCCATTGTTCTTATATAGAGTGAAAATGTTGCAGTCTCTAATGTCTTGCAGCACTGCTCCCTCTATCCGGCACTGGCACAGTAGCTCGTGCAGGTGAAATGTAGATAACGCCAGATAACACAGTGAGGACCTATGTTCATTAACCAAGTCTATGAAATGTAGCTTTGGTTTGCTTCTAGACTACTACAGTTTATTTACTTTGCCCATTTGGAAACTAATATGAAGACGTATAGGGACTGTTTTTATGGGTCTTTTTTCTGAGCTCCTGCATATCTGCCGCATTGTGGGTCCTGTGACAGATCTATATGGCGGTTTCCTGCACGTGGTCCGGTTATGCCTACATACCAAAGATGTACTGATTAGAGTGGGTAGATCATAGCTACGACAGGATGTCAGGGGAAAATTGATTGGTCTGGCAGGTGTCTCAGGTTAATTTTCGCTGATTTGTTTTGATTCAAGCGATGCAATTCCATGCATATTTAAATAGATCGATGTATATTGGCAAATACTATTATGTCTATGCATGTATGTATTTACTTATCAACTAACGGTGCGTCTGCCTATCCAACTGCTTTTCATATTTGATCATCTTGCTCAGGTGGAAGATAGCTTCATTAATCGGGGCGAATAGCCCATTGAGAGAACAACTCCTCATGGTTATCACAATTACCGACGCAAGACACCATCTCCCTGCACATAAACCACCCCCCCCCTGTCACACAGCTATCCCTAATCCGTCTCTTTTATTCTCTCTCAATCTTCTCAATAAAACCTTTTCTCTGTAAGTACCAAGTTAACCAGTCTTCTCGTGCTCCTCGGTTAATAGCAGGTTCTCGTGGTATATATATATATATAAGACTGTAACGCTCTTTCCTTGAGGTACATGGACCCTGTCACCTCTGAGGAAATAGGCGGAGCATGTATCAAGAGGCTTCGTTCCCATTGAGTGTTTTCTATTTCCTGTCCATTATTTCAAATGCACCACTAAACAGAGAACCAGAACTTCCTGAATCTTGTCGACAACTTGTTGAGGAGAAAATCACTCAACCTATCCTTTATTTAAAAAAAAAGGATGTGGAGGACCGTCTTCTGGATTCTGTGTGGAGCCTGGTTAACTGGTTTGTGAGCAGCAGAAAATTCATGAGCTTTCTGGAAACTGGAGTCTGATTAAAAAAAAAAACGTCAACATAACATTTCATTTTTTGCCATTCTTTTCAGATACGAGTCATGGAAACTCTGTCACTCAGACACTGCCACTAGCAGTGAAGACAAGCGAAGGGGCTGTGACTTTGAGCTGCACCTATGATACTAGATGGAGCATCTATCATTTATATTGGTACCGACAAAGACCAGAGCAAAGTCTCGAGTACATACTGTACAAGCATTCTGGTAGATCTGAAGATAAAGCCGATCTTGCCAAAAAGCGCTTCATGGTCTATCTGGAAGAGGCAAAAAAAATCATTCATGTCACCATCTCAGATCTCCAAATAAGCGACTCTGCAGTTTATTACTGCGCCATAAGCCGCACAGTGATGTATTTTAGTTAAACGCTAGTACAAAAAATCACTTACTTTAGAACCGATACTTTGAGCGCAACAGCTGGATATATTTGTAGACTCTTCTCTGATTGTGGTTCCCCGCCACCAAGAGTACATGTTCACGTTTCCCATGCATTTGTCTGAGAAGATTGATCTATGGTATAACCACACCACACTTTCTGTGTGTGTGTGTGTGTGTGTGTTTGTGTGCAGTATGACAGAGGAATACTGTGTACATGCGTATACTTGTTTTGGAATGTATGGAAAGAAAGACAAGTCCCATGGACGTTTTCATTCCGCTGAACTTTTGGTGCAGAAATGAGTGACAGTCTGGGTCTGTTGACCTCCCTCCCTCTTCCATTGTGTCTGTTGATCTCTCTGTCGCTGACTCCCGTTATCTCTCTCTCTCTCCTCGCGCCCCGACTTTCTAACTGTATCCTCTACCACTACCAACTAATTAATCTCTACCTCGCTTCAGCAGCTAAACTATTTTCAGCCGCCAATCACACGTAACTTTCGACCGAACACTGACTGACTCTCTCTCTCTCCCTCTCTCTCTTTCTCTCACTCTCTCTCTCTCTCTCTCTCTCTCTCTCTCCCCCACCTCCACCCCGTGAGAATTACTGTGATAGACTTCCTATGTGGAGAGAGTTAACGACCTTTGTACATCGGTAAAGCCAACCATTTTAAGGCGAGTTCCAAAGCGTGGTGGCAATTGAGATTTTTCCAGCTCCATTCTCATTGGTTTGATTTAAAATGCATGTAATTTTATGTTTCGCCTAGTTGTATTTTTTCACTATGTTAGGTACATTTGCGGGTACTATGCTCACCTTACAAAAAAATCTTGGTGTCCATACTGGCTGACGATGAAAATAATTTCAAGGAATGAATCGGAATAACTAACGTCACAAAAAATAACAGCAGGTGTTATTTCCTTGCCTTTTCTGTCAGCCATGGAACATCCAGATGAATTCAACATAATCATTCTCTAAATCCTAATCAATTAGCTAGAACTGAGGCCTAAATGTATAATCGGATTGTCCATTTCCTTAGAAAGAACAATAAGTTCCGATCAGCCACAGTGTCACCAAAGCGCCACCTGCTCATTCCCCTGCTGTTCTTATTTTATATTTATCAGTGTGAAGGTAACCACAACAACAATATCATTTTCAAGTTTGCCTGACGGTAGCACTGCTGTTTGTGAAACAAAGGTGCTTATGAAGGAGTAAATAGGAGAGAGATTGAAATTCTTGGTGGATGCTGCCTCAAACGCAACCTCTCTCTCAACGTCAGGAACAAGATAGATCTGATTATTGACTGCAGAGGATTTTTTTCCCAACAAGAAGATGACACGTGATGTCCATGATACACTCCTCGTTGGCGTACTAAAGGTGGGGAGGGACAACAAAGGTAAATTCTTCTGCTTTACCTTGCGTCCATGCTGCAGATTTTACTAATGTTTGTATCATGGCCTAGTATGGATTGACCAATGTCCGTGAATGGAATTATCTTCCGAATTTGTAGACAAGACCGGTGCACCACATTTGAAAGTCCTTCCCATCGTTGTGCACATGCGCAAGCAGCCCTGTCACTGCATAGAAACATGCGTCATCAAGAATCCCCACCATCTAAACCATGTCTTCTCCTTACTTCTGCTGTTAGTAAGGATGTGTAGAAGGATGTTAGTTCTCATTCTAATAGTTTCAAGAATAGTTATTACCCAGCAACCAGCAGGCTACTGTATCAAACTTCGGTCGCCTAACAAAGCTTTTACGAATGCCATCTCCTCGATTTAAAGATCTCTAAAATCTCCATGGTCACAATATAACTTATTAGGTGTTTCTCAATTAATATTCTGTGTTACGTTATACATTTACACAATTTGTTGTCTTTGTTCATTGCTTGTATACGTCTTTGCTTTGAAGTAATTTCTCATTGCCTCCATTGTGATACTTTGTAGTTACAGTTTGAGGATAGAGGGGAAGCCTTTTAGGACCGAGATTAGGAAAAACTTCTTCACACAGAGAGTGGTGAATCTGTGGAATCTGTGGAATTCTCTGCCACAGCAAACTGTTGAGGCCAGTTCATTAGCTATGTTTAAAAGGAAGTTAGATATGGCCCTTGTGGCTACAGGGGTCAGGGGGTATGGAGGGAAGGCTGGGTTCTGTGTTGGATGATCAGCCATGATCATAATAAATGGCGGTGCAGGCTCGAAGGGCCGAATGGCCTACTCCTGCACCTATTTTCTATGTTTCTATGTTATTGGAAAAGCTCGCAAGATAGCAAATTTCAAGTTAAAATATGGCGAAAATGTGTACCTTGATAAAGATTTTCGTAGAACTTTCAAATTTAAGTCAGAAGCGATTCCCTGTTGCTGTGGCATTATAAAAAATCTGCTCCTAGTACGTCTGACAGAGTACAATAAAGATTCTCCAATGTTCCTAATTTAATACGTGTTTTTTTTTTTTGTTCTGTTGATCAAGATACATCGATCAAGGGATCGATTTATGACATTCCTCAACACTTGGGAAGCAGTAATTTATATCACTTTGAACGCCCTGCAATCATTAATCTTTTTTTTTCTGTTCAACTACCGTTGCATCATGGCCCCGTGAAATATAAACCAGGTACAATAGAAAGGTAACGTTGAACTAAGTTCTCCGTATTGGGATAACACAAAAAAAGAAATAATAATCAAAGGTTTAAAACATTTGAAGGGTACATTTAATGTCAGAGGAATATCAAAAATATATATCCTGAGAGTATTTTTATTTGCAATTTCCCACGAAAACTTAGGAGTGCGCCATAGAGGAATGACAGTTACATGTCAGAATCCTAAAGACCCCACACCAGCTAACCACTTCCGCGGGACAGGACTGACAATATAATCATTGAGAATCATAATTATAAGATACGAAATGTGCCGGCAAAGATAACTCTATCATTATACAGAATAGATACGTAATACACTGAGAATGCTGAAAATATGTTGCCAACGAAATAGAAACATAGAAACAAACAAACTGTAAAAAAAAAAATCAACAACAGCAACAAACAAAAACCGTCGGCCCAAAACATTGTGCCGGACATGTCCTTGCCTCAGAACCAGCTAGGCTTACTCATAGCTCTCCATTTTTCTAAAGCCCATGTATCCATCTGGGAGTCTTTGAAAAGAGCTTTTCGTTTTCGTTTCCATCACCGCCGCCGGCAGCCCATGCCACGCATTACCACTCTCTGCGTAAAAAAAAAACAACGTATCCCTGACATTTCCGCTGCACCTTAAATCTGCGCCCTCTCTTTCCCGCCATTTCAACCCTGGGGAAAAGCCTCTAACTCTCTGGACGATCAATGTCTAGCATCATCTTGTACACCTCTATCAAGTCACCGTTCATCCTCCGTCGCTCCAAGGAGAAAATGTTATTCGACCTATTCTCATAAAGCATGCTTCCCAATCCAGGCAACATCCTTGTAAATGTTATCTGCACCTTTTCTATAGTTTCTACGTGCTTCCTGTAGTGAGCCGAACAGTACTGAGCATAGTACACCAAGTGGGGTCTGACCGGAACCAAATATAGCTGCAAAATTACCTCTCAGTTCCTCAACACAATCCCATGAATAATGTTGCTCAATGCTCCCTATGCATTCTTCACCGCAGAGTCAACATGCGTTGCACCATTGCGTGTCCCATGGACTCGGACCCCAGGATGCCGCTGGTCCTTCATGCTGCCAAGAGTCTCGCCACTACCGTTATATTCTGCCATCATAGATGACCTACCGAAATGAAATCCCTCACACTGATCCGGGCAGAAATCCATCTGCAACCTCGCACCCCAGTTTTGCATTCCTATCAGTGTGGCGGTGTAACTACTGACAACCCACACTATCCACAAATCCCCAACCTTTGATCATCAGAAAATTTACTAACCTATCCCTCCGCTTTCTTATCCAGGCTATTTATAAAGAAAAAGTATATAAAATAAAAAATGAGTTGGGATCCGAGAACAGATCCCTGAGGCACACCAGTGGTCACCAGCCTCCATGCAGAACATGACCAGTCAACAAACTCTCTTTGCCTTATGTGGGCAAGCCGGTTCTGAATCTACAAAGCAATGTCCCCCTTCGATCCCATGCAGCCTTACTTTCTCAATAAGCTTTGCATGGGATATCTTATCAAAGACATCGCTAAAATCGATATACACTACATCTACTGTTCTGCCCTCATCAATACGCAACGTCACATCCTCAAAAAATTCAATCATGCTCGATAGGCACGACCTGACTTTGACAACGCCACGCAAACTAGTCCTAATCATATTCTAATTCTCTAAATGTTCATAAATCCTGTCTGTCAGGATCTTCTGCATTAACCTACCCACGTCTGAAGTAAGACTCACTGGTCTATAATTTCCTGGGCTATCTCTTCTCTCTTTCTTGAATAACGGAATAATATCCGCAACCCGACAATCTTCCGGTGTCTCTCCCGTCCAGATTGATGATGCAAAGATCATCCTCAGAGGCCCAGCAGTCTCCTTTCTCGCCTCTCACAGTAGCCTGGGGTACATTCCGTCCAGTAACAGTGAATTATCCAACTTGATGTTTTCCAAAAAACCCAGCACATCCTCTTGCTTAATGTCTTCATGCTTACGCTTCCTGTCCGCTGCCAGTCATCCCTGCAATCACCAAGATCCTTTCCCATAGTGATTACTGAAGCAAAGTATTAATTAATACTTCTGCCATCTCCTCCGGTTGCATACAAACTTTCTACTATCACATTTGTTTGATCCTATCCTCTCACATCTAATCCTCTTGCCTTTTACAGACTTGTAGATGGCCTTGGGGTTGCCCTGAATCCTGTTAGCCAAAACCTTCTCGTGGCCCCGTCCGGCTTTCCTAACAGCATTCTTAAGCTCCCTCCTCCCAGCCTTATTATCTTCTCGATCTCTAATATAACCTAGTTTTTTGAACCTCCTATATTCTCTTGACTGGATTTACAACAGCATTTGTGCACCACGGTTCCTGTACCCTAACATCCTTTTCCTGTCTCATTGGAATGTCTCTACGCAGAACCACACTAAAATAACCCTTGGACATTTGCCACATTTCTTCCGTACGTTTCCGTGAGAACATCTGTTTCAAACTTATGCTTCCAAGTTCATGTCTGATAGGCTCATGCTTCCCCTTATTCCAGTTAAACTGTTCCATAACATGTGTGTTCCTATCCCTCTCCAATGTTATAGTAAAGGAGATAGAATTGTGATCACAGTCTCCAAAATGCTCTCCCAGTGAGAGACCTGTCACCTGTCCAGGTTCTTTTCCCAATACCAGATCAAATTTTCCCTCTTAAAATGCAAAGAATGAACCTGAATCTGATAAGAAATAAATAGCGGACTCTTAGTGCCTTGATATGTAGACGTAAGGTTTTTCAAATTTTAGGTTACTTGTTCATAGGACATTTACTATTCACGTATCTATGTGGAATGCAAATCGGGGATTCGTCCTCCTGCAGGTAGCGCGAAACAAAGATACAAAGAGAAAAAAAAACAAACATACAACACACGAGAAGATGAGCAAAGTAAATAAAGCGAAAGGACAACACGTTAAACAAAAAAAAAAAATCAAATACCAAACTGGGATTCCAGTCGTACTCAGTCTACTTTATTTCCGTGCCATGTCGATTGCCCACTGCAGGCATTTTTCGCTGAAGCACCACAGTCAACAGCGATTGCACCGATCACATTGCTTAAAAACAGCAAAAGAAAAGAACAACTACAATCAACAAATACATGCACCATTAATCGAGGTCCCCTGAAACGATTGCACCGCCTTACGGTTCACTCCAAGCCTAATACATTTTCCTCCTACAGTTGGCAGCTAGAGAGACAGTAAGACCAGCATAACACAGAAAGTCGGCGGTGAATACTCGACCGTACTCTGTTGCTGTCCTCGTTGAACTCAATCATACTGTACGCCTCAGTCGGAGCGGAGTTCCGGCCATGAGGCTGTACTCTTTACATCAAACTTCACTGTATGCCCTCGGAGTTAATAAGGTGCCCTATTGCCCAATCACTCCAAAAAACAAGCATACACACACCTCAAAAAGTAACTCGCAGATTCCATTTGCATGTTTTCTAGTAGTATAATCATCTGTAAATGAATAAGTAAAATAAGTAAAATAAGTCGTTTCGTGATTTGACTTTAGGACGATGCCACTGGTCGCGTTTTTCACTGGCACCATCAAGACTCCGGCAGCTTTTCTAATTATAATCAACAAGCCGCGGATAAGTTCCCTGAAGAAACATGGGGATACAAGTCTCAAACAGAGCCGTGTTTTTCTGCACTACGTTATCACAATTAATCAGGAAGCAAGTTGTGAACCCATTCTGCAGCTGCAGCGAGAGACCTCAAGGGGAAATCGTGCCTGGGCCAAATATTGTCAACGTGGTCTCACACAACTGACGATATTGGAGCATCACGTTTATTTTTTATATCTGTATACAGAAACGTTTTATCTCTGTCTCCGTCTCTGTCTTTCTGTCTCTCTGTCTCTCTGTCTCTCTCTCTCTTTCTCTTCTCTCTCAACCACACACTCACAGAGGCAGATACATGCACACACAGACACAGAGCCACATACACACACACACACACACACACACACACACACACACACATACACACACACACACACCATCACGCATATTTTGTCATTGAACGCGGTGATTCACTGTAGTCTATTTACATGTCATGCGTAGATTGAGGATATATAACAAGCTAATGATCAAACACGAAAAATATTTGATTTGATTTTGAATTTCGGTTGTCTTGATCTCCATGTGCCCTGGCAGAGAAGCGGCGAGAAAACAAGGAATAAAATTACAAGCCATGTTAGCTGCAGATGCCACAAAGAGAAGATAAGAAAGAGGAAGATGCAGCGGCAAGGAGAAGGTGATGGAGGACGGAAGACGGGGTTCATGTGGCAAATGATTCAGATAATGTTAATAATATTTAATCTTTCATTAAGTTTATTAATAAGGATGGCGAGCTGTGGTGAGATGTATGTTAAGATCAGCATATGACAAGATATCGCAAAGACAGTTATCGAGATAATGCACTTATGACCAAAAGTAAGGTTTTCAAATTGTTATACTGTGAGGCAAAGTTCAATCGGGGACGAGTGAAACGCGCTTCAGACTCCCCAAAATAGAAGTCTGATTTCCATTGCCTGACGTATCTCGGATCTGAAGTACAAACACGGGAGAGTACCTCGATGTGTCCCTGTTAACTTACAAAGCAGACACTGTGTCCTATGTTGATTAAGTTGTTTCCCATCCATGGAGAATCTACGTCCAGCTGCGGCTACAATGCACTCCAGGAAACTCAGGGGGTGATATATATATATATTTTTTTTTTAACAGAAGACTCTGGCGCCAATAACAAAGGAGATATATGTGTTTCCAAGTGTTCGTCTGAGCTGACGATGTTGGACCCGATCTGTAACACTGAGGAACAGTTAGTCTGCTAATTCTGGCCAAAGACTGTAATTTACAGTACATTGGACATGCTTGAGATCGGCCGATTTATTGCTGAATATATAAATAGCCTGCCCTCAGATCAGTCACTACAGTTTCCTGACAGATTTTCTGCTATTTATAAGAAATAAACCATTCGGTTCCTGTGACAATCGCATCTGTTAAGCTCTTGTGTAATGAACCCCACATTTTTTTTATCAGCAATGTAGCAGATTCGAACAAATACCGAAATGAAAGAGTTATAGAAAAAATTGCACTGCACCCGCGCAGTCAAATCTTGGAAGAGACTGAAATTATTAGGATTTATTTGTTTTTATTTTTTAAAATTGCGTTTCTTATTCACCGTTCCAAGAAGAGAAGCCAGTCTTTGTCATGTCATCAATATTTGAAAAGCCTCATTCTTCATAATTCTCCCAGCCTACTCTTACAACTGTTAACATGTGGTTATTGAATAATTAACATGAGACATTGTCTTCTCATGTTTTGTCGGCATGACCATTTATATACAATTGTCTGTACACCACCTTATGGTGACTGGGGACAGTTGTCATTCTCTCTTTCCCCGCTACATAAAGCAGAGAATCTTTCCACTGTAAGTCACGTTAACCATGCGTTTTCTTCATGTTCTTAATTAATACCGAGGCAGAAAGGCTAGATAACTGGAAGTCTTCCTGTCGAAATTGAATTATATTCCTTTTCCTCCTCAAAGTTCTGTACAACAGGTTTGATTTAGAAAATTGACATATATCACGACCCGGTATTGTCATTAAACCGTTTTGACAGTTGTTCCCGTTCCCTTTTCAAATTGGAAAGTCTTGCTTACGCGTTGCATAATTAACGACTATAGGCTATTTTTTTCGCTCTGCAAGGATAGAGGGGGTGGTAGAATCTGGATGAATATAACCTCTTTTATAAACCGTGCTTGACCCTCAAGATGAATTGAATAGGCCTAAGGGCTGCTATATTTCATGACATCAATGCCGATGACCATGTTTGAAATCAGGGCCTCAGGAGAGCTGAGTTAATCGTAATGGCGTTATGGCTTCGGCCATTCCCATATTGTTTTTACTGAATTCTTTGCTTCAAGTCTGTCGGAAACTATCTCTTTGAGTCAAATCAATAAGATAAAAAAAAAAACGTTTCTCATGTACATAAATTTGACATAATATCTTCTGGCAGTAGCTCTGGAACAACCAATAACGAGGTTATTTATGCGATTTGCCTACTGGTTGCATTGGAGTACTGCCTTCGCGTGACAGAAGGTCTCATTGACGCAAAAAAACACTCCAATGCGAAGAGCCAGTTTAAGTTGCAATCAGAATTTCAAGTTCATTCAGATCAATTTCAGAAGAAGGCATGTGTTCACGTTATGACAGCAGTGAGCCTCCGACGAATTATGCAACACGTAACTAACTATGGTTTCTTCAAATAGGTTAAAATTTGCACTGATCTCTAATTCCTCACTTATGTCGAAAAAGATGCACAACCACAATCGAGTCATTCGTTTTGTCCCGGTACGTTTCCACTCAAGCGTCATGAATTCTGTATTTTCTATACTGTCAGCCGTTCCCTTTCTCTAAGGTCAGTCTCTGCTTAACTGACGCATGTGCAGAATATCGCCTCTACTCACATCTAGACTGCTCATAGATGATGTGCTTCTTTGCAAAGCCAATGACAATGAATCCTTGTTTCATTATCCTTATGTGCTGACCACTGGACAATGATCAACTGTAACGCTGAACTACTTTTTTTTTGTAGCTAAGGTCCTCTTCTGGTTAACTCAGCATCTTTTAGAGGATCGCAAACATATGCGGAGGGGTTCATCACTGGTTCTGCAGTCCATTGAACATAGTCCTCTCACAGGTTTTCTGCTGTCTATGGGATCATGGTTGGTGAAATTCAATTAAATATATTTAATTCTGCCGTGAATTTCTATGTCTTGAAGAGTAGACTGCACAAACCTCTGTAATAAAAAACAAAGAAAAGCAATTGCAAAAATCAGTCGGTAACCGTCGTAATTGTATGGATAAAATGAAATGAGCAGAGCTGTCTATTCCTCCGAGTTTTCACCGAACGCATTTTAAACACCGTCTGTTTGAAGGCGCACAGCCGCAATAGTACAATTCTCTGCACATTTCAAGTGCCTCCTCTGCAGTGACTCTCCGATCCTACATTACGACCTTTTCCTTCTGGACAATCTCGTCCTAAGCATGTAGTAGCATTTTTTATGATGTTATCAAGCCAACGTGATAGAGATATAATTTGGTATTGATCTATCGCGATTATCGCATGGCATGTTGCACGTGATACTAGGAAGACAATAACGAAACAGAATCTTGTGCAAGCGCTCTGGGGGATTCTTCTTCCTGGAATCTGAATGATATAATTATCAGGAAATAAAAGTTAGAGGGAGAGATATAATACATTATTGTAGTAAAATATTCAAATCCTGAAGAGAATAATGCATGAGTGGTGAAAAAAATGAAGAGGGGATATAACCAGACGATTTAAGAGAGCTGGAGTGAGAGGCAAGTGGAGAGTGATGAACACAACGATAGAGAAAAGGGAAAGAAGGATAAAGAAATAGAAAAAAAAAAGATTGCCTTCTGCAGAAATAGTGAATATTAAAAAATCCATCTAACCGGCACCCACTGCATCACAACATCTTCTTCGTAATGAGATATCTTCTGCCATTATCTATTTCCTTACCCGTATCCTATCTGAAGCATTGGCATGATACATCCGTGCCATGTGTTGCTATAAGTTTATAAAAAGACAGAGCATGTTAACTCAGGTTGATATGCAATAGAATGCTGATTTCACCATGTCAAGTTCTTCGCTTCGGTGCAATCTGTGGATTTTAATCGCTTCCAAACTTTCCGGATTTTCCATGCGACGAGGCAGCATCCCGTGTCAAAGATTCAATATAGCAGCATCGCTCTGAAGTAACAACTGAAAAAAAAAACTCTTACGCTGAATTGAATCGATAGTGGAACTCTCTTCTGATCTGTACAGTATCTTGGAGATGGAGAAGAATCTATGTTGAGAAGTTTCCATTCCTGAGGTTGCACTTACCAAATCGACACAGGTTATCAGAGATGGCAGATTTAAGCAACTTGCAACACTGTCAGTACACTCCTTTGAAAGAAAAAAAATCTTAATGGACGCAAATTAAGTTGCATTCGGGATTCTGATTTCACTGTATCATTCACAGACAGGTATTCTACAAATCTCACTAGCAGTTTTGCTGGATCGTCAACAGGATCACGTTTGGCGACCTTTAGATCTGTAATCGCTGTGCGGCATGTTTATATACAAACAATTACTTTTAATTTCAATTAACATGGTGCATCTCAGTTCCTTGCCCCCTGCACTATATCTTCTCGTGACACGTGCGGCACAAAGGAAATAATGCTGGATTTCAGATAATCGGGGATCTTCTTTGTACCGTCTTTCACGCATTTTCGATGCTCCACAGCACTGCCGTCAGTTGATAACCTTGCGGTTCCTCCGATAATATGGCGATAGAAGTTTCCTGTGATGTAGAGCTGTGCTTTTGAATGTAAGAATTGACGTCAGCAAAGAGAGCACGAGAATGCAATCACTGCAAGCACAGTGTCCAGTGTAAATATAGTACGTTTTATTTTTCAGTAACAGTAAAGAATAAAGGTTAGAAAAATAATTACGTGTGTTAGTGTATTTTGGTACTACTGTCTTTGTATCGGTCGGTCCAGCACGACAGTAGCGGAACTGTATGGGGATTATTTTCAGCAGGCGCTACTGAAAACCTGGCCTGAATTAATATGAAGGTAGAGTTTGCCGAATACAGAATATCCTGGATAATAGCCTCTAAGACACCTTCAGAAAGCTCAACCGGGCGAGAAGCAGTGGTTCCCCGCAGAGTAGTAAGACAAAACACCCTGCAGAACAACTTCGTGTGTCAAATACGATATTTGAGCAATGTTTTCAAGGACGAATGCGGACATCGTGCTTCATCAACTTGAGCATAGTGAATGGAGATTCAACCAAAAGGACTTCCGGCTGCTTATACAAATATATATAATGAGTCCGGAATAGTGTTATCACAGCCGGACTGTCGCTCCGCGTTGAATTGCTCGTCACAATTTTTTCATAAAGGTTTAAATAAAGATTATCATGAAAATGTTGTCCATTCGATCGCATTGTCAACGCCTTGTGCTCTACCTCGACTGATGAAAACTGCATTTCTGTTTTCTGCATAGCCATCTCCACGGCAATTCAACATCCCTATCTTACTATGACATATTGATAGATATAATCAGAGCTAATGATCTATATTGCCAGAGGACTACTGAATGGCTGAACGCTTCCGGTGAATCTGTTATCGGCATACCCGTCATGAAATGTTAAAGATAGATGTAGAACTCTCGAAGCGGAGACTGTAAACACTGCATACATGAGGTTTAGGAAGCAGGGATCGGATGGGTCTATTGAGGGATATAGGAAAGCAAGAAATGAGCTTACGAAGGGGCTAAGAAGAGCAAGAAGGGAGCATGAGAAGGCCTTGGTGGGTAAGGTAATGGAAAATTCGAAGGCATTCTTCAATTATGTGAAGAAAAAAAAGGATGACAGGAGTGAAGGTAGGACCGATTAGAGATAAGGGAGGGAAGATATGCCTGGAGGCTGTGGAAGTAAGCGAGGTCCTCAATGAATTATTCTCTTCGGTATTCGCCAATGAGAGGGAACTTGATGATGTTGAGGACTAAATGAGTGAGGTTGATGTTCTGGAGCATGTTAATATTAAGTGTGAGGAGAGGTGAATTTGTTAAAATGCATTAGGGCAGATAAGTCCCCGGGGCCTGACGGAATATTGCCCAGGCTGCTCCACGAGACGAGGGAAGAGATTGCTGAGCCTCTGGCTAGGATTTTTATGTCGTCGTTGTCCACGGGAATGGTACCGGAGGATTGGAGGTAGGCGAATGTTGTCCCCTTACTCAAAAAAGATAGTAGGGATAGTCCGGGTAATTATAGACCAGTGAGCCTTACATCTGTGTTGGGAAATCTGTTGGAAAAGATTATTAGAGATAGGATCTCTGGGTATTTAGAGAATCATGGTTAGATCAGGGACAGTCAACTTGGCTTTGTGAAGGACAGATCGTGTCTAACAAGCCTGATAGAGTTCTTTGAGGAGGTGACCAGGCATATAGATGAGGGAAGGGCAGTGGTGTGATCTATATGGATTTTAGTAAGGCATTTGACAAGGTTCCACACGGTACGCTTATTCAGAAAGTCAGAAGGCATGGGATCGAGGGAAGTTTGGCCAGGTGGATTCAGAATTGGCTTGCCTGCAGAAGGCAAAGGTTGGTGGTGGAGTTATCACATACAATTTGGAGGATTTTGACTAGTGGTGTCCCACAAGGATCTGTTCTGGGACCTCTACGTTTCGTGATTTTATTAATGACCTGGATGTCGGGGTAGAAGGTTGGGTTGGCAAGTTTGCAGACGAGACAAAGGTTGGTGGTATTGTTGACAGTGTAGAGGATTGTCACGGATTGCAGATAGACATTGATAGGATGCAGAAGTGGGTTGAGAAGTGGCAGATGGAGTTCAACCCGGAGAAGTGTGAGGTGGTACACTTTGGAAGGACAAACTCCAAGGCAGAGTACAAATTAAATGGTCGGATACTTGGTAGTGTGGAGGGGCAGGGGGATCTCGTGGTACATGTCCACAGATCCCTGAAAGTTGACTCACAGGTGGATAGGGTAGGTAGGAAATCTTATGGGGTGTTAGCTTTCAGAAGTCGAGGGATAGAGTTTAAGAGTCGCGATGTAATGATGCAGCTCTATAAAACTCTGGTTAGGCAACACTTGGAGTACTGTGTCCGGTTCTGGTCACGTTCACTATAGGAAGGATGTGGAAGCATTGGAAAGGGTACAGAGGAGATTTACCAGGATGCTGTCTGGTTTAGAAAGTATGCATTATAATCAGAGTTTAAACGAGCTAGGCCTTTCCTCTTTGGAGAGACGGAGGATGACAGGAGACATGATAGAAATGTACAAGATAAGAAGAGGAAAAGATAGAGTGGATAGCCAGCGCCTCTTCCCCAGGGCACCACTGCTCAATGCAAGAGGACATGGCTTTAAGATAAGGGGTGGGAAGTTCAAGGGGGATATTAGAGGAAGGTTTTTTACTCAGAGAGTGGTTCGTGCATGGAATGCACTGCCTGAGTCAGTGGTGGAGGCAGATTCACTAGTGAAGTTTAAGAGACTACTAGACAGGTATATGGAGGAAGTTAAGGTGGGGGCTTATACGGGAGGCAGGGTTTGAGGGTCGGCACAGCATTATGGGCCGAAGGGCCTGTATTGTGCTGTACTATTCTATATTCTATGTTCTATGTATGGAAGATGATCTGTTTTCATTACAGATTATGTTTTTTTGTTGTTGTTTTTTTACTGATCAAAATCCAGCTACTGTTTTCACCGAGAAAGGAAACAAATAAGCTGACCAATGATAACCGAGCAATAGAAATACGGAATCCGAGAGGAGCCTTGTATACTCAGTTGTGGGTGGATGTAAAAACAAACAAACAAACAAACAAACAAACAAAAAAAGCAAAACACAGCTTGTCCTGCCGGGCATACTGTGCAACAGAGAGAGCAGAGGTTGTATCTCAAACGTGGTAGCGATTTTCAAGAAAGCCAGCAGGGACAGTAAGGACATCCTGTGTTAAATACCCAGTTCATTACGCGCAAGGGAAAATGGGTAAAAGCAAGCTTTACTTGTAACAGTTGTATTTGGAGCGGATATTGTGTGCGTGGTGCAGCGTTAAAGAGAAGAGTTCGATGATTTGGCTCAGAGAAGTTTCAGCGTGAAAAGCCGGAGGGTTTAGGCAGACTTTCTTTCGGGTACATACATTTCATATTTTAATCGAATAAGAATGAGAATCAGAATCAGAATCAGAATCAGGCTTATTATAACTGGCATGTGATGTGAAATTGATTAACTTAACAGCAGCAGTTCAATGCAATACAAAATATAGAAGAAAATTAACTAAATAAAATAATTATAATAATAATAAGTAAGCGAATTACAGTATAGGTATACCGAATAGATTGAAAATCGAGCAAAAACAGAAATACTATAGATTAAAAATGTGAAATAGTGTCGAAGGTTCAAAGTCCATTTAGGGTTCGAAGGCAGCGAGGACGAAGTTGTTCCTGAATCGGTATTGTGTTTGCCTTGAGGCTTCTATACCTCCCACCGAAGGACAACCGTGAAAAAGGGCATACCCAGGGTGCTGGCTGTCCTTAATAATGAACGCTGCCTTTTTTTGACACCGCTCCTATCAGATACCATGGGTACATTGCAGGTTCGTATCCAAGATGTAGTTGACTAAATTTATGATCGGCTGCATCTGTTTTCCCCTTTTCCGAGCAGTAGACACCCCACCCACCATTCCAGACAGATGGAGCCTTTCATAATCCTTTCTATACTACATCTATAGAAGTTTTTGAGTGTATTTGTTGACATACCAAATCCCTCCAATCTCCTCATGAAGTATAGCCACCGTCTTCACTTCTTTATAACTGCATGGATATGTTGGGACCTCGTTTTATCCTCAGAGATCTTGTGACCCAGGAATTTGAAACTATTCGCTCTCTCCACTTCTGATCTCTAGATCAGCTGCTTCGTCTTACACCTCCGGAAGTCCAAAATCAGCTCTTTTGTCTTCCTGACGTTGAGTGCCAAGTTGTTGCTGCGGTAACACTCTACTCGTTGGCATATCTCACTCCTGTACGCCCTCATGGCACCACCTGAGATTTTACCAACAATGGTTGTAGCGTCAGCAAATTTATAGATTTTTTTTGTGTTATGCCTAGCCATGCAGTCATAAGTATGTAGAGATCAGATTAGTGGGATGAGCACGCACGCCTGACGTACAAGAGTGTTGATCGAGCCGATTCTACAGAGAGAGCGGTAGGAATGCTGAACAATGTAGAAGAATGGTCCTCATTTGGGACATGGTAAAGCTGGGAAAACGCAAGTGTCTCTGCCAACTACATCTGCAGTAAGTGTCTTCAGCAACACAGCATGGCAGACCGCGCTATGAAGCTGAAATTAGACTTCAATGAACTTCAGGTAATTGTGGAATATGAGCGGTTGACTAACAAGTGATAAAGGTAGGTAGCTCCAACTTAAAGGCAGGACAAAGGTAACTGTGTGACATTCAACTGGTGAAAATGGCTTCGCAGAGGAGTGCGGAGTACATGCATCTGTGACCGTTCCCTTCCAGATCATGTAAATCACCCCAGTTACTGTTAAAGGATTATCTTACAGAGTAAGAAAAAACACAATTGTCACGTGTCCAGCATTGAGTCTGACTCTTAGGCTTAGAAGGGAAGTGCGTAGCAGAGGCGAGCTGCGGTGATAGCGAATGCATTCGTCAGTTAAAAAGACATGAGATTCCGTAGACGAAGCCGATATCACAGTGAGTTCAGCTGACAAGCCTTTATTATAGCAGAAAACCTATAAATCCAGTAGGATAGTGAAGAGACCTGAAACCACCTCTTCCCAAAGTAGACTTTTCAAAAACATAGGGACTAATGTTGAGTGCAAATTAAGAAATAAATGTATACCTGACTGTGTAAATAAAACTGTGTTTATACTGACATTCGAAAAGCATCCACTAGTTTGTGTCGAAAGAATAAAGGAATTGGTTAAATTGCACTAAAAAAGTATGCGTCAGAATGGCTGGAAAAGACCATAAGGTTCCAGTTGCAAAGCAAATGCCGCTCAGTCTTTCCGAAAAAGAAAGAAAACACATCGGACATGACAATTCAGACAAAACAGAGCATAGCAGACGATCAAATTGATGCAATAAAAAGGGGAAATGAGAGAAGTAGTATGTGAATTCACGACAGGACCTGCGAAATCACTACATGACTCATTCGAAAATGAGGTGATTGATGAATCGATATATATGCATGATTACTGTCTTTCATATCGTTAGTTCCATAGTCCCAGAGACATTTTATTTATTTATTTATTTATTTATCTATCTATCTATCTATCTATCTATCTATCTATCTATTTATTTATTTATTTATTTATCTATATATCTATCTATCTATCTATTTATCTATCTATCTATCTATTTATTTATTTATTTATTTATTTATTTATTTATTTATTT
Source organism: Mobula hypostoma (assembly GCF_963921235.1). Lineage (NCBI taxonomy): Eukaryota > Metazoa > Chordata > Chondrichthyes > Myliobatiformes > Myliobatidae > Mobula > Mobula hypostoma. Next base: position 23,847,625 of record NC_086106.1, read on the forward strand.
ATTTATTTATCTATCTATTTATTTATTTATTTATTTATTTATTTATTTATTTAATTATATATATATTTTTTTACCGCTCTACGAATCTGGTATTAACTCGGTACCGTGAAAAGGTGCCTCATCAGTTCATGCATTTGCGATGAGTGAATGAAGTACATGTCTTTGTCGCCAGGTATCCTTCAAAATAATTTGACAAATAGTCCTAGGAATCAGAGCTCGCATCAATAATACCAAGTATAAAACTGCATTAAGTCCACGCTGGAATAGCACTAGGATGATTAAGACAGTTTGTTATACAAGCATCATTTTACCGACTTGTACAGCCACATAGCAATGGCTGACTCAACTATAGCAATTATCGGTGGACTGATGCGGTGTATTGCATAGGTTAATTAAATTATATGAAGGGATCGGACAAAGACGATGGAGATATTTTAGAAATTTTGCAAAATCTCAGTTTCCTGTTACTTGGGGTAGAGGGACATTAAAATAGGTGTAAACGCGCTCCGCAGAAACACATCAATGGAGCCGAAGATGCTAAAAGCTGGAGGACCAATAATACAATTCTTACGGCAAAGAATATCGTTAGTGAGTATAGGAGAAGGCACATATGATAAAAGCTTCAGAGTCCAATGATAATAACGAGCGATGTGACACAGGGAAGCACACTTTTTGCATTAAAAATAATCAACTAATGTTGCGGAAATGAAATAAGTGAACTCTAGGTGAACTCTAGGCATTGCGGGTGTGTGCACAATGGAAAGAGGACGCAGGGGCGGGGGGTGGGGGGGAGAGAGAGAGGGAGAGAGAGAGAGAGAGAGAGAGAGAGAGAGAGAGAGAGAGAGAGAGAGAGAGAGAGAGAGAGAGAGAGAGAGAGAGAGGCAGAAAGCCCTAGCCTGGGAACTTAATGTCAGGCCACGAAGTAAATTGATTTTGTTCTCTCTTTCTTCACACATATCTGAACCAACATATGAACGCATTGATCGTCTTCTCAGCCTCCTATAGTATCGTACTAGAGGAACTGTCGTGTCTTAGTGCATTAGTTATGCCAATTGTTCAGTCCTTGTAGACTTCCTCTCCAAAGGGTCTTATCCGGACTATCTAGTTGATTCACTTCCAATCCTCTCGCGGCTATTCGGTTTAATTGCTATTCTATGGCTATGCTGAAATATCGTATTCCTCTCTAATAAACGCAGAGGTTAAAAAACCTGGAGACAGCCCACACGAATTTACAAAGAGATTTCCTTTTTTTTTTCTGTTGGGAAAAAATGTATTTCGGTACCATTGACACAATGAATTAAGTTGCGGAAAATAGAAAACGAGGATTGAACTTCGGACATTGGAAGTAAACAGATCAAAAAGGATCTATCCCAACAATGTTGTCGACCGAATTACTGCGACCATTTTGTGAGGCTGTTCCAGCACCGTCATTATAAGCTGTTGTTGCACTGTTTCTTTCGCTCAAGGAAGGATTAATCGGAGCAATAGAAAGTATATGAAATGACCTTTCATTATTTATTATTTGAAAACCTGAAACAATTTCAAATAGAAAGTTGTTTTTCTTCTCTTCTTTTTTTTTCTTTGGATATGTAAAAATGGCTTGCAGAAAGAACAGTCTTTGAACTGAGGGGACCGAAGCCCAGAGTTGTACTGAGCTTGCTAAATTAATCGAAATTATCTAATTTATGAAGAACAGAGGAAGCTATCAGAGACAAAAGAGAGAGCCATCAAAAAATAATGCTTACAGCCCTGTGCCCATGGGAAGCTGACTCTCGACAATCCGATAGGCTTCGAATAAAGACTTCGAAAGATTGTGCTCATATGAAAGAGTAGAGTAGAGAAGTTTGGGAATACTGGAAGCAACAATTTAGGAACGCATCATCGCAGAAGTAGATGACCCAATTTGCAAGCGTGAAGATTACTCTGGGCTCAAGATTAATAACTGGCTAACTTAGACTCATTTTTACTGCTGTTACCTTTCTGTCAGGTAGTACGCAATCTCTCTGTGATGTTAATGATAAAACATCAGTGAAAATCCACTCCTATATTTTAAGTTTTATGGTTTATAATAGCCAGCCATTATTGTTTAGAGCTGATATCAGTAATACCTGTGTTCATATCTTTGTGAAATAAAGATCAATTTTCCACACTTCAGCAGGTTTCCATGCAAGAAGTTTTTGTGTAAATTCTCTTGCGAGTATTTGTGGTGTTCCTACCGTTCAGTGCTTGGCAGGGTCAACGTCGAATAAATGTTAAGTATTCAGATGTCCTGGAAGATGACGGCAAAACGAGATAATAAATGAACGAGATTGGATGTCGATTTTGAATTGAAAGTCTTCAGTTTCCGAAAACTACCCTAATTGTGGCCCTTCTGTGACACCAAGGATTTGGTGTTTTTCGGCAGTTTAGCACATTTTAGATTTGGGGGGTGGGGGGATAATGTCTTACTAAAGGCATAAGAAGTAGACGTGCTAATATAAGGATACACTGTTGGGATCATTGTAATGAACAGGTGCACAAGAACTTGTCTTTTTTTTTTGCAATAAAGCCAGAGGATTGAGTATTTTCTTCCAGCTTTCCTCGGTGTTTTTCCCCGAACGTTTTGGCATGCTGTCTCTCTTTCAGACGGCAAAGCATAGTTCACTCGATACTATATGCTCTCCTTTGTCAATTTATTGATCCAGTAGGTGCACGGGCATTTATTTTCCCGAGCCGACTCCACGGTGCTTACATGGTGGATTACCAAGGAATGCAATTTTATATGATTGGATTAGATTGAACTCAATATTTTGAAGGTGTTCGGAAGTATGCATGTGTCTCTTCGAGTTTTTTTATAAAGTAAATGCTTACCAATTGCATTGAGGTAGGGAAGAATTCGTAATATTGTTGCAAGTATCCCTTGTTATCTCCTATTTTAATCTGTGTTCCCTTTCTTTAAATTTTCTGAATAAGGGAATAATTCCTTTAACATCGCTCGTGGTAAAAACCTTGTGGACTGTTCTCGTCATGGCGATCAGTGAGTGTAGGATCTCAGTTTTATCGGCATTGTGTCACAACCATGGATTCGGCAACGTACAGGAACGCAGAACACGAACGCAGAGCCTTGGCGAGTGAGAACAGACACGCAGAGCCTTGGTCGAGGGAGAACAGGAACGCAGAGCCTTGGTTGAGTGAGAACAGGAACGCAGAGCCTTGGTCGTGAGAGAACAGGAAAATGGAACACAGAGCCGGGACCCCTCCATGGGAACAGGACTTAGGGCACAGAGTCAGGACCCCTCCTAGGGAGCAGGACGTAGGGCCAAGGCTCATACACAGAACACTTAGAGACAGATCACCGCTCAAGGTAACGGTAAACGGCCGGACCTACCCAGCGGAGGGTAGAGCACAAAGAGGCGGTTCCAAACACAGGGTAGCGGAAAACGGCCGGACCTACATAGCGAAGGCATGGACACAGGGACAGTTCCCAACTCAATTACCGGCAAACGGTCGGTCCCACCTAGCGAAGGCGAGAACACCAAGGAACAATTCCAAACAACCAAAGACAGTTCCTTAACTAGACCCAGCAAGGCCCCGATCTGGCCCTGGCGGTTGTAACTGACGGCGTTATAGCCGAAGGCACAGGCGAAGAGAGCAGGGGAGGCTTCAGGCGAAGGTAGCAGTCGATGCTTCAGAAGCAAGAGAAAGGGGAGGGAGTGGTCCAGCAAATAAAGCGGAACCCATGAGCTACTTATGTCGCCAGCCCAAAATGAGAATCATGTGCTTGAATTTCGACACCCAACAGAACAACTAAAAACCTCAAAACCCGGAATAAGGATCGATGAAACGGAATGCGGCCTTTAAGGACCGGACCATGACACTGATTGCATAACCGACAGACTCACTATAATAATAACTCGTATCCGCAGTAATTTCTTTTTAATTTGCTCCTGTTGTCTCCTTTTACACGCTAGTTGCGTGCCTGTCTGTAGTTAAGCATATTTAACCATTTATTGTCTGATTATCTGCTACAGGACCATCTACAACTAGTAAATTTACCGGCTACCAGGCCGATTTGGAGAGATTCTGTAGCTGGCGAGTTTGCAGAGATATTAATAATGATCTATCAAGAATCAATAGATTCTGGCAAGTATCGGATGACTTGATAATTGCAAATGTCACTCTGCATTTTAGGAATGGTGGGAAGCTTCATAGCGGAAACGATAGACCAGTAACCCTCATTAGAAAATTGTTGTAACCGATAGTTAGGGATCAGGTGACCGAGTACCTGGAGGCATATGATAAGGTATGCCAAAATCAGCATGGTTTCCTGAAAGGAAATCCTGCCTGAGTAGCCTGCTGCATTTTTTGGGGAAAATTATAAACAGGGTACAGAAAGGAGATGCAATGCCTGCGGTGTACTTGGATTTTCAGAAGGGTTTTGACAAGGTTCCGCACAAGAGGCTGCTTAGCAAGGTAAGAGCCCATGGAATTACACGGAAGTTACTAGCATGGGTGTGGCATTTGTTGATCGGCATAAAACAGACAGTGGAATTACAGGGATCCTCTTCTGGCTGGTTGCCTGTTACCAATAGATTTCTACAGGGGTCGGTGTTGGGAAACTCTGCTTTCTACGATGTATGTCAGTGACTTGGACTATGGGATTAATGGACTTGTGCCGAAATTTACCGATGATACAAGGGTAGGTGGAGGAGCGGATGACATGAAACAGAGTCTGCAGAGAGACTGAGGTAATTAGGGTAATAGGCAAAGAGATGGCAAATGAAATACAATGTTGGAAAGTTTGGTCGAAGTAAAAAACGGACAGACTATTATTTAGATGGAGAGAGAATTCAAACCGCAGAGAGACCAAGGGACTTGGTGGTTCTTGTGCAGCGACCCGAAAGGTTAACCTCCAGTTTGAGTCCGTGGTGAAGAAGGCGAATGCGATTTTGACATTCGGTTCTTGAGGTACAGTTTATAAGAGCAGGGGTCTGATGTTAAGGCTCTATATGGCATTCGTGAGACGACATTTGGAGTATTGTGAGCAGTTTTAGGCTCCACCTTATTTTAGAGAGGATATACTGACATTGGAGAGGGTTCAGAGAAGATTCAAGAGAATAATTCCAGAAATGAAAGGGTTACCATAAGAGGAACGTCTGGCAGCTCCTGGGCTGTATTCCCTGGAATTCAGGAGAATGAGACGGGATCCTGTCGAAACATTCCGATTGTTGAAAGACCTGAACAGGTTAGATATGGCAAAGTTATTTCCCATGGTAGGGGAGTCTTGGACAAGAGGGCAGTATTGAAGGACGAGCATTTAGAACAGAGATGCGGAGAAATTACTTTAGTGTGAGGCTGAAAAATCTGTGTTTTTCTTTTTCCACTAGCGGCTATGGAGGCTAAGTCATTGAGTGCATTTAAGCCAGAAATAGAGAGGTTCCTGATTAAACAGGGCATTTGAAAGTTATGAGGAAAAGGCAGGCGAGTTGGGATGACTGGAAAATAGGATCAGCCAACACTGAGTGACGTAGTAGACACTATGGGCTGAATGACCTGCTTCTGCTCCTATATCTTACGGTCTTACGGTCTTATCCTTATTTAGTGTTAGACATAATTTTGTTCTCGAATCCTGTATGTCAATTAAGGAAAGAAAAAGAAAAGGATAAGATTGCGGATCGCCGAAGGGATGGGCCTAGTATTATATAGCCCAGTTTTTCATCCTTGACTCAAAACAACAGGGTATAGGCTTAAGTTGGGAGAGTGCATGCTAACGGAGAAATGAATGATAAGTGTTGTTATGAAACACAGGATGTGGGCTTATATCTTTAACTTGCAGGCAAACACGCTCATGTAAACTCGTTGACTTATTGTCTTTCAGGTCCATAAATTGGCATAAGGAATTTGGTGTATCGGCAACACTGAAAGATTAGGTTGGACGAGATAGTGTTCGGCGAAAATTCAGTTTTAATTATCGAATACCTATTGAGTCAATGCCAACTGACGCTTTATCGTTATCCTGCTTGAATATGTGCTGTATGTCTCCTCAAACTACTCGTAAATTTGTGGTACCTCAATTCGGGAAAACACCTTTTTTTTTCGACTGTAATGGATGGGAACGTAACAAATACATGTTTTCTTCTTTGTGATTCGACGATGTCACTTCCGATTCTTCCATACTTGCATGCAGTTCAAACTATTGCACAGAAGATGTAATGTACGTGTGGTCTGGTGTAATCTACCACGACTGAATTGATTGGTTGTACTGAGGAACAAAGAAGTAAGGAGGGACTGGGCGGCTAAAGGAACTGAGTTGATTGTAGGTGTTGGAGAAGAAAAGAGATTTGTGCTTAATGTTTGCGACCAGTAATATAACCAGAAGAGAAGAGAGACATCACACTCCTTCCGAATTTCTAAACAACGCCTTCTTTGCTAGTGAGATAAGTTCGGTTGAAATTCATAGTCAGTGGATAGAGACATGCTGTTTCGATCTGTCTATTCGTTTCTTATTGCAGCAGTATTCTTGCTCGGTAAGTTTCTGGCGGTCGAACATTGCGGCTCTCATCCATGCAGTGTAGCTTAATGTATCAGTCAATACCCGAAATACAATGTTGAGAAGGACAGGGAAGCCCGTCAGATGAACAGAAAAGGTCTGCGGCTCCAGTTACTCTCTAACTTGCATTATAATGCTTGAGGGGAGTTTAGAAGGTGATTATGGCTGAGTCGATTGCTGCTGCTGACATCATGACTTTTCCCGCTAGAAAGTAATGGAGAACTGCACACACGCTAATAGAAGAGGTTGGAAAGGTTTTTGTTTTTACTCATTTTCTTTTTTTTTTAATAATTGAATTGAATTGATCTTATCCCTTTTCCTGGTATACCCACAAATCTCTGTGGGATGGATATTTATAACTGATATCTCCCCACCCGCGACGCATGTCAGTAGAAGAGATCAAAAGGCGATCCGAAGTGAACGTACTGCAGGATGTGATTGCTTGTTTGAAATATGTTTTGTATTCTTTCAGGATATGTTCGAGGCGATGCTATTTTTCAGACACCTGCAACTTCCACAGTGATTGAAGGGATTGACGCGTTGTTGAACTGCAGCTATACTACAACCGCAAGCGATTTTGCATTACTCTGGTACCGTCAGTATCCCGGCGGATCTCCGGAGTTCCTTTTGATACGGACAAAATACGGCAGTAATCAAAATGAAATTCCAGGCCAACGTTTCACAGCGCAGCTAGATGCTTCGACGGCAACTGTCCCACTGACTGTGTCCGAGGCACAACTAAGAGATACGGCCATATATTTCTGCGCTCTGAGCCACACAAAGGCACAGACCCTATCTGTGATTGTACAAAACCTACTTGTTCTCCCTAGAGCCATCCGGTTGTAACTGCAGTTTTGCGTGCAGCAGCAAATCTTAGCTGATTCCTGTAATTGTGACAATAGTAACATATATTTTGTCATTATTATTCAGATTTAAATATACCGATCAAATCGGTTTCAACAGGTTGCGTCTGAATCTGCCCTCGTGCGCATCGTGTAGGATAATTCTAATGCAGTTTTTGAAAGAGCTAAAGGAAGCCCACCCAACCTTTGTTGTTTAACGTTTGTCTTAAATGAGCATATTTGCTTCTTTGAACTGTAATTTCTTTGGTATAGCAATATAGAAGCGGTTGGCATGTTGAATCAGCTTCGCTGGTCTGATAATTGTTCGAATAGGTTTGTTGATCATTTGTTTATAAACAATGAACATTTTACAAAACATTGATTTTCCCCAAGTTACAACCAGTACAAAGCTGAATATTAAACAACTGTACAAACATTCAACAGACATATTGGCTAAAAGTGCGCATAGAGTTTACCTTCCCAATCATCATGAACATTATTGCCCAAAACAAAAAAAAAGAAGAGTGCAGCCCCTTCCACATATGTTTTTTTATATTAAAAAGACATTTGAAACTAAACAACAAGCAGCTATCCAATGGGAAAAACAGCTGCACCTTCTCAATTAACCAATCACAACGGCAGCGTTTTTGAGTGTCAGAATAATAAACTCCCGCACAGGACCACACACTCCTCGGAACATGCGAAAGAGATTATCCCATTCTCTGACTGTTAAGAATCTCACTAAATCCTAAATTCTGCATGAAAAAACAAAAGTACGCATCAGAATCAGAATCAGTATTATTATCGCCAGCAAGTGAGTTAACATTAGATAATTTTGCAGCAGCAGTTCCATCCTGTAAATAATGTTGAAGAAAAAACATAATAATAATAATAATAATAACAACAACAATAATAATGATTATTATTATTATTATTATTAATATTAATATTAATATTATTATTATTATTATTATTATTATTGTTGTTGTTGTTGTTGTTGTTGTTATTATTATTATTATTATTTATAAGTAAATCTGTAACAGTATACGCATCTTGAATGGATTAAAAATGGGGAAGAAACTGCTCATGAATCACTCAGGGTGTGCTTTCATGGTGCCGTACATCCCACCTGATGTTGACAGCGAAAAAAGGGCACACTGTGTGCTGGAGTTCTTTAATAATGGACGCTGTTCCTTGAATACAAAACCCAGTACTGTAGAGCTAATAGTAACATTGCAGTTTTTTTATACTAGTCCACCAGCCTCACTGTGCCCTGAAAGACCAACAACCCTAACCTGGAGTGTAACAGCCAATGAGCTGATCTCCCACTTAATGTTAAACACTATCTCTGATGTATGTTCACCCACTTTACATTCTGAGCGGTTAATCCAATGCAGCAATTCCAGGAACAGTCCATCTGTACTATTGTGAGAAACGCTATCAATCAAAACATCATTCCTTCGTATCGCCCTATTATCGACCAGCATGGGCGACGTATTTATTCAGACACTATTGTTGCATATATACGGCACCAGATATCAACCGCACAACCCTGTGTAAACAATTTCTTGGCCTCGGGACGGCATTGCAATAAGACTCATACAGCTTTTAGCAAGTATCAAGCCTTTGAGCATAATTTCCAATAGTCACAGTTAACCCAGTATAATGTTCCTTCTCACACTTGCCATCAATCATGCAACTGGTCGCTCTAATCAGCATACCATCAAAACTCTGACAAGTGGGAATTCTCTTTATTATTCAGACAATTCCAATTAGACAAATGGTTTACTGGGAAAATACAACATTGACAAACGCTCAACTCCCTTAAGACTGGTTTAGTAAGTTTGAGATTTGCAGAAAGAGGTTATTTTCTCCTCAGCTCCCGCAAAACAGAATAACAAAACACGAAAAGACAGAAAACTTTCCACCAACAATCACAAAGTGATCGATATAAGTGGCAAATGTTCGTATGTTGTAGGAATCTTCAAACAAATTCAACAATCTGACTTATTGCTCCACAGTGCAAATTCCATTGCCTTCCACAGGAATACATAACAGTATCATCCACTGCATGTCCTCATTCATAGAAACATAGAAAACCTACAGCACAATATAAGCCCTTCGGCCCACAAAGTTTTGCTGAACATGTCCTGACATTAGAAGTAACCAGGGTTACCCACTGCACTCTATTTTTCTAAGCTAACAAGTACCTGTCCAATAGTCTCTGAAAACACCCAATAGTATTCGGTTCCACCACCGTTGCCGGCAGCCCATTCTACGCAGTGACCACTCTCTGCGAAAAAAATAAAGAAACAAAAAAAAACTTACCTTAACACCTCCTTTCTACCTGCACCCCAGCACGTTAAATTGTGCCCTCTTGTGGCAGCCATTTCAGACCTGGGAAAAACCCTCTGACTATCCACACGATCAATGCCTCCCATCATATTATACAACTCTATTAGGTCACCTCTCATCCTCCGTCGCTCCAACGAGAAACGGCCGATTTCACTGACCCTGTTTTCATAAGACATGCGCCCCAATCCCGGCAACATCCTTGTAAATCTCCTCTGCACCATTTCTACGCTTTGCACATTCTTCCTGCAGTGAGGCGACCAGAACTGAGCACTGTATTCCATGTGGGGTCGGACTAGCGTCCTATATAGCTGCAATATTACCTCTTGGCTCATAAATTCAATACCGTGATTGATAAAGGTCAATACACTGGATGACCTCTTAACCACAGAGTCAAACTGTGCAGCTGCTTTCAGCGTCCTATTGACTCCGACCCCAAGATCCTTCTGATCTTCCACACCGCCAAGAGTCTTGCTATTAATACTATAATCTGCCATCATACTTGACCGACCAAAATTAATCACTTCATATTTATCTGGGTTGAACTCCATCTTCCGCTTCTCAGACCAGTTTTGCATCCTATCAATGTCCCGCTGAAACTAACCTCTGACAGCCCTCCACACTATCCACATCACCCCAACTTTTCTGTCATCAGCACTTTGAAATTCTGTAATGTAGGGGGCACAAAGGCACTCGCTCCTGATTAGTCGCTGGAAATACAGAAAAGACACACAAAAAATTGAACTACGACAATTACTTTCCAAATGTTCAGTTCCCACTAAATGTGGTCATATGTGCTTAAATAGAGGAAGAAGAGAGCAAGAGTCTTCCGCGTGCTATGTTATATACCCAGTATATTTGAAACGGGACAGCATGCACATATCCTTTCGGAAAATTGTGGTACCTTCTAAAGTAACTAGTCACAACGGAAACAGTTGTAATGAATCAGAATTAGGCACTCCCCCACAGGACATCAGTGCATCAACATGTTCTGTGGAAGGAACTGGCTTTGTCCCGTATATGTAGTTATGCAGCAATCTCGGCTGTTTCCGCTCTTTTGTGTCCAATGAAAGTTAATTTTAACCCCGTTTTTGAAGTTATTGTTTGATATTCCTAACTTTAACTTCTAATCTGAAACAGCAAACTGTATTCAGAAACAGCAAACTAATCTTGCAGGATTGTTCGTCCGCTCTCAGTAGTGACAAGCTGATGAGTGCACTGGAACCGGAGAAATATGAATTTTAAGTCGTAGTTCAATACATTAAGTCAGTAAGATGATGAGATATTTTGAAGACGCAGCATAATTTTGCTAAATACGTCCCAGCTGATTGATAATGCGAACGGGAAATAATCATTTGCAGTAACACAACACACGGTTTGTATTCACAACCAAGTGCTCTGAAAACATGAACCAGCGGCTGAGCCACCTGCAGCCGAAGTGTGACCGGTCAGAGGTAAATGCGGGTGTTTCAATAATAGCAGTGATCAGCTTTCTCTTCCTATAACATGGCTGAATATTATGACCTGTCAATGATGCTGTGATATGAACAGTCCAAGAACATTGATAAGTGTAGGATTATAACATAGTCGAAGATCCTGCTCATTGCGGAATATGTGGTAAGAAACTAAATGAAGCAATATCCTGAGGTTATATGGACTTTGTCTATGGAGAAATTGCACAAGGAAATGTAGAAGGTGAAGAGTGATTCTCATTGAAACGTTATTCGATAATATATACACTAAACTGTTCCAGGTTTGCTGATTAAGTCGAGGCAAAGCTTTGTGCATGCAAGTTTGTTACTTCACAGATGTAGATGGGGGAAATGTTGAGCGTTCGCAACTGCAGAGTACATTCTACTCCAACAGCAGTTACATGGACTTGCCAAAGGAAGGACTATCAATGACAGCCACTGTCAAGGACATGCTTGTTTCATTCTTCGTTGGGGAAGAATTCTGAAGTCATAAGGACCAGACCAGCGAAATAAAGAAAAACCGAAAGGCTATTGCCCTCTAGCCATGTGGCTCCTGAGTGAACGTGGAAAACTTCACTCATCTCAGTGCTGAGCTGATTGCACAACCGACAGATTTAATGCTAATTCGTTGTCGCAGCGTGTTCTTTTTAAACTGAGCGTGTTATCTTCTTTTTACACCTGTTGCGTGCCCATCTATAGTAACGTATATTATAATTAATGTATTGCAATTATTTTTTTCCTCATTATCATGACATCACTATCTACCATTATTAAATTTAACGGCTACCAGGGCTTTGTAACTTAATTTTTGAAATAATTTATTTGTGGAACCTTCATGTCAATTATAGCAAGAGAACGATACTTTTGCGAAGGGTCGATGAGGTGGGCCTGCACATAAATTATCCAGTAAATACATTTTTCCATCCTTGACTTTTAGAAAAAAAACAGGGCTTAGGTTTACTTTGACAGGATATATGTTAAACGAGAAATTAATGCTGAGTACCTCTATAAAAACAGGAAGTGGTTTATATCTCTAACTTTCTCACAAAGGGATACATGTAAACATGTTGAATTATTCTATTTCAGGTGCATGAATTGGCGAAGGGAAGTGGGTGTATCCACAACGTAGAAAGAGGAGGTAGAGCGAGAAGAGGCTCGACAGAAATTCCGTTTTCATTGCTGAAAAATCTATTGAATTCATGGCAAGTGACTTTTTTTTTTATCGATATACTGCTTGAGCACTGTAAACAGGAAGGAGACGTCAACATAGGAAAAAAAAGATAGAGATATAGTGAATTGTGTGATATGCCTCCTTCGTATTTTCGCAAATGTTCCATTACTCATTTCGAAAATAACTCCTATGTTTAGAATTTACAGAATGGAAACATACCAACTACATATTTCCTACGTCACACTGCGATGTCCCTTCCGATTCTTCCATCTTTCCCTAATTACCTTATATGCAGCTCAATGCTTTGCACGGAAGTTGTAATGGAGGTCAGATCGAGCCTTATCTGTCAGTAAAGAATTGATTGGTTGTACTGATAAACAAAGAAGTAGTGATGTATTGCAACGATTCAGTTGATTGGGGGTGTTGGAAAAGCAAGGAGCTTTGTGCTGATTGGATGCGACCAATAATATAAGAGTACACACCTTCCGAATTTCTAATTAAAACTTCCTTAACAATAAGATTATTTCAGTTCCAAGTCACAGGCTGTGCAGACATGCTGTCCAAATTTATATATACGTTACTTATTGCAGCAGCGTTCCTGGCGGGTAAGTTTCTGGAGTTTCGAACATTGTGATTCTCATGAGTGCAGAGAAGGATGATTTATTAGTCAATACCCGGAATCCAATACTAACAAAAACGGGGAAATATGTCCCAGTTCTCCTGTAACTGACGTTAAAATGTTTGAGGGGAGATTCCAGGTCAAACACAGTTGAGCCCATTGCTGCCTCCAATGGTGAAATGTAACTTTTTTTATTTTGCTTCTCACCCACCCCCCCCCCACAAACCCGCGGGACATATAATGGAAAACTGTGAATACTGACAGAAGACATTTGAAGAATTTTTTTCCATGCTTTTGATCTCTTCTTTAAAATAAAAGATTCATTTTTCTATGGAACCATCCCAGAAATCTCTACAGAACGAATATTTCGATCCGACAACCTTCGAGCCCGAATTCAGGTCAGTCCCAGAGGTCATGGTGCTGCCAGATAGAGATGGTCTGCGCACAGCAGGATGCTGTTGTTTAATTGAAATATCTTTCGGATTCTTTCAGGCCATTGTCGAGGTGATGCCGTTTTTCAGACGCCTACATCCGCAGTAACTGAAGGCGGTGAAGCATCGTTGAACTGTAACTATAATACTACAAGCATTGGCGAATTTTCAATACAATGGTACCGTCAGTATCCCGGCGGAACTCTGGAGCACCTGTTGCTCCGGACGAAATACGACGCTAACCCAAAGAAGATCGTAGGACAACGCTTCGCAGCACAGCTGGATGATTCGAGGAAAACGGTCCCACTTACTGTGTCTGAAGCGCAGCTAGGAGACGAGGCTCTGTACTTCTGCGCGCTGAGACCCACAACGACACAAACTTAACCTGCGTCTGTACAAAAAACTGCTTGATCTCCCTGAAGCCATCTGTGTGTAAACGCGATTCTGTCTGCAACTGCAACTACTAGCTGATCTCTGCAATTAATGCAATAACAATATATTACATACCAGTATTATTCAATCTTAAATATTCTGGTCAAATCCGATTGAACAGTTGTGTACTGGATCTGCTCTCGTGCCCATTCGAAAATATAATTCAAGAGCAGTTATGTACACAGAATCCCTTGTTGTTTTACCAGTTTCTTGTATTAACTATTATCTGCTGTAGTGTGGACGATGCAGGTGGAACGATAAATCAGCCTAAATGGTGTGGCAATTATGACAGGAAATGCATCGACTTCGAATTGGTGAACAGATGATTGCTTGTTTGTTTGTTTGTTGGTTGTTTTTTTTTATAAACAGTAAACTTTTGAACAAACATTCCTGTTCCCTTCCACGGACACTGAATAGTAAAAAGAAAAGAAAAGAAAAGAAAACAACGAACATTCAAAATATGCACTTCCTTAAAATCGCCCGCCGAGTATACATTTGTTCGACACGGTGGATTTAACATATGGAATAAAACGTTGAACTTAAGTGGGTCGTAGACTCTGTAAGCACACAGGCTAGCTCCTGGACTGGAGATAATTTCCAGATAAGATTTTTTTTTCTGAGATGTTCTTTGATATAATTTAATAGGTGGGTGTGTCAATGTTAGTATTGGTGCCTGTCTTAAGTGATTCGAAATGGTTACTGATGAGAACGTAGAGTAATAAATTATCGACTACCACTTAGCATCAGCAGTGAAACCTCTGTTCCACCGGGTAACAAGATGACAAATGGAGAACAATGAACTCGTATTATTTGACAGTTCGCGATATTCCTGTCATGTCTCGACATGTCAGTGGCTCTGTACGTCTTTGAGATATTTCCTAAGCAGTCTGAGCAGGGAAGTGCGAAACCAGTTGGAACATTGATCACTTTATTGTAGACAAATGCAGAAAAACACAATAGAGAACTAATGAGAGCAGGTCATATTTTTAAACTGACAGGGCGCAGACGACGCAAGATTCTGATTGTTCTTTTGTTCTGAGTTATGAGTTTTGACGTAGCTCAAGACAGTTTGCTTTCAATCTAGAAACCAAATTGCAGTAGTTGCATTTTCAGAGCCACACGAATGAAGCAATAATCAAATATTGTGCCTTGTGTTCCCTTCAGTCCAATAAGGAAGTGTACATCTTATCATTGGTCCAACAATTTACTTGTACGGCATTGTAAACCAAGCATGGGAATTTCCGTTGAAAAGCCAGGTTAGTCTTAACTATAGAATCACAAAATATTGCATATGCATTAGTCTGTCCTATCTGTTGAGGCAAGTTCGCACGCGCCAATGAGATACACGTTCATTTTTTTTTTTGCATGACAATATTGCGATACATGCAATCAGATTAGCAATGAAACATTCTCAAGCATATGTCAACATTTCGTCAGCTCCCTTTGCTATGCAAAAGGACAAAGTGGGAATGATGCTTTGGCATGTTGTTAGATAATATGAGCGACAGCTTACTGTTCATTGTTAACCATTGCTTGAAACAGTACATTGAACGTACGCCGATCTAAACTTTCAGTTTTGTTTTGCATTTCCAGCTGGTATCCATCGGGATTACGCCCTCTGATAAAGCACCTTTCAACAAAGTTTTGGCACTCACTCGTTCAGATCACTGGACCCGTTACACTCATAGAGTGAGGTTCGTTGCACTGCGTTGAATTCTTTGCTGTCATTGATGCCTACGTGTGTCGCTTCCTGACATCAAGTGGTAGTAAAGAAGGTATTTGTCATGGTCCGGTCCGTAAAGTCCGCGTTCCTGTTCTCGGTCAGGTCCGTGGACACGGGACTCCAGATCTTCCGGTTGTCCCTCGCTTCAGCTGGGCTTAATCATAGGTACATGATGCTCGACTTGCGGCTTGGAATATACGTGGCCCTGGGTCGAGTGTGGTCGCTGATTCATTTCGACAGTATCCCGTCCTCGTCTCTGCAGGGTAAGTCAGGCTGTCTTTATCGTTACCCTGCGATTGTATCTCTTCCTTCCCGTCATTGCCTCCGTAGTGTAAGCCAGGTACTCTTTGTCTTTACCCTGAAGCTGGACTGTTCCCTTCCCTCCCCCTGCCTTCTGAAGCCTTTCCTGCAACCCGTATCTGGAGCCCTGACAGCAATCTGGTCAATTTCAACCACCGGAGCGAGACCGGAGCCTTGTTCTATCAAGAAAAGGAACTAACTGTCTGGCCGTCTGCCGCTACCTAGTTTTCAGAACTGTTTCTGTGTCCACGCCTTCGCTACGTAGTTCATGGGGTTTGCCGCAACCTAGTGTGGGGAACCATCGGGTCGTGTCTGCATTCTGTGTAGACCTCCGGCCCCATGTCCTCTTCCTAAGATGGGTTCCCAGCTCTGTGTTCCATGCACCTGTGTTCCTTTCTCTCAAGTCCAAGGCTCCGTGCTGCCGTGCTCAAGAACAAGGCTCCGTTTTCTGCGTTCCTGTCGTCCCAAGTCCAAGGTTCCGGGATTACTGTCTTCCCAAGTCCAAGGCTCTGCTGTTCCTGAGTACCAAGTCAAGGCCTTATGTTTTCGTCCTGTCCATTTGCCTCATTCTGTCCATGTGTCTCGTCCTGTCCTGGAGTTCCCTCGTCCTGCCCAGGTGTCTCTCGTAGTGTCCTGTAGCCTCGCCTAGTCCTGTCTCCTAAGACCACGTCATCCCTTCGCTAGTTCCGGAGTCCGAGCACTAGTCAAAACCTAGGTTATTGGTCCTTGTCCTGTCTCTGGCTCGGAGTCCGAACACAAGCCTCGTCATGTCCTCGCCTCGAAGATCCCAGGCCATGACGAAACCAGGCCATGAGAAACCGCAGCCATGAAACAAAATAATCAAACTATGTCCATTTCTATAGCTACATCATGTCCTCGCCTAGTTCCAGTGTCCGAGCCAGATTCAAGTCCCAGGTTCTGGGCCCATATACAGTATTTGGCTCGTGTTCAAAGCCCAGGCTCCTACTTCCCAGTTCCTTGTCCTGGTCCCGCTTGCCCAGACAATGTCCAAGCTCAAGTTAATGTTCTTGTCCCAGTTCTCTAGTCAAGTCCTCTTCCTAGTACTTCAGTGTCTGTGCCTTGCATTTGGGCCCGGTCCCAGCTTCCCCGCTATGAAAGTATTAATCCTCGACAGACTTCAGGCCGCTGCTAGTATTATGAAAACATGAAAAAAAAACAGTAGAACTATGTTATATCACGACACTTTATTATTTCACGTCTCAATAAACCTCCCATTAACAACCGAGGCTGCTGAATGTGCGAGGAATAAGAATATTAATGTGATTACAACATTTTTTAGAATTTTGTTTTGTTAGTATTGCAGTGCGAAGACAGCGAAGTGCAGGCACTTCAGCTTTACAACACTGGAAATCAGATAGCTGTTTAGTAACGTAATTGAAATATCCATGGTTGGAGTACAATGAATCTACATAAATATTTCATAAGACTGTTATATACAACGTGACAGCGACTCTGAAATGTATATCTACCAAGAGCGTCGAATTTAACAAATCCACCGACACGTGGTTATATTGTGGCAGGAAGAAAGCACTAACAGCTGGGATATGACGTCTCTGCATAAAGGGATTCACAGGGCTGAGTGCAAGCGACTTGCTGCTTAATCGCGAAGCCATCGCACACATTGTCGGAACATCTAATGATTTCTCTTTTTCAATGTAGTGTTATCGTGCAGTGTGCTGTAACCCTGACTAAGCTCCACGTTAAACCGGAACCAGTGAGGACAGAATCGTGGTAAGGTTAACCATTTACTGTTCCACATTAGCGTTCCATGGTGAAAATACAAATATATACAGCTTCTGTTTTATTCTGGAGACGACGTGCGCTCTGTTCTTTTAGCGACTGTATCCAGCCGCCCCAAGTAGAGAGTAAAGGGGGTCCCGTCAAATTACCGCCGGGCCCGAGCCCACCCCACGTTGTTTCTTTGTGGGTAGACATGGAGTCTTCACGATAATGCCGCAAGCATTGATCTCACCGTAACACCTTCCCGAACCAGAGGTTACACAGAAGACGCGGCGAAACCGGGGGTGACGTTATCACATGCCGCATTACCACAGAAAATGAATTTACCTTTGTTATACTGTAACTACATTATCAACCTTTACCTTCAACTAGAAAATAGTTACAAACAAATCATTTAAAGCATAGACCCAACAAAGTCAAATTAATGCCTTAAGGACAACACGCATACCGCCTGACCTTTGTAAGGTCACTATAAACATGGCATAGAAGTTTAGTCTCCAGGTCAGTCTTTAGGTAGAAGTAGAACAACCTCTGTAACTGGTCTCAGGTTTCCTTTTCAGTGTTACTTGTAAAGATGTGAACCGGTTGACTGCCGGCTCTTTGTTGTTTGGGAAGCGCTGGCATGGTTCTCTGAACGGTAGTGGGACGACCTTGTTGTTCGCTTCGTCTCTAGTGTTCTTTGTGTTCATTCTTTTGAGGAGATGGCGTTTTCCACAGATGGAACAAGTTTATTGTCGTGCTTAGTATGAGCAAAGACTGACTGTCCCAGTGTCTTCTCAGTTACTGTACTATGCTCGTGCCTTTGTTGTGCTTCCTTGATACACTTAACACTTCTATAAGGCTGAGAAATTGAATGGCGACCACTTTCTAGCACGTTAATCTTGAGCTTGTTAACTGTCGGTTTGTGTACGTTTCAGGGCACACCGCTCGTATCACCACCCAGCCCAGA
The DNA here is from genome assembly GCF_963921235.1 of Mobula hypostoma. Lineage (NCBI taxonomy): Eukaryota > Metazoa > Chordata > Chondrichthyes > Myliobatiformes > Myliobatidae > Mobula > Mobula hypostoma. Next base: position 23,866,206 of record NC_086106.1, read on the forward strand.
TCCAGGCGTCCGGCGAAAGGGCCGTTGTGTGGTTCACTAACCTGATGCCTGACTTTGTGCATCCTAAGTACGTCTCTTCCGAGTAACAAGGGTATTTCTGTTTCCAGATCCAGTTCTAGGATGTCCTTGACAATGTGGTGGAGATGGGGCTGGTACAGAACTGCGCTTGGTATCAGAATCTCGGATTGGTTATTTAAGACTGGATTATATTCTAAGCTTGTGGGGAGAATGATGACGACCTTAAAATCCAGCGACACGAGCTGGAAACGTTCTGCCTTCCTGCCATATGTTTCTGCGATAACAGAACAAGTTCTGACGTAGAATGGGAATGCATTACCCTTTACGCTGAACAACTCGAAGAATTCTGTTCTCACTAGTGAGCGGTTGCTCTGGTTGTCCAAAATTGCATAGTCTTTGATGGCCTTGTTTTTTGCTCCATTAGGGTTTAACTTAGTTCGGCAGATCTTTAAGCACGAAAGGCTCGAACGACCCGAACGACCTGGACTGCAAACTTCTGTGCAGCTCGAGCTGACAATAATTGTAACAGAGTGATGCTCTCGTTCCCCGACATCGTCTTGTGGGAACGGAGGAGCCTTGGCAGTTCCGGGTGACGGGCAGGGATGCCTGGCTCCATCGTGATTAGTGCTTTACATTCCGAGCACTTTACAGGGAACGTGCACTCTTTAGCGAGGTGGGATGTAGAGGAACAACACTTAAAACATTTTTTTTTCCTTGAGAAAGGCCTTTATTTCGTAAAGGGTTTGTTTTGGAACATTCTGCATTTTTGATGGGGTGGGGTTTGTTGTGCAATGGAAAATTTTTACTAGGCTCATCGTTGTTTGCAGAGACTTCGGTTTTATGCACTGAGACTGGTTTATTGATGACAACATTGTTCGAAATGGGTTTGACTAGGTTGTTGTGCATTGGGGTGCTGCCTTGATTCATGAAGCCCGGGTCGTTTCGACTCTTCGCCTCCTTGCATACAAACCTACCAAAATACTCAAAGAGAGGAAATCGACCACCATTCTCTTCCGTGTAATCTGAGACAATAGACACCCGCCTTTCCTGCAGCCCAAATGGAAGGTTGTCCACAATTGCTCCAACTCTCTGTGAGGTATCCAGATACCAAAAGTCACTTAAATAGCCGTCTTCATTAGCACCTTCTATCTCCATCAGTGAATCTCCGAGTTCTCGTATTTAGTGTGGTCCTTGGCTAACACCTAGGAAAATGTTCCAGCCGTTCAAATATCGCCCTCTCAATAATTTCGGGGTCCGCATACCACCCCCGCAATCTCTCCCATGCTCTCTGTAATGCCAGCTTGCGGTTGCTGACGTACACTGAGCGCATGCATTTCACCAGTTCAATTGATTCCTTTCCAGCCATTTAGTCATAAGGTCCAACTTTTGGGTTGCTGTGACCTCCACTCCGCCGGTGCACTGGTGAAAGAGGAATACCACGCATGGTAATTTTCTGGCTTATCGTCAAATGGTACAGTCCTCAATTGACGGGGTCTCGTCGAGCTAGGTACTGTACCAAGGGTTCTGCTGTAGGTGGCGTGACAGCTGGGGGAATATGTTAGGTAACATATGACTAAGCGTGTACGTTCGTGATGGGATCTGATGTGTTGACGAAAGCCTTTGTCTCTGATCTAGCCGGATCTTCGAGATTTGTTTTCAGTTGTTTTCCCCAGATGTAAGCGATGCAACGAAGCTTCCTTGTGATTTTACATGAGATGGGACGACAACAGGCAAGTATGGAGAGCGAGAATGAATCTGCAGGTCAATTTGAGATTGGACATATTCGTTGGTGCGTTCCAATTATTCCCTTTCCGACATAGATTTTACTGCTTCGTCTAGAACGTGCATTTCTTCAGCGTTTTCCAACACGTGTGCGTCCACCGTGGCCGCATCAGCTTCTCGTTGTAGCGGCAGCACCTCTAACTCTGTATCTATCGTTGCCTTTACCAACTGGTTTTCCGCTTCTCCGGCAGGTTTTTCCATTTTCAGTTTTGCTTCTTTGTTTCTGTTAGACGTTCGCACCTTGGCGGCTTCTGCTTTAGCTCTTGCTAGGACAGCCACTCTTGTCGACGTCCTACTGCTCTTGGCGCTTAATGCAAGCGACCTGATGCTTAAACGCGAAACCATCGTACCAATTGTCGAAATATCTAATTATTTCGCTTTTTCGATGTAGTGTTGTCTTGCAGTGTGTGGAAACTCTGACTAAACACCAGGTTAAACCGGAGCCAATGAAGACAGAGTCGTGGTAACGTTAATTATATATTGTTCGCTCTTCAGATTAACATTGTATAGTAAAAATAGAAACATATGCAGCGTCTGTCTTATTCTGGAGACCACGCGCGCTCTCTTCTTTTAGCGAGTGTATCCAGCCGCCCCGAGTAGCGAGCGAAGGAGGTCCCGTCAAACCACCGCCGGGCCCAAGCCCACCCCGCGTTTAAAATTGAAAAGCCGACACGCGACCCACCCGAATCGCCGTCCCCAAATAGAATCCGCGTTAATATTTTTACTTCAAATACTTTCATAGGAACCTGCGGCATTGCTTCTATAATGTTTCTTTGTCGGTCAAAACGCAGCTCTTCGCCATCATGCTGTAAGCATGGCACACACCTTAACATCTTCCCAAACCGGAGGTTACAGATAAGACGCGGCGAAACCGGATGTGACGTCATCACATACCGCGATATACCATAGACAGTGAATTTTCCTTTGTTATATTGTAACTTATTTATCAACCTTTAACTTTAACTCGAAAATGGTTACAAACAAATAATTTAAAGCATCGACCCAGCATTGTCAAATAAATGCCTTCAGGGCAACACACTCCCCGCCTGATCTTTGTAAGGTACTATAAACATTGTATAGAACTTTAGCCTGTAGATCAGTCTTTGGGTAGAAGTAGAACAACCTCTGTAACTGGTCTCAGGTTTCCCTTTCAGGGTTAGTTGTAAAGATGTGAACCTGTTGACTGCCGGCTCTTTGTTGTTTGGGGAGCGCTGGCATGGTTCTCTGAACGGTGGTGGGACGACCTTGTTGTGCGCTTCGTCTCTCGTGTTCTTTGTGTTCATTCCTTTTGAGGAGATGGCGTTTACCACAGATGGAACAAATTTATTATCGTGCTTAGTGTGAGCGAAGACTGACTGTCCCAGTGTCTTCTGAGTTACTGTACTATGCTCGTGACTTTGTTGTGCTTCCTTGATACACGGAACACCTGTGGAAGGCTGAACATTGAATGGCGACCACTTTCTAGCACGTTAATCTTAAGCGTGTTAACTGTCGGTTTGTGTACGTTGCCAGGCCACACCGCTTGTATCACCACCCAGCCCAGATCCAGACGTTGGGCGAACGGGGCGTTGTATGGTTCACTGACATTGTCCATCCTAAGTACGTCTCTTCCGAGTAACAGGAGTATTTCTGCTTCCAGATCCAGTTCTAGGCTGTCCCTGGCAATGTGGTGGAGATGGGGCTGGTATAGCACTGCGCTTGGTATCGGAATCTCGGATTGGTCATTTAACATCTGATTACACTCTAAGATTGGGTAGAGACTGATCACGACTTTGCCATCCAGCGACTCGAGCTGGAAGCCTTCTGCCTTCCTGCCATATGTTTCTGCGATACCAGAGCAAGTACTGAAGTAGAATGGGAATGGAATACCGTTTACGCTGAACAATTCGAAGAACTCTGATCTCTGTAGTGAGCGGTTCCTATGGTCGTCCAGAATTGCATAGGCTTTGATGGCCTTGTCTTTGCCTCACCTGGGGTATACCTTACTGAGGCAGATCTTTATGCACGAAAACTAACCTTCCAGTATTTTATACTGTGCCCTGAAAGACCAACAACCCTAACCTGGAGTGTAACAGCCAATGAGCTGATCTCCCACTTAATGTTAAACAGTATCTCTGATGTATGTTCACCCGCTTTACATTCTGAACGATTAATCCAATGCAACAGTTCAAGGAAAAGTCCATCCGTACTATTGTGAGAAAGGCTATCAATCAAAACATCATTCCTTCGTATAGCCCTGTTATCGACCAGCATGGGCGATGTGTTTATTCATACACTATTTTGGCATACATACGGCACCAGGTATACACCGCACAACCCTGTGTAAAAAATTGCTTAGCCTGGGAACTGCATTGGCAATAAGACTCATACAGCTTTTAGCAATTATCAAGCCTCTGAACATAATTTGCAATAGTCACAGTTAACCCAGTATAATGTTCCTGCTCACACTTGCCATCAATCATGCAACTGCTCGCTCTAATCACCATACCATCAAAACTCTGACAAGTGGGAATTCTCTTTATTAGTCAGACAATTCCAATTATACAAATGGTTTACTGGGAAAATACAACATATCAAAACGCTCAACTCCCTTAAGACTGGTTTAGTAAGTTTGAGATTTGCAGAAAGAGGCTATTTTCACCTCAGCTCCCGCAAAACAGAATAACGAAACACGAAAAGACAGATAACGTTGCACCAACAATCACAAAGTGATCGATATAAGTGGCAAATGTTGGTATGTAGTATGGAATCTTCCTACAAATTCAACAATCTGACCTATTGCTCCACAGTGCAAATTCCATTGCCTTCCACAGGAATACATAACAGTATCATCAACCGCATATCGTCGTTCATAGAAACATAGAAAACCTACAGCACAATACAAGCCCTTCAGCCCACAAAGTTTTGCTGAACATGTCCTGACATTAGAAGTTACCAGGGTTACCCAGAGCACTCTACTTTTTCTAAGCGAACAATAAACTAACCAAAAGTCTCTGATAAGACCCAATAGTATTCAGTTCCACCACCGTTGCCGGCAGCCCATTCTGCGCAGTGACCACTCTCTGCGAAAAAAAAACTTACCCCTAACACATCCTTTGTACCTACTCCCCAGCACCTTAAATTATGCCCTCTTGTGGCAGCCATTTCAGACCTGGGAAAATCCCTCTGACTATCCACGCGATCAATGCCTCCTATCATCTTATACAACTCTATTAGGTGACCTGTCATCCTCCGACGCTCCAACGAGAAACGGCCGATTTCACTGACCCTGTTTTCATAAGGCGTGCGCCCCAATCCCGGCAACATCCTTGTAAATCTCCTCTGCACCCTTTCTATGCTTTCCACATTCTTCCTGCAGTGAGGCGACCAGACTGAGCACAGCACTCCATGTGGAGTCGGACCAGCTTCCTATGCAGCTGCCATATTATCACTTGGTTCATAAATTTAATACCGTGGTACATGAAGGTCAATACACCGGATGCCTTCTTAACCACAGAGTCAACCTGCGCAGCTGCTTTGAGCGTCCTATTGACTCAGACCCCAAGATCCTACTGATCCTCCACACTGCCAAGAGTTTTACCATTAATACTATAGTCGGCCATCATACTTGACCTACCAAAATGAGTCACTTCATATTTATCTGGGTTGAACTCCATCTTCCACTTCTCAGCCCAGTTTTACATCCTGTCAATGTCCCGCTGTAACTAACCTCTGACAGCCTTCCACACTATCCACATCACTCCCAACTTAGGTGTTATCAGCACTTTGAAATTCTGCAATGTAGGGGACACAAATGCACTCGTTCCTGATTAGTCGGTGGAAATACAGAAAAGAAACACAAAAAAATTGAACTACGACAATTACTTTCCAAATGTTCAGTTGCCACTAAATGTGGTCATATGTGCTTAAATAGAGGAAGAAGAGAGCAAGAGTCTTCCACGTGCCATGTTATAAACCCACTATTTTTGAAACGTATCCTTTCGGAAAATTGTGGTACCTTCTAAAGCAACTGGTCACAACGGAAACAGTTGTAATGAATCAGAATAAGGCACCCTCCCACAGGACATCAGTGCCTCACCACTTTCTGTGGAAGGGACTGGCTTTGTCCCGTATATGCTGTAGTGCAGAAATCTCGGTTGTTTCCGCTCTTTTGTATCCAATAATAATAATTTTAACCCGTTTTTGAAGTTAATGTTTGGTATTCTCTAACTGCTGGTCTGCCACAGCAAACACTATTCAGAAACAGCAAACTAATCTTGCAGGATTGTTAGTCCGCTCCAAGTAGTGATATGCTGATGAGTGCACTGGACGCGGAAGAATATGAATTTTAAGTCGTTTTCCAATACATTAAGATGATGAGATATTTTGAAGACGCAGCATATATTTGCTAAATACGGCACATCTGATTGATAATGCGAAGGGGAAATAATTATTTGCAGTAACACCACACACGGTTTGTATTCACAACCAGGTGCTTTGGAAATATTAACATAGTTTATAAACATAATAGGGCAAATGTATATGAACCAGCGGCTGAGCCACCTGCAGCCGAAGTGTGACCGGTCAGAGGTAAATGGGGGTGTTGCAATAATAGCGGTGATCAGCTTTCTCTTCCTATAACATGGCTGAATATTATGACCTGTCAATGATGCTGTGATATGAACACTCCAAGACCATTGATAAGTGTAAGATTGTAACATAGTCGAAGATCCTGCTCATTGTGGAATATGTGGTAAGAAACTAAATGAAGGAATATCCTGAGGTTATATGGACTTTGTCTATGGAGAAATTGCACAAGGAAATGTAGAAGGTGAAGAGTGATTCTCATTAAAATGTAACTCGATGATATAAACACTAAGTTGTCCCAGGTTTGCTGATTAAGTCGAGGCAAAGCTTTGTGCATGCAAGTTTGTTACTTCACAGATGTAAATGGGGGAAATGCTGAGCGTTCGCAACTGCATAGTACATTCTACTCCAGCAGCAGTTACATGGACTTGCCAAAGGAAGGACTATCAATGACAGCCACTGTCAAGGACATGCTTGTTTCATTCTTCGTTGGGGAAGAATTCTGAAGTCATAAGGACCAGACCAGCGAAATAAAGAAAAACCGAAAGGCTATTGCCCTGTAGCCATGTGGCTCCTGAGTGAACGTGGAAAACTTCACTCATCTCAGTGCTGAGCTGATTGCACAACCGACAGATTTAATGCTAATTCGTTGTCGCCGCGTGTTCTTTTTAAACTGAGCGTGTTATCTTCTTTTTACACCTGTTGCGTGCCCATCTATAGTAACGTATATTATAATTAATGTATTGCAATTATTTTTTTCCTCATTATCATGACATCACTATCTACAATTATTAAATTTAACGGCTACCAGGGCTTTGTAACTTAATTTTTGAAATAATTTATTTGTGGAACCTTCATGTCAATTATAGCAAGAAAACAATACTTTTGCGAAGGGTCGATGAGGTGAGCCTGCACATAAAATATCCAGTAAATACATTTTTTCCATCCTTGACTTTAAGAAAAAATAAAAACAAATACATAGGTTTACTTTGACAGCATAAATGTCAAAAGTGAAATTAATGCTGAGTACTTGTACAAAAACAGGAAGTGGTTTATATCTCTAACTTTATCACAAGGAGATACATGTAAACATGTTCAATTATTCTGTTTCAGGTGCATGAATTGGCGAAGGGAAGTGGGTGTATCCACAACGTAGAATTGGAGGTAGAGCGAGATGAGGCTCGACAGAAATTCCGTTTTCATTGCCGGAAAATCTATTGAATACATGGCAAGTGACTTTTTTGAACGATACTGCTTGACTACTATAAACAGGAAGGAGACGTCAACATAGGAAAAAAAAATAGACATATAGTGAATTGTGTGGTATGCCTCCTTCGTATTTTCGCAAATGTTCTATTACTCACTTAGAAAACTACTCCCATGTTTAGAATTTACACAATGGAAACATACCAACTGCATATTTTCTACGTCACACTGCGATGTCACTTCCGATTCTTCCATCTTTGCCGAATTACCTTATATGCAGCTCAATGCTTTGCACGGAAGTTGTAATGGAGGTCACATCTGTCAGTAAATAATTGATTGGTTGTACTGATAAACAAAGAAGTAGTGATGTATTGCAACGATTCAGTTGATTAGGGGTGTTGGAAAAACAAGGAGCTTTGTACTGATTGGATGCGTCCAATAATATAACAGTACATACCTTCCGAATTTCTAATTAAAACTTCCTTAACAATAAGATTATTTCAGTTGCAATTCACAGGCTGTGCAGACATGCTGTCCCAATTTCTATGTACGTTCCTTATTGCAGCAACGTTCCTGGCGGGTAATTTTCTGGAGTTTCGAACATTATGATTCTCATGAGTGCAGAGAAGGATAATTTATTAGTCAATACCCGGAATCCAATATTAACAAAAACGGGGAAATATGTCCCCGTTCTCCTGTAACTGACATTAAAATGTTTGAGGGGAGATTCGAGGTCAAACACAGTTGAGCCCATTGCTGTCTCCAATGGTGAAATGCAGCGCTTTTTATTTTGCTCTCCGCACCCTGCCCACGTCCCCACCCCGCGGGACATATAATGTAAACCTGTGAACACTGATAGAAGAGTTTTGAAGGATTTTTCTCGGTGCTTGAGGTCTCTTCTTTAAAAAAAGTTAGATTCATTTTTCTATGGAACCATCCCAGAAATCTCTACAGAACGAATATTTCGATCCGACAACCTTCGAGCCCGAATTCAGGTCAGTCCCAGAGGTCATGGTGCTGCTAGATAGAGATGGTCTGCGCACCGCAAGATGCTGTTGTTTAATTGAAATATCTTTCGTATTCTTTCAGGCCATTGTCGAGGCAATGCCGTTTTTCAGACACCTACATCCACAGTAACTGAAGGTGGTGAAGCAACGTTGAATTGCAACTATACTGCTACAGACATTGACCAATTTTCATTGCAATGGTACCGTCAGTATCCCGGCGGATCTCTGGAGCACCTGTTGCTCCGGACGAAATACGACGCTAACCCAAAGAAGAGCCCAGGACAACGCTTCGCGGCACAGTTGGATGATTCGAGGAGAACGGTCCCACTTACTGTGTCTGAAGCGCAGCTAGGAGACGAGGCTCTGTACTTCTGCGCGCTGAGACCCACAACGGCACAAACTTAACCTGCGTCTGTACAAAAACTGCTTGATCTCCCTGAAGCCATCTGTGTGTAAAGGCGATTTAGTCTGCAACTGCAAGTACTAGCCGATCTCTGCAATTATGACAATGTCAATATATTGTATACCAGTATTGTTCAATCTTAAATATTCTGGTCCAATCCGATTAAACAGTTTTGTAGTGGATCTGCTCTCGTGTCCATTCGAAAAGTTAATTCAAGAGCAGTTATGTACACAGAATCCCTTTTTTTTTACCTATTTATTTTATTAACTATCACCTGCTGTAGTATTGTCGATGAAGGTGGAACGTTAAATCAGCCTAAATGCTCTGGGAAATGTGACAAGAAATGCATCGACTTCGTATAGGTGAACAGATGATTGTTTGTTCGTTTGTTTTATACAAACAGTAAACTTTTGAACAAACATACCTGTTCCCCGTCACGGACACTGAATAGTAAAAAAAAAAAAAAGAAATACAGCATTCAAAATACGCATTTCCTTAAAAGCGCCTGCCGAGTATACCTTTGTTCGACACGGCGGATTTAACGTATGGAATAAAACGTTGAACTTGAGTGGGTCGTAGACAGTGTAAGCACACAGGCTAGCTGGTCAACGGCGATCACCAATTTCGGTGTTATAATTTGGAGAAGTTTAATGAATGAGTATTTATGCAATAGGACTCGTAGGATTCATGTTCTCAGCTGTTTTCCCTGAGGCAACACAGTTTCATTGTTATGTGTGCAGGCGCAATGAAGTGCGAGCTTCGATTATTCACGAGTTGCGTTGTGAATTTCCCCACCTATCCGCTGACGAACGGTGAACACCTCCCCAAGCACTATGTGCGACTTTGACTTAATCAGAGGAAGGGGAGACCACGGCACTTGCAAATGCTATGTTACATACCCTAAGTATAAGAGACAGGATATCACGGAAATGTTCAGTAAGCAATGCAACTGCACCTTCTAAATTAACCAATTCGAAGGGCAGCGCCTTTGACAATTAGAATATGGCACGTCCACACAGGACGGTAGTACATCAACACTTACTGTGAGAGGGACATTTTATCCTGTATATGTTGTTCTGTGGATATCTCCCATTTTTCCAATCATTATTATCGATTAAAAGTTAATTAATATCCCGAGATTTAATTTATTTGCTATTTCTGTACATTTATTTCATTCTGATCTATATCTCAGAGAACCATAGTACCATAGAAACTACAGCACAGAAACAGGCCCTTTGGCCCTTCTTGGCTGTGCCGAACCATTTTCTGCCTTGTCCCACTGACCTGCACAAGGACCATATCCCTCCATACACCTCCCATCCATGTATCATTTCAATTTATTCTTAAATGTTAAAAAAGAACCCGCATTTACCACCTCGTCTGGCAGCTCATTCCATACTCCCACCACTCTCTGTGTGAAGAAGCCCCCCTCCTAATGTTCCCTTTAAACTCCCCCCCCCCCATCACCCTTAACCCATGTCCTCCGTATTTTTTTTTCTCCCCTTGACTCAGTGGAAAAAGCCTGCTTGCAGTCACTCTGTCTATACCCATCATAATTTTGTCAATTAATTCTATCGAATTCTATCAAATCTCCCCTCATTCTTCAACGCTCCAGGGAATGAAGTCCTAACCTATTCAACCGTTCTCTGTAACTGAGTTTCTCAAGTCCCGGCAACATCCTTGTAAACCTTCTCTGCACTCTTTCAACCTTATTTATATCCTTCCTGCAATTTGTATGACCAAAACTGAACACAATACTCCAGATTCGGCCTCATCAGTACCTTATACAACCTCAACATAACATTCCAGCTCGTATACTCAATACTTCGATTAACAAAGGCCAATGTACCAAAAGCTCTCTTTACGACCCTATCTACCTGTGACGACACTTTTAGGGAATTTTGTTTCTGTATTAACAGATCCCTCGGTTCCACTGCACTCCTCAGTGCCTTACCATTAACCCTGTATTTTCTACGATGGTTTGTCCTTCCAACGTGCAATACCACACACTTGTCAGTATTAAACTCCATCTACCATTTTTCCAGATGGTCCAAGTCCCTCTGCAGTCTCTGAAAACCTTCCTCATTGTGTACTACACCTCCAATCTTTGTATCATCAGCAAACTTGCCGATCCAATTTACCACATTATCATCCAGACTATTCATATGGATGACAAATAACAATGGACCCAGCACTGATCCCTGTGGCACACCACTAGTCACAGGCCTCCACTCAGAGAAGGTACCACCGCTCTCTGGCTTCTTCCATCGAGCCAATGTCTAATCCAATTTACCACCTCTCCATGTATACCCAGCGACTGAATTTTCCTAACTAATCTCACATGCGGGACCTTGTCAAAGGCCTTACTGAAGTCCATGTAGACCATATCCACTGCCTTCCCTTCATCCACTTTCCTGGTGACCTCCTCGAAAAACTCCAAAAGATTGGTCAAACATGACCTACCACGCACAAAGCCATGTTGGCTCTCCCTAATAAGCCCCTGTCTATCCAAATGCTTGTAGATTTTGTCTCTTAGTACTCACTCCAATAACTTAACTACTACTGACGTTAAATTCACCGGCCTATAATTTCCCGGATTACTTTTCGATCATTTTTTAATCAACTGAACAACATGAGCAACTCTCCAATCCTCCGGCACTTCATCCGTAGGCAGCGACATTTTAAATATTTCTGCTAGGGCCCCCGCAATTTCGACACTAGTCTCCTTCAAGGTCCGAGGGAACACTCTGTCAGGTCCCGGGGATTTATCCACTTCAATTTTCCTCAAGGCAGCAAGTACCTCCTCCTTTTCAATCTGTACAGTTTCAATGGTCTCACGACTTGATTGCCTCAATTCCATAGATTTCATGCCAGCTTCCTTAGTAAATACAGACGCAATAAACCTACTTAAGATCTCCCCCATTTCCTTTGGTTCCGCACAAAACCGACCACTCTGATCTTCAAGAGGACCAATTTTATCCCTTACAATCCTTTTGCTCTTAATATACATGTAAAAGCTCTTTGGATTACCCTTCACTTTGACTGCCAAGGCAACCTCATGTCTTCTTTTAGCCCTCCTGATTTCTTTCTTAAGAATTTTCTTGCACTACTTATACTCCTCAAGCAGCTGATTTACCCCCTGTTTCCTATACATTCAATACAACTCCCTCTTCTTCTTTATCAGAGTTGCAATATCCCTTGAGAACCAAGGTTCCTTATTCCATTTCAATTTGCCTTTAATCCTGACAGGAACATACAAAATCTGCACTCTCAAGATTTCCCCTTTGAAGGCTTCCCACCTACCAATCACATCTTTGCCAGAGAACAACCTGTTCCAATCCACGCTTTTTAGATCCTTTCTCATTTCTTCAAATTTGGCCTTCTTCCAGTTCAGAACCTCAACCCCAGGACCAGATCTATCCTTGTCCATGATCAAATTGAAACTAATGGTTTTATAATCACTGGAACCAAAGTGCTCTCCTATACAGATTTCTGTCACTTGCCCTAATTCGTTACCTAACAGGAGATCCAATATTACATCCCCTCTGGTTGGTCCCCTCTATATATTGATTTATAAATCTTTCCTGAACAGATTTTACAAACTCTAAACCATCTAGACTCCTAACAGTATGGGTGTCCCAATCAATGTATGGAAAATTAAAATCCCCTACCACCACAACAATATCATCGAGCTTATATTGAGAATCTGGAAATTAATATTGCAGGAGTATGAGTCAGCTCTCAGTTGTGACAAGTATCTGAATACAGAGGTACCGGAATATTACCGATTTTAACTCGCAGTTAACTGCATTAAACCAGTATGAAGATGAGGTATTTTGAAAGCGGAGCATAGTTTTTGATTAAAACGGACCAGCTGAAAGCTCATGCTTACTGAATTAATTATGTGACTCCACACACGGCTTGTATAGAAAACAATGTGTTTTAGATATATGATTCTGACTAACTGACGGTTAAATATATCTGACTGGGTGTGAGTTCGCAGCATCAAATTTCGAAGATGGCTAAATTCAGATTCATAATTAAAGTGGCCTTCCTATATTAGCAGAAGACATAGTGTAGTCGAATACACGTTGTAAAAAGAATAGGGCAGACGTATTACAAGCACAAGCGGAAAGACCTGCAACATAACAGTGAATCAATAGAATAATTAGACACATGCCGATTAAGGAACAATCATTACGCCGCAGCCCCCTGGCTTCTGAGCGTTAATGGAAAACTTCACTCACCTTAGTCCTGCGCTGTCTGCACAGTCAACAGACTCGCTTTCATGATAAGCCGTGCTCCAAGAATTTCTCTTTTTTTTTATTTTCCCATCCTATAATCCTTTATTTGTTCATCCTATAATCTTTTACTTCCCTGCCAATAATTTCGTATATAGCAGTTAGTACATTTTATTTTATTTTTTTTTTTCTGTACTGGCTGCCATTCAGTAAATATAAAGGTAGCATATGATGACCTATCGGTACTTTGATATCAAATATACTTTTAACATAACAGTTGGAACAACTAGGAGCATGTCGAACACTTACTCAGTGCGATATAACATGGCGTGCAAACGCTTGGGCACCCCTGGTCAAAATTTCGGGTACTGTGAACAGCTAACCGAGCAAAAGATGCCCTCATTTCCAAAAGGCATAAAGGTAATGATCGCCCATTTCTGTAATATTTTAAGCAAGATTACTTTTTTGTTTTCCATTTTATACAGTTTCCAAATAACAGAAAAGGAAGAGGACGCTAAGCAAAGGTTTGGGAACTCTGCGTGGTCAGTACTTAGTAACACCCCCTTTCGCAAGTATCACAGCTTGCAAACACATATTGTAGCCTGCTAAGTGTATTTCAATTCGTGTGTAGGTAGTTTTCGCCCATTTTTCCTTGTAAAAGTCCTATAGTTATGTGAGATTTTTGGGCCGTCTTACACGCACTGTTCTTTTGAGGTCTATCCACAGATATTCGATTATGTTTAGGTCGGGGGACTGTGAATTTTGTGGTTTTTGAGGTGTGTTTACGGCCAATACGCTGTTGTAGAAGCCATCCTCATTTCAGCTTCAGCTTTTTTTTACAGACGGTGTGATGCTTGTTTTCAGAATTATCTGGTATTGAATTGAATTTATTCTTCCCTACCAGTGAAATGTTCCCCGTGCCACTGGCTGCAACACAAGCGCAAAGCATGATCGATCCACCCCCCCCCCCCCCGTGCTTAACAGTTGGAGAGGTGTTAATTTTTTATGAAATTCTGCACCTTTTTTTTTCTCCAAACATATCTGTGCTCATTACGGCCAAATTGTTCTACTTGAACTTCATCAGTCCACAGAACTTATTTTAAAAATGCTTCAGGGTTGTTTAGATGATTCTTTGCAAACTTCTGATGCTGAATTTTCTGCTGCGGAGGCAGGAAAGTTTTCTTCTGATGACTCTTCCATTAAGGTCATATTTGTTCAGTTGCCACTGCACAGTAGAAGAGTGCACCACCACTTCAGTGTCTGCTAAATCATCCTAAAGGTCCTTTGCAGTCAAACGGTAGTTTAGATTTGCCTTTCTAGCAATCCTACGAGCAATTCGCCAGGGGGAAAAATAATATCGGACTTTCAGACCTCAACACGACCACCACCGTGCTCTTAACTGCAATTTGTTAAGTACATTACGAACTCAGGAAACGTCTACCTGAAAACGCTTTGCTATCTTCATACAGCCATCTCCTGTTTGTGGGCATCAATTATTTTAATTTTAGAGTGCTAGGCAGCTGCTTAGAGTAGCCCATGACTGCTGATCGTTGGGATAAGGTTAGAAGAGTCATCATTTTATAAAACTTTCAAATTTGCTTTACGTTACCTTTTCTAAAGATGATTGTGAACAAATCATTGCCCCAACATGCTAATTAATGCCTGAGACCTTGATAAAATTTATCTGAGAGCTCAAATCTCTTAGGGTGCCCAAACGTTTGCATGGTGTTCCTTACCTTCTTTTCTCTATCTCCAAAATTGTAAAAAGTAAAAAATAATACTTGTTTAAAATGTTGAAAAAAATGTTGCATCTTTAACTTTATGACATTTGGAAATTAGTTTATTTTCTGCTCACTTAACTATTCACAGTAGCATACACTTTGCCCAGGGGTGCCCAAACTTTTGTATTCTACTGTATCTCAGAATTTTACTTTGTAACTGCAATCAAAATCAGGAAGCCTTGAAACTGTGAATAGGAAATAGTTGCCGGATTTTGGATCAACGATATCAAACGCAGAGGTCGTGGTATCTGTTGCTTTCAAAGAGGGTTGAAACTTGGCAATCATCAATCTTGTAATGGTCGGAAACCTAGTTGAATGGAAGCGACCAAAGGTAAATTGATGGACCTTTGAATGATCAGTGAAGGAAGGAACATGAAGAAGTGCACACAAAAGAAGATCAGTCGTATTGTAAAGAAAAACAAGCATAAAAAACAAACAATAAAAAAGCGCCACGGATTCAGATGAGAGTGCACACAATAGGCACAAGAAATCTTGACAAATACACGGAACGTAATAGATAATTTACCA
Source organism: Mobula hypostoma (assembly GCF_963921235.1). Taxonomy (NCBI): domain Eukaryota; kingdom Metazoa; phylum Chordata; class Chondrichthyes; order Myliobatiformes; family Myliobatidae; genus Mobula; species Mobula hypostoma. Next base: position 23,881,738 of record NC_086106.1, read on the forward strand.
TGACAGGGAGGATCTCAGGAGGGAAGGAATTTCGAAGTTCCGGATCGAAAGACTTCAACAAGTCTGTAAAGAGGAGACGTAAAATGGCATAAGCAGCTTGGTAGTGGAGCGGACTGAACACCTGCAGTCGATGGATTTGAAAAGGTGAGGGAACGTCATGTCTCTATTGGTGACATCAATATTTGTGAAGCTGGAAATGGAACAGTCACTGGTGTGAAGATGAAAGGGTGTCACTGGAGAGAGCAGTAGAGTGAATGAGAGAGTCGGGAACCATATGCTTGTGACAGATAGTTCAAGTTTTGTAGAAGGAAAGACAAGTGGTGAGAGGACCATCAGGTTGTAGAAAGAATAAAGGTGAACGTGGCAAAGTGACGCGGTCACCAGTAGAAATGTATGGTAACAGCTGTCTCCAAAGTGATCCATCAGTCATGTTCCTATCGCCTGATGAGGATCAGAAATTAACAAAGTTATGGGAAATGACAGACTTCTAGAAACGAAACTAATAACTTAAAAAAAAAATATGCGCGACTGTGAAGCTGCCTCTGCAAAACATCTGTGCAAAATACTGCAGGTCATCCATGCAACAATCTAACGTCAGGTAGATTTTGGAAATCCATACCATCGCTTAGGGAAGTGGAGTTATGGTTTAACACGTTGCATCGGTCCCTGAAAGGGCGTCATTAAAGTGCGACCTGCTGACTGGTGATGTAACGATTTCCAGAAGGCCATCACGAGGAAATCTGCAGATGCTGCAATTTCATGCAACAAATATAAAAGTTGCTGGTGAAAGCAACAGGCCAGGCAGCATCTCTGGGAAGAGGTACAATCGATGTTTCGGGCTGAGACCTTTCGTCAGAATGCCATGACTGTTTTATTCAGGGTGGGGGGCAGAGGGTTTGTCAGAAAGACTTTGGCACGACTTCACGCCTTGTTCCCTCAGGGAACAGACATGATAAATGTTGGTTCTCAGTGGAGTTGCTGTCTGTACAATGCTTGTCATCAGTCCCATTTAGCGTTGTGTGAATCGGAGTTTAATTGTTTTTCATTCGCCACTTAAAACTGTCCTTCAAATAAAAATGAATCGTGTGAATGGATAAACGAGAACTGTGTTGTTTATCTACACGCGCCGTGTTAAAATAGGGGAAAATGAAACTATTGTCTTCTATTCGCTATTCGTTATCAGCAATATTGTCAATACATCGATATTTTTTCCAGCGCATGTTGATGAGCAGAAGAGTTTCATTGTTGATTTTTTTTTTTTATGTTCTACAGGTCCCGAGACGTGAATTGTTTTAGCTGCTCTGGAGTACAATGAAATCTCAGCATTGATGATTAATTAGTGATTCGTCTTCTGGAGGATCCTTTCAGATCTCTTCCTTCATTGAAAATCCTTTTCGATTAATCGCTGCACCTCTTAGGTTTAACTCCGGACGACTCATAATTTACAATCCCAATCAACTTTCTAAACGATACAACTTTGAACTCTGGGTTGGACGCTGAAGGGTCCGCAGAATGCCGACTCATTCGATGGGGAACACGTGGTGATAATTTGCAGTTGACCTCCGAAATAAACTCAGTAGCCTGAGGCCCCGAGCTGTAGAACCGTCGTGCAAAAACAACGTTGTTGTGGGCGTCATAACAATGGAGACTCAGATCGTAACGGCACAGATACAAGGGCAGTAGGGCATATGAACGGTACCAAACTTTTAATCTTACCGGTCAATCGATATATATCTGGTCCATGTATTTATGCAGACTTCTATAAAACGCTAAAATAGAGACCTCTTTGTGAAGATATCGCATATTTCTGGAAATACAGCAATGCCCCAGCGGGATAGAAAAGGACGTTATGCATTGTTGCCTGATAATCTGATACAAGATAGAGAATAGGTTAATGTGGCGCAAGTATCTACTCCCCTCTTGTGACTTCATTTCAATGTAGTAGTTGTGGGAAGAATGAGGTTCTTTTCGATTTGATACGGATAAGAAACTCAACGGATCCTCATGCGTTCTATACTGTATATGGCGATCACAAAACAAAGAAGAATGCTTTTAACATCTGTTGATTTAGGCATGAGATTTCTGAAGACGTTGTTTTATTTGCCACTCTGTTCATCTTATTCGGCAACTGAAGACCGGTAATTCGCAATCCACAATAAGACATGCGTATATTTGCCTGCCGTCAAGTCCACGGTCTCAACAAGCACCATCACATAAGTACCAGTATATACAGTCTGCTCTTCCGGGATTGGCATGAGCAGTGAAACCTCTGTTCCGCCGGGTAACAAGATGACAAGGGAGAACAATGAACTCGTATTATTTCACAGTTCGCGATATTCCTGTCACGTCCTCGACATGTCAGTGGCTCTGTACGTCTTTGAGATATTTCCTAAGCAGACTGAGCAGGGAAGTAGGAAACCAGGTGGAACATTGATCACTTTATTGTAGACAAATGCAGAAAATAAAAACAATAGAGAACTAATGAGAGCAGGTCATATTTTTAAACTGACGAGGCGTAGACTACGCAAGATTCTGTTTTTTTCTTTTGTTCTCAGTTATGAGTTTTGACGTAGCTCAAGACATTTCGCTTTCAATCTAGAAACCAAATTGCAGTAGTTGCATTTTCAGATCCACACGAATGAAGCAATAATCAAATATTGTGCCTTGTGTTCCCTTCAGTCCAATGAGGTGTACACTTTATCATTGGTCCAACAATTTACTTATACAGCATTGCAAACCAAGCATGGGAAATTCTGTTGAAAAGCCAGGTTAGTCTTAACTATAGAATCACAAAATATTGCATATGAATTAGTCTGTCCTATCTGTTGAGGCAAGTTCGCACGCACCAATGAGATACACGTTTGTTTTTGCATGACAATATTGCGATACATGCAATCAGATTAGCAATGAAACATTCTCAAACAATGTCAAAATTTCTTCAGCTCCCTTTGCTATACAAAAGGACAAAGTGGGAATGATGTTTTGGCATGTTGTTAGATAATATGAGCGACAGCTTACTGTTCATTGTTAACCATTGCTTGTAACAGTACATTGAACGTACGCCGATCTAAACTTTCAGTTTTGTTTTGCTTTTCCAGCTGGTATCCATCGGGATTACGCCCTCTGATCAAGCACCTTTCCACAAAGTTTTGTCACTTACTCGTTCAGATCACTGGACCCGTTACACTCATAGAGTGAGGTTCGTTGCACTGCGTTGAATTCTTTGCTGTCATCGATGCCTACGTGTGTCACTTCCCGACATCAAGTGGTATTACAGAAGGTATTTGTCATGGTCCGGTCCGTAAAGTCCGCGTTCCGGTTCACGGTCAGGTCCGTGGACACAGGACTCCAGGTCTTCCGGCTGCCCCTTGCTTCAGCTGGGCTTAATCATAGGTACATGATGCTCGACTTGGGGCTTGGAATATACGTGGCGCTGGGTTCGAGTGTGGTTTCTGATTCATCTCGACAGTATCCCGTCCTGGTTTCTGTAGGGTAAGTCAGGCCGCCTTTATCGTTACCCTGCGATTGGATCTCTTCCCTCCTGTGATTGCCTCCGTTGTGTAAGCCAGGTACTCTTTGTCGTTACCCTGAAGCTGGACTGTTCCCTTCCCTCCCCCTGCCTTCTGAAGCCTTTCCTGCAACCCGTATCTGGAGCCCTGCCAGCAATCTGGTCAATTTCAACCACCGGAGCGAGACCGGAGCCTTGTTCTATCAAGAAAAGGAACTAACTGCCTGGCCGTCTGCCGCTACCTAGTTTTCGGAACTGTTTCTGTGTCCACGCCTTCGCTATGTAGATCATGGGGTTTGCCGCTACCGTGTGTGGGGAACCATCTCGTCGTGTTCTGCATTCTGTGTAGACCTCCAGCCTCATGTTCTCTTCCCAAGATAGGTTCCCGGCTCTGTGTTCCATGTACCTGTGTTCCTTTCTCTCAAGTCCAAGGCTCCGTGCCTCCATGCTCAAGACCAAGGCTCTGTTTTCTGCGTTCCTGTCGTCCCAAGTCCAAGGTTCCGAGCTTGCTGTCTTCCCAAGTCCAAGGCTCGGCAGTTCCTGAGTACCAAGTCAAGGCCTTATGTTTTCGTCCTGTCTATTTGCCTCGTCCTGTCCATGTGTCTTGTCCTCTCCTGGAGTTCCCTCGTCCTTCCCAGGTGTCTCTCGTACTGTCCTGTAGCCTCGCCTAGTCCTGTCTCCCAAGACCACGTCATCCCTTCGCCTAGTTCCGGAGTCCGATCACTCGTCAAGAACCAGGTTATTGCTCCTTGTCCTGTCTCTGGCTCGGAGTCCGAACCCAAGCCTGTTCTCGCCTCGAAGATCCCAAGCCATGACAAAACCAAGCCATGAGGAACCCCAGCCATGAAACAAAACAAAAAAAAAAAAAAAATACAAGCTATGTCCAGTTCTATAGCTACATCATGTCCTCGCCTAGTTCCGGTGTCCGAGCCCGAATCTCACAGCTGCGGATGTTGAAAGCCTACGAAGAAGAGCCGTCGAACTAAACGACGCCTTTCATGTCTGTGTGGAATGATTGAACTACCTTGAGGAGCCTTAGGGAGCAACCAGTCCTGGCAAGGATTTTGAACAGGCTGTCTCTGCTCACAGGGTCGAAAGCCTTCGTAAGGCGAATGAAAGCGACGTAGAGTGGTTGTCTTTGTTCTCTGCGCTTCTCTTGTAGCTGTCGAAGGGAGAAGATCATGTCGATTATAGAGCGTTTGACCTGAAACCGCACTGAGTGTCCGGATATACCCTTTCTGCTATGTTCTGCAATCTGTTCAGGACCACGCGGTGAAGACTATCCCAAGGATGCTCAGCAAGGAGATTCCCTTGGAGTTGTTACAGTCGCTTCTGTCGCCTTTGTTCTTATATAGAGTGAAAATGGCGCAGTCTCTTATGTCTTGCAGCACTGCTCCCTCTATCCAGCACTGGCACAGTAGTTCGTGCAGGTGAAATGCAGATAACGGCGGATAACATAGTGAGGGCCTATGTTCATTAACCACATCTATGAAATGTAGCTTTGGTTTGCTTCCAGACTACTACAATTTATTTACTTTGCCCATTTAGAAAGTAATATGAAGACGTATAGGAACTGTTTTTATGGGTCGTTTTTCTGAGCTCCTGCATATCTGCCGCAGTGTGGGTCCTATGACAGATCTATATGGCTATATGGCGGTTTCCTGCACGTGGTCCAGTTATGCCTACATTCCAAATATGTACTGATTAGCGTGGGTAGATCATAGCTATGGTAGGATGTCAGGGGAACATTGATGGGTCTGGCAGGTATCTCAGGTTAATTTTCGCTGATTTGTTTTGACTCAAGCGATGCAATTCCATGCATATTTCAGTAGGTCAATGTATATTGACAAATAATATTATGTTTATGCATGTCTGTATTTACTTATCAACTAACGGTGCGTCTGCCTATCCAACTGCCTTTCATATTTGATCATCCTTTTCAGGTGGAAGATAGCTGCACTAATCAGCGCGAATAGCTCATTGAGAGAACAGCTCCTCAAAGTTATGACAATTACCGACGCAAGATACCATCTCCCTCCATCACCTCTCTCTCTCTCTCTCTCTCTCTCTCTCTCTCTCTCACCCCCCCCCGCCTCTCTCTGTCACAAAGCTATCCCTAATTCGTCTCTTTTAGTCTCTCTCAATCTTCTCAATAAAGCCTTTTCTCTGTAAGTACCAAGTTAACCAGTCTACTGGTGCCCCTCGGTTAATAGCAGGTTCTCGAGGTACATATATATAAGACTGTGACGCTCTTTCCTTGAGGTACATGGACCCTGTCACCTCTGAGGAAATAGGCGGAGCATGTATCAAGAGGCTTCGTTCCCATTGAGTGTTTTCTATTTCCTGTCCATTATTTCAAATGCACCACTAAACAGAGAACCAGAACCTTCTGAAGCTTGTCGACAACTTGTTGAGGAGAAAATTACTCAACCTATCCTTTATATTAAAAAAAAGATGTGGAGAACTGTCTTCTGGATTCTGTGTGGAGCCTGGTTAAGTGGTCTGTGAGCAGCAGCAAATTTATGAGCATTCTGGAAACTGGAGTCTGATTAAAAAAAAACGTCAACATAACATTTCATTTTTTGCCATTATTTTTCAGATACGGGTCATGGAAACTCTGTCACTCAGACACTGCCACTAGCAGTGAAGACAAGCGAAGGATCTGTGACGTTGAGCTGCACCTATGATACTACACAGAGAAACTATATTTTATATTGGTACCGACAAAGCCCAGAGCAAAGTCTCGAGTACATACTGTACAAGCATTCTGGTAGATCTGAAGATAAAGCCGATCTTGCCAAAAAACGCGTCATGGTCTATCTGGAGAAGGCAAAATAAATCATTCAGCTCACCATCTCAGATCTGCAAATAAGCGACTCTGCAGTTTATTACTGCGCCCTAAGCCGCACAGTGATGTATTTTAGTTAAACGCTAGTACACAAATTCACTTACTTTAGAACCCATGCTTTGGACGCTGCAGCTGGATATATTTGTACCCTTCTTTTCTGATTGTGGTTTCCCGCCACCAAGAGTACATGTTCACGTTTCCCATGCATTTGTCTGAGAAGATTGATCTTTGGTATAACCACACCACACTTGCTCTGTGTGTGTGTGTGTGTGTGTGTGTGTGTGTGTGTGTGTGTGTGTGCAGCATGAGAGAGGAATACTGTGTACATGCGTATACTTATTTGGGAATGTATGGAAATAGAGAGAAGTCTGATGGACGTTTTCATTCCGTTGAACTTTCGGTGCACAAATGAGTGGCAGTCTGGGTCTGTTGATCTTCCTCCCTCTTCCATTGTGTCTGTTGATCTATCTGTCTCTCACTCTCTTTTTTTTCTCTCTCTCTCTCTCCCCCCTCCCCGACATTCTAACTTTCTCCTCTCCCTCTAACAACCAATTAATCTCTATCTCGCTTCATCAGCTTCACTATTTTCAGCCGCCAATCTCACGTAACTTTCGTCCAAACTTTGTACATCGGTAAAGGAACAATTTTAAGGCGAGTTCCAAAGCGTGGTGGCAATTGAGATTTTTCCAGCTCCATTCTCGTTGGTTTGATTTAAAATGCATGTAATTTTATGTTTCGTCTATTTGTATTTTTTTTCCCGATGTTAGCGATACATTTCCGGATACTATGCTCACCTTACAAACAATCTTGGTGTCCATACTGGCTAACGATGAAAATAATTTCAAGGAATGAATCAGAATAACTAACGTCAGAAAAAAATAACAGCACGTGCTATTTCCTTGTCTTTTCTCTCAGCCATGGAACATCCAAATTAATTCAACATAATCATTCTAGAAACCGTAATCCATCAGCAAGAACTGAGGCCTAAATGTACAATTGGATTGTCCATTTCCTTAGAAAAAAAACAATAAGTTCCGATCAGCCACAGTGTCACCAAAGCTCCACCTGCTCATTCCCCTGCTGTTCTCATTTTATGTTTATGACTGTGAAGGTAACCACAACAACGATATCATATTCTAGTTTGCCTGACGATAGCACTGTTGTTTGTCGAACCAAAGGTGGTTATGGAGGAGTAAATAGGAGAGAGATTGAAATTCTTGGTGGATGCTGCCTCAAACGCAACCTCTCTCTCAACGTCAGGAACAATATAGATCTGAGTATTCACTGCAGAGATTTTTTGTCCCAACAAGAAGATGACACGTGATGTCCATGATACACTCCTCGTTGGCGTACTAAAAGTGGGGACGGACAACAACGGTAAATTCTTCTGTTTTACCTTGCACAGAGCCATGCTGCAGATTTTACTAACGTTTGTATCATGGCCTACTATGGATTGACCAATGTCCGTGAATGGAATTATCTTCCGAATTTGTAGATAAGACCGGTGCACCACATTTGAAAGTCCTTCCCATCGTTGTGCACATGCGCAAGTAGCCGTGTCACTGCATAGAAACATGCGTCATCAAGAATCCCCACCATCTAAACCACGTCTTCTCCTTACTTCTGCTGTGAGTAAGGATGTGTAGAAGGATGTTAGTTGTCATTCTACCAGTTTCGAGAATAGCTATTACCCAGCAACCAGCAGGCTACTGTATCAGACTTCGATCACTTAAGAAAGATTTCACCAATGCCATCTCCTTGATTTGAAGATCTCTAAAAACTCCATAGTCACAATATAATTTATTAGGTGTTTCTCAATTAATATTCTGTGTTACGTTTAACATTTACACAATTTGTTGTCTTTGTTCATTGCTTGTATACGTCTTTGTTTTGAAGTAATTTTTCAATGCCTCCATTGTGATACTTTGTAGTTATTGGACAAGCTCGCAAGATAGCAAATTTCAAGGTAATATATGGCGTAAATGTTTACCTTGATAAAGATTTTCGTAGAACATTCAACTTTAAGTCAGAAGCTATTCTCTGTTTCTGTGGCTTAAAAAGAAAATAAAAAAATCTGCTCCTAGTACGTCTGACAAAATACAATAAAGATTCTCCAATGATCCTAATTTAATTCGTGCTTTTTTTTTGGTGTTCTGTTGATCGAAGTACATCGATCAAGGGATCGATTTATGACATTTCTCAGCACTTGGAAGGCAGGAATTTATATCACTTTGAACGCCGTGCAATCGTTAATCTTTCTCTGTTCTACTACCGTTGGATCATGGCCCCGTGAAATATAAACCAGGTACAATAGAAAGGTAACGTTGAACTAAGTTCTCCGTATTGGGATAACACACAAAAAAATAAATAAAAATCAAAGGTTTAAAACATTTGAAGGGTAAATTTAATGTCAGAGGAATGTATAAAATATATATCCTGAGAGCATTTTTCTTCGCAATTATCTACGAAAACTTAGGAGTGCGCCATAGAGGAATGACAGTTACATGTCAGAATCCTAAAGACCCCACAGCAGCTAACCACTTCCGCGGGACAGGACGGACAATATAATCATTGAGACTCATAATTATCTGATCCGAAGTGTGCCAGCAAAGATAACTCTATCATTATACAGGATTGATATATAATACCCTGAGAATGCCGAAAGAATGTTGCTAAGGAAATAGAAGTATAGAAACAAACAAACAAAAAAAAACAACAACAACGACAACAACAAACAGAAACCGTCGGCTCAAAAAATTGTGCCGGACATGTCCTTGCCTCAGAACCACCTAGGCTTACTCATAGCTCTCCATTTTTCTAAAGCCCATGTATCCATCTGGGAGTCTCTGAAAAGAGCCAATCGTTTCTGTTTCCATCACCGCCGCCGGCAGCCCATGCCACGCATTACCACTATCTGCGTGAAAAACAAAAATCCCAGATATTTCCGCTGTACCTTAAAACTACGCCCTCTCTTTCCCGCCATTTCAACCCTGGGAAAAGTATCCGACTCTCTGGGCGATCAATGCCTAGCATCATCTTGTACACTTCTATCAAGTCACAGCTCATCCTCCGTCGCTCCTAGGAGAAAATGTCATTGGACCTGTTCTCGTAAGGCATGCTTCCCAATCCAGACAACGTCCTTGTAAATACCCTCTGCACCTTTTCTATAGTTCCCATGTGCTTCCTGTAGTGATCCGAAAAGAACTGAGCATAGTACACTAAATGAGGTATGACCGGAACCAAATATAGCTGGAAAATTACCTCTCAGCTCCTCAACACAATCCCATGAATGATGTTGGTCAATGCTCCCTATGCATTCTTAACCGCAGAGTCAACCTGCGTTGCAGTATTGAGTGTCCCATGGACTCGGACCCCAGGATGCCGTTGGTCCTTCATGCTGCCAAGAGTCTCGCCATACCGTTATATTCTGCCATCATAGGTGACCTACCCAACTGAACCCACTCACTGACCTGGGTAGAAATCCATCTGCCACCTCGCAGCCCACTTTTGCATTCCTATCAATGTCGTGCTGTAACTACTCACAGCCCACACTATCCACAAGTCTCCAACATTTGAGTCATCAGAAAATTTACTAACTATCCCCCACTGTCTTATCCAGGCTATTTATAAAAAAAAAAAAAATACATATTGATGAGGGTAGAACCGTGGATGTAGTGTATAGGGATTTTAGCGATGACTATATATATATATATATATATACACACACAAGTGTTGGTGTCCCAGAACACATCCCTGAGGCACAACAGCGGTCACCAGCCTCCATGGGGAATGTGACCAGTCAACAATCTCTTTTTGCCTTATGTGGGCAAGCCAGTTCTGAATCCACAAAGCAAAGCCCCCCTTCGATCCCATGCAGCCTTACTTTCTCTATAAGCCTTGCATGGGGTATCTTATCAAAGACATCGCTAAAATCCATACACACTACATCTACGGTTCTACCCTCATCAATATGTAACATTACATCCTCACAAAATTCAATCAGGCTCGATAGGCACGACCTGACTTTGACAACGCCACGCTAACTATTCCTAATCATATTATACCTCTCTAAATGATCATAAATCATGTCTGTCAGGATCTTCTGCGTCAACCACGAACGACTGAAGTAAGACTCACTGGCCTATAATTTCCTGGGCAATCCCTACTCTCTTTCTTGAATAACGGAATAATATTCGCAACCCTACAATCTTCCGGTGTCTCGCCCGTCCAGATTGATGATGCAAAGATCATCCCCAGAGGCCCAGCAGTCTCCTTCCTTCCTCGCCTCTCACAGTAGCCTGGGGTACATTCCGTCCAGTAGCCGTGAGTTATCCAGCTTGATATTTTCCAAAAGCCCCAGCATATCCTCTTCCTTAATGTCTTCATGCTTAAACTTTACTGTCCGCTGCAAGTCATCCCTGCAATCACCAAGATCTTTTTCCATAGTGATTACTGAAGCAAAGTATTCATTAAATACTTCTGCCATCTCCTCCGGTTGCATATACATTTTCCACTATCACATTTCTTTGATCCTGTTCTCTCACATCTTATCCTCTTGCCTTTCACAGACTTGTAGATGGCCTTGGGGTTTCCCTGAATCTTGTCGCCAAAGCCTTCTCATGGCCCCTTCTGGCTTTCCTAACTGCATTCTTAAGCTCCTTCCTGCTAGCCTTATAATCTCTCGATCTCTAATATAACCTAAGTTTTTGAACCTTTTATATTCTTCTTGACCATATTTACAACAACATTTGAGCACCACGGTTCCTGTACCTTAGCATTCTTTCCCTGTCTCATTCGAATGTGTCTACGCAGAGCCAAACCAAAATAACCGTTGAACATTTGCCACATTTCCTCCGTACGTTTTCGTGAGAACATCTGTTTCCAATTTATGCTTCCAAGTTCCTGTCTGATAGGCTCATACTTGCCCATATTCCAGTTAAACTGTTCCATTATCCAGTCGTATTTAGTTTAGTTTATCTCAGTGCCATGTCGATTGCCCACTGCAGGCATTTCTCGCTGAAACTCCAGAGACAACAGCGATCGTACCGATCACATCGCGTAAAAACAGCAAAAAAAAAAGAACAACCACAATCAACAAATGCATGCAGCATTAATCGACGTCCCCTAAAACGATTCCACCGATTACGGTTCACTCCAAACCTAATTCATTTTCCTCCGACAGTAGGCACCCAGAGAGACAGTAAGACCAGCATAACGCCGAAAGTCGGCGGCGACTACTCGCCCCTACTCTGTTGCTGTCCTCGTCGAACTCAATCATGCTCTACGCTTCAGTCGGAGAGGAGTTCCGGCCATGAGGCTGTACACTTTACATCAAACTTCACTGTATGCCCTCGTAGTTAATAAGGTGCCCCATTGCCCAATCACTCCAAAAAACAAGCATACACACAGCTCAAATAGTAACTCGCAGATTCCATTTGCATGTTTTCTAATAGTATAATCATTTGTAAATGAATAAGTAAAAAAAAGCAGAAGAAATAATTTCGTGATTTGACTTTAGGACGATGCCACTGGTCGCGTTGTTCATTGGCACCATCAAGACTCCGGTAGTTTTAAAATTATAATCAAGAAGCCGCTGATAGGTTCCCTGAAGAAACATGGGGATACAAGTCTCAAATAGAGCCGTGCTTTTCTGCACTACGATATTACAATTAATGGGGAAGCGAGTTGTGAAGCCATTCTGCAGCTGCAGCGAGAGACCTCAAGAGAAAATCGTGCCTGGGCCAGATATTATCAAAGTGGTCTCACACAGCTGCCGATACTGGAACATCACGTTTTTTTTTTATCTATGTATACAGAATAGTTTTATCTCTCTCTCTCTCTCTCTCTCTCTCTCTCTCTCTCTCTCTCTCTCTCAATCACACACACACACACACACACACACACAGGCACACACACACACACACGCACAGGCACACACACGCACACACACGCACACACACGCACACACACACACGCACACAGACAGACAGACACACACACACACACGCACACACACACAATCACGCATATTTTGTCAGGGAGCGGCGATTTCATTGAACGCGGGGATTCACTGTATTCTATTTACATGTCATTGCGCAGATTGGGGATATATAACAAGCCAATGATCAAACACGAACAATATTTGATTTTATTTTGAATTTCGTTTGTCTTGATCTCCACGTGACCTGGCAGAGAAGCGGCGAGAAAACAAGAAATAAAATTACAAGCCACACACCTAAAATGTTAGCTACAGATGCCGCAAAGAGAAGATAAGAAAGAGGAAGATGCAGCGGCAAGGAAAAGGTGATGGAGAAAGGAAGACGGGGTTTATGTGGCAAATGATTCAGATAAGGTTACTAATATTTAAGCTTTCATTAAGTTTATTAATAAGGATGGCCAGCTGTGTTGAGATGTATGTTAAGATCAGCATATGGCAAGATATCGCAAAGAGAGTTATCGAGACAATGCACTTATGACCAAAAGGAAGGTTTTCAAATTGCTATATTGTGAAGCAAAATTCAATCGGGGACGAGTGAAATGCGCTTCAGACTCCCCAAAATAGAAGTCTGATTTCCATTGCCCGACGTATATCGGATCCAAATTACAAACACGGGAGAGTGCCTCGATGAGTCCCTGTGAACTTACAAAGCAGACGCTGTGTCCAATATTGATTAAGTTGTTGCCATTCCATGGAGAATCTACGTTCAGCTGCGGCTACAATGCACTCCAGGAAACTCAGGGGGTGATTTTTTTTTTGAACAGAAGACTCTGGCGCCAATAACAAAGGAGATATATGTGTTTCCAAGTGTTCGTCTGAGCTGACGATGTAGGACCCGATCTGTAACACTGAAGAACAGTTAGTCTGCTAATTCTGGCCAAAGACTGTGATTTATAGTACATTCGGCATGCTTGAGAACGTCTGATTTATTGCTAAATATATAAATAACCTGCCCTCAGACCAGTCACTAGAGTTTCTTGACAGATTTTCTGCTATTTATAGGAAATAAAACATTCGCTTCCTGTGACAATCGCATTTGTTAAGTTCTTGTGTAATGAACTCCACAGTTTTCTCAGCAATGTAGCAGATTCGAACAAATACCGAACTGAAAGAGTTATCGCAAAACTTGCACTGCACCCTCGCAATCAAATCTTCGAAAAGACTGAAACTACTAGGATTTATTTTATTTTTTTTTAATATTGCGTTTCTTATTCACCGTTCCAAGAAGAGAAGCTGGTCTCTGTCATGTCATCAATGCCTGAAATGCCTCATTCTTCATAATTCTCCCAGCCTAATCTTACAACTGCTAACATTTGGTTATTGAATAATTAACATGAGACATTATCTTCTCATGTTTTGGCCGCATGACCATTTATATACAATTTTCTGTACGCCACCTTGTGGTGACTGGGAACAGTTCTCCTTCTGTCTTTCCACTGTAAGTCACGTTAACCATGCGTTTTCTTCATGTTCATAATTAATACCGAGGGAGAGAGGCTAGATAACTGGAAGTCTGCCTGTCGAAATTGAATTATATTCTTTTCCTCCTCAAAGTTCTGTACAACAGATTTGGTTTAGAAAATTGACATATCTCACGACCCGGTATTGTCATTAAACCGTTTTGACAGTTGTTCACGTTCCCTTTTCAAGTTGGAAAGACTTGCTTACGCGTTGCATAATTAACGACTGTAGGCTATTTATTCGCTCAGCAAGGATAGAGGGGGTGGTAGAATCAGGATGAATATAACGTCTTTTCTAAACCGTGCTTGACCCTCAAGATGAATTGAATAGGTCTGAGGGCTGCTATATTTCATGACATCAATGCCGATGACCATTGTTTGAAATCAGGGCCTCAGGAAAGCTGTGTTAATCATAATGGTGTTATGGCCTCGGCCATTCCCATATTGTTTTTACTGAATTCTTTGCTTCAAGTCTGTTGGAAACTATCAATTTGAGGCAAATCAATAAGATAAAAAAAAAAGCTTTTTTCAAGTACATAAATTTGACATAATATCTTCAGGCAGTAGCTCTGGAACAAGCAATAACGAGGTCATTTATGCAATTTGCCATCTGGTTGCATTGGAGTACTGCCTACTCGTGACAGAAGGTCTCATCGACGCAAAAAACACTCCAGTCCGAAGAGGCGGTTTAAGTTGCAATCAGAATGTCAAGTCCATTCAGATCAATTTCAGAAGAAGGCATGTGTTCACGTTATGACAGCAGTGAGCCTCCGACGAATTATGCAACACGTAACTAACTATGGTTTCTTCAAATAGGTTAAAATTTGCACTGATCTCTAATTCCTCACGTATGTCGAAAACGATGCACAACCACAATCGAGTCATTCGGTTTGTCCCGGTACGTCTCCACTCATGCGTCATGAATTCTGTATTTTCTTTACTGACAGCCGTTCCCTTTCTCCATGGTAAGTCTCTGCTTAACTGACGCATGTGCAGAATATCGCCTCTACTCAATCTAGACTGCTCATAGATGATGTGCTTCTTTGCAAAGCCAATGACAATGAATCCTTCTTTCATTATCCTTATGTGCTGACCACTGGAAAATGATCAACTGTGACACTGAACTACTTTTTTTATTTTTATTTATTTTTTTGTTTGTAGCTAAGGTCCTCTTCTGGTTAACTCAGCATCTTGTAGAGGACCGCAAACATATGCGGAGGGGTTCATCACTGGTTCTGCATGCCATTGAACATAGTCCTCTCACAGGTTTTCTGCTGTCTATGAGAGCCTGATTGGTGAAATTCAATTAAATATATTTAATTCTGCCTTGAATTTCTATATCTTGAAGAGTAGACTGCACAAACCTCTGCAATTAAAAACAAAGAAAAGCAATTGCAAAAATCAGTCGGTAACGGTCGTAATTGTATTGATAAAATGAAATGAGCAGAGCTGTCTATTCCTCCGAGTTTTCACCGAACGCATTTTAAACACCGTTTGTTTGAACGCGTACAGCCGCAATAGTGCAATTCTCTGCACATTTCAAGTGCCTCCTCTGCGGTGACTCTCCGATCCTACATTACGACCTTTTGCTTCTGGACAATCCCGTCCTAAGCATGAAGTAGCATGTTTTATGATGTTATCATGCCAACGTGATAGAGATATAATTTGGTATTGGTCTATCGCGATTTTCGCATTGTATGTTACACATGATACTAGGAAGACAATAACGAAACAGAAATTTGTGCAAGCGCACTGGGGGATTCTCCTTCCTGGAATCTGAATGATATAATTAGCAGGGAAATAAAAGATAGAGGGAGAGGTATAATACATTATTGTAGTAAAATATTCAAATCCTGAAGAGAATAATGCATGAGTGGTGAAAAAATAAAGAGGGGATATAACCAGATGATTTAAGAGAGCTGGAGTGAGAGGCAAGTGGAGAGTGATGAACACAACGATAGAGAAAAGGGACAGAAGGATAAAGAAATAGAAAAAAAGATTGCCTTCTGCAGAAATAGTGAATATTAAAAAATCCATCTAATGGGCACCCACTGCATCACTACATCTTCTTCGTAATGAGATATCTTCTGCCATTATCTATTTCCTTACCCGTATCCTATCTGAAGCATGGGCATGATACATCCGTGTCATGTGTTGCTATAAGGTTATAAACAGACAGAGCATGTTAACTCCGGTTGATATGCAATAGAATGCTGATTTCCCAGGTCAAGTTCTTCGCTTCGGTGCAATCTGTGGATTTTAATCGCTTCCAAATTTCCCGGATTTTCCATGCGACGAGGCAGCATCCCGTGTCAAAGATTCAATATAGCAGCATCGCTCTGAAGTAACAAAAAGTCTTACACTGAATTGAATCGATAGTGGAACTCTCTTCTGATCTGTACAGTATCTTGGAGATGGAGAAGAATCTATGTTGAAAAGTTTCCATTCCTGAGGTTGCACTTACCGAATCGACACAGGTTATCAGATATGGCAGTTTTAAGCAACTTGCAACACTGTGAGTATACTCTTTTGAAAGAAAAAACCCTAATGGACGCAAATTAAGTTGCCTTCGGGATTCTGATTTAACTGTATCATTCACACCCCGGTATTGTACAAATCTCACTGGCAGTTTTGCTGGAATGTCAACAGGATCACGTTTAGCGACCTTTAGATCTGTAATCGCTGTGCGGCATGTTTATATACAAACAATTACTTTTAATTTCTATTAACATGGTGCATCTCAGTTCCTTGCCTCCTGCACTATATCTTGTCGTGACTCGTGCGGCACAGAGGAAATAATGCTGGATTTCAGATAATCGGGGATCTTCTTTGTACCGCCTTTCACGCCTTTTCGATGCTCCACAGCGCTGCCGTCAGTTGATAACCTTGCGGTTTCTCCGATAAAATGGCGATAGAAGTTTCCTGTGGTGTAGAGCTGTGCTTTTGAATGTAAGAATTGACGTCAGCAAAGAGAGCACGAGAATGCAATCACTGCAAGCACAGTGTCCAGTGTAAATATAGTACGTTTTATTTTTCAGTAACAGTAAAGAATAAAGGTTAGAAAAATAATTACGTGTGTTAGTGTATTTTGGTACTACTGTCTTTGCATCGGTCGGTGCAGCACGACAGTAGCACAACGGTATGGGGAAGATTTTGAGCAGGTGCTACTGAAAACCTGGCCTGAATTAATATGAAGGTGGAATTTGCCGAATACAGAATATCCTGGATAACAGCCTCCAAGCCACTGTCAGAAAGCTCAACCGGATGGGAAGCAGTGGCTCCCCGCAGAGTAGTAAGACAAAACACCCTGCAGAACAACTTCGTGTGTCAAATACGACATTTGAGCAATGTTTTCAAGGACGAATGCGGACATCGTGCTTCATCACTTTGAGCATAGTGAATGGAGATTCAAACAAAAGGTTTTCCCGCTGCTTATACAAATATATATAATGAGTCCGGAATACTGTTATCACAGCCGGACTATCGCTCCGCGTTGAATTGCTCGTCACAATGTTTTCATAAAGGTTTTCATAAAGAGTATCATGAAAATGTTGTCCATTCGATCGCATTGTCAACGCCTTGTGATCTACCTCGACTGATGAAAGCTGCATTTATGTTTTCTGCATAGCCATCTCCACGGCAATGCAACATCCCTATCTTACTATGACATATTCATAGATATAATCACAGCTAATGATCTATATTGCCAGAGGACTACTGAATGGCTGAACGCTTCCGGTGAATCTGTTATCGGCATACCCGTCATGAAATGTTAAAGATAGATGTAGAACTCTCGAAGCGGAGACTGTAAACACTGCATACATGAGGTTTAGGAAGAAGGGATCGGATGGGTCTATTGAGGGATATAGGAAAACAAGAAATGAGCTTAAGAAGGGGCTGACAAGAGCAAGAAGGGAGCATGAGAAGGCCTTGGCGAGAAGGGTAAAGGAAAACCCCAAGGAAAACTTCAATTATGTGAAGAAAAATGGATGACAGGAGTGAAGGTAGAACCGAATAGAAATAAAGGTGGGAAGATGTGCCTGGAGGCTGTGGAAGTAAGCGAGGTCCTCAATGAATACTTCTCTTCGGTATTCGCCAATGAGAGGGAATTTGATGATGTTGAGGACAATATGAGTGAGGTTGATGTTCTGGAGAATGTTGATATTAAGGGAGAGGAGGTGTTGGAGTTGTTAAAATACATTAGGATGGATAAGTCCCCGGGACCTGACGAAATATTGCCCAGGCTGCTCCACGAGGCGAGGGAAGAGATTGCTGAGCCTCTGGCTAGGATCTTTATGTCCTCGTTGTCACGGGGATGGTACCGGAGGACTGGAGGGAGGCGAATGTTGTCCCCTTGCTCAAAAAAGGTAGTAGGGGTAGTCCGGATAATTATAGACCAGTGAGCCTTACATCTGTGGTGGGAAAGCTGTTGGAAAAGATTCTTAGAGATAGGATCTCTGAGTATCTAGACAATCATTGTCTGATCAGGGACAGTCAGCTTGGCTTTGTGAAGGACAGATCGTGTCTAACAAGCCTGATAGAGTTCTTTGAGGAGGTGACCAGGCATATAGATGAGGGTAGTGCAGTGATGTGATCTATATGGATTTTAGTAAGGCATTTGACAAGGATCCACACGGTAGGCTTATTCAGAAAGTCAGAAGGCATGGAATCCAGGGAAGTTTGGCCAGGTGGATTCAGAATTGGCTTGCCTGCAGAAGGCAGAGACTGGTGGTGGAGGGAGTACATTTAATTTGGAGGATTTTGACGAGTGGTGTCCCACAAGGATCTGTTCTGGGACCTCTACGTTTAGTGATTTTTATTAACGACCTAGATTTGGGGGTAGAAGGGTAGGGTGGGTTGGCAAGTTTGAAGACGAGACAAAGGTTGGTGGTATTGTTGATAGTGTAGGGGATTGTCACGGATTGCAGAGAGATATTGATAGGATGCAGAAGTGGGCTGAGAAGTGGCAGCTGGAGTTCAACCCGGAGAAGTGTGAGGTGGTACACTTTGGAAGGAGAAACTCCAAGGCAGAGTACAAAGTAAACGGCAGGATACTTGGTAGTGTGGAGGAGCAGGGTGATCTCGTGGTACATGTCCACAGATCCCTGAAAGTTGCCGCACAAGTGGATAGAGTAGTTAAGAAAACTTACGGGGTGTTAGCTTTCATAAGTCGAGGGATAGAGTTAAAGGGTCGCGATGTAATGATGCAGCTCTATAAAACTCTGGCTAGGCCACACTTGGAGTACTGTGTCCAGTTCTGGTCACCTCACTATAGGAAGGATGCGAAAGCATTGGAAAGGGTACAGAGGAGATTTACCAGGATGCTGCCTGGTTTAGAAAGTATGCATTATCATCAGAGATTAAGGGAGCTAGCCTTTCCTCTTTGGAGAGACGGAGGATGACAGGAGACATGATAGAAGTGTACAAGATAATAAGAGGAATAGGTACAGTGGATAGCCAGCGCTTCTTCCGCAGGGCACCACTGCTCAATACAAGACGACATGGCTTTAAGGTCAGGGGTGGAAATTTCAAGGGGAATTTTAGAGGAAGGTTTTTTACCTAGAGAGTGGTTCGTGCATGGAATGCACTGCCTGAGTCAGTGGTGGAGGCAGATACACCAGTGAAGTTTAAGAGACTACTAGACAGGTATATGGAGAAAGTTAAGATTGGGGCTTATACGGGAGGCAGGGTTTGAGGGTCGGCACAGCATTATGGGCCGAAGCGCCTGTACTGTGTTGTACTATTCTATATTCTATGTTCTATGTATGGAAGATGATCTGTTTTCATTAGAGATTATGTTTTTTTGTTGTTTTTTTTTACTGATCAGAATCCAGCAACTGTTTTCACCGAGAAAGGAAAAAAAATAAGCTGACCAATGATAAGCGAGGAATAGAAATGCGGAATCCGAGAGGAGCCTTGTATACTCAGTTGTGGGTGGATGTAAAAAAAAACAAACAAACAAATAAACAAACAAAGCAAAACACAGCTTGTCCTGCCGGGCATACTGTGCAACAGAGAGAGCAGAGGTCGTATCTCAAACGTGGTAGCGATTTTCAAGAAAGCCAGCAGGGACAGTCAGGACATCCTGTGTTAAATACCGAGTTCATTACGCGCAAGGGAAAATGGGTAAAAGCAAGCTTTACTTGTAACAGTTGTATTTAGAGCGGATATTGTGTGCGTGGTGCAGCGTTAAAGAGAAGAGTTCGATGCTTTGGCTCAGAGAAACTTCAGCGTGAAAAGCCGGATGGTTTAGGCAGACTTTCTTTCGGATCCATACATTTCATATTTTAATCTAATAAGAATGAGAATCAGAATCAGAATCAGGTTTATTATAACTGGCATGTGATGTGAAATTGGTTAACTGAACAGCAGCAGTTCAATTTAATACAAAATATAGAAGAAAATTAACTAAATAAAATAATTGCAATAATAAATAAATAAGGCAATTACAGTACAGGTATATCGAATAGATTAAAAATCGAGCAAAAACAGAAATACTATACATTGAAAATGTGAAATAGTGTCGAAGGTTCAAAGTCCATTTAGGAATCGGAGGCAGCGAGGACGAAGCTGTTCCTGAATCGGTATTGTGTGTGCCTTGAGGCTTCTATACCTCCCACCTAACGACAACAGTGAAAATGGGCATACCGAGGGTGCTGGCTGTCCTTAATAATGGACGCTGCCTTTCTGAGACACCGCTCCTATCAGATACCATGGGTACATTGCAGGCTCGTATCCAAGATGTAGTTGACTAAAATTTATGATCCGCTGCATCTTTTTTCCCCTTTTCCGAGCAGTAGACACCCCACCCACCATACCAGTCAGATGCAGCCTCTCATAATCCTCTCTATGCTACATCTATAGAAGTTTTTGAGTGTATTTGTTGACATACCAAATCCCTCCAATCTCCTCATGAAGTATATCCACCGTCTTCACTTCTTTATAACTGCATCGATATGTTGGGACCTGGTGTTATGTTCAGATCTTGTGATCCAGGAATTTGAAACTATTCACTCTCTCCACTTCTGATCTCCAGATGAGCTCCTTCGTCTTACACCTCCGGAAGTCTAAAATCCGCTCTTTTGTCTTCCTGACGTTGAGTGCCAAGTTGTTGCTGCGGTAACACTCTACTAGTTGGCATATCTCACTCCTGTACGCCCTCACGGCACCACCTGAGATTTTACCGACAATGGTTGTAACGTCAGCAAATTTATAGATGTTTTTTGTGTTATGCCTAGCCATGCAGTCATAAGTATATAGAGATCAGATTAGTGGGATGAGCACGCACGCCTGAGGTACAAGAGTGTTGATCGAGCCGATTGTACAGAGAGAGCCGTAGGAATGCTGAACAAAGTAGACGAATGGTCCTCAATTGGGACATGGTAAAGCTGGGAAAACGCCAACTACATCTGCAGTAAGTGTATTCAGCAACACAGAATTGCAGACCGCGCTATGAAGCTCAAATTAGACTTCAATGAACTCCAGGTAATTGTGGATTTTGAGCGGTTGACTAACAAGCGATAAAGGTAGGTAGCTGCAACTTACAGGCAGGACAAAGGTAACTGTGTGACATTCAACTGGTGAAAATGGCTTGGCTGAGATTGCGGAGTACATGCATCTGTGACAGTTCCCTTCCAGAACATGTAAATCACCCCAGTTACTGTTGAAGGATTATTTTACAGAGTAAGAAAAAACACAATTGTCACGTGTCCAGCATTGAGTCTGACTCTAAGGCTTAGAAGGGAAGTACGTAGCAGAGGCGAGCTGCGGTGATAGCGAATGCATTTGTCAGTTAAAAAGACATGAGATTCCGTAGACGAAGCCGATATCACAGGGAGGTCAGCTGACCAGCCTTCAGTACAGCAGAAAACCTATAAATCCAGTAGGATAGTGAAGAGACCTGAAAACACCTCTTCCCAAAGTAGACTGTTCAAATACGGAGGGACAAATGTTGAGTGCAAATTAAGATATAAATGTATACCTGATTGTGTAAATAAATTGTTTATACTGACATTCGAAAAGCATCCATTAGTTTGTGTCGAAAGAATAAAGGGATTGGTTAAATCGTACTAAAAAGGTATCGGTCAAATGGCTGAAAAAGACCATGAGGTTCCAGTTGCAAAGCAAATGCCGCTCAGTCTCTCCGAAAAAAAAAGAAAACACATCGGATATGACAATTCAGACAAAAGAGAGCATAGCAGACGATCAAATTGATGCAATAAAAAGGGGAAATGAGAGAAGTAGTATGTGAATTCACGACAGGACCTGCGAAATCACGACATGACTGATTTGAAAATTAGGTGATTGATGAATCGATATATATGCATGATTACTGTCTTTCATATCGTTAGTTCCTTAGTCCCAAAGACATTTTTTAACCGCTCTACGAATCTGGTATTAACTAGGTACCGTGAAAAGGTGCCTCATCAGTTCATGTATTTGCGATGAGTGAATGAAGTACATGTCTTTGTCGCCAGGTATCCTTCGAAATAATTTGACAAATAGTCCCAGGAATCAGAGCTCGCATCAATAATACCAAGTATAAAACTGCATTAAGTCCACGCTGGAATAGCACTAGGATGATTAAGACAGTTTGTTATACAAGCATCATTTTACCGACTTGTACAGCCACATAGCAATGGCTGTCTCAACTATAGCAATTATCGGTGGACTGATGCGGTGTATCGCATAGGTTAATTAAATGATATGAAGGGATCGGACAACGACGATGGAGATATTTTAGAAATTTTGCAAAATCTCAGTTTCCTGTTACTTGTGGTAGAGGGACATTAAAATAGGTATAAACGCGCTCCGCAGAAACACATCAATGGAGCCGATGATGCTAAAAACTGGAGGACAAATAATACAATTCTTACGGCAAAGAATATCGTTAGTGGGTATAGGAGAAAGGCACATATGATAAAAGCTTCAGTGTCCAATGATAATAACGAGCGATGTGACACAGGGAAGCGCACTTTTTGCATTAAAAATAATCAACTAATGGTGCGAAATGAAATAAGTGAACATAGGTGACCTCTATGCGGGTGTGTGCACAATGGAAAGAGGACGGAGGGGCGGGGGTGGGGGGGAGAGAGAGAGAGAGAGAGAGGGAGAGAGGCAGAAAGCCCTAGTCTGGGAACTTAATGTCAGGCGACGAAGTAAATTGATTTTGTTCTCTCTTTCTTCACACATATCTGAACCAACATGTGAACGCATTGATCGCCTTCTTATCTTCCTATAGTATCGTACTAGAGGAACTGTCGTGTATTAGTGCATTAGTTTTACCAATTGTTGCAGTCCTTGTAGATTTCCTCTCCAAAGGGTCTTATCCGGACTATCTAGTTGATTCACTTCCAATTCTCTCACGGCTCTTCGGTTTAATTGCTATTCTATGGCTATGCTGAAATATCGTACTGCTCTCTAATAAACGCAGAGGTTGAAGAACCTGGAGACAGCCCACACGAATTTACAAAGAGATTTCTTTTTTTTTCTGTTGGGAAAAAATGTATTTCGGTACCATTGACAGAATGAATTAAGTTGTGGAAAATAGAAAACGAGAATTGAACTTCGGACACTGAAAGTAAACAGATCAAAAAGGCTCTATCCCAATAATGTTGTCGACCGAATTGCTGCGACCATTTTGTGAGGCTATTCCTGCACCGTCATTATAAGCTGTTGTTGCACTGTTTCTTTCGCTCAAGGAAGGATTAATCGGAGCGATAGAAAGTATATGAAATGAACTTTCATTACTTATTATTTGAAAACCTGAAACAATTTCAAATAGAACGTTGTTTTTCATTTCTTCTTTTTTTTTTCCTTTGGATATGTAAAAATGGCTGTCTTGCAGAAAGAACAGTCTTTGAACTGAGGGGAGCGAAGCCCAGAGTTGTACTGAGCTTGCTAAATTAATCGAAATTATCTAATTTATGAAGAACACAGAAAGTTATCAGAAACAAAAGAGAGAGCCATCAACTAATAATGCTTACAGCCCTATGCACATGGGAAGCTGACTCTTGACAATCCGATAGGTTTCGAATAAAGACTTCGAAAGATTGTGCTCATATGAAAGAGCAGAGTAGAGAAGTTTGGGAATACTGGAAGAGACAATTTAGGAACGCATCATCACAGAAGTAGATGACCCAAAGTACTCTGCGCTCAAGATTAATAACTGGCTAACTTAGACTCATTTGTACTGCTGTTACCTTTTCTATTCTTTCATTGAGAGCGTAGGGTCAAGGAAACCCTGTGTTTGCGTGCACATTCATATAGCTTTGTGAATTCAGGTGTTTGCTCCTAACTGCAACAACAAAATAATTTGTCAGGTAGTACGCAATCTATCTGTGATGTTAATGATAAAACATCAGTGAAAATCCACTCCTATATTTTATGTTGTATGGTTTATAATAGCCAGCCATTATTGTTGAGAGCTGATATCAGTAAGACCTGTGTTCATATCTTTGAGAAATAAAGATCCATTTTCCACACTTCAGCAGGTTTCCATGCAAGAAGATTTTGTGTAAATTCTCTTGCGAGTAGTTATTGTGTTCCTACCGTACAGTGTTCTGAGGTTTGGAGGCTCGCTATGCGGCTGTGTGAATTTATTAGGAGTTTGCTTGTTTTGTCCCGTCTCACCCCATCACTCTGCCAACATCTGTCAGTATGTGGGATAGTTAGCCAATAGAAATTCCTTCGGTGCATGTACAGGGCTGAAACTGAAGAGCTGTTGTAAACTTGGCAGGGTCAACGTCGAATAAATGTCAAGTATTAAGATGTCCTGGAAGATGACAGCAAAGCGAGATAATGAATGAACGAGATTGGTTGTCGATTTTGAATTGAAAGTCTTCATTTTCCGAAAACTAGCCTAATTGTGTCCCTTCTGTGACACCAATGATTTGGTGTTTTTCGGCAGTTTAGCACATTTTAGATTTGGGGGGAAAATGTCTGACTAAAGGCGTAAGAAGTAGACGTGCTAATATAAGGATACACAGCTGGGATCATTGTAATGAACAGGTGCACGAAAACTTGTCGATCTTTTTTTTTGCAATAAAACCAGAGGATTGAGTATTTTCTTCCAGCTTCCCTCGGTGTTTTTCCCCGAACGTTTTGGCATGCTGCCTCTCTTTCAGACGGCAGAGCATAGTTCACGCGATACTATATGCTCTCCTTTGTCAATTTATTGATCCAGTAGGTGCACGGGCATTTATTTTCCCGAGCCGACTCCACGGTGCTTACATGGTGGATTATCAAGGAATGCAATTTTATATGATTGGATTAGATTGAACTCAATATTTTGAAGGTGTTCGGAAGTATGCATGTGTCTCTTCGAGTTTTTTTTATAAAGTAAATCCTTACCAATCGCATTGAGGTAGGGAAGAGTTCGTAATATTGTTGCAAGTATCCCTTGTTATCTCCTATTTTAATCTGTGTTCACTTTCTTTAAATTTTCTGAATAAGGGAATAATTCCTGTAACATCGCTCGTGGCAAAAACCTTGTGGACTGTTCTCGTCATGGCGATCACTGAGTGTAGGATCTCAGTTTTATCGGCATTGTGTCACAACCATGGATTCAGCAACGTACAGGAACGCAGAACACGAACACAGAGCCTTGGTCGAGGGAGAACAGGAACGCAGAGCCTTGGTTGAGTGCGAACAGGAACGCAGAGCCTTGGCCGTGAGAGAACAGGAAAATGGAACACAGAGCAGGGACCCCTCCATGGGAACAAGACTTGGGGCACAGAGTCAGGACCCCTCCTCGGGAGCAGGACGTAGGGCCAAGGCTCATACACAGAGACAGATCACCGCTCAAGGTAGCGGTAAACGGCCGGACCTGCCCAGCGGAGGGGAGAGCACAAAGAGGCGGTTCGAAACTCCAGGTAGCTGCAAACGGCCGGACCTACATAGCGAAGGCGTGGACACAGGGACAGTTCCCAACTCAATTACCGGCAAACGGTCGGTCCTACCTAGCGAAGGCGAGAACACAAAGGAACAATTCCAAACAACCAAAGACAGTTCCTTAATTAGACCCAGCAAGACCCCGATCTGGCCCTGGCGGTTGTAACTGAGAGCGTTACAGGCGAGGGAACAGGCGAAGAGAGCAGGGGAGGCTTCAGGCGAAGGTAGCAGTCGAGGCTTCAGAAGCAAGGGGAAGGGGAGGGAGCAGTCCAGCAAATAAAGCTGAACCCATGAGCTATTTATGTCGCCAACCTAAATAGGAATCATGTGCTTGAATTTCGACACCCAACAGAACAACTGAAAACCTCAAAACCCGGAATAAGGATCGATGAACCGGTCCCTGAAACGGAATGCGGCCTTTAAGGACCGGACCATGACACTGATTGCATAACCGACAGACTCACTATAATAATAACTCGTATCCGCAGTAATTTCTTTTTAATTTGCTCCTGTTGTTTTCTTTTACACGCTAGTTGGGTGCCTGTCTGTAGTGAAGCATATTTAACTATTTATTTTCTGATTATCTGGTACAGCACCATCGACAACTAGTAAATTTACCGGCTACCAGGCCGATTTGGAGAGATTCTGTAGCTGGAGAGTTTGCAGAGACATTAATAATGATCTATCAAGAATCAATAGATTCTGGCAAGTATGGGATGACTTGATAATTGCAAATGTCACTCTGCATTTCAGGAATGGTGGGAAGCATCAGAGCGGAAACGATAGACCAGTAACCCTCATTAGAAAATTGTTGTAACCGATAGTTAGGGATCAGGTGACCGAGTACCTGGAGGCATATGATAAGGTATGCCAAAATCAGCATGGTTTCCTGAAAGGAAATCCTGCCTGAGTAGCCTGTTGCTTTTTTTGGGGAAAATTATAAACAGGGTACAGAAAGGAGATGCAATGCCTGCGGTGTACTTGGATTTTCAGAAGGGTTTTGACAAGGTTCCGCACAAGAGGCTGCTTAGCAAGGTAAGAGCCCATGGAATTACACGGAAGTTACTAGCATGGGTGTGGCATTTGTTGATCGGCATAAAACAGACAGTGGAATTACAGGGATCCTCTTCTGGCTGGTTGCCTGTTACCAATAGATTTCCACAGGGGTCGGTGTTGGGAAACCCTGCTTTCTGCGATGTATGCCAATGACTTGGACTATGGGATTAATGGACTTGTGCCGAAATTTACCGATGATACAAGGGTAGGTGGAGGAGCGGATGACATGAAACAGAGTCTGCAGAGAGACTGAGGTAGTTAGGGTAATAGGCAAAGAGGTGGCAAATGAAATACGATGTTGGAAAGTTTGGTTGAAGTAAAAAACGGAAAGACTATTATTTAGATGGAGAGAGAATTCAAAACGCAGAGAGACCAAGGGACTTGGTGGTTCTTTTGCAGCGACCCAAAAGGTTAACCTCCAGTTTGAGTCGGCGGTGAAAAAGGCGAATGCGATTTTGACCTTCGGTTCTTGAGATACAGATTATAAGAGCAGGGGTAATGATGTTAAGGCTCTATATGGCATTCGTGAGACGACATTTGGAGTATTGTGAGCAGTTTTAGGCTCCACCTTATTTTAGAGAGGATATACTGACATTGGAGAGGGTTCAGAGAAGATTCACCAGAATAATTCCAGAAATGAAATGGTTACCATAAGAGGAACGTCTGGCAACTCTTGGGCTGTATTCCCTGGAATTCAGGAGAAAGAGACGGGATCCTGTCGAAACATTCCGATTGTTGAAAACCTGAACAGATTAGATATGGCAACGTTATTTCCCATGGTAGGGGAGGCTTGGACAAGAGGGCAGGATTGAAGGACGTCCATTTAGAACAGAGATGCGGAGAAATTACTTTAGTCTGAGGCTGAAAAATCTGTTTTTTTTTCCACGAGCCGCTATGTAGGCTAAGACATTGAGTGCATTTAAGCCAGAAATAGAGAGGTTCCTGATTAACCAGGGCATTTGAAAGTTATGGGGAAAAGGCAGACGAGTTGGGATGACTGGAAAATAGGATCAGCAAAGACTGAGTGACGTAGTAGACACTATGGGCTGAATGACCTGCTTCTGCTCCATTATCTTACGGTCTTACGGTCTTATCCTTATTTAGTGTTAGACATAATTTTGTTCTCGAATCCTGTATGTCAATTAAGGGAAAAAAAAAAGGATAAGATTGCGGATCGCGGAAGGGATGGGCCTGGTATTATATAGCCCAGTTTTTCATCCTTCAGTCAAAACAACAGAGTATAGGCTTAAGTTGCGAGAATGCATGCTAACGGAGAAATGAATGATGTGTTGTTATGAAACACAGGATGTGGGCTTATATCTTTAACTTGCAGGCAAAGACGCTCATGTAAACTCGTTGACTTATTGTCTTTCAGCTACATAAATTGGCAAATGGAAGTTGGTGTGTCGGCAACACTGAAAGATTAGGTTGGGCGAGATATTGTTCGGCGAAAATTCAGTTTTAATTATCGAATACCTATTGAGTCAATGCCAACTGATGCTTTATCGTTATCCTGCTTGAATATGTGCTGTATGTCTCCTCAAACTACTCGTAATTTTTTGGTACCTCAATTCGGGAAAGCACCTTCTTTTTTTTCGACTGTAATAGATGGGAACGTACCAAATACATGTTTTCTTCTATGTGATTCGACGATGTCGCTTCCGATTCTTCCATACTATAATGCAGTTCAAACCATTGCACAGAAGATGTAATGTACGTGTGGTCTGGTGTAATCGACCATGACTGAATTGATTGGTTGTACTGAGGAACAAAGAAGTAAGGAGGGACTGGGCGGCTAAAGGAACTGAGTTGATTGTAGGTGTTGGAGAAGAAAAGAGATTTGTGCTTAATGTTTGCGACCAGTAATATAACCAGAAAAGAAGAGAGACATCACACTCCTTCCGAATTTCTAAACAACGCCTTCTTTGCCAGTGAGATAAGTTCGGATGATATTCATAGTCAGTGGATAGAGACATGCTGTTTCGATATGTATATTCGTTTCTTATTGCAGCAGTATTCTTGCTCGGTAAGTTTCGGGCGGTCGAACATTGCTGCTCTCATCCATGCAGTGTAGCTTAATGTATCAGTCAATACCCGAAATACAATGTTGAGAAGGACAGGGAAGCCCGTCAGATGAGCAGAAAAAGGTCTGCGGCTCCAGTTATTCTCTAACTTGCATTATAATGCTTGAGGGGAGTTTAGAAGGTGATTATGGCTGAGTCGATTGCTGCTGCTGACATCATGACTTTTCCCGCTAGAAAGTAATGGAGAGCTGCACACACGCCAATAGAAGAGGTTGGAAACATTTTTGTTTTAATTCATTTTCTTTTTTTTTTAATAATTGAATTGAATTGATCTTATCCCTTTTCCTGGTATACCCACAAATCTCTGTGGGATGGATATTTATAACTGATATCTCCCCATCCGCTGCGCATGTCCGTAGAAGAGATCAAAAGGCGATCCAAAGTGTGTGTTCTGCAGGATGTGATTGATTGTTTGAAATATGTTTTGGATTCTTTCAGGATATGCTCGAGGCGATGCTGTTTTTCAGACACCTGCAACTTCCACAGTGATTGAAGGGATTGACGCGTTCTTGAACTGTAGCTTTTCTACAACCGCAAGCGATTTTGCATTACTCTGGTACCGTCAGTATCCCGGCGGATCTCCGGAGTTTCTTTTGATACGGACAAAATACGGCAGTAATCAAAATGAAATTCCAGGCCAACGTTTCACAGCGCAGCTAGATGTTTCGACGGCAACTGTCCCACTGACTATGTCCGAGGCACAACTAAGAGATACGGCCATATATTTCTGCGCTCTGAGCCACACAAAGGCACAGACCCTATCTGTGATTGTACAAAAACTACTTGTTCTCCCTAGAGCCATCCGGTTGTAACTGCAGCTTTGCGTGCGGCAGCAAATCTTAGCTGATTCCTGTAATTGTGACGATAGTAACATATATTTCGTCATTATTATTCAGATTTAAATATACCGATCCAATCAGTTTCAACAGGTTGCGTCTGAATCTGCCCTCGTGTTCATTGTGTAGGATAATTCTAATGCAGTTTTTGAAAGAGCTAAAGGAAGCCCACCCAACCTTTGTTGTTTAACGTTTGTCTTAAACGAGCATATTTGCTTCTTTGAACTGTAATTTCTTTGGTATAGCAAGATAGAAGCGGTTAGCATGTTGAATCAGCTTCGCTGGTCTGATAATTGTTCGAATACGTTTGTTGATCATTTGTTTATAAACAATGAACATTTTACAAAACATTGATTTTCCCCAAGTTACAACCAGTACAAAGCTGAATATTAAACAACTGTACAAACATTCAACAGACATATTGGCTAAAAGTGCGCATAGAGTTTACCTTCCCAATCATCATGAACATTATTGCCCAAAACAAAAAAAAGAAGAGTGCAGTCCCTTCCACATATGTTTTTTATATTAAAAAGACATTTGAAACTGAACAACAAGCAGCTATCCAATGGGAAAAACAGCTGCACCTTCTCAATTAATCAATCACAACGGCAGCGTTTTTGAGTGTCAGAATAATAAACTCCCGCACAGGGCCACACACTCCTCGGAACATGCGAAAGAGATTATCCCACACTCTGACTATTAAGAATCTCACTAAATCCTAAATTCTACATGAAAAAACAAAAGTACGCATCAGAATCAGAATCAGTTTTATTATCGGCAGCAAGTGACTTAACATTTGATAATTTTGCAGCAGCAGAATAATGTTGAAGAAAAAACATAATAATAATAATAATAATATTAATAATAATTAATAATAAGTAAATCTGTAATAGTATACGCATATCGAATAGATTAAAAATCGTGCAAAATAATAAATAATATATATTTTTTTGAAATTAAGGTAGTGTCCAAGAGTTCAATATCCACTTAGGAATCGGGTGGCACTGGGGAAGAAACTGCTCATGAATCGCTCAGGGTGTGCTTTCATGGTGCCGTACATCCCACCTGATGTTAACAGCGAGAAAAGGGCACCCTGTGTGCTGGAGTTCTTTAATAATGGACGCTGCTCCTTGAATACAAAACCCAGTACTGTAAAGCTAATAGTAACCTTCCAGTATTTTATACTAGTCCACCAGCCTCACTGTGCCCTGAAAGACCAACAACCCTAACCTGGAGTGTAACAGCCAATGAGCTGATCTCCCACTTAATGTTAAACACTATCTCTGATGTATGTTCACCCACTTTACATTCTGAGCGGTTAATCCAATGCAGCAGTTCCAGGAACAGTCCATCTGTACTACTGTGGGAAACGCTATCAATTAAAACATCATTCCTTCGTATAGCCCTGTTATCGACCAGCATGGGCGACGTATTTATTCAGACACTATTGTTGCATATATACGGCACCAGGTATCAACCGCACAACCCTGTGTAAACAATTTATTGGCCTCGGAACTGATTTGGCAATAAGACTCATACAACTTTTAGCAAGTATCAAGCCTCTGAGCATAATTTCCAATAGTCACAGTTAACCCAGTATAATGTTCCTGCTCACAATTGCCATCAATCATGCAACTGGTCGCTCTAATCACCATACCATCAAAACTCTGACAAGTGGGAATTCTCTTTATTAGTCAAAAAATTCCAATTAGACAAATGGTTTACTGGGAAAATACAACATTTCTAAACGCTCAACTCCCTTAAGACTGGTTTAGTAAGTTTGAGATTTGCAGCAGGAGGTTATTTTCTCCTCAGCTCCCGCAAAACAGAATAACAAAACACGAAAAGACAGATAACTTTCCACCAACAATCACAAAGTGATCGATGTAAGTGGCAAATGTTGGTATGTTGTAGGAATCTTCATACAAATTCAACAATCTGACTTATTGCTCCACAGTGCAAAGTCCATCGCCTTCCACAGGAATACATAACAGTATCATCCACCGCATGTCCTCATTCATAGAAACATAGAAAACCTACAGCACAATATAAGCCCTTCGTCCCACAAAGTTTTGCTGAACATGTCCTGACATTAGAAGTAAACAGGGTTACCCACTGCACTCTATTTTTCTAAGCTAACAAGTACCTGTCCAAAAGTCTCTGAAAAGACCCAATAGTATTCGGTTCCACCACCGTTGCCGGCAGCCCATTCTACGGAATCACCACTCTCTGCGAAAAAATAAAGAAAAAAAAACTTACCCTTAGCACCTCCTTTCGATCTACACCCCAGCACGTTAAATTGTGCCCTCTTGTGGCAGCCATGTCAGATTGGGAAAAACCCTCTGACTATCCACACGATCAATGCCTCCCATCATCTTATACACCTCTATTAGGTCACCTCTCATCCTCCGTCGCTCCAAAGAGAAACGGCCGAGTTCACTTACTCTGTTTTCATAAGGCATGGACCCCAATCATCCTTGTAAATCTCCTCTGCACCATTTCTATGATTTCCACATTCTTCCTGCAGTGAGGCGACCAGAGCTGAGCACAGTTCTCCATGTGGGGTCGGACCAGCGTCCTATGTAGCTGCAATATTACCTCTTGGCTCATAACTCAGTACCGTGATTGATGAAGGTCAATACACCGGATGCCTTCTTAACCACGGAGTCAACCTGTGCAGCTGCTTTCTGCGTCCTATTGACTCCGACCCCAAGATCCCTCTGATCTTCCACACTGCCAAGAGTCTTGCCATTAATACAATAATCTGCCATCATACTTGACCTACCAAAATGAATCACTTCATATTTATCTGGGTTGAACTCCATCTTCCACTTCTCAGACCAGTTTTGCATCCTATCAATGTCCCGCTGTAACTAACCTCTGACAGCCCTCCACACTATCCACATCACTCCCAACTTTTGTGTCATCAGCACTTTGAAATTCTGTATGTAGGGGGCACAAATGCACTCGCTCCTGATTAGTCGCTGGAAATACAGAAAAAACACACAAAAATTGAACTACGACAATTACTTTCCAAATGTTCAGTTCCCACTAAATGTGGTCATATGTGCTTAAATAGAGGAAGAAGAGAGCAAGTGTCTTCCGCGTGCTATGTTATATACCCACTATATTTGAAACGGGACAGCATGCACATATCGTTTCCGGAAATTGTGATACCTTCTAAAGTAACTAGTCACAACGGAAACAGTTGTAATGAATCAGAATAAGGCACCCTCCCGCAGGACATCAGTGCATCAACACTTTCTGTGGAAGGAACTGACTTTGTCCCGTATATGCGGTTGGGCAGCAATCTCGGTTGTTTCCGCTCTTTTGTGTCCAATAAAAGTTAATTTTAACCCCGTTTTTGAAGTTATTGTTTGATATTCTCTAACTTTAACTTCTAGTCTGCAACAGCAAACTGCATTCAGAAACAGCAAACTAATCTTGCAGGATTATTAGTTCGCTCTCAGTAGTGACAAGCTGATGAGGGCACTGGAACCGGAGGAATATGAATTTTAAGTCGTAGTTCAATACATTAAGTCAGTAAGATGATGAGATATTTTGAAGATGCAGCACAATTTTGCTAAATACGGCCCAGCTGATTGATAATGCGAACGGGAAATAATTATTTGCAGTAACACCACACACGGTTTGTATTCACAACCATGTGCTTTAAAAATATGAACCAGCGGCTGAGCCACCTGCAGCCGAAGTGTGACAGGTCAGAGGTAAATGGGGGTGTTGCAATAATAGCGGTGACAAGCTTTCTCTTCCTATAACATGGCTGAATATTATGATCTGTCAATGTTGCTGTGATATGAACACTCCAAGGCCATTGATAAGTGTAGGATTATAACATAGTTGAAGATCCTGCTCATTGTGGAATATGTGGTAAGAACCTAAATGAAGCAATATCCTGAGGTTATATGGACTTTGTCTGTGGAGCAATTGCACAAGAAAAATGTAGAAGGTGAAGAGTGCTTCTCATTAAAAAGTAACTCGATAATATAAACACTAAATTGTCCCAGCTTTGCTGATTAAGTTCGAGGCAAAGCTTTGTGCATGCAAGTTTGTTACTTCACAGATGTAGATGGGGGAAATGTTGAGCGTTCGCAACTGCAGAGTACATTCTACTCCAACAGCAGTTAGATGGACTTGCCAAAGGAAGGACTATCAATGACAGCCACTGTCAAGGACATGCTTGTTTCATTCATTGATGGGGAAGAATTCTGCACTCATAAGGACCACACCAGCGAAATAAAGAAAAGCCGAAAGGCTATTGCCCTGTAGCCATGTGGCTCCTGAGTGAACGTGGAAAACTTCACTCATCTCAGTCCTGAGCTGATTGCACAACCGACAGACTCACTTTAATGATAATTCGTTGTCGCAGTGTGTTCTTTTTAAACTGAGCGTGTTATCTTCTTTTTACACTTTTGTTGCGTGCCCGTCTATAATTACGTATATTATAATTAATGTATTGCAATTAGTTTTTTCCTGATTATCATGACATCACTATCTACCATTATTAAATTTAACGGCTGCCAGGGCTTTGTAACTTAATTTTAGATATAATTTATTTGTGGAACCTTCATGTCAATTATAGCAAGAGAACGATACTTTTGCGAAGGGTCGATGAGGTGGGCCTGCAAATAAATTATCCAGTAAATACATTTTTCCATCCTTGACTTTTAGAAAAAAAACAGGGCTTAGGTTTACTTTGACAGGATATATGTTAAACGAGAAATTAATGCTGAGTACCTCTATAAAAACAGGAAGTGGTTTATATCTCTAACTTTCTCACAAAGGGACACATGTAAACATGTTGAATTATTCTATTTCAGGTGCATGAATTGGCGAAGGGAAGTGGGTGTATCCACAACGTAGAAAGAGGAGGTAGGGCGAGAAGAGGCTCGACAGAAGTTCCGTTTTCATAGCTGAAAAATCTATTGGATCCATGGCAAGTGACTTTTTTTTTTACCGGTGTACTGCTTGAGCACTATAAACAGGAAGGAGACGTCAACAACGGGGAAAAAATATAGAGATATAGTGAATTGTGTGATATGCCTCCTTCGTATTTTCGCAAATGCTCCATTACTCACTTCGACATATAACTCCTATGTTTAGAATTTACAGAATGGAAACAAACCAACTACATATTTTCTTCGTCACACTACGATGTCGCTTCCGATTCTTCCATCCTTACCTAATTACCTTATATGCAGCTCAACGCTTTGCACGGAAGTTGTAAT
Organism: Mobula hypostoma; assembly: GCF_963921235.1. Taxonomy (NCBI): domain Eukaryota; kingdom Metazoa; phylum Chordata; class Chondrichthyes; order Myliobatiformes; family Myliobatidae; genus Mobula; species Mobula hypostoma. The sequence goes on from NC_086106.1 coordinate 23,916,669, forward strand.
GGAGGTCAGATCTGTCAGTAAAGAATTGATTGGTTGTACTGATAAACAAAGAAGTAGTGATGTATTGCAACGATTCAGTTGATTGGGGGTGTTGGAAAAGCAAGGAGCTTTGTGCTTATTGGATGCGACCAATAAAATAACAGTACACAGCTTCCGAATTTCTAGTTAAAACTTCCTTAACAATAAGATTATTTCAGTTGCAATTCACAGGCTGTGCAGACATGCTGTCCCAATTTATATATACGTTATTTATTGCAGTAGCGTTCCTGGCGGGTAAGTTTCTGGAGTTTCGAACATTGTGATTCTCATGAGTGCAGAGAATGATAATTTATTAGTCAATACCCGGAAGCCAATATTAACAAAATCGGGGAAATATGTCCCAGTTCTCCTGTAACTGACATTAAAATGTTATCGGGGAGATTCCAGGTCAAACACAGTTGAGCCCACTGCTGTCTCCAATGGCATAATGTAACGCTTTTTGTTTTGCTTTTCACCCCCCCCCTCCCGCGGGACATATAATGGAAAACTGTGAACACTGATAGAAGAGTTTTGAAGGATTTTTTCGGTGCTTTTGATCTCTTCTTAAAAAAATATAGATTCATTTTTTTTCTGTGGAACCATCCTAGAAATCTCTACAGAACGAATATTTCGATTCGACAACCTTCGAGCCCGAATTCAGGTCAGTAACAGAGGCCATGGTGCCGCTAGATAGAGATGGTCTGCGCACAGCAGGATGGTGTTGTTTAATTGAAATATTTTTCGGATTCTTTCAGGCCATTGTCGAGGCGATGCCGTTTTTCAGACACCTACATCCACAGTAACTGAAGGCGGTGAAGCATCGTTGAACTGTAACTATAATACTACAAGCTTTGGCGATTTTTCATTACAATGGTACCGTCAGTATCCCGGCGGAACTCTGGAGTACCTGTTGCTTCGGACGAAATACGACGCTAACCCAAAGAAGATTCCAGGACAACGCTTCGCAGCACAGCTGGATGATTCGAGGAAATCAGTACCACTTACTGTGTCTGAAGCGCAGCTTGGAGACGAGGCTCTGTACTTCTGCGCACTGAGACCCACAACGGCACAAACTTAACCTGCGTCTGTACAAAAAACTGCTTGGTCTCCCTGAAGCCATCTGTGTGTAAACGCTATTTTTTTCTGCAACTGCAAGTACTAACTGATCTCTGTAATTATGACAATGGCATATATTATATACCAGTATTATTCAATCTTAAATATTCCGGTCCAATCCGATTAAATTGTTTTGTACTGGATCTGCTCTCGTGCCCATTCAAAAAGATAATTCAAGAGCAGTTCTGTACACAGAATCCTTTGTTGTTTTACCTGTTTCTTGTATTAACTATTATCTGCTGAAGTATGGACGATGCAGGTGGAACGTTAAATCAGCCTAAATGGTCTGGCAATTATGACAGGAAATGCATCGACTTCGAATAGGTGAACAGATGATTGCTTGTTTGTTTGTTTGTTGTTTTTTTTTTTTACAAACAGTACACTTTTGAACAAACATTTCTGTTCCCCGTCACGGACTCTGAATAGTAAAAAAAAAAGAAGACAACGAACATTCAAAATATGCACTTCCTTAAAATCGCCTGCCGAGTATACCTTTGTTCGACACGGTGGATTTAACATATAGAATAAAGCGTTGAACTTGAGTGGGTCGTAGACAGTGTAAGCACACAGGCTAGCTACTAGACTGGAGATAACTTCCAGATAAGAATTTTTTTTTTTCTGAGATGTTCTGTGATATAATTTAATCGGTGGGTTTGTAAATGTTAGTATTGGTGCCTGTCTTAAGTGATTCGCAGTAGTTACCGATGAGAACGTACAGTTAAAAATTATCGACTGCCACTTGCTGGATGCTGGCCTGTAACAGAGCCAGTAAAAAGGTGCTAAAGGTCAATCAGATAACTTAGAAACAAATGCAGTGGAATGCATTATTTGAATTGGTAAGGAACGAGTATATAAGTGGACACGTTGATGTTTTGTATCTACTCTGCCCACCATCGTAAGGAAGAAACTCCATGCCAGAGGATGGACAAGAAAGGATCGATCAACTGGTCAACGCCGATCACAAATTTCGGTGTTATAATTTGGAAAAGTTTAATCAATGACTATTTATGCAACAGGACTCGTAGGATTCATGTTCTAAGCTGTTTTTGCCGAGTCAACACAGTTTCATTGTTATGAGTACAGGCGCAATAAAGTACGAGTTTCGGTTAATCAGTAGTTGCGTTGTGATTTTCCCCACCTATCCGCTGACGAACTGTGAACACCTTCCCAAGCATATGTGCGACTTTGAGTTAATCAAAGGAAGGGAAGACCACGGCACTTGCAAATGCTATGTTACATACCCAAATTATAAGAGACAGCATATCACGGAAATGTTCTATAAGCAATGCAACTGCACCTTCTAAGTTAACCAATCCGAAGCGCAGCGCCTTTCACAATTAGAATATGGCACGTCCACACAGGACGGCAGTACCTCAACACTTACTGTGGGAGGGACATTTTATCGTGTATATGTTGTTGTGTGGATATCTCCCATTTTTCCAATCATTATTATCGATTAAAAGTTATTTAATATCCTGAGTTTTAGTTTATTTGCTATTTGTGTACGTTTTTTTCATTCTGATCTAAATATTATAGAGCTTATATTGGGAATCTGGAAATTAATATTGCAGGGGTATGAGTCCGCTCTCAGTAGTGACAAGTATCTGAATACACAGGTACCGGAATATTACCGATTTTAACTCGCAGTTAACTGCATCAACCCAGTATGAAGATGAGGTATTTTGAAAGCACAGCATAGTTTTTGATTAAAACGGACCAGCTGAAAGCTCATGCTTACTGAATTAATTGTATGACTCCACACACGGCTTGTATATAAAACGATGTGTTTTAGATATATGATTCTGAGTAACTGACGGTGAAATACATCTGACTGGGTATGAGTTCGCAGCATCAAATTTCGAAGGTGGCTAAATTCAGATTAATAATTAAAGTGGCTTCCTATATTAGCAGAAGATATAATGTAGTCGAATACACGTTGTAAACAGAATTGGGCAGACGTATTACAAGCACAAGCGGAAAGTCCTGCAACATAAGAGTGAATCAATACAATAATTAGACACCTGCCGATTAAGGAACGATCATTATGCCGCAGCCCCCTGGCTTCTGAGCGTAAATGGAAAACTTCACTCACCTTAGTCCTGCGCTGTCTGCACAGTCGACAGACTCGCTTTCATGATAACTCGTGCTCCAAGAATTTCCTTTTTATTATTTGCCGATCCTATAATCCTTTATTTGTTCATCCTATACTTCCCTCCCTGTAATTTCGTATATTGCAATTAGTATATATATTTTTTTTTGTACTGGCTGCCATTCAATAAATATAAAGGTAGTAAATGATGACCTATCCGTACTTTGATATCAAATAAACTTTTAACATAACAGTTGGAACAACTAGGAGCATGCCGAACACTTACTCAGTGCGATATAACATGACATGCAAAAGCTTGGGCACCCCGGTCAAAATTTCGGTTACTGTGAACAGCTAACCGAGCAAAAGATGCCCTGATGTCCAAAAGGCATAAAGGTAACGATCGCCCATTTCTGTAATATTTTAAGCAAGATTACTTTTTGTTTTCCATTTTCCAAATAACAATAATAATATTAACAGTTTCCAAATACCAGAAAAGGAAGAGGGCGCGAAGCAAACGTTTGGGAAGTCTGCATGGTCAGTACTTAGTAACACCCACTTTCGCAATATCACAGCTTGCAAACGTTAATTGTAGCCTGCTAAGTGTATTTCAATTCGTGTTTAGGGAGTTTCTGCCGATTTTTCCTTGTAAAAGTCCTATAGTTATGTGAGATTTTTGGGACGTCTTGCGCGCACTGTTCTTTTGAAGTCTATCCACAGATATTCGATTATGTTTAGGTTGGGGGACTGTGAAGGCCATGGCAGAACCTTCAGTTTGCGCCTTTTCAGGTAGTCTATTGTGGATTTTGAGGTGTGTTTACGGTCATTACGCTGTTGTAGAAGCCATCCTCATTTCAGCTTCAGCCTTTTTTTACAGACGGTGTGATGCTTGCTTTCAGAATTATCTGGTATTGAATTGAATTCATTCTTCACTCCCAGTGAAATGTTCCCCGTGCCACTGGCTGTAACACAAGCCCAAAGCATGATCAATCCACCCCCGTGCTTAACAGATGGAGAGATGTTATTTTTTTTAATGAAATGCTGCACTTTTTTTTTTCTCTCCAAACATATCCGTGCTCATTGCGGCCAAATTGTTCTACTTCAACTTCATCAGTCCACAGAACTTATTTCCAAAATGCTGCCGGTTTGTTTAGATGTTTCTTTGCAAACTTCTGATGCTGAATTTTCTGGTGGGGGGGGCAGGAAAGGTTTTCTTCTGATGACTCTTCCTTGAAGGTCATATTTGTTCAGGTGCCGCTGCACAGTAGAGGAGTGCACCACCACTTCAGAGTCTGCTAAATCTTCCTGAAGGCCCTTTGTAATCAAATGTTGGTTGTGATTTGCCTTTCTAGCAATCCTACGAGCAATTAGCCCAGGGAAAAAAAAAATAATCTCGGACTTCCAGACCTCAACTTGACCTCCACCGTTCTCTTAACTGCAATTTCTTAATTACATTACGAACTGAGGAAACGTCTACCTGAAAACGCTTTGCTATCTTCATACAGCCTTCTCCTGCTTTGTGGCATCAATTATTTTAATTTTCAGAGTGCTAGGAAGCTGCTTAGAGTAGCCCATGACTGCTGATTGTTGGGGCAAGGCTTGAGGAGTCATCATTTTATAAAGCTTTGACATTTGCGTTGCCTTGCCTTTTCTAACGATGATTGTGAACAAGCCATTGCCCAGAATGCTAATTAAGGCCTCAGACCTTGATAAAAGTTATCTCAGAGCTCAAGTCTCTTAGGGTGCCCAAACGTTTGCATGGTGTTCCTTTCCTTCTTTTCTCTATCTCCAAAATTGTAAAAAGCAAAAATGATACTTGTTTAAATTGTTGAAAAAAAATGTTGTATATTTAACTTTATGACTTTTTTGAAATTAGTTCATCTTCTACTCACTTAACTATTCACAGTAGCATAAATTTTGACCAGGGGTGCCGAAATTTTTACATACCACTGTATCTCAGAATTTTACTTTCTAACTGCTGTCAAAATCAGGAAGCCTTGAAACTGCGAATACGAAATAGTTGTCGGATCTGGGATCAGTGATATCAAACGCAGAGGTCGTGGTATCTGTTGCTTTCAAAGAGGGTCGAAACTTGGCAATCATCAATCTTGTAATGTTCGGAAACCTAGTTGAATGGAAGCGACCAAGGTAAATTGATGGACCTTTGAATGGTCAGTGAAGGAAGGAACATGAAGAAGTGCACATAACTGAAGATCAGTCGTATGGTAAAGAAAAACAAACATAAAAAGCAAACAATAAAAAAGCGCCCACGGATTCAGATGAGAGTGCACACAATAAGCACGAGAAATCTTGACCAATACACGGAAAGTAATACATAATTTAACATGACAGGGAGGATCTCAGGAGGGGAAGGAATTTCGACGTTCCGGATCGAAAGGCTTCAACAAGTCTGTAAAGAGGAGAATTTAAATGGCATAAGCAGCTTGGTAGTGGAGCGGACTGCACACCTGCAGTCGATAGATTTGAAAAGGTGAGGGAACGTTTTGTCTGTATGGGTGACATCAATATTTGTGAAGCTGGAAATGGAACAGTCACTGGGGTCAAGATGAAAGGGTGTCACTGGAGAGAGCAGTACAGTGAATAAGAAAGTCGGGAACCATATGCTTGTGACAGATAGTTCAAGTTTTGTAGAAGGAAAGACAAGTGGTGAGAGGACCATCAAATTGTAGAAAGAATAAAGCTGAAGGTGGCTAAGTGACGCGGTCACGAGTAGAAATGGATGATTACAGCTCTCCCCAAAGTGATCCATCAGTCATGTTCCGATCGCCTGATGCGGATCAGAAATTAACAAAGTTATGGGAAATCACAGACTTCTAAAAACGAAACTAATAACTTAAAAAAAAATATATATGCGCGACTGTGAAGCTGCCTCTGCGAAACATCTGTGCGAAATAAGGCAGGTCATCAATGCAACAATCTGAAGTCAGGTAGATTCAGGAAATCTATACCATCGCTTCGGGAAGTGGAGTTATGGTTTAACATGTTGCATCAGTCTCTGAAAGGGCGTCATTAAAGTGTGACTTGCTGACTGGTGATGTAACCATTTCCAGAATGTCATCACGAGGAAATCTGCAGCTGCTGCTATTTCATGCAACAAATTTAAAAGTTGCTGGTAAACAACATGCCAGGCAGCATCTCTAGGAAGAGGTACAGTCGATGTATCGGGCTGAGACCCTTCGTCAGAATGCCATGACTGTTTTATTCAGGGTGGGGGGCAGAGGGTTTGTCAGAAAGACTTTGGCACGACTTCACGCCCTGTTCCCTCATGGAAAAAAACATAATGAATGTTGGTCCTCAGTAGATTTGCTGTCTGTACGATGTTTCCCATCAGTCCCATTTAGCGTTGTGTTGAATCGGAGTTTAATTGTTTTTCATTCGCCACTTAAAACTGTCCTTCAAATGAAAATGAATAGTGCGAATGCATAAACGAGAACTGAGTTTTTTTTTATCTACATGCGCCGTGTTAAAATAGGGGAAAATGAAAATATTGTCTTCTATTCGCTATTCGTTATCAGCAATATTGTCAATATATCGATATTTTTCCAGCGCATGTTGATGAGCAGAAAAGTTTCATTGTTGTTTTTTTTTTATGTTCTACAAGTTCCGAGACGTGAATCGTTTCATCCTCTCTGGAGTACAATGAAATCTCAGTATTGATGCTTAATTAGTGATTCGTCTTCTGGACTATCCTTTCAGATCTCTTTCCATCATTGAAAATTCATTCCGATTAATCGATGCACCTCGTAATTTTAACTCCAGACGACTCATAAATAACAATCCCAATCAACTTTCTAAACGATACAACTTTGAACTCTGGGTTGGAAGCAGAAGCGTCCGCAGAATGGCGACGCATTCCATGGAGAACACGTGGTGATAATTTGCAGTTGACCTCGGAAATAAACTCCGTAGCCTGAGGCCCCGAGCTCTAAAACTGTCGTGTAAAAAACAACGCTGTTGTGGGCTTCTTAACAATGGAGACTCAGATGATACCGGCACAGATACAAGGGCAGTAGGCCGATATGAACGGTACCAAACTTTTAACCTTATCGGTCAATTGATATATATCTGGTCCATGTATTTTTGCAGACTTCTATAAAACGCTAAAATAGAGACCTCTTTGTGGAGATATCGCATATTTCTGGAAATACAGCAATGCCCCAGCGGGATAGACAATGACGTGATGCATTGTTGCCTGATATTCTAATACAAGATAGAAAATAGGTTAATGTGGCACAAGTATCTACTCCCCTCTTGTGACTTCATTCCAATGTAGTAGTTGTGGGAAGAATGAGGTTCTTTTTGATTTGATATGCATAGCAAACTCAACGGAACCTCATGCGTTCTATAATGTATATGGCGATTACAAAACAAATAGAATGCTTTTAACATCGGTTGCTTTAGGCATGAGATATCTGAAGACGTTGTTTTATTTGCCACTCTTTCATCTTACCCGGCAGCTGAAGACCGGCAATTCGCAATCCACAATAAGACATGAGTATATTTGCCTCCTGTCGGGTCCGCGGTCTCAACAAGCACAATCACATGAGTACCAGTATATTCAGTCTGCCCTTCCGGGATTGGCATCAGCAGTGAAAGCTCTGTTCCACCGGGTAACAAGATGACAAGGGAGAACAATGAACTCGTATATTTCACAGTTCGCGATATTCCTGTCATGTCCTCGACATGTCAGTGGCTCTGTACGTCTTTGAGATATTTCCTAAGCAGTCTGAGCAGGGAAGTGGGAAACCAGTTGGAACATTGATCACTTTATTGTAGACAAATGCAGAAAAACACAATAGAGAGCCAATGAGAGCAGGTCATATTTTTAAACTGACAGGGCGCAGACTACGCAACATTCTGATTGTTCTTTTGTTCTGAGTTATGAGTTTTGACGTAGCTCACGACAGTTTGCTTTCAAACTAGAAACCAAATTGCAGTAGTTGCATTTTTAGAGCCACACGAATGAAGCAATAATCAAATAGTGTGCCTTGTGTTCCCTGCAGTCCAATAAGGAGGTGTACATCTTATCATTGGTCCAACAATTTACTTGTAAGGCACTGTAAACCAAGCATGGGAATGCCTGTTGAAAAGCCAGATTAGTCTTAACTATAGAATCACAAAATATTGCATATGCATTAGTCTGTCCTATCTGTTGAGGCAAGTTCGCACGCACCAATGAGATACACGTTCATTTTTTTTGTATGACAATATTGCGATACATGCAATCAGATTAGCAATGAAACATTCTCAAGCATATGTCAAAATTTCGTCAGCTGCCTTTGCTATGCAAAAGGACAAAGTGGGAATGATGCTTTGGCATGTTGTTAGAGAATATGAGCGACAGCTTACTGTTCATTGTTAACCATTGCTTGAAACAGTACATTGAACGGACGCCGATCTAAACTTTCAGTGTTGTTTTGCATTTCCAGCTGGTATCCATCGGGATTACGCCCTCTGATCAAGCACCTTTCAACAAAGTTTTGGTATTCACTCGTTCAGATCTCTGGACCCGTTACACTCATAGAGTGAGGTTCGTTGCACTGCGTTGAATTCTTTGCTGTCATTGATGCCGACGTGTGTCGTTTCCTGACATCAAGTGGTATTAAAGAAGGTATTTGTCATGGTCCGGTCCGTAAAGTCCGCGTTCCGGTTCTCGGTCAGGTCCGTGGGCACGGGACTCCAGGTCTTCCGGTTGTTCCTCGCTTCAGGTGGGCTTAATCATTGGTACATGATGCTCGACTGGGAATATACGTGGCCCTGGGTTCGAGTGTGGTTGCTGATTCATCTCGGCAGTTCCCGTCCTCGTCTCTGCAGGGTAAGTCAGGCCGTCTTTATCGTTACCCTACTATTGTATCTCTTCCTTCCCGTAATTGCCTCCGTAGTGTAAGCCAGGTACTCTTTGTCTTTAACCTGAAGCTGGAGTGTTCACTCCCCTCCCCCTGCCTTCTGAAGCCTTTCCTGCAACCTGTGTCTGGAGCCCTGCCTGCAACCTCTGACCGGTGCCCTGCATGCAAACTGCGTTTGGAGCCCTGCCTGCAACCCGTATCTGGAGCCCTGCCAGCAATCTGGTCAAGTTCAGCCACCGGAACGAGACCGGAGCCTTGTTCTATCAAGAAAAGGAACTAACTGTCTGGCCGTCTGCCGCTACCTAGTTTTCGGAACTGTTTCTGTGTCCACGCCTTCGAAACGTAGTTCATGGGGTTTGCCGCTACCTTGTGTGGGGAACCATCTCCTCGTGTCTGCATTCTGTGTAGACCTCCGGCGTCATGTCCTCTTCCCAAGATAGGTTCCCGGCTCTGTGTTCCATGTACCTGTGTTCCTTTCTCTCAAGTCCAAGGCGCTCCGTGCTGCCGTGCTCAAGAATAAGGCTCCGTTTTCTGAGTTCCTGCCGTCCCAAGTCCAAGGTTCCGAGGTTACTGTCTTCCCAAGTCCAAGGCTCTGCTGTTCCTGAGTACCAAGTCAAGGCCTTATGTTTTCGTCCTGTCCATTTGCCTCGTCCTGTCCATGTGTCTTTTCCTGTCCTGGAGTTCCCTCGTCCTGCCCAGGTGTCTCTCGTACTGTCTTGTAGCCGCGCCTAGTCCTGTCTCCTAAGACCACGTCATCCCTTCGCATTGTTCCGGAGTCCGAGCACTAGTCAAGACCCAGGTTATTGGTCCTTGTCCTGTCTCTGGCTCGGAGTCCGAACACAAGCCTCATCATGTCCTCTCCTCGAATATCCCAAGCCATGACGAAACCAAGCCATGAGGAACCCCAGCCATGAAACAAAATAATGAAGCTATGTGCAGTTCTATAGCTACACCATGTCCTCGCCTAGTTCCGGTGTCGGAGCCCGATTCAAGCCCCTGGTTCTGGGCCCTTATACAGTATTTGGCACGTGGTCCAAGCCCAGGCTCCTACTTCCCAGTTCCTTGTCCTGGTCCCGCTTGCCTAGACAATGTGCAAGTTCAAGTTAATGTTCTTGTCCCAGTTCTCTAGTCAAGTCATGTTCCTAGTACTTCAGTGTCTGTGCCTTCCATTTGGGCCCGGTCCCAGCTTCCCCGCTATGACAGTATTAATCCTCGACAGACTTCAGACCGCCGCTAGTATTATGAAAACATGAAAAAAAACAATAGAACTATGTTATACCACGACACTTTATTATTTCACGTTTGAATAAACCTCCCATTAACAACCGAGGCTGCTGAATGTGCGAGGAATAAGAATATTAATGTGATTACAACATTTTTAGAATGTTGTTTTGTTAGTATTGCAGCGCGAAGACAGCGAAGTGCAGACACTTCAGCTTTACAACACTTGAAATCAGATAGCTGTTTATTAACGTAATTGAAATATCCATGGTTGGAGTACAATGAATCTACATAGATATTTCATAAGACTGTTATATACAACGTGACAGCGACTCTGAAATGTATATCGACGAAGAGCATAAAATTTAACAAATCCGCCGACACTTGTGGTTATATTGTGGCAGGAAGAAAGCAGGACAGCTGGGATATGATGTCTCTGCATAGAGGGATTCACAGGGCTGAGTGCAAGCGACTTGTTGCTTAATCGCGAAGCCATCGCACACATTGTCGAAATATCTAATGATTTCGCTTTTTCAATGCAGTGTTCTCGTGCATGTGTGTTGAAACTCTGACTAAGCTCCAAGTTAAACCGGACCCGGTGAGGACAGAGTCGTGGTAAGGTTAACCATTTACTGTTCCACATTAGCGTTGTATGGTGAAAATATAAACATATCCAGCTTCTGTTTTATTCAGGAGACTACGTGCCCTCTGTTCTTTCAGCGACTGTATCCAGCCGCCCCGAGTAGAGAGTAAAGGGGGTCCCGTCAAATCACCGCCGGGCCCGAGCCCACCCCGCGTTGTTTCTTTGTGGATAGACATGGAGTCTTCACGATCATGCTGCAAGCATTGAAACCACCGTAACACCTTCCCGAACCAGAGGTTACACAGAAGACGCGGCGAAACCGGGGGTGACGTCATCACATGCCGCATTACCACAGAAAATGAATTTACCTTTGTTATACTGTAACTTAATTATCAACCTTTACCATTAACTAGAAAATAGTTACAAAAAAATCATTTAAAGCATAGACCCAACAAAGTAAAATTAATGCCTTAAGGACAACACACATCCCGCCTGACCTTTGTAAGGTCACTATAAACATGGTATGGAAGTTTAGTCTCCAGGTCAGTCTTTAGGTAGAAGTAGAACAACCTCTGTAACTGGTCTCAGGTTTCCTTTTCAGGGTTAGTTGTAAAGATGTGAACCGGTTGACTGCCGGCTCTTTGTTGTTTGGGGAGCGCTGGCATGGTTCTCTGAACGGTAGTGGGACGACCTTGTTGTTCGCTTCGTCTCTAGTGTTCTTTGTGTTCATTCCTTTTGAGGAGATGGCCTTTTCCACAGATGGAACAAGTTTATTATCGTGCTTAGTGTGAGCGAAGACTGACTGTCCCAGTGTCTTCTCAGTTACTGTACTATGCTCGTTCCTTTGTTGTGCTTCCTTGATACACTCAACACTTGTGGAAGGCTGAGAAATTGAATGGCGTCCACTTTCTAGCACGTTAATCTTAAGCGTGTTAACTGTCGGTTTGTGTACGTTTCAGGACACACCGCTCGTATCACCACCCAGCCCAGATCCAGACGTCGGGCGAAAGGGCCGTTGTGTGGTTCACTAACGTGCTGCCTGACTTTGTGCATCCTAACTACGTCTCTTCCGAGTAACAAGAGTGTTTCTGCTTCCAGATCCAGTTCTCGGATGTCCTTGACAATGTGGTGGAGATGGGGCTGGTATAAAACTGTGCTTGATATCAGAATCTCGGATCGGTCATTTAAGATCGGATTACACTCTAAGCTTGAGGGTAGTCTGATGAGGACGTTGCCATCCAGCAACTCGAGCTGGAAGCCTTCTGCCTTCCTGTCACATATTTCTGCGATAACAGAACAAGTTCTGACGTAGAATAGGAATGGATTACCCTTTACGCTGAACAACTCGAAGAACTCTGTTCTCACGAGTGAGCGGTTGGTCTGGTCGTCCAAAATTACATGGTATTTGATGGCCTTGTTTTTTGCTCCATTAGGGTTTAACATAGTGAGCCAGATCTTTAAGCACGAACGGCTCGAATGACCCGAACGACCTGGACTGCAAACTTCTGTGCAGCTCGAGCTGACAATAATTGTAACAGAGTGATGCTCTCATTCCCCTCTATCCTCTTGTGGGAGCGGAGGAGCCTTGGCAGTTTCGGGTGACGGGCAGGGATGCCTGGCTCCATCGTGATTAGTGCTTTACATTCCGAGCAGTTTACAGGGAACGTGCACTCTTTAGCGAGGTGGGATGTAGAGGAACAACACTTAAAACATGTTTTTTTCCTTGAAAAAGGCCTTTCTTTCGTAAAGGGTTTGTTTTGGAACATTCTGCATTTTTGAGGGGGTGGGGTTTGTTGTGCAATGGACAATTCTTACAAGGCTCATCGTTGTTTGAAGAGACTTCTGTTTTATGCAATGAGACAGGTTTATTGATGACAACATTGTTCAAAATGGGTTTGACTGGGTTGGTGTGCATTGGGGTGCTGCCTTGATTTATGAAGCTCGGGTCGTTTCGACTCTTTGCCTCCTTGCATACAAACCTACAAAAATACTCAAAGAGAGGCAATCGACCACCATTCTCTTCCGTGTACTCTGAGACAATTGACACCCGCCTTTCCTGCAGCCCAAATGGAACGTTGTCCACAATTGCTCCAACTCTCTGTAAGGTATCCAGATACCAAAAGTCAGTTAAATAGCCGTCTTCATTAGCACCTTCTATCCCCATCAGTGAATCTCCGAGTTCTCGTATTTAGTGTGGTCCTTGGCTAACACCTAGGAATATTTCCAGCCGTTCAAATATCGCCCTCTCAATAATTTCGGGGTCCGCATAGCACCCCCGCAAACTCTCCCATGCTTTCTGTAATGCTAGCTTGTGGTTGCTGACGTACACTGAGCGTATGCATTTCACCAGTTCAATTGATTCCTTTCCAGCTATTTAGTCATAAGGTACAACTCTTGGGTTGCTGTGACCTCCACTCCGCCGGTGCACTGGTGAAAGAGGAATACCACGCCTGGTAATTTTCTGGTTTATCGTCAAATGGTACAGTCCTGAATTGACGTGGTCTCGTCGAGCTAGGTACTGCACCAAGGGTTCTGCTGTAGGTGGCGTGCCAGCTGGGGGAATATGTTAGGGAACATATGACTGAGCGTGTACGTTCATGATGGGATTTGATGTGTTGACTTAAACCTTTGTCTCTGATCTCGCCCGATCTTCCAGATTTGTTTTCAGAAAGTATTCGTAGCCATCCCTTTCATACTTGACTTATGGCAAGGTTGCAATTGTGAGTTGTCTTCCCCAGATGTAAGCGATGCAACGAAGCTTCCCTGTGATTTTACATGAGATGGGACGGCAACAGGCAAGTATGGAGACCGAGAATGAATCTACAGGTTAATTTGAGATTGGACATATTCGTAGGTGCGTTCCAATTAGTCCCTTTCCGACATAGATTTTACTGCTTCGTCTAGAACGTGCATTTCTTCAGCGTTTTCCAACACGTGTGTGTCCACCGTGGCCGCATCAGCTTCTCGTTGTAGCGGCAGCACCTCTAACTCTGTATCTATATTTGCCTTTACCAACTGGTTTTCCGCTTTTCCGGCAGGTTTTTCCATATTCAGTTTTGCTTCTTGGTTTCCGTGAGAGGTTCGCACCTTGGCGGCTTCTGCTTTAGCTCTTGCTGGGACAGCCACTCTTGTCGACGTCCTACTGCTCTTGGCGCTTAATGCAAGCGACCTGATGCTTAATCGCGAAACCATCGTACCAATTGTCGAAACATCTAATTATTTCGATTTTTCACTGTAGTGTTCTCTTGCAGTGTGTGGAAACTCTGACTAAACACCAAGTTAAACCGGAGCCAATGAAGACAGAGTCGTGGTAACGTTAATCATTTACTGTTCGTTCTTCAGATTAACATTGTATGGTAAAAATAGAAACATATACAGCGTCTGTTTTATTCTGGAGACCACGGGCGCTCTCTTCTTTTAGTGAGTGTATCCAGCCGTCCCGAGTAACGAGCGAAGGAGGTCCCGTCAAACCAACGCCGGGCCCAAGCCCATCCCGCGTTTAAAATTGAGAAGCCGACACGCGCGCCACGCGAATCGCCGTCCCTAAATAGAAACCGCGTTAATAGTTTTACTTCAAATACTTTCATAGGAACCTGCGGCATTGCTTCTATAAGGTTTCTTTGTGGGTGAAAACGCAGCTCTTCGCCATCATGCTGCAAGCATGGCACACATCTTAACATCTTCCCAAACCGGAGGTTACAGATAAGACGCGGCGAAACCGGATGTGACGTCATCACATGCCGCGATATACCATAGACAATGAATTTACCTTTGTTATATTGTAACTTAATTATCAGCCTTTAACTTTAACTCGGAAATAGTTACAAACAAATAATTTAAAGCTTAGACCCAGCATTGTCAAATAAATGCCTTCAGGGCAACATACTCCCCGCCTGACCTTTGTAAGGTACTATAAACATGGTATAGAACTTTAGCCTCTAGATCAGTCTTCAGGTAGAAGTAGAACAACCTCTGTAACTGGTCTCAGGTTTCCTTTTCAGGGTTAGTTGTAAAGATGTGAATCGATTGACTGCCGGCTCTTTGTTGTTTGGGGAGCGCTGGCATGGTTCTCTGAACGGTAGTGGGACGACCTTGTTGTTCGCTTCGTCTCTCGTGTTCTTTGTGTTCATTCCTTTTGAGGAGATGGCGTTTTCCACAGATGGAACAAGTTTATTATCGTGCTTAGTGTGAGCGAAGACTGACTGTCCCAGTGGCTTCTGAGTTACTGAACTATGCTCGTGACTTTGCTGTGCTTCCTTGATACACGTAACACCTGTGGAAGGCTGAACAATTGAATGGCGACCACTTTCTAGCACGTTAATCTTGAGCGTGTTAACTGTTGGTTTGTGTACGTTGCCAGGCCACACCGCTTGTATCACCACCCATCCCAGATCCAGACGTTGGGCGAACGGGTCGTTGTGTGGTTCACTGACATTGTCCATCCTAAGTACATCTCTTCCGAGTAACAGGAGTGTTTCTGCTTCCGGATCCAGTCCTCGGCTGTCCCTGGCAATGTGGTGGAGATGGGACTGGTATAGCACTGCGCTTGGTATTGGAATCTCGGATCAGTCATTTAACATCTGATTACACTCTAAGGTTGGGTAGAGACTGATGACGATTTTGCCATCCAGCGACTCGAGCTGGAAGCCTTCTGCCTTCCTGCCATATGTTTCTGCGATACCAGAGCAAGTACTGAAGTAGAATAGGAATGGAATACCGTTTACGCTGAACAACTCGAAGAACTCTGGTCTCACTAGTGAGCGTTTCCTATGGTCGTCCAGAATTGCATAGGCTTTGATGGCCTTGTCTTTGCCTCATTTAGGGTATACCTTACTGAGGCAGATCTTTATGCACGAAAAGTAACCTTTCAGTATTTTATACTGTGCCCTGAAAGACCAACAAACCTAACCTGGAGTGTAACAGCCAATGAGCTGATCTCCCACTTAATGTTAAACAGTATCTCTGATGTATGTTCACCCACTTTACATTCTCAGCGATTAATCCAATGCAGCAGTTCCAGGAACAGTCCATCCCTACTATTGTGAGAAAGGCTATCAATCAAAACATAATTCCTTCGTATAGCCCTGTTATCGACCAGCATGGGCGATGTGTTTATTCAGACACTATTGTTGCATACATACGGCACCAGGTATACACCGCACAACCCTGTGTAAAAAAATTGCTTCTGCTCGGAACTCCATTGGCAATAAGACTCATACAGCTTTTAGCAAGTATCAAGCCTCTGAGCATAATTTGCAATAGTCACAGTTAACCCAGTATAATGTTCCTGCTCACACTTGGCATCACTCATGCAACTGGTCGCTCTAATCACCATACCATCAAAACTCTGACTAGTGGGAATTCTCTTTATTAGTCAGACAATTCCAATTATACAAATGGTTTACTGGGAAAATACAACATCTCAAAACGCTCAACTCCCTTAAGACTGGTTTAGTAAGTTTGAGATTTGCAGAAAGAGGCTATTTTCTCCTCAGTTCCCGCAAAACAGAATAACAAAACACGAAAAGACAGATAACGTTGCACCAACAATCACAAAATGATCGATATAAGTGGCAAATTTGGTATGTAGTAAGGAATCTTCATACAAATTCAACAATCTGGCCTATTGCTCCACAGTGCAAATTCCATTGCCTTCTTCAGGAATACATAACAGTATCATCAACCGCATATCGTCATTCATAGAAACATAGAAAACCTGCAGCACAATACAAGCCCTTCGGCCCACAAAGTTTTGCTGAACCTGTCCTGACATTAGAAGTTACCAGGGTTACCCACAGCACTCTATTTTTCTAAGCTAACTATAAACTATCCAAAAGTCTCTGATAAGACCCAATAGTATTCGGTTCCACCACCGTTGCCGTCAGCACATTCTACGCAGTGACCACTCTCTGCGAAAAAAAACACTTACCCCTACCACCTCCTTTGTACCTACTTCCCAGCACCTTAAATTATGCCCTCTTGTGGGAGCCATTTCAGACCTGGGAAAAACCCTCTGACTATCCACGCGATCAATGCCTCCTATCATCTTATAAAACTCTATTAGGTCACCTCTTATCCTTGGTCGCTCCAACGAGAAACGGCCGATTTCACTGACCCTGTTTTCATAAGGCATGCGCCCCAATCCCGGCAACATCCTTGTAAATCTCGTCTGCACCATTTCTATGCTTTCCACATTCTTCCTGCAGTGAGGCGACCAGAACTGAGCACAGCACTCCATGTTGGGTCGGACCAGCTTCCTATGTAGATGCAATATTACCACTTGGCTCATAAATTCAATACCGTGATAGAAAACAGGTCAATACACCGGATGCCTTCTTAACCACAGAGTCAACCTGCGCAGCTGCTTTGAGCGTCCTATTGACTCGGACCCCAAGATCCAACTGATCCTCCACACTGCCAATATTCTTACTATTGATACTATAATCGGCCATCATACTTGACCTGCCAAAATGAATCACTTCATATTTATCTGGGTTGATTAGTCGCTGGAAAAACAGAAGAGACACACAAAAAATTGAACTACGACAACTACTTTCCAAATGTTCAGTTTCCACCAAATGTGGTCATATGTGCTTAAGTAGAGGAAGAAGAGAGCAAGAGTCTTTCAAGTGCCGTGTTATATACCCACTATATTTGAAACGGGACAGCATGCACATATCCTTTCGGAAAATTGTGGTACCTTCTAAAGTAACTGGTCACAACGGAAACAGTTGTAATGAATCAGTATAAGGCACTTCCCCACCGGACATCAGTGGATCAACACTTTCTGTGGAAGGGACTGGCTTTGTCCCGTATATGCTGCAGTGCAGAAATCTCGGTTGTTTCCGCTCTTTTGTATCCAATAAAATTAATTTTAACCCCGTTTTTGAAGTTACTGTTTGGTATTCTCTAACTGCTGGTCTGCAACAGCAAACGGTATTCAGAAACAGCAAACTAATCTTGCAGGATTGTTAGTCCGCTCCCAGTAGTGATATGCTGATGAGTGCACTGGACGCGGAAGAATATGAATTTTAATTCGTTGTCCAATACATTAAGTCATTAAGATGATGAGATATTTTGAAGATGCAGCATATATTTGCTAAATACGGCACATCTGATTGATAATGCGAAGGGGAAATAATTATTTGCAGTAACACCACACACGGTTTGTATTCACAACCAGGTGCTTTGGAAATATTAACATACGTTATAAACATAATAGGGCAAATGTATATGAACCAGCAGCTGAGCCACCTGCAGCCGAAGTGTGACCGGTCAGAGGTAAATGGGGGTGTTGCAATAATAGCGGTGATCAGCTTTCTCTTCCTATAACATGGCTGAATATTATGACCTGTCAATGATGCTGTGATATGAGCACTCCAAGACCATTGGTAAGTGTAGGATTATAGCATAGTCGAAGGTCCTACTCATTGTGGAATATGTGGTAAGAACCTAAATGAAGCAATATCCTGAGGTTATATGGACTTCGTCAGTGGAGCAATTGCACAAGGAAATGTAGAAGGTGAAGAGTGATTCTAATTAAAAAGTAACTCGATAACATGAACACTAAATTGTTCCAGGTTTGCTGATTAAGTCGAGGCAAAGCTTTGTGCATGCAAGTTTGTTACTTCACAGATGTAAATGGGGGAAATGTTGAGCGTTCGCAACTGCATAGTACATTCTACTCCAACAGCAGTTACATGGACTTGCCAAAGGAAGGACTATCAATGACAGCCACTGTCAAGGACATGCTTGTTTCATTCTTTGATGAGGAAGAATTCTGGAGTCATAAGGACCACACCAACGAAATGAAGAAAAGCCGAAAGGCTATTGCCCTGTAGCCATGTGGCTCCTCAGTGAAAGTGGAAAACTTCACTCATCTCAGTCCTGAGCTGATTGCACAACCGACAGACTCACTTTAATGATAATTCGTTGTCGCAGCGTGTTCTTTTTAAACTGAGCGTGTTATCTTCTTTTCACACTTTTGTTGCGTGCCCGCTTATAGTTACGTATATTATAATTAATGTATTGCAATTAGTTTTTTTCCTGATTATCATGACATCACTATCTACCATTATTAAATTTTACGGCTACCAGGGCTTTGTAACATAATTTTAGATATAATTTATTTGTGGAACCTTCATGTCAATTATAGCAAGAAAACGATACTTTTGCGAAAGGTCGATGATGTGGGCCTGCACATAAATTATCCAGTAAATACATTTTTCCATCCTTGACTTTAAGAAAAAAATAAACAAGGCTTATGTTTACTTTGACAGCATAAATGTCAATCGAGAAATTAATGCTGAGTTCTTCTATAAAAACAGGAAGTGGTTTATATCTCTAACTTTATAGCAAGGAGATACATGTAAACATGTTCAATTATTCTGTTTCAGGTGCATGAATTGGCGAAGGGAAGTGGTTGTATCCACAACGCAGAAAGAGGAGGTAGAGCGAGATGAGGCTCGACAGAAATTCCGTTTTCATTACCGAAAGATCTATTGAATCCATGGCAAGTGACTTTTTTTAACGATACTGTTTGAGTACTATAAACAGGAAGGAGACGTCAACATAGGAAAAAAAAAAAGACATATAGTGAATTGTGTGATATGCCTCCTTCGTATTTTCGCAAATGTTACATTACTCACTTATAAAACAACTCCAATGTTTAGAATTTACAGAATGGAAATATACCAACTACATATTTTCTACGTCACACTACGATGTCACTTCCGATTCTTCCATCTTTGCCTAATTACCTTATATGCAGCTCAATGCTTTGCACGGAAGTTGTAATGGAGGTCAGATCGAGCCTTATCTGTCAGTAAAGAATTGATTCGTTGTACTGATAAACAAAGAAGTAGTGATGTATTGCAACGATTCAGTTGATTGGGGATGTTGGAAAAACAAGAAGCTTTGTGCTGATTGGATGCGACCAATAATATAACAGTACACACCTTCCGAATTTCTAATTAAAACTTCCTTAACAATAAGATTGTTTCAGTTGCAATTCACAGGCTGTGCAGACATGCTGACCGAATTTATATATACGTTCCCTATTGCAGCAGCGTTCCTGGCGGGTAAGTTTCTGGAGTTTCGAACATTATGATTCTGATGAGTGCAGAGAAGGATAATTTATTAGTCAATACCCGGAATCCAATGTTAACAAAAACGGAGAAATATGTCCCCGTTCTCCAGTAACTGACATTAAAATGTTTGAGGGGAGATTCCAGCTCAAACACAGTTGAGCCCATTGCTGCCTCCAACGGTGAAATGCAACGCTTTTTCTTTTGCTCCCCGCGCGGGACATATAATGCAAAACTGTGAACACTGATAGAGGAGTTTTGAAGGATTTATTTTTCGGTGCTTTTGATCTCTTCTTTAAAAAAAGTTAGATTCATTTTTCTATGGAACCATCCCAGAAATCTCTGCAGAACGGATATTTCGATTCGACAACCTTAGAGCCCCAACTCAGGTCAGTACTAGAGGTCATGGTGCTGCTTGATAGAGATGGTGTGTGCACAGCAGGGTGGTGTTGTTTAATTGAAATATCTTTCGGATTCTTTCAGGTCATTGTCGAGGCGATGCCGTTTTTCAGACACCGACATCCACAGTAACTGAAGGCGGTGAAGCAACGTTGAACTGTAACTATAATACTACAAGCGCTGGCCAATTTTCATTGCAATGGTACCGTCAGTATCCCGGCGGAACTCTGGAGCACCTGTTGCTCAGGACGAAATACGACGCTAACCCAAGGAAGACCCCAGGACAACGGTTCGCGGCACAGCTGGATGATTCGAGGAGGACGGTCCCACTTTCCGTGTCTGAAGCGCAGCTAGGCGACGAGGCTCTATACTTCTGCGCGCTGAGACTCACAACGACACAAACTTAATCTGCGTCTGTACAAAAACTGCTTGAACTCCCTGAATCCATCTCTGTGTAAACGCGATTTTGTCTGCAACTGCAAGTATAGCAGATCTCTGCAATTATGACAATACCAATATATTATATACCATTATTCTTCAATCTTAAATATTCTGATCCAATACGATAAAACAGTTTTGTACTGGATCTGCTCTCGTGGCCATTCGAAAAGATATTTCAAGAGCAGTTATGTACACAGAATCCCTTATTGTTTTACCTGTTTCTTGTATTAACTATTATCTGCTGTAGTATTGTCGATGCAGGTGGAACGTTAAATCAGCCTAAATGCTCTGGCAATGATGACAGGAAATGCATCGACTTCGAATAGGTGAACAAATGATTGTTCGTTTGTTTGGTTGTTTGCTTGTATTTTTACAAAGTGTAATCTTTTGAACAAACAGTCCTGTTCCCCGTCATGGACCACTGAATAGTAAACAAAAAAAAAAAAGGAGCATTCAAAATACGCACTTCCTTAAAAGCGCCTGCCGAGTATACCTTTGTTCGACACGGCGGATTTAACATATGGAATAAAACGTTGAACTTTAGTGGGTCGTAGTCATTGTAAGCACACATGCTAGCTGGTCAACGGCGATCACAAATTTCGGTATTATAATTTGGAGAAGTTTAATGAATGAGTATTTATGCAATAGGACTCGTAGGATTCATGTTCTAAGCTGTTTTCCCCGAGGCAACACGGTTTCATTGTTATATGTGCAGGCGCAATAAAGTGCGAGCTTCGATTATTAATGAGTTATGAGTTGTGTTGTGAATTACCCCTTATCCGCTGACGAACTGTGCACACCTTCCCAAGCATTATGTGCGACTTTGACTTAATCAGAGGAAGTGGGGAGCACGGCACTTGCAAATGCTATGTTACATACCCAAAGTATAAGAGACAGGATATCACGGAAATGTTCAATCAGCAATGCAGCTGCACCTTCTAAGTTAACCAATTCGAAGGGCAGCGCCTTTTACAATTAGAATGTGGCACGTCCACACATGACGGCAGTACATCAATACTTACTGTGGGAGGGACATTTTATCCTGTATATGTTGTTGTGTAGATATCTCCCATTTTTCCAATCTTTATTATCGATTAAAAGTTATTTAATATCCCGAGATTTAGTTTATTTGCTATTTATGTACATTTATTTCATTCTGATCTATATATCATCGGGTTTACATTGATAATCTGGAAATTAATATTGCAGGAGTATGAGTCCGCTCTCAGTTGTGACAAGTATCTGAATACAGAGGTACCGGAATATTACCGATTTTAACTCGCAGTTAACTGCATTAAGCCAGTATGAAGATGAGGTATTTTGAAAGCGCAGCATAGTTTTTGATTAAAACGGACCACCTGAAAGCTCATGCTTACTGAATTAATTGTGTGACTCCACACACGGCTTGTATAGAAAACAATGTGTTTTAGATATATGATTCTGAGGAACTGACGGTTAAATATATCTGACTGGGTATGAGTTCGCAGCATCAAATTTCGAAGGTGGCAAAATTCAGATTAATAATTAAAGTGGCCTTCCTATATTAGCAGAAGACATAGTGTAGTCGAATACACGTTGTAAAAAGAATTGGGCAGACGTATTACAAGCAGAAGCGGAAAGACCTGCAACATAACAGTGAATCAATAGAATAATTAGACACATGCCGATTAAGGAACAATCATTACGCCACAACCCCCTGGCTTCTGAGCGTTAATGGAAAACTTCACTCACCTTAGTCCTGCGCTGTCTGCATAGTCGACAGACTCGCTTTCATGATAAGTCGTGCTCCAAGAATTTCCTTTTTTTTAATTTTCCCATCCTATAATCATTTATTTGTTCATCCTATAATCCTTTACTTCCCTGCCTATAATTTCGTATATTGCAATTGGTATGATTTATTTTTTTTTCTGTACTGGCTGCCATTCAATAAATATAAAGATAGTATATGATGACCTATCGGTACTTTGATATCAAATAAACTTTTAACGTAACAGTTGGAACAACTAGGAGCATGCCGAACACTTACTCAGTGCAATATACCATGGCGTGCAAACGGTTGGCCACCCCTGGTGAAAATTTCGGTTACTGTGAACAGCTAACCTAGCACAAGATGCCCTGATTTCCAAAAGGCATAAAGGTAATGATCGCCTATTTCTGTAATATTTTAAGCAAGATTTCTTTTTATTTTCCATTTTTTACAGTTTCCAAATAACAGAAAAGGAAGAGAGTGCGAAGCAAAGGTTTGGGAACACTGCATGGTCAGTACTTAATCTCATGGTCTGTGCTCATTGCGGACAAATTGTTCTACTTGAACTCCATCAGTCCACATAACTTGTATGCAAAATGCTTCAGGCTTGTTCAGATGTTTGTTTGCAAACTTCTGATGCCGAATTTTCTGATGGGGAGGCAGCAAAGGTTTTCTTCTGATGACTCTTCCATTAAGGTCATATTTGGTCAGGTGCCGCTGCACAGTGGAAGAGTGCACCACTACTTCTGAGTCTGCTAAATCTTCCTGAAGGTCCTTTGCAGTCAAACGGTAGTTTTGATTTGCCTTTCTAGCAATCCTACGAGCCATTCTCCAGGGAGAAAAAATAATCTCGGACTTCCAGACCTCAACACGACCTCCACCGTTCTCTTAACTCTAATGTGTTAAGTACATTACGAACTGTGGAAACGTCTACCTGAAAACGCTTTGCTATCTTCATACAGCCATCTCCTGCTTTGTGGGCATCAATTATTTTAATTTTCAGAGTGCTAGGCAGCTGCTTAGAGTAGCCATTGACTGCTGATTGTTGGGTCAAGGTTAGAGGAGTCATCAGTTTATAAAGCTTTGAAGTTTGCATTACGTTGCCTTTTCTAACGATGATTGTGAACAAATCATTGCCCTAGCATGCTAATTAATGCCTGAGACCTTGATAAAAGTTATCTGAGAGCTCAAATCTCTTAGGGTGCCCAAACGTATGCATGGTGTTCCTTTCCTTCTTTTCTCTATCTCCAAAATTGTAAACAGCAAAAATAATACTTGTTTAAAATGTTGAAAAAATGTTGCATCTGTAACTTTATGACTTTTGGAAATTAGTTCATCTTCTGCTCACTTAACTAATCACAGTAGCATACAATTTGCCCAGGAGTGCCCAAACTTTTGCATTCAACAGTATCGCAGAATTTTGCTTTCTAACGCAGTCAAAATCAGGAAGCCTTGAAACTGCGAATAGGAAATAGTTGTCGGATTTGGGATCAGCGATATCAAACGTAGAGGTCGTGGTATCTGTTGCTTTCAAAGAGGGTTGAAACTTGGCAATCATCAATCTCGTAATGGTCGGAAACCCAGTTGAATGGAAGCGACCAAGGTAAATTGATGGACCTTTAAATGGTCAGTGAAGGAAGGAACTTGAAGAAGTGCATATAACTGAAGATCAGTCGTATGGTAAAGAAAAACAAGCATAAAAAGCAAACAATAAAAAAGCGCCCACGGATTCAGATGAAAGTGCACACAATAGGCACAAGAAATCTTGACCAATACACGGAAAGTAATAGATAATTTAACATAAGAGGGAGAATCTCAGTAGGGGAAGGAATTTCGACGTTCCAGATCGAAAGGCTTCAACATGTCTGTAAAGAGGAGACGTAAAATGGCATAAGCAGCTTGGTAGTGGAGCGGACTGCACATCTGCAGTCGATGGATTTGAAAAGGTGAGGGAACGTCTTGACTGTATGGGTGACATCAATATTTGTGAAGCTGGGAATGGAACAGTCACTGGGGTGAAGATGAAGGGGTATCACTGGAAGTGGCGCAAGTATCTACTCCCCTCTTGTGACTTCATTCCAATGTAGTAGTTGTGGGAAGAATGAGGTTCTTTTGGATTTGATATGCATAGCAAACTCAACGGAACCTCGTGCGTTCTATACTGTATATGGCGATCACAAAACAAAAATAATTCTTTAAACATCTGTTGCTTTAGGCATGAGATATCTGAAGACGTTGTTTTATTTGCCACTCTGTTCATCTTACCCGGCAACTGGAGACCGGTAATTTGCAATCCACAATAAGACATGTGTATATTTGCCTGCCGTCAGGTCCACAGTCTCAACAAGCACAATCACATAAGTACCAGTATATTCAGTCTGCTCTTCCGGGATTGGCATCATCAGTGAAAATTCTGTTCCACCGGGTAACAAGATGACGAGGGAGAACAATGAACTCGTATTATTTCACAGTTCGCGATATTCCTGTCATGTCCTCGACATGTCAGTGGCTCTGTACGTCTTTGCGATATTTCCTAAGCAGTCTGAGCAGGGAAGTGGGAAACCAGTTGGAACATTGATCACTTTATTGTAGACAAATTAGAAAAACTCAATAGAGAACTAATGACAGCAGGTCATATTTTTAAACTGACAAGGCGCAGACTACGCAAGATTCTGATTGTTCTTTTGTTCTGATTTATGAGTTTTGACGTAGCTCACGACAGTTTGCTTTCAATCTAGAAACCAAATTGCAGTAGTTGCATTTCCAGAGCCACACGAATGAAGCAATAATCAAATATTGTGCCTTGCGTTCCCTTCAGTCCAATAAGGAGGTATACATCTTATCACTAGTCCAACAATTTACTTGTACGGCATTGTAAACCAAGCATGGGAATTTCTGTTGAAAAGCCAGGTTAGTCTTAACTATAGAATCACAAAATATTGCATATGCATTAGTCTGTCCTATCTATTGAGGCAAGTTCGCACGCACCAATGAGCTACGTTCGCCGATCTAAACTTTTAGTTTTGTTTTGCATTTCCAGCTGGTATCCATCGGGATTACGCCCTCTGATCAAGCACCTTTCAACCAAGTTTTGGCACTCACTTGTTCAGATCACTGGACCCGTTACACTCATAGAGTGAGGTTCGTTGCACTGCGTTGAATTCTTTGCTGTCATTGATGCCTACGTGTGTCGCTTCCTGACATAAAGTGGTATTAAGGAAGGTATTTGTCATGGTCCGGTCCGTAAAGTCCGCGTTCCGGTTCTCGGTCAGGTCCGAGGACACGGGACTCCAGGTCTTCCGGTTGTCCCTCGCTTCAGCTGGGCTTAATCATTGGTACATGATGCTCCACTTGGGGCTTGGAATATACGTGGCCCTGGGTTCGAGTGTGGTTGCTGATTCATCAGACAGTATCCCGTCCTCGTCTCTGCAGGGTAAGTCAGGCCGTCTTTATCGTTACCCTGCGATTGTATCTCTTCCTTCCCGTCATTGCCTCCGTTGTGTAAGCCAGGTACTCTTTGTCGTTACCCTGAAGCTGGACTGTTGCCTTCCCTCCCCCTGCCTTCTGAAGCCTTTCCTGCAACCTGTGTCTGGAGCCTTGCCTGCAACCTGTGTCCGATGCCCTGCCTGCAACCTGCGTTTGGACCCCTGCCTGCAACCCGTATCTGGAGCCCTGCCAGCAATCTGGTCAAGTTCAGCCACCGGAACGAGACCGTAGCCTTGTTCTATCAAGAAAAGGAACTAACTGTCTGGCCGTCTGCCGCTACCTTGTTTTCGGAACTGCTTCTGTGTCCACGCCTTCGCTCCGTAGTTCATGGTGTTTGCAGCTACCTTGTGTGGGGAACCATCTCGTCGTGTCTGCATTCTGTGTAGACCTCCGGCCTCATGTCCTCTTCCCAAGATGGGTTCCTGGCTCTGTGTTCCATGTACCGGTGTTCCTTTCTCTCAAGTCCAAGGCTCCGTGCTGCCGTGCTCAAGAACAAGGCTCCGTTTTCTGCGTTACTGTCGTCCCAAGTCCAAGGTTCCGAGGTTACTGTCTTCCCAAGTCCATGGCTCTGCTGTTCCTGAGTACCAAGTCAAGGCCTCATGTTTTCGTCCTGTCCATTTGCCTCGTCCTGTCCATGTGTCTTGTCCTGTCATGGAGTTCCCTCGTCCTGCCCAGGGGTCTCCCGTACTGTCCTGTAGCCTCGCCTAGTCCTGTCTCCTAAGACCACGTCATCCCTTCGCCTAGTCCCGGAGTCCGAGCACTAGTCAGGACCCAGGTTATTGGTCCTTGTCCTGTCTCTGGCTCGGAGTCCGAACCCAAGCCTCATCATATCCTCGCCTCGAAGATCCCAAGCCATGACGAAACCAAGCCATGAGGAACCCCAGCCATGAAACAAAATAATGAAGCTATGTCCAGTTCTATAGCTACATCATGTTCTCGCCTAGTTCCGGTGTCCGAGCCCGATTCCAGTCCCAGGTTATGGTCCCTTATACAGTATTTGGTTCGTGGTCCAAGCCCAGGCTCCTACTTCCCTGTTCCCTGTCCTGGTCCCGCTTGCCTAGACATGTCCATGCTCAAGTTAATCTTCTTGTCCAAGTTCTCTAGTCAAGTCCTGTTCCTAGTAATTCAGTGTCTGTGCCATACATTTGTGCCCGCTCCCAGCTTCCCCGCTATGACAGTATTAATCCTCGACAGACTTCAGGCCGCCGCTAGTATTATGAAAACATGAAAAAAAAACAATAGAACTATGTTATACCTCGACACTTTATTATTTCACGTCTCAATAAACCTCCCATTAACAACCGAGGCTGCTGAATGTGCGAGGAATAAGTATATTAATGTGATTACAACATTTTTAGAATGTTGTTTTGTTAGTATTGCAGCACGAAGACAGCGAAGTGCAGACACTTCAGCTTTACAACACTTGAAATCAGATAGCTGTTTATTAACGTAATTGAAATATCCATGGTTGGAGTACAATGAATCTACATAGATATTTCATAAGACTGTTATATACAACGTGACAGCGACTCTGAAATGTATATCGACGAAGAGCATAAAATTTAACAAATCCGCCGACACTTGTGGTTATGTTGTGGCAGGAAGAAAGCAGGACAGCTGGGATATGATGTCTCTGCATAGAGGGATTCACAGGGCTGAGTGCAAGCGACTTGTTGCTTAATCGCGAAGCCATCGCACACATTGTCGAAATATCTAATGATTTCGCTTTTTCAGTGTAGTGTTCTCGTGCAGTGTGTTGAAGCTCTGACTAAGCTCCAAGTTAAACCGCACCCAGTGAGGACAGAGTCGTGGTAAGGTTAACCATTTACTGTTCCACATTAGCGTTGTATGGTGAAAATACAAACATATCCAGCTTCTGGTTTATTCTGGAGAATACGTGCGCTCTGTTCTTTTAGCGACTGTATCCAGCCGCCCCGAGTAGACAGTAAAGGGGGTCCCGTTAAATCACCGCCGGGCCCGAGCCCGCCCCGCGTTCTTTCTTTGTGGGTAGAGATAGAATCTTCACGATCATGCTGCAAGCATTGAACCCACCGTAACACCTTCCCGAACCAGAGGTTACACAGAAGACGCGGCGAAATCGGGGGTGACGTCATCACATGCGGCATGACCACAGAAAATGAACTTACCTTTGTTATACTGTAACTTAATTATCAACCTTTACCTTTAACTGGAAAATAGTTACAAACCCGTCATTTAAAGCATAGACCCAACAAAGTCAAATTAATGCCTTAAGGACAACACACATCCCGCCTGACCTTTGTAAGGTCACTATAAACATGGTATAGAAGTTTAGTCTCCAGGTCAGTCTTTCGGTAGAAGTCGAACAACCTCTGTAACTGGTCTCAGGTTTCCTTTTCAGGGTTAGTTGTAAAGATGTGAACCGGTTGACTGCCGGCTCTTTGTTGTTTGGGGAGCGCTGGCATGGTTCTCTGAACGGTAGTGGGACGACCTTGTTGTTCGCTTCGTCTCTAGTGTTCTTTGTCTTCATTCCTTTTGAGGAGATGGCGTTTTCCACAGATGGAACAAGTATATTATCGTGCTTAGTGTGAGCGAAGACTGACTGTCCCAGTGTCTTCTCAGTTATTGTACTATGCTCGTGCCTTTGTTGTGCTTCCTTGATACACTTAACACTTGTGGAAGGCTGAGAAATTGAATGGCGACCACTTTCTAGCACGTTAATCTTAAGCGTCTTAACTGTCGGTTTGTGTACGTTCCAGGCCACACCGCTCGTATCACCACCCAGCCCAGATCCAGACGTCGGGCGATAGGGCCGTTGTGTGGTTCACTAACCTGCTGCCTGACTTTGTGCATCCTAACTACGTCTCTTCCGAGTAACAAGAGTATTTCTGCTTCCAGATCCAGTTCTACGATGTCACTGACAATGTGGTGGAGATGGGGCTGGTACAGAACTGCGCTTGATATCAGAATCTCGGATCGGTCATTTAAGATCGGATTACACTCTAAGCTTGTGGGGAGTCTGATGACGACGTTGCCATCCGGCGACTCGAGCTGGAAATCTCTGCCTTCCTGCCATATGTTTCTGCGATAACAGAACAAGTTCTGACGTAGAATGGGAATGGATTACCCTTTACGCTGAACAACTCGAAGAACTCTGTTCTCGCTGGTGAGCGGTTGCTCTGGTCGTCCAAAATTACATAGTCTTTGATGGCCTTGTCTTTTGCTCCATTAGGGTTTAACTTAGTGAGGCAGATCTTTAAGCACGAACTGCTCGAACGACCCGAACGACCTGGACTGCAAACTTCTGTGCAGCTCAAGCTGACAATAATTGTAACAGAGTGATGCTCTCATTCCCCGACATCGTCTTGTGGGAGCGGAGGAGCCTTGGCAGTTTCGGGTGACGGGCAGGGATGCCTGGCTCCATCGTGATTAGTGCTTTACATTCCGAGCAGTTTACAGGGAACGTGCACTCTTTAGCGAGGTGGGATGTAGAGGAACAACACTTAAAACATTTATTTTTCCTTGAGAAAGGCCTTTCTTTCGTAAAGTGTTTGTTTTGGATCATTCTGCATTTTTGAGGGGGTGGGGTTTGTTGTGCAATGGACAATTGTTACTCGGCTCATCGTTGTTTGCAGAGACTTCGGTTTTATGCACTGAGACTGGTTTATTGATGACAACATTGTTCGAAATGGGTTTGACAGGGTTGGTGTGCATTGGGGTGCTGCCTTAATTCATGAAGCTCGGGTCGTTTCGACTCTTCGCCTCCTTGCATACAAACCTACCAAAATACTCAAAGAGAGGAAATCGACCACCATTCTCTTCCGTGTACTCTGAGACAATATACACCCGCCTTTCCTGCAGCCCAAATGGAAGGTTGTCCACAATTGCTCCAACTCTCTGTGAGGTATCCAGATACCAAAAGTCAGTTAAATAGCCGTCTTCATTAGCACCTTCTATCTCCATCAGTGAATCTCCGAGTTCTCGTATTTAGTGTGGTCCTTGGCTAACACCTAGGAAAATTTTCCAGCCGTTCAAATATCGCCCTCTCAATAATTTCAGTGTCCGCATAGCACCCCCGCAATCTCTCCCATGCTTTCTGTAATGCTAGCTTGTGGTTGCTGACGTACACTGAGCGTTTGCATTTCACCAGTTCACTTGATTCCTTTCCAGCTATTAAGTCATAAGGTCCAACTCTTGGGTCGCTGTGATCTCCACTCCGCCGGTGCACTGGTGAAAGAGGAATACCACGCATGGTAATTTTCTGGCTTATCGTCAAATGGTACAGTCCTCAATTGACGTGGTCTCGCCGAGCTAGGTACTGTATCAAGGGTTCTGCTGTAGGTGGCGTGCCAGCTGGGGGAATGTGTTAGGGAACATATGACTGAGCGTGTCCGTTCGTGATGGGATTTGATGTGTTGACTACAGCCTTTGTCTCTGACGTCGCCGGATCTTCGAGATTTGTTTTCAGCAAGTATTCGTAGCCATCCCTTTCATACTTGACTGTATGGCAAGGTTGCAATTGTGAGTTGTCTTCCCAAGATGTAAGCGATGCAACGAAGCTTCCCTGTGATTTTACATGAGATGGGACGACAAACAGGCAAGTATGGAGAGCGAGAATGAATCTGCGGATCAATTTGAGATAGGACATATTCGTTGGTGCGTTTCAATTAGTCCCTTTCTGACATAGATTTTACTGCTTCGTCTAGAACGTGCATTTCTTCAGCGTTTTCCAACACGTGTGCGTCCACCGTGGCCGCATCAGCTTCTCGTTGTAGCGGCAGCACCTCTAACTCTGTATCTATCGTTGCCTTTACCAACTGGTAATCCGCTTTTCCGGCAGGTTTTTCCATTTTCAGTTTTGCTTCTTGGTTTCCGTGAGACGTTCGCACCTTGGCGACTTCTGCTTTAGCGCTTGCTAGGACAGCCACTCTTGTCGACGGCCTACTGCTCTTGGCGCTTAATGCAAGCGACCTGATGCTTAATCGCGAAACCATCGTACCATTTGTTGAAATATCTAATTATTTCGCTTTTTCAATATAGTGTTATCTTGCATTGTGTGGAAACTCTGACTAAACACCAAGTTAAACCGGAGCCAATGAAGACAGAGTCGTGGTAACGTTAATCATTTACTGTTCGCTCTTCAGATTAACATTGTATGGTAAAAATAGAAACATATACAGCGTCTGTTTTATTCTGGAGACCACGCGCGCTCTCTTCTTTTAGCGAGTGTATCCAGCCGCCCCGAGTAGCGGGCGAAGGAGGTCCCGTCAAACCACCGCCGGGCCCAAGCCCATCCCGCGTTTGAAATTGAAAAGCCGACACGCGACCCACCCGAATCGCCGTCCCCAAATAGAAACCGCGTTAATATTTTTACTTCAAATACTTTCATAGGAACCTGCGGCATTGCTTCTATAATGTTTCTTTGTCGGTGAAAACGCAGCTCTTCGCCATCATGCTGCAAGCACGGCACACACCTTAACATCTTCCCAAACCGAAGGTTACAGATAAGACGCGGCGAAACCGGATGTGACGTCATCACATGCCGCGATATACCATAGACAATGAATTTGCCTTTGTTATATTGTAACTTAATTATCAACCTTTAACTTTAACTCGAAAATAGTTACAAACAAATAATTTAAAGCATTGACCCAGCATTGTCAAATAAATGCCTTCAGGGCAACACACTCCCCGCCTGACCTTTGTAAGGTCACTATAAACATGGTATCGAAGTTTAATCTCTCGATCAGTCTTTAGGCAGAAGTAGAACAACTTCTGTAACTGGTCTCAGGTTTCCTTTGCAGTGTTCGTTGTACAGATGTAAACCGGTTGACTGCCTGTTCTTTGTTGCTTGTAAAGCGTTGGCATGGTTCTCTGAACGGTAGAGGGGCGAGCTAGTTGTTCGCCTCGTCTCTAATGACCTTTGAGTTCATTATTTTTAAGGAGATGACGTTTTCCACAGATGGAGCAAGTTTATTATCATGCTTAGTGTGAGCGAAGACTGACTGTCCCAGTGTCTTCTCAGTTACTGTACTGTGTTCGTGCCTTTGTTGCGCTTCCTTGATACACATAACACTTGTGGAAGGCTGACAAATTGAATAGCGACCTCTTTCTAGCACGTTAATCTTGAGCGTGTTAATTGTCAGTTTGTGTACGTTCCTGGCCACACCGCTTGTATCACCACCCAGCCCAGATCCAGACGTTGGGCGAAGAGGGCGTTGTGTGGTCCATTGACCTGCTGCCTGACTTTGTCCACCCTAAGCACGTCTCTTCCGAGTAGCAGGAGTATTTCTGTTTCCGGATCCAGTTCTGGGATGTGTCTGACAATGAGGTGGAGATGAGTCTGGTGTAGCACTGCGCTGGGATCGGAAACTCGGATCGGTTATTTAAGATCTCATTGCACTCTAAGAGTGGAGGGAGACTGATGGCGACTTTGTTACCCAGCGACTCGAGCTGGAAGCCTTCTGCCGTCCCGCCATATGTTTCTGCGATGTCAGAGCAAGTTCTGAGGTAGAATGGGAATGAAATACCGTTTACGCTGAACAACTCGAAGAACTCTGGTCGCACTAGTGAGCGGTTGCTCTGGTCGTCCAGAATTACATAGGCTTTGAAGGCCTTGTCTTGGGCTCATCTCGGGTATACCTTACTGAGGCAGATCCTTGTGCATGAACGGCTCGAACGACCTGGACTGGAAACTTCTGCGCAGCTTGAGCTGACAATAGTTGTATCAGAGTGAAGCTTTCCCTCCCCGCCTCCTGTTGTGGGAGCGGAGGATCCTTGGCAGTTTCGAGTGACGGGCCGGGATGCGTGGCTCCATCGTGATTAGTGCTGTTACATTCCGAGCACTTTACGGAAACGCGCACTGTTTCGCAAGGTGGGAGGTAGAGAAAGAGCACTTAAAACATATTTTTTTTTGAATGAGAAGGGCCTTTCTTTCGTCAAAAGGTTTGTTTCGGAACATTCTGAATTTTTTGAGGGGGTGGGGTTTGTTGTGCAATGGACAATTCTTACTAGTTTCATCGTTGATTACAGAGACCGGTTTTATGCACTGAAACTGATTTATTAATGACAATATTGTTCGAAATGGGTTTGACTGGGTTGGTGTGCGTTGTGATTCTTGAAGCTCGGGTCGTTTCGATATTTCGCCTCCTTCCACACAACCCTACTAAAATTCTGAAAGGGAAGGAATCGAACACCGTTCTCTTCCGTGAACTCTGAGACAATAGACACCCACCTTTCCTGCAGCCCAAATGAAAGCTTGTCCACAATTGGTCTAACTCCGCAATAGGTATCCAGATACGACAGTCCAGTTAAATAGCCGTCTTCTTTAGCACCTTGAATCTCCAAAAGTAAATCTCCGAGTTCTCGTAATTCAGTGTGGTGCTTGGATAACACCCAAGGAAAATTGTCCAGCCGTTCAAATATCGCTCTCTCAGTAATCTCAGGGTCCTCATAGTACTCCCGCAGTCTCTCCCATGTTTTGTGTAAGGCTAGCATGGGGTGGCTGACGTACACTGAGCGTATGCCTTTCATCTGTTCATTTGATTCCTTTCCCAGCCATTTACTCATAAGTTCCAACTCTTGGGCTGCTGTCGCCTCAACTCCGCCGGTGCACTGGTGAAAGAGGAGTACCACGCACGGTAATTTTCAGGCTTATTGTCAAACTGGTACAGCTTTCAATTGACGAGGTCTCGTCCCGCTAAGTACTGGGCCAGGTGTTCTGCTGCAGGTGGCGTGCTAGCTGGAGGAATATGTTGGGGAACATATTGCTGAGCGTGTACGTTCACGACAGTGCACCCGGTTTATTCCGTTTATAGAGGTACTGACAACGACCAAAACGTTTCCGATGATTGTTTCAGACCGCTTTTTAAATAATGTGAAAGTACCAATTTGGATGTCGCGAGTGCTCTGTCATTTGTATTACAGAAATTAACGGTCTCGTTCTCTTTTTTTTTTAACTGAATGAAACTAAAGGGATTCATTTAGAAATGGGAAAAATATTACATGGTGGGCGTTTAACATAAACACCGTAGATAACTCTTACCACAATGAATACTGATTATTAGAAGGTCTCTACTGCGAGATGTCAGCTGTTTTTTTTTGAGGAACGGATTCAGGCATTCACTGCAGTCGTTCATTCACACATAATACTCTGCAGATGCTGGAGTCAAAGCAGCACTCATAACACGCTGAAGGAACTGAGCAGGTCGGGCAGCATCCGCGGAAACGATCAGTCAACGTTTTGGGCCGGAACCCTTTCATCAGGACTGAAGAAGGAAGGGAAAGAGGCCCTATAAAGAAGGTGGGGGAGGGTGGGAAGGAGAAAACTGGAAGGTTCCAGGAGATAAAAAAAGGGAAAATATAAAGGGGTGGGGCAGGAGAAGCAGGCAGGGGACAGGCAGGAAAGATGAAGAAGCAAAATGTTCATTCACACATAACTCGCCAATTCATCTAATGCATTAGACAACAATAATATTAAAATGAGCTGAGGTATGGATTGTAGCAACCAAATTCTGTTGTAAGCAGAATGCGAGGGAGAGACTGAACTTACTTAACAGCCACACCACGACAGGCCGGCATTGCAAACAGGTGAATCTGGAATGGTGCACCAATTATGTCCCTCCCACATGAGAGCCATTTTTTTCCGTGCCTATTTCATCCTTGGGTTCTGTGGCACATACGATTTTTTTTTCCCCATATTTGATCTGAGGCATATTGGTCGGTCTATTTTTTAGATTGTACTGTCAACCACCTAAGTGATATGTGAGCTAGTCTCAATAAACGAATCTGTTGTCTTAAATGTCCATTCCTCTTTTCAATTAGCTTTCATTCTTAGGGTAATAAAGAATGTGAAATTATTAATTCCTCCACTAGAAGCCTAAGCTTCTACAGCTTGCGACGGTAAGCGAGATCCATTGTCTAACTGTATTTTTGAAAGGCCCAAAAAAACAATTAACTTCTGAAATGTCATTCAATGTGTGATCCTGATTAGCTTTGTGCAAGGGATTGCCATTAATAGATTTGAATGTGCAATCCATGGGAAGCGAATAATTAAATCTTTGCTGCTGTGACATGGGTACAATGTAATAATCTTCCATACTTGTGCTGGAGTAGAACTTCACTTTCCCCGATTAATCTAGATAGTCGACTTCACAGCCACTACACCTCTTTTAACATGGTAAAACATGTCACATACAGTAATAACTTCTTTCATCATGTCGACTGAGAGCCGTACCTTTGTGATATACACTTCCAAAAGATCATCTATATTACGTGCCTCTTGCTTCATCGCACATAATTCAGGTGTTTTGACATGCATTCCGAATTCTCCGTTATTGTTAATTGCTAAAGAACTTGGATAAGGGTGATCTTTTTGCGAAGCGTTTCTATTCAAATCAGTTATCTTCATTCAGATGTTATACAAAAATTCCTGTTCTTTCATTTTTTTCCCCTGTCTGTTGCGTTCGCTGCCGCCACTTTTCCATACACATCACCATTCTATTCGTAAGTACACAGGAGCACGTGTTTTTGTGCTCCTCACTCGATTCTTGTTGCAATGGGAAGCTATTAGCTACCACTTCAGCTGTTTAGCTGTAACTGCTTTTTCCCTGCTGCTGCATTACTGAACCTCTGAATGGAATCAGCGCGGCAGCTCCCAACCTATGGCCAACGGCTTCGATGCACTGAAGCCGTACATAAATCAGGCGTGAAGTTTGCTTGCTGCATAGAACTGTTCACGCGGTAAACCTCGAGCAACAGGGGAGAGTGACGCTAGTGTAGGGGTTCGGCAGTATTTTTACTGATCCTATCCATAGGTACGTGGGCAAAACTTCCCATAAATCTGCTGATTCCTTCCGAAACATTATTTCTCAGCTCTGTGATTTTCCACTTCCATTTCGTTATACAATCTTACTGCCACCTACCCACACTGTCAATATTGAAGTTCCCAAACAGCACTCGCGTCACAATGGGGAGGGGCGGTCTCAAGCTTACCTGAAGTCATTTGAAACACTGGATAGCCAAAAAACGGCACTGTATGACTGGGCCCCTGTATTTTCTGTGCATTCGTTACTCATTCGCGGTCCTTCATATGATTTAGTCGTTTTTTCTAGGGCTTGAGCAAACCCCTACTCGCTGGATGCTGTTAGCAGAATGCCATCGGTATACCTTTGTATTTTACTATGTTAATATCAGGCCAGCGAGCACATTCTCTGATGTTTCACACTTTTAGTCCATGATATAGTGTCGGGCTATGCATATTTTCCCGAGGCAATCTGGTAAAGATGTGCCATCTGCTTCACATCTGCAGGTAATTTGATCCGGTATCTCTGGCGACAGGTTAATAAAAAGGAATGTGTTGATGCGATCCATTAGGATCCATTACAAAGTACTATTGTTCTGTCCATGTTACATTCTTTCCACTGAGGTCTTTAAATCCGGGACAGCAGCAGTAAACGGAGGAGCAAAAGACCATGGAATTCGGTAGCTATACTGTAAGGTCTCCATTCAATAGCACCAGTAAAGCAATTTATTTAAAATGCCAAATGTGAAATTCTCCAATTGTGTACACTGGCCGTCCCTCCAGCACATATGTTCAGATAACGTGGCTATCAGTACTGCTGCGTTTACCAGCAAATTTAATGTGTGTTGCTTGAAATTCAAGCATCTGCAGATTTCTTCATGTTCGCGCTATCAGACCTGATGCTTTCATGGGTAGTCCCACCTGAATAACCAATAGATTGGTTGTTTCACGTGCATATATTGTTTTCCCTCGTAAACTGTCCAGTTGCATCTCAGGCCCCTGAAAGCAGTCAGCGTTTCCACTTGCAACCGACCAGTCGGCAGCCCTTTCTAATACAACATAAGCCTGTCGATTTATTTCCAGCTGTCTGCAACGTCATATGCTCAAACACGCATCAAACCCTACCGTTATTCCATTCCAGTTATGACTACCACGTGGCACAGGTTGGAAAACAGCGATGGCAACTTTGGATGGCCTGCTCTTCGGACACTTTCCGACATCTGTAGACTTGCAGCGCATAAGTTCTTTATGCTTTTTGTCTATGTCTTTGTTATCAACGTGCACCACATACGGTTTGCCTCGTTGGAAAAGGATATTAACAGTATGATGTAGAACTCGATTTCTTTACGGTAATTACAACAGAATACATTGAACTTCTGCATAGTCGTTTAGGTTTACAGTGCAGGTATTCCACTGCTAGTGTGTGGAACGGAACCGATATATACATATATTAAAGGTATGTGGGTAAAATAACTCGACGTAGCTAGTTGCGAAGTTGGAAAGCCAGACTATAAATTTGCCGATCTCCAGATTATTGCCTCTGTTACGGACCACTGAAGGTAAGAGTAGAATGAAATTGCAGTTAAATGTGTGACTGTTAATTCATGTTTTGGGCAGTACCTCAGGATTTTAGTTCGTTGGACATATTTGAAGGAAGGGGGAAAAATTGAGTATTTGGAAGGTGTTTTTGTCACGATCCGTTTCGTGAAGTCCGCATTCCGGTTCACGGTCAGGTCGGTGGACTCAAGACTCCGGGTCTTCAATCTGTCCCTTTTTTTTTCGGTTGGGTTAGTCATTGGCACTTGATTACCACTTTGGGGCTCGGAATATAAGTAGCCTTGGTGGACGAGAGTGGGCTGCTGGTTTGTCTTGTCAAGATTCCATGGGATCAACTAGCCGGTTGAAGGCTAGAACGGACACCTGCCATCTTTAGGGCGCGTTGGAGAACCATAGCTTCATGGAGCCTTGCTGTCGGTTTTCGGAGCTGTCTTTGCGGTATGTATTGGGCCTTTATTCTGGACCAGCTGAGTGGCCATCAGCCACTCCTGGCTAGGTAGGGGTCCGGCTGCTTCCTTAGTCAGCCGAGGTTTCTGACCGGAACTGCGACTCGGAGCAACCGCGATGCAGAGATAGAATTGTCTGTCATTCTTCGGTGTTTGTCTGTTCTTGTCGTCGCCTCCGTGAGGTACGTCAGGCCGTTCTGCCGTTCTCTGCGCGGGGAGCTGTCTTGTGTTTTCCTCGCTTCTGTGGGGTAAATCATCCCGTTCTGCCATTGCCCTGCGGCATGGGGTGGGGGGGGGGGATCTGGCTTTTCTTGTCCTCGCCCACATGGGTTAATTCAGGCCGTTTTGTCATTGCCCTGCGAAGGGACACGTCTTGACTTGCCGTTGCCTCTGCCGGCCGTTCTGCCATTACCCGACGGATGGACCTGTCCCACCTTGGTGTGGAGATAAAGATGAGTCGAAGGATAAGTCCCGGCTCTTTGTTATGTTCAGTTCCCAGTCTGTCTCCGAGCTCCGGCCTCCGTGTTATCAACCTCCGCATTTCAAGACCCTAGCCTGCAGCCTCAAGCCTCAAGATCCCAGCCTGCACCCTCAAACCCCAAGAGCCCAGCCTGCAGCCTGAAGCCCCAATCCCCCAGCCTGCAGCCTCAACCCTCAAGCCTCAACACCCAAGACCCCAGCCTCAAGCCTCAAGACCCAAGACCCGAGACCCCAGCCTCAAACGTCAAGATCCAAGACAGCAGCCTCAAGCCTCAAGACCCCAGCCTCGGCCTGTACTGTAGCCATGTCATGCCCTTGCCTAGTCCTGGAATTCGAGCCCGAGACAGGACCCAGGTTCTGGGTCCTTGTTCAGTCTCTGCCTCGGAGTCTCATAGGCTCCTAGTTCATGGTTTCCTCGTCCTGGTTCCGCTTTCCCAAGCCCATCTCCTAGTTCATAGTACCTTGTCCGGTTTCCCTGTTTCTTGTCCATGTCCTATCTCAGGTCCTGCATCCTAGTTCTGTACCTCGTATTCAGTGTCTGTGTCCTGCATTTGGGCCCGTTTCTAACGCCCCCACTGTGACAGTTTCTTTCTTCACATTTCTGTACTGGCAATGAAACAATACGATCTTGAATAATCTTGACGATGTATCTTGTAGAAAAGGGAAAGGTTACGACTGAACTCGAGCCGACCAATATCCTTACGATCAGATTTATAAAGCAGCTGGTGTGGTTCAATTATGTCCGCACTGGAACGGAAATCAGAGTGAAAGGGCAGAGGATAGACAAGTTATTGTAAAGGTAAATGTGGACAAAAAGATTCCTGTGGAAGTATATGCAGTGGATGGATTATGATTACTTTCAGTTCGGAGCAACCAAAATATCATCTTATGTTTTCGATATTTACTGCTTATTTATTATTATGTTTTCGTATGTTTACGTTGTCATTTATCGTCTTCTACCCTCCGGTTGAATTTTAATGATTGTGTTATTCTTAATATTCTATAGACTTGTTGCGTATCCGCTGGGAATTGTACCTCCGTATTTTATTGGTTAACATATATGTTCTTTGAGATTTTGATTCTTTAAAACTTAGAACTTCGATTTTTCCACCTATTTTTCGAAGACCAGCATCACCAATAATACAAGGACATGGTGTTGTAAGACCCATCATTATCTCTGGCAAACACGATTATAGCGGCCATCTGTTCCAGCCATCCATAAATTGCTATCGCCTAAATAGCTCAATTGCGAAATGACATCTCCCTGGATCTATGTTCGTGTCTGGACTATCTGGATAATGCAATCCAGGGCATCAGACTCCGATGTATGCACTCCTACTTGTTCACTGCCTCTATTTCATATTCTGTCGTTTTTTCTTACAGCTCATTTTTTTTTTCCTTCCTGTGCATCTTCTCAGTTTAGGACCAAATACGACCTGCAGTTTTTACTGTACAGAATAATCCAGAATTTGCATTTTGGTTAAGATATATTAATTGTTTTCTTTATCTCACGTCCAACGGCAATAATTATTATCAATTTTCTTCATTCTACTGTATCATCGGTTGCTGATGAGTAGAGCGGCAATCAATTTTACCAGTGAGTATCCAAAGGAATACCAGTCTTCACCAGCAGCTCCGCGCTCTGTACCCGCCAAGTATCTATTTCACCGGGTGACACATATTCGATGTTATTTCAGATGGATTGGTCCATTAGCTGTGACTGGCGTAGAGATAATCACCAGGTTAAATTTAAAATTTCAAAGCACATATGCTATATAAACATGTATTCGGTACGTTATCCTGCACTGCAGTGACATTACTTTCGTTGCAAGTTTTCAAAGAATAACTAAATACAAAAACAAACAACAACAAAGAACAACACAAACACAGACACAAACACAGACACACACACACACACACACACACACACACACAAGAACTGAAAAAAAGAACACTCATTATTCAATATCATCCAACGTGTGTGAACAGAAAAAGTGTAAATACATAACGATAAACATTATTTTTATTGAAAAAATACTAAGTACATGAACTGTATGTTATTGAAATAGGACTGCATAGGCCTTGGAATTAGTATTTTTTTTGTAACATCAGTGCAGACGTCCGCGTTGGTTCAGGAGCCGAATTGTTGAATGGTAAATATAGCTGAAGGAATAGACAGCGGTACAGACGAAGGGAGAGAAAGAGATTTTAACTAATAAAGGGTTCTATTACTGATCCAAATAATAGTGTGAATTGAGACAAAAGTGATTGAAGTGCAAGTTTTCCTTCTTTTTTGATGATGTATACTAAGTGTAGCAGCATTTATCACGGTCCTGTCATTTCTTGAAACTATTGCTGCCGCTTTTGAAAGGCATCCGCTTTCCGGATGCACTCACTCTGCACGCTCATTTCTGCTACTTCATACTTTCGATTTAATCTTGGGCATTTGTCAATGCTTGCGCAACGTCACAGTGCATCTGATCGAACACATGAGATGAGTGCTTCCTCAATGCACTCATAAAATTATCAATACAGAAAAAAAATGTTGTATTAAATTTGAAAAGAAGGGGTTCCCTCAGTATTTACAAATGTAAATATAGGTTGTGAGACGATCACAAGGAAGTCATGCCAGGAAGTAGTTAGTTGGAATCCTTATAACGTGAAAACAGTCAGCTGATCCCGTTGTAAGAAAGTTAAACCATCCATATCCGTCAAATGCTACATAAATTACAGCAGCTTCAATGCACCCGAAGCGTCTTGCTTTCCTTCTCTAGACATGCAAAGTATTTGGCAATTGATCTACTTTTGCCACGTCCATCGTGTGGCAGTGAATATATTTTGTTTCCGTAACATTCAGGCAAGCAGTTCATTCATGAATCCACAAAGATGGCAAAAAAAAAACATCATGTATAACGTACGAATGCTGTACCTAAGGAATTCTAGCGCTAGTAGTCGTTCACGATTCTAACCAGTGCCAAAAAGTAGCGTCTCTTGAAGTTTGTTGTTCATCCAGTCTCGGTTTTCAGTCATCTGCAGATGAGAGTCTGAAGAAGAGCTGATATCCGGCACTGCAGTAGCCCCAAAAATAATTGAATGCATTCCTGAGACACCAGCACTGCGAGACGAATATAATTGAAGTTTTGTTGCTTTATGTAATATACTTGGCGACACTCACAACTCTCTTTCGTTTCCGTCTCTACCTTTCGTGCATCATGATGGATCCTTTCTAAGGTGTCCTTGAACAAACATAGTAAGGGTAGTCGCTAAAATGCTATAGTAGTTATCCGTATTGGGAGTAGATGTCCTGGAGTTCGAATTAGTCCAAACAGCCCAAGTGACTGAACGACGTAAACAGTCAACCACACTTAGACCTCGGACCTCTACAGATTCGACCATTCCCAAAAAGCAAAAGTGATAGAATAGGAAGTGATATATTACCATAGTTTCCACAATCTACGTGGTGCTCCTACCACCACACACACATGCAAGTTGACTTCCTACCTGTAAATCCCGCCAAATTCCTCACGGATCGCTCTCTCCGTGATCCGCTTGTACTTTTGATCCTCCCTACTGACCCTCCTGGCACATATCCATACAAGCTTAATACATGCTACACCTGCTGGTTTACCTCCGCATCAGCACCACACAGGAAAGAAACCAAATTATCTTTCCAGCTGAGGAAACAATTTACTGACAAATATGTTGGGGTGATTCCTTACAAGGTGTGTGTGAAAATAGCTACTTTTTAATCAGGGTGGCAACAGAATTTTGGAGGTATACTTCCACGGCTGCATTGTTCTCATTACAGGAACGACCAATCAGAAAAAAAAAGATTCATTAGAAAAGATCAATGAGAATACATCAGTTGCAATCAGAGCGGCTTTACTTTGGATGGACATGATATAAAGTGCGCCGGTGTTCAGAGTTTCTTTGGCCGTTCAGCTCAGGCGATATAATGCTAGGATGAGGTAAATTGTCTTCTAAGTTCCTCACTATCGGTATTTCCTCATTCCACGTCTGTTAACGCATGGTGGATAAGTTAGAATGGATACAGATGCAGTGACTGGTACTCTGTCTAGAAT
Source organism: Mobula hypostoma (assembly GCF_963921235.1). Classification (NCBI taxonomy): domain Eukaryota; kingdom Metazoa; phylum Chordata; class Chondrichthyes; order Myliobatiformes; family Myliobatidae; genus Mobula; species Mobula hypostoma. The sequence goes on from NC_086106.1 coordinate 23,959,068, forward strand.
GTGGGACTGTCTGTGTACCAGATACAAATGTGTTCACAACTTCACTAAATTGGAAATTATTATAGAACGTATTAAGGACATGGAGCTGCAGTTCAATAATCTTGGACTCATATGGGGAATTGCAGAGGTGATGGACATGAGCTATAAAGAAGTTAATAATATTTTGTTTCCAGGTTTCAGGAGAAGAAAGAAAAATCCACAACAGTGCAAAGTGCAAGTGTAGCCCCGCCCCTCCATTATAACGTCAAACGCAATTGATGTCGAAAACCTAACAGGGGAGAGCCAGAGTAACAGGGCTCTGGCATCGAGTCTGGTGCTGTGGCTCAGAAGAGCATCGAGATGAAGAGGATTGCAGCGTTGGTAAGAGTCCATAATTTGCTGAAAGGCATCGGGTAGAATATCTTGTTTCATATTGACGAGATGAGGAGGTACTGAAGAGAGAATTTAACGAGCTTTGTATAAGTTTGTAAATCCATGAAACAGAACTTCCAGCGTATTAATCTCGGAATTCCTGTCTGTGCCACATGCCATCAGTGTAAAACTAGATTCATTTGGCAGGTGAATGTGCGGCTAATGAACTGGTGAAAGGGACAGGATTTAACAATTATGGATCATTGGGATTTCATCTGTCAGATGTATGAACTATATAAATGGTACGGGTTACAACTGATTCCTAGGGTATCAAATACCCTTGCCAGATGTTGGTTAGAGTTGTCCGGGTTAATTAAAGTAACTTAGCAGGGCGGTGTGAACCTGAGCGATAATTCTGAAAATGAAGTAGTCAGTTTACAAACGCAGGCAATGTGTCTTGAGACCCCAAGACAGCAAAGGTTGATGATGGGGAACCGTGCAGTCGACAGAATGTTACACAATGTATAAGTGGTACAAAACCCGTAAAGAAATGGATTTCTTTATTTCAATGCATATGATATACACTTATAGCAAAGTTATAGATCGGCATGTCTGATGTTGTACGGAAAGTGAATCAGGCCGAAATATGATTATAGCTGGGAGCTTTATGTCCAAGCATACATTTTGATTCGATAAGTCAGGCATCCTGGTAATTTTCCACACATACACTGGGAATCCCATAATGAAATGCGGAGGAAAACACACAGAAGATGCAGAGAGGGATAACAAAGCCGAGGAAAGAGGATTGGGTCGAGACAACAGAGACTTTTGGAGAGGAGGAATTAGAGTTCGGTGTGTAATACCGTTCCGGCTGACCGGAAGTGCACCGAGAACAGTAAGCGTGAAGGATTTGGGTGCTTAATGATCCGGCTAACAACGAATGGTGTAATTCCGGGGTGTATTACGATCGAGGAACGTATTTTGAGACTGGATATTGAAGTTTTTTCTGTTGGACTTCGGTCACATTCCACCGTGATACAACACTTGATGACACGGGAGGTCGTTCCTGCCTGTGGCCATAGAAAGTGCAGCTCCTCCCGTGGAGGGTCAGATACCCTGAGCCAATAGACTAGTCCTGGACTTATTTTCCATCTGGCATAGTTTGAATTTTGTTGTTTCACTTTTGTGTTTTTTTTTGTTTTTTTTTGTATTGCTATACTTAGGCTCTATTCTTGGTTGGTGCGGCTGTAACGAAACCAAATTTCCCTTGGGATTAATAAAGTATATCTATTTATCTATCTGTCTATCTATCTATCTATCTATCTATCTATCTAAAACCACTCTCTAATTAAAAAAAAACTTTCTCTAATATCCCCCTTAAACTTCCCACCCCTTACCTTAAACCCATCCTATCTTGTTTTGAGCAGTGGTGCCCTGGGGAAGAAGCGCTGGCTATAAACACTATCTATTTCTCTTATTACCTTGTACACCTCTATCATGTCTGCTCTCAGCCTCCTTCTCTCCAAAGAGTACAGTCCAGCTGCCTTAATCTCTGATCATAATCCATACTCTCAAAAACAGGCAGCATCCTGTTAAATTTCCTCTGTACCCTTTCCAATGTTTCCACATCCTTCCTATAGTGAGGCGACCAGAACTGGACACAGTACTACAAGTGTGGCCGAAACAGAGTGTTATAGAGCTGCATCATTACATCGCGGCTCTTAAACTCTACCCCCGACGTATAAAAGCGAACACCCCATAAGCTTTCTTAACTTCCCTATCCACCTGTGAGGCAACTTTCAGGGATCTCTAGACATGTACCCCCAGATCCCTCTTCTCCTCCAAACTTCCAAGTATCCTACCGATTACATTGTGTTCTGCCTGGAGTCTGTCCTTCCAAAGTGTACCACCTCACACTTCTCCGGGTTGATCTCCATCTGCCACTTCTCAGCCCACTTCTGCATCCTATCAATGTCTTTCTGAAATCTTCGGCAATCCTCTACACTATGTACAATACCACCAACGTTTGTGTCATCTGCAAACTTGCCAACCCACTCTTCTACACCTACATCCAGATCGTTAATAACAATCACGAAAAGTAGTGGTCCCAGAACAGATCCTTGTGGGACACCATTAGTCACAATACTCCAATCTGAATGTACTCCCTCCACCACGACCCTCTGCCTTTTGCAGGCAAGCCAATTCCGAATGCACCTGGCCAACCTTCTCTGGAACCCATGCCTTGTGAATTTCTGAATAAGCCTACCGTGTGGAACCTTGTCAGATGCCTTACTGACATCCATATAGATCATATACACTGTACTACCCTAATATATATGACTGGTCAACTCCTCAATAAAATCTACCATGCTTGATAGACTCAATCTCCCTTCACAAAGCCATGCTGACTGTCCCTGATCAGACCATGATTCTCTAAATGCCCATAGATCCTACCTCAAGAATACATTCCAACAGATTTCCCACCACGGACGTAAGGCTCACTTGTCTATAACTATCCGGACTATACCTATAATTTTTTTTAGAAGGGGACAACATTCGCCACCCTACCATCCTCCGCTACCATTCCCGTGACAAATAGGACATAAAGATCCTTGCCAGAGGCTCAGCGATCTCTTCCCTCGCCTCATGTAGCAGCCTGGGGAATATTCCGTCAGAACCCGGGTAACTATCCGTCCCAATATATTTTAACAACTCCAACACCTCCTCTTCCTGAATATCAACATAGTCCAGAACTTCAACCTCTTTCATATTGTCCTCGCCGACATCAAGTTCCCTCTCATTGGTGAATACAGAAGAGAAGTATTCGTTGAGGACCTCGCTCACTTCCACAGCTTGCAGGCACATCTTCCTACCTTTATTTCTAATCTGTCCTAGTTTCACTCCTGTCATCCTTTTTTTTTGCTTCTTCTTCACATAATTCAAGAATGCCTTGGGGTTTTCCTTTACCTTACTCGCCAACGTCTGCTCATGCCCCCTTCTTGCTCTTCTCAGGCCCTTCTTAAGCTCCTTTTACGCTTCCATATATTCCTCAATAGACCCAATTGTTCCTAGCTTCCTAAACCTCATGTATGCTGCCTCCTTCCACCTGAATAGATTTTCGACCTCACTTCTCACCCATGTTTCCTTCACCCTACCATTCTTTATCTTCCTCACCGGGACAAAATTATCCCTAACATCCTGGAACAGATGTCGAAACATCGACCACATGTCTATAGTACATTTCCCTGCATCCCAATTCACACCCGCAAGTTCTAGCCTTATAGCCTCATAATTTTCCCTCCTCAATTAAAAATTGTTCTGTCCTCTCTGATTTTATCATTTTCCATAATAATGCTAAAGGCCAGGGAGCGGTGGTCACTGCCCCCTAGATGCTCACCCACTTCGATATCTGTGACCTGACCCGGTTCATTACCTAGTACTAGATCTGGTATGGCATTCCCCCTAGCCGGCCTGTGCACATACTCTGACAGGAATCCGTCCTGGACACACTTAACAAACTCTGCCCCATCTAAACCATTGGAACTAATCAGGTGCCAATCAATATTAGGGATGATGAAGTTATCCATGATAACAACCCTGTTATTTTTCATCTTTCCAAAAGCTGCTTCCGAATCTGCTCCTCTGTATCTCTGCTGCTACCAGGGGGCATATATAATACCCCCAATACATTAACCTCTCCCTTCCTGTTCCTGAATTCCATCTGTACTGACTCAAAAGTGGATTCTGCTACATTATCCACCCTTTCCGTTGCTGTAATAGTGTCCCTGACCAGTAATGCCAACCCATCCCCCCCGCATCCCAATTAAAGCACTGATAGGATATTCAGCATGGAGTAAATGAGGTGCTCGAGGAATATGAAGATTGAAAGAAAGGATTCTTAAGAAAGAAATTAGAAAAGCTCAAAACAGATACGAGATTGATTTGGCAAGTAAGGTGAAAATAAATCCAAGGGGTGTATACAATTATATTAATAGCAAAAGGATAGTTAGGGATAAAATTGGTCTCTTAGAGAATCAGAGTGGACAGCTATATGCGGAACCAAAGGAGATGGGGAGATTTTGAACATTTTTTTTTTTGGTATTTACAAAGAAGAAGGAAATTGAATTGGGTAAGATAAGGGAAACAAGTAGGGAAGTTATGGAAAATATCAAGATTAAAGAATAGGAAGTACTGGCGTTTTTAAGAAACATAAAACTTGTTAATTCTCTGGGTCCTAACAGGAAATTCCCTAGGACCTTGTGGGAAATTTGTGTAGAAATAGCAGAGGCTGTGACAGAAATATACAAATGTCATTAGAAGGGGGGATTGTGCCGCAGGATTAGCATATCGCTCATGTTGTTCCATTGTTTAAAAAGAGTTCTAAGAGTAAATCTAGCAATTATCGGCATGTGAATTTGACGTCAGTGGTGGGTAAACTGTTAGAAAGTATTCTTAGAAATGGTATTTATAATCATCTGCATATCCAGGGTCTGATTAGGAATAGTCAACATGGATTTGTGCGTGGAAACTCATATTTGACAAATGCTATTGAATGTTTGATTATCAGGACACGCAGTCCTCTTTTATTGTCATCCACTAAGGCATGCATTAAGAAATTATACAATATTTCCCCCGTTTGATATCACAAAACACAGGGAAAAAATAACAAAACCACAAAAGAACAACATATCATTACAACAGTGCCACAATGCCATAACTTGATGAATAAGTCCATGACCACAGTAAAAGTTCAAAGTCTCTCAAATATCCCACATCTCACGCAGACGGGAGAAGGAAGAAAAAACTCTCCCAGCCATTCCCGACAACGGTCCGTCGGTGAGTCATCCGAAAACTTCGAGCTCTGATCAGCTCTCCGACACCGAGTACTGAGCGCCAGCTCTATCCGAACGATTCGACTTCCTTCTCGGTCGCCAACAGAAAGCAAAGCCGGGGATTTTGACGCCTAGCCTCCGAAAGATTCCCGACGGCACAGTAACGAAAGTAGCGAACGAGCGTTTCAGATTTTTTTTTCTCCAGCTGTTCCTCTGTGCAATCCCGTTCCTCCCCATCAAATTCGAATTGTCCATGGCCCCTGTTTAACGGCTACGATATCATTTTTCACCGGAGGGCTGCGCACGCGCATCACGCTGTTTTCTCCCCTCCCGCTTTTTGAAGAGGTTACTAGGAACGTTGACAAGGGTAACGTGGTTGATGCTGTCCATATGGACTTCAGTAAGGCCTTTGAAAAGGTTCACCACGGAAGGTTAGTTAGGAAGGTTCAAACGTTAGGTATAAACATTGAAGTAGTAAAGTGGATTCAGCAGTGGCTGGATGGGAGACAACAAAGTGTAGTAGTGGATAACTGTTCGCTAGATTGGAGGCCGGTGACTAGTGGTGTGTGTCAGGGATCTGTACTGGGTCCAACCTTAATTATATGGGTGTCAGAGATCTGTACTGGGTCCAACCTTAATGATATGGATGATGGGGTGGTAATTTGGATCAGTAGGTATGCAGATCATATTAAGATATGTGAGGTTGTCGATAATGAAGTAGGTTTTCCAAGCAGAGAGATTTTAGCCAGTTAGAAGAGTGGGCTGCCAAATGGCAGGCGGATTTTTTTGCAGATAAATGTGAGGTACTAAATTTTGGAAGCACTCATCAAAATAGGACGTGCATGGTAAATGGTAGGGCATTGGAGAATGCAGTAGAATAAAGGGATATAGGAATAGTGGTGTATAATTCCTTGAAATTGGAATCTCATGTGAATTGGGTGGTGAAGAAAGGTGGCATTTGCAAAATCAGAGCATTGAGTATAGGAGTTGCATGTATTGTTAAAATTGAACAAGGCATAGGCAAGGCCAGGGGTCCACAACTTTTTTGAACTGCGGACCAGTTTAATATTGACAATATTCTTCTGGACCGGCCGATCCGTGGTGGGAGCAGGGGTGGGGTAGGGTTGCCAACGCACAAGAGTAGCAGTCCAATAAGTTGTGTTTACCCAGATAAGAAAACAACTACCATGAAGTTTTGCGCGGGCACTACTGCGCATGCGTGTTCCTGCCGATTTTTTTTTTTCCCTCCTCTGCAAATCGGTTTTGGTATTCTGTTCGGTGGGGGATGTGCTTGCGTTAATCACGACTGGGATATACGTGATAGGTGGCTAATACACACAATTTATTTTCTAAAAGGGTTTATCTAACGAATTTAATATTAAACACACAGCGCACATTTTCCTTTCATGAATATAGTGATAAGTCAATTATCGGGGAGGCCGGGGAGCTTGAAGTCTGTGTTGAAGGAACGTCCAGTAGAAGTGGCAGAACCAGGTTCGATATTATAATTTAAGGAAAAAAAATGGACAGGGATGTAATGGAGGGTTATGGGCTGAGTGCAGGTCGGTGGGACTAGGTGAGAGTAGAGATCGGCACGGACGATAAGTGCCTAGATGGTCTGTTTCCGTGCTGTAATTGTTATATGGTTATATAAATAAGTCAATAGCATCATAAAATTTAAATTAACGTTTGGATATTAAACACACAGTACATATTTTCCCCGTAGGAACATATAAAATCATTGCAACAAACCAATATCGCTAAATCAATAGGAGCCCTGGGCTTGTTTCCATGGAACAAAACGGTCCTACGAGGGGTGATGGGAGACAGCGATACTCGAGCGGGGTTCCTTATGTCCCGTCAATTCCGCAATTTAGTTTTCGTTGCATTTATTGCAGTGATATGTTGGAAATTGGAACAGTGTTTGCGGTGTTTTCGTGGCCATCCTGATCCGGAATGCGGGCTCAGATATTATGTCAAAAATACTTTCCAGCCAGCCATCATTTGCAAGCTCGAGTAGTTAATCTCCTTCCCGCGCTGAAATGGACGACGCGCGGGTAATGACCCTGCATGCGTTCAAGCTCCACACTGGGCGTGACAGGGAATGAGGAGAAGTGCGGCTGACTCATATCGCCAAATCATATCATTTCCTCGCCATCCAGTAGCGCATGCTCTGTTGCTCGGTACCGGTCCGCGGCCCGGAGGTTCGGCGCCGCTGGGTAAGGCCCCATTTGGAGTACTGTGTACAGTTCTTGTCACCGAATTATAGGAAACATGTCAACAAAATAGAGACAGTACAGAGAAGATGTACGAAAATGTTAGCTGGATTTCAGCACCTAAGTTACAGAGAAAGGTAGAACAAGTTGTTTTTTTTCCTTCTTTGGAGCGGAGAAGATTGAGGGGGGACTTAATAGAGGCATTTGAAATTATGAGGGGTATAGATATAGTTGACGTGGATAGGCTTTTTTCCGTTGGGAGTAGGGGATATTCAAACAACAGGACATGAGTTGAGAGTGAGGGGGCATATCTTCAGGTGTTACATGATTTGGAACGTCTTTACTCAGAGAGTGGTAGCTGTGTGGAACTAGTTTCCAGCAGAAGTGGTAGAGGCAGGATCGATATTGTCATTTAAAGTAAAATCGGATAGCTATATGGACAGGAAAGGAATGGAAGGTTATGGGCTGCGTGCAGATCGGTGGGACTAAGTGAGAGTAAGGGTTCGGCATGTCCTAGAAGGGACGAGATGGCCTTTATCCGTGCTGTAATTGTTATATGGTTATATGGAGTAAGGAGAATTATAGAGGCATGAGAGAAACAAAGGAGGAGTTGCACAGATTTGATTGGAACAGATCATTCGTAGAGATGATAGAGGCGAAAGAGAACTCCGGAGCGCTGGAAAAGCCGTGCTGCAGAGGTGAAACGAAATGGCGTACATATTGAAAGGAATAATTTGCATCTGTTTTCACTGTTGAAGACATTAACAGGATAGTACAATTTCCTTGCGCTAGCTGCAATAAAGGGTATGAAGTTACCGTTATAAGAAAGAAAGTATTTGGGAAACTAAAAGTTCTGAAGGGAGATAAGTCACATGGACCAGATGTACACCCGGGTGTTCTGAAACTGGTGACTAAAGGGATTGTGGCGTGATGATTTATGATTTTTCAAGAAGCTCTATATTTTCTCATGGTTCTGAAACACAGCAAAAGTGAAAATGTCACTCCGCTCTGAACAAAGTGGGAGAAGCAGTGTAATCGAAATAGCAGGCTTGCTCGTCTGCCTTCTGTCGTTAGGAATAGGCTGAATTTGAATGCTGACGGTGTGATTTCGTGGTACCGAGGCACATGATAAAATCGGCAGGGTAGTTATGACTTCCTGATCGGAAATTCTTCTCTCACAAATCTGTTAGCACTCTTTGAATACACAGCAAGCAGAAAAGGCAATGGAGAATCGCTGGAATAAGTCTATTTCGAATTTTCAGAACGCACGTGGCAAGCTATCACACCTGACGCTGCTTTGTCAGCTACAAGCCCATGGGATTACTTTGCAAATTTTAATATGGCTTAAACATTGGCTGGCTATTAGGACGAAAATAATGCCGCTGACTGGAGGTCTTACACAAGGGAGTGTGTTGGAACCGATTATGTTTAAGTTTAGTGATAATGGCGTGGAATATAGAAATGTTGTCTTTGCTGGAAGGTTTGGAGCTGATACGAAGATTGGTAGTCGGACAGGTTTCAGGAAGCAGACAGGCTACAGAAGGATTTAGGCAGATTAACAAAAAGGGCAACGACGTGGCCAATGGAAATAAATGTAAGCGATCAGGAAATAATTGGTTTGAGTTTTTTCTAAATCGAAGGACAATACATATCAAACATTTGGACAAAGGAAATAGGAAATGCTTGTACAAGATTCCCTGAAGGTTAATAGGCACGTTAAGCTTGCGATAAGAAAAACATTTTTTCCTCCTAATCCTAATTCTCCTCCTTTACGTTGGAGAGGGTACAGAGAAGATTCACTAGAATGATTCCGGGAATGAGAGGGTTAACATATGAGGAACGTTTGTGTGCTCTTGGACTGTATTCCTTGGAGTTTAGAAGAATGAGGGGAGACCACATAGAAACATTTCGAATGTTGAAAGGCATGCACAGAGTGGATGTGGCAAAGTTGTTTCCCATGATGGAAGAGTCCAGAGCGAGAGGGCATGACTTCAGGATTGAAGTGCGCCTATTCAGAACAGAAATGCGAAGATTTTTTTTTTGTCAGAGGGTGGTGAATCTATGGAATGTGTTGCCACAGGCAGCAATGGAGGCCAAGTGATTGGGTGTAGTTAAAGGCAGAGATTGATAAGTATCTGAGTAGCCAGGGTATCAAAGGTTATGGTGAGATGCCGGGGGAGTGGTACTAAATGGGAGAATGGATCCGCTCATGATAAAATGGCGGAGCAGACTCGACGGGCCGAATGGCCGACTTCCGCTCCTTTGTCTTATGGTTTTATGGTCAAATGCGACGTTCACATTCGTTTTAACAAGACAGAAATATAAAAAAAATACAAGGATGTAATGTTCAGATATCATTAGGTACTGATGAAGCGTCACGGAGTATTATGAGCAGCTTTGGGCCCAGTATCCTAGAAAGGAAAGGACGTGCTGAAACTGAAAGAGTTGTAACGGAGTTTTCGAAACTCACTTCAGGTGTGAACGTCTTGGCATATGAGGACCGTTTAATGATCCTGGGTCTCTGGTGACAGGAATTCAAAAGAAAGACGTGTGATCACATTGAAATCAGTGGAATGTTGAAAACCTTGAAGAAGCGGGTATGGGGAAGATGCTTGCCTTGCTGGAAGAATATCGGACCAGAGGAATCAACTCTAAATAAAGGAAAACAACAGGAATTCTGCAGGTGCTGGAAATTCAAGCAACATACATCAAAGTTGCTGGTGAACGCAGCAGGCCAAGCAGCATCTATAGGAAGAGGCGCAGTCGACGTTTCAGGCCGAGACCCTTCGTCAGGACTAACTGTTAGTCCTGACGAAGGGTCTCGGCCTGAAACGTAGACTGCGCCTCTTCCTCTAAATAAAGGATGTACTTTTAGAAAGAAGATGAGAATGAATTTCTTTCGCCAGAAAGTGATAACGCTGCTGTAAATCTTAGCCATAGGAAACCGTGGACGCTTAGGCATTATTTATACTGAAGATAAAATATTTGCATATAATTAAGTAATTATGATTTTAGGCAAACGGGCAGAAGAAAGAAGACTGGGGCTGAGAGGGAAATTCAATCAGCCATTATGAAATTCGGCTGCAGACTCGATTCTCCTCCAAATCCTAATTCTTCCCCTACATATTAATTGCAGAACAGCGGATGCGTTATATGTTTTCAGCCGCGGGAAGAGTTTAAAAGCGAGCAGAGTTGAAAAGGTCACGGTTATTTCTTCAGCGTTTGAACGGGGCAGGACTGCGCAAGCTCTTGGATGTCGGCCAGTGAGAACAGCTGGAAGAGTTTAAAAGTTAAACAGCTTTACAGAGCGGGATCAGAGCAACGGGCGTCGGAGTAGCGGGAGACAGAGTAGGAATATTTTGGATCACCGGAGCCTCGGCGATAAAGGGTCGAGGCTCGGCAGTTTACCTGTTTATCTGACGACAGAAAGTATGTGTCATCACATACGGGAGACAGAAGAAGGAGAAGTGGTGGCGCGAAACAGTGCGCATGGCCGTTCCAAATGAATATCGATATGTGTAAATCGGGGTGCTCTGCACAATCCAGATTTGATGGAGACAGCCGTGAGAAGTACAAAGAAACATCTGGCGATACTTCTGAAATGCCTTCTTCGCTGCCGCTGCTACTGTGCGATCGAGAATCTCCGGAGACGAAGGCCCCAAATCTTCGGCTTTGCGTATCGCCTGTTGCTGTACCGGGGTAGAAACGCTCGGCAGAGTTGTTGGTCGGTGCATCGGTGTCGGAGAGCTTGTCGGAGGCTCGGAATTTTCAGTCGGACTCGGAGTCGGCCTGTAGTCGGATGCTTCTGGTATGTTGCATCGGTAAGTTGGCGGCGCTGGAGGTTTAACGCCTGCGTGAGATGATGGGACTTCCGAAAGACTACGAGATTTTTACTGAGTAATGGTCTGTTCTGATAAAATTACGGCATTGCTTTGCACTGTTGTTGTTATAATATGTTAAAAGTCTGGGTGTTTTTTGTTAGTTTTTAAGTCGGTTTGACATGTGTTTTCGAAATATCATTCTGGAAAAAAAATATCATTTCTTAATGTATGCATTACTAAACGACAATAAAAGGGGACTGCGTTTCCTCATAATCATAATAATAATAATAATAAGCATAATGTGTGTAAGACCGGTTATCTCTGCTCGGTGTCAGATGTCGGAGGTCCAGGAGACTCCCGGCCTCCTGGACCCGCATACCTGCACCAGTTGTGTCGAGCTGCAGCTCCTTACGGACGGCGTTCGGAAACTGGAGCCGCAGTTCGATGGCCTTCGTCCGGTCAGGGAGAGTCAGGTGGTCATAAAGAGGACTAATAGGCAGGTAGTCACGCCGAGACCACAGGAGACAGATAAGAGGGCTATCAGGAGAGGAAAGTGCAAGAAGCAAGTACTAGAGAGTACCCCAGTTGCTGTATCCCTTAAAAATGAAAACTCTTGCCTGAGTACTGTTGGGGGTGGCGGGGTGGGGGCGTCCTAACTTGGGGAAGTGTTGTGGTTGCCCTCTGGCAAAAAATTGACCCTGTGTTTCAGAAGCGTAGGGAAAGGAAGATGATTGCAGCACTGATAAGGGCCTCTATAATTAAGGGTCAGAATAGCGATGCTGTGGACGCAGAAATGAAACGCGGATGGTAGTTTGCCTCCCAGGTGCCACAGGCCGGGATGCTTCTGATCGCGTCCACGATTTCGAAGTGGAAAGGAGAACAGCCAGGCGTCGTGGTACATATTGGTGCCAAAGACTTAAGTGGGAAACAGTAGGAGGTCCTGATAACAGACTACAGGCAGTAAGGAACGAAGTTGAGAAGCAGGACCTCAAAAGCAGCAAACGCGGGATTACTGCCACTACCACGTGACAGCGAATATAGTAATACAATGAGGTGGAGGATAAATGCGTGGCTGACAGTTTGGAGCTAGGAACAGGGATTCAGATTTCTGGATCATTGGGAACTCCTCTGGAGCATGCGTGACCTGTACGAAAAGGACGTGTGCACTGGAATCCGAGGGCACCAATATCCTCGCGGGAAGGTTTGCAAAGGAAATTGTTCAGAGTATAAACTAGAATGGTTGCGGGGATGGGAGGGGGGCGGGGCCGGGGGGTAATGACAACTGAACTGAAGTGACGGAGGAACGGCAGGTTGGTTCTCAAATACAGAAAGCTTAGGGGCACTGCAAAAGGGAGAATCGGCTGCGGGTAGAGAAGGGGCGTGCTCAATCCAACGGTTTGAGGTGTGTCCATTTTAATACCATGAGACCAATGAATAAAGCGGATGAGCTTAGAACGTTTATCAGTACTTTGTGCTATGATGTTGTGGCCATTACAGAGACCTGGATGGTGCAGGGTAAGAAATGGCTACTTCAAGTTCCAGACTCTAAACGTTTCAGAAAGACTAGGGAGGGGCAAAGGACGTGGGTATGTGGCACTGTCGATCCGAGATAGTTTCACGGCTGCAGAAAAGGAAGAAGTCAAGGAGAGAATAGGACCGATTAAGTGTGACAGAGAAGAAGAGCGTATGGGGCCAGAAGACGTAGCGGAGCTACTTACTGAATATTTTGATTCAGTATTCACGACAGGAAAGAATCTAGGCTATTTTAAATATGACTTGCAGTGGACTGACAAGCTTGAGATTGTTTATATTAAGGAAGAGGATCGGGCGGGATGTACCTCAGTCTTTTGTGGGAAGCGAGGGAGGAGATTCCCGGCCTGTGGCCTGCGGAAGGGGTTCCAGAGGACTGAGGTGTTGAGGATGTTTTTCCCTTTTGACACACAGGGAATAGGGATAGCCCAAGAAATATAGGCCAGTGAGCCTTAATTCAGTGCTTGGTAAGTTGATGGAGAAGATGCTTGGAGGGAGATTTTTGAACATTTGGAGAGCCATAATATGATTAGGAATAGTCAGCATGGCTTTGTCAAAGACGGTCGTGCATTACAAGCCTGATTGAAGTATTTGTGGATGTGACTATACACATGATGAAGGTAGAGCAGTAGAATTAGCATACATAGATTTTAGCAAAGGAATAAGGTACTCCATGCTGGCTTATTGAGAACGTAAAGAGGTATGGGATCCAAGGGGACATGGCTTTGCGGATCCAGAACTGTCTTTCCCACAGAAGGCAAAGTGTGGTTGTGTACGGATCATGTTCTGCATGGCAGCCAGTGACCAGTGTTCTGTGACCCCTACTTTTTGTGATTTTTATGATTGTCTTGGATGAGGAAACGGTGGAATGGGTTAGTAAATTTACCGATGACACAAAGGTTGGGGATGTTGCGGATAGTGTGGAGTGCTGTCAGAAATTCCAATGGGACATTGATAGGATGCAAAACCGTGCTGAGAAGTGGCAGATGGACTTCAAACCATATAAGTGTGAGATTGTTAATTCTGATAGGTCAAGTATGATAGCAGAATATAGCATTAATTGTAAGTTCTTGGAAGTGTGCAAGTTTAAAAGCATTCTGGGGATCAGAGTCCATAGGACCCTGAAAGCTGCTACAGAGGTTGACTTTATGGCCTTCATCAATCGTGGGACTGAGTTTAAGAACTGAGAGGAAATGTTGCAAATATAAGGGACCCTGGTCAGACCCCACTTTGAGTACTGTGCTAAATTCTGGTGCCTCACTACAAGAAGGACGTAGAAACTACAGAAAGGGTGCAGAGGAGATTTACAGGGATTTTGCCTGTATTGGGATAATCCCTTATGGGAATAGTTTGAGTGAACTCCGCCCTTTCTCCTTGTGCGACGGAGGATGAGAGGTGACCTGATGGAGTTGTAAAAGATAATGAGAGACATTGATCGTGTAGTTAGTCAGAGGCTCTTCCCCAGGGCTGAAATAGCTAGCACGAGAGGGCATCTTTTTAACGTGCTTGGAAGTGGGTACAGAAGAATTACCAGGTGAACATTTTTTTTCCGCAGAGCGTGGTGGGTAAGTGGGATGGGCTGCCGGCGGCGGTGATGGAGGCGGAAACGATAGCGTTTTTTGAAGAGACTCATGGATCTTCGAAATGTTGAGGGCTATGGGTAAAGCTTAGGTAGTTCTATGGTAGGGACATGTTCGACACAGCCTTGTGGGCTGAAGGGACTGTATTGTCTATGTTTCTAAAGGATATACTGCAAATACAGTACACGATATCAATTCCGATGCCACGCAAATAAAGGCAGTCAAGTACTTAATAGGACAAGGCATTAAAGTGATGGAAGCCTTGGAACAACTGGTTGATGCTGGCTGGTTCTATTCTTGAACCGAGGGCTGTGATTAATTGTTGCTTTTTTCATACGCAGTCGGTGTTAAAGTGGAAATTATTGTTCGTTCATTCTTCCTCGCTTTCCCGAAACTGGCACTTCCCTGCTTTTATTGCTAGAAAAGAAACGCATTTCGATTTCAATATAGACAAGCGGGATGCAATGCATTTCAAGAGGGTGTACCTGGCTCGGAATTACCCACTATCTGGTAGGTTGCACTCTGTAGAGCAGAGACCTGTGGGGAAAAGTGCATGTTTCCTTGGATGTGGCTGTAGATGTGGATGGATTGAAAAGAAGGCATATGCCTTGCTTGCCATCACGGGAATGAATGCTGAGATCAGGAGATTGTACCACGGTTATAACTACAAGGCGGCATCAAAAATAATTCGTGAAGTTCTATTCTTGATTTATTTGGGTGCAGAAATTGCAGGAAAGACTTAGAAGGATGTTGAAAGGAATGTAAAGTCTGCGTTATCAGGAAAAGCTGGATCCGTGCAGCAGAAGAATGGACTTTTGGAAGATCAAACATGCACAAATAGGTGTTTTTTTCAGTGTGCTGTATGCATGAAAGTATGAGGAATATCTGGAGTACACAGATTATATTATAAAAGTTTGATAAGATTCACAAATGTATCCCCAGCAGCAAAGACATGCGTTGAGGGAAACTTGGCAATCTGGATTCAGAATTGGCTTCCCCACAGAGAGCTTGGTCCGATAATAAAAGGAGATTATCTGACAAATTTAGAAAGTAGAGACATACTTAAAAAAAATAAACATGGTCGTCCTTTTCGAACGGAGATGAGGATGGATATCTTTGGCCCAAGAATGGGGATACTGTGGTATGCTTTGCAACGCACAGCTTCCTGGGCCAAATCTGTATCTATATTTATGACAGAGGTTGATTGATTCTTGATTGGCCAGGGTAAAAGCGATAAGGGGAGTAGAAAGGCGATAGGGATCGAAAGGAGAAAGCGATTAGCCATCATGAAATAGCGGGTGGAACTCTGTAGGCCCAAATGGTCTAAATCTCGCCCTATGTTTTTTGTGTTATTCACTATATGCTGTGTTTCTGGTACACTATGCACAGAACGAAGATTGTGGGGCCAGATCGTTGTGTAAATTCGTTCTGTCTGCAACAGGGTAGATGCCAATGCATCCCAACCATTAGAAGTTCATTATCATATCCTTTCTAGCATGTCGGCCATGCCCTCTTCTTCTATCCTGAAGTAATTCCCGCATTCGGTTACGATAACGCCTAAAATGATGGAATGAACGTCTATTCTGTTCAAATTCATTCCCCATTTCAGGCTTCCATCAATCGCCTTTCTCCTCTCCATTATCACTCTTCTCAGGTTCCACCCCTGTTAAATACTCATTCCTCTCTACTTTCTTCTACTTACTTCAGCACTTTACCTATTGCACCTACGATGTCCCAGCTAGACAATTCATGTCCCTCCATTCTTACCGCCACCTGGATTAATTTCTCAACATCCTTGTTGTACTTTTACTCCCATCTACCTTCTAGGGCTCTCTTCTTCCCTATTCCTTTCCAGTCAGCAATAACCGCATGCATTTTCTATAAGATTAATGATGTTTCCATTATCAGAACTGTTCAGCACTATTCACAGAATCGATCCCAGTATATTCCAAGCAATACATCTTTTTATGGTAGCTCGTGACGTTCAGAAACTGAGAGACGACATTGAGTGCTATATTTTTCAAAGGTCTGCAGTGCAGAAACGATTTGAACGTTGTTACCATGGGGAATTAAGGATTTTCTGTCACAACTCGAACTAGATATTTCAATTCATGCTAAAAATTATGAAGCTCAAGAATCACACTGATATCGAAGATGCTGTACTGCACGCAAACTAGGATTAAAGACAAATAAACAGATTAATTATTTCCATGTTCCCATTTGGTCGTCATGTTTTACAGGAGTTGTGCGTAAGACGGATGTTGACAAGTATGAAAGCGATTTAGTTGGGTTTGGGGTTAAAAAGGATACATTGATTTTGATGGTTCGAACATGAGTATACCGATAGGATAACTGCATTTGCTTCCACAAGTTGCATTTCTAGCGAAATGAGCACAGGCTTCCATGTTTAATAATACCGTGAAATTTCATTATGATAAACCTCCAAAGCATATTTTCAGTTCTTTTTCTAGAACGTGAGAAATCTAAATCAAATGACCCAGGGGCATTCGGAATTAAGTGAGAAAAAGGACTCGATTTATGTTTGCTCTGTGTGCATCGTCGGGAAACACAGACATATGTGCTGCAGATATAAACCGTATGTTCATTAACAGAATGCCCAGAGAAACACGATGTTGCTTCTCAGAAATAATAAAATAAGGACCAACTAAATGTAAGTAGCGAACGTATGTCTCACTCTTCCATGTTCCCTATGCCTTGTGGATCGCAGTGCGCCCGGGATAAAGTGACAAAGAGAGTTTCATGATTTGATAATCACAGCTCGCACCCTGTCAGGAAAACAAGGTAACATAATTTAATATAATGTGTGTCTGCACCGGACGAAAAAACAATATCAGAATTATTGCATCCACTTCAATCATTCAGGTATGTTTTGAGTGAACTAACTTGCACATGATCAAGGAAGCCGCCACAATAAGAGAAGACACTGTTATCAAAGAATATATTTCATCTGTCACAGGCTACAAATAAGCTTGCAGAACACGTTGGTTCCTCAAAAACTGTTTCAGCCAGACGTCGTGAGATTGTTTTAGCGCTCATGATGCATGCAAACTGGATTTCAAAGCCAAGTGATGCGTGGATAGCTGCATGGATCCTGAGTTCTGCAGGGCTCTGGTCTGGGTGCAGATCGAAACGCCGAAGTAGTTTATGACTCTATGACTGTTTACGGTTGATAACACAAGGCTCCATGACGTATGCCATTACACCTAACATGCACCTGGTGACAACACATTTTAAAAGAGGGACATTTGTGTCAGAATGTTGCTTCTAGACTTCAGTTCGGTATTCAACATTATTGTCCCATTGACCTTAGTCAGATGACTCCTCCTCCGCGTTCTAAGTTTACTATTGCAAAAATGTACAAAACGCTGCTGCTCATAATAATAATAATAAACTTCATATAGGCAGCATGCACAACTGCTCCAACCTCACTAGCATCTTTAACACAGGTACCACCCAGAATAATCTGTTGACCCCACTATTGTACGCTCGGTTCACAAACGACCACAGGGCCAACATCCTGAGCAGTCATATTGTCAAGTTTGCCGAAGACACGGCAATGGAGGGACTCATCAGCAAACACCATGAAACGGCTTAAAGAAATAAGGTGCAAGGGCATACCTCTGGGTGGCAGGGAATTAATACCTTCAAATATGTGACCAAAACAAAGTCGATGCCGGCTGACTTTAGGACAACACGGACTACGCAGACCGTTGTGTGCATCGGCGATAGAGTGGAAAAGGCGGAAAAAGATTCAGTCACCAGGGTGCATATATCTTGCAACGTTTTATGGTCCAGGAGCACATCCTGAACAATCGGGAAGCGGAAGACCCCCTATGTTTGATTGTTTGTTTTTCCTGAGCGAAACAGAGTGCTGGATTAATCCCATGTGTACTCACATCTACCTATATATGCACAGCAGAGAATATTGTGACTTGCTGCAACACTGCCTGATCAGGAAACAACCCTGCAGTGGACAGGGAGGTTGTACAGCGGTGAGTCAAAACATCCCAAAATATAATCAATACAATCCTACACGCCATCAAAGGCATAGATACAGAAAGATGCCCGAAAATGGCCAGTGACATCATGAATGGAACAAGTCACCCAGCTCGTAAACGACTTGACACAGACTCATCAGTATAGAGGTGAGATAGCCATCAGATTGGGATCGCCAGGCTCGAAATAGTTCGCCCTGATGAATGAGGCTGGAGAAGTGACTTGTAGCTCAATAAGGAGAGACTGAGAGAGAGAACGAATGTGTGTTAGGATGAAAGTACCGTGAGATTGGCGGCTGAAAATACTGGAGTGAGACAAGGATTAATTTATTGCGGGGAGAGGAAAGCGACAGAAAGAGAGACAGACAGACAGACAGAGGAGAGAAAGATCAACACAGAGAGAGCGAGAGACAGACAGATAGACAGAGTCAGAGAAGAGAGATCAACACAGAGAGAGGGAGAGTGAGAAAGAGAGAGGGAGACAGATGAAAAGAACCAGACTGACAGTTATCTTTGCACCAAAATATTAACGGATGCTCTACAAGGAAAACATCTATCAGCTTCGACTGTAATTCCGGACACTTCCAAACAAGCATATGCATATAAACAATCTCTCTTTCTCTCGCTTCCGACACATACACACATACACGCGCGCGCGCACAAACGCACATACACAGACACACACAAACTGTTGAGCGATTATGTTTGAATGCCATATCTTATATTTGTGTTGCCGTGTTAATGTATATTTCTGAAAAGAAATGAGATAGCAGTGGCTATACACCTCACTGCAAAATAGGAAAGAGCGGTGCGGTTACACCATTGCCGAATCTTCACAGATGAAGGCGAGGGAAACTTAAACAGGAGCGCTTGGTGGTGGAAACCACAATAAGAAAACAAGTGTAAAGATATATCCAGCTGAAGCGCTCAGAACATGAATTCTACAATACGTGAGTTTTTGTGCGGGCATTTAGCTGGAGTACATCACTGTGCGGCAAAGGGCGTAGTAATAAACTGCAGAGTCGCTCATTTCCAGTTTTGAGATAGAGACATTAAATGACTTTCTTCCCTTGTCCAGAGAGATTTTGAACCGTGCTTTGGCAAAATCGGCTTTATTTCCAGAACCATCAGAATCTTTGTACAGTATGTACTCGAAACTTTGTTCTGGCCTTTGTCGGTACCAATATAAATAATAGTAGTTCCATGCAGTATTATAAGTGCAGCTCAACGTCACAGCCTCCTCTTCAGTCTTCACTGCCCGTGACGGTGTCTGAGTGACGGAGTTTGCATAACTCGTATCTAAAATATAATGTAAAAAAAAAGTTATATGAACGTTGTTTTTTTTTTCAGAATTCAGTTTCGAGAAGGCTTATGAGTTTTTTTGCTGCGCACAAACCAATTAACAATGCTCCACAGAAAATCCAGATGACGAACCACAACATCTTTTTCATAAAGGATGGGTTAAGTGATTTTCTCTTCAACGGATTTTTGCTAGTCGTCAAGAAGTTCCGATTCTACCGTTTAAGTGGCGGTCCAGTTGATATAATGAGCAGGCAATGAAAACACCCAATGGAAATGCCGCCTCTTGATACATGCTCCGCCTATCTCCCCAGATGCCACCAGGGCCATGCACCTCACGGAAAAAGCGTCAGTCATTTTTTTGTTGTTGTTTTCTACCACGAAAACTTGTCATTATCCGAGACAGAAGAACACATTCTCACTCGTTACATGCAGAAAAAGAATTTTATTGAGAAGATTCAGAGAGAAATAAATGAGTCGGAGTCGGAGTAGGTTCCGCAGAATGTCTGTGTGTGTGTGTGTGTGTGTGTGTGTGTGTGGAAGTGTCTGCGTATCTTGTGTGCTTCTGTATGTGGGAGAGAGAGAGAGTGGGAGAGACAGACACTGATAGACAGTCTGAAAGTCTGAAAATGTGTGCGGAAAGCAAGGGAAAGAAGACATAATTTTTTTTTTGTGCCAAACACCACATGGTGATGTTATACTGGTTAGAAGCAGGCAGAGAAAGAGAAATAGAAAAGTGCATTTTCGAACAACTGGCATTTGACTGACGAGAGTTCCTATAGAGATTTCCCAACGTCGCATCAGATAATACAAACCTTGGCTTCATCATGATAGCGACTCCATCAAGTAAATCAGATGCTTCAGAAGAAGTGACGAAATCTCCTGATCCCTGTTGACCCTCTCCCGGGCTGAGACAGCACTCTGATGACATAGAACTGCAACCCTAGAAATAACATTTTCCGTGGTACAGTCGATCGACATGCCAAAGAGATGCATGGTGGAAATTCTAAGAGTGAGCTTCTTGTCGACTATCAGCAAAACACCGATAACTACAGAGACGAATCTCAGACGGATGTCGGTTCCTGAAACATATGAATTAGAGCACATATCAAGGGGAGTTCAAAGTTACAAAGAATGCTAAAGTAATTTGACCACGTCACTCAGGAACTGCAGTTCTGTACCATGGAGTTATTTTCCCGTATTATAGTGTATAATTATATCTGTTTCTCGGTTTCTATCCTTTCGCACTTTCAATTGCTCCTTCTTTCTCTCTAAAAGCGTGCGCGATGTGTTTGAGTTTGTTTGTGTGTGTGCTCACATTTTTCCATTCCTAATTCGCTGTCTCTTTAATGTTGAAGTGCAAATTGACGCTTAGCAACACCCAGGGCAGAGTTCTGGGCCTACTTGCCACAATTGGTTGGCTGCGATGGCGTGCAGATATATGGTGTAGTACCAGAGAGGGGCCAGGAGAATATTTACATGTAATCCTTCCATCATTCTATGGCTCAGGTTAAAACCAGTCCATACATTCTGGACACTATTGGACTAACCCAACGTATGGCGGCAGAGATGCAATTGCTCCTCGCTGAAAATAAACACATGAATTTTCGACAAACCAGGAAAGCATGATACCTACGGTACAAATATTGCCCATTTTCACAGAATTTCACAGGGCGGCGCAGCCAATTCAGCTTTAAGAAGCACAAAAAATGAATACCGTGCACCTTAATATCTCTTACTGTTTCACTTTCTCTCCATGTCTGTCACACTCTCTCTCCCCTTCTCTAATTCTATCTCTGTCAGTATCCCTGTATATCTTACTGTTTATCCCTACTCCCATTCTTTCTCTATCACTCTCGTTATATTTATCTCTCCACGTCCGCCTTACTTGGCCATCCATACTGTTGTCCCTTTCAGTTTCCTTGATATATGGGTCATTTGTATTTTATCGTTTTTTTTTTAAATTAGGAATCCTCTCTTTCTTCCCCGCCATATCTCTCTTCTCTCTCTCCCCCTCACTCTATTATTCTCAGTGCCTTTCTATACTGCTACTCTATCCACCTGTCCTCTTCGTCTGTCTCGCTGATAGTCTGCTGCGTATCTTTCTGTAATTACTTCGTTTCTATTGCTTTCCCTCTGTCTTCACCTCACTCGCCTTGTACTCTTAGTGCTTGTGCGTGTGCTAATTCTATTGTCATCTCCCATCCTTACCCTCATCTCTCTCATTTTTTTTTTATTTTCCCTTGTGTCGGCTACTCCGACAGTCCTGCACGTATTGGTTTCACACCACAGACGTTTTCCCTAGAGAGTTTCATAACGATAGGATAGTAAACTGACACGTTACCCCTCCAGCGTATGATTTTCTGTCTGTATCCTCGTTCTGTCCCCTAAAAAAAAGGCTTTTCTTCCCTCTCTTGCGCAATATTTCTCTCAGTGTATTCACAGACGCCACAGGGGCTCGGGATTAGCACGGCTCGGCAATTGTTCCTGTCATTTCGGAGTTCCTAGTTAAATTCCGGAGCTTTGTTGCAAATAGACTTCACAGTGCAATACGTGCGGTTTCCTCGTATATTCAAGTTTGCATAACAGAACAAAGATGCACGGGGTAGGTTAACAAGAAAATGTAAATAGATCCGTGAATAGCTGGAGATGATTTGTTTTGTCGGCAGTTGCTGGTACGGCGTAACTCAAGGGTTCTTAGGTCCTTCTCCGCGCCGTATCACTGCAATTGAAAAACAATAAGAATAAACCAATCTTGCTTAATATGCCAGAATACTTTAATCGGTGACAGGCCACTAAAGTAACAGATTTCACCTGCAAATCTGTTTTGCGGTGTGTTTATTCTCTCATTTTTTTTCTATTTTTTCGAAAAGATGGCACGCTAAATATGCATAGAAACTGCCGCAGAAACTCATTTCCCATCTTCTTTTAGCTCTGTCACGATGTATGGTAGGGAAAGTAATGATTGCAAGCCATTGTTCCCATTTCGAAAGTTCTGAATGAATGCCATGGTCGCCGGAATGGAGCGTTAAGGAGAGCGCATTCTGCAACAAATGGAGTGTCCTCATCATTTCTGCAACAATATGGGGTCCATGTACGTACTGACGCACTGCAGAGAAAGAGGACGGGATTGATTGGACATGACGCTGGGCAGTTTGATCCGTAAAATCTGGCAGGGATGGCTTTCACCGCCAGAATGCACAACATCATTCTCTCTGTTCTTCTCTATAGATATCCAAATTGGTGAACTGATCGTAAGTGTGTTATTCTCCTGAATCATTTCATGAAAACTGAAGACAACCTATGTACCTTTCAAGCTATTTTTATGAACTGTTGCTCTCAAGGAAGTCAAACAATCATGATCAGTGCACGTAGGAATAATGATAATTATCTGTGAAGCGAAGTCCTATGTTTGCAGTAACAGCTTCTTAATCCTTGACTCCCTTTAATTCATAACCGGATCACATCACGCTCAATCATTTTTATGCACCCTTCTGCAGGTCGTGGAAATATACGTGAACTATAGTTTGTGTGAGTGATGCTGTGGAAATGATGCAAATCAAATGAACATGAAAACAATAAAATACGACCTCTCACGACCAACTTTGCCTTCCATACCTGGTCTGCTTCCCACATGTTGTTCGTCCATCGTCAACGTCGATGAGGACTTCCACACCATTATGATCGTGTCGAGACTAGTGCTTGATTTGAAGTGAGGGAGAGCTGCGCAGCGTCCGTCTCACTCTTCCTTCCCAATTCTCATCTGGATACAGTGGAAAGACAGAAACGATATGGCTGAAAATGGGACTAGGATCAGTGGATGACCAGGGCGTATTTTGTGTCTTGTCCTGCTTTACACGTTCCACGACGTTTGCAGAGACCACCTTCTTGACTTTTGGA
Organism: Mobula hypostoma; assembly: GCF_963921235.1. NCBI lineage: Eukaryota > Metazoa > Chordata > Chondrichthyes > Myliobatiformes > Myliobatidae > Mobula > Mobula hypostoma. The sequence continues at coordinate 23,982,613 of NC_086106.1, forward strand.
CCTTCCGTTGGTCTCGTAGCTCAATCCGCCGGAGTCTGTCTTCACATGCTGGGATAGACAACTCCCTAGCTAACTGAGGGTTCGAGACCCGTCGGCTACCCTCACCGAGTTTAGCTGGTTTGTCGAAGACTTTGCTCAGTGTATGGCCGCTGCCAATTGCAAACAGCTACGGGGAGTCAAGGATGTGAAATGAGTATCAGGTGGGGACCAAAGGGGACCTTGCGAACGACGCGAACCCACCAGAGGTTGGTCCCCTCCCTGACACCCCATACACCCCGCTACCCACATCCGACACAGCCTTCAGAAGATTGTGCTTTGCAGAAGGAGAGGAAAAAATGTATTTTTTTCTATGAAAGAACCAGGGACAGCACAGACAAGTAAACTGTTTGAAATGTGATTACTGGTTACAGCTGCTCCAAAGAGACTGATTTTCATATTTAGTTAAAAAAAGCAACACCATTCACCATGGATCCATGGCACCCTATCCAGCTTAAAGCAGAATGTGAACGGTTTTCAACGCGTATCACACAGCGATCGCCGTAGGAATCAGGGACTAGAATTGAAGCCAGCCGTCTGCCAAGCAAAAATGCAAGAAAAATTGCTAATCTTGGAGAAACCAACATGAAACTAGGTCCAGAGTATCATCAAGAAAATAATATCATTAGCCGCCTTGGGAACCAGCGGTAGATGTTACTATTTGCATAATAAATGCCCGAAGCTCCTTGTCACAATGGCGCTGTGAACGGACCCAATTGCAAAACACAGACACTGAACTACAAAGAACAGATCTGCACTAGAGTAGGGACGTGACAGGATACAGACAAGCAGCAAGGACAAGAACGCAGACTAGCGCCAGGACATGGACGAGAAACAGGGAACCCGGACAAGGATCTATGAACTAGGAGCCTGAGCTAGGGAGAGTGGGACCAGGACTAGAAGCCATGGACTAGGAGACAAGGCTTTGACCGAGCCAGAGACTGGACAATGACCTAGAAACTGGGTCTTGCCTCGGGCTCGGACCTCAGAACTAGTCAAGGACATAACATGGATTCAGGGCAGGACGTAGCTGTGGTCTAGAGGCCTGAGCTTGGTGACAAGCTGTGGTCTTCGCTCTTGATGCCTTAGGCTAGGATCTTGCGTCTTGAGCGTGGAGGCTGGGGACTTCAGGTTTATGTTCTTGGAGCTTGGCTTGGGATTCTCCAGGCTTCTGTTTTTGGAGATTGGCTTGAGATCCTCGAGGCTAGTATTCCTGGTGATTGGCTTGGAATCCTCGAGGCTCGTGTTCTTGGAGCTTGGCTTAGGATCGTTGGGGCTAGTGCTCTTGGAGCTTGGTTTGGGATCATAGAAGCTACTGTTCTTGGAGCTGGCCTGGGATCCTCGAGGCTAGTGTTCTTGGAGCTTGGCTGCGGGATCTTCGAGGATTGAGTTCTTGGAGCTTGGTTGTGGGATCCTCGAGTCTTGGGTTCTTGGAGCTTGGCTGCGAGATGTTCGAGGCTTGCGTTCTTGGAGTTTGGCTGCTGGATCTTCGTCTTAAAATGGGCAGGCTGATAAGTCGGAGGCTGGAGCTGAGAGACCGACTGGGAACTGAACATCAAAATAAGAGAAGGCACAACATGACCCCCCGCAGGGCAACGTCGGAACGGCTTGACATACCCCACGGAGGAGAGGAAAAGACAAGGCATAACCACTCACAGGGCAACGGCAGAACGGCCTACACTTACCCCACGGAGGCGAGGACAAGACAAGGCAGATCCCCCCGCAGGGCAAAGGCAAAACAGCCTGACTTTCCCCACGGAACAAGAAGAGACAAACAGCAAAGAACGACAGACAGTTCCATCTCTGCTTCGCGGTAGCTCTGATTCTCATTCGGTCAGCAACTTCAGCAGGCTATGGGAACAACCGGATCCCTACCTAGCTCGGAGTGGCTGGCAGCCACTCAGCTGGCCTGGTAAGCAGCCGAATCGAGACCGCAAAAACTACCCCAACAAGTGGAAACAACGCTCCATGAAGCTGAGGTCCTCCAACCAGGCCTAGTGTTCACGAATGGTTTCACTAGCCATCCACCAGCAGTTTGCTCCAAGGGGGACTGACGAGATAAACCAGCAGCCCACATTCAACCCCAAGGTTACTTATGTTCCAAGCAGAAATTTGGGAATCAGTTGCTCGTGATTAACTTAATCAAAACAAGGGACAGTTTGAAGACCAGGAGTGCTGAGTCCACGGACCGGACCGTGAAGCGGAATGCGGACTTCACTGACCGGACCATGACACTCCTCGCGTGTCTGCTGAAGATAATGTGGAAGATTTGGACGGAAGTCTATATCCCACCAAATTGGAGAATTGTTGAAAAATGCTTTGTCCCCAAGGAACAAATTCCTCCATAATCATCCCGCTGATGAGAATTGCCATCCTCAGCGAGAACTGCACGATATTCTGCTCCTGCGAGAAGGATGGCCTCCTACTTGGTGGAGAATCACTGTTTCAGTAACTCCATCCGGAAAAGTGATATCCCTTTTTTTTTTCTCAGTGTTCTCGCATACATCTCAACAATCAGCCAAATGATTCACGAGGCCAGGCGGCAAAAATTCAAACGAACATTCGTCAGGTTGTACCTCGCAAACTCCCACAGTTAACACTACAAGCACTCATCCAGACAGGTCTGGTCCATGTCTATATCCCACCGGTAATCAGAGACATGATCATCAGCTACCTTGGCGGAGTCAACTGCGCTTCACTTCAGCCCACCAGGTGGCAAGACCTCCCAAAAGGGATTCCAATCGGCTGCACAGTTTTCTCGATCGTGTTTGGCATTGTTTTGAATACCCTCATATTAGCAGCTGCAGACGTAACTCGTGGCCCATTCTTCGAGCCTGGCATCGGATAACCTGCAATGCGGGGGTACACAGGTGGCATAGCAATAACCACTGTAAACCATTCCAGACCGCATGGATATTTGAAGCAGTGGACAACGTAGCTAGCTGGGATAAGATGAGCATATGGTTATTTGATCGGCCAAGAAATCTGGATGCATGTTGATCAAAAAATGCTAGGTTTCTAGCAAGTTCAGTCATCGGGTACGGGCAGAAGTCGTTCCATCCATTAAGGGCAACGAAGTGAAATGTCTTCGATTGCGGTTTAATACAGCAATGACGGACAGCATCAGCATCACTGGCACACTACAGCAGACAGAGAAGCGGCTGAAGAAGATCGACTGAACCGGAATTCAGGTAATTTTAAGACATGGCCTTAACAACATGACATTCTCCATGCCTGCTCTGGCTTTTCACGTTGGATGAGATTCCCATGACCACTGTAGAAGGCATGGAGAGGAAAATCAACAATTACCTGAGGAGGAGGCTGGGTATTCCTTCAACGTTTACTTCAGTGCGGCTCCACATAAGATCAAGCCCGCTGCAGCTCCCGTTGTCATCGGTAGTGGAGGAGTTCAAGGTAGAAAACTGTAGAGTTCTGTTAGCAGTTGGGGACACCAAAGTCAAGATTGGTAAATCAAGAAGGAGTCACACCAAGTTCTGGCCGAACGTGGGCCGCCAACTCGGTCATAGACAACGCAGTGAAAATTCAGCAATTCAGATACATCTTTAGCCACCGATTCCGGAGTCGGCAATTCTCGGCTATGCAAACTTCCCACTATGGGGTATTGCAAGTGCGCGGAATGGGACTGACATGGCCCAGGCAGAGATACGGAACCCTGAGGACGAGAAACGTTTATTACACGTAGTACTGTTGGCCTCATGGGACGGCTGGACGAAATGGAACAAGGTTTGGAAAATTGAGTTCTTCGACATTTCTTTCCAGCCTGCGTCAATATATGACAGTCTCCTTTCAGTATCACAACTGCATACATGGACATGAGAGAGCACCACAACTGCAAAATTGTGGTCTGCAGGATTCACTGACACAAGGTGTAACAAAACTCAACATATCTTTAAAACAAAACGGTACTGGGGGACACCCCGTGAGGTCCCGCTGCCCCGTGCTGATAAAATACAACGGCAGACATCTAAAGGTAAACCAGATGTTGGAGTGGCAATTAGAGCAGTCGTTTCCATCAAGCAGAGGCCAGGCCAGTGCTTTCATGCAAGACTAAATCCAGTCTGCTATCAACTGCCAGATCACAGGTGATGAAGGTCGATGTGCCGAGGAAGCTACACTGCACAGAAGTAGTGCAAACCAGAGATCGTGCTATCGACCACTAAAGGCAAAACAAAAAGACGAAAAAAAAGTCATCTGCTCGAGTTCATACCACCATGGCAGCAAGGATGCGAGGAGGCTCACCAGGGGAAGGCCCTGAAGTACCAGTCTTTACTCCGAGTGCGTACAGACAAATGTGGTCAGCAACAGGTATTCCCGTTGGAAGTCAGCTGTACAGAATCCCCAACAAGGTCGGCTTGGAAATTATTGTCTGCCCAGGGCCTTGAGGATAAGACCAAGAATCAAGTAAGCGGAGGTGTGAATCTTGAATTCAGAAGCTCCTGGTCAGTGACTTGGTGACCCGCTAACTGAAGAGTGTCGTAGTTATAGGTAGAAACACTCTATGGAGGTTGGGCACCACCTGACGACATCTGCTCCTGGCTAAAGACTACGGTTACCTCTTCAGGTAACTGAAGAGAGTGTTCGTTGTAAAACGCAAGTAATTTTATCGGCATCAGTATGGTGAATTGGTGGAGGGCTGGGTGCCTCATATAATTAGAAACATGCATAATTAGAGACAATTATAATATACGACACACGTGGCTGGTCACAGTGAAGTGTCCGGCAGCTGCAGGTATCTCCGGGCGGCCTGCATATCCCTGAGACAAGCTGGGTCAGGTATATTATTTTTCATAATACGTAAAGGCTCACAAGTATTCACTGTCCTCGTGCAGAGGTAACTAGAAGAAGGCGGAGTAGAATTCAATCAATGTGTACGATCGAATTTCAGATGGCAGAACGGCTAAAATGAGAGTGCTGTCGGTTATAACAGGGGGAATGGGTGGTACTACCTAGCCCACATCACGCAAATCTTGCACAAATCCCCAGTTATTTGGCCTATCTCCATCTGGGTTTGGACATATTGTGCTTAAAAAGGGAGAGTCTTCAGAGGATTTGCCCTTATCACTGCAGTGTCGGCCTAATAGTAGTGAAGCCAAGCAAAGCGATGCGCGGAATTTGCTATGTTAAACTTTTCACTATCTGCCTCAAATATCTTGGCTGTGACTAGGGCTTCACTCACAGCGAAACTTGTGGTATGGTATGTTGCCCCTGTAGTAGCACTTTATCAGAGAAGGGAAAAGTAGACTGTCGACGGCTATCCCTTTTAGTCTAAACAAGAACATCCCTTAAAGGAAAGACTATTACGCTGTCCGTCATGTTCTCTGTATTCTTTTAATTATATTCATCATTAATTTGAATGAATAAGCTACTTCGGGTCGCTGAACAATTACAAAAAAAAACAAACAAACAAACAAACGTTTGTAAACACGAAATAAACAATTTGATCAAGTTGCATTCCTGTACTTTAATTTCCCAGGCATCTTTAAACCGAAAATATAATCTCTTACAGGTTCGCCCGTTTTCCTTTGCATCTCGTGACTTCCGCAAAATCACTTTTCTGTGTGTCCCAGCTAGGATTGTCTTATTGGTTGTTCTAACCATGTCTATCGGCCTACTGTCGCTACATTCACCTCCATCTGCATTCAGGCACTCAATGACCATTGGACAGGGGGTTCCGTGAATAGTTAAACCAGCAGTCGGTATGGCTAACGATATGACCTGGTTCACATTCCACACGGCTATGGCTTTGTCCTACAACTGCTCACCAGACTGTACACTCTTAGCATGCGACCGCGTGTGCACCACTACACTGAGTGAAATGTCCATAGATTGTGACAGCTCGTGTTTCATAGGAGGTGAAACATCCCTTGTACGTGAGACACCAAATGGGGAATTATTTTCACGTGAAAGAAGCTAGTTCGTGATATAGGGTTGAGTCAATTGCATTTGAAGTCGCAGCTGCCGGGCTGTATGTTGCACGGTGGCTGTGCCAACCATTGCTAATTCCATAATAGGAAATTCTAGCAGCCGGTCATCTAGAATTTTGGGATGGAATCCAGCAAGAGGAGTAAGCGTAAGCGGGTGAGGTGGATCTGCTATAATTTTGTATTTTGCCATCTCCATTTGCTTTTGTCTTTTGGTTGCTTCCAATTTATTGAGTTACCACATACTGTATTCAAAAAATCATTTCGCGCCCCTATCATTTTATTTTATCTTACTCTTCCAGTAACGAAAATTCCTGAGCCCAATGAGCCTACATAGGGCCATTCTCCATGTATCCACCCGTGTGTATAAGAAAAATAATTAATCATATACCTGTTATCTCCTGTTTCGAGTCATGCCCTCTACGACGGGAAGCCCGGTGATACTAGGGTCTCAGCCAGAAATTTCGTCGTCTTATTGTACTCTTTTACGGTTTGAGCAGGAAGCTTGTTCATCGGAGCCATTGTTGGTTGATCGGCAGGCTTTCAGGTTTTCTTTCTTCCCTTCGGCATATCACTGGTGCCTTTTCCTCATTTGCTTTCAGTGCTACCCTTTTATTAACTGTGATTTAGATGAATCACTAATAAAATCTAATTGTTGATCGGTTAGTCTCATGAGACCATGGATTTACGCCTTGGAAGGTTTCCAGGGCGCAGACATGGGCAAGGTTGTATGGAAGACTGGCAGTTGCTCATGCTGTAAGTATCACCTCTCCAAGACACCGATGTTTCCAAGGGAAGGGGATTATCACCCATACAGCTTGGCACCGGTGTCGTTTCAGAACAATGCGTGGTTAACTGCCTTGCTCAAGTACACACTACGCTGCTTCAGCCAAGGCTCGAAATAGTGATCTTCAGTTCACTAGACGAATGCCTTCACCACTTGGCGGCGGACCAATACTCGACTACCCTTATGACTTAAACAAAAAGATCATAATTAGGAAGGGGAAAGAAGATTATTAGAGAAAACTGGCAGGGAACACAAAAACTGACTGTAAACGCTTTTATAGATAAGTAAAAAAGGAAAAGACTGGTAAAGACAAATATAAGTCCCCTACAGACAGAAAGGTAAATTGATTATAGGGAGCAAGGTCATGGCAGACCAATTGAATAACTACTTTGGTTCTGTCTTCACTAAGGAGGACAGAAATAATCTTCCAGAAATAGTAGGGGACAGAGGGTCCAGTAAGGTGGAGGAACTGAGCGAAATACATGTTAGTAGGGAAGTGGTGTTAGGTAAATTGAAGGGATTGAAGGCAGACAAATCCCCAGGGCCAGATGGTCTGCATCCCAGAGTGCGTAAGGAAGTAGTCCAAGAAATAGTGGATGCATTAGTAATAATTTTTCAAAACTCGTTAGATTCTGGACTAGTTCCTGAGGATTGGAGGGTGGCGAATGTAACCGCACATTTTAAAAACGGAGGGAGAGAGGAACCGGGGAATTAAAGACCGGTTAGACTAACGTCGGTGGTGGGGAAACTGCTGGAGTCAGTTATCAAAGATGCGATAACAGCACATTTGGAAAACGGTGAAATCATCGGACAAAGTCAGCATGGATTTGTGAAAGGAAAATCATGTCTGACGAATCTCATAGAATTTTTGGAGGATGTAACTAGTAGAGTGGATAGGGGAGAACCAGTGGATGTGGTATATTTGGATTTTCAAAAGGCTTTTGACAAGGTCCCACACATGAGATTAGAGTGCAAACTTAAAGCACACGGTATTGGGGATAAGGTAATGATGTGGTTAGAGAATTGGTTAGCAGACAGGAAGCAAAGAGTGGGAATAAACGGGACCTATTCAGAATGGCAGGCAGTGACTAGTGGGGTACTGCAAGGCTCAGTGCTGGGACCCCAGTTGTTTACAATATATATTAATGATTTGGATGAGGGAATTAAATGCAGCATCTCCAAGTTTGCGGATGACACGAAGCTGGGCGGCAGTGTTAGCTGTGAGGAGGATGCTAAGATTATGCAGGGTGACTTGGATAGGTTGGGTGAGTGGTTAAATTCATGGCAGATGCAATTTAATGTGGATAAATGTGAAGTTATCCACTTTGGTGGCAAAAATAGGAAAACAGATTATTATCTGAATGGTGACCGATTAGGAAAAGGGGAGGTGCAACGAGACCTGGGTGTCATTATACACCAGTCATTGAAAGTGGGCATGCAGGTACAGCAGGCGCTGAAAAAGGCGAATGGTATGCTGGCATTTATAGCGAAAGGATTCGAGTACAGGAGCATGGAGGTACTACTGCAGTTGTACAAGGCCTTGGTGAGACCACACCTGGAGTACTGTGTGCAGTTTTGGTCCCCTAATCTGAGGAAAGACATCCTTGCCATAGAGGGAGTACAGAGAAGGTTCACCAGATTGATTCCTGGGATGGCAGGACTTTCATATGAAGAAAGACTGGATGAATTGGGCTTGTACTCGTTGGAATTTAGAACATTGAGGGGGGATCTGATTGAAACGTATACATCCTAATGGGATTGGACAGGCTAGATGCAGGAAGATTGTTCCCGATGTTGGGGAAGTCCAGAACGAGGGGTCATAGTTTGAGGATAAGGGGGAAGTCTTTTAGGATTGAGATTAGGAAAAACCTCTTCACACAGAGAGTGGTGAATCTGTGGAATTCTCTGCCACAGGAAACAGTTGAGGCCAGTTCATTGGCTATATTTAAGAGGGAGTTGGATATGGCCCTTGTGGAAACGGGGATCAGTGGGTATGGAGGGAAGGCTGGTGCAGGATTCTGAGTTGGATGATCAGCCATGATCATAATAAATGTCGGTGCAGACTCGAAGGGCCGAATGGCCTACTCCTGCAACTATCTTCTACGTTTCTATGTTTCTATCAGGTTTACAGCCAAAATTCGAAATTGCTGTCCTGTGTACAGCTTTGTATTATTTTTGGGCAATGGATAATGATAACCTGCATACAGACCTATTGATGGCGAGAAATGGATGGAATAATCTATCAGTTTGATCTTTTATATTACGTTCAGCCTTATTTTACAAAACCGTGCTTTGCCGTTTACACATCCAGGAAAGATTTATTTTTCATATATTTTCACCAGTATTATTGGTAAGGAGAAAGAGGTTCACCGGATTGTTAATTTGGACCGAAGATAGTCACTACGAATATGCATATTAACCATTACTTTGCAGACGAAAAAAACAGAAGTATCATTCGATTAAATATCTACGTCAAACAGATACTTATCAACACCACCCTAGAATCGCTAGAACACAGACACTTTATTAGCAACTGAAACTCAGCAGGTTAATTGCTAAGTCTCGACAATTTAAACTTCCAGAACTAAACATTCAACAGAAACCCAGCTGAGCTGCAGCCCTTTGCAAAGAAATAAAGCATCTGTCTTCTCAATATTGGGTTGTTCACAGAGAAGGCAATGCACGAAAAAAAATAACATGTATGCAGAACATCGGGGAATTGCAAAGACAAGTGTATGCAATGTTCAGCCGGTTGTCCGTCAAAGAAAGAAAAGTTAGATTACTTAACTAATGCTACATTATATAATGCTGTCTTAGTTTGAACAGGAAAGAAAGTAAGAGGGCTGTCAGAACATATTCCGCTTACTGTATTAATAAGGAATCATGAAGTTGAACGAGTTTTACAAAGAGTAGGTTAAACAATGTAACGATATATTAAGCAAGTATTGCCTGAACGTTTTGACCGATGCACAATATCGTGTTGCTTCAATAGTTTTGATATTAAGAATGCACACGGATATTCTAGAAATGAGAGGTTGAATTCTTGCATTGAGCACTATGTTACATAGTAAAAGATCAGTATAAGGATCACAAATTATAGACCAATTTGGTTCAGCATGAACATTGGGTTACAGACAAATTCGTCGCAGACTAATTGGTGGAGTAATTCTAATCAAGCGGATCTCTCAGCAATTGAGTGCACAAACTTCCGTCTCCTGAAGATTTTGCTCTATTTCCAGACCTCTGTTTTACTGTCAGCTAACTATCTGCAACCATCGTCTCCTTGAGATAATTTCTAGTGCTGAGCACTCAATGTGAAGCAGGGCCCCATCATCTTCCATTGGAATAACTTCAGTGCATCCCTTTGTATCTAAGCTACATTATGATTTTTTTACCCGCGGTCTGCTCTATCTATGCTATTATTTTATGCACCAGAACGACGCCCCTTCTTATTCACCGCCGTTCATTGGAGAACAAACCTTGGGTCAACACACTCTCGTTATAACGAAGCTCCTTCATTCCATGCGAAGAAGATGCAACTACTTTGCCCCTCCCTAGCGTGCAGTACGATGACTGGACGCAGTCCACAGCAGATGACTTACAAATATTTTATAAAATTCGATTATAATCTCGAAGTAGATTTCCTTTCGTTTTTGCTTTATTGGTCACAAGATTTGAACTGCGTGATTTACAAGCTTAACAATGACAATGGAATTTAACCTCACATATCTCGCTCTACAATGTGAAGATTGACTCCCTAAAGGAGCAATATAATTGCCAAAGGCAGTTTGATTTGAACACCAATTGTTGTATTTTCTGTTTTCCCAAGGTCAACCAGTTAAGAAGAACATTATGTTCGAGGTATTGTGTATTTGAAAGCAAAGGATTGCAGATCCTATGTTGATCTTTAAATTATCAACATGGAGTTAACTTTTTAAAAAAGTTAGGTCCTACTTCTCGATATTAATAATGTTTTTCGTCAAAGAAAATGAGAAATATTTTGTACCGTAACTTTATCTTGGTATAACACTTCCTCTAGCTTTAAAAGTTTACATAGATACTGGTCTTTATTATTTGGTTCGTAGCTCAGCTCAGGACGTGTTCCTTCAGTAGCATCCATAACGGTGACTTTAGGATATTAAATAGATAGGTTTATTTCATTCATATCGTTAAAAATTCCTGCCAGTCGAACCGACCCAAGGATACATTCCATTATTTCAAACTTCCAAGTTCTGTTTTTTTTTTCCAGCACGTGAAACTTCAGTCCTGACTGCTAACAGGTTTATGCGATTGTTTCATGAATGGGTTTTCGTTGAATGATAAATTAAAATATTCGATGTCACAATTTTGTTGAATTTAACTTTCAACGAAGACAAAAATAAAGACAGTTCAGACGCACATTTTGGATGGGCTGACATGAGGTGCGCCTTTGGTTCTGCTGGTTTTATTCCTCCTTACGCAAGACTTGTTTAGCTCACAAAAGTTGGGGCAGTTGTGTCCTGCCACGGACATTGATGAAATATATGATATTTAATGGAGAGATTTCGACATACTTCCTTTCCTTCGACATTTCAATTTAAAATATTCTATGCAATTAACTTTTATGCAACGCAATATTAATGCATTTCGGAAGTAATTTATTTGGTAAATCACCAAACAGAAAAAATGTATATGCTAATTAAACGGAGTTTAAGACGCTTTCCAAACTTGTCTAGCAAGAAAGGAAAATAAGGCAAGTTTTGCAATTTATCCAATTAAAAAAAAACAAAAAAACTTTTCAGGGCTTTCCGATACTCTGATACACAAAAGGGCTATAACATTATCGTACACATAGTGTTCTACTTGAATTTCGGCCGATGGTTGTGCATGGCGTCGTGTGGTACAATGAACGGCCGCGCAGATTGGAGGAACAACAACTTATATCACTCCTGGGTAATTTCCAACCTAATTGAATGAACATATCCTTCTTACACCATCGCTCATGCCCCCCTCCCCCGGTCCAACTTTTTTCATCCCCTTTTGCGCTTCTCACCTTATTTTTTGCACGCCCTCTTCTCCCACTGGTGCTGTTCTACACTTTTCTTTCACCCGTGGCCTTCTGTACTTTTCTATTAGACTCTCCGAGCTCCAGCCATGATTTTTTTCACCAGAAAAAAGAAGCAGCTTCACCTCATCCCTCCCGCTTCAGATTTAACCTATCACATTTTGTTTTATCCCCCATCCCCCCCCCCACCCAATCATTTAAATCCACTCCAGAATTGTTTTTTTTTTTTATCTCTGGTTCTGGCGATGGATGCCAGCCCGAACCGTCGCCTGTACTCTTTTTACATCGATGCAGCCTTGCCTACTGAGTTCCTCAAACATTGCGTGTGAGTTACTCAAACATTGTGTATGTGTATTTGCAGACTTCCTCTTGTTGGTTAAACAGTAAACTCTGCTAATGATTGCTTTGGAGGGAAATAAGTGGCTACCCTGTTTTTTTTTTCTTCTTCAGTGCTTCAAGAAAACTCGTCTTGCTTCATGACTACACTGTACAGAGGTAATAAGTGATATGCTCAAAATGCTGCGCTTGGCAACATAACGAAAATTACTATTTCCATCGAATACATACATCTAAACCAATCACATTGGCTTTGCTTTTAACAAAAAAATGAAGGAATAGATGGATACGTGTGTGTGTGTGTGTGTGTGTGTGTATTAATTTTTGAAAACTCAATTTGTTGCATCCCCTGTTGCAAACATCAGAGGCGGAAGATAACAATATAAACAATGTGCCATCTGCAAGTGCTCTCTAATTATATTAAATATATACTGAGTCAAAATGTTGTAGGCTGTTAATTGTAGCAACTGTGACCAAGAAATATGCAGTATTATTCCACGAGTAAATTCACTGTGTTGTACTAGGACCAGTGTGTGGAACAGTACTAGCACCAGAAGTCGTAGCACTGTTCCAGGCACTGTCCCTTGTACAACACAGTAAAAAGTTGTGATGTCATTGAGCCACAGCAGTGTAATTGTATTATTTTTGTTTTCGCAGGGTGTTTCAGGGTACATGGTGGAGCAGGATAAAACAGGCCTAAAGCAGCATGTTTTCCTGACGGGGAGAATTCCATAACAAACCTTTTGGAAATATATGCGGATATAAACGGAAAGGTAGACAAGATGAGTAAGTAAACTGTTTTGACTTTGACTATCAGAATACCTCAGAGAGGGTGTCGCCTATGGGGTTGTTTAATAAAATAAGAGCTCACAACACAACACGAAAGTTACAAGTGTAGTGCGCAGAGAAGCAGACTGACAGGTCGCAAGCGGTTTTCACAGCAATTCGAGGAGGAACCGACAAAAGTGTCCAACTCTGGACGTATACTCGCTGGATATTAGGGGGGGGGGAATTAGGAGATTGTTATTCAGCAGTAATAGATGTTGAAAGACTGGGGCCGAGTGAATCTGCACAGGTTGCTTCCAAAATTTGAAAATCTTGGACCTGACGTCACAAAATTTGCACATAAGGCCGAGAATATAGAAGAAAAGAGAAGGAATTTCTTTACCCAGAAGTAGGAGAATCTGTGGATCTTACTGCCACAGCAGCTGAGGCCGGTTATTGGGTGTATTTAACGCGATGGTCGCTACTTCTCGGATAGTCATCGCGCCAAAAATTACGGGCAGAAGAAAGGTGACTGCGTTACAGCTGGAAAATAAATCAGTAATGACGGAATAGCGCAGCAGAGTCAACGGACCGATTAGCCTACTTCTGCTCCCACGTGTTATGGTCTCGTGCTCCTACGGACTTAAAATTTAAGCAACGACAAAATATTGTTTCATGTTGAGATGATCGAGGACGATTTGAAAATTGAATACTCGGGCGGACAATCGGATCAGCAAGTGCACTGGGAAATACGAAGTAAAATCGAGCAAGTCTCCCTTGACAAAATAAAAATATTCTCTGGTTTTCCCTGAAGCACAGGCTACATGACAATTGCACCAAATTATGAGCGATATAATAAATTCAAACTCCTAAAATTACGTCTGATTGTTAGCCTGCATAATCCGATTTTTAGGAGTTATAGTGATAAAAGTTTGGTCTCTCATGCCGTCATATATCCTTAAATAGAGGAGAGTCTGACAGCGATCCTTTCTGTCAGTTTTGCATTTTCCCTGTGTTCTGTTCAAAGACTCGTTGATATATGACTTGGAAGTAGTTACATTTGATGCTCAGTCCGATTACTTGAAACATGTTGAAACATAGTGCAAATAATCGCCAGAAAAGAAAGCGTAATAGGAAAATGCAGAATACTGACCATATCACTCGTCAAGTTCGCTACATTCTACAAATCACCTGGACATATCTTGTTTCTCATCGTGTCTAGCGACACGCTGCGATAGAAAAGGGTACTGATATAGTGCATTGAGGAGTGATGAGAGAAAAAGAAATCCTCGTGATATGAAACCAGCTTCTCATTGCTTTTCACATCGCCGTGAAGCATTAAACGCAAACAGTATGAAATAACACATTATACAGTGAAAGTAAAACGTATATATCAAAATAGGGACATCGAATTTGTCAATTTACTCGATAAGATTTTAGATACAGGCCACAGTGAATGCAAAAGAACATATGCCAATCGATAGAAGATGCCTTTAGTCCAAGCAAGCAGAATAAATCTGTGTATTTTAACTTCCTCAACTAAACTGGTAGTGAAGATACACACACAATTATATGCAATTTCCTACATTATGAGATATCTTTGAAGGAAAGTGAGTACCACCACACCCACAGAATCGATACAGAACTAAGATAATACTGATCGCAATTAATGTGTCTCTCGTCTAGATGTCGCAATATATAAACTTCTTTGTTATTATTGAGACCGGTTGTGAATTCAGGCTCAGAAGTGCACGAAATTGGGAGTGTGATTTCGAACAAGTGAACAACTAACACAACATACTTTATTAATTGTAATCGAATACTCAATTGAATCAAACCATGCATCACTGGAATGATGTTGAAATGTACGCTCAAGTAACAGAAAAAAAAACTAATTCATCAAAGGTTCTCCATTGGGAGAAGAGGCAGGAAGTCCAGTAAGGGAAATATTCGTATCGTATAGTGTTTGCAAATTGGTCGCTCGATAACACTGCTTTCTGGCACAAAAGATGCTTCATAAATCTGTACCGACTGTTTGCTGCTTTGAATTCTTTTGTTAGTTTTGAGAATATGGTAATACACTATGATTCTGACAAGCTAAGCTCAACTTTTCATCCCCAGTTTGACTTATGTTTCCAGTATGACTAGTCCGAGATTGTTCCCTGCAGCCTCACTGTGATGCATGGAGAGTTTGCTGAAAGCAATCGGTGAAGGACAGCAGTTGCATTCCCGGCGCAGTGAGCGTGGTATGTGTGTTTTCTGTCCAGATAATAGCGCCAATACAAAAATGAATTCGTGTAATTTTAAGTAACATCGATAACATTACATGATGTCACTTTACAATCGATCCTTCTTTCTAAAGAAAATCCATGATCCACCTTCCAGCACCTGACACTTATGAACGCGAAATAACCCCAGGTGCAGTAAAGAACGATTATAGAAACATAGAAACATAGAAAATAGGTTCAGGAGTAGGCCATTCGGCCCTTCGAGCCTGCACCGCCATTTATTACGATCATGGCTGATCATCCAACTCAGAACCCCGCCCCAGCCTTCTCTCCATACCCCCTGACCCCCGTAGCCACAAGAGCCATATCTAACTCTCTCTTAAATATAGCCAATGAACTGTCCTCAACTGTTTCCTCTGGCAGAGAATTCCACAGATTCACCACTCTCTGTGTGAAGAAGTCTTTCCTAATCTCGTTCCTAAAAGGCATTCCCTCTATCCTCAAACTGTGGGCCCTCGTTCTGGACTTCCCCAACATCGGGAACAATCTTCCTGCATCTAGCCTGTCCAATCCCTTTAGAATTTGATACGTTTCAACCAGTTCCCCCCTCAATCTTCTAAATTCCAACGAGTACAAGCCCAGTTCATCCAGTCTTTCTTCATATGAAAGTCCTGCCATCCCAGGAATCAATCTGGTGAACCTTCTCTGTACTCCCTCTATGGCAAGGATGTCTTTTCTCAGATTAGGGGACCAAAACTGCACACAATACTCCAGGTGTGGTCTCACCAAGGCCTTGTACAACTGCAGTAGTACCTCCCTGCTCCTGTACTCGAATCCTCTCGCTATAAATGCCAGCATACCATTCGCCTTTTTCACCGCCTGCTGTACCTGCATGCCCACTTTCAATGACTGATGTATAATGTCACCCAGGTCTCGTTGCACCTCCCCTTTTCCTAATGGGCCATCATTCAGATAATAATCTGTTTTCCTATTTTTACCACCAAAGTGGATAACTTCACATTTATCCACACTAAATTGCATCTGCCATGAATTTGCCCACTCATCCAACCTATCCCAGTCACACAGCATCCTCTTAGGATCCTCCTCACAGCTAACACTGCCACCCAGCTTCGTGTCATCCGCAAACTTGGAGATGCTGCATTTAATTCCCTCATCCAAGTCATTAATATACATTGTAAACAACTGGGGTCCCAGCACTGAGACTTGCGGTACCCCACTAGTCACCGCCTGCCATTCTGAAAAGGTCCCGTTTATTCCCACTCTTTGCTTCCTGTCTGCTAACCAATTCTCCACCCACACCAATACCTTACCCCCAATAGGGTGTGCTTTAAGTTTGCACACTATTCTCCTGTGTGGGACCTTGTCAAAAGCCTTTTAAAAATCCAAATATACCACATCCACTGGTTCTCCCCTATCCACTCTACTAGTTACATCCTCAAAAAATTCTAAACGATTCGTCAGACATGGTTTTCCTTTCACAAATCCATGCTGACTTTGTCCGATAATTTGACCGTTTTCCAAATGTGCTGTTATCACATCCTTGATAACTGACTCCAGCAGTTTCCCCATTATATTGCGCTTCTTTTTTTTTCTGCTAGCACTGAAAAAACAAAATCAAATAATACCTCATAACGCAGTAACATATCCTCAGCTCTAAGATTATCTAATATATTCCTAAGATTATCTAATATATTCGAGGGTGCGGTAAGTCAAGACCGCTGCCATAACAAATGGCCATATTGGGGAATTGGAGGGATATATGTGTCTATCAAAGGTGTACAGTGCACCTGCCCTTCAGCGGCCTGCAGATCACTCTTCAACTCGGTGCAGTGCCTATTACCCCTTATCAGGTTCCGGGAGGCCATGCGTGCAGGTGGCGAATGGTCGTCCGAGTTGCTAGTGCTTATCCTATTTCTTGATTCTGCGACCAGTGCTGCCATGCCGACAATCTCGGAAGACTATTGATAATGGTTAGGGGCTGCAGTTCTGAAAGGACACTGCCCGGAAGCTAACAATAGCGTGCTCCTTCTGCAGAAATAGTTGCCATTAGCAATAATTATCAAAGACAATGATCGCGCACGTCACACATACAAAATGATGATAAAGATGGCCATGTTCATTAAGTAGCAGGTTCAGCTTAACTGCAACAATCTCTGCGGAAAATACACATGGAACAAATATAAACAAATTTCACATTACTAACCGTTTATGTTTGTCCTCGAAGATACTGCATACTTCTATATTTTAGGTGGGGATGTTTGCTGGCATTCGGCTGATCTGCCTGATTTTGACTGCATTTCTGTACGTTTTCATTGGATCTTGCAACATCAGTGTAAAGGAAAACAGGGATACCCGAAAACAATAACGCAGTTTCATTTATCAACAGATGCCACCAGACCACAAAATATTGTTCCTGAGTTGGATTTACTTCTTACAGAAGCAAATGACGTGGAATAATCTCATAGAAAGGAATAATGTCAAATCTAAGCTCATCCTGATGGACACATCACCTTCAGAGTTCAAATCGAAAATCAAATCGTGTCGTTGCTTATTTTTCTCTTTTTTTTCTATCTTTCTATCAACCATTCCTGACTCTTGGGACCAACGGTATTTTTCGAGCGTGTTTGTCATAAACGGTCAGAACTGCAATATCGAAAAAAAAACCGTAACGTTGCCGGCCACACTCCACAGCAGGCGTCAAGTGGCCTATCTGATTTTTTTGTTGTTGTTGTTGTTGTCGTTATTTCAAAGTATGACAGCTCTGCCCAGTGTTTTCAGTTTATAACGGATGTATGCCCATTCCAGAAATTATCTTTCCCTTGAAAAATGTTCAGGCGTTTCGTCTTTTCATCCATGCGCATGTGACAAATATTAGGGAAGCCAGAATCCAGCTAAAGTCATGGTTCAAGAAATTTAGACTGTGCGGCAGGACTGCAACTATCCTCCAACGGTTGCCAACGCAGTGTTTTTATATACTGAATATTCTGGAAAAACTCTGAGACATTTGTTGAAGAAATGTAGCACGGGGAAAGGTGAAGAGCAATCCTACAAATGCATAGTCCGTATCTCGTCTGCAATAGACAAATGAAGAACGACGCTTTCTTCAAGAATATCGGATTCCCTTGGCTCAAATTCTACGTGTTTATATATATATATATATATATATATATATATATATATGTGTGTGTGTGTGTGTGTGTGTGTGTGTGTGTGTGTGTGTGTGTGTGTGTGTGTGTGTGTGTGTGTGTGTGTGTGTGTGTGTGTATATGCCATGAAGCCCACTTTACTGCCAGTTAAAATAAAGTCTCTGTAAATACTCGCCGTTAAAGTTACAAGTAACCTATTTCAGACATCAGCATATCAGCATACAGATCAAGCAGGTTCGGTGGTGCGTCACTCAGGAAGATAGACAGCAAAAAAAAAAAAATCATGTCAGCGGAAATATTTTTGTGAGTTCAAACTGCAACGATGCAACGTGTCTTCTGCATTGGTGGTTGCGCAGAAGTCGTGAACAGATCCTGAATTGCCATTATGATACGAGGTGTTGAGAAGCACTGGATCGAGCCAGCAAAGAATGACGAGGGCGTTTCCATCTTGACTTCTAATATAGTTATTTATTTCTTTTTTAATGCGATTGCTCCAATTGGAAATATAGCAGCACCGTAACACATTTTTTACATTGTTTACCCAGAGCTCACAGTTCGTCTGGTTGCAGAATTTTCCCCAGTCTTCTGTACTAATTTAAGAATTATCTACGGTTCTCTTAGATACCGCTGCATTCTGTGCCTGATGCACTTGATTTGCCACAATATTCCTTCACTTCTAGTTGATGCATTTAACAAGATTCCATGCTCCTTCATTTTGTAGACAAATTTGAGGGACTCGTGGCGCCGTTGCAGCTCTGCTGAGTCATTTTATTTTGTGAACTATCTTCTGAAGTTTGAGAAACATAACCAGCATGCAGAATCGTGAAATGAAATACATTTGGTCTTCCATTAAAGGAACAAAACTCATATATAAACAAAAAAAAAAGATGAATATTCCAGTACACTCCTAACACCATAGTTTACTGATGTCATTTTAGATTATCTTATTTGTCGGTAAGAAGTTATAGGATGCTTGACACTTTAGAAATAAATTACTGAAGATGTTTATGCATTTTCAACAAGATTGGTCTTATTTCGGTTGAGGACGGGAATGTGCACAGAGAATTGCTAACTTGTGTGATCTATGTACGATCAATTGGAGACTAGTTGGAATTTTATAATTTTAAGATAAGTTATGCATAAGTATTATAGCGGCTGGGGCAGATTGTTTCATATTTCTTTTCGGTCAGGGCATAACTTTTAAGTTTGTGCTGGGCATCAGCTGCTAGAAAAAAAAATAAATAAATGAAAACTTTCCATTAAATAAGGGGAATTTGGTAAACAGATTTATGGTCTTCATCCCTCTCTACTATTTTGATATATAAAAAAAACATTAGTCACGTTTTATTTTTGGATTAAGAGGACACGCAGTCATCTTTCATTGTCATTTAGTAATGCATGCATTAGGAAATGATACGATGGTCCTCCAGAATGATATCACAGAAACACAAGACAAACAAGACAAAAGAACACATAATTATAAAATATAGTTACAATAGTGCAAAGCAATACTATAATCTGATAAAGAGCAGACCATGGGTATGGTAAAAGTCTCAAAGTCTCTAGGAAGTCCCATTATATCACACAGGCGGTAGAAGGAAGAGAAGGTCTCTTCCTGCCATGAGCTTCCAGCGCCGCAAACTTGCCGATGCAGCATCCTGGAAGCACCCGACCACAGCCGACTCCTGAGTTATTCCGAAAACTTCGAGCCTCCGACCAGCCCTCCGACGCCGAGCACCAAGCAGCATCTCTGCCGTGCGTTTCGACCGCTGTCCCGGCACAGGCAATAGGCAAAGCCGAGTTTTTGGGGCATTCCCCTCCGGAGATTCTCGATCGCACAGTAGCAACGAAAGCGAAGCAGGCATTTCAGAAGGTCTCAGATGGTCCTCTGTGCTTAGCACGTCTGTCTCCGTCAAATCATGATTGTGCGCGATACCTATATAGGAAATACGACATCATTTTGGAGTGGCCGCGCGCGCTAAGTCGCGCCGCCATCTTCTCCAAGCTAGAGGTCAGGTTATGCCTAGAACAAAATAACCTGCTGGACATTGTGAAGATTAACTTAAAGACCGTCTGTGCTTTCCCTTGGAGAGAGTTTTTGGCTTTTCCCGAATTCCCTTATAGATCCCACTACAAGCTGGAATGCATCTTAGTGTTAGTGAAATTAGAGAGAATGCGAAAGTAGAAAAAATAAATAGAACAGAACCACCGGGATAAATAACTGATTAGACAGAAGTATAACATGTAGCTGATATATATACCCCCAACCCAGAGGGGTGAAGTAGGAGGTGAGGTGACTGCGACTAAGACAAGGGCATTAACGGGATTCAGCTGAAAACATAGAATGTTGGATTGATATTCAGTAATGCTGACAGACGCAATTTATACGAGACATTTTAGAGATACTTTTTTTTTCCACAGGAAATTGTCTACAGAGTCACATTACGGCTCACAAATTTTGGCGGATGTTCCCTTGATGTCAACAAGCACTCCACTTCGGGTTTCACTGACCTTAGCTGTTGGAAGAGTGTATCGTGCTTTTCTGCATGTTGTTTATATGCGCGCAGCAGATGAGTTTTGGTACTTCTCCAGTTGCACTTCTAGAATTGGATCAGCTGTTCAGCAAAAGGAAATCCTACTTCATTTTTCTGGTCAGGAAAGAGCGGTGGCTTCAATCCCTTCCGACGTTAATAGGGAGACAGAACCGTGACGACATGAAGTTATTCTGGAGAATACTGCCGAAACCAATCTGCAACTCCAAGACGAGGAGTTGGAAGTTTTTCGGAAGCGCATGGTGTATCCATCTCCTGGTTCAATTTCTCAGAATGACCATTGGACTTTGGGTAGTCACCAGAAGGGAGGCTGGCTGTGACTCCAACAAGAGAACAGAAAGCCTTTCAAACAAATGGGAGAGGGGTTGCGGAGCACCAGAAGACACCCTGTCTTGAGGGAAGTCGTGGAACCTGATTTGAAATGAATTGAATTGCCTTTGTTTCTTACATCTTTCACATACAAGAAGTAAAAGTCTTTACGTTTATTTAGTGAGTGAGGGGATTGGCTAAAAAGGAGCGGTTGATTTAAAAACCTGTCGGGACCATACAGCAACACAAACATTCGAGGTCGGGCGAGGTGCGAAAAATTAAACGAATTAGCCAAAATATCAGCCAATAAAATCCAGGTTTGCTCTTGCGGAGCGGCCTGTCGGGCAGAGGACTTATCGGGGGAAGTGCCTTGTGAGAAAAGTGCGAGTCTTTGTCTCAAGTGTCTTCGGCGAGGAGGCTGAGGAGGAGATGACGCCACAGATGGAGAGGGAGAGAAGTGGTGAAGAAATGGCAGGTCAACTGATTCAGTGTGCTGCTTGCATGTCTTGGGAAGTTAGGGACGTTGATGGTACCTCTGGCTGCTACAAATGTGGAAGGTGTGCCCAGGGTCAGCTCCTGAAGGACCTTGTTGAGACACTGGAGAAGCAACTGGATGACCTCAGGTGCATCCGGGAATCCGAGACTTTTCTGGGCAGGACCTACAGCGACATCGTTGAAGCGAAGATACGGGAAGGGAGAACGGGGCGACGTTGAGGAAGGGATGGATACCTGGAGTACAGGAGACCCAGGGGGATGTACCACTTGATAACAGGTACAGCCTCTTAGAAGCTGTCAGGAGAGAAGACATTGCCAGTCTGAGAGGCGGGCAGATTGAGAGTCATAAAATGGCGCTGAAACAAAGACGAGGAGACAGACGTCACGCAGACCCATGGTAGTAGGGGACTCCATAGAGAGAGGTACAGAAAGGTGTTTCTGTGGCAACAGGCGGGATTTAAGGCTGGCGAGTTGCCTCCCTGCTGCCACGACACAGGACGTCACAGGCCAATTGCGGGGCATTCTCAAGGGTGAAGAGTGCACAGTTGGAAGTAGTGGTGCATGTCGGCACAAATGACGTCGGAAGGATGAGGAAATCAATTCTGCAGTGTAACTTCAGCGAACTCAGAAGAAAGATGAAAATCAGGACCTCCAGTGTGGCTATCTCCGGTTTGCTTCCAGAACCTTGTGCTGGAGAGGACAGGAACAGGGAGATATGGGGTCTGCATGTGTGCCTGAAGAGCAGGTGCTGGAGGCAGGGATTTAGATTTTTGACTATTTGGATCTGTTTTGGGGGAAGGAAAATTGTGGGAACGGGTTGCTTTTTAACAGATGGGGGACCAGCATTCTGGCAGGCTGGTTTGCCACTGCTACACGGGTGTGTTGGACAAGGGCTGGAAAATTAATATTCAGGGATATACATCCTATCGATTCCTTGAGGACAGACAGGTTGGCAGGGATGTGGGGGTGGCTGTGTTGGTGAGAAATGAAATTCAGTCAATTGCGAGGGAGGGGGGGCATAGAATCAGGAGACGTAGAGACAGTATGGACAAAACTGAGAAACTGTAAGGAGAAAAAGACCCTATTGGCAGTTATCTACAGCCCCCCAAATACTGGCCTAGATAGAGGGTGGAAGTTATAACAAGATTTAAAATTGGCTTGTCGCTAAGATAATACTTACGGCTGTTATGCGGAATTTCAACATGCGGATAGAATGGGAAAATCAGGTAGGGACTGGACCCCAAGAAAGGGAGCTTGTGGGGAGCCTCAGTGATGGATTCTGAGAGCTGCATTTTACTGGAGCCTACCAGGGAGAAGGCAATTCCGAATTTATTGTTATGTAATTAGCCAGATTTGATAAAGGAACTCGAGGTAAAGGAGCCATTAGAAGGCAGTGACCATAATATGATAAGTTTTAATCTACAATTTGAGAGGGAGAAAGGAAATCGGAGGTGTAAGTATCAGAGTTGTACAAAGGTGACTATGGGCCCATGAGGGAGGAGTCGGCCAAAGCTTACTGGAAAGATACCCTTGCAGGAATGTCAGTAGAGCAACAGTGGCAGGTGTTTCTGGGAATGATACAGAAGGTGCACGATCAGTTCATTCGAAAGAGGAAGAAAGAGTGTAAGGGGAGTAAGGAGCGACCAGGGATGACAAAGGAAGTCAAGGACAGTATCAAAATGAAGCAGAGGAAGTAATACATAGCAAGGATGAGCTGGAAGCCAGACGATTGGGAGAATGTTAAGGAACAACAGAAGATAACTAAAAGGCGAATAAAAGGGGGAAAGATGAGGGGCGAAGGTAAGCTAGCGAAGAATGCAAAGGAGGACAGTAATATATATTTTTTTAGATATGTGAAGAGGGAAAAAAAAAGACCAAAGTTGGGTACTTGAGGACAGAAACGGGTGGAATATATTATGGGGAACAAGGAAATGGCAGACGAGATGAACAGGTACTATGGATCTGTCTTCACTAGGGAAGACACAAACAATCTCCCAGATGTAGTAGTGGCCAGAGGACCTAGGGTAACGGAGGAAGCGAAGGAAATTCGCATTAGGCAGAAAATGCTGTTGAGTAAATTGATGGGAATGAAGTGTGATATATTCCCAAGACCTCTTGTCTGCATCCCAGGGTACCTAAGGAGGTGGCTCTAGAAATGGTGGACACATTGATTATCATTTTCCAATATTCTATATATTCAGGATCAATTTCTGCGGATTGGAGGGTAGCTAATCTTATCTCACATGTTAAGAAAGGAACTAAAGTAAAAACAGGCAATTATAGACCAGTTAGTCTGACATCAGTGGTGGTGAAATTGTTGGAAGCAATTATAAAAGATGAAGTAGCGGCATATTTCGATAGCAGCAGCAGGATAGGTCCGAGACAGCATGGATTTATGAAGGGGAAATCATGCTTAACTAATCTTCTGGATTTTTTGTGGATGTAACTAATAAAATGGACATGAAAAGTAACTGGATGTAGTGTACTTGGATCTACAGAAAGCCTTTGATAAGATCCTACATAGGAGGTTAGTGGGTAAAATTAGAGCACATGTGGGCAGGGTACCAACATGGACAGAAAATTGGCTGCAGACAGGAAACCAAGATTAGGGGTTGAAGGATCCTTTTCAGAATGGCAGGCATTGACTATTGGGATACCGCAAGGCTCGGTGATGAGACTGCTGTTATTTACAATATAAATTAATGATTTAGATGAAGGGATTAAAAGTAACATTAGCAAATTAGCAGATAACACAAATCTGGGTGTCAGTGTGAAATGTGAGGCAGATGTTAGGAAAATACAGGGTGGATAAATGTGAGGTTATCCACATTGGTGTCAAGAACAGGACGGCAGATTACTAGCTTCATGGTGTGAAGTTAGGAAAAGGAGAAGTACAATGAGATCTGGGTGCCCTTGTTCATCAGTCACTGAATGTAAGCATACTGGTACAGCAGGCAGTGAAGAAAGATAATGGCATTTTGGCCTTTATATCAAGGGGAGTTGAGTATAGGAGCAAAGTGTTCATTCTGAAGTTGCACAAGGCTTTGGTGAGACCACACCTGGAATATTGTGTGCAGTCTTGGTCTCCAAATTTGAGGAAGGACATTATTCCTATGGAGTGAGTGCAGCGTATGTTCACTGGGTTAATTGAAGGGATGGCGGGAATGTCATATGTGGACAGATTGGAGCGACTAGCTTGTATACACTGGAATTAAAAAGGATGAGATGGGATTTGATTGAAACATATAAGATTATTAAGGGATTGGACACGCTAGAGAAAGGAAACATGTTCCAGAAGTAGGGGGAGTCCATATCCAGAGGCCATAGTTTAAGAGTAATGGGAAGACCATTTAGAACTGATTTGAGGGAAATGCTTTTTCACAGAGAGGGTTTTGGATCTGTGGAATAGTCTCCCTAGGAAGGCAGTGGAGGCCAATTCTCTGAATACTTTCAAGAAATAGTTAGATCAAGCTCTTAGAGATAGAGGAGTGAAGGGATATGGGGAGAAGGCAGGAACAGGGTACTGATTGTGGATGATCAGCCATGATCACAGTGAACAGAGGTGCTGGTTTGAAGGACCGAATGGACTACTCTACTCCTATTCTTTACTGTCTATTGTTACGTCACCATCCAAATACACAATGTCCAATCATAGTAATGTATAATGAACAGAACAGCAATACACTCAAACCAGTGGGAGTTATCAGTCTGATGGCCAGGTAAAAGAAGATGTCCCGGAGCCTGTTGGTCATGGTTTTTATGCTGCAGTACCGTTTCGCGCATTGTGGCAGTTGGAATAGATTGTGGTTGGAATGCCTCGTGTCCCCAATGATCATCCGGGCCGTTTTTACAGCCCTGTCTTTGCAGATGTCCTGAAGCATCGGTAGATCACTCTTCCAAATGCACTCAGCAGTACGCACAACTCTACAGGATCCTGCAATTAAAGGAGGTACATTTCCCATCCAGGCAGTGATGCTGCCAGCCAGGATGCTCTCATTTGTGCCCCTGTAGAAAGTTCATAGAATGTGGGGGCCCATACTAAACTTCCTCAACCGTCTGAGGAGAAGAACGCGCTGTTGTGGCAATTTCACCACACACTGGTGTGCACAGACAACGTGAGGACGTCGATGATGTTTGAGGTGGCCACCCAGAAACTTGAAGCTGTTTACCCTCTCATCTCCAGATCCATTGATGTCAATAAGAGTTAGCTTTACTCTAGTCCACATGTAATCCAAAACCAGCTCTTTTGTTGTTTGATATTGGCCCAAACAATGTAGTGTCGCCCGGACATTTAATTAGCATATTAACGCTCTGAGTGGCCCTCCCCGTGGCAGTTTCAGGAAGTGTCGTTGGCTCTGGTTGGGCAATAGTAGAATCAGCCTTAAAAATCCGAGCCACACGGACGTAAATGGCGGTGTTCCAGTTGAAAGAAGTTTCCCAGTGAGGGAATACACTTAGAGGTGGGACTAGGCGTTCAGAACAACAGGGAGCCGATATCGCCGACCGGCAGGACGCTGGCTTGACGACTTGTTCTGATTGAAGATTGGATATGCAGATATGAAGTCGTGGACGTCCTCGGACATAGATCGCTACCAAAATATGATCTTTATGAAGTCAGAGGCAGTGAATTTCCGTGTGTCCAGCCAGACGCGAGCAGTTAACCCATTCCAGCATTATAGAGTGCACAGCAGCAGGGACAAGCAAGACGTTTGGGGGATTCCCAGTCTGTTCTGTGTCCAAAAGTTATGTGGCCTACATCGCTGCCACTATTTCCCATATCAATGGAGTAGCAACACACGAGCGAGGAAGAATGAGCTCTGGATCGGTATTGCTATCAGATCCTTCGAACTGACGGGCAAATTTGTCAGCCTTGACATTCTGTCTGCAGGGATGACTGGTAAGTTGAACGGAAACCAGTTGGGAAAGGATGTCCACCGTGCTTCACGAGCGCTGAGCCTCTTTCCATTCAGAATGTGGAAGAGGAAGCTGTGATCTCTCCTGTCTAAAAATGGATGTTCTTCCCCTCCAGCCATTGTTGCCATTTCTCTATTGTCTCAGCCGTTCCGATTTACCAACACCGTAGTTCCTATCGGCCAGACGCAAGCGACAGGAAAGTAAGTCACAAAAATGCAGGCGGCTAGCAGCAGAAGATCGCTGAGAGAGGGCAGCTCCAATGCCAACAATGGATGCTTCACCCTGGAGTAGAGGCAGGAAACCTGTTCCCGATGTTGCGGGAGTAGAGAAACAGAGGCCACAGTTTAAGAATAAGGGGTAGACAATTTACAATGGAGTTGAGGAAAAACGTTTTCACACAGAGGGTTGTCGTCCTGTGGAATGCTTTGCCTCATAAGGCACTGGAGGCCAATTCTCTGTATTCTTTCAAACAAAAGAAAAATAAATAAACAGTTTGATAGAGCCCTTAAATATAGCAGAGTGAAAGATATGGGGAGAAGGCAGGGAAAGGGTGCTGATTGTAGGTGATCAGCCATGATCACAGTGAATGGTGGTGCTTGCCCGAAGGGCTGAATGGCCTACTCCTGCATTATTGTCTATTGTCTATTGACTATGAATATCTATGATGGGTCTGGGTTTTGAGCACTAGGATAATTATCAAACATTACTATAGCTTAGATAATGCTTGGTCAGTATCATCTCTCCAATGGAAACCCAACGAGGTCATCGTAAGGAGTGCCCTTATGGGAGTCACAATATAGCATAAATTCCAGATGCAGTGGCGATGAAAGTTCGCAAACACCATGATGCGTCGAGCCTGTTTGACTAAACATGACCACTATACAAATTTCTGAATTTTACTCGAAGCAACTTGAACAGTGGATAAAACAACTCTGTCGTTCAAAAGGACACCTGGTCTTTATAAACTCACGTTTCTCGGGCTTGGCATACATGTTATTTTCAAAGAGCAGTCTGAGAATCCTCTGGAACCGTTTCACGTGCACCTGATTAGAACGGGAATAGACATGGATGACGTCTAAATACACTAAATACACACACACACACACACACACACACACACACACACACACACACACAAGGTTCAACATGTCTCTAAGTACATTGTTAAGAAACACCAGAAACAACAGGGACGTTGACGGGACCAAAGATCAAAACTATGTACTAATCGTCGCCGCTAGATTTGTTGAAGGCCATTTTACACTCATTAGTTCCTCTCATATGATCCTGACTGTAAAAATTGCGTAGATCAGTTTAGGAAAGTATGGTTGTTCCCTGCAAATATTCGAAAGTCGAAGCCAGCAGGGAAAGGTAGAGGTTCTTCACTGTAATATTGTTCAGGGGCCGACAATCGATGGAAGTATCGAACTCTTAAAGAGATGCCTCTTGCTGCTAGGAATTGACGGACGGATGAACCCATGGCAATATGTTCTGGATGAAGATAGGTAGAGGGGCTGGTAGTACTGAGGAAACAGACAGTCTGCAGAGAAACTTGGATAGATTGGAAGAATGGGTAAAGAGATGGCAAATGAAATACAATGTTGGAAAGTGTATGGTTATGCACTTTGGCAGAAGAAATAAACGGGCAGACTATTATTTAAATGGGAATCGAATTCAAAGTTTTGAGATGCAACGGAACTTGGGAGTCCTTGTACAGGATATTCTTAAGGTTAACCTCGAGGTTGAATCGGTGGTGAAGAAGGTGAATACAATGTTGGCATTCATTTCCAGAAGGATAGAATATAGGAGCAGGGATGGATGTTGCGGCTCTATAAGGTACTGGGGAGACCTCACTTGGAGTAGTGTGGGCAGTTTTGGTCTCCTTATTTAAGAAAGGATGTGCTGACGTCAGAGAGCGTACAGAGAAGATTCACTAGAATAATTCCGGGAATGAGAGGGTTAACATATGAGCAACGTTTGTCCGCTCGTGGACTGTATTCCTTGGAGTTTAGAAGAATGAGGGGAGACCTCATAGAAACATTTCGAATGTTGAAAGGAATGAAAGTGTGGATGTGGGAAAGTTGTTTCCCATGATGGGGGTGTCTCGTACGAGACGGCATAACTTAAGGACTGAAGGGCGCCCATTCAGATCAGAGATCGAAGATTTTTTTTTTTTGCCAGAGGCTGGTGAATCTATGGCATTTGTTGCCACGGGCGGCAGTGGAGGCCAAGTCTTGGGTGTATTGATAGGTATCTGAGTAGCAACGGTTATGGTGGGAAGGCGGGAGAATGGGACTGAATGAGAGAATATATCAGCTCATGATAAAATGGCGAGGCAGACTCGATGGGCCGAATGGCTGACTTCTGCTCCTTTGTCTTCTGGTCCTATGGTCGTATGGTATAAATCCTTGTCGACAATTTCAGCATGAAAGAGGGAACGTAGCGGCTAAAGGGACGACCCGTGCAAGGTAGACCTACGGCAGAGCTTAAAGGCCGGGGAAAGGGTAGGGTGTGGACCTATTTTAACATCAGCCGGAATCCCGGACATGTCCACAACCTTAGCTCACATAGGAGGGGATTCATGGAACAGAGTCTGATCTGATCTCAGGCAATTAGTCCCCACTGTTGAAATGCTCCAAATGACACATCTATCCGAGGGTTATTTCGGAGTAACCAGCAGAAATCAAGCACCAGTGGTAGTTCAAGTGAATTTACCATATTTAAAGACAATTGTTTACTCTGCGTGTCTTCGACGACAAGGGCAATGAGTTCGGTGGAAACATGTATCTGTCCGACGACCAGAGGTCGAGAGTCCAGGGCCTTGATTTTGAACTTGCCCTTTCATCGCTAAGTCGGTACTCCACATCTTTGAGCTGGAGAGATACATATATGAGATTCCCATCTGCACTGGAGTGGAGAACACTCTTAGGTTCATGGGTCTGAAATCCCCAGGACAAGAAATTTCGAGCATTACATGATGACAGACATGTGACTGTAGAGAGACCCGACGCGTCTGGAGTCTGTAGGAGTTCGAATGCAGGAGTCAGATCTGGCCCACTCTGGCTGCCGCAGTAAGCTCCGGGACGGCGGCCATGAGAGCGGAAACTGCAGACAACGGATCTGATTATATGTGGTGAGCTGTTGAACAGTTGCTGCAGCGGGTTATATCTGTTCAGCCAGATAAGACTGGGCTTTTCGGTACAATATTATTTGTTTTATTGCTATATTGGATTCACCCAAAATATTATTAGCTCGTCCCCTACCCGACCAGTGAAACTCAGGGTCAATATCAGCAGCTGTCTCTCTGCTGGGTACATATGTTTCTGGTCGAGACTTGCTGTCAGTGCGTTCCGATATTACCCGAGCGGAGCGAGAATCTCTAAAGCGGATAGATATTCGACAGATTTTAAGACAAAAAGGGGTTTAAGGGAAAATAAAAACATAAAATTCAGGTCAAACAAGTCGTTAACAAAAGCTGTGAAATATAAAACTGCTTCCCAACACCGCCCCTGAAAACTATAAATCAATACTAACCGAAAACGGCTAGTCTTCAGCGTCAAAAGACTTGACAATAAATTTCCCAGGCAAGGCTATGCAAGCACTCAGCATAACGTTGCAATGCTTTGATCAAGTCTCGACAAGCGTGAGAATGAAATCAGTTGGTTGAATACCGCCGTAATGAAATAATAACTGGAGTGGAGGTCGATAGTTCTTTTGCAATAAACTGGCGTGCCGGTGCACTCCGGCGCCATGTTGACAAATATTTTATTTTTGCCATTGTGGCCATCAGTTGTATTGACTGCATAGTATCATTTACGGTTTATGATTTGTGTTGGCTCAATGCGAAAAGAATTATATTCTGAAACTATATTCTGACTGTTGTAGAAATATAACCTAATAAATATCCAATTTGGCAGACCAGGATAGAAGTTATTTCTAAAAAAAAGTTTGCATGACTGTTGTAATTATATTAAAATTATAGCAATTTTCATTCAAAATGGTAATACTGAATTTGAAGGTTGAACTGGAAATGAAACTTACTCTCAAAGTTTGCTTCTAGGTATTTAAAAAAAATGTTTGCATGAGTGTGGTCATTATATTAAAAGTATAGCTATTTTCCATGTTCAAAATGGCAATATTGTGTTTGAATTTTCGACTGGAAATGAAACGTACTCTGAAATGTGCGCTTAGATGCCTTTGAAGCAAACTACGTGTAATAGCATCCCTGCTATTGACGCAATAAAAGTACAGTATATGTCGACATCAATCTTGGTATTCAGAGAATGAGGATATTTCCTTCAGAAGGGACACATGTAATGTTTGAAGTAAATAACTTTTACATCACTGCAGTCCTTCACCAAGAAGTGATGCTTAGGACTGTACATCATTGCTTTGCACACCCAGTTACAACACATGGAAATTATACTAATTGTGCAGTCTGGAGAAAGACTGCTACAGTATTCTGCAGGTCGTACGTTAAAAAGTGGCAAACTAATTTCACAGTCTGTGATGTCGTGTCATTTTTGGATCGGGACCATAGAGCCGCTTGGGAGCTGAATTCTGAAGAAAGGCAGTTTATAAAAAAAAAAAATTCTTCGAGTGCAAGCAGGATGAGCCTGCGCAGGCGCGTGACGTACCAGGACAACGCGGTGAGTTTAAAAAGGAAGGTTGCTTCCAAAGGCTTTCTTTCGGATCGGGACGACGGAGCGGCGTGGGAGCTGAATTCTGAATAAAGGCAGTTTTTTTTTAACTTCCTCGAGTGCAAGAAGGACGATACTGCGCAGGTGCGTGACGTAACAGGACAGAATGGAGTGTTTAAAAAGGAGATCTCCCTATACAGTGGGCAGCTGTCGGAGCGGGCAGCAGAATGAGTGGTAGCAGAGTGTAGAGCTTTGGCTTCAACGGGCTTCGGCGGTAAACGGGAAGAGGCGAGAGCGAAGCATCAATTCTTTTTTTTTTTCTTTCCCCCCTCCCCACCCCCTTTTCTGGAATCGCCCGGACAGCTAACGGTTTAAAGAAGTTCGTCTGTTTGGCGAGGTAAGTGAGTGAGAAGACTTTTTTTTTCCAGTTTCATTCCTGTAGAATTAGATTGCATGCCTGCAGGGTTAGTGCTTTTTTCAGGGTGTCAGACGTGGGAATCCTGGAGATCTCCAGCCTCCCTGATGGCCATATCTGCGCCAGGTGCACCGAGAGGCAGCTCCTCAGAGACCGTGTTATGTATCTGCAGCTGCAGCTTGATGACCTACTGCTTAACAGAAAAAAAGTGCAGAGGTAATAGACAGGAGCTGCAGGGAGGTAGTCATTCCTAGGCTGCAGGGGTCAGAAAGCTGGGTCACTGTCAAGAGTGGGAAGGGAAATGCCCGGATAGTGGAGAGTACACCTGTGGCTGTCCCCTACGGCAACAGATATATTGTTCTGGATGCTGTTCAGGGGGATGACCTGACAGGAGACGCCCACGGTGACCAGGTCTCTGGCTTGAACCTGGCGCTGTTGTGCAGGAGGGAAGGAGGGAAAAGAGGAATGCGGCAGTCATAGGGGATTCCATAGTCATTTAACGGACAGGAGATTCAGTGAGCCTGACAGAGATACCAGCATGGTGTGTTGCATCCCAGGTGCCAGGGTACGGGATGTCGCGGCTGGGGTCCAGAATATTCTGAAGGGGGAGGGCGAGCAACCAGTTCTCTTGGTACATGTTGGTACCAATGACATAGATAGGACCAGGGAGGCGGTCCTGAAGAGAGATTTCTGGGAGTTAAGAAGGATGCAGGAAGCAGGATCTTCAGGGTAGTAATCTCGGGATTTCGACCTGTGCCACATGCTAACGAGGGCAAGAATAGTAGGATCAGGCAGATGAATGCGTGGCTGTGAGTCTGGTGCAGGGGGCTGGACTTCAGATTCTTGGGTAATTGGGATCTCTTCTGGGGAAAGTATGACCTTTTCAAAATGGACAGGTTACACCTGAACCAGAAGGGACCAATATCCTGGCGGGGAGGTTGAATAGAGCTGTTGGGGGGGGGGGGGGGTTAAACTAATTTGGCAGGGTGGTGGGAACCGGAATGATAGAGCTGTGAGAGGGGAAAACGGAAATAAATCTAAGATAGTGAGCAGTAAAGATGTCAGGAAAGACAGGCAGGTGATGGGGCAAATTTGTAACCATTGGGATGAGTTGCAGTGCAATAAAGTTACAGTGAAATCAAAGTGAAAAGTACCAGATACTGGTCTTAGCGTGTTATTCTTAAATGCACGCAGCATAAGGAATAAGGCGGATGATCTTGTCGTGCAGCTACAGGCTGGCAGGTATTATACTGTGGCCATTGCTGAGACGCGGCGAAAGCATTCATGTCTCTGAGAGTTGAACGTCCAAGGATACACGGTGTATTGGAAGGATAGGAAGGTGGGCAGAGGGGGAGGCGTGGCTTTATTGGTAAGAAATTATATTAAATTATTAGATAGAGGTGATATAGGATCGGAAGGTGCAGATTCTTTATGCGTTGAGCTAAGAAATCGCATGGGTAAAGAGATGTTGATGGCAGTTATTTTACGCCCCCAAACAGCTGCAGTGATGTGGAATCCAAATTACATTAGTAGTAGAGGCTTGTCGGAAGGGCAGTGTTATGATAAATATGGGAGATTTGAACATGCTAGTGTATTGAGAGTATCAGGTCGGCACTGAATCTCAAGAGAGAGAATTTGTAGAATGTCTGCGAGATGGCTTTTTTAGAACAGCTTATTGTGAGCCCACTAGAGGATCGGCAGTACTGGATTGGGTATTGTGTAATGAACGGGCGGCGATTAGAGAGATTGAGATGAAAGAACCCTCAGGGCGCGGTGATCATAACATTATTGATTTCACTGTGAAATTTGAAAAAGAGAAGCCGAAATCTGATGTGTATTTATTTCAGTGGAGTAAAGGAAATTACAGCGGCATGAGAGAGGAACTGGCCAAAGTTGACTGGAAAGGGACATTAGTGTCAAGGACGGCAGAGCAGCAGTGGCTGGAGTTTAGCGAGATGTGAGGAAGGTGGAGCACAGGTATATACCAAAAAAGAAGAAATGTTAGAATGGAAAAAGGATGCAACAGTGGTTGACAAGAGATGTCAAAACAGAACAAAACAAAAAAACAAAGGAGAGGGCATACAAGGAAGAGCAAACATTGTGGGAAGACAGATGATTGGGAAGTTTTTAAAAGCTTACAAAAGGAAACTAAGAAAGTCATCAAGAGGGAAAAGATTAACTATGAAAGGAAGCTAGCAAATCACATCAAGTATCTAAGGAGAAAAAAGAAAAAAAAGTGAGAGTAGATATAGGACCAATAGAAAATGATGCTGGACAGAAAATGATGCTGGAGAATTTGTAATGGGAGATAAGGAGATGGCGGAGGAACTGACCGAGTATTTTGCATCAGTCTTCACTGAGGAGGACATCAGCAGTATACCGGACATTCAAGGGTGGCAGGGAAGGGAAGTGTGCGCAGTTACTACAGAGAAAGTCCTCAGGAAGCTGAATAATCTAAAGATAAGTAAATCTCCAGGAGCAGATGGAATGCACCCTCGTGTTCTGAAGGATGTAGCTGTGGAAATTGTGGAGGCATTACTGATGATCTTTCAAAAGTCGACGGATTCTAGCATGGTTCCGGAGGACGGCAAGATTGCAAACGTCACTCCGCTAACTAAGAAGGGGACACGGAAGCACAAATGAAATTATAGACCTGTTAGCTGACATCGGTGGTTGGGAAGTTGTTGAAGTCGATTGTCGAGGGTGAAGGTACAGAGTACTTGGAGGCATATGACAAGATAGGCAGAACTCAGCATGGATTCCTAAAAGGAAAATCCTGCCTGACAAACTTATTACCAATTTTAGAGGAAATTACAAGTAGGCTAGACAAGGGAGATGCAGTGGATGTTGTATATTTGGATTTCCAGAAGGCCTTTGACAAGGTGCCACACATGAGGTACTTAAATAGATAAAAGTCCATGGAATTACGGGAAAGTTACGTACGTCGTTAGAGCGTTGGCGGATTGGCAGGAAACAGAGTGTGGAAATAAAGGGATCCTATTCTCATTGGCTGCCGGGTACCAGTGGTGTCCCACAGGGGTTCTTGTTGGGCCGCTTCTTTTTACATTGTACATCAACGATTTGGATTATGGAATAGATGGCTTTGTGGCTAAGTTTGCTGACGATAAGAAGATTGGTGGAGGGGCCAGTAGTGCTCAGGAAACAAAGAGACTGCAGAGAAACTTGGATAGATTGGAAGAATGGGCAAAGAAGTGGCGAACGAAATACAATATTGGAAAGTGTATGGTTATGCACTTTGGCAGAAGAAATAAACGGGCAGACAATTATTTAGATGGGGAAAGAATTCAAAGTTCTGAGATGCAACGGGGCCTGGGAGTCCTCGTACAGCATACCCTTAAGATTAACCTCCAGGTTGAGTCGGTGGTGAAGAAGGCGAATACAATGTTGGCGTTCATTTCTAGAGGAATAGAGTATAGGAGTAGGGATGTGATGTTGAGGCTCTATAATGCGCTGGTGAGACCACACTTGGAGTACTGTGGGCAGTTTTGGTCTCCTTGTTTAAGAAACGATGTGTTGACGTTGGAGAGGGCACAGAGAAGAGTCACTGGAATGATTCCGGAAATGAGAGGGTTAACATATGAGTGACGTTTGTCCGCTCATGGACTGTATTCCTAGGATTTTAGAAGAATGAGGGGAGACCTCAGAGAAACATTTCTAATGTTGAAAGGCATGCAAAGAATACATGGGGCAAAGTTGTTTCCCATTATGGGGGTGTCTAGTACGAGAGGGCATGAGTTAAAGATTGAAGGGCGCCTATTCAGAACAGAAATGCGAAGATTTTTTTTTTAGCCAGACGGTGGTGAGTCTATGGAATTTGTTGCCACGGGCAGCAGTGGAGGCCAAGTCATTGGGTGTATTTAAGGCAGAGATTGATATGTATCTGAGTAGACAGGGCATCAAAGGTTATGGTGAGAAGGTGGGGGAGTGAGACTAAATGGGAGAATGGATCAGCTCATGATAAACTGGCGGAGCAGACTCGATGGTCCGAATGGCCGATTTCTGCTCCTTTGTCTTATGGGCTTATGGTCTTATGGTCTAAACGAGGTCAAATTATTGTCAGAATAGTTTCCTGTGATTGCTTCAATAAGGAATTAAGACGTTTTGAACGACTTTTGTATAGAGCAGGTTAAAGAATGTAACTATCCTGTCATCAAGCACAGCCTGAAGGTTTTGACAGTGCTCAATGACGAGTTGCACTAACTGTGCCGACAATATTGGGCAGAAATGATTTGCAGATTAAGAACGCATTCGGATACACTGGAAATGATGGATTACATATTTTGAAGTCAACAACAGGATACATTCTCAATCACCAGTACGTGGAATCAAAAATTATAGATTGTTTTATTCCAGCATGTAAACTTGTTTTTTTCCGACTAACTACACCACACTGACACGTGCTGATACTGCCTATTGTACCGATCACACAACACGTAATGTATGTCCTTCTGTCTCGTTCGTTTTTTTTTTCTTCAATTATACACTTCGTAAATACTGTCAACAAGCCACTGACAATTGATCTCATAGCCAAATCATTTCCAATACATCCCACTCACTGTGGAATATTTCCCGTCATCTTCCATTGGAATATCTTCACAGTTTTCCTAAACCAAATGAATCTCGCTTTGTCTACCCCCGTCATTTTAAGTAATTCAACGACATCCCTTCTTACTTACCTCCGATCATTGGAGAACAAACTTGATGTCGAAATTCTCTGCTAATACTGCTTCATTGCATGCAGTATCTGGTGAATCTACTCTGATCCTCTCCAGCGACAATTTCCTGTATCCCAGTTAGCAGAACTACGCGCAGCCCTGCAACAGAGGTCTGACCAATACCTGTACTTCATAAATTACGATTATAATCTCGCATTTATCTACTCACTACACATATTCATGAAGGTCACTATCTCACCTCAAATATGCGCTGCCGCTTTTACGAAACTACGTGATATCCTTGCCCGCGTAGGTCTATGGAAGACGTAGACCCGTCTCGCCAAGCAAATTAAATTGTGACAGCTCTGCCACAGCAAACCCAATGCTATGAAATTTCATACCCTGTTACAAAGCATTGCCAATTCACAACCGCATCTTCATAAGATTAAAGGGATTACATTTATAAATCCTATCTAAATATTTAGTAAAGAAAAAAAAAAGATCAAAAATGACCATTTACTATTAAACACTAAAACAGATTCTGATATGATCTCGGCGCATTGGTGCACGGAATGAGGCGAACGTAAACGCATGACACTGACACGGAGGGAGCGTAATCAAAATAGTATTTATTAATGGTTCCGAGGAAGGCCGGGTACCAAGGATCAGGCAGAGGAAAGCCGAGGAGTGAGCGAGTCTGGACCGGCGATCGAACCCTGGTTCGGGGAGAACGCAGCGTTTAAACACTGTGCCAGCGGAGAGTGTAAGTGGACAGAGGGACGAGGCAGTACAGGTATGCGGACAAGGGGATGATCGTGGCTGGGAGAGAGCCGTGGCCGGCATGCCATGCTCCTGTAAAACGGAGAGATAGAGAGATTTAACACAGGGTATCAGAGCATAAACAGAACTTGGAATACACAATTCTAAGCAGCCAAGAGACAGAGTTAACACAGACAACCGGCACGGGATCAGAACTTAGAATAAACAATTCTAAGCGGTTGAGAGACACAGTTAACACAGGCTTACAGCGCGGATGAAAGGAAGAGCAGGAGGTAGACAAAAATTTCTTGTCAGAGGGCGTAGCTGGAACTGAAAGGGAAACTGGAGACAGGCGGCAGGGAACACTTATCTTGACAGCCAGCGTTTAATGGAAAGGCAAAAGGCAGACAATTTTCTTTTCGGCACAGGGTGTTGATGGAACTGAGCGGCAAGCAGGAGACAGGCGGCAGACAGCACTTATCTTGATACGGAGCGTTAAATGGAAAGGCAATCGGCAGGCTATTCAATCTTGAAAAGGAGAGACAGAGTTCCACAGCTAAACTTTGGTGGTGTACTGAGGTAAAACTTAGAATACGTATCTTGACAC
Source organism: Mobula hypostoma (assembly GCF_963921235.1). Lineage (NCBI taxonomy): Eukaryota > Metazoa > Chordata > Chondrichthyes > Myliobatiformes > Myliobatidae > Mobula > Mobula hypostoma. The sequence goes on from NC_086106.1 coordinate 24,020,282, forward strand.
GGAGAGCCAGAGTTACACAGGTAATCCTCGGTACTGAAGTAAAACTTCGAATACTTAGCTTGACACAGAGAGACTGAGATTCACATTGGCTGGATTAACGGTCTGTCAATCAGTGATGCAAAGGCGTTTTTTTTTCAACTGCAGGTCTTGATAAGAATCAGGTGTGTCGTAATCAAATGCAAAAGTTACGGTCAAGACAATGGCACGCCTGGATCCTTCGAAACACGAAATGTCACACGACTAGTTCTCTCTAGTCTTTAATCTATTGATCTCCCGCTCACATTCTTTCGCACTCGTTATCTCTAATCATAACCCAAATACTGCTTTTACATAAACACCATTACGTTAGCAGTGAAACGTTTTCCAGGCTGTTATACATTCCGTCACCAAAATTACTCATGTCCTCATGACGATGAATCAGAATCAGATTCATAAACAGGTCTATCATTTCTGGAAACTGTCATGAAATTAGTTTACTTAGCAGTAGCAGTTCAGTGCAATACATATATAAAAGAGTAAAATGTATTATAATAATAAGGGAATCAAACACATTATCTGGATATTGAATGGATTAAAATCGTGCAAAAAACCAAATTATATATATATATATATTTAAAAAGTGAGGCACTGTTCAAAGGTTAAATATCCATTTAGTAATCTGATGACAAAGTTGAATAAGTTGCCCCTGAATCGGAGGGAGAGCCTTCAGGCTTCTGTACCTCCTACCTGATGGCAGCAGTGAGGAAAGAGCAATCCTTGGGTGATGGAGGCCTTAATAATGGACGCTGCCTTTCTGAGACACTGCTCCTCGATGGTGTCCTGGGTACTTTGCAGGCTAGTAACCATGATGGAACCGACTAAATTCACAACTCTTTCCAGCTGCGTTTGGTCCTGCGCAGTAGTCTCCCCATGACAGACAGTTGTGTGGCCGATCATAAGGCTCTCCTCGGTACGTCGATTGAATTTATTGAATGTATTTTGACATACCAAATCACCTCAAGGTCCCAATGAAGTAGTAGTTGTTTTGCCTTCCTTATAATTGCATTGAAGAGTTGGGAACTTTCGAGATTTTGACGCACTTAAACTTGAAACTGCTCACCTCTCCACTTCTGATCCAACAATCAGGATTGGTAAGAGTCCCTTCGTCTTTCCCTTCCTGAAGTCAACAATCTGTTATTTCGTCTTACTGACGTTGAATGCCAGGTTGTTGCTCCGACTCCACTGCACTAGTTGGCATATCTCGCTCCTGTACGCCCTCTCGGCACCATCTGAGATTTCTACCATCAGCCAATTTATGGAGGGTATTTGAATTACGCGTGACCACACAGTCAGTAGTATATGGAGAGTAGAGCAGTGGGCTGAGCAAACAACACCGAGATACACCAGTGTTGAGTATCAGCGAGGAGGATATGTCATCACCAATCCGCACAGATTGTGGTTTTCCAGTTAGGAATTCAAGGATCCAATTTCAGAGGGAGGTGCTGAGGCCCAGGCTCCGTAATTTCTCAATTAGGGTTGTGGGAATAATGGTATTAAATGCTGAGCTAGAGCGGATGAACTGCATCCTAACAAAAGTGTTTATTTTGTACAGGTGTTCTAAATCCGTGTGAAGAGTCATTGAAATGTGGAAGGCTACCCATCATGCAAAGCACAGATGTAAAAGTCTGTGTCACAGTTCACCATGGGGATAGGGGCCATGCACTGTTCCCCGGGTGCAACAAAACCAATCGCTCTGGGGTTCTGCTGACTTTCTGTGATTCCTTAATATACCATCTACTTCAGCAGCGTCTGGCACTCACTCTAATCTGAGGGAACTCATCCCTGTCCATTACTTGTGCCTCCGAGCTACTCAGGTCCCCACGTCACTTGGTTGAGATTACCTTCGTACCCAGTTATTTTGAGTCCAGTCTCCCGTCAGTTTCAAATCGCATACCTACCGAACACCACCACTCCACCCCCCTCTCGCCGTTTCACCCGTCTCAGCAAGAGTAGAGTTGCTAAGCTCTACGTCAATTTCTGGGTACTTTACGATGGGCAGCTTATACCACAAACGCTATCCTTCATCTTCCGAGTCCGTACTATAGTCAGGGGTGCGGTCCACTCTAACCCTACCCGTTCCAGCTGCGTCGGTAGCCCACTTAATCCCGTCACTTCTTGCCAGGCGTGGGGTCCATATCAGGCTCTGGGTCAACGCGTACTGCTTGTCCGAGAAAAAAGTTGGTTCCGATGGAGAATCTCAATTGACCTATTCCTATCTTCTATTTTCACCGGGAAAACCAGTAGGTTAGGCATCTGACTCTGCATTACCTATCGCACAGCTGCCCAGCGAGCACCCAACTTATACTTACCAGGTGGCCCCAAATTGACTTGAACTTACTTTATTACTTTTATCCTTCATAAACATGAAGAGTAGAATTTTTTTTTTTACTTTACATCTCCGTCTAAATTTACAATTTGCAATTTACAGTAATTTGGAAATAAATAGTACGTACAACAGGACTGTCAATATTACACAGTAATACAATTATATCAGCATGAAATAATCAGTCTGATATCCTGGTGAATTAAATTGTCCGCAGAGCCTTTTCGTCCGAGTGTTCATGCTGCTGTACAGTTTCTGGGATGGTTGCAGCTGGCACAGTTTGGTGTTGGGGTGAATCAGGCCCCCAATTCACATCTGCGCTACACAAGATCCAGCGACACAAGGCAAGGCGAAGGCCGAGAACTCTGAGCTTTTTATGGAGGCTGGAGGGAATTATGGTGGTGAACGCCGAACTGTATTCCAAGCACTGTATTCTCACATGACCATTTTTCTTCTCTATATGTGTCAGGACGGTGTGTAGAGCTATGGCTAATGTGTCGGTTGTCGATCGGTTGTGAGGGTAGGTAAATTCTATGGGTCTAGCATGGTTGACAATATACTGCAGATGAGTCCTTAAACAACATCTCAAAGCATTTGCTTATTATTGAGGTGCGTGCGACAGGACACAGGACACAAGCCCTCATATATGTTGCGTTGGTCTTTCTAAGTGCCGGAAGAATGGTGATGTTTTAAAGCTGGAGGACCCTTATAACTGGGAGACGCAGAGGTTAAAAATGTGTGTAAACAAACGTGCTAGCTGTTATAAATCCATTAGAAGCGCTCGGTCTCTGGCCATTAGTTGGGAGAACCTAACCTGTTGATTAAACGTCCTCTTACTTCCCTGATTCTGCTTGGTGGCCGAGACCTCAGGTAGTTCATAAGCTTTCTTCCTCTCATATCAGACTCACACTTCACATAAGATATCTGTTGTAGATCTTCACCACCAGTGCTAAAACAGAGGTAACGCGCCCAAACACCAGATGATATCGCTCGTGGCCGGTAGCTTCATTCTGTGTACAGTTGTAGCAGTGGACCAGATAGCTTATATATTGAGTTCACTTGTTCTTTTAAAGGATTTCCAAGGTTCTGAGCATGTCTAACAAGATCTGATTGTACCGCTTGGCCTTAGTTCCAAGCATACTCAATAATTCATGCATGATCCTACACTCGAAATTACGGCAAAAAACAAACGAAATACTTCTTCCACAACACTGACTACGGTGGACGCCTTCTGATCCAAGACAGGGAAGGCTTGTGCATATCTGGTGTAGTGTAGTGATTTGTAACAAACAAGACATTCATTATACTTCTGGCATCAGACTCTATTGAGAGAAAATCCATACACAGCACATCAAGTGGCCCCGTATGCTGCAACTGAGACAGAGGATGGGCCTCGTAGGCAGTGTCTTCCTCTTGAAACATCGAATACACGTCTTACTGAGCTCTTCGAGCTCCGGCTTCGTTCGCAGTAAGGAGAATCGATATCTGAGCAGACCATAGCCCTGCTCAGTTTCCCTGCCGGAATTATCGTGAATGGACGTCAGCTTAGTCTTCCAATACTTCTCAGGCAGAACTATCTGGTAACTCCGTGGTCGGTCTGGAGGAGACAATGCCGGTATAGAACCTGGTTCCTCAACTCCAATATGGACCGTTCTCTCAGTAATGCAGACACCGCAGAGTGTTTCATAATGTCTGCTTGGGTAGTTTCGCTTTTCGCTTCGCGTGCAGGTCTGGAACTGCACGCCTGTTCAGCGTCCGAAAATCCACACACATCTGTACCTAGGCATTCTTCTTTATCCCCACCACTAGTGGAGATACAAAAGATATTTCTGTACCCAGTGATGAGTCCAGATTCCTTCAACTTTCTCATATGCTGCCGAACGTCAGCCCCGTCCGCAGGCACCGGTCGCCCCCACCATTCCCTGAATGGGGTACTCTTTGTCGCCCGGGTGGTTAGCGAGTGGTCTCAGAACTACCCACATCAAACTCATGAGCAGACAATACATCTTCCAGCTTCATCACCTTATCTTATAACCTCTTATTCCAACCTTCAGGTACCGGGGAATTGGGAAAGTTGAATGACTCGGCAGTCATCTACCCCTTTTTTTGGGAAAGAGCTTCTCTCGGGCATGTCTCGCATGGACACCAGACATTACCGTCTCCCACGCATGAAGGAGATCTCCCTATCTGATATTTTTTTCTCTCCCAGACAATCACTGTCATCCTGTTAACCTGTAGAACCGAGGTGTACTTCAGTTCGGGCCTTAACAGTATACCTGCAGGAAAGCATGACTCCTCTTTGTGCTCTTCCAGAGTATCAATAAAACAGGAGCTCGGCATCATGCCTTCCTGGAATTGGATTATTGATTTATTTATTTATTTATTTCCGTCACTCTAGTTGATTACCCAGGCCGTAACTCGAGTGGATTGGACTGGGCGTACAAGCCGTCGGTTATGATCACCCACCAGGCCTGAGCGCCCATGCGCTTCCTTAAATACAGGTCGGAGTACAGGGTGAATAGACAATGTTTTCAGAATGCTCTCTCCAACTTTCCTCTTGCAGGTTCACATGTGCCTCCCTAGCATACCTACAGTAAAGGATCAAAGACCTCGGTTACTTCCATACCTGCCTCCAAAAAAAATCCAGCATCAACGGAAAGAAACCATCATACGGATAGTCATCCGAGCTAATACTCCAGATCTCTCGCGCACTGATTTGCGTCAATGGTAAATGCTTCAAAATACAGTTTGTAAACAAGCCGAAAGTTATCGAGCTACACTTCCAGTTATACAGTTTCTAAAGATATGCATTTGAATGGACCTGGCGCAGATGTAGCCATCGTAGCGACTGGAAGTCTCCTGAAAGTCCCACAGCTGACACTCAGAACGAAACACCGGCTCAGTAAACATGCAGCTGAATAATAACTAAGGCATGCGATTACAATGACTCCGCCTGAACTAAAATAACCCTTGTTAAGCCAAAACTTTACTATACTGCGTCAGACTATTCCTACGACGACCTCTCCCACGATTACTAGTTCTCTAGGCGGTAACTCTCTTTTATAGTAACTGGATTCTACGTCGAAAATCTTTGTAGAACATGCTTGGGAATGCTCCGGTTGCGTCAGTGCAGCACTCCAATCAACGAGTCCCGTCGAGAAAATGCTGTTATTTTTAATCTATTTCTCCGTCCTGCTTGGTAACGCTCCAATTTTGTCTGCTCAATACTCCACTGAACTTCCTGAATTAGAAACATAGAAATATAGATAAGCTACAGAGCAATACCGGCACATCGACCCATAATGCTGTGCCGAACATACACTTTCATTAGAATTACCCATAGCCCTCGCATTAGGGTTATATAAGTTCCATAGGGCAGATGTCTGCAGAGATCGAATGCTGACGCCAGTTTTGTATCAGTTAAAGAAGGTTCGCACCCACCAATGAGATGCAAGCTTTATGCATAGGAATATTGTGATTCATGCGATCAGTTTAGCATAGCCCCTCGATGGCACGTCACGATTTCTTCAGCTCCTTAACATTGCTGAGGGTCAATGTTCTACTGTTGCGTTGGCATGTTGTTAGGTAACATTCCGACAAGTTTGCAATTCATTGCAAAGTATTGTTCGGAACAGTGCTTTAGACAAGTGACAATCTAATCTTTCAGTATTACCTTGATTTTCCAGATGACATCGATGGGGATTATGCCATTTGAAATACCATTTTGATCAGCAACATTATACTTACTCTATCTCTCACCCGTGCCTACCAAAGAGCTCGTTACATTTTCAATAAACTCTGTTAAAATGTTTCTGTATTTGCCGTTTCTTGACACTGCATGGTCTTAAAAGATGCAATCAGAAGTTATGCCTCAACGGAGCGTTTGACCATCGTTAGCATTATGAACACGTGAAATATCTTGTAGAACTGTGATATTCCCGGTATCCTCTTTTTTTAAAATATAATTTCTCATTAAGCCATAGAACCATAGAAACCACAACACAGAAACAGTCCTTTTGACCCTTCTTGGCTGTGCCGAACCATTTTCTGCCCAGTCCCACTGACCTGCACACGGACCATATCCCTCCATACACCTCTCATCCATGTGTCGGTCCAATTTATTCTTAAATGTTAAAAAAGAACCCGCATTTACCACCTCGTCTGGCAGCTCATTCCATACTCCTACCACTCTCTGTGTGAAGAAGGCCCACCTAATGTTCCCTTTAAACTTTACCCTCCTCACCCTTAAACCATGTCCTCTGTTTTTTTCCTCCCCTTGCCTCAGTGGAAAAAGCCTGCTTGCATTCACTCTACCTATGCCCATCATAATTTTATATACCTCTATCAAATCTCCCCTCATTCTTCTACGCTCCAGGGAATAAAGTCCTAACCTATTCAACCTTTCTCTGTAACTGAGTTTCTCAAGTCCCGGCAACATCCTTGTAAACCTTCTCTGTACCCTTTCAACCTTATTTATATCCTTCCTGTAATTTGGTGACCAAAACTGAACACAATACTCCAGATTCGGCCTCACCAATGCCTTATACAACCTCATCATAACATTCCTGCTCTTATACTCAGTACTTCGATTAATAAAGGCCAATGTACCAAAAGCTCTCTTTACGACCCTATCTACCTGTGACGGCACTTTTAGGGAATTTTGTATCTGTATTCCCAGATCCCTCTGTTCCACTGCACTCCTCAGTGCCTTACCATTAACCATGTATGTTCTACGTTGGTTTGTCCTTCCAACGTGCAATACCTCACACTTGTCTGCATTAAACTCCATCTGCTATTTTTCAGCCCATATTTGCAGCTGGTCCAAGTCCCTCTGCAGGCTCTGAAAACCTTCCTCACTGTCTACTGCACCTCCAAACTTTGTATCATCTGCAAATGTGCTGATCCAATTTACCACATTATCATCCAGATCATTGATATAGATGACAAATAACAATGGACACAGCACTGATCCCTGTGGCACACCACTAGTCACAGGCCTCCACTCGGAGAAGCAATTCTCTACCACCACTCTTTGGTTTCTTCCATTGAGCCAATGTCTGATCCAATTTACCACCTCTCCATGTACACCTAGCGACTGATTTTTCCTAACTAACCTCCCGTGCGGGATCTTGTCAAAGTCTCCTTCTCCGACCTAGCTTGAAGAATGGGGTGGCGAAGACTCAATGGAAAATTCAGAGTTCGAATCTACGCCAACACAATCACTACACCATATTGACACCATTAGGCATCAGACCACTGTGTAAATTACTTATTTCAAATATCCATGGCTGAATTATAAAACATCAAATAAAGATTTCATGGGACAATTATATGCAACGTTACAGACACACTGAATTTAGAGTGAACTACTAATTTAAAAAAAAAATCTGCTGACACTTGCGATCCAGTTCTGGCAAGAAGAAGGCACCATTGGTATAATCTGAATTGTCTCTTCACACATGGATTCATAAAGCTGTTAGCTCGATTAGAAGATTTCGAAAAGGTATAAAATTGGGTCTACGTGCCTGCAACGACTCGATGTGTAAACTAAACACACTGAAGTATATAAATAAGACGGCACAATCTCAATATCGTAGAGAGAGTAAACAACATTTGCAATGCTTGCACAGACTTGATACAAACAGAACAGGGTGTAGTGTTAATTTGCGAGGAAGCAAGTTAAAGAAATACTGCACAGTGAGTGTTTCTTTAATCTGCAATGAACGTGGTTTATATCTCAAACTCGCAGTCACAGAGCGTGAAACAAAGTGGGGCAATTTCTGTAGTTTAGCTGGTTAATTTGGAAAAGGAAAGAGGGCTTATACAGTACATAGGAAGATGGAGTTTGGATAGAATGATATAAACAAGCCAAATTTGTCATGATGGGCTGAACTTATTGTTTCTTTGCGGTAGATTGTTTGGACTCTGAGACTCTTATGAAATTTTGTTTGAGGTTCACTTACATACAATGAAAAATTCAAACAATCTGAAGCCGACACAGAATGAACTAGAACCTCGTCTGTACAGTTTGTCTCTTGAACATAGTCTGCGATGGCTGATTTTACTCCAAGAGACGACACCGACGTCTTTGCTTTGGACCTTACAAAAAGAAAGAGAAAAAAAATAAAACACATCTCCATTATTTCGAACGACTTTTGCCTTTAAATTTTATATGCAGCTGAATCTTTATGAACTGAGCAGGTAAGCTATATCCGGTCTCGCACAATCTGCGAACTTTCAGTTGATTGGCTGTGCTGAGAACAAAGAAGTAGTACAGGATTGTACATGTGTTAATTGGGTGACTTGGGGGAGCAAATAACTTTATGCAACGTGGATGAGACCAATGGTCTCTTAACAAACAAGACCGCTCTCTTTACAAACACTGATATAACTTCCTTGAGAATAAGTAGTTTCAGCACAAATCCACAGTGAACAGATCGCAGACATGCTCGTCCATTATTTGTTTATTATTGCAGCAGCGCTCCTGATCGGTAAGTGTTTCCAACATTATCATCATCGGGAAGTTTCTCTGACCGTGCAGAACAAAATAATTTATCAGAATACCAGTAATGCAATATTGACCATGACAAGAAAGGATTTAAGGTTGCGAAAGTAATATGAATACAAATCTCCTGAGGCAATCGGCAATAGAGATATAGAGAACAGGCAATAGAAGAGGCAATAGGATGTTTGATGTGTATTTCCAGGCAAAAAAAAACAGGCCAATAGCTTCAGATTTTGGTGGGGAAGCATTGCCTTTGTTTTCCTTCTGAGCTGGAATGGGGACCAGAACTCGCTATTGAAGGCATTTGGAAGTTTTCTCAATACGTTAGTTTCATTCAGCCTGCTAATTCATACAAGCGCAATACTTCTACCTCAACTTGTAACACGCACTCCTCGTCCCCAGACATACAAAGGGACCAGGGGATGCTACGTTGGTATGCGAGTTGAATATTGATATTATTTGACTAAAATTTTGAAATTATTTTAGGTCTGTAACAGGATATTGCCGAGGTGATGACGTTTATCAGTCACCTGCTGTCACTACAGTCGCGGAAGGGGAAGTTGCAGTGTTAAATTGTAACTATACAACAACAAGAGCGAGTCCCGAATTATTCTGGTACCGTCGGTATCCTGGAGGTTCCCTAAAGTTTCTGTTGCACCTTACGAAATTCGTCAGCCCCCGAGAGAATATTCTCCTACAACGGTTCACGGCAGAGTTGAATGTTTCAAGTAGAACGGTCCCACTGACAATATCCGAAGCACATCTAGAAGACACTGCAATGTACTACTGTGCTCTGAGTCCCACAGGGGTACAGAATTACTCTGAACCTGTACAATAACTACTTGCGTTCTCTAGTGGCAGCTGAGTATAGCCGCTGCTCTCTGAGCACCGGCAGGCCCTTGATCGACTCTATATGCACTCAAATAACAATATATTTCCTGAGATTATTATGCAGCTGATTGAATCGCCTTAAGCACGTGACTCCTCAATCTGTTCCAATGGGCATCCGGCCACCAAATTTCCGTCCGTAGTCATTCACACGACAATAGAAACAATAACCTCTCATTGTTGTTTTTCTTCCCTTCACAATATTTTGAAAAAATGCTTATTTCCCATTGCGGTGGATGCTAGTTATGTTCCAGTATCTACTACTGTAATGAAATCTCACGGTTTCCGCAATTTATTATTAATTCAATTTATTAACATGGCAATTTGTGCATTTGTTTTTACTTCTGAATATCCTTTCAGAGCTATATCGCCGCACAATTCTGGAGTAGAAGGTGACTGCAATCTAATATTGACGGAATGTTAATCACGATCTCCAATAGGAGGGAAGCTCAAATAGTTGCTTGCTGCCGCTTACGGGCCAGAGGGAGGGGAGCTGGAGGAGACTTTGGGGTTCTCGCATTTAACTATCATTCATTCTTGGAGGACCCTCTTCTATTTTCATGGTTAGTTGCGAAGAAAAAGCATTTCAGGATGCATATTGTATACATTTCCCTGACTTTAACCGTACCTTTGAAACATTTGAATTAACAAGTAGATTGGTGCACTGGTACTGGACGAAATTGAATTTTTATTTGCAGCTCATCCTTGATAGTACTACTGAACCTGTCGAGGAGGATGTAGTTTACAGAGCAAGAGTTACTTCTTCTATGCTTACAATTGCACGGCTGACATCTCACTTTTCAGAAAATAACATTGACATCACTCATAATACCATTCAAAAGGAGTTTGACTGGCGAGTAACAGAAGCATCGGAGAAAATTTAACGGGAAATGGGCAACATGAACACAGAACTTTTTTTTTTCTTGATACATTATAGGTTAAGGGGAAGGCCTGCCATAGTGTCATTCATGTGAGTAGTCGAAATATAGTGCAATGTATACTTTCATATTCTATGCAGAGTTCGTGCTACAATTATATTACATATTATATAAATTAACTTTTTTCTTCGGGTTATCGGGTAGTTTATCGTATGGACCTTGACTACTACGATTTCTAAAGAGTGCTCTGGTGCTTTAACAACAATACATTTCAGTAAAATTATTTTCCACAATATCACCACGATATTGTACTCGGCTTAGTGAAGTTGTTTTGTCACATGAATTAGAGCTCGATAGCTAAATTAATGTGCACGGTATTTGCAAATTGTTGGCTAACATAAAGTCGGTAAACCATGTGCTTTATGTTGAAGAGTGTCCATTTATTTTGAGTAGCACTGTTTTCCGCTTTCCGTGTTTATTTAAAGTGGAATTCAACGAGAGCTGATTGTAAACACCCTTTGTTTCGACAATGATTCAACTCCCGGTTTTGCTCGGTCTAGCCACTGATAATCTGTCGGAATTTCCTTCAAATGATCTCTTGCTCCAGTGTCTACATGTGAGATTGTTTGTTTTCCCCAATGGCGGCAGTCATTTCTCAGCGCACACTGTGATCGTAAAAATGTGATATGAATAAAAAAAAAAATAATTTTGTTCGGGGAAGGGGATTATTAACTAAAGTCGTTTTCCCTGGGGGAATGTTGACAATGTTAACTTCTGTAATCTTACCTGTGGATGGGAGTTATTGTTTTATGTCCCTTTCATGCCTCAACCATGGCCATCAGTTTCATCAAGGCAAGCTGTAGTTAGATTCATGAGTAGCTCAAGTGAGCATAACGACGTTGTAGTATCAAACAGATAGGGAAAAATGTTACAGAGATTAGTTTAGTTTAAGCATGTGATTGAGTTTGAAGAACGATGACTGCACATGGCTGAACAATTACGTTTGAAAGTACATAATTAATAAACTTAATGTAGAAGTCAGCTGTTTTAATTCGTTATACCTGGTGTAATACTAACCGAATATGATCAATGTGAGCAGCGTTGACGTTACAGTAACCGTGTCTGTACGAGGATCAACATAAGATGGTTAATTTAATTGAAGCCGGAAGGTGAAATCTCAGTCCTTGGAGCTCTGTGCAATGTGGCCATTAATGCCTTCTAAGCGGTGTCTCAGAATGGCAGCATCCATTATTAAGGACCTCAAGCACCCACAGGATGCCCTTTTCACACTGTTACCATCAGGTAGGAGGTACAGAGGCCTCATCGATTCAAGAGCAGTTTTTTTGTTTACTCTGCAATCGATGTCTAAATGGACATTTGAGCTTTGGAGACTAACATCAGTTTTTTTTATATATTTTATATTTTTTTTCTTTTTCAATATATTTATTAATTTTCTACATAGGAGAATACAGAGTTCAAGAAAAGAGAACTATATAAATACATTATACAGAATCGCACATACAAACTCCTTACTCTATATTCATACAAATTGATTATTTCGTAACATTCAGAAATAATAAATTTATTTATGGAAAAAAAATCTAAACCACTACCAAGACGGATACTGATTAGTAATGAAGAAAAAGGAAATATATATATATATAACATAAGCCACCATGCGTGCTTATTGGCAAATCAAAGGTTTTGAAAATAGCTCTTAAAAAGCCCCCACAATGTTTGAACGCCTTGATTAAATTCAGAAATTGAACACCGAATCTTCTCCACATATAAGCATGGCATGACATCCCGCAGCCATTGAATGTGAGTGGGCGGGACCACGTCATTCCATTTAAGGAAAAGCACCCTCCTAGCCATAGGAGAAATAAAAGCTAAAATGTGGAAATCAGATTTCTCCAAGATAATATCCTTTCCTCCAACAATAACAAATTAAGCAATCAAAGGATTAACCTTAAAATTTACTTAAAAAAAAAGTACCGAGAGGGTTTGAAATACTTCTTTCCAATATTTTCCAAAACCCGGACATGTCCAAAACGTATGAATAAGTGAAGCTTCTCCATTATTACTTTTAAAACATAAAGTATTTCCGTTTTTTGCATGTTTTGCCTGTTCAAAATGCGTAATTAATATACTTGTTTATTTATTATTCTGTTGTATAGTTTTTATTATTTTTTTACTCTGCCTGATTCTGTATAGCATTAAACAGCTGTTACTAAGTTAACAATTTCCACACAACATGCTGGTTATAATAAGCCTTATTCTGATTCTGAATTCTTAACAAAAAATATGTAAAATACGTTAAAGATAGTAGAACAAAGTGGAAAAAGGCGGACAATAATGGAAAATATAGAGCATATAATGTGATTGCTACTTCAGGCGAAGAACATTCCAAAAATATTGCATAACATTGGTTAATAATATCTGATATGGTATACCTTCCAAATGCTATAACGACAGACGTAATTGGAAGAGCAACTGCGCCCAGTTGAAGTCTATTCAAGTTCTAGTGCGACGGAAGCAGTGAAAACGAATGAATACCGCCTGAGTCATGGTACGCAGATACACGGAAAGGTATCAGTATTATTTCACTCCGGTATGTCAGGCCATGTAATCTCTTTTAGCGTCAGATAATGGCGAAAGTCGGACGTGTTTTCTGAGATTCTTCGTTTTCTGCTGCCCCCAATGATCTCCTTGCTTTTCTGAGTGTCTCTATGGCTCATACTACAGAAACTATTACAAGTCATTTCATCATTGGTTAGATTGAGTATATAACGATTGGACCTCCGAATACAATCACTGAAATGGTATTACACATGGTCAATTTTAATGGGCTCTGAACCCCAAACTACCTTATCTGTATATCATTCTTTTTTTTTCCGTGGATGAGAAAAGCATTCTGAGCGCATTCAGGAATGTTGCAAAGGTTGAAATTATACTACTGTAGGGCAAACAAATATTCCAGTTAATCAGACATTGGGAAAGATTGTAGGTTGAACGGTTATTGTTCACATCCATTTTACACAAACCTGATTACTTCGCCAATTCCTCAGTTGGCTTTGTTTCCCGATCGATCAATCCCTCACCGTTTCCATGTTCCAAAATACAACCAATTAACCTAATGATGGCAGATCCTATAAGACCGGACATAAGATACTTGCACTGAGTTGACCATGACGCTGTATATAAGAGACAAAGAGAAAAAAAAAGTATGAGTATTGACCGGAGGGAATACTGTAGGAAAAGATTGAGATAATATTTATTTCACTGAATATCAATATGTATTATAATTGGATGCAGCCTCTCGGACTGAGGGGAGGAAAATATCTCGCAGAGAACGTTCCAGATGTAGAATGTAATCACCGTTGTCTTTAGAGTTTAGTAAACATATTCAATCATGAGAATGTCAAAACATCAACAGTTTCATATAGGTAAAGTCTATTATTGCGAAACCGGGAAATGCTGCCTACCACGAGCAACCTTACCACTGCTGTACATTCTGCTCAGTTTCGTCATTGCACATTATGAAAACCCATGTTTCTTTTACCTAATTGTACACTTCAAACAATTGCATTTTTTTATGTAGCTCCCTCTGGCAGCATGATATCAACCACATGCTAAAAGAATAAAAAGAAAAAAAAAACTGGGCTGCACTTCAGTTCTTCTTGAGATATGGTTCCGATCAGCTTAAACGTACCCCTTAATGTGTATGTCAAGAATGGGCAAACAGGGGATAACATATGCTATTTATTTCGCTGATATTTTGATATACGTTTGACCCGTTACTCTGAAGTTCCTGCGGATTCAAAGAAAAACAGTCCTCACCTCGAATCTCTCCCGGAAGCTAAATTCTCCTGATCTGGACAATATCCCAGGCAATCCAAATATTCGCTGAAAAAAAAATGAAGAAGGAGACACCGTTGGCTACGTCATCTGATGCACGTCATTCGAGCTAAGTGTTGATTTTCAATATACCCAAAATATCAGAAGATTTCAACTCCATAAAATGTCCTCCTTTACTCTACTGATTAATATGGACCGATGCTGAATGTGACATTCTCTCTCCCTCTCTCGTCTGTATCAAGAAACAGATAATTTGAAAGCAAAATGTTAGCACTGGGAATTTGTTCATGTGGGGTTTCAACCCTATGACATTTCAGATTATAAGGAACTTTGTAAGTATTACAGCTTCGCTCATCGTAAACATAGTTTTAACTTGCAACATTTTTTTTCGATCAGATCCGTTCGCAGCAACAGGTTTGATGCTCTGCGTTTCTGCTTTGTTCCGTTGCTGTTCTGAGCCAACATGGGCGTCCTGGCACAAAGATACATGGCGGAATCTGAAATGAGAGACCAAGTGATGCTGAAAGTAAACTGCCGACAATTTCTGCTTAATCGACAGAAAAATCTGTCTGGCAAATCGGGAGGTGGTTACTCGAAATCAGTGCTGAGTTTAAGAGGGAAGCTGGAGCTTAGGAGGGATAATAGCGCCTAAGAGCGACTCCTTTGCTTGCATCTTTGGAAAGAACTTTCACCCCCCCCCCACCACTCCCCCACAGTTATTATCATTATTTTTTTCCCATTAAGGGCACTTTTAAAAACCCTGACCTGGAGTTAAACGTGGGGTTCATTTTGTTTTTTGTTTGTTTGTTTGTTTTGCGAGAATGGGACCCGTACTCAGGTTTGTAGGATAGGCCGTTATTCAGCATCTCGAACGTGTTTGGAAGCCTGAGATCTCGGAGTTAGGAGAAAGGGGGATAGAGTATCGATGTCACTGCAGGAGGGACGTGCGTTGTTGAAGAGGCCCGAAAATCTTTCGCTGGGAACACCAGGACCTGAGGTCTGTGTGATCTTCGGACACAGAGCTCGAAACAAGAGACGAAACGGACTTGTAACATCGTAATCAACTTTCCAGCTCTTAGCTCCATCCGACCCCCTCCTGTCTTCTCTTATCATTTCAGATTTCACCCTCCCACTTTCAAATCTCTTATTAACTATTCTTTCAGTTAGTCCTAACCAAAGGTCTCGGCCCAAATCGTCGACTGTGCGTCTGTATGTAGATGCTGCCTGGCCCACTGCGTTCACCAGCACTTTTTTTTTCTGCGTGGGTTGCTTGAATTTCCAGCATCTGCAGGTTTTCTCGTTTTTGTGGTTTTCACATACCAGCGGGATGCTGTGATGTCTGCCGTTCGCTGTGAAAATGTAAGGCACCTCCCTCTCAATTGCCAGGGAGAGAGAGAACTTGAAGTTTGTCTAATATCGGATGAAATACGAAGCCTTTGGGGTAACTTTAAACTATGGCTTTGTTATCGGTTAGGTCAGGCTTGTGCTCGGTATCGGGTTCCCTTTTTGTTTGGCCAGTGGAGGAAGGTAGGGTTGTTGTTCACTGCCGCTTACGTGCGGTAGAGGGGGCTGGTGGGGGTGGGGTGGGGGGACATAGGGGTTAACACGTTTAACAGTTGATCATTATTTGCGGCACTATTCCGTGGACTTCTGCGAACAAAAATCATTTCACGATATATGCTGTAAATTTCAAACTTTGAACGGTTGTTTTCTTTTATTTCAAATTTCAGCGTTGTCCCGCGTAACTGAGTGTACCAAAGAGCAGTACCACAGTCCTTAACTGCGGAGTAGGTTCAGGTGAGCGTTACCGATTGTTCTTCCCGAGTCGGCAGTTCAGGCGGTTTCTGGGATAGTCGTTTTTCGCCACAGCTCCTGCAAGAAACCACACAGTAGAAATCAAATCCAACGTGTGCACACCAGATTTTCAAATTGTATACCCACCTGGAAGTACGAGAATTGCGAACATTGTAAGATGTGCGATCTTGTCCTGAACGGAAAACAGTTAACGTGTTCAAGTTTATGACAGCACACAGCTGAAATATGATTGCTTCGTTTTGGAGATAAATTGCGTTCTCCTAGTCAGAATTGGTCTGTCACAAAGATAAGACAGGTTTGGCACAAATCATCTTCTCCTATGTTATTTGATGCACGTCTTTCGGAGCAGCATTGCAATTTTCAACGTACCACAAAATATCGGAACAAAACAGCAAGCAGCTGGAGTGTAAGTACAGCTCATTGACATTTCCACTTTTACTGTGGTAATTAATATGGGTGGTTGTTGCATGGCGGATTTTCCCTCTCACTCCCCCCTCTCCCCCATATGCGAAAACTACAGGTTATATGAGAGTAAAAATGTATTACTCGGACCTTGTTATGTGGGATTCGTTTACTTATCCGTCGGCAGCTGCTAGGAGATTAATCTTCAGAGTTAGGAGAGCACACGCACTCTCTGAGCGATGCATCAAGCTTGCTGAGGGTGTAATGTTGTTGTTTGTGTAAGGTGGGTGTGCTACAGCCACAGATTCGGCAGCGCAGTTGATACTGCAATTGAGCTTGTGAGTATGTACGTGTCAGCTAATTATTATTAATCGTGATAATATTTAACTCCATAAATGTTGTCGTAGTGCTCGAAGAGACTTGGACGGAACACAGCAACGCTTCGCTACCTGTTTCTATTCGTCTTTCCCTGAGAAATTGGACTGTCTAGTCAACTAACTCAGAAGACTAGCGGTATTTGTTCAATGCTTAGATTTTTTTTTTTTGTCGCAGTGTAGAGTTCGTTTTCCATTTGGGAATTTTCGTTAACGGCCCTGTTTGTCCCAGCGTTTGTGGCTTTATTTTCCATTTTAAACTTTTCGCATTAAAGTCTGTGAACTATCGACCTGCTTCAGTGCCTCTCACTCTGCACTTGGGCCAATCTGTACCTGCTAACAGGTGACCTCGACGCTTTGTCAAATCCTTCACCGCTTCAGAATATTTGATCGATGTGTTCATTCTCACTCAGTGGCTTGTGGTTCACTCTATTCCTGGGCCCTTTGATTCATAGTAGCTGCAATGATAATTGAAACAGGCAACAAATAAGTGTTAAACACATTATATTCAGAAACCAGAAAAAAATACAGAAAACATTCAGCCAGTCGGCATGTAATGTCTGATGCAAGAGTGTAAAATTAAGATGTAAATATTCATTAACATGTGAGAAAACGGGTGCAGGGATATTCTCTCTCTCTCACACACACACATACACACATCTATTCTTTTTCTGACTGTCTATCGATTTATATCTCACTCTCTCTCTCAGCACGCCTACGCGCTCTCTCTCTCTCTCTCTCTCTCTCTCTCTCTCTCTCTCTCTCTCTCTCTCTCTCTCTCTTATTCTCTCACTCTACGCCCTTGTTTCCATCGTTAAGGACTTTTGTCGCACTGTAAGGAAAACGAAGCGGGATACCAAAAGTTGAATTCCATGGACTGCAGTGGAATCAAATTCAGGTTATATTACTGGAAAGACGCGATTACTCATTGTAGCGAGAGAGGTGTAATTGGTGGTGAAGGCAATTGAAGAGCAAAGTTTTGAATTATTTCAGAATCAGACGATATAAACAAAAAAAAAATGCTAGATCACAACCATTAGTACTACTATTGGAAGTCCAATGATTGAGACTGCTCACCGTGAGGCACATAACTGCAGATTTTCCATGACGGGATGTGTCAGACCATACTTGGCTGTCTGAAACACCAACGTGCAGCAGTTAGTAACCGTATATTGGGGAATATGAGAGCTGAAAACTGGATGCATGCCGCTGTTCCCTAGGGTCCGTGACTTCTATGAAACAATTCATGTTGGCTCAATTTTGATTGACCATAATGGATCAGTGGTTGATCGTGTTAAATTTAGCAGCAGATTTATGAATCCAATGACATTTCGTATTACAGTGAACATTGTGAATTGCATACCTTTGCTCGTTTCATTTGCTGCTCCTGTGCACACTTACATCTTACTTCATTCTTTTCACAATGCAAATTTTAACGCTTTTTGGCGCCCCCTGGAGACTGATCCTCTGTGTTTCTATCCGCATCTGTAGCTGTTATGAACCAATATGTGCGTCATTTGACAACGATACATTGCAGAATGGGAGACGAGCGCTCCGACGATTATTAAAGTTACGTGCCGACTACGTGTGTCTAATATAATAGAAAATCTGTCTGGCAAATCGGGAGATTATTCCTTGAAACCACTGCGCAGTTTTTTCATTTAAATTTCGGCGCTGTCCCGGGAAAATGATTGTACCAGAAAGCAGTACCGTTCCCGTCAGCTGCAGAATCGTGGCACTTGAGCGTTAGGATGTACATTTCCTCAGCCACGAATTGAGGCCGTTTCTGGGATACTGGATCTTCGCCACAAGCTCCTGGAAGGAAGCGGGACAGAATTAGTAGTCTGAGGGTAAATCAATGCCAAGAGGCGCAGATCAGCGTCATAATTTTAGTCACACCAAGAAGGAAGAGAATTACTGCCACGACAAGATGTGCGAAATGCATGGTGTTCTCCTGAAAGCTGATATCTTAACGCGTGCAAGTCCATGTGTAAAAACATACAGCTCAAATCTGGTTGATTTATTTTGCAGAAAGTTGTCCGTCTTCGAGTTTAGGATAGTCCTGTCACAAAGATTAGACTGCTTTGGCACAAATGACATTCGCCTACGTCATCCGCGGCACATCATTCGGATGTCTTGTGTGCAGAGAAGTCACGTTTAAGTCGTCTTACCATTGTATTCAAGGCATTAATTTTGACACTATGTTCACGACCATTGCCGATGAACATTTCGTAATTTTATCTTCAGCGTTAGGACAGCCCACGAGCAGTCTTAGCGATGCATCTGTTCGCTGAAGATTTTCTGTCGTAGTTTATGTACTTTGGGAGTTTGAATGTTTGGTCCAGTCAATGATTGATATGCTTATTCGTAATCTGTGTATTCTGTCTCACTCACAAACCCGTGCCCCTGCTTCGACAATAGAGGTCTGCTATGAGGAATGAAACGTGCAGCGGCTGACACAATATATTCAGTAAAGCTCAGAAAACACTCAACTGGTCAGTAGGGAATGTCTGGCGCAAAATCTAAATTTAAGATTTGTATTGTATTTAAAATTTGAGTTAACTGTTGTCGAGACGAGCTAAGGCACCGGTGACCCCCGTTTCTAACCACACGGTCAGTGTGAACATGTTGGAGGATTACAAATACTTGGGGATACGAATTGACAATAAACTGGACTGGTCAAAGAACACCGAGGCTGTCTACAAGAAGGGTCAGCGCCGTCTCTATTTCCTGAGGAGACTGAGGTTCTTTAACATCTGCTGGACGATGCTGAGGATGTTCTACGAGTCTGTGCTGGTCGGTGCTATCATGTTTGCTGTTGTGTGCTGGGGCAGCAAGCTGAGGGTAGCAGACAGCAACAGAATCAACAAACTTATTCGTAAGCCCAGTGATGTTGTGGGGTTGGAATTTGACTCTCTCACAGTGGTGTCTGAAAAGAGGATGCTGTCTAAGTTGCATGCCATCTTGGGCAATGTCTCCCATCCACTACATAATGTACTGGATGGGCACAGGAGTACATTCAGCCAGAGACTCATTCCTCAGAGATGCAGCACCGAGCGTCATAGGAAGTAATTCCTGCCTGTGGCCATTAAACTTTACAACTCCTCCCTTGGAGGGTCAGACACCCTGAGCCGATAGGCTGGTCCTGGACTTATTTAATACCTCACTGGCATAATTTACATATTACTATTCAACAGTTTATGGTTCTATTACTATTTATTATTATGGTGCAACTGCACGAAAATCAATTTCCCCCTCTAATCAATAAAGTATCACTATGGCTATGACTGTTTCTCCCTTTCTCCTTCTCTCCCCCCCCCCCCACTCCGTCCCTCTCTCTCCTTCTCTCTCTCTCTCTCTCTCTGATTCTGTATATCTCTTTCTTTTAGTCACTCACTCGGTCACTTACACCTTAAAAATTCCCACAGCGAACCATACCTGAGCTTTTTATCACAGATCACAGATGGAGACTACCCACTTGTATTTATACAGAAAAATAGAAAACCTGCGGCACACAAGCCCTTCGGCCCACAAAGCAGAGGCGAACATGCCATAACTTACAAATTCTCTCGGGCTGCCTATAGTTCTCTATTTTTCCAATTCCGTGTACCAATACAGTAGCCTTTCAAAAAACCTTATCATTTCCTCCTGCAAAACCGCCGCCGGCGGCAACTCTGTCTCCACTTCACGCATTGAAGTGCAAGAGTGGTTAATGACATTGCACGAAATTTCTGCCCCATCGTTTTATTTACAGGAAAACATATTTTAATATCACCGATTGCAATACATTCAGGAAAACAGATTCGGGACATAATTTTTTTTTGATTTGAATCTTCTTTATTTTATACATTCTTTACATACATAAGGAATAAAAATCATTACGTCATATCTCCATTTAGATGTACAATGTGCAATCTTAGTAATATATAATAATTTATAATAAACAGAAGTGTCATAGTAACATGGAAATACACTCGTCAGCGTGAGTTATTCAGTCTGATGGGCTCCTGGAAGAAGCTGTCCCGGAGCCTGTTTGTCCGGGATTTTCTGCTGCGCTACCATTTCCCGGATGGTTGCAGATATAATAGATTATTTTGAGGTGACTGTGGTCCCTGATTATCCTTCGAGCCCTTTATCACATCTGTCCTTGTAAATGTCCCGAATCATGGGAAGTTCACAGCTACAGATTCTCTGGGTTGTCCGCAGCACTCTCTGCAGAATACTGTGATCAAGAGAGGTACAGATACCCTGCCAGGAAGTGATCCAGACAGTTAGG
Organism: Mobula hypostoma; assembly: GCF_963921235.1. NCBI lineage: Eukaryota > Metazoa > Chordata > Chondrichthyes > Myliobatiformes > Myliobatidae > Mobula > Mobula hypostoma. The sequence goes on from NC_086106.1 coordinate 24,041,640, forward strand.
ATGCTCTTAGTTGTACTCCTGTACAAAGTTCTTAGGATTTGGGGCCCATAACAAGGTTTCTCAACCGTTTGACGTTGAAGAAGAGATGACTTCTTCCCTGTAGGCCAACACTTTATTTTTTGAGATTAGGCTGATCTATGTAGTGTTGTCGGCAAATTTGGTTAGCAGATTAGCGCGGTAGGTGGCGACACATTCATGGGTATACAGGGAGTAAAAGAGGATACTTAGTATGAAAAGCGAATCAAATAACATATCTGGAAGCAACTTATCTTTGACACGCTGCATTTCACCAGCCGTTGCCTTCTCCAATTAGACTCACCAAACCATATCCCGCTTCATATAGCAGCATGTTCTCTCTGCTCTGTTTCCATGGATTGTTGGAATTATGCTATAATTCAAACCGTTGAGAATGCACTCTCGTGAGATATCGAGGGTTCTTACACAGGATGTTTCTACGCACCTGCTTTTTTGCTGACAGCATTGTTCGCATTATAATGCAGATACACAAGACTGTTGTAGAGAAGATAACTCAATAGAGAATAGATAATAGACAATAGATGCAGGAGACGGTCATTCGGCCCTTCGAGCTAGCACAGCTATTCACTGTGATCATGGCTGATCATTCACAATCAGTACCCCGTTCCCGCCATCTCCCCATATCCCTTGACTCCGTTATCATTAAGAGTTCTATCTAACACTTTCTTGAAAACATCCAGAGAATTGGCCTCCACTGCCTTCTGAGGCAGAGCCCTCCACAGATCCACAACTCTCTGGGGGAATCTTTTATTTCCTCAACTCCGTTCTAAATGGCCTTTCCCTTATTCTCAATTTGTGGCCTCTGGTTCTGGATTCCCGCAACATCGGGGACATGCTTCCTGCCTATAGCGTGTCTAATCCCTTAATAATCTTATATGTTTCAATCAGATCCCCTCTCATGCTTCTAAATTCCAGTGTATACAAGCCCAGTCGCTCCAATCTTTTAACATATGACAGTCCCGCCATTCCAGGAATTAAGCTGCTGAATATCCGCTGCACTCACTCAATAGCAAGAATGTCCTTCCTCAAAGTTGAGAACACAACTGTACACAATAATACAGGTGTGGTCTCGCCAGGGCCCTGTACAACTGCAAAATGACCTCTTTGTTCCTATACTCAACTCCCCTTGTTTTGAAGGCCAACATGCCATTAGCTTTCTTCACTGCCTGATGTACCTGCATACTTACTTTCAAGACTGATGAACAAGGACACTAGAGCTCGTTGCACTTCTCATTTTCCGAAATTGAGAGCATTCAAATAATAACCTGCCTTTCTGTTCTTGCCACCAAAGTGGATAACCTCACATTTATCCACATTAAACTGCATCTGCTATGCATCTGCCCACACACCCAACCTTTCCAAGTAATCCTGCATTATCTCAACATCCTCCGCGCATTTCAGACTGCCACCCAGCTTTGTGCTATCTGCAAATTTGCTAATGTTACTTTTAATCTCTCCATCTAAATCATTAATGTATATTGTAAATAGCTGCGGTCGCAGTACCGAGCCTTGTCGTACCCCACTGATCAACGCCTGTTATTCTCAAAGGGACCCGTTAACCCTTATTGTTTGTTTCCGGTCTGAAAACCGGTTTTCTATCCATGTCAATGCCCTACCCCCAATACCACGTGCTCTATTTTTGCCCACTAATCGCCTATGTGGCACCTTATCAAAGGCTTTCTGAAAGTCCAGGTACACTATAACCACTGGCTCTGCCTTGTCCATTTTCATAGTTACATGCTCAAAATATTCCAGCAGCGGGGTCAAGTATGCTTTCCCCTTCGTAAATCCATGTTGGCTCGGACCGATCCTGTTACTGCTATCCAAATCTTCTGCTATTTCATCTTTTATAATTGATTCCAGCATCTTCCCCACCACTGATGTCAGGCTAACTGATCTATTAATCCTGGTTTTCTCTCTCCCTCCTTTCTTAAAAAGTGGGATAACATTAGCTACCCTCCACTCCTCAGGAACAGATTCTGAATCTATAAAATATTGGGGAAAAAAAATACCAATGCGTCCACGATTTCTAGAGCCACCTCCTTAATAACCTTGGGGTGCTGAACATCAGGCCTTGGGGATTTATCAGTCTTCAGTCCCATCAGTCAATCCAACACCATTTTCTGCCTAATGTGAATCTCCTTCAGTTCCTCCGTTAACGTAGGTCCTCCGGCCACTATTACATCTGGGAGATTATTTGTGTACACCCTAGTGAAGACAGATCCAAATTACCTGTTCAACTCGTCTGCCATTTCCTTGTTCTCCATAATAAATCCATCCGTTTCTGTCTTCAGGGGCCCAACTTTGGTCTTAACTATTTTTTTTTTTCTTCTTCACATACCGAAAGAGGCTTTTCCTATACTCCTTTACATTCTTGGCTAGCTTGCCTTCGTATCTCGTCTTTTCTCCCCGTATTGCCTTTTTAGGTATCTACTGTTTCTCTTTAAAAGTTTCCCAAAGACAATAAAGGCGGGTCTTCAGGCAAAGCAAGGCGAGACAGAACTTCAGGCGAGTCGAGAGTTACCAGCAAAACAAGGCAGGGCTTCAGGCTACGAAACAGAAGGGAGAGGAAGGGATCCACGGAGTAAGGACAAGAACAATCCAGCAACCACGTCCTGGTCTCTGGAGGTATTTATGCCACTGAATGATGTTTCTCTAGTATTAAGGAATGACTTAGCAAATGGACAAGTTTTTTTTCCAGAAGTGTATCTGACAATAAAACTTACTTCTGAGGAATTAAGGATAGACTCTAAACGGATTCTTCCTGTGTTGTAACTCGAGATATGGCTAAAAATTGTGATGCACAGAATGAGGATGAGGATAAGAGCTGTTTTTGCATTTACCCTTTTAAGAACTGTTCCAGATTTGCCGTATCGCAGTTAACTTCCGGTTAAATCTGTCGTTGGAATATTTTTCGCTATTATTCATCAAAGTTTAATAAATGTTTGGTTGTTTTTATAAAACCTGACTCAATTGATATATTCATTGTTGCCGGTCACGTGACACCCTGTTGAGGGAAAGCCTTACTACTCTGCGACAGGCTATCCGGACCATGGCCACCTCGAATGGCGGTATCTGTCCTTAATATACACTTGGTTCCCCGTCGATAATCTTTGGCGACACGCGCGGGAACATTCCTATTACGTCAGTGGAGTACTCTAATCATCGACTCCAATCTATTTATCCGCTCTGTGCGGAACCACTTCTGTTGCGTCTACTCAATACTACAATAAACTGCGTGAATTGTTTCTACTCGAAGGCGGACGCCATTTTCCCGACTGCTGAAGCAGATTGGCACCCACCAAAGAGATAAAGGTTTTGCGCATGAGACTGTTCCGATTCATGCGATCACTTTAAAGACGAAACACTCTCCACGGTATGAAACAATTTCTTCAGCTCCTATTTCAATGCTGAGGGGCAAAGTTCGAATGATGTTCGAGAAGATTCCGATACGTTTGTAGTTTATTGTTCAGCATTGTGCGGAGCAGTGCTTTCGAAAAGCGGCAAGCTAATGGTTCAGTTCTGCTTTGCTTTTCCAAAATGGGATTGATGGAGATAATGACATTTGATGTAGCATTCTGATCAGGCGTCGCTTTATCTCTAACCCGTGAATACCAAAGGTCCCGTTACACTTTGAATGAGCATCGTGGCATTGCGTTGAAATCTTTTATCTGTCTTTGTCGTTTCTTGACACTATCTGATATTAAAGGATGAAGTCAGCATTTATTCCTCGATGGGCCTTTGGACCGTCGTTAGAATTATGAACTCCTGCAAGAGCCTGTAGAATTCTGATATGTCGGGCCTCCTCATTATATCAGCTCTCAGCGAAACGTCTTCTCATATGGAGATTGATGAGTGTGAGATCATTAAGGGCATTAATGTTGATTACTGTAATTTCTTGCATTTACTTTTGTTAGAATGGGGTAGCACAGAATCAATGGAAAATTCAGACATCGAATCTACGACAACACAACGGCAAAAACACACTGACAGCATTAGAACTCAGAAAACAGAGCAATTTAAGTATTTCAGATACCCGTGGTTCGATTGCAAATGATCTAAACAAAGATTTCATAACACAATTATATGCAAGGTTACAGCCACGCTGAATTTAAGAACTACCGATACCTCCAACAGTGATCAAGTTGTGGCAGGAAAGAGGTACAGTTGGCGGTTTCTGACTTGTCTCTGCAAACATGGATTCACTAGGTGGTATCTCAATTCGAAGATTTCGGTGAAATATGACGATTGGGTCTACATGCTGGAAACGATTGGAAGTAAAGGGTACACACACGGAGGTATATAAGATAAGAAGGCACAATTCAAGTGTCGTGTAAAATACATTTGCATAACTTGCACATCCTTGACGGAAACAGAAGAGGGTGCAGTATTAATTTGTGAGGAAATAAGTTTAAAGGCGAATTGCACCATAAGAGTTTTTTTCTTCATCCACAAAGAACATGGTTAATATCTCTAAATCGCAGTGAGAGAGGGTGATATAAAGTGGTGCAACTTCGGTAGTTAAGGTAGTTAATTCGGCAAAGGAACGAACATAGAAGATGGAGCCGGGAGAGAATGACAGACAAACGTTTGTCTGATCGTGAGGGGCTGAAGTTACCGTTTATTTGCTGTAGTTTGCTTGGAGTCTCTCTGTCTTATGAAATTTTGCCAAATTAATTTGTGTACAATGAAAACTTGAATCACGCCCAGCCGACATGGAATGAAATGGAACTTTAGAACTTCCTCCGTGCAGCTTGTCTCTTCAACATCGTCTGCAATGGCTGGTTTACCTCCTAAAGATGGTACCAGACTGATAGCTTTGGACTTTACAAAGAGAAAGAAAATCCACTCCGTTATTTAGTGCGAGATTATATGAAGGAATTTCTGATCATACCGTCTTTGCCGTTGAGTCTTACATACAGCCCAATCGTTAGTTCTGAGGAAGTAACTTATGGGCGGTCTCGCCCAATCTGCCAACTTTCAGTTGATTGGCTGTGTTGTGGAACAAAGCATTAGTACAGGATTGGAAGAGTTCATAAAATGAGTTGATTGGTGGACTATGAGAAGCTAAGAGCAGCATATTAAGTTGATAGACCAATAGCATCTTAACAAACGAGCGTGCACGCCTGACGAACCACAGATTAAACTTGTTTGAGAATAACATTTGTTCGTTACAAATTCATAGTGAACGGATACACAGACATGCGGCTCCTACATTTGTTTCTTATTGCTGCAGCGATTCTGATTGGTAAGCTTCTCGACAAATTGTATACCGTCGTTCTCACCATGCTGAACAAAATAATTGATCACTAAATATCAGTAACCTAACATTTATCATGGGATGAAAGGATTCAGGAGTACGAAAGTAACAGGTTTTGGTTCGGAGTTATGGGAGCAGAATATTGATATTACTTGATTCAAATTTTAAAATTATTTTTGTACTATAACAGGACATTGCCGAGGCGACGCTGTTTATCAGTCACCTGCTGTCATCACAGTTGCGGAAGGTGAAGTTGCAGTGTTAAATTGTAATTATACAGCTACAAGCACGACCACCCCCGTATTCATCTGGTACCGTAGGTATCCCGGAGGTTCTTTGGAGTTGCTTTTGGTCCGTTCGAAATTCGACAACCAACTAGAGAATACTCCCCGACAACGGTTCACGGCGCAGCTGAATGATTCGAGCAGAACCATCCCACTGACAGTATCAAAAACAAATCTAGGAGACACTGCCATGTATTACTGTGCTCTGAACTCCACAGGGGTACAGAAATAGTCGGAACCTGTACAATAACTAGTTTAATTCTCTAGTGGCTGCTCATTGTAACTGCCTCTTTCTGAGCCTCTGTAGGTCCTACGTCAATCAGTATATGTCCAAATTTCAATATATTTCCTGAGATTGTTATCCAATAGATTGAGTTGCTTTCAGCCTATTACTCTTTTATCTGTTCCAGTGCTGATGTGGCCACCAAAATGCAAACTCTATGCTTTCACACGACAAAGGAAACGACGACTTTCCATTATTTTTTTTCTCTCTGTCTCACCATTTCGATGAAGAGCCTCTTTCCCTTGCAATGGGGTGGATGAGGATTCCGGAGTGAAATGTTGTTTATTCCCCAATATGCTACTGTGTTAAAATCTGACACTTTCCGCAAGTTATTATCACGTGCAGTATTTAACATGAAAACCTATTGTTTTATTTGTTCTACACCTTTTTTTTAATTCAAAGCTATGCCACAGCGCCCTCGCATGGTTTACTAAGTAACTGCATGCTAACATTGTCGCGGTGTTCACAACACTCACAAAGAAAAATTAGCTGGGTGCTTTTGTACAGGACGAAATTGAATGCTAATTTACCGCTTACTCTCACTGAGCCAATCGAGGAAGATGTAGTTTACAGAGCGAGCTTTACTTCTTCATTCCGCAGAATTGCACAGTTAACATCTCTCGTTTCAGGAAATAACATTAACACCATTCATAACAGCATACAAAAAAGTGTGTGTGATGAGTAACATAAATACTGTGGACAATTTAACGAGGAACGGGTAACGTGAATAACGAACGCTTTTTCATGAAACAGTATAGGTTAATGGCAAGGCTTGCCAAAGTGTCAGTGATATGAGCAGTTGAAATCCGTTGATATGCACAGTCAAGTCAAGTGAAATTTATTCATAACACACATTAAAAAAAAAAAATCCATGTTGACCACAGTGCTGTACAAACCATAACAGGTAGGCAAAATCCAAAATATAAGAAACACAGATATAAACAGCAAGGCACACAGCTTATAGGCACAAATTGAACCACATATGAGCCTAGGCACAAATCAAAAAATCAGCCATATCTGGAAGAATCGAAAGCTAGTGAATAAAGGTAAGTGTTGAGCCTGGACTGACAGAGTCAATGCAGGGGGCAGATCTGATAGGGGAAGGAATGCTGCTCGAAAGTCTAGGGGCTACAACAGCACATCCTGCCATAATGTTATATGCAGACTTTGCGTTGAAATTATGATAAATATTATGTAAATGAAGTTTTGTCTTCTGATGATCATGTATGTTATCATATGGACCTTGACAACTGCGAATTCGAAAGGGTGCTGCATTGCTTAAAAAAAAAATCGGTAAATCATCATCAACAACATCAACATAAAATTGTTGAGGGATTAGTGAAGCTATTTTGCCCAGTTTTGAAACTGTCGGAACTTTTTCCAATTTAACCTGTAACTCAGAAATAAAACTCATCCGTAGATGAATTTTCAGAATGGACAGACGTGAGGTGTTCTTTTAGAGTTGCTAGCTTCATTCTTATATTTTCAAGAATTGATCGGCACAACAATTGGGAATTGGTGATCCGTCACGGCCAGTAACGGATGTTAAGCTATCTGAGGCACAGCTGTCATCACAATCCATTTACTTCGATATTTCAACTCTAATTGCTTCTGCAAAAAATATAAAATAAACAATGCTGAGGAAAATTAAATATGACTCAATTGATATTTTTGAAATTCAATATTTTTTCATGTTTTTTTCAATAAATTGTGTTGTAAATCTGCAAATAATAAGCAACCTGTATATGAATTAAGTGTAGGATAAGAGGTTCATTTAGCTTGTATGCTAGTTATGTAAAACAAGGCAGGTTTTGGAACTTACAGTATACAAGTTTTAACAGAGTTAATGTATCTGCGTTTTGTCTTTTAGACAAAAGGGTACAGCAGCATCTTAGGCGGTTTGTCCTTCCTGGAATTTTGCTATTTTACCGTATGGATTGACAAAAGGAAGCAATGTCAGGACCCATATTATGGTTTTTCGATGCAATACGATTCTCTCAGAATTTAACCATTCCATATCAAACATATTGCTGTTTTTAGTAGTTTTGGGAACATCTTTTCAGATTATGTTCAAGCTCGCTGAATAAAATAGTGATCAATCAATCAAATAAATTATCCTCTGGGAAATCTGTTTGTGAGCTTTTTTTAACGTTGTTTTTATTTTCCGAATTTTAAGAACTCTGCATCGCAGTCCTGTAATTAAACATTTCCCTGCTGCTGCCTTTCCGTGTCTGTATTCGGATCTGCCTGATCATTTAATTTGCAATAGTAAGATACCAATCAAATCGGGAGTACAGTTTTCTAAGTTGTTCATGCGACGTATTCTTTGTGTTCTTCCAATCTATATTCTCCATAAGACCATCGGACAGTCGAGCAGAATTAGGCCATTTAGCCCATCGACTCTCCGGCTACAAACAATCATGACTGTTGGCGGATCCCGGTCAACCCCATGCACTGGCCTTCCAGTTGCCTTGCCCAATCAATAAACGATCAAATTCCGCCTTAAATATACACACGTAGTTGGTCTCCACCGCAGTCTGTGGCAGAGCATTCCGCAGATTTTCTAATCTCCAGATCAAGAAAAAAAACCTCCTTACATTCTTCCTCTTGCCTGTCAAATACTCCACCATCCATGCCAGTATCTTTCCTGTAACGACATATGAATTCATATTGATAATCAGTTGCATGCGTTCAGTTATCAAACGACTTCTGAAAATCGAGGTAAATGACATTCACTTCCTCTCTTTTCAAAAACTTCCTTGTTGCTTCCTCGAAGACTCTAACGGGCTTGTCAAGCAGGATTTCCCTTTGCAGACACCATGCAGACTTTGACTTATTTTATCATTAGGTTCCATGTACCTCAAACCCACATCTTTAAAACAGACTCCAACACCTTCCTAGCAAAATAGGTTAGGGTAGCTGGTCGACAATTCTGTCCTTTAACTTCCTCCCTTCCCATAGAGTGAAGTAATATTTTCAATCTTCCAGTCGTCCTCGACCCTGCCAGAATGATGCCATTCTTGAAAGATCATGATCAATGCTTCCGTTATCTCTTTATGCTACATTAGCTTCAACCGCTCCCAACAGCTCCAGTAAATCTGACAGCAAAAATATTGGCTCCCTGATATTCAAATTTATGCTGTCCCTTTTCTACATGTCCCACTTGCCCCGCATGACGTCTCAATTATTATCCAGAATTGTTAATCCATGTCCTTTGCCCCAAAATCTTTAGCCACGCATTTATATGTCACCTCATTATATTCCTATCATCCCCGTCGCTTCACACAGAAAGCAATCCCGTGATTAATACCCTTGAGGTGCTGTTCCTAAGCTCCATCCTAACTCACTCTATTCATTTTCATGACCTCCTGCTTTTTTTCTTCCTATGTTGTTGGTACCAATATATGCCACGCTTCAGGTAACAGATTCCCGCAAACCACCCCCCACCCCCCGCCCCAATCCTTTCAGGATGTTATGCATCCTGGCATCTGAGAAACAAACTCAGTAGGGTTTCATGCTTGCATCCTCTGAATCCTGCCCCTCCCCACCATAGAATCCACTATATCTGATGACACCCTCTGAAGTTCCCTATTCTTCTGAACCAAATGACCATATACAGTGCCAGGGATCGCCACCCAACCCCCAATAGTAATCAAAATGGAGGATTTGAGAGGGTCGAAAACTGGGTTTCACTCCATTATCTCAGGTTCCACCTGTTCTCTCCTGACAGTCACTCAGGGTGACTATCTCTCTGTGACTCCTGTCAACAACTGTCGCACTTAACCTTACAAGCCGAAGGTCATCGATATGCACTTCCAAATAAGTCCAAATAACAAAAATCCAGGCCTATTGTCGGCGAGCATATATTCGTTTTTTTTAAAATGTTAATGTTGTGTGCTGCGGTACTCCTGATCGCACACCTTGAGGTCTCTGTTTCAATCGATTCAATACATCTGAAAGTACGCACACGCACCATTCATTATCATTACGGGTGCCTCGTTTCTCATCAGATGCCTAACCAATCTATTCAGATTTGCCCAGGGTTGAGTCATATTCCTTCAAGCATTCTAGGTCCATTTACCTGCACGACTGTTGTTATATATATATTAATTTTAAACTGCCTCAGACACTTTACGTTGCAGCTCATACAATAGACAAAGTATACACACTTAGTGTAAAAAAGAACTTACAAAATTGTGCTACCACGATTCCTTTATGTTTTCCACTTACCCAATTCTGATTCCCAATAGTAAGGATCAAGAATAAGGGCGTTAATCCTGTCAGTAGCCCATCATCTCTTATTCTCCCACACTCGAAGGAAAACGTTTGAAATTGATCAAGCTCTCTATAACCCAGTCTCGCGTGTGTTCGAAACTACCTTGTAGCTATTTTATGCTTTATTTCATCATGACTTGTAACATTGATTTTCTGATAGGACACAGAACATGATACATTAAGTGGTTTTATATTTTTACCTTGTGTTCCTTGCAATAGGTCCGGACGCTGCACAAATTACACTGGGAATTTCACCGTCACGTCTGGAACAAATATAAATATGGACTAATTCATGTTAAAACAAATCATTTCTGCACACAAGTTTAATCAAATGTGCATATCATACGATTTGAAAGGTTATTCCATACTCTGCAACACTTCTCACTAATGCAGACATGCAGCATTTGCAGTACATAACACATCATGAATTGTCAAACTGCAGTTAATAACAGCTCAGCTACTCTGATACCTCACACATTCAGCCAGTGAAGGACTCGTGGAGGAAAAAAAAAAACTCTGCCCCCACAATCAGCTAAAGCAGTCCTGACTGCAACCTGGAACCCCACGAGTCGAGAACTTAACTATTTCATAACAATTATAATCATGTGTTGCGTTCGATCGCCAAGTAGACTGGCAGGTCATTTCGATGCATTAAATCCACATACTGAATACCTAAATACTGAATAATTAAAGGCCAACGAAGTGAATAAGCGGCCCCACCAGATACATCTATGGGAAATTGCTTTATTTTGGTGACAGGACGAATTGATTTGAATGCAAATCTTTGGACAGCTGCAAATACACACAATGGGTAATATGCCTGTTATGTTCTGCCTGAGGTCTTCCGATTTGGAAACTATTTCCCTCACACAAAATCATGGATGCCCGTGCACTTTACATTGATGTCTTTCCATCAGTCTCTGTAATATTTTGATGGATGCCCACAGTCCCCCGAAAGTTGCCTCACAGGTAGATAGGGTAGTTAAGAAAGCTTATGATGTGTTAGTTTTCATAATTTGAGTAATAGAGTTCAAGAGTTGCGGGGAAATGATGCAGCTCTATAAAACTCGGTAGGTCACACTTGGCGTACTGCGTCCACTTCTGGTCGCCTCACTATTGGAAGGATGTGGAAGCATTGAAAAGTGTACAGAGGAGATTTACCAGGATATTGCCTGGTTTAGAGAGTATGCATTATGATCAGAGATTCAGGGAACTAGCGCTTTACTCTCTGGGGAAAAGAAGAATGAGAGGAGACATGATAGAGGGTAACAAGATATTAAGAGGAATAGATAGAGTGGACAGCCAGGGCCTCTTACCCAGGGCAGCACTGCTCAATACAAGAGGACATGGTTTTAAGGTAGTGGTGGGAAGTTCAAGGGGGATATTAGAGGAAGATTTTTTACTCAGGGAGAGTTTGGTGTGTGGAATGCATTGCCTGAGTCAATGGTGGAGGCAGCTACACGAGTGAAATTTCAGAGACTACTAGCCAGGTATACAGAATAATTTAAGGTTGGGGGGTTATATGGGAGACAGGGTTTAAGAGTCACGACAACATCGTGGGCCGAAGGGCCTGTACTGTGCTTTGCTGCTCTATGTTCTATGTTCTATGTTCTATGTTCTATGTCACCTGAACTTCAGATTCTTCTGTAGGGTGCGGATATGGGCCGGCCATTGTTCCGCCGTAACCGTTGCCCGCTGCCCTCCACGAATAACTTTTTACGTTGGTGCTTTGAGCGTGATCCACTGAAGGTTGGAATTGTGATGTTTTTGTTGTATATTCTTTTGCGCACTCACAAATTATCCGTATCGGTTACATGTAGGAGAAAATCGGTTTCAACGACGATATGGTATGTCAGTCATCACTCAAGGAACCAAGGGTTATATTCATTTACTATTTTTTTCAGTGTATTTGTCTCAAAGATCAGAATATACCTTCGTCAACATCTGTAAAATACCTGAACTTGAATGGTTGTATAAATTGTCGTGTCACTTCCAAATTCAAGGATCCCTGTCAGGAACTCCAGCTACTATATATTTTTGAATTCCCTGAACAACGGCAGAGCATCCAGCAATCAGTTTATGCCATTAGCGGAAGTAACATAAATATCTCTCCTCGCTGTACATCAGAATAAGCTAAGCTTGTATTACTTCGAGATCCTATGATGCTGATAGTCAAAGAAAAAAAATGCAGGGTTATTATTAAACCGGCGAAGTCTATGCAAATGTCTGTGTTAATGCGCACGCTTATCCATTTTGTTTCACACTCGCTTTTTTTTTTATTGTACTAGGATTGATGTGCTACTTTGTAGAGTCGCCCATAGTACAGAAAAGCATCTATTTCTCAAACGAAAGGACATGTTTTTCATGGTCCGATCCTTGAAGTCCGTATTCCGGTTCGCGCTCCGGTCCAGCTACACTTACTCCAGGTGTTCCTCTCTACCCTATTTCTTTTCTTGTTGAGCTCTATTGAGGCAGCTGATGCTCGTTGGGGCTGGCTGCATGAATACCTTCAGAGACTAAGGCGTGGCTTCTGGATTGTTCTTGTCTTTACTCCTTGTATCCCTTCCTCTGTCTTTTGTTTCCTGGCCTGAGGCCTTGCCTTTTCTTGCCGGTAGCTCGCGCCTCGCCTGAAGTTCTTGTTTCGCCTTGCATTGCCTGAAGCCTTGCCTTGTTTTGTTGGTAAGCCCTGACTTGTCGGCTGGTAACTCTCGCCTCGTCTCGCCTGCAGTCTTGTCCTGGAGCCACCCCGTACCCAGCTCCCTTCCTGTCCTTTACCTCCGTCGACTAAGTCAGGCCGTCTTGCCATTACTCTGCGGTTGGTTCTGTCCCTTCCGGTCCCTTGCCTCCGTTGGGTAAGCCAGACCATCTTGCCGTTACCTACGGTTGGTTCTGTCCCTTCCTAACCCTTGCCTCCGTCGGGAAAGTCACGCCCTATTGTCGTTAGCTGCGGTTGGTTCTGTCCCTTCCTGTCCCTTCCCTCCGTCGGGTAGAGATCCGCGCACTGTCCAGGAGTACCGCGCCCTACCCAGCAGGAGATTTAAGTCTCCTGCCTCCAGCCTCCAGCCTCCAGCCTCGCCTCCCCTCGTCTCCTGCCTCCAGCCTCCAGCCTCTCCTCCCCTCGTCTCCTGCCTCCAGCCTCCAGGCTCGCATCTCTTCAAGTCTTTAGCCTCTAGCCCCTACCCTCCTGCCAAGCCTCGCCTCTATTCTCTAGCCTCCAGCCTCGTGCCAAGCCTCGCCTCTAGTCTCTAGCCTGAGGACTCCAGCTTCCTGTCTGCTGCCAAGCCTCGCCTCCAGTGTCTAGCCTCTAGCCTCAAGCCGCAAAACTCCAGCCTCATCCTGCCTATCAGCCAAGCCTCGTCCTTGCGTAGTTCAACGGTCGGAGCCAGAGGCAAGAACCAGGTACTGGGTCCAAGTCCAGTCTCTGGCTCAGAGTCCAAGCCCGGGCTCCTTGCTCTCTCGTCCAGTCCTGTTCCGGGTTCCCGGTTTTTGTGTCCATGTCCTTGCTCTCACCCTGTGTCCCAATCCTATCCGTAGTCCTTCAGTGTCTGTGTCTTGCACTTTAGTCCGTTCCTACCCTCCGCCTTATGACAACGTCAGTGCTTACTGTGCACTACTTTCAGTTTCAATTGCAACTACCATAAATAGTACTAGTTGACTTTGTCTTCTATACAGGCAGAATCAAGTCTATTACACTGGAATCTATGCTGAGATTTGTTAATATTGCAGCAGCAGGTCAATGCAAAATAGAAGAACGGGACAAAACAAATAAATTAATAATAATAATTCATGAATAAGTAAATCAATTACAGTATACTGATATGGAATGGATTGAAATCGTGCAAAACCAGAAATAATATATATTAAAAACACAGTGAGGTAGTGTTAGGGGGATCCATCTCCATTTAGGTATGAGACGGCAGAGTGGAAAAAGCTGTTCCTAAATTCTTGCGTGCATGCCATCTGTACATCCTACCCAATCGTAGCAGTGAGGAAAGGGCATGCCCTGGGTGCTCAAGGACCTGAATAATTGACGCTGCCTTTTTGAAAACCAATCCTGGAATATTTCCTGGGTACTTTCCAGGCTTGTACCCAGATAGAGCTGCTTACATTTAAAAAGCTCTGCAGTTTCTTTCGGTCCTGTGCAGTAGCCCTCCGCCCCCACCCCCACCATACCAGACCGTGTTGCAGCCTGTCAGAAAATTACAGCCTGCCCGTTATATTATTTTGCCCAATTTTGCGCAGGAGACAATTTGACATTGCGCAATAAATATACTCACTCATTCTTCAGAATATGTTCAAGCAGAAATGAAGGGTTCGACACCTGGTTAAAAGAAGACATATTAAATTGTCATTTACCTGTGTATTTTAGTAAAAATATCTATTGCTTTGTCTTAACAGCACTAACTCCTTCACTTGGTTCGAGATACGAGCTCTTCACGTGAACCCAGAACGTGATTTGATGTGAAAAGTTCACCGAATCAGGAACGAGGACTTTGCTTTGAAATTCTGAATCGCTGCTGATGTTTCTGGTGGTCATCTTATGATGTACATTCTTACTCACTTATTTTCCGTGGTTCACTACATGGTGCTTTGAGATGTGCGTAACTGTTTTGCGGTAGGTCGTGCCATACACATCTTTTCCCCTTAACGTATCAACTATTGCAATCTCCTCAAATCGTTTTATTCATCTGGTCTACAGAGGTTTACGTCTCAGAATCGACAGAGTGCACTGTATCAAAAGTATACGTGCACATGAATTGATGATTATAATTTAAGAACTTGGCTAACTATTGTTAAATCACCTCAGATTAAAAGGCGGGTGGAGAAAAAAGAATAAAATTCCATGGTTTTAGCTTTGTTCCTGCATTGAAACTAACCAGCTGTGCAGAAATACACCTGACACGCATTTAGAGTCCGCACTCGTGCTTTATTGGTTGCTATTGCTCTAATTTACCTTTCTCGTTCTCTAAAATTCCGATGTTAGTGCTTGACCATGATTTAGTTCATGATAAAAATGATTGTCGGAATCATAAGGGCCATTCATCATATCTCATGAGCTGTTGTCGTGGTCTCTCCTGCAACTACAGACAAACACTCTCTGCTTCCTTGCGTTCTGTTTCAAATCTCATCAACACGTTTATCTGCCACGTCATTCTAATTCCTGTTCTCACTGTCAGAGAGCTCAGGCCATAACTCTAAAATTATTGCTCTTGAGGTCCTGCTATTCAGCTTCCATTCGAACTCTCTGTTTTTATCGCAAATAGAGGCGTTGGGGACAGAACCAAGTGCAAGACACAGACACTGAAGTACGAGAAACAGGACTTGACTAGAGCAGGGACGTCACAGGATACAGCCAAGGAGCACAGACAAGAACGCAGACTTTGGCTAGGACATGGACAAGACAGGGAACCCAGAAAGGAACTATGCACTGGGAGCTTGAGCTTGGGCTCCGAACCAGATACTGGACAAGTCCCAGAACCTGGGTCTTGCCTCGGGCTCCTGCCCCAGAACCGGGCAAGAGCACTACATGACTAAACGACTGGACGTGGCTGGAGTCCAGAAGCTTGGGGCTGCAGGCTGGTGTCTTGGTCTTGAGGTTTGAGGCTAGGGTCTTGGTCTTGAAGCTTGATGTCGGGATCTTGGTCCTGAATCTGTAGGCTGGGGTCTTGGTCTTGAGCTTTAGGCTTGGGTCTTCAGTCCTGGGGTTTGAGGCTGGGGTCTTGGTCTTGAGGTTGGAGGCTGAGGTCTTCCTCATGAGTATTGAGGCTGGTGTTTGGTCTTGAGGCTTGAGGCTGGGCTCTTGGTCTTGAGGCTTGACGCTGGGGTCTTGGTCTTGAGGCTTGAGGCTGGTGCCTTGGTGTTGATGCTTGAGGCTGGTGTCTTGTTCTTGAGTCTTGAGGCTGGCTCTTGGTCTTCAGGCTTGAGACTGGGGTCTTGGGCTTGAGGGTTGAGGCTTGCGTCTAGATCTTGAGGCTTGAGGCTGGTGTCCTGGTCTTCAGGCCTGAGGCTGGGGTCTTGGTCCTGAGGCTTGTAGACAGGATGGGGTCTTTGTCTTGAGGCGTGAGGCTGGGGTCTTGATCTTGAACCTTGGAGACATGCTGTGGTCCTGGTCTTGAGCTGGGAGACACGCTAGGGTCTTGGTCTTGAGCTGGGAGACAGGCTGGGGACCTGACTCTTGAGCTTGGAGACACGCTGGGGTTTGTGGTCTTGAGATTCGGAGGCTGATAACTCGGAGGCTGGAACTCGGAGATAGACTGGGAACTGTACATCAACATGGAACAGGGACGTATCCTTCGAAAAGCGCGATTCATCTTTAACACGACACCGATATGAGACTGGACAGCACATCCACATAGAGCCGCTACTTATACAAGCCGGGACTCAACTTCATCCCAACACCAGGGTGGAGCAGGTCCCTCTGTCGGGTAACGGCAGAACTGCCGGACATTCCCAACAGAGGCAAAGGCAAGACAAGACAAGACAGGATTCGCGCAGGAAAACGGCAGAACGGCCTGACTTACCCCACGGTGGCTGGACAAGACAGGATAAATTCCCCGCAGGGCAACGGCAGAACGATATGAATTATCCCATGCAGGCGAGGATAAGAGACAAACATCGAAGAAGGACAGACTGTTCTATCTCTGCTTCGGGGTTGCTCCGAGTCGCAGTTACGGCCAATGTTTCGGCTGGCTACGAAAACAGCCGTACCCTACCTGACTCGGAGTTGTTGACGGCCAAGCAGCTGGCCTGGGAAACGGCCGAATCTATACCGCAAAGACTGCTCCGACTGCCGACAGCAACGCTCCATGAAGCGATGGTTCTCCAATACGGTTTAAAGACGGCAAGTGACCGTTCTAAACTTCCACCGGCAGGTTGTTCCCAGGAAACCTTGACAAAACAAGCCAGCAGCTCACACTCAACCCCAAGGCTACTTATATTCCAAGTCTCAAGAGGGGAATCTGGTGCCTATGATTAACTCAACAAAAAAACAAGGCACAGCTGGAAGCCCCGGACTCCAAACTCTACAGACCGGACCGTGGATCGGAATGCGGACTTCACAGACTGGACCATGACAATTTTCTTTTTTCAGGACCACCTCCTTGATTCTTCTATGCATTTGATACCAATTTATACCCCCCCCCCCCCCCCGCTTCTGGCTGGCAAGCCTCCGTTTTCATTATATTGTGGACGTGGCTAGAAACACGGAAGCCCCTGGCACTCCTGACGCAAACTACCATCCACATTTTCTTTTTGCGTCCATAAATTCGTTCATCTGTCCGCCTGACTGTACTAACCGTTATTACTGCTGCTATCCTCTTCAGTTCCATATCCTTCTGTATCAGAGAGCCAAGGTCATTGCTAGAGGCACAACAGCTGTTGCCTTCCTCCAGTTAGTTCGTTCCCCAAAAATTGATTATTTATTGTCGATGAGGGCGGCCACATGTGTGCTAACGACTATCTGTTGTTTCCTGTTCCCTCTCCTGACAGTTACATAGTTATTTGTGTCCTGTAGAATTGGTGTGATACTTCCATTTTGCTCCTGTATATAACTGTTTCACTTTCCCTAACAAACCGAAGATCATCGAACTACAACTCTACTTCCCTTATACGGTCTCTAACGATCTGCTTTGCGATGCACCTGTGCAGATGTGGCCATCACAGCGCCGCTGGTGGTCTCCTGAAAATCCCGCATATGACACCCAGAAGAGAAACCGGCTCTGTCGACATACCAGTATCTCAACAGCTAAATAAGAATTACCGAATTAAATGACATAGTCCCTCCCTAAATTCGAAGAGGCCTTTGTACATAGCTCATGGATATCTTCTGACTGTCTTCTGACCATGATGTAATTGAGTATCTGATGAGCATGATGTAATGGTCTTGGGCTGGTCACATGATGTAATTTTCCCGCCATGTGAGATCACGTGATGGCATGTTATCACCAGGTATATAAAAGGAGACCCCCGGTGTGACGCATTTAGTATTTTTCCAGTTGAGTTATAAGTTTAGTTCGTTATGTAATTCGTTAAATACTCCGTTATGCTACGTATTTGTCTTATGACGCAGTTTCGTTTTAAAGTAGATTTCTACTTTCTATTGTAAGTAGTATTGGAGAGTGAAGACCTTACCAAAGTACAGGAACTTGCAGAATCGTGTAAAGCTGATATTGTTGCGCGGTATTGGAGAGGATCGACCCTTTATTGAATCATCCTTCAAGAAATAGTGACCTGCATCTGAAATATCCTCTGCTAAAGCAGGAAGGATTGTGCAGTGTGTATTCTCCAGTGGAAAAGGTCAACTCCTTTGAACCTTTTTATTTCCGTCGTCGTCAATCCTGCGGACAAGGCAGGTTCCGGCTGATATCAGCAGTAAAGGCATTTCTCGAGGAATAATTTACTTCTGGACAGTCTCTCCTAATTGACTGTATAAATATCTTGGACTTTCGAATTTACCAATTTAAGAACTGTTTTCCCATTTTCAATTTCAAGAACTGTTCCAGAGTTGCCGTAGAGCAGTTAACTTCCGGTTAAATTAGTCGTTTGAATATTATTCGCTACTGTTCATCAGAGTTTAATAAAGGTTTGGTTGTTCTTTTTTATATATAAAACTTGTCTTAATTGATATACTCATTGTTTACCGTGACATGACATAACTTGGGGGCTCGTAAGGATTATTCCGATTTTGAGCTTAAGTGCTTCTTTAATTATCAACCTGATTTGGAAAAGGGCAAATGCCCGGTTCTTTTGTTTGATTGGTCTGTTGGTGGTATTCGGCAGCAATGAACATTGACGATTATGGAATCGCCAGACCGGGAGTTTTTTTTCGAAGGCGAGAAAGGGTTATGTAACACATATTAATGTTTCCGGTGAACGCAGGTAGCATCTATGGGAAGAGGTAACGTCGACGTTACCCTCTTTTTATAGATGCTGCCTGGCCTGCTGCGTTCACCCGCAACTTTTATGTGTGTGGTTTGAAATTCCAGCATCTGCAGATTTCCGCGTGTTTGCGTTTTTAAAAGGGTGATGTGTCCGAGATTGCTGAAGGGTTGGATCTTAAAGGAATTACGAAGGTTACAACAAAGCCCGTAAATCAGAGAAAAATCGCGGAGCATTATATAAATTTGGGATATTTTGATGGCGATATGTTAGGTATATTTCCAATGAGTAAACTGGAGAAGCGGTTAGAGCATTTTAAAGTGGAAGCAGCGGCTAAAACAACAAATAAACAGAGGGAGTTTGAGCTAGCGATGGAGAAAATTAAGGATGGAAATCTGTGGTCTTGTTCTAGGAAACAGTTTGATCTGCTAGTCGAGAGGTTACACTGGCTCGTCCATTTAATAAAACAGAAGTAGACATATATTTCCGACATTTTGCAACGTTGGCTTTGAGTTAAGTGTGGTAGAAAGAATAATGGCCAGTGATGTTACAAAGTATAACTACAGGAAAGGCACATCAAGTTCATATAGCTTTAACTGCTAAGCAAGCACTTGTTTATGATATTCTGAAGCAGCATATATTGAAGGCGTTTGAACTGGCCCAGAAGCTTATAGAGAAAGATTAAAACATTTCGACAAATCTCTGAAAAAAAAAATTTCCGTGGAATTTGCCTATGAGAAATCTGTGTGTTTTGAGAGATCGTTTTCCTCTAAAAATGCAAATGGAGGGGAGGGGTGGATAATAACTTAAAAAGTTGCTTTTACTGGAGGAATTTAAAATGAACATTGTTGTTGAACTGTGAACGTACTTAAATGGAATGGACACTGGCAGATAGCAGGAGTCTGCTTAATTAGTTGATCAGTGTGCTTTAATTCATAAGAGTAAATTTTCTTCAGGTAGAACTTTTTAAAGGAACAATAGCACAGAGACTCAAGGTAAAGCAGAAATTAAATCTGAAGTTAATGAGAAAGGTAAGAATGCAGAGAGGCATGTGAAGGAAAGACATTTTAGCCCTATTTGTAATTATTGTAAGAAACCTGGACACATAATGGCTAACTGTTTTCGATTGAAAAAGAAAGAGAAGGAAGCAGTCCCAGATGCTTGTGTGCAGCATATTGAAACACTTGTAAATCCACAGAGTTCGATAAATACAAATGAAGTTTGTCAGAGTCTGACCAAGTTAAGAGGGAATATGAACATTTTATAACTGACGGATTTGTATCCTTGAAAGAGGGATCCACTCCTGTGCCAATGACAATCTTTAGCGGTACTGGAGCTTCTCAATCACTAATGGTAGACAGTGTTCAAAAGTTTAGTGATGAGTCTGATATTGGTGAGGTAAAAAAAATATATAAGAGGAATTGGGAGTGCACTTCTGCCGGTACATTTTCATAAAGTAAATTTAAGGTCCGGGTTAGTTACAGGGCCTGTTAAAGTTGGATTACATACTAGTTTACCCGTGAGTCATGTTTCTCTGTTGTTAGGGAATGACTTGGCTAATGGGCAAGTTTTCTTTTTCCTGAAGTGCATTTGACAATAAAACCTACTTCTGAGGAACCAAAGATAGATACTAACACAGATTTTCCCTGAGTTCTAACCCGAGATATGGCTAAACATAGTGATGCGCGGGATGAGGTTGATACCCATGACTGTTCAACTATTGATTCAAATTTTGAGGATGTGTCAGAAACTTTCGTACCTACATTATTTGATCAAGATTATTGCAGTAAGTCTGACATGAAGATTTGATTTCTCTCGGAAGGAAATGACAGAAGAACAGAGTAGAGCAGCGGTCCCCAACCACCGGGCCGCCAAGCATGCGCTAACGGGCTGCCGGGAAGCTATATGATTTGGCGATATGAGTCAGCTGCACCGTCCCTCATTCCCTGTCATGGCCAATGTTGAGCTATTACGCATGCCAGGTCAATACCAGTGCGTCATCCATTTCAGCGCGGGAAGGAGATCAACTGCTCGAGCTTGCAAATGACGGCGGGCTGGAAAGTATGTTTTACATAACATCTCTGACGGCATTCTGGATCAAAGTCAAGGCAAAAAATCCTGCGATAGACACGGAAGCACTGAAAGCGTTGCATTCATTTCCAACATATCTCTGCAATGAATGCAATGAAAATTAAATTGCGGAATAGACTGGACACAAGGAACCCCCTTCGAATATCGCTGTCTCCCATCACTCCTCGATAGTACGGTCTTGTTGCAGGGAAACAAGCCCAGGGCTCCCACTGATTCAGCGATATTGGTGTGTCGCAATGATTTTATATGTTCATACGGGGAAAATATGCGCTGCGTGTTTAATATCCAAACGTTACTTAACATGTTATGATCTTATAACCATATAACAATTACAGCACGGAAACAGGCCATCTCGGCCCTTGTAGTCCGTGCCGAATGCTACTCTCACCTAGTCCCACCGACCTGCACTCAGCCCATAACTCTCCATTCCTTTCCTGTCCAGATACCGATCCAATTTTTCTTTGAATGATAATATCGAACCTGCCTCTACCACTTCTACTGGAAGTTCGTTCAACACTTACTTCAAGCTCCCCTGATAATTGACATCACTATATCCACGCGAGGAAAATATGCGCTGTGTGCTTAATATTAAATTTGTTGGATAAACCCTTTTAGAAAGGAAATTGAGTTTATTAGCCACTTATAACCGATATACCCGTCGTGATTAACACGACCCCCCACCACCCCCCTCCGAACAGAATCGCCAAAAACGATTTGTAGAAAAAAACACACGCATGCCAAATCACGCATGCACACTGGAGCCCGCGCAAGTCTTCTTGGTCATTGTAGTCTTTCCCGGGGTAAACTTAGCGTGTTTGACTGCTACTCTTTCCGTTGGCAACCCTACCACCTCCCCCCCCCCCGCACCGATCGGCCGGTAGGCAAGAATATTCTCAATATGAAACCGGTCCGCAGTGCGAGAAAGTGTGGGGACCCCTGGAGTAGGGATTCTGAGATTATCCTATTAAAGGAACAAATTCTTTCAGATAGTGAAATTGAGAAGGTGCCAGCAGGATATTATTTTGAAAAGGGACTATTAATTAGGAAGTGGGGATCACCTATAATTCCTGCAAGTGAAGAATGGGAAGTTTATCACCAGGTATAGTTCATAAAGATTATCGAAATGAGATTTTAACTATGGGTCAGAGTAAACCTTCGGCTGGCCATCAAGGTGTAAAGAAAGCTATGAACAAGCTTTTTAAATATTTTTTACTGGCCTAGTTTAAGAAATGGTGTCGCGACTAATTGCAGGACGTGACATACTTTTCAAATTGTCGGTAAACCTAATCAAGTTACTCCAGTGGCCCCACTGCAAACTATTCCAGCATTTGGGGAGCGGTTCTGAAAAATCATTGTAGACTGTGTAGGGCCATTGCCAAAAACTAAAACTGGACATCAATATTTGTTGACCATCATGTGCACAGCGTCTAGGTTTCCAGAAGCAATATCCCTTAGGAATATAACAGCCAAATCTGTGACAAAGAATCTGATAAAATCCTTTACTTATTTTCGGTTGCCTAAGGAAATACAATCTGATCAATGTAGTAATTTTATGTCTGGATTGTATCAGCAGATCACCTCATCTGCATGTCATTCAGAATCGCAAGGAGCCAAGGAGAGATTCCATTCCTCCCCCAAAACTATGATTAGGACGTAGTGTGTGGAAAATGAAAATGACTTGGATGAAGGCGTACGTTTACTACTTTTTTTTTGCAGTTCGGGAGGCAGTGCAGGAATCATTAGGTTTCAGTCCTTTTAAACTTATGTGTGCACATAGAATTCGAGGACCTTTGACCTTGTTCAAAGAGCAGTTGATTAATAAATAGGTACACACTAATTTGCTTGGTTATTTTTTTTAATTTAAAGAAAGATGACATAAATCTTGTAGCTTAGCCAAGGAAAATTTAAAATCGGCTGAGGAGAAAATGAGGACTTGGTATGATAAGGAATATGGAATGAGGTCATTTAAACCTGGAGATAAGGTCTTGGTTCTTTTCCCGGTGCTAACGAAACAGTTGCAAGTTAAATTTCATGGTCCTTATGAGATTAAATCTAAAGTACATGATGTGGATTATGTGATTTAAAAAAAATCGAAGAAACCCAACACAGTTGTGTCCTGTAAATATGATATAACCATTATATGTGAAATAGGCCGCTACTATGACTGTTGTGGTCAATAATAAAGAGTTTGTTCCCACTGGGAACTTAATGGATGATGCATTTGAAACTCCTTTTAAACCAAACATTATTTCTGCCAAATTACCAAACTCAACAATTCTGGAAACCATGTATCAGAAATTAGCTCATTTACAGCCAGAGCAGAGAGAGCAGATGAAACAGTTATATATATATATTTTTTAATATAGGGATTAATTTGCAGACGTTCCTGGAACCACCGTATCTTCGCATGATGTAGATGTTGGAGATACCAAACATATAAAGCAACATCCATATCGGGTGAGCAGGGAAAATGTTAACTTGCTGAACATGGAATTAAGTATATGTTAAAGAATAATATTATTACATCTTCTGATTCGAAGTTTAGTGTACCGTGTGTTATGGCGCCTAAGCCACACACGCCTAAGCATTAGGTTTTGTACAGATTACAGGAAGGTGAATGCTGTGAGAAAAAAAAAAAGAAAAAATAGAGATACATATCCAATCCCTATGGTAGATGATAGTTGCGATAAAGTTGGACAAGCAGAGTTACTTACAAAGATTGATTTGTTTAAAGTTTATTGGTGTGATCCTTTGACGGATAGAGGTATAGAGATTTTCGCATTTGTCACACCATCGGGGTTATATAAATATAATGTTCTTCCATTTGGGATGAAAAATGCAGCAGATTATTTTCAACGGATGATTCATAGTGTGATCTATGGGATAAAAGATACGTATGCCTATATTGATGATTTAGTTACTGGAAATGATACTTGGAAAACACATATTACTGCAGTGGAGGAACTATTTGAAAAACTTTCAAAAGCTAACTTAAATATTAACTTAGCTAAAAAAGATTTTTTTCATGCCACTGTGACTGTTAAGGCAAATGTTTAAGGAAATAAATCAAACTCTAATTTAGCAAGAAAGTTTGATATTACAGGAGTATACTACTTTGATAACTCATATTAAAGATAAAGGTAATGTGATCGCTGACAGTCTATCTAGATATTAAATGTACAATGTATTTTTTATGGAGTACTTTAACATTTTTAACACTACTACTGTATATTAGTTTGTAAGGTGCTGTATAATAATAGTTTGCATATTGTATAAGTTATAAATTTTATATATTTGTATTTTTTAATAGTTAATTGTTAAAATTTTGCTCCTGAAATACCAAAACTTTATTTTTGGAGGGAGGTGTTCATACCTCATGGATATCTTGTGACTGTCTTATGACCATGATGTAGTTCAGTATCTGATTAGCATGATATAATGGTTTTGTTAAGGTCACATGATGTAGCTTTCCCGCTGATGTGAGGTCACGTGATTGCATATTCTCACCAGGTATATAAAGGGTCAAGCAGGTGTGACGCAGTTAGTTTTCTTTTTCCTGTTGAGTTTTGTAATGTTATGTAATTAGTCAGTTACTCTGTTATGCTGCGTATTTGTCATATGACGCAGTTTAGCTTTAAATATGAGTTGTACTTTCTATTGTAAGTAGTATTGGAGAGTAAAGGCCTTACCAAATTATAGGAACCCACAGAGTCGAGTAAAGCTGATATTGTCCGGCGGTATTGGAGAGAAACGATCTTGATGCAATCTTCGTTCAAGAAATAGTGACCTACATCTGAGATA
Organism: Mobula hypostoma; assembly: GCF_963921235.1. NCBI lineage: Eukaryota > Metazoa > Chordata > Chondrichthyes > Myliobatiformes > Myliobatidae > Mobula > Mobula hypostoma. Next base: position 24,066,547 of record NC_086106.1, read on the forward strand.
TCCTCTGCTGAAGCAGGAAGTATTGTGCTGTGTCTATTCTGCAGAGGAAATGGTCAGTTCCTTTAAACCGTTTTATTTCTGTCGTCGTGAATCCTGCGGACAAGGCAGTTTCCGGCTGGGATCAGCAGTAACGTCACGACTGGAGGAATTTTTTACTTCTGCAAAGTATCTCCTAATTGACTCTCTTAATTAAATCTCTTGGACGTCTGAATTTACCATTCTAAGAATTGTTTTTTGAATTTACCACTTTAAGAAGTGTTTTCGCATTTACCCTTTTAAGAACTTTTCTAGAGTTGCCGTATAGCAGTTAACTTCCGGTTAAGTTTCTCGTTTGAATATTTTTCGCAATTATTCATCAGAGTTTAATAAATGTTGGGTTGTTTTTTTATAAAACCTGACTCAATTGATATATGCATTGTTGCCGGTCACGTGACACCTTGTTGAGCCAAAGTCTTACTACTCTGCGTCAGGCTATCCCGACCATGACCACTTCTAAAGGCCGTTATCTGTCCTTTATAGACACTTCGTTCTCCGTCGAAAATCTTTGGCGACATGAGCGGGAAAATTCGTATTAGGTCAGTGGAGTACTCCAGTCATCGACTCCAAACTATTTGTCCGCTCTGTGCGGAACCACGTCTGTTGCATCTGCTCAATACTCCAATGGACTGCATGAATTGATCTTCGTCGCCGGCCGACGTTATATTTCCGATCTGCTGAAGGATGTTAGCTCCCACCAATGAGATGAAGGTTTTACGGATGAGAATATTCTGATTCATGAGATCATTTTAAAGACGAAACACTCTCCATCGTATGAAACAATTTCTTCAGCTCCTGTGTCAATGCTGAGGGGCAATGTTCGGATGTTGTTAGGTACGATTCCGATACGTTTATAGTTTATTGTTCAGCATTGTTCGGAACAAGCGGCAATCTAATGTTTCAGTTCTACTTTGCTTTTCCAAAATGGCATCGGTAGGGATAATGATATTTGATTTTCCATTCTGATCAGGCGTCGCTTTATCTCTAAACCGTGCATACCAAAGATCCCGTTACAGTTTGAATGAGCTTCGTTGCATTGCGTTGAAATCGTTTCTGTCGTTGTCGCTTCCTGACACTACATGGTATGAAAGGATGAAATCAGCATTTATTCCTCGATGGGCCTTTTGATCGTCGTTAGAATTATGAACTCATGAAACAGCCTGTAGAATTCTGATATGTCCGGCCTCCTTACTATATCAGCTCTCAGCGAAACGCCCTTCTCAAACCGAGTTTGATGAATGTGAGATTATTAAGGGTATTCATGTTGATTACGGTAATTTCTATCATTAACTTTTGTTCGAATGGGGTAGCGCAGACTCATTGGCAAATTCAGACGTCTAATCTACGACAATACAATGACAAATGCACATTGACACCACTAGAACTCAGAGAACAGAACAATTTACGTATTTCAAATATCCGTGGTTCGATTGCAAATAATCGAAATAAAGTTTTCATAACTCAATCATATGCAACGTTACAGCCACGCTGAACTTAAGAGCTACCGATACCTCCAACAGTGATCGAGTTGTGGCAGGAAAAGATACCGTTGGTGGGTTCTGACTTGTCTCTGCAAAGATGGAGTCACAAGGTGGTAGTCTCGATTCGAAGATATCGGTGAAATATGACGATTGGGTCTACTTGCTTGAAACAATTGGAAGTGAAATGTAAACACACGGAGGTATATCAGATAAAAAGGCGCCATGTAAATGTCGTATGAAATACATTTGCAAAACTTGCACATCCTTGACGGATACAGCAGAGGGTGCAGTCTTAAGTTGTGTTGAAGTAAGTTTAAAGGCAAATGGCAACATAGCAGTTGTTTTTTTTTCATCTGCAAAGAATATGGTTAATATCTCTAAATGGCAGTCAGAGAGGGTGATATATAGTGGTGTAACTTCTGCAGTTAAGTTCATTAGTTTGGCAAAGGAAAGAACATAGCAAGATGGAGTTGGGAGAGAATGACATAAATAAGTTTGTCTGATCGTGAGGGGCTGAAGTTACCATTTCTTTGCCGTAGTTTGCTTGGAGTCTCTAAGTATTATGAAATGTTGCCAAGTTAATTTTTGTACATTGAAAACTTGAATCAAACTGAACCGACGTGGAATGAACTGGAAGTTTAGAACTTTCTCCGTGCAGCTTGTCTTTTCCACATAGTCTGCAATGGCTGGTTTCCCTCCTAAAGCTGGTACCAGACACATAGCTTTGGGCTTTACAAACAGAAAGGAAATCCACTCCGTTATTTAGTTTGAGATTATACGAATTAATTTCTGATCATACCGTCTTTTCCGTTCAGTCTTATATACAGCCCAATCGTTAGCTCTGAGGAAGTAACTTATGTGTAGTCTCGGGAAATCTGCTAACTTTCATTTGATTGGTTGTGTTGACGAATAAAGAAACAGGAGAGGATTGGAAGAAATCAGGAAAGGAGTTGATTGGTGGATTCGAGAATCAAGAAGAGTCATATTAAGTGTATGAGACCAATGGCCTCTTAACAAAACGGAGGGCACTCCTGACGAACCACAGATTAAACTTATTTGAGAATACCCTTGTTTCATTGCAAATTCGTAGTGAACGGATCACAGATATGCGGGTCCTATATTTGTTTCTTATTGCAGCAGCGCTTCTGATTGGTAAGTTTCTCGACATTTTGAAAACCATCGTTCTCACCACGTTGAACAGGTTAGTTTATCACTGAATAGCTGTAAAGCAACATTGGTCATGGCAGCAAAGAATTTAGGAGTACGATAGTAACATGGATCCAAATCTCATGCAACTGGCAATAGAATGTTTGATGAGTATATCCGGGCCAAGCACGGCCGAATCGGACTCAGTCGTTGGCGGGGAAGATGTGTCTTTGTATTCCTCCTGAGATGCAATGAACTCCTTGATGGAGGTGATTGGAAGTTTTCACAAAAGATAATTGAATTCAGTCTTTCTTGCCACTTCTGCTAATTTTAGTTGAGCGTTTAACTCAAGTTGAAACCCCCCTCTGATTGGGCAGTACTAAGGAACCAGGGTTTGCTTCGGAGATATGCGAGCAGAATATTGATATTTCTTGATTGAAATTTTAAAATTCTTTTTGGTCTATAACAGGACATTGCCGAGGCGACGCTGTTTATCAGTCACCTGCTGTCACCACAGTCCGGGAAGGGAAAGTTGCAGAGTTAAACTGTAACTATACCACTACAAGAACAAGCAACCCTGGACTAATCTGGTACCGTCAGTATCCCGGAGGTTCTCTGGAGTTTCTTTTGGTCCGTTCGAAATACGACAAACAACTAGAGAAAATTCCCGGACAACGGTTCACGGCGCAGCTGGATGATTCGAGCAGAACGGTCCCACTCACAGTATCAGAAACACTTCTAGGAGACACTGCCATCTATTACTGTGCTCTGAGCCCCACAGTTGTACAGAACTATTCTGAACCTGTACAATAACTAGTTTATTTCTCTAGTGGCTGCTTAGAGTAACTGCTTCTTTCTGAGCGTCTGTAGCTCCTAGGTCGATCAGTATATGTCCAAATTTCAATATATTCCCTGAGTTAATTATCCAATAGATTGAGTCGCCTTGAGCCCCTTACTCTTCAATCTGTTCCAATGCACACGCAGCCAACAAAATCCAATCTCTAGTCTTTCACAAGACAAAGGAAACCACGGCCTTCCATTGTTTCATTTTTCGCTCACCATTTCGAAGAAGAGCTTCTTTCCCTTGCATTGGGGTGAATGCGGATGCTGGAGTGAAATGTTCTTTATTCTCCAATATGCTACTGTGTTAAAATCTCACATTTTCCGCAAGTTTTGCAGTTTTTAACATGAAATCTTATTGTTTTATTTGTTTTATTTCTAGTTTTTTCTCAAAGTTATAGCGCAGCGCCCTCGTATGGTTTACTAAGTAACTGCAATTTAACATTGCAAACGATCACAAAGAACAAGTAGCACCTCCCCCTCGTACCCCATCTGTTACTCATTTTTATGCACACATTCTTTCTCTCACTCTCCTTTTTCTCCCTCTGTCCCTCTGAATATACCTCTTGCCCATCCTCTGAGTTACCCCCACCCCCTTGTCTTTCTTCCCGGACCTCCTGTCCCATGATCCTCTCGTATCCCCTTTTGCCTATCACCTGTCCAGCTCTTGGCTCTATCCCTCCCCCTCCTGTCTTCTCCTATCATTTTGGATCTCCCCGTTCCCCTCCAACTTTCAAATCCCTTACTCAGTCTTCCTTCAGTTAGTCCTGACGAAGGGTCTCGGCCTGAAACGTTGACTGCACCTCTTCCTATAGATGCTACTTGGCCTGCTGCATTCACCAGCAACTTTGATGTATGTTGTTGGAACAAGTAGCTGCGTGTTCTTGTACAGGACGAAATTGAATTTTAATTTACCGCTAACCCTCACTGAGCTAATCGTGGAAGATGTAGGTTACAGTGCAAGATTTACTTTTTTTCTTTCCACAGAATTGTACACTTAACAATTTTCGATTCTGCTCAATTTCACTGTTGTACACTGTGAAAACACCATGTCTATTTTACCTACCTGTGCTCTTGAAACAATTACATTTGTCTATAGAGCCCTCTCTGGCAGCATATCAGAGATATGAAACACACACTGAACTAAGAAAAAATAAGAGCTATACTTCCGTTCTCTTTGAAGTATTCATCTTATCAGCTTAAACATAAGAAACTTATGCCCCAATGTGTTCAATAATTAGCAAGTATGCGATAATATAGTTGTAGGCTCCAAATATCGCTGATATTTTGAAATATGTTTTGTCACTTTACCCTAGTGTTCCTGCAGCTTCAAATAAAAACAGGCTTAACACATCGATTGTGACCCGGCCGTAAGTTCTCCTGATGAAAAGAACATTGCAGGCAGTCCAATTTTGCGTAAAAAAAAAAGACGACGGGGACAAATTACCGGAAGCAAAATACAGACTCCTGTGCAATGCCTTATGATTCAATGTTCAAAAACCCTTAAACTCTAAGGAATATCATAAAACGTTCCCGATAGAACAATCTGCGTGATATATCACAGGTGGATGGTTATACAGTACTCACCTAGTCTTTCTGAACTTGCTTACGATCACGTCTAATCTCTGCAGCGAGTTGAAGATGCCAATACTCAAATGTTCAATGCGATTGTGGTGTGTACACAATCACAAAACCGGAGAAATAAGTCCCAGCTTATGATTTAGTAAAACAAAAAAAAAAACAGGTTATGTTAGTTCATAAACGCCAACATGGACGTCTCGATCTGCAGCTCTCATTGAAAACAAACAAAAAAAAAACATTAGATATTCTCTTTTCAGCATGCTCACAACGATGTTTTTCCAAATCTGTTTTTCTCTTTTTCTTTTCAGACCTTTCTCTACTTGACTGAACTGAGTACGTTTTTCTATATTTATTTATTATATCCTGCATTGTAAGGCGGTCGTAGGTTTTAATAAGTGTTACGAAAGATGACGGTGATATTGAAACGGATTTTAATTGTGATTTTACCTGGTCTATTGGACATACTTAATTTCTGTACAAGTGATTAAAAAAACACAAGTTTAACACTAGAAAGAAATATGGGGATTATAAAAGATGTATGATCACCATAAGACCAATAGGATATAGGAGCAGAGCTAGGCCATTTGGCATATCGTGTGCTCTCCGCCATTTCATTATGGCTGATGCAATTATCCCCTTAGCCCCAACTTACCTACCGGATTTCCCCCTGTCCGTTTATACATTGACCAATCAACAGTCTATAAAACTCTGTAGTAAATGTACGAATAAACGTGTTCCACAGCTGTCTATGACAAACAATTCCACAGGCTCACTATTCTTTGGCAAAAAAATAAAATAAAATCATGCTCCCTTCTAAAACATCACCCCTCTATACTGAGTCTGTCCCTGTGGTGTTAGACTCTTCCACCATAGGAAACATCATCTCCGCAATCAGTCTTTCAATGGCTTTCACGGCTTGATATGTTCCAATGAATTCTAATGAATAGAGAAATAAGTAATCTGACGCTTCTGTTACGTCAAGTCATACAACCCTCGAATCATTTCCCTGAACCTGTTTTAAACCTTCTACAGTCTCAGCATACCCTCGCCTCTCTTTTACACTTGATGCATTTGAAGAATCTTTAGTTGTCCGCTTTAATATTTTAAGCTATCTTATATTAGTTTTCCGTTATTGAGTTTTAATCACATCTTGTAGCCTTCAGTATTTATTTCCAAGCCTCTAAGTTTGCACTAATCTTTCATCTATTATATGCCCTCTCTTTGGATTTTATGTTGGTCTTGACATCTCCTGTTCGCCATAGTGGTGTCATCTTTCCTTCGGAATACTTGTTCGTCTTTGTTATATATATTGATAGGGTGGAAACATAGCTTGACGTAGCAGCATTTCAGTGGAGTAATGGAAATTACAGTAGTATGAGAGAGGAGATTGTCAAAGTAAATTGGAAGAAGATGCTGGCAGGGACAAACAGTCGCGTGAATTTCTGAGTAAAATGAGGAAAGCACAGGATAGATGGATTCCAAAACCTAAGAATTACTCAAACGGCAAACAGTACAACAGCCGCTGGCAGGGGAGATCAAACAGAATGTCAAGGCAAATCAAAGGATATGCAAAAACACATATTTGCAGGAAGATAGAGGATAACGTTACTTTAAATCACTGTAGAGGGCGACTGAAAAGTCGGTAGAAGCGAAAGGGTGAAATATGAAATCAAGCTAGCAAACAATATGAACGTGGATAGTAAAAGTTTGAAGCGATGTAAATCATAGAACAGTGGTGAGTGTGGATATAGGACCGCGAGGAAATGAGACCAAGAAATTAATCACGGGACCAAGGAGCTGGCAGATAAACCAAATGAGCCTTTTGCAGCCGTTACCAATCTGGAATGCACCAGCAGATGCTCAAGGATGTAAGAAAGAGAAGTAAGCGCAGAACGTGGTCAAAAAGCTGAACGACATAACAGTAGTTAAGTCACCTGAGCCAGATTAACTGCACCCCAGTGTTCAAACGGAGGTAGCGGTAGAGATTGTGGAGGCATTTGTAATAATATTTCACAAAAAAAAAATATATTTTGACGCTGGCATGATGTCAGAGGGCTGAACGATTGCAAACGTTACTCCACACGTTAAGAATAGAGGAGGGCAGCGGAAAGGAAATTATATTAATTTAGCCTGACTCGAGTGTTTGGGAAGATATTAATAATGATGAGGTGCTCTTGGAGACACAGTACACGATCGGAAAACACAACATGGTTTCCTGAAGGGAAAGTCTTGCCTGCGGAACCTGGTAGGATTCTGTGAGGGGTGTACACGTACGATTGATTTACGGGATGCATTGGACGTTCCAGTTTTGTACCTCCAGAAGGCATCTGACAAGGTGACACACGTGAGGCTGCTTAGCAGGTGTAGATCCCATGATGTTACAGGAAAGTTAATGGCACGGTTAGAGGATTGGCTGATTGGTAGCAGGCAGCAAGTGGGAATACAATTATTCCTATCTGGTTGTCTGTCAGTGACTAGGGTCTCTTCGCTGGGGTCGAATATTGGGAACATCTCTTTTCATGCTGTATGTCATTGATGGAATAGATGGTTTTGTTGCCAAGTTTGAAGATAGTTGAAGGGCAGGTAGTGTTGTGGAATCAGGTAGGATGCTGACAGACAGGAAAAAAAAAACACGAAAATATGCAAGGGAGTGGCAAATAAAATACAAAGTTGGAAAGAGCGAAATTAATGTACAAGCGTTTGCATTTTTGTCCTGGTGCAGAATTTTGTTTTTTTTTTTTTTTTTGTTAACGGAAAGAAAAGCCAAAATAGGAAATGCTAATTGATTTAGGCATCCTTGCGCAGAAGAGCTTAATGGTTACCTTGCATGTGTAGTCACTTGTGAGGAAAGCAAATTCAATATTTGCATTCATGTCAAGATGTCTATTACACAAGAGCAGAGATGTGGTGATTGGGTTTTATAATACATTGGCGACTCTTCTCCTAGACTGTTGTGAACACTATTGGGATCGTCATCTCAGAAGCGATGCGTTGGTATTTGAGAGGTTTCACAGCAGTTTCACAAAGACGAATCCGGGAATAAAAGGCTTATCATCCGGCGTAGTTTGTTAGGTCTGGATCTGTACTAGCAGGAACTTACAAGGCCGGGGGATATCATTGGTAAGTTTCAAATGTTGAAATGCCTAGAGAGTTTTGAGGAGGAAAATGATGCTTGCCAGGTTGGGGAAGTCTAGGACAAGAGGGCACAGCGTCAGAGAGAGGGCTGTCAATATAAAACAGAGAGGTGAAAAATTTCTACAGAAGAGATGGATGAATGTGTGGAATTTATTTACACAGTGAGCTGTCTATGCCAGGTTGTTGGTGGTATTTGAGCCACAGCTAGCTTCGAGCGTTCTTGATTAAACACGGCACCAAAGGTTACGGGGAGAGAGTCGCAAATCGGGGAAGAAAAAAGGGGATCATCCATGATTGACCCAATAGCTAAATTATGCTCCTGTGTCTTATGGTCCAATCAGTTTTGATTACTGGTAGGACATCAATCCAGAACAGCTGATCCTCCAGAGGAATCAACCGCGTGCTTTTCTAAAAAAATCGATCGCGCCAGGACTAGAAATACCCACTTCTGTAATCCAGTACCACCTGATTTTCCCAATCATTCTGCATATTAAAGTCCTGCAACACTATTGTAACATTGCCCTCTTGGCATCCATTTTCCAACACCCGTTGTAGTTTGCAGGAAACATGTTTACTGAATACGTAATGATTCTAACGATTTGATTTTATTTTTGACGTACACTGCAAAGCCGCCCATTCTGCATTCCTGTCTATCGTTTCGATACAATGCTTATACTTTGGACATTAGGCAACCACCTATAATTTTTCAGCCACGTCCCCTGATGGCCACTGCGTCATGACTACCAATTTGTCACTGTACTGGAAGTTCACATTCCTTACTTCATGTTCTGCGCACATTTAAACACGGCACCTTCAGTCTTTTAGTCACCCTTTTCGATCGTGTCGCACTATTCTCATACTTATGATTCCCAGAGTACTCTGTTGTCTTATTAACATCTTCCCACACACACTCTCTCCGAACTATTCTGGCACTCTGTTTCATATCACCCTGGAACACTAATTGGAAATCCACCGTGCAGTAGTTACAGACCTCCCTGCCAGGGCACCTGTCCCCATCCAGTTCAGATGCAAACCGACCCTTCTGTACGGGCCCAAAGTCCTTGAAAAAGACGAATGATTCAAAAATATTACGCCCCCTCTCCTACACCATAACCTATCATATGTTACGGTGTATTATCTTGATGGCTCTGCACTCAGTAGCATGCGGCACAGGTAGCAGTCCTGAGATGACTAAGCTGGGGGTCATGCTATTTAATTGAGCACATAAATCACCAAACTCCCTATGGTTAAACGCAACACTGGTCTTGCCAATGTCATTTGTACCTGCAGGGCTCATTGTTTCTGTTTTTCCATTTTATTATTTTAGAATGCTGAGGCCTTCATCGGAGAATATCCCAGGCCGTGGCACCAGCCAGGCAACATATCACCCGTCAATCTTGTTTTCGCCCACAAAATCCCCTGTTTGGAAATTTTACTGACGAATCCTCTATTACCATAGCAACCCTCTACTTCTCTCAGCCCGCTTTTATAAGCATTCTTAACGAAATGAAGGTGTATACCAGAATTGCAGCCGAATGAGCTGAAAGAAAAAAAAATGTTGAGGAAGGAACCTTTGTTCATATTTCTGCCATTTTTGCCCATTTCGAAGAAATCCAAATCTTTCTAATACTTATACCGTTTTGCTCCGACCGGAAGTTATTTCCAATTGATGGATTCCGGACACCTGCAGAACGAAAGGACTCACGGAGTTTGTTTCGAAGTTTCTGAAACAAGGTTTACGCGCATTTCAATTTACTGCTAATAGGAATGGCTCTCTGTGTGCAGGTATATGCCAGCTATAGCTGATCATGTAGTGGCCGAATGAATGACGTATTGTGCTAAGTGTCTTGCTCACATCTGTTTCGTAATCATATTTCTTGGTCAGTCAGACACTTTTGTAATCTAGCTGTTTTGTTTTGTAAACGATGCGTTTTGCAAAGCTGTGTCTGCAGATAAAAAATATACTGCTCCTTGCAAATTTCATCAAAAACGATTCTTGTGGCCTACTATTATCTGAGCAATGCATATTTATTCGAAGAACAGATTTGTTGGGAAGAACTCGGATTAACGTCAGTGAAACAAATTCGTTCCACCTGATTGTGGTGAACATCCAATGGTATGGTCTTCTGAAAGGTGTCGGATGAGGGAATCTCTTAGGTTCTTCCTGCAGTTCAGGAGGAGTCCAGGGCTGTCGAGTAATCATGACTGAAGCACCGTCTGTGGCGAGTATTCTCTCTAAATGACTTGGAACAGAAAGGATTTCTGTGAATTCATAGATGCGTTGGAAGCTATGGTACAAACAATAGCGTTGTGCATTGTAGCATGTTCAGGTCTGCCTATGTACGAAGCATACAGACACAGACCCTAACTCCACCATAATGACACACCATTTTGAGTGTCTTTCTTGGGTTTTCAGATTCTGTGTATTCTATCTTGCTTATCATTGGCATAATTTGGAATCCACTGGTGATGCAAAGTAATAGGATCAGTTGAGTTCGATGGTGACATGAAACTTAGCTGAAGCTTATACTTTCCACGTACACAAGCCAGGAAATTATTACAGTTTATGGCAGTGTGTGCTACAGTTTTGAGATATCTGAAAGTATAGCTAAATGCTCTACTCTGGTTTTCTAAGACCGCATCCATAACTCAGCTGAGCGTAATTCGCAATCTACAATAGAATATTGGGTTTTCTCAAGACTAGGACAGGCCCAGTATATATGGATAAGCGAAGACTCAGCCCCTTTACACTTATCACAAACGGGACTAATGTCAGGAGAAAACCGAGATAAATTAGTTTTAGACATATCAGCACTCTGTACAACATAAACTGCAAAAGGCAGTGGCGAGCACATAAAGAGGTTAAGTAAACTGACTTGAGAATTGAATCTCAATCCGCATCAGATAAGGAGATATTTAGATTATGTTTCCAGGCAGTTCGAATTTTATCGAAGGAGGCACGCCTCAAAATCACTGACTTATTCCGAAAAGCAGATATTAAACATTTACCAAACGGATTGACACAAATAAACAGATCCAGAACATTTTTCCTCAGGCATCTCTGGCATCTCAGGAAAGTTTAATATGAAAGGGTTAATGAATTGTCTAATTTGAAGATATCTAAAGAAATGAATATTTGGCAGGTTAAATTTTACAGAGAGTTGTTGAAAAGTTGCAAAATGACTATCTACGAAAAGATCTTCAGAGCGCCTAATAGTTTTATTTCTTTTTTTTTAAACTTACCTTATTTGCTGTATTTTTTCACGGTAACACATTGAAGCTGTACCTTCTCTAACATGCTGATGGAGAAAATTTTATATGGGTTTTCAGCGCTGGAAATAGTTACATTCGGACACGTCTCATTGGTGGGGCAACAATATGGTGGCATTGTTTATTCCACGGACAATCTGATTGTGCTTATGCCGGCCGGTTTAGCGAACAGAGCGGAGGACACCCCTTCTAAAATCTGGAGGAAAACACACAAAGGATGCAGAAGGTGATCAGAAAGGCAAGGGAAGAGGACCGGATCGAGACAACAGAAACTTATGGAGAAGAGGAGCTAAAAGCCGTGCCGTCCCTCTCCATTATGGGCAAAATGAGATCGCTGGGTAATAAAATGGACGAGTTGACCGCGCTAGCCAGGAATCTGAGAACATTTCGGGAGTGCAGTGCTATGTATTTTACTGAAACGTGGCTGCACGAGGACATACCACACCAAAACTTTTCCATAAAGGGTTCGAGACAGTTCGGGCTGACCGGAAGTGTACTGAGAGCAGTAAGCGTAAAGGAGGGGGGCTTACTGTGCTGCTTAACAACAGATGGTGCAATCCTGGTCATATTAGAATCACGGAACGTGTTTGTATCCCGGATATTGAACTTTTCGCTGTTGGACTCTCGGCCATATTATTTGCCAAGGGAAATTTCACATTCAATTGTGGTTGCTGTCTACAACCCTCACTCTGCCAACACGACGTCGGCGCGTAACATCATTTGCACCGTTGGGCACAGGAGGACATTCAGCCAATGACTCATTCCACCGGGATGCAGCACTGATCGTCATTGGGAGTCATACCTGCCTGTGGCCATCAAACATTGCAGCTCTTCCCTTGGACGGTCTGTCTTCCTTAGCCAATGGGCTGGTCCTGGGCTTGTTTCCGTCTGGCATGGTTTACATATTATTATTTGATTGTTTGTGGTTCTGCATTGCTATGTTTGTACTCTGTTCTTGGTTGGTGCAACAGTAACGAAACCTCATTTCCCTCGGAATCAATAAAGTATGTCTGACTATCTAGCTATCTATCTAATAACCTTTCTATACCAATCGTTTAATGTTGAATCCCGCACAGAAGATAGGAAAAGGTGATTGTGTAAAATAGGGCTGGAGAGTGAAAATCCATGAACACCATTAAATTTTCTGAACTGAGCCCATATTTTCAGAGTATCTCTAATAAGAGGATTAACAATTAGTCTAGGCAAATGAAAAGGAAGTGCGGAACTGAGAAGAGCAGAAATGGAAAGATCCTTAATAGAGTTCAACTCCATTGCTACCCATTTTGGGCAGCCTGACTGATTATAGAAGGAAGACCAAAAAATTAGGCAATAAATACTGGATGCCCAGTAATATAAACGAAAATTAGGGAAGGACATACCTGGAGAGAAATTCTGGAAAGACATTTATTCAACACTCTCTCATAGTCTTAATTGCCATTTAGAACGTAACCACCTGGTGCTCTTTTTGACACCTTAGGTGAAGTAGCTATGCACTTGAGTCCAACTAAGCGTCGAAAATTATCTTTTGGCTCTCTCTTGGCTAAACGGATAGTTCTTCTTATGTGGAAATTTGCTGCCCCACCCAATCACGCTCAATGGCTTAGTGATATTATGTCCTGTTTAACCTTGAAAAGAACCATTATTCACTTCGTAATTCGGACATAAAGTTTCATGAGCTATGGGAACCTTTCTTGAATATTTTCATAACTATCCTTTAGGTTAAGTTTAACCTTTTATTTTGCATGCTCCACTCCCTTACTTTCAGCTATTTTTCAGTAATTTTTTTACGTTTTTTGTTGTGAATTACATTATAGTTTTGGTAGTCGGCATTATACTTTCTTTTTTTTCTTATATATATTTACAGCTCTGTGGGGTTGAAAGCTCTGTTTTTTTTTTTTGCTTGCTTGTTTGTTTTTTGTTGCTTTTATACACAGAAATGGTTGGCCTGCTTTTTTCAGTGGGAGTTTGGGGTGGATAATAATCGTACATGATTTTATTTAGGGTGTGTTTTTTTAATTTGTTATGGATTATATATTGCTTGCTTTGCACTATATAAACTTCCATTTTGTTGTTTTTTTTATTCTGTAGCTCTATTGTAGAAATGCAGAAAAATATATTTTTTAAATACTTTGCCTAAATATTTCTGCTTATTTAAAGCCGCACCTGTCTCTATTACTAAATCCGTTTTCGACATTCAGATTCAATTATATCTTATTACTTATGGAGGAATAACCCCCCCCCCCCCCCGATTAAACAAAGTTCATCTTCAGAAAGCCAAAAACAAATGGAGGATTAGCCCTACCAAATTTTAGGTTTTACTACTGGGAAGTCAACATACGCTATCTTACGTATTCTATATGCTACATTAATCGTGAAGGCTGCCCGGTTTGAGATTTTTAGAAGTTATTTCTGTTAATATTTTTTCTATTATTTCTCTTATTGGTTGTTCAATTATTTTATCCTTAAATAATTTAACTGATAATTTTGTAGTTAGTAAATATTCTTTGAGGATTTGGTTGCACTTTAGAAAATCCTTTGGGTTATTTGTTTTTCTTTCACTCTCCAGTCCCATTTTTTTCGGAATATTTTTGTTAAACCTTCTTTGACTGATATAGTTTATAAAGAGTAGAATAGACGAGGTATTAAATGTTTTCAGGATCTGTCTGTGGAAATAGTCTTTCTGTCAGGAATACTTTTGGCCCTTCCCCTTTAACGCTCCTTCCTCCCTGATTATGCCCTAATTTCATCCATTAGTTTTCCTATTGCTGTTAGTTTACTTAATTACAATATACCTGGTTTGTATCAGAAACTGTGAAATAAGTACGATGGCGTCAATACACAGGTTGCCAATTTGCTGGTCTATAGTTGTGTGATACTTTGTTCTCTTGTCCGCTGAGAACGTTAGTTCTAGTTTAGTTCCAAGTTCTGCACTAGTTTCAAGATAGTCCCTGTAGATCCAGTCTCCTTGTCAAGATTCCTCCGGTTTGCTGTTCTACATTCACGACTACGCCATCTTCCCCAACTCAGTCGACGTGCCGCTGTCCTGCACATGGGTTCTCCTCAGTCGCCACGTGCAATAGAACGAACTGGCTAGCACGAACACAGCGGACACGAATACTCTGCAACAAGCACTCGCCAGTCAGGGTTCTCTACTGGGCTTGCACGATCTGCTGCTCCAGGAAGTCATGGAAACTCTCCGTTCCCGGTCAGTAGACGTAAGAAAGGTCAGTGAACAGGTCGACTGAGTATCCACACATATTACCCTGTCGACTCCAGGAATTCCGTCTGACCAGACCATACAGCCTGAAGCGTCCATGACACGTCCACTGAGAGAGCCGCACGTCCCTGAACCAGAATCCTACACTGGAGATCTTGGGAAGTGCCGGGCTTATCTGCTGTAATGCTCCTTGTTGTTCTAGCAGCAGCCATACATGTCCGCCACGGACAGATCTAACATAGCTTATATTATGGGGTTGGTACAAGGAAATGGGTTAACGTGAGCCACCGCAATTTGGGATATTCAGACAGACACCTCCTTTTCCTTCCCCACCTTCGTCTCTGGAATAAGGAATGTTTTTGACTATCCCGTCCGCGGTTAGGATGCCGCTAAGCGTCTACTCACCCTCCATCAAGGCTCGCGTAGTGTTGCAGAATGCCCTGTGGAGTTTCGGACACTACCGGCCGACTCGAGCTGGAATGATGAGGCTCTCCAGGAGGTGTTTCGGCAAGGCCTCTGTGATATGGTAAAGGACTAGTTGGCGGCTAGGGATGACAATAAGTACCTGGATTTATTGACCTCCCTAGCCTCCAGGCTAGACAGCCGACTCCGAGAACATCAGAGGGAGAGAACCGGTCATCCTACTCCTTTGGCCACCCCCACGGTATGCTTTACCATCTAATACCAGTCCCAACCTCTCTCCTCCTCCGTCTCTTAGAACAGAATCAGGCCCGGCCGTTTCCACCACCACGGGAGAGGAACCAATGAAGCTGGGACGGAGCCCTCTTTCTCCCTCGGAGTGACTCCGGAGATTAAGAGCAGAATATTGTTTCTATTGCGGTCAGTCTGGCCATTTTCGTGCTACCTGTTCACAACGGCCAAAAGGCAGGGCTCACCAGTAGAAAGGGGGACCCTGGTGAGTCACATTACATTCCCTTTTGTCTCCCGGTCCCATTGCAAGTCCAGGCCACTGTAAGCTACAACCAACAGTCCCTGTCCTTGTCTGCCTTGATAGACTTCGGTGCTGATATGACTCTGTTGATTGAAAACATAGCTTCTGAGGCCGGAAGTCCTCAGGAGCTGTTGAGTAACCCTCTGGAAGCCCGGGCTGTGGACGGAAAACCTCTGATCCGCGTCACTCACTGTAGCCCATCACTGTCTTTGGTTCTCTCTTGGAACCATCGGGAACAGTTACAATTTAACTTAGTTTCCTCTCCTCAAGCTCCTGTAGCTCTTGGTTACCCCTGGTTAAGCCGCCATAATCCTTATGTACGGGGCTTTCTTTTTTTTATGTTAAATCTAAAATGTCTTCTTTGTTGTGTTATACTGGGGAATGCTTCTTTGTTATGTTAAATGCTGAAAAAGTCTCTAGCTAGACAGTTGCTTGGGATAATACAAATAGCAGGGTGCTATTAGGCAACGGGTGGTCATGTATCGTTTTGTTTTCGGATAATGCTGTATCATATGACTGTGTACGGGGTTTTTGTCGGGGGCTGGGAGTCGGAGGAGAGCTGAGAAGGATGGCGGACGTGCGGAGAGGCTCCAGCCGATCATTCCGGGTGGTCCCGAGCCGTGAGTCGACAGGATTCAGGTGGTCGTCCGGAATCGATTGAGCTCCAACGGTTGCGCGCGAAGAACTTGGACTTTGATAAGTCTTGGCGTTTTTTTTTTCATTACTTCCTTTTCCTTATTGAATTTATATTAATGCCATATAATTAGCAATATCTATAAAGTGTACTTGGTAAAATGTACTGGGTGTGCTGGCAGAAGATTGATGTTTGGCATTGATTCGTGCGGCAACCAACTCCGTGGGAAACGTTGAGGCAGATGCTAGGTGGGATTTCCCCTAGACATATACATGCCAACATAACTGAGCATTACAGGTAGGGGCTACCGTCCGGATCTTGATTTCCGGTAAGGCTGTATAGTCGTCGCGTTAATCGTGCGAAGATGGATGGAAATAAGATTGTAAGTTGTTGTGAATTAGAGGATTTACCGCTGAATCATGCGTGCGTGCTAAGTAAGGTGGATTTTTGCATTTCGGCAGATGTACAAGTGCGAGGGTTGAGTTTGATTAAAGGAATCGGGCAGGTAGAACTTATAGCTAGAAGGTGTGGGAAAGAACTGGAGTCAAACTGGATGTTGGCTCGGACAAGTGCCGACGTCATGACGTTGGAACTATCAGCGACAGTCCAAGTACATGGGGAGGCGGGGCCGTGCGGTCTCCACAACCTCCCGGAGGACGAAAGTGAGGAGGTGCCGGAGGAGGAGCTAGGTGAGGCCCCAGGGGAGGTGCCAGCAGCCAGGTGTGGAAGCGTGGAGTGGGAAGGCTTGGCCAAGCCCCGTCCCCCAGTTAGGCATGAGACCTCCGAGTAGCGGCTGCCATTACCTCCCGGGGGAGAAAGGTTGAGGGGCCCCGCCCGAATCTCAGAATTTTCTCAGGAGCCAGTCCCACCCCTGAAGGGGAAGACGAATATGAGGCATGGATTGAGAATACGTCCCAGTTGTTAGAGGTGTGGTCAGTTTCCAATGAGGAAAAGAGACAGCGATTGGTGGAAAGCTTAAGGGGCGGCGCGGCCAGTGTAGTCCACGAGTTGAGAGCGGAACGCCCTTCGGCTTCCCTGTCGGAGTGTTCGGACGCTTTGGAGGAAGTGCTTGGACTGCCAGGAGAGCCCTGGCAACATTTAGCGGAATTACAACAAATGTGGCAGAGAAGAGGGGAAAAGCTCTCAGAATACATTTCCCGGCTGGAAGGGAAGCTTAAGGGGCTGCGGCACCGAGGGGTAGTAAAGGCGGACGAGGTGGCGAAGTTGAGGGTGAGCCAGGTATGCAGAGGTTCCCAGGAGGATGACAGGGTGGCTTGGAGTATCCGACAGTCATATAAGAGGAGCCCCCCCCCCCCCCCCTCGATCATTCGGGCCGCTGATTAGAGAGTACGGGCGGAAGAGAGTACTTCGGGCAGAACAGAGGACTCGGGTCCTCGGGGACGGTCTTCAGCGGTTCAGGAGGTGGTGGCCGGGTTGAGATCAGAGAAATCCAAGGGGTCCCGGGGGTGGGGGCGTACCGGGAGGAGAGAGGCGGCGGGAAGCGGTGCTATAACTCTGGGAGGGAGGGGCATTTCCGGCGGTAATGTGAGTGGCCGGGGTTGTGCTGCAGCTGTGGGGAAGCGGGTCACTTGCGGAGGGATCATGAGAGACGAGATGCTCCGCGAGGGCGGGGGGAGCGGGGGGCGGGGGGTGGCGGGCCACTAAGAAGGGAGAGGTGTCGGGAAACTTAGGAGAGGTTCAGTGCGGGAACGAACTGGAGACTCAGGAGGAATACGTTCACAGAAAGCAGCCATGGAACCCCAGAAAGGTCAAGCGCTTATTCCGGATGGACTGGTGGGACCCCGTTCCAGCGAGTCCCTACGGATAAAGGGAATCTTTCCGAAAGCCATCCTTGACAACGGATCGCAGGTTACCTTACTGTACTGGTCGTTCTACAGCAAGTATCTGAAGCAATTGTCAGTAACCCCGTTTAATGCACTGGAGATTTGGGGCATAAGTGTCGGTGATTACCCGTACGATGGGTACCTGTTAGTGAGATTGGAATTTTCGGAGGGCGATGTGGGAGTGTCGGAAGACTTTGAGACGCTGGTTGTGGTTTGTCCGGACCCGGTGGAAACCGGTGGCGCTGCCCTGCTAGTGGGGACTAACTCCACTCTAGTGCGACGGCTCTTGGCAGCCTGTAAGAAGAAGGCGGGGGAGAACTTTCTGGAGACCCTCTCGGTACACCCAGTGTTTCGAGAGGTGTACGAAGGAGTGGGTGACCCCCAGGGGCTCGATCCTGAGCGAAAACGAGGGAAGGTGTGGTGCACACAGACGAGGCCTAAGGTGATACGGCCATGGGAGGCGGCAATAGTGATGGGGACCCCCAGATTCCATGCAGTACCGGCGGGCGAGGTCCTGCTAGTAGATGCCCCGGACGACCTGGACGGGGATTCCCGTTTCCCGGCCGGGACGCTGGTGAGCCCTGAATGCAGAGGCCCTCAGCTGTACCGGCACGGAGGACGGGGGTGATGGTAAGGAACCTAACGGAGCTGGAGATCACCTTTAAGCGCGGGATGCCCCTTGCGCACTTGCTCCCGGTGACGGTGATGTCTAGCGCCCCTCTTGAGGCCAACTGGAGGAAAACTATTGCAGAACTTTGGGCTGACCCAGGAGGCCTTTAATTTTGAAATCTCCTCGGTACCGCCGGAGTATAAGAGCAGGCTGGTGGAGAAGATGCTGAAGCTAGGGGACGTCTTTTCTCAGGGCGGGTTTGATTTGGGATGTTGCAAAAGCACTCGGCACACTGTCCGGGTGACAACTGACACTCCATTTAGAGAAAGGTCGGGGCGGTTGGCCCGAGTAGATTTGTAAAATGTGCGGCAGCACTTGCGGCAGATGAAGGATGCAGGGATTATCGCGAAGTCCCGAAACCCCTATGCGTCCCCCATAGTGGCGACAAGGAAGAAAAATGGGAAGGTACGCATGTGCGTGGACGATAGGACCCTGAACCTGCGCACGGTTCCCGACGAGTATACGGTCCCCAGGGTGGAAGACGCATTGGCCTGATTAAGTGGGGCGCAGTGGTTTAGTGTATTGGATTTGTGGAGTGGGTATTAACAGATTCCGATGAGTGAGACTGTTAAAGAGAAAACGGCCTGTATCTGCCCCCTGGGATTTTCCCAGTTTGAACGAATGCCCCAAGGCATATCGGGGGCCCCAGGCACATTCCAGCGGCTCATGGAGAGGACAGTGGCACATAATCTTGCGAAATGGGGTGGCCACTGATCCGGCTAAGATAGCCACAGTAACCACCTGGCCGAGACCTCAGAAGGTGCGCGCCTTATGCTCGTTTTGGGGGTTTTGCGGATATTACCGGCGATTCGATAAAGGATACGCGAAAATTAGTCACCCATTGAACCAGCTGTTGTGAGGTTATCCACCTGTGGGGAGGAAAAGGAAGGTAGACCGAGGGTTGAAGGTCGAAGGATAATTGAACTCAGGGGAGCCTTTTGGATAGAGGTGGGATGCTCGATGTGAGGAGGCGTTTCAATCTCTAAAAAGGCCGCTAACACAGGCCCCACTGTTGGCTTTTGCTGATCCCTGGAAGCCGTATGTTCTACACACTGATGCCAGTCGTGAGGGTCTGGGGGCTGTCCTGTACCAGGAACAGGGCAACGGACTGAGGCCGGTAGCGTTTGTCAGCCGGAGTTTGTCGCCATATGAGAGAAACTATCCCACTCACATGCTGGAGTTCTTAGCGTTGAAATGGGCGGTGGTGGACAAGTTGAGTGACGATCTATACGGGGCCCAGTTTCAGGTGAGAACTGAAAACAATCCCTTCACTTATATCCTGTCCTAGGCAAAGCTGGACGCTACTGGGCACCGGTGGTTAGCGGCCTTGTCTGCCTGTGAGTTCAGCCTGAGGTACCGCCCGGGGAGTCGGAACATCGCTGCAGATGCTCTATCTCGTCGGGCGCACAACGAGTAGGGCACGTCTAAGGAGTTGAAGAGTGTCCCTGCCCCGGGAGAACAGGCCATGTGTCAAGTTGGGAGTGACGGGGAAATAGAAGCCCCGATGGGAACGGATCGGGCAGTAGATCAACTGGGGGTGACGATGACGCGATACTCACTGTTTACTGTAATGTGACTGCTCTGAGCAACAGGCAACTGCCGGAGTTGAGCCACCAGGAAGTGGGGGCGGCTCAGCGTGATGACCCGAGCATTGACACTATCTGCTACGCGGTTAGACAGGGTGATATGGACCAGGTGGAGAAGGCGAAGCCTCCCTCCATTCTCCTACTACTGAAGGAGTGGCCTCGGTTGAAGCAGAAGAACCACGTCTTGTACCGGGTCACGTCGTTCCCTTACCACCTCTGGCGCTGGCAGCTGGTCATGCCTGGGACGTATCGGAAAACGGTGCTCCAGGCACTACATGATGATTCCGGGCACTTAGGGGTAGAGAAGACGTATGGATTACTCAAGGACTGTTTTTACTGGCCCTGGATGAGGGCATAGGGGAGAAGTGGGGGAATACTGTAAACTGTATAATTATGGATGCAGGATGAGTGTGTATTTGCGTGCAACAGATCAGCTGGAATATTTCTTGAGCAAAGAAGACAATGACAATCAGTACCACAGAGAAACGGGAATGTGTTGGGAACGAGAAAGAAACATACACGTGTTTCCCTGTGAGAACATCACGATGCATGCGAATAGATGGATGGTGGAACCGTTGCAGTATAGCACCATCAAATTATTCGGCTCTTTTTCCAGACCGGAGTGTCAACTGTGACGGATGTGCCGGTATACTGCTTGAAGTGTTCGTGATTGATAATTCTGGATTGCCACTATTTCTTGATCATTGTCTACGACAACACAACGGCAAAAGCACATTGGCACCATTAGATCTCAGAAAACAGAGCAATCTAAGTATTTCAAATATCCGTGGCTCGATTGCAAATAATCTAAATAAAGATTTCATAACACAATTATATGCAACGTTACAGCCAGGCTGAATTTAAGAACTACCGATACCTCCAACAGTGATCAAGTTGTGGCAGGAAAGAGGTACAGTTGGTGGTTTCTGACTTGTCTCTGCAAACATGGATTCACTAGTTGGTTGCCTCGATTCGAAGATTTCCGTGCAGTATGACGATTGGGTCTACTTGTTTGAAACGATTTTAAGTAAAGGGTAAACACACGGAAGTATATCAGATAAAAAGGCACAATCCAAACGTCGTGTTTGCATAACTTGAATATCCTTCACGGAAACAAAAGAGGGTGCGGTCTTAATTTGTCAGCAAATAAGTTTAAAGGCGAATCGCACCGCGAGTTTTTTTTTCATCTGCAAAGAACATGGTTACTATCTCTAAATCGCAGTCAGAGAGGGTGATATAAAGTGGTCCAGCTTCTGTAGTTAAGGTAGTTAATTTGACAAAGGAAAGAGCATACGAAGATGGAGTCGGGAAAGAATGACATAAAAAAACAAGTTTGTCTGATCGTGAGGGGCTGAAACTACCGTTTCTTTGCTGTAGTTTGCTTGGAGTCTCTGAGTCTTATGAAATTTTGCCAAATTAATTTGTGTACAATGAAAACATGAATCAAGCTGAGCCGACATGGAATGAACTGGAACTCTAGAACTTCCTCCGTGCAGCTTGTCTCTTCAACATAGTCTGCAATGGTTGGTTTCCCTCCTAAAGACGGTACCAGACACATAGCTTTGGGTTTTACAAACAGAAAGAAAATCCACTCCGTTATTTAGTGCGAGATTATATGAAGGAATTTCTGATCATACCGTCTTTGCCGTTGAGTCTTACATACAGCCCAATCGTTAGTTCTGAGGAAGTAACTTATGGGCGGTCTCGCCCAATCTGCCAACTTTCAGTTGATTGGCTGTGTTGAGGAACAAAGCATTAGTACAGGATTGGAAGAGTTCATAAAAGGAGTTGATTGGTGGACTATGAGAAGCTAAGAGCGGCATATTAAGTTGATAAGACCAATGGCATCTTAACAAACGAGCGTGCACGCCGGTCGAACCACAGATTAAACTTGTTTGAGAATAACATTGTTTCGTTGCAAATTTATAGTGAACGGATACACTGACATGCGGGTCCAATATTTGTTTCTTTTTGCTGCAGCGCTTCTGATTGGTAAGTTTCTCGACATATTGTAAACCGCCGTTCTCAACATGCTGAACAGAATAATCCATAATTGAATATCAGTAACACAACATTGATTATGGGATGAAATGATTTGGGAGCACGAAAGTAAAAGGTTACGATTTGGAGTTATGCGAGCAGAATATTTATATTTCTTGATTGAAATTTTAAAATTATTTTTGCACTATGACAGGACATTGCCGAGGCGACGCTGTTTATCAATCACCTGCTGTCATGAACGTTGCGGAAGGGGAAGTTGCAGTGTTAAACTGCAACTATACAGCTACAAGCACGAGCACCCCCGTATTAATCTGGTACCGTCAGTATCCTAGAGGTTCTCTGGAGTTGCTTTTGGTCCGTTCGAAATTCGACAACCTCCAAGACAATATTCCCCGACAACGGTTCACGGCACAGCTGAATGATTCGAGCAGAACCATCCCACTGACAGTATCAGAAACACATCTAGGAGACACTGCCATGTATTACTGTGCTCTGAAGCCCACAGGGGTACAGAACTAGTCTGAACCTGTACAATAACTAGTTTAATTCTCTAGTGGCTGCTCAGTGTAACTGCGTCTTTCTGAGCCTCCGTAGGTCCGAGGTCGATCAGTATATGTCCAAATTTCAATATATTTCCGGAGATTATTATCCAATGGATTGAGTCGTCTTCAGCCTATTACTCTTCTATCTGTTCCAGTGGAGGTGCAGCCAGCAAAATCCAATCTCTAGGCTTTCAAACGACAAAGGAAACGACGACCTTCCATTTTTTTTTCGCTCACCTATTTCGAAGTAGAGCCTTTTCCCCTTGCATTGAGGTGGATGAGGATTCTGGAGTGAAATGTCGTTTATTCTCCAATATACTACTGTGTTAAAATATCACATTTCCCGCAAGTTATTACCACTTGCAGTTTTTAACATGCAAACCTATTGTTTTACTTGCTTTACTTCCATTATTTTTTTTCAAAGCTATACCACAGCGTCCTCGTATGGTTTACTAAGTAACTGCATTCTAACATTGCTGCGGTGTTCACAACAATTACAATGAACCCAAGGCGCTGGGTGCTTTTGTACAGGACGAAATTGAATTGTAATTTACCGCTCTTCCTCACTGAGCCAATCGAGGAAGATGTAGCTTACTGAGCGAGCTTTTTTTCATTCCAAAGAATTGCACAGCTAAGTTCTCTCGTTTCAGGAAATAACATTAACACCATTCATAACACCATACAAAAAAAAAAAATCTGTGTGATGAGTAACATAAATACTGTGGACAATTTAACGAGGAATGGGTAACGTGAACACCGAACACTTTTCCATGAAAAGAAAATAGGTTAATGGCAAGGCTTGCCAAAGTGTCAGTGATATGAGCAGTTGAAATCCATTGATATATACAGTCAAGTCAAGTGAAATTTATTCATAACACACATTTAAAAAAAACATGTTGACAAAAGTGCTGTACAAACCATAACACATAGGTAAAATCCAAAAATATAGCAAACACAGATATAAGCAACAAGGCACTCACCTTATAGGCACAAATTAAACCAAACAAGAGCCTAGGAACAAGCCAAAACTGAGCCACATCAGGAAGCTTCAAAAGCTAGTGAATAAAGGTAAGTTTTGAGCCTGGACTTAAAGAGTCAATTCAGGGGGCAGATCTGATAGGAAGAGGAATGCTGTTCCAAAGTCTAGGGGCTCCAATAGCATATCATGCTGTAATGTTATGTGCAGACTTTGCGCTGAAATTATGATAAACATTATGTACAAGAAGTTTTATCTTCTGATGATCATGTATGTTATGATGTGGACCTTGACAACTGCAAATTCGAAAGGGTGCTGCTTTGCTCTAAAAAATCGGTAAAATTATCATCAACAACATCAACATGAAATTGTTGTGGGATTAGTGAAGCTATTTTGCCCCGTTAATTAGAGCCCAAAAAGTAAATTAATGAGCCTTGCGGGCCTTTGCACTATATTTGCGAGTTTTAGTCTTACCGGAAGTCATTATCCCTGCACATTATTTTTAAGAATGTCTTTTTTTTTAATTTTGACGAGCACAGGTTTCCACATTTTATGGTTAATTCAAGGCAAATGCTGATAAGCGCTGATTGCAAATCATTTTGTTTCGGAAATGATCAACTCCGATCGTTCCTCGGTCAAGCCACTGGTGGTCTGTCGGAATGCCCTTTAAATAAACTGTTGCTTCTTTGGCTACATGTTGGTTCTCCGCACAAGGGTCCGTTATTTTTCAGCACATACTGGAACTGTAAATTCGGAAATGTGACATGGATAAATATTTTTCGAGGTGTGATGATCTTATTTAAAGACAGTTTACCTCGTGGAATGTTGACTGCTGTAATCTCAATTGTGGATGGAGTTAATATTTTATGACCCTTTTATGTCTCAACCATTGTCAACAGTTTAATAAAGGCAAGCTTGAGATAGATTTTTATTTGGTAACCAGAAAAATATATATTGTTACATTGTAATATGAAAATAAGATATGTACCAATGTTTCAGAGATTAGTTTAAACATGAACTTTGGTTTGAGGAACATTGCGTACACATGGCTGAACAATTAAGTTTAGAAGTACAAAATTAATAAATTTAATAAAGAAGTCACCTGTTTTAATTCATTATGGCTGGTGTAATTTCAACAAAGTATAAGCAATGTGAGCATTATGAACGTTACAGTGACCGTGTCTGTACGAGGACGAACATAATCTAGTTAATTTATTTGAAGCCCGTAAGGTGAAATCTAAGTCCATGGAGTTCCGTGTAATGTGACAATTAATGAGTTGTAAATCCTACCAAAAATTCTGTATTTTAAAAGACTTTATAGGTAGTAGAATAATATGGAAAAAGGGTGGTGATAATGCAAATCGTGGAAAATACTTTGTCATCCCTACTTCAGGCGACGAACGTTCTTTAAAATATGTCCTAACATGGTTTAATAAGACTAGTTATTATATATCTGCCCACTGGGAAAAGAGCAACAGCGCCCAGTAGAAGCCTCGGGAATTTTAAGTGTGACGTAAACAGAGAAAATAAACATTATTTCTAATAAGTAGGGACTGAGCCACCACCGAGGATAAAATGAAGAACATCCGTTTTACTTCACCCCATATGTCATGTCATCAAACCTCACTGGGTCATGTAACGACGAAAAATGGAAGTGCTTTCGGAGATTCTTCGTTTTCAGCAGCCGACAATGTTCTCCTTGTTTTCCTAAGTCTCTCCAGGTCTCATAATACAGAATGACTTGCAAGTAAATTAATCATTAGTTAAGTTGAGTGTATTATGATTGGCACTCTGAACACATCTTCTGAGATGTAAATACATATGGCGAATCGCAATCGTCTCTCAACCCCAAAATAACCAAACCGTATACGTTTCTACTTCTTAGTAAATTGCAAAAAAAAAAAATCAACGAAAACCGCATTATGAAAAGGTTTGGAATACAGTGTTGTGAGCCAATACGAAGCTTCCATTTAATCAGACGTTGGAAGGAGTATGGAGCTTCATCTGAGACTGATCGTGTTTTGCTCACAACAACGCCACAAAAAAAAAAAAACTCTTTACTTCTCTGATTCCGCCAATCGGCTTTGTGTCTCGAATCTATCAATCCCTCACCGTTTCATTTTTCCACTATACAACCAATTAACCTAAAGCTGTGAGATCGGATAAGGGCGGTTGTAAGTTACGTCTTCCGAGTTGACAATGATGCTGTATAAAAGAGACAAAGAGAAAGATAGAAGAGGGAGAATCAACCTGACAAAATGTCGTAGGAACAGTCTGAGCTCATGTTTCTTTTAGTGAATGTCAACATATAAGTTACCAATGCCCCATCTAAGTGATAAATCGACTATTACGGACTTAGAGGAGGAAATAGTCTCACTAAGAGATTTTTGGATGTCGATTACACACCAATTGGCTGCAGAGTTTGCTTAACTAAATATTCAATAATGAGATTGTCAAAAACTCATAAGTGTCAATAAGTATCAATAAGTATCATATAGTTAAAACGTATTATGGCAAAGAAACCGGAAATGCTGCCCACCACAATCAGCTGCAACGTTTTTTTTTTATCGACCCTGCTCAATTTCACCGTTGTACATAATGAAAACACCATGTCTATTTTACCTACCAGTGCTCTTGAAACATTTGTTTATATAGCCCTCCCTGGCAGCATGTCAGAGATATGAAACACACTCTGAACTAAGAAAAATAAGAGATACACTTCAGTTCTCTTTGAAATATTCATCTTATCAGCTTAAAGATACGAAACATACGCCCCAATGTGTTCAACAATTAGCAAGCATGCGATGATATATTTTTACACTCCTGCTATCGCTGATATTTTGAAATATGATTTGTCACTTTACCCTAGTGTTCCTGCAGCTTCAAACAAAAAACAGGCTTAACACATCGATTGTGACTCGGCCCTAAGTTCTCCTGATGAAAAGAACATTGCAGGCAGTCCAATTTTACGTAAAACAAAAAAAGACGACGGGGGCAAATTACTGGAAGCAAAATACAGACTCCTGTGCAATGCCTTATGATTCAATGTTCAAAAACCCTTAAACTCTAAGGAATATCATAAACGTGTCCGATAGAACAATCTGCGTGATATATCACAGGTGGATGGTTATACAGTACTCACCTAGTCTTTCTGAACTTGCTTACGATCACGTCTAATCTCTGCAGCGAGTTGAAGATGCCAATACTCAAATGCTCAATGCGATTGTGGTGTGTACACAATCACAAAACCGGAGAAATAAGTCCCAGCTTATGATTTAGTAAAACAAAAAAAAAAAAAAACAGGTTATGTTAGTTCATAAACGCCAACATGGACGTCTCGAGCTGCAGCTCTCATTGAAAACAAACAAACAAACAAAAAAGATATTCTCTTTTCAGCATGCTCACAACGATGTTTTTCCAAACCTGTTTTTCTCTTTTTCTTTTCAGACCTTTCTCTACTTGACTGAACTGAGTACGTTTTTCTATATTTATTTATTATATCCTGAATTGTAAGGCGGTCGTAGGTTTTAAGAAGTATTACGAAAGATGACGGTGATATTGAAACGGATTTTAATTGTGATTTTACCTTTCTATTGCACATACTTAATTTCTGTACAAGTGATTAAAAAAACACAAGTTTAACACTAGAAAGAAATATGGGGATTATAAAAGATGTATGATCACCATAAGACCAATAGGATATAGGAGCAGAGCTAGGCCATTTGGCATATCGTGTGCTCTCCGCCATTTCATTATGGCTGATGCAATTATTCCCTTAGCCCCAACTTACCTACCGGATTTCCCCCTGTCCGTTTATACATTGACCAATCAGCAGTCTATAAAACTCGGTTGTAAATGTACGAATAAACGTGTTCCACAGCTGTCTATGACAAATAATTCCACAGGCTCACAATTCTTTGGCTTTAAAAAAATCATGCTCCCTTCTAAACCATCGCCCCTCTATACTGAGTCTGTTCCTGTGGTGTTCGACTCTTCCACCATAGGAAACATACTCTCCGCAATCAGTCTTTCAATGACTTTCACGGCTTGATATGTTCCAATTAATTCTAATGTATAGACAAATAAATAATCTGGCGCCTCTGCTATGTCAAGTCATACAACCCTCGAATCATTTCCCTGAATCTGTTTTGAACCTTCTCCAGTCTCAGCATACCCTCGCCTCTCTTTTACATTTTATGCATTTTAAGAAACTTTAGTTGTCCGCTATAATATTTTACGCTATCGTACATTAGTTTTCCGTCATTGAGTTTTGTTCACATCTTGTAGCGTTCAGTATTTATTCCCAAGCCTCTAAGTTTGCGCTCATCTGTGATCTATTATATGCCCTCTCTTTGGATTTTATGTTGGCCTTGACAGCTCCAGTTCGCTATTGTCGTGTCGTCTTTCCTTCAGAATACTTCTTCGTCTTTGTTATATATATATTGATAGGGTGGAAGCAAAGCTTCGACGCAGCAGCATTTCAGTGCAGTAATGGGAATTACAGTAGTATGAGAGAGGAGTTGGCCAAAGTAAGTAGGAAGAAGATGCTGGCAGGGAACAACAGTCGCGTGGGTATCTGGGTATTATGAGGAAGGTACAGGATAGATGGATTCCAAAAAAGAGGACTTACTCAAACGACAAACAGTACAACAGTGGCTGGCAAGGGAGGTCAAAACTAATGTCTAAGCAAAACAAAGCGCATGAAACAAAACAAATATTTTCAGGAAGATAGAGGATAACGTCACTTTAAATCACTATAGAGAGCAACTAAAAAGTCGGTAGAAGCGAAAGGGTGAAATATGAAATCAAACGAGCAAGCAATATGATAGTAATAGTTTGAAACTATGTAAATCATAGAACAGTGGTGAGTGTGGAAATAGGATCGCTAGGAAATGAGACCTGGAAATTAATAACGGTACTAAGGAGCTGGCAGATAAACAAAATGAGCGTTTTGCAGCCGTTACTACTCTGGAATGCACAAGCAGATGCTCAGTGATGTAAGAAAGAGAAGTAAGTGCAGTTACTCTTATAAGGAAGAAGGTGCTCAAAAGGCTGAACGACATAACAGTAGTTAAGTCACCTTAACCAGATGAAGTGCACCCTAGTGTTCTAATGGAAGTAACCGTAGAGATTGTGGAGTCATTTTAATAATACTTCGGAAAAAAAAAATATTGGACGCTGGTTTATGTCAGAGTGCTTGAAAATTGCAAATGTCATTCCCCACGTTAAGAAAGGAGCAGGGCCGTGGAAAGGAAGTTATATTAATTTAGTTTGACCTAGTGGTTGGGAAGATATTAATAATGATGAGGAGCCCTTGTAGACACAGTCTAATATCTAACTATCTAATAATATTTCTATACCAATCGTTAAATGTGGAATTCCGCACAGAAAGTAGGAAAAGGTGATTGTGTAAATTAAGACTAGAGAGATAAAATCCATGAAGACCATTAAATTTGCTGAACTGAGCCCATATTCTCAGAGTATCTCTAATAAGAGGATTAACAATCAGTCTAGACAAATGAAAAGGAAGTGCGGAACTGAGAGGTGCAGAAATGGAAAGATCCTTAGTCAAGTTCAACTCCATTGTTACCCATTTTGGGTAGCCAGACTGATTTTGGAAGAAAGACCAAAATAAGATAACTAATATTGTATGTCCAGTGAAATAAACGAAAATTAGGGAAGGACATACCTGGAGAGAAATTCTGGAGAGACGTTTTTGTTTCAAACTTCTCTCATATTCTTAATTGCCATTTAACACCTAACCCCCCTGTTGCTCTTTTTGACACCTTGTGTGAAGTAGATACGCACTTGAGTCCGACTAAAAGTCGAAGATTATCTTTTGCCTCACTCTTGGCTAGACGGATAGTTCTTCTTAGGTGGAAAGATGCTGCCCGACCCACTCACGCTTAATGGCTTAGTGATATTCTGACCTGTTTAACCTTGAAAAGATTCATTATTCACTTTTTAATTGGAACATAATGTTTCCTGAGGTGTGGTGACCTTTCTTGAATATTTTCATAACTGCTCGATAGGTGAAGTTTATCCTTTTATTTTGTATGCTTCATTCCCTTACTTTCAGCTTCTTTTGTGTATTTTTTTTTCTTGTTTTTGTTGTGAATTGCATTGTAGTTTTGGTAGTCGGCATTATACTTTTTCTTTATCATATATACATGTACAGTTCTGCGGGGTTGAATGCTCGCATTGTTTTTGCTTCTTTTTTTTTTGCTTTTGCGCACAGAAATGGTTGACCTGTTTTTTTTTCAGTGGGATGTTGAGGTGGATACTAATCTCAGATGATGCTATTTTGGGTGCTTTTTAAATGTATTATGAATTTGATATTGTTTGTTTTGCACTGTATCAACTTCCGTTTTGTTGATGATTGTCTTTATTCTGTAGCTCTATTGTAGAAATGTATAAACATATTTTTAAGAATGCTTTCCCGAAATACTACTACATATTTAAAGCCCTCCCTGTTTTTATCTCTAAATCCTTTGTTTGACGTTTAGATTCAATTATATCTTCTTACTTATGGAAGAATAAAACACCTCGATTAAACAAGGTTCATCGTCAGAAAGCTAAAAAAAAAAGGGGAATGCCCCAATCCTATTTTAGGTTTCCTGCTGAGCAGTCAAGATTTGCTACCTTACGTATCCTATATACTACATTAATCATGAACACTGTCCGGTTTGGGATTTTTCAGAAGTTAATTCTGTTAATAAATTTTCTATTATTTCTTTTCTTGGTTGTTCAATTATTTTATACTTAAATAATTTAACTGATAATTTTGTCTTTAAACATTCTTCGAGTATTTGGTTACAATTTAGAAAATTCTTTAGCTTATTTGTTTTTTCACTCACCAGTCCCATTTTTCTGAGTGTCTTTGTTAAAGCTTCTTTGACTGAGGTAGTTTATAAAGAGTAGAATAGGCTAGGTATTAAATGTTTTCAGGATCTGTTTGTGCAGGTGTATTTCTGTCATGTTTACGTTTGGCTATTCCTCTTTAACGTTCCTTTCTCCCTGATTATGCCCTAATTTCAACCATTAGATGCTAGTTTACTTAATTACAGTACACCTGGTTTGCATCAGAAATTGTGAAATTAGTACGATGGCGTCACTACACAGGTTGCCAGTTTGATGGTCTATTCTTGTGTGATACTTCGTTCTCTCGTCCGCTTAGAACCGTTAGTTCTAAGTTTAGTTCCAAGTTCTACTCTAGTTTCAAGACAGTCCCTGTAGCTGCTGTCACCTTGTCAAGATCCCTCCTGTTTGCTGTTCTACGTTCACGTCTACGCCATCATTCCCAACTCAGGCGACGTGCCGGTGTCCTGCACATGGGTTCTCCTCAGTCGCCACGTGCAATAGCACAAGCTGGCCAACATGAACAGAGAATCTTCTGGAACAAGCACTCGCCAGCCAGGGTTTCCTATTGGCCTTCCACGATCGGCTGCTCCAGGGAGCCATGGAAACCCTCCGGTCCCTGTCAGTTGATGTAAGAAAGGTCAGTGAACAGGTCGACAGAGTATCCAGACATATTACAACGTCGACTCCGAGAATTCCGTCTACCAGCCCAGACAGCCTGTGGTGGCAACTCCCAAGGCGTCAACAACACGTCCACTAAGAGACCCGCAGCCAGAGACTCTTCCTTCCCCACCTTCATCTCAGGAATAAGGAAGATTGTTGACCATCCCTTCCGCGGTAAAAATGTCGCTAAACGTCTACTCACCCTCTATCAAGGCTCACGTAGTGTTGCAGAATACTCCGTGGAGTTCCGGACATTAGCGACCGACTGGGGCTGGAATGATGAGGCACTCCAATAGGTATTTAGGCAAAGCCTCTGAGACAAGGTAAGGGACGAGTTGGCGGCTAGGGATGACACTAACCACCTGGATGTATTGACTCCCTAGCCACCAGGCTAGACAACCGACTCCGAGAACATCAGAGGGAGAGAACCGGTCGCCATACTCCTTTGGCCACCCCACGGCACGCTTTACCATGTACCACCAGTCCCAACCTCTCTCCTCCTCCAGCTCCTAGAATAGCATCCGTCCCGGCCGTTTCCACCACGATGGGGGAGGAACCAATGCAGCTGGGACGGAGCCGTCTTTCTCCCTCAGAGCGACTCCGGAGATTAAGAGCAGGGGATGTTTCTATTACGGCAACTCTGGCCATTTCCGAGCTACCTGTTCCCAACGCCCAAAGGGGAGGGCTCACCAGTAGAAATGGGAACCCTGGTGAATCCGACTACATTCTCTTGTGTCCCCCACTGCCGTTTGCAGATGCAATCTACCATATGCTACAACCGACAGAGCCTGTCGTTGTCTGCCCTGATAGACTCCGGTTTGAAGGGAATTTGTTGGATGAAAACATAGCTTCTCAGGTCTGAATTCCTCGGGAGCCGTTGACTGACCCTCTGGAAGTCCGGTCACTGGACGGAAGACTTCTGGCCCGAGTTACTCACTGTGCCCCACCACTGTCCTTGGTTCTGTCTGGGAACTATCCGAGAGCAGGTGCAATTTAACTTAATTTACACTCCTCAAGCTACTAGAGTTCTTGGGTACCCCTGGTTAAGCCGCCATAATCCTTACAGTGATTCGTCCACCTGGAAGATATCCAGCTGGAGTCAGTTCTGTCACGCCACTTGTCTACAGTCGGCCCTTTCCCCTGAAAAAACCACCACGACCTCACTAGCTGTTTAAACCCCTGACTTTTCCAGGGTTCCAGCAGAGTACCACAACCTGTGACAAGTGCTTAGTAAACAACGCGCTCTTTCCTTGCCTCCACATCGACCATACGATTGTGCTATCGACCTTCTCCCCGGAGATCCTCTACCCACCAGTCGGCCATATAACTTGTTCCGGCAAGTGAGGGAAGCAATGAAGGGTTACGTCAGTGAATCTCTCGCGGCGGGCATCATCCGACCGTCATCCTCCCCGGTGAGGGCAGGGTACTTCTGTGTGGAGAAGAAGGATGGTTCACTACGTCCCTGCATCGACTGCCGAGGCCTAAATCATATAACCATAAAGAACAAGTACCCACTGTCTCTGATAAATTCTGCGTTCGAACCACTTCACGGAGCCACCATCTTCTCGAAGTTGGAACTACGAAGCGCCTACCATCTGGTCCGAATAAGGGAGAGGGACGAGTGGAAGACGACATTAAATACCCCTTTTAGGCTACTTCGAGTACTTGGTCCCGCCTTTTGGCCTCGCCAATGCCCCCGTTGTTTTTTTCAAGACTACATTAACGATGTGCTAGGGCACTTTATTAACCGTTTTGTGTTTGTCTGTCGGGATGTCAGCTTAATCATTTTCAGCAATGCCAAGCAACAAGTTCATCATGTCCGCCAAGACCTGCAGAGGCTGCGGGAGAATAAATTATTCGTAATCCCGGAGAGGTGCGTATTCCACGTCCCCTCGGTCAGCTTCCTAGGTTATATCATCGAGAGCGGACAGGTGAGAGCTGATCCCGAGAAGAACGGGCTCTGACGGAGTGGCGCAAACACACGGTCCGCATGCAACTCCAACGGTTCCTGGGGTTTGCGAACTTCTATCGCCGGTTCATCAGAAACTACAGTCAGGTGCCGGTTCCCCTGACCCGACTTACCTCCCCCGCCACACCTTTCCTTTGGAACTCCAAAGCGAAATCAACATTCGCGGAACTAAAGAGACGCTTCACGTCTGCTCCCGTTTGATTCAACCGGAGCCGTCCTGTCAATTCAGTGTGGAAGTTGAATACTCCCTCTCCGGGGTGGGAGCGGTACTGTCCCAACGTTCGGGCCCGGGTCAGAAACTACATCGCTGTGCCTTCTTCTCTGGCTGACTGTCTCCGGATGAACAAAATTACTACGTGGGGAACCGAAGCTAGTGGCGGTCAAACTGGTGTTGGAAGAATGGATAAACTGGTTGGAGTGGGCGGAACACCCGTTCATCGCCTGGACATACCATAAGAACCTTGAATCTATCCAGACCGCCAAACGCCTGAATTCTCGGAAGGCCCGTTGGGCATTATGTTTTGACCGGTTCAGGTTTACCCTCACCTATCGTCCCGGGTACAAGAAAGGGAAGCCCGATGTACTCTCCCGTCAATACGTTTCCCAACCCCGACACCATCCTTCCATCAGCCTGTGTAGTGACTGCTCTCACCTGGGAGATCGAGTCTAGCGTCAAAGACGCCCAAAGG
Source organism: Mobula hypostoma (assembly GCF_963921235.1). Taxonomy (NCBI): domain Eukaryota; kingdom Metazoa; phylum Chordata; class Chondrichthyes; order Myliobatiformes; family Myliobatidae; genus Mobula; species Mobula hypostoma. Next base: position 24,100,637 of record NC_086106.1, read on the forward strand.
ATTCAACCTGACCCAGGCATTGGACCTCCCAATCGCTTATTTGTACCGGATACTGTTCGATCGCTGGCTCTCCAGTGGAGGCACACTTCTCGTTTTTCCTGCCACCCCGCAATCAATCGGATTCTGACTATTCTGAAGAGACATTTCTGTTGGCCCACCATTGACGTGGACACCCGTTTCTATGTGTCTGCATGTTCCGTCTGCGCCCGTCGGAAAGCCTCCCTTCGGCCACCTGCGAGATTGCGTCGTCCCCTGCCTGTCCCTGGTCGTCCCTGGTCACACATCGCTGTGGATTTCCTGATAGTTCTACCCTTTCACGTGGAAGCACTGCCGTCCTAACTGTGGTGGACCTTTTCTCCAACTCGGTGCATTTTGTAGCCCTCCCTAAACTCCCTTCCGTGCAGGAGACCGCAGACCTTCTCGTCACCCACGTTTTAAGACGTCACGGATTTCCTTCGGATATTGTCTCTGACCCGGGTCCTCAATTCATTTCGCAAGTCTGGAGATCCTTTTGTCGAGCCCTTTGTCCCTCAGTTAGCCTATCATCCGGTTTTCACCCATGGACGAACGGACAAACGGAGCGGGTCAACCAAGAGTTTGGATGCGGCGTTACGTTGCATAACGGCCAACAACCTGTCTAGATGGAGCAAACATCTCGCATGGGTAGAATACGCCGACAACTCTCAGGTTCAACACAGAGATCGGAAAGTCTCTTTTTGAATGCTCTCTTGGTTATCAGCCCCCATGTTTCCCGTCCAGGAAGAAGGGATTGCGTTGCCGGCAGTCCAGGCCCATATACACAGGCGCCAAAAAAACCCGGGAAGATACACGCACGGCTCTGCCTCGCTCAACCAACCGTAACCGAAAATGTGCCGACCGACATCGTATCCCTGTTCCTGAGTATCGACCTGGGCAGATGGTGTGACTCTCGTATAGACACATTCCTCAGAAAAAAAACAGCCCAAGAAGCTTGCTCCCCGCTTCCTGGGATCTTTCAAGGTTGAGAACATTATCAACCCTGGGACAATCCTGCTCAAGCTACCTACGGCTTTGCGGATCCATCCTACATTTCACGTCTGCCAGTTAAAACCGGTTTCTGTCAGTCCCTCCTGCCCTGCGACCGAACCCCCTCCACCCACCTCTCTGCCCCTCTCCCCCGGATCACCGACGACCACCCGGCTTACACTGTGCGGCGGTTATTGGATGTCTGCCGTCGGGGCAGGGGCCTCCAGTACCTGGTCAACTGAGAGGGGTACGGCCCGGAGTAACGTTCCTGGTTTCCCGCTCCTACATTCTCGACCCTTCTCTCATCCGAGATTTCCATCGGGACATGCCAGACAAGCCTGGGGGATCGCCATAGGCTCCCGTTGAGGGAGGGTAACTATCATGGTTCCGTTTGGTTGTTCCCCTTTAAACCTCCTTTATCCCTGATTATGCCATAATATCAGCCTTTAGATTTCCAGTTGCTGAGAGTTTACTTAGTTACAGTTCACGTGGTTTGCATCGCGACTGTGCAATAAGTACGCTGTCGTCACTATACAGGTTGCCAGTTTGTTGGTATATTCCTGTGTGATACTTCATTTTCTCGTCCGCCTAGGACCGTTAGTTTTAAGTTTAGTTCCAAGTTCTGCTCTAGTTTCAAGATAGTCCCCGTAGATACTGTCTCCTTTTCAAGATTCCTCCGGTTTGCTATTCTACGTTCACGTCTACTCAAGCATCCCCAACTCAGTCGATGTGTCGGTCTTCTGCACTTGGCTTCTCCTCAGCCGCCCCGTGTAACACTTTCCTGATTTGATCAAAGATCTATTTAATATAATCTTCGTAAATCTCACTTTTTTAGATCATTACAAATTAGAGACTTGCGTTCTCAACTTTATACATTTTCTAAATGCCCAGATAAGAATTTAATTGATATAATTTTTGCTTTGAAACCATTTCATAATGGTTCTATATCTAATATTTATAGTACGTTGTTGGCATTGAGAAACATTCCGTTAGATAAAATTCAAAACCTCTGGGAACATGACCTACAGATTGTAATTTATGAGGATACTTGGAATGAAATATTTAAACTTGTTCACACCTCTTTGTTATGTGCGTGTCACTCTCTGTTACAATTTAAAGTGGCCCATAGAGCCTATATGACTACAGATAAGCTCTCTCATTTTTATTCAGAATTTTCTCCACGCGGAAATAGGTGTAGCGTCGAAGAGGCCTCTATAATTCATACGTTTTGGTCCTGCCAGCGGCTTGATAACTTTTGGAAAAAAGTATATCAAACTTTCTCAGAGCTTTCCAACGTAAACTTTAAACCCATCCTCTCACTGCCTTGTTTGGCTTAGTTGGAGGAAATTATTTTACTCTTAAGTCGAATGATTTGAATATTTTATCTTTTATTTCTCTTTCAGCCAGAAGAGTTTTGTTCCTTAAATGGAAAGATGCCGCTCCACCTACTCATCTTCATTGGTTGATTGCTGTTATGCCATGTTTAAATCTAGAGAAGATGGGTTCTATTTCTATACCGAGACAAGTTTTTGTTTTTCACATTGTGGGGACCTTTCTGGAACTACTTTCGTTATTTTCGATTTCCTCAGCAATGATGATGGATATTATATGTTTGAATTTACGACTATATGTCTTTTTTTTTGTTTCTTTTCTTATAACCAAGCAGCTTTTCTATTTTTTTCTGCTTTTTTCTCTCTTTTTTTCTATTTTGTTATGGAATTTTGTTTTTGCTTTAGAATAGATTAGATTATATCTTTTCAAAATGACGGTTAATTTATAATACATTGTTATGGGGAAATTTAATATAGTTTTTGTTTCGGTAATACCATAATGTATTTTCTATTCGGCTATTCAAATAATTAATAAATATATTGGGATAAAAAAATGCGATATTCCCCAGTAGTCAAGCGCAATTCCCCTTCATTGACTGACCTAGGAGGTATCAATACATAAAATCCGGGATTGCAGGAGAGGCGGAATAAGATGTGTGTACAGAAAGGAGAGATAGCGATAGCGGGAACGAAACAATGTAGCACAAATGCCAGAAAGACCCAGTAAGTTTGACAAACGCATTAATGAATAAATACGTCCTGGAAAAAGTAACACTTCGGAATTTGGCCATAGACAGTCCAGTCCACGGCAGCGGAAGGAGTAGTGTAAGGCACGAGGCCAGAAGCGTCATTCCATTAAAAAAAATAAAACAGATAAGCTGAAATTCAACAAAAGCAACAAGTAGATCAGGGATACCAAGAGAATGGCTGCGCTGAAGGAGTAATTCAGGTTAGAGGATCCTGCCATGCTGCTGCCTATGCCCCGAAACGTAATGAGTTTAAGTAAATTAAAAGGTTAATTACGTACAATATTTTAGATCCAATAAGTTGACTGTTTTTTTTTTAAATCTTACCCCAGATGCCGCGTTCCCTTTCTGATTTTATATCATTTTCACAATACATTAATTCTTCGCTCACCTGACTTTTCTTTCCCGAAAAATCAATTTGCGTAAATACCGAGAAAACATTACATCTTCCTCCCTTAACGACTCGAAAGTATTCCTTTTAAAGATCTTTTTTGAAAAAAAAAATGATAGTTATATTTGACAAGGCTCAGCATGGATCTTCGTGCTTGCCTGTTCACTTAGGAGTCACGGATTTGCTGTTGTCCATTCAACGTGTCATCAATGAATATCGTCCTGTCAAGAACGCAGAAACTGTATCAGTTTCTGCAGATGTTTATCAGACGGTTCTCCAATTCAAGAGCATGAAATGCAAAAAATGCGTGTTCCAAATTTTAGATGCAGGAATAAAAGGAGGAGAGGTGAGTTTTGTTTAATCCATCCGGTAACTACCCATGCTCTACACATTACAGAAAAAAATATGCCATCGATTTTCTCACCATTTCAATGTTATTCACCAAACGCATGGCAATTTTCAACAATACGTGTACTCATGGTTGAGATTTCTCCAAGGTATGGTTGTTTACTTCCCATTGACCAAATTCTGCTGTTTCAGATTTCTTCCCTCATCATTCTCAGCCACATTCTCTATTTTATTGCATCGTTGCCTCTGGTAAAGTTCCTTCACTCATTTGAAAGCCTGCACTATAGCGCATCTTTCAGGGTTTTAATTTACCTCTCAAGATATAAGCTATATAATTATGAATGCAGGATGAGTGTGTGTTTGCGATCAACAGATCAGCTAGAATAAAGAAGACAATGACAAATAGCACCACAGAGAAACGGGAATGTGTTGGGAACGAGACAGAAACACACACATGTTTCCATGTGAGAACATCACGATGCATGCGAACAGATGGATGGTGGAACCGTTGCAGTATAGCACCATCAAATGATTCGGCTCTTTTTTTTTTCAGATCGGAGTGTCAACTGTGACTGCTGAACCGGTATACTGCATTGGGATGTTTGCGAATGACAATTCTGGGATGCCACTATTTCTTGATCATTAGTTGAAAAATAACTTCGATCGTGCGTTGATCTCAACTTGGATTTTTGATTTGATGTTGCAGATAACACCCATGGAGATTCTAATGACTTTTGCTTCTCCCCCAGTTCAGATCAGAATTGCAGTTCCACGTTAAATTACCGTGATTGCATTGAGTTTATAGAGATATTCTTATTTCATAGACCGCCATTTGTCACTTCTTAACACCATTATATAGTCGAGGCGCAATAGATATTTGTGCATCGACCGTTCATTTGGTTGCAGTTTGGAGAACGAAAACAACAAGCATTGTGTGGAACATGCTATACTACTCCTTCACATTATATAATTTCTCAGTCAGCGTATTTTTTTTCTTTTATTTTGTCATCCTGACAGCTGCCGAGACTGATGAAACGAGAGGACAGAGAGCATTAAAGCTGAATATGATAATTAGAAACTAGAAATATTGAAACATGGAATATCTACAGCACATTACAGTCCCTTCGACTAACAATATTAAACTGACTATGGAAAGTAATCTGGAAGCTGCGCAGAATTTCGCGGCCGCATTGTCCTCTATTTCTCAAAGCTCCGTGTACCAATCCAAGAGCCTCTTAAAAGACCCTACTGTATCTGCCTCTACCACCTTCGATAGCAGTGCCGTCCACGCACCCACGACTCTCTGTGTGTAGAGCTTAGCTCTGACATGCCCACTCTTCCAAGCTTTCTTAAACCTATGCCCCCTGTGTTAGCCATTTCAGCACAGGAAACGAGGCCTGTGGCGATCCTCACGATCAGTGCCTGTCATGATTTTATACATCTCTATTAGGTCACTTATCACCATCCGTCGCTACAAGGAGAAAATGCAAGTTAAATCAACGAATTCTCTTTCTTTCTTTTCAAATCTTTTTATTGTATATATAGAAAAAAAACAATATGAGTACATCGAAGTAACAACACTTACAATGCCTCAAAAAACATCATATTAAAGATTGAAAACAAAATTTTGTGATAACAAACAAAACAAGTTACTGAGCAAAAAGGTGAGGGGGAAAAAAAGAACCCATTTGGTGTACAACCCCGGAGCCGTGCGTCGGACAAAAAAGCTTTTAAAAATAAACATCAAACTGCCAGCAAGAAAAGAAAATATACTAAAAAAATACAATTAGATCGTTGAAAAATTATATCAATTAAGTCAAATGATAATAACGAGCAAATGAGCCCCACCTTTTCTAAAAATCAAATGAATGTTCAAAGGTTCGACTTTTAATTTTCTCCAAACTAAGACATAGCATCAGTTTAGAGAACTATTGTGACAAAGTGGGAGCTGATGTATCTTTCCACTTCAACAAAATGGCCCTCCTAGCTATCAATTTAACAAATGCAATAACATGTTATCAGACACAGAAATACCATGAATATTTTGAGGAACTATTCCAAACAGCACAGTTAATTTATCAGGTTGTAAATTAATTTTAAGTGCTTCAGAAATTGTTCAGAAAACCGACTTCCAGAACTGTTCCAATATAGAACAAGACCAAAACATATGTGTTAGTGTAGCTATCTCAGTTTTATATCTATCACAATGACTATCAACATTACGAAAGATTTTAGAAAGTCTCTCCTTTGTCAAATGATAACGATACACAATTTTAAATTAAATCAGTGAACGGCTAGCACAAATTGAAGAAGAGTTAAGCAACTTCAATATCCGCATCTAATCCTCCGTCATAAAATTCAAATTAATTTCATTTTCCCAATCCTGTTTAATCTTAGACAACAGACGCTTGTCCCACTGTAATATGATATTATAAATTCTTCCAATAAAACCCTTAATCAAAGGATTCATACTCATAATAGTATCTAACAGGTCAGCCTCCAATATGTAAGGAAAATTACTTGAATATTTTTGTAAAATATTTGAACGTATTACAGTTGAACGTATTACAGGAAATGTGAGTATGAAAGAGAATATTTGTCACTTAATTGTTCAAAGGAAATCAATCTATCGTCGTTAAATAAATCAAAACAAAATAATACCTTTATTTTTCCAAAGTAAAAATGTTGGATCACTCAAAGAAGGCTTTAAAAAGTAATTTCGGTAAATTAAACTACAAAGTTTAAATTTTTTAAGATTAAAAAAAAATGCGCAACTAGAGACAAATTTAAGGATTAGGATTTAATCACAGGATCTAGGTTTAAATTAACAACTTTACCTAATTGCATAGGTAAAGGACCCCGAAAGAACGAGGTTAAATAAAACTGCTTTACAACTTTTAGTTCCAGGTCTACCCAAATTGGCCGATCACTCTTATCAACCCAGTATAACCAAAAAAACATGTTTCGCAGATTAACAGCCCAATAATACATTTTTAACTTAGGCAAAGCAAGACCTCCATCCTTTTTCAATTTTTGTAAATGACATTTACTAATTCTTGGTCTTTTATTATTCCAAATAAAAGAAAAGGTAATAGAATCAATCCGATTTAAAAAAAAACTTCCTAGTCAAAAAAAAGGAATATTCTGAAATAAATATAAAAAAATCGGTAGAATCATCATTTTAACTATATGAATACGACCAACAAGTGAAAATGTAACTGTGCTCCATCTACTAAATAAACACTTCATAGAGTCTACTAAGGGAACAAAAATTCGTTTTATAAAGATCCTTTTTTTTTAGTAATTATAATACCACAATATCTATAAGAGTCTGAAACTTTAAAAGGAGCATATCATATATAGAAACAGAATCATTTAAAGGAAACAATTCAATTTTACTAAAATTAATTTTATATCTTGAAAAACCTCCGAATTCATTAAATAATTTTAGTAGGGCAGGAATGGATTCGTCAGGGTTTGATATATAAACCGATAAATCATCAGCATAAAGAGAGACCTTATGCATGGTCTCATTCACAAAGATCCCATGGATGTTTTTTGCCTCACGAAGAGCAATAGCAAGGGGTTCTAATATTAGTTAAACAACAAAGGACTTAATGGACAGCCTTGCCTTGTCCCCCGGGAAAGCTGAAAAAAAGGAGATCTACAATTGTTCGTGACAACAGTAGCAATAGGGACTTTATATATCATTTTAATCCAATTATTAAAATTAACACCAAAGCCAAATTTCTCTAAAACATTGAATAAATATTTCCATTCAACTTGGCCGAATGCTTATTCAGCATCCAAAGATACAACACATTGTGGAATTTTAGAAGAGGATGAATATATAATGATAAGTCGTCTCCGGACATTTGAAAATGAATGGCGACCGTTTATAAAGCCTGTTTGATCTTTACAAATAATTTTACCCAAAATATTCTCCAACTGATTTGCCATTATCTTTGACAAAATCTTAGCGTCAACATTCAATAATGAAATAGGTCTATATGCAGCACAGTCAGTAGGATCGTTATCTTTTTTTAAGAATTAAAGAAATAGGGACCTCATAAAAAGTAGAAGGTAAGTCACCTTTCATAAAAGAATCGTTAAACATTTCCAACATATACGGAGAGAACAACTTTCCAATGTTTTAATAAAATTTAACGGGATAGCATCAAGTCCTAAGGACTTACCAGATTACACTGGAAAAAAAAAAGATAGCCTTGTGAATTTCGGCTTCAGTAATTTGAGCATCGAGAACCTTTTGATCCTCAGCCGAGATTTCAGGAAAAACAATCTTTCGTAAAGAAAAAAGCATTCATTTTAGAGGAATCTAAGGGACATTGAGATTTATATAACTCAGCATAAAAGTCTTGAAAAATCTTATTAATTTTCTCATATTCCTGAGCTAAGGTACCATCTATCCTACGAATTTTCATGATTTGCCTTTTGGCTGCAACTATTTTTTTACAGAGATGCAAGTATTTTATTATTTTTATCTCCGGACATATAAATTTGGCTCTTTAACTTAAGCAAATAACGTTCAATGGGATGAGTTAATAACAGGTTCTATTGTGATTGAAGTTCCACCCTGTGTTTAAATAAATCCGTATTGGGGGAAATTGCATAAATATTATCTAAATCTTTAATTTGTTTTGAAATTCTATCTAAATCTGCTTTAGTTAGTTGTTTTTTTTTTACGTTTAGCTGAATAAGAAATTATCTGACCACGTAAAAATGCTTCAAATGTATCCCATATAAGGAATTTAGACATTTCCATAAGGCATGTTCTCCATTCCACGCGACATCCCTATCAATCTCCTCTGGGCTTTCGCTATAGCATTCACATCCTACCTGTAATGAGGTGACCAGAAGTGGAGAAAGTACTCAAGTGGGGCCTAACTAATGTCTTATTCTGTGCATTTTTGCGGCAATGAAATAGAAAGAGCTCAGTGGGATTTCCTGACTTCCAATTTATGGGAGAAAAGGGAAGATATGTCAAATGACGTGAGTTAAAATCAGGCTATACTTTACCAACCTTGCCGTCGTAGCAGTAAACAGATTTAACAATTTCAAATATTGATGGCTGAATTAAATCTAAATTTGTATTTAATAAAAAAGTATTTTATGGTACTATGAGAGCTAGCAATACTCCCTGCTTTAGTAAATCGGTCATTTCCGACTTTGCAGTCAAGAGATAGTAAGAACTGCTCATGGTTTCGGAGATCTATGCATATCTGTATAACAGGATTCACATGAGTATTGACAAGATTGGACGTATTTAGTTGTCAGAAGGACTTAGATGACTTCAGCCTTCGTTCCTTCAAACGATTTGAACTACAAAGTATGCCAACAGAAGAAGATCAGATTATCAGACATCTATAACGCAGAGCGTACTGTTCTCCGTGCTTGCCCGTTTATTACTCAATCACAAAGAGCTGAAGATAATTTGAGAGCATGAGTGGACACCTCAATGCTTAAAGGCCCCTATAGAGCAGAAGTGGAGATGTTTCGTGTGGTGGAGGCGTCAAAGCAAGTGTGTAGAGCAGCAGTACAGAGGGAAGTCCTTTTATTAAAGAGATGAGAAGGAAATTAAATCGTCAAACAGTGGTGGATCTATGGAATTCATCACAACCGGCGGGTTTGGAGGCAAGTAATCACGTATATTTAAGGCAGAGTCCGATAAAGTTTTGAATAGTCCGGGAATGAAGGCAGATTTTTCGAACTGAGAGGTGAAATAGATGATCTATGATAAAATAAGGAGCAGATACGATGGGACAAGTGGCCGATTTGTGATCCTGTATATTATGTTGTTCTGGTCTTATCTTATTGTCGAATAATATAAACGGAAAACCGCCTAAAATCAACTTCGGCTTAAATAAATATTTGGACATTTTTTTAGGTGCATTACTTCTTCTCCTGCGAATTAAATGGCCGGATTCTCAGCTAAAACAGTATTTCCATCTTCTTCCTATTTTCTACTGAAATGAGACAAAATCAACTCAGTCTTTTCAAAGATCCAAAGATTCAGAGGTTCAAAAGTCCGGTTTAACGTCAGAAAACTGTATACAGACAACATGAAATAATACAGCACAGTACAGGCCCTTCGGCGCACAATCTTGTACCGACCATTGAACCCTGCCTCCCATATAACCCTCACTTTAATTTCCTCCATATACCTGTCTAGTGGTCTCTTAAATTTCGCTAGTGTATCTGTCCCCACCAGTTACTTAGGCAGTGCCTTCTACGCACCAACCACTCTTTGGGTGAAAACGTTCCTCTAAAACCCCCCTTGAACTTCCCACCACTTATATTAAAGCCATGTTCTCTTGTATTCAGCGGTGGTGCCCTGGGAAAGAGGCGCTGACTGTCCACTCCACCTGTTCCTCTTAATATCTGCAGTACCTCTATCATGTCTCCTCTGAAGCTCATTCTCTCCACAGAGTAAACCCCTATCTCTCTTAACGTCTGATCATAATGCATACTCTCTAAACCAGGCAGCATCCTGGTTTATCTCCTCTGTACCCTTTCCAATGCTTCTATATCCTTCTTATATTGAGGCGACCGGAGCTGGATACAGTATGCATCCTGTAATGCTATTTCATCGCTAACATCCACGAAAACAGAGGAGTGCCCCAAAGAATGAACGACAGTTAAACGCGAGAACCCCAAATTCCCCCCAGCTCACCCTCCCCCGTGTAAGTGGCCGCAAGTAACGATCCTTCCTCTCAACCCCGGCAGAAAAAAAACTCACCCATTACCGAGCAGAAGCATTAGCTTGGCGATAGGAAAGACACAGACTTGTAGTTACCCGAAAGACTTTCTTCTTTCATCGGGCATTCGACAAACTAGAGGCTTTGTCTTTCTCTAATAAGGGAGAAGAAGATGTCTCCCATTTTCACAGCGAGCGGGAGACAGAACAACAACCCGTTGGGTTACAATGTTCAATATTCCTTTTCGTCGCCGTTTACGAGCTCTGTGACTGAAGATCGCAGAGATCTAGGGTCTTCATGCCCACGGGGAAATATTTTGCTTCCTCCCCTACCACACACGAGGCTCCTGCCGTGACACCAACCGTCCATCCACCCGTCTCCAGACTCCTGAGATATTAGGTTTCCAAATACGACCCGGAATTTCAGGCATGCGAACAACAACGGCGGTCGAAAAACACCGAGACGGCTCCCATTCCCGAAAACAACCAAATTCTGCCTGTAACTCTAAGTCAGCGCCTACAAAATAATCCAGAATGGTGAAGTAAAGATATTAAAGATGGAAAAAAAAAAGCTGTTTCCGAAGATGCAACAAAGCAGACGCTATTTAGAGCCATCCCAACTACGCCCCCATCTTCAATTCCAATTTCCTGCATATTCTATAAGGACACAATTGAGTTTTCTCTCTTTACCATGGCCTCTTTTAAGCAATGTTATCATCTGCATGGCAGAAGTAATTTATGTACCCCTAAGCCCTGTTTACGGGCTTTCAAGACATCGTTTATATTGAGCAAAAAAAATCGTGAATTTATCGTTCCCAAGGTTTATTAACCCAAGAAAATTGTAAGGTTGGTGATAAAATAAACGCTGTATTATCTAATAACCATATCACCAGTGAGGCGAGATTTAACACTACTTTCGAAATTCTGATTAAATATGACTTCAAAGTAAGATTATTTGGGTTTATTTCACACAAAGTCTACTGCTAATACGCCGTCTCTTTATTTTTTTTTCTCTATGTTTGATTTGTGTGTGTTTTTTCTTCTGTTTTTTTTTTCTGTTTTGCTTTATTCGTGTCCTGTAGCAGCAGCACCGCCATTTGGTAAGTCTTGGACGTTTCCAAAAAAGAAACCAGTCTGTCACAAGTAAAGAGTAGGGTAATTTATCTGCTATAACCTGTATTACAATACTGACAATGACAAGAACATGTCCGTGGAACACGTCGTGAACGTAGCCAGACCTTTAGTAAATTAGTGAAGGCTTTGATGACTGTATCCAGGTCCACCTGACACTTTGTCATATCCCACATGAGATAACATGTTAACAACTGCCGTGGGCGTTATTCGAAAATGTTAGATTATAATTCATTTTGAACTCGTTAGGGATATTTCAGAGGCGACGTTGTTTCTCAAACATCCGCTGAACGGAATAATGCATTGCCGAATTGAGCGCCACAAGCATGAAAATTCCTGAACTAATCTGGTATTGTCAGTATCGAAGCAGAAATTTGGGTCTTCTGGTGCTCACGAAGATATTGGACTGCGACCGAAAGAACGTAGTCGTGTGTAAGCGAAGCATTGTGGACATCTGCTATTTCGGACCGTTGTCTTTTTTTTCCCCCAAAACCCTGTACATTTCCTCAGAAAATTTCGGATTTTTAACAAATTGATCCATTCACCCTATGCAGATTTCTTCGGAATCTTTGCCAGTACGCATTCGGCCAGAGAATTGCTGCTCACAGATCTTCATGCAGCAAATTGCTGCACAGCAATCCCATTATTGTTTGTTTGTTTTTTTTTTCCACTTCTTAAACGACCCTGTCCTCTCGAGGGCGCAGTTCATTCTGTTCGAATAGTCTCCTCCGTCGTGCTGATTATTTCTTTTAAAATTTGCGATGTTTCCTAACTTATTGGCGGAACGGAGCCCATCTCCAGGTTCCTAATACCCTGGTGGTACATAACGTAGCACGTGCAGAGGTTCGCGATCTTTCTTACCTGCCACCTAAGCGGTCCGACCTCTGGCTGAATTAACGCCCAGTCCTGAAGGACCACTCAGAAGGAGATTAAAGACATGGACGGACCCTCGATTGTTGTTCACTAAGTGTCCGTCTGTAGCATGCTTCTTTCATGGGTTTTATAAATCTGGGAGTTAAAGCAGAGAATCCATCAAATTCTAGAGAGACTGAATATACGGTGCCTTGGTGCTTGAGTATCTTAAGAGAATATTGATCAGCTGGATGACGATTCAGTATTTCGCCGTACGCTTCTTAAATAAATATCGCAAACACGTATTTCAAAATACGTGTCTCCTGTTTACATATTTGAACCTCAAAAGTGCTGTCCCATGTGACATTTAGCGGCGTCATGACAGGGTTCTGAAATTGAAAGAGAAGATAAGCATTTTTAGATGGTTAATTAAGAGAGAACACCATTAGGTAAGGGAATACGAGCCTTGCGTGGATAGAGTATCGTGCGGCATTTGATAGCCTTGCTAACATAAAGTAAGCAAGCATGTAGATTGGTCAGGTCAGTTAGATTACACCGGGTTTGAAACCGGAAAACACATTATACCCATACGGAACAAGTTGAAAATATCCAGGAGAGAGGACAGTAGAGGGAAACGCTCAGTCTCTTCGTTAGTGGGCAATCATTACAGAATTAAACAACAGCAGTGATAATCCCCCATAGGATGTGGAATCTGCTATGATAAAGTATCTGGCTACTGCCGCGGCCACCTATTTGAAATGATTGGTGTTGCCATTAATTGGGTCGTCGCATATGTGTAGCGATATAATTGCTTCAAGTGTTGGAGTATGTAGACGGGGATACGCGCGTGGTCAAGTACGGAATGTAAATGAGTGGACGCTGGGTGCGGGATCTGGTGTGATCCGCGAGGAGATGTTTTTAACACTGCTTCGGCAGGGGTACAGAAAGAGAGGATCGATATCATTCCTACTTCTACCTTGCTTGAGATGTGGGAGGACATCTGCGAGGAGAGGCCAAGCAAGGGTAAAAGAGTGGGTGGCATCTTTTGACCCGTCCTCGGTCAGAAGTTCGTCTGATCCAGCGTGAGTTTCCCTGCCCCAACGTCCGGATTCCATATACCTCAAGTTGGAATCATTCCGAATGGCTGGAGCAAAGGTCCACCAATGTGGCCGTCTACATCTCTCATTCCCGTTGCTGTGCGGTCTATACTGACTCGGCAGTCGCAGAAGTCATCGTGGTATGGTTGTCTCAGTGGCACGGTAAAACAAAATGGAAACATACCTAGGAGACCTCTTTGGGGGAGCTCTTTTTGAGAACTTTTAGTTCCAGGTCTACCCAAATTGGCCTATCACTCTTATCAAACCAGTATAACCCAAAAGGCATATATCGCAAATTAACAGCCCAATAATACATTTTTAAATTAGGCAAAGCAAGACCTCCATCCTTTTTCAATTTGTGTAAATGACATTTACTAATTCTTGGTCTTTTATTATTCCAATTAAAAGATAAGAAAATAGAATCAATACGATCAAAAAAACTTCCTAATCAAAAAAAAACAGGAATATTCTGAAATAAATATTTAAAAAATCGGTAGAATCATCATTTTAACTATATGAATACGACCAACAAGTGAAAATGTAAGTGTGCTCCATCTACTAAATAAACACTTCATAGAATCTGCTAAGCGAACAAAAATTCGCTTAATAAAGATCCTTATTCTTTTTAGTAATTATAAACCACAATATCTATAAGAGTCTGCAACTTTAAAAGGAGTGTTATCATATATAGAAACAGAATCATTTAAAGGAAACGATTCACTTTTACAAAAATTAATTTTATATCCTGAAAAACCTCCGAATTTATTAAATAATTTTAGTAGGGCAGGAATGGATTCGTCAGGGTTTGATATATAAACCGATAAATCATCAGCATAAAGAGAGACCTTATGCATGGTCTCATTCACAAAGATCCCATGGATATTTTTTGCCTCACGAAGAGCAATAGCAAGGGGTTCTAATATTAAATTAAACAACAAAGGACTTAATGCACAGCCTTGCCTTGTCCCACGTGAAAGCTGAAAAAAAGGAGACCTACAATTGTTCGTAACAACAGTAGCAATAGGGACTTTATATATCATTTTAATCCAATTATTAAAATTAACACCAAAGCCAAATTTCTCTAAAACATTGAATAAATAATTCCATTCAACTTGGCCGAACGCTTATTCAGCATCCAAAGATACAACACATTGTGGAATTTTAGAAGAGGATGAATATATAATGTTAAGTAGTCTCCGGACATTTGAAAAGGAATGGCGACCATTTATAAAGCCTGTTTGATCTTTACAAATAATTTTACCCAAAATATTCTCCAACCGATTTGCCATTATCTTTGACAAAATCTTAGCGTCAACATTCAATAATGAAATAGGTCTATATGAAGCACCGTCAGTAGGATCTTTATCTTTGTTTTAAGAATTAAAGAAATAGAGACCTCATAAAAAGTAGAGAGTAAGTCACCTTTCATAAAAGAATCGTTAAATATTTCCAACATATACAGAGAGAACAACTTTCCAATATTTTAATAAAAGTTTACGGGATAGCATCAAGTCCTGGGGCTTACCAGATTACACTGAAAAAAAAAGATAGGTTCATGAATTTCGGCTTCAGTAATTTGAACATCGAGAACCTTTTGATCCTCAGCCGAGATTTCAGGAAAAACAATCTTTCGTAAAAAAAAAACATTCAGTTTAGAGGAATCTAACGGACATTGATATTTATATAGCTCAGCATAAAAGTCTTGAAAAATCTTATTAATTTTCTCATATTCCTGAGCTAAGGTAACATCTTTCCTACGAATTTTGATGATTTGCCTTTTGGCTGCAATCATTTTTTTACAGAGATGCAATCAGTTTATTATTTTTATCTCCGGACATATAAAATTGGCTCTTTATCTTAAGCAAATAACCTTCAATGCGATGAGTTAATAACCGGTTCTATTGTGATTGAAGTTCCACCCTTTGTTTAAATAAATCAGTATTGGGGGAAATTGCATCAATTTATCTAAATCTTTAATTTGTTTTGAAATTCTATCTAAATCTGCTTTATATTTTTATTTTTTTTATGTTTAGCTGAATAAGAAATAATATGACCTCGGAAAAATGCTTCAAAAGTATCCCATATAACGAATTTAGACATTTCCTAAGGCATGTTCTCGAATCCACGCGACATCCTTATTAATCTCCTCTGCGCTTTTGCTATAGCATTCACATCCTACCTGTAATGAGGTGACCAGAAGTGGAGAAAATACTCAAGTGGGGCTTAACTAATGTCTTATTCTGTGCATTTTTGCGGCAATGAAATAGAAAGAGCTCAGTGGGATTTCCTGACTTCCAATTTATGGGAGAAAAGGGAAGATATGTCAGATGACGTGAGTTAAAATCAGGCTATACTTAGCCAGCCTTGCCGTCGTAGCAGTAAACAGATTTAACAATTTCAAATATTTATGGCTGAATTAAACCTAAATTTGTATTTAATAAAAAAGTATTTTATGGTACTATGAGAGCTAGCAATACTCCCTGCATTAGTAAATCGGTCATCTCCGACTTTGCAGTCAAGAGATAGTAAGAACTGCTCATGGTTTCGGAGATCTATGCATATCTGTATAACAGGATTCACATGAGTATTGACAATATTGGACGTATTTAGTTGTGAAAAGAACGTAGATGACTTCAGCCTTCGTTCCTTCAAACGACTTGAACTACAAAGTATGCCAACAGAAGAAGATCAGATTATCAGACATCTATAACGCAGAGCGTACTGTTCTCCGTGCTTGCCCTTTTATTACTCAATCACAAAGTGGCTGAAGATAATTTGAGAGCATGAGTGGACACCTCAATGCTTAAAGGCCCCTATAGAGCAGAACTGGAGATGTTTTGTGTGGTGGAGGCGTCAAAGACCAGAGTGCAGAGCCGCAGTACAGAGGGAAGTCCTTTTATTAAAGAGATGAGAAGGAAATTAAATCGTCAAACAGTGGTGTATCTGTGTAATTCATCACCACCGGCGGGTTTGGAGGCAAGTAATTACGTATATTTAAGGCAGAGTCCGGTAAAGTTTTGAATAGTCAGGGAATGAAGGCAGATTTTTCGGACTGAGAGGTGAAATACATGATCTATGATAAAATAAGGAGCAGATACGATGGGACAAGTGGCCGATTTGAGATCCTGTATATGATGTTGTTCTAGTCTTATCTTATTGTCGAATAATATAAACGGAAAACCGTCTGAAATCAACCTCGGCTTAAATTAATATTTGGACATTTTTTAATGTGCATTACTTCTTCTCCTGCGAATTAAATGGCCGGATTCTCAGCTAAAACAGTATTTCCATCTTCTTCCTATTTTCTACTGAAATGAGACAAAATCAACTCCGTCTTTTCAAAGATCCAAAGATTCAGAGGTTGAAAATTCCGGTTTAACTTTAGAAAACTGTAAACAGACAACATGGAATAGTACAGTACAGTACAGGCCCTTCGGCGCACAATCTTGTACCGACCCTTGAACCCTGCCTCCCATATAACCCTCACTTTAATTTCCTCCATATACCTGTCTAGTGGTCTCTTAAATTTCGCTAGTGTATCTGTCCCCACCAGTTACTTAGGCAGTGCATTCTACGCACTAACCACTCTTTGGGTAAAAACGTTCCTGTAAAACCTCCCTTGAACTTCCCACCACTTATATAAAACACAGAAACATAGAAACATAGAAAATAGATGCAGGAGTAGGCCATTCGGCCCTTCGAGCCTGCACCGCAATTTATTATGATCATGGCTGATCCTCCAACTCAGAACCCCGCCCCAGCCTTCCCTCCATACCCCCTGACCCCCGTAGCCCCAAGGGCCATATCTAACTCCCTCTTAAATATAGCCAACTGTTTCCTGTGGCAGAGAATTCCACAGATTCACCACTCTCTGTGTGAAGAAGTTTTTCCTAATCTCGGTCCTAAAAGGCTTCCCCTCTATCCTCAAACTGTGGCTCCTCGTTCCGGTCTTCCCCAACATCGGGAACAATCTTCCTGCATCTAGCCTGTCTAATCCCTTTAGGATCTTATACGTTTCAATCAGATCCCCCCTCAATCTTCTAAATTCCAACGAGTACAAGCCCAGTTCATCCAGTCTTTCTTCATATGAAAGTCCTGCCATCCCAGGAATCAATCTGGTGAACCTTCTTTGTACTCACTCTATGGCAAGGATGTCTTTCCTCAGACTAGGGGACCAAAACTGCACACAATACTCCAGGTGTGGTCTCACCAAGGACTTGTACAACTGCAGTAGTACCTCCCTGCTCCTGTACTCGAATCCTCTCGCTATAAATACCAGCATACCGCTCGCCTTTTTCACCCCCTGCTGTACCTGCATGCCCACTTTCAATGACTGGTGTATAATGACACCCAGGTCTCGTTGCACCTCCCCTTTTCCTAATCGGCCACCATTAAGATAATAGTCTGTTTTCCTATTTTTGCCACCAAAGTGGATAACTTCACATTTATCCAAATTAAATTGCATCTGCCATGAATTTGCCCACTCACCCAACCTATCCAACTCACCCTGCATTCTCTTAGCATCCTCCTCAGAGCTAACACTGCCACCCAGCTTCGTGTCATCCGCAAACTTGGAGATGCTGCATTTAATTCCCTCATCCAACTCATTAATATATATTGTAAACAACTGGGGTCCCAGCACTGAACCTTGCGGTACTCCACTAGTCACCGCCTGCCATTCTGAAAAGGTCACGTTTATTCCCACTCTTTGCTTCCTGTCTCCTAACCAATTCTCCACCCACACCAATACCTTACCCCCAATACCGTGTGCTTTAAGTTTGCACACTAATCTCCTGTGTGGGACCTTGTCAAAAGCCTTTTGAAAATCCAAATATACCACATCCACTAGTTCTCCCCTATCCACTCTACTAGTTACATCATCAAAAAAATTCTATAGGATTCGTCAGACATGATTTTCCTTTCACAAATCCATGCTGACTTTGTCCGATCATTTCACCGCTTTCCAAATGTGCTGTTATCACATCCTTGATAACCAACTCCAGCAGTTTCCCCACCACCGACGTTAGGCTAACCGGTCTATAATTCCCCGGTTTCTCTCTCCCTCCTTTTTTTTAAAAAGTGGAGTTACATTATTCAAAATCATTTCCCGCACATCTGCTCTCACCCCACCCTCTCCCCCCCCCACTAGGAATGGGGTTCCCCTGGTCCTCACCTACCACCCCACCAGCCTCCGGTTCTAACATATTATTCTCCGTAACTTCCGCCACCTCCAACGGGATCCCACCACTAAACACATCTTTCCCGCCGACCCACACCCCCCGCTTTCCGCAAGGATCGCTCCATTCGTCCCCCCCTGCCCACTCATCTCCCTCCTGGCACTTATCCTTCTAAGTGGAACAAGCACTACACATGCCTTATACTTCCTCCCTTACCACCATTCAGGGCCCCAGAAAATCCTTCCAGGTGAAGCAGCACCTCACCTGTTAGTCGGTTGGGGTGATATACTGCGTCCGGTGCTCCCGATATGGCCTTCTATTTACTGGTGAGACCTGATGCAGACTGGGAGATCGTTTTGCTGAACACCTACGCTCTGTCCACCAGAGAAAGCAGGATCTCCGAGTGCCCACACATCTTACTTCCACATCCCATTCCCATTCTGATACGTCTATCCACGGCCTCCTCCACTGTAAAGATGAAGCCACACTCAGGTTGGAGGAACAATACCTTACATTCCGTCTTGGTAGCCTCCAACCTGATCGCATGAACATTGACTTCTCAAACTTCCGCTAATGCCCCACATCCCCGTCGTCCCCATCTGTTATTTATTTATATACACATATTCTTTATCTCTCTCTCTCCTTTTTCTCCCTCTGTTCCTCTGACTATACCCCAGGCCCATCCCCTGGAGTGTCCCCCCTTCCCCTTTTCCCTCTCGCTGTGTCTACTGTCCCATGATCCTCTCATACCCCTTTTGCCAATCAACTGTCCAGCTCCAGGCTCCAACCCCCCCCCCACCTCCTGTCTTCTCCTATCATTTTGGATCTACCCCTCCCCGTGCCACTTTCAAACCTCTTACTAGCTCTTCCTTCAGTTAGTCCCGACGAAGGGTCTAGGCCCGAAAGGTCGGCTGTACCTCTTCCTAGAGATGCTGCCTGGCCTGCTGCGTCCACCAGCAACTTTGATGTGTGTTTCTTACATATACTTTGTCCAGTTCAAAGGTTCCCATACTGAAAGTAATTCCCAACCAGAAAACGTAGCGAAATCAATTTGTGTTCAGAAGGTATGATAGAGGGACACAGAGGTATGATGGAGGGATATAGACTGTATGGTGGAGGCATACCAGTCAGAGTGTTACTGCGTTTGCAAGCAGTGATAGTAGTGTGGTATAACTGTAGATACTCCGAACGGTGCAGTCAAGATAAGTACTCCTTCGACACTGAACGGAACTTTCTCAATATGTGGCTTCGACGGGGTGTTACTGTTAATGCTGCACGGGATATGTTCATACATCATCTCAATGCCCCTGATGAGCACCCTGCCTATGTTGGTTGGTGAAGTAATAAGGCTATTGCGGAGGTGGAAAGGATGTGGATGATTGCCTTTCCGATTTAAGGACTGCTCGTCTCCAAGGAACAAAAAATACACGCATGATCTATGCCAGCCATTCTCAACGGGGGGCGGGGGCATATTGCCCCTTTGGGGGCTCTGGCACATTTGAAGGGGGGAACTGACTTAAAACTGTTAGAAGGGGATCCCCAAGCGTTTATGGGGGCCCTGGTAACTGCACACATGAAATACCCAAACAGCAACCTTCATTGCAGTCTATAGTTTCCCTATTGTTTATAATATCTTTCCAACACACCGTTTCAATTCGGCGCACCTGGCAAATTCATTGCTTAAACTCCTCCAATACAAACTCACTTCAGAGTCAGTCGCGAATCTGACAGCACCGGGTCAACGTATTCATTCAAGGTTTCTCGCATCCATTATCGCCATACGTCAGTCTCCGAGGATCAGCATGTCTTGCTGGGCCTTTTTTTAACCTAGTAACTTTAAAGTATATGTTTTTGGATATGTTATACGTTAAGGTAGATTGTGAACATTAATTATTACTGCATATGAAGTCACCGAAAAAAAAAAAAACTGCCCCCGGGTGAGAGCATTTTGTCAGTAGTGTATCTGTATTTCGCGTGCTTATTATTTTCAGAAATAATTCCACCCATGAGTGCCTTGGCGAAAATTAAAAGTGTCGGCAGTATTCAGTGGAGTAATTATCGTATGGTTTCATCGCATCACCGCAAAACCCATCTTTGTCCATGTGTTTGTACTGCGTGACTACATTGTCAAATGAAAGCCTCAGGCCAAGCAAGTTGAAAAAAACTTACATTGTGAACCCCGAATCCAGACAAGATGGATAAACACCGAGATTTCTTCAAAAACATTGGAGATAATTTGGAGAGAAGGCCAACGCTGAAACAAATGCTTACTCAAACGTCACCGAAATTAGAGAAGTGTTTGGTTGCATCATACAAAATTAGTAAACTGATTGCTAAATCTGGAAATGCTCACAGCATTAGTGAGTCGCTTTTCCTGCTCTGAATGTCCATAATAACATCTGATGTCATGAATTTGAGTGCCAACGATTCAATTCAGGCAATCCCTTTGAGTAATTCTACTGTTGCCAGAAGAATCGATGAGGGGGCACAGGGCATTGAAGAGGGATTGGTAAGTTCATTACAATCCAAGAAATTCTCTTTAGAATTAGACGAAATACTTTACAAGATAACGACGCTCTTCTCATGGCTTATGTGAGATCCTGGAATGGAAACGAACTGGTGGAAAAGATGTTGTTTGCCAGGAGAATTACAACGGATTGAAAGAGACTATCTATTCTTGAAAAAGTCAAAAGTTACTTAAGCGAGCACAATATTCCAATGGAGAATAGCCTATCCTCGTTGTATTCGGGGGAGCCCTTCCTCGCAGTCGACGCATAAGGTGAATAATTATTTAAATGGAGAAAATAGGATGCATCCCAGAGGGTTACCTAAATATGTTTTATCTGTAATTAATTCACATTTTCATACAAATACGGCTCAAAAGCAGTACCACAAGACATATTTTCCTTTATATTTCATCAATTTAAGGTAAATTCAATGCAATAAATCATAGAAAGTTCATATCCTAGAGTACAGAGTACGCACCAACAGTGGCAGGTGTGTTCACTCTGGGAGACGAGTGGTTGATGTGGTGTCAGCGGCTTTTCATGGATAAGCTGGATGGCTGTGAACATCAGGATCATATCAAGCACAACAAGGGGTGAAGTAAGACTCACAGAACTGTTACAAATGCCGGCAGCAGAAGATGACACCGACTTGAAGAAAGTGGTGAGGGTTGTTTGCTTGGAAGCATTTTGTTTTTTCAGCATAAATTTGCCTGTAGGGAAGAGCGGTTGATAGCAGGGAACGACTGAAATGCTGACTCCGTTATCAGCGCCATTTGTGTCATTTGTTCCGACTTTCATCATTCCCTCACCGTTAGCAAACTCCAGGGATTTCCAAAATCGTCTGTTTCTTGCAGAATCTCAGAAATATTTCGCCGTAAAAAAAAAAATACGTACGCCTTGAATGTGGATCACACCTTCATCGAGTGATTGAATCAGCGATGTTGTGTTAGGCCGCAGGAAACGGACTGTTAAATTAGGATGAATACTGTCCAAATGTTTAGGGTGGGATGGCGCATTGTCAAGCAACACAAGAACTTTCAAGGCAAGATTCTGTTCCCGGCAGTAGAGTCCCAGAGCTATGTCACCTTCAGCTGATGCCGCTCCGTTTATAATGTCCAACGTTTTTTTTCAAGTGTTAAAGCGTTCCCTGCCGCTCAGCTGACAGACGAGGACAAGACATCCGAATCTTAGGAGGCATAGTTGAATATCTCAAGCACAAAATCACTGCAACATAGATAAAACCAACGGAAGTTTAAGAGCGGAAGATCGCGCATCCAAACCTTGCCAAAACTAATGCTAGACTGGTGGGACTGAGATTGGAAGGCGCGCGCACCTACTTGTATTGGCGGCAAAGCGGTGCTTCTCATCCCAATAGTGAGACTGTGAGGTGTGCGCACGTGACTTCTATTTGCGGGAAAGCAGTACTCCTCGCATAGCTCTGAGTTTTGGACGCATATAGGAGACGTTGGTAGAAATAGGTTCCTCATATAAGTGTGAGTCCACATTATCTGAAGATGCATATAACGAGGATAGGGTGTATAACTGATTGTGCAACTGATGCTGCCGCTTCTATGGTTAATCGATACAGAGGATTCATCGCCCATCTAAAATGAGTTATACCTTCTACCTTTACTATTTATTGCGACATTCACAGGGAGCACCAATAGCTAAAAACCTAGGAGAACAACTCAATCTTTCGCTTTCAGTTGTCATAAAATCTGTAAACTTCATCAAGTCCCACGCCTTTCAGAACCGACTTTCCCAGCAGTTGTGTGAAGAAAACGATGAAGACTTCCGGACGCTGTTGCTGCATACCGAGGTCAGGTGGTTTTCCGTGGAAACTGTCTTCAACGATTTTTTACACTCTGGGCACCACAGATTTTTTTTTCATGTCTGATAAAGAGCATGGAGAAGGACTCGCTGAGGCCAAGGCGGACAGATTTTATCTGGCATGTATGTTGCAGAAACTTAATTTGTTAAGTAAGATCTTACAGGGTACAAACAGTAACCCCGTAGATTGTAAGGAAGCTATTGTTTTTTTTCCTTAAGAAACTCGAAGTCTATTGACCAAATATGGGACGTCGGGTATTTTCACAATTTCCAAATCTGATAATGATCGCAGAGGCACTGAAGGACGATGACCTTACCGTTTATATTAACCATCTCAAGCAGACACACAAGGATATGCAAGATTAAATAGCCTGTTAAACCTCGGTATCCCGGATTGAATTTTGAATCCATTTGGAGTGCAACCCAGCCAAATTGAGGCAGAAATTCAAGAGAGTTTGATTGATCTTCAGAGTGATATAACTGCACATCGTCAGTTCAGTAAGTTTCAAAGGATTTTTGGATCAAGAGTGATCTCCCGGATAACTCTGGGAAAAAACCTAAAGATCTTTTATTGCATTTGCCTCAACATATTTGGTTGAGTGTGGATTCTGCAACCCTAGTTTCCTTGACAAAATCCAGGAACAGATTTGATATCGCAACGGGAGGTGACTTTCGACTGTCATTGTCTAATTTGGAGCCCGATATAATGAAAATCGCAGAAAAAACACCAAGCTCAAGGAATGCATTAGACCTGATAGAAGTTTAATTTCATAGAGTCTTTCTTTTTAAACTTTTCTCCAGTGTGTCGGAATATTCAAATTTTCTTGGTGTTCAAAAATAAATGATTTTCTGTCTATCTGTTCGTGCTTTATCCCTGTTTGAAAGGGGCTCCCTGGCACCACAGGAGAGTTCCTAAGGGGGCCGTGGCCTAAAAACGGCTGAGAATCTATCAGATAGAAATATTGGCTAAACCGCGTAGTTTATTCTCTTAGAAAACTGGTTCCATTTTCCTGATTGGCTAGTTTAACCTCTATGGTGCTCTATTTCAATTGGTAGGCGTTCTGGCAAAATGGTGTCCATCTTCGGTTCCGTTCACCCTGGGGGTTTAAAAGATCGCACATTCAGAGGTTTGGTCCCCTTTCTTTACTGCCACCCACGGGGTCCGAGTTCGGGCTGAATTCGCGGGGAGTTCTGAAGGACCACTGAGAAACAGCATAGCAGACATAGACAGGTCCCTTGGCTTTTGCTTAGTTAAGAATCCATTTGTGGCATGCTTGTTTCTGGGGTTTTAAAAATCGGGGACGTCTGTCCTGGGATCCGCTCATTTAAACGTAAGTTTAAATGGTGTAGTGCTTCTGGATTTGGAATACTTGTTTTGCTCGATGTCCGGTTTCAATGTTCTCTTCTTAAATTATTTCCTCACACATCGGTTTGTAAACCTGTTTCTACTGCTTCACTTATTGGATCCTCGAACCTGCTCTCCCACGTTACAAAACCGCACCCTGATGAGTTAGGATAGATACAGGGCATAGATTTTTTTTTTATGCGTGCGACTAATTTTATGACATACATTCGGTCGTGTGGAAATGTTAGCCGTCTCTCCATATTGAACACTGAAATGTATTTAACATGTCTGTCCAGTATGTATTTGTTATGTCTTAACTTTATTTATCTCTTTCCATATGCCACAAGGCCCTCATATCAATTTTTAGCAAATGCAATCTGCCACTGAAGGATTGCGAGACAGAGATCATAGATGCATGTGGTTGCCTACTTTGGTTGCAGAAGGTCTTCAGCTCAAATTGCAGATTATACTTTATCCCTGCATTGAGCCGAATTAGTAATGATGTATTTGTAGATTATCAGACAATGAAAAGGTAGGAACGTTACTAGATTCAGAGACATCATTACCAAAGCACTTTTCCAATAGTAGCCCAAGCATGGCAAATGAGCTTGTAAACAACTTAAGACGATTCGATTTCAGGCAGCTGCCAAGTGACCTGCAACTGAAAGAGTAACCGAATACATTGTACGACAGTTGGCGTAACACGAATACCAACTGTGATCGAGGTTTTGTAACTATAGAATTTTAAATCAAATTTGCCCTTTGAAACGATAGGTGAAAATCTTGATTTGCGAAATCTAACCTGGCATGATCACTCAAATTCCAATGATATGAAACAAAATATTACATACCGAGTCTATGCTAGAACGTGTAATTTGGTATGAAAATTAAGTTTTATGGTGGGTTTATCAGGAGATTCTATTGTGATGCCGCTGATTAAATTTAAACGGGACAGTAATTCCAGTAAATTGGTCGAAGAGTAATTAAGATACTACTAATATGAAGAAGGATATACTGGATTTGGAGGCGGTGCCGAGAAAGTTCCAAAGGTTAATTCCGCAGTGAAGGTGATAGACTATGAGCAGAGATGGAGTGGTGAATGGTGAAGCAGGCTTGACGGGCGAGATGGCCAACTTCTGCTTCTATTTCTTCTGTGGTTTTGTTCTTGTACAATTATGTGTCCAATCGACCGTGACTGAGTAGTATAAGGGCAGCTGTTACGGTGCTAAGTGATGTTGGTCCGGACGCCATGATCTCATGATCGGTCTCTCATCAGCGTTCTGTCCTCCTTTGTGAATTCTATCAGTTTGCACCCACCATACCTCCCGACATGGCGTAGAGCTCTATTGGATTATGTTGAACTATATTCTCCTTTGCATGTTTTCATCGGCTTTCATTGTGCACGCCTCACCTTGCTTAAGGTGTCGCAAACTGCGTTTTGGAATAGTGAGAAAATATTTTTTGGGTTGACTGATTGGAGGTGTAAATCAGAATATATTTCGGTACATCGCCTTTAAAAGGCCTACGCTGATTCGGAGGATGTCGCTAGCAGGCACTTTGCATGACAACATGACAAAGGTTTGTCAGCACACAACTGGGTTACCCAAAGGACCCAGCTGTTATTCCACCCATGAAAAAAATATTTGTTCCGATCAGGCGAACCGGCCAAGCTCCGGACATGCTCACAGAGTCGGTTTTCGTCATTTATGGGGGTGTTATGTACGGTAATGTAATGGGTGGAAACATTCATAATTCACAAACACCAAGATTGAACGGGGAGGCAATTTGAGAGTCTTCTGTGACGTGGTGATGTGAATAATTGAAGTTGTTTTTTAACAGCAATTTATGTTCTGGATTTGTCGGCATTCAGGGATTGTAACGGAGTCCCTTAATCTAAAAACACAGTTGTTGTTTTAATTACCAGTCTCTGCCACAACACAACAGATATTCGAAAAAAAAGGACAAGGCGGAAAAAAAAATGCATGTAGATTTTTGTGCTATCTAGATATTGGTATCGATATGTATATATTAATACATATATATTACTGGGAATACTATTTCTTCCGATCACTCTTCCTGAGGTATATATACATGCTGTTCCAAGAGCCAAACTCATCTGCTCACCAATTCCCCGGACTGTTTTTCTCGAATAACATTTGTCTTTGTTTGATATCTTACACCATTTCTGAGACGGACTCCTTTGCATACCTTGTTTCTAAGGCCGCGTTGGTAGCGGACGCACATGCAGGACACAGACACTGAAGTAGTATGAATTGGACTATGTTCATTAATAATACCTGAGAAGCCGATGAGTGTGAGCAAAATAACAACATGGAAATAGACGTAGAATAATAATAAAAAAAAAATCGGCAAAACTGGACTTGGATTTGGGACTTGAATTTGACAGGGATCTCTGGTCATGACTGGGAACTCGGGTCTTGGTAGGGACTCAGTACCTGTGTCTTGACGTGGCCCTTGACTAAAACTCTGACTTGGCTTGGCTTAGACACAGACTTGACTGTGAACTCAGGTCATGACTCGGAACTCGGGTCTTGGCAGGGACTCGGTACCTGAGTCTTGACTTGGCTTGACCAGGAACTCGGGTTTGACTCGACAAGGAAGTCGGACTTGCCTTGACCAGGAACTCGATCTTGAATTGACCAGGAATTCGGGTTTGACTTGACCAGGAGCTCGGGCTTGACCTGACCAGAAACTCGGGATTGACTTGACCACAAGCTCTTCTTGGGCAGAGGACACAGAGCCGGGACTCTTCTAGGACACAGGGCCGAGACCCTTCTTGGACACAGGTCCGGGACCCTTCTTCGACACAGTGTTAGGATCCTTCTTGGCATGAGTTTCTGATGCCGAGCTTCTTGGTATGGGTTTCGTATACTGAGCTTCCTGGGATGAGTTTCTGATACCGAAATTCTGGGTGTGGCTTCTGACGGGGACAGTCCAGTCTAGGAATGGCTGGACCCCTAAGCTATTTATGTTTCAAGCAGGAAATTAGGATCAGCTGCCTTCATCAAGACCCCTAAACCAACATGGGCGGGGGTGAGGGATTGAAGGAGAATAACCGGAATATGGAATCCACAGACAAGACCGCGAACTGAATGCGGATTTCACGGACCGGATCGTGAAAATGTGTCCTGTTGCTTTCAAGCAGGAGAAACGTGCCTGCATTTATCGATGGTCGTTCCTGAATTAGTGGTCAGTCATTTAAAACGCAGCTGACAGTGCACATTTATCTTTCAAAGGGTGATTAAGCTCTGGAACATCCTATCCTGTTACGTTATGCAGATTAGATGAGTGAGTGAACTTCCATGGAGCCTAACAAATGTTTGAAAAGTCACAATGCTGAGGAATGAAATAGAGTTGTAAAGCAGAAAATACCAGTTATCTAGCACAACTGCATTTATCATATTCAATGGCGGAAGGGGATGAAGAGGATGATTCTCCAGGTATTGTGAAATTGCCAGAATTTTTGAGCAGCCTACAGAAAATTCTGTAAAGATCACATTGTATGGGTGTAATTAATAAGCTCGTATTAACAAGCAACTAATTCACCACCTGCAAATTTAATTGACCCCGTTTTCTGAATTCCTTGGAATCGTGATTTCTTCCGTTTTAGTTTTAAATATTGATTCTTCCAATCTTCCAATGAGCATGAGGAGATTCTTTTCGACCCAGCTCTATAAACGGAGTCGTACCTCCGTATTTGACAATGACTGTCCCGCTTTGGGTTGTGGATGGGTAGTAGGGCTTGAACAAGAGATTGGATCACGAGAGAGATTCGGTTCGGTGGACTTCACTTCAATAGATATTCGTCCCGTCACCGCCAGTATCAATAGTGGAACCGAAAGCATTCTGAAGCGTGACAGCATTTGGTTGATGAAGAAGTAGGACGACCTATTAACTGAGACAAAATGTGAATCCTTGTTAAGTGGAATCCATACGGAACAAATATCACATTTACCTCTGCACTGCACGCTTCATCTACTTTCCGATAATGTGCTCAGGCTAATTCAGAAAGAAATGCGGTTTAATATCTTCATAAATGAAAATATTTTTTTCTCTCTCTCTCAGATCATTATCATTGCCAGCTATCATGTTGTAAATAGGTATTGCGAATGCTGATGGTACTTTTGGTAAGAATCGAATTAATTCTGACGATATGTTTTCCGGGGAATAAGGACAGAAACAAGCTCTTATTTTCAACACTTTGCTCTGGCCTGATCCAGATATAAAGACAATTTACCAGTTCAATAACCTCAGAGCTGGAACTGAGCGACACTGTAGTGTATTATTGCAAACATCCGCGATACTGCATATAAGCCAGCTGAGTAATCGTAAAAAATCTTCAGCAGTCGCATAGATCTTGACGTTATCTGATGAAGGTGGCCAGAGCAATCATTTGTGCGCCTATTGCTAGTTTCATTCCAACCTGAGATGTTGTTCCGATTCTTCAAGTTGCACAAGTCATGCTCTGGGCTGCGTCCTTTGCAGAATTAATGTCCGTGTTTGAAATTGTTTTTCAAGTGTCTGCTTGATGGCAAATGGAAAATATATGAACAAAATGTCGTGAGCTAATATCCATGAATTCAATCTCCATTCAAAATTCGGATGGCAAAGGGTACAAAGCTGCAGGCTTCTATATCTCCCTACGTATGGTAGCAATAAGCGGGAAAATATCCTGGATGCTAGAGGCCCTTAGCGGTGGACGCGGTTTTGAAGAACCGCTGCTTGAAAAATGACCTACATGCCACGGAGCCGTTTGTCTATGAATGGATCTGGCTATCCACAAAAGCAGACGCTGATGCCCAGTCAGACTCCTATCCACGGCACATCTGTAGAAATTTTCGATCTTTTTTTTATCGTGAAATAGCAAATGTCATCAAACTGCTGATGAAATACAGCTGCTATCTATTTATAATAATAGCTGCATCGAAATGTTGGGACCCAGCTTTCAGCCTCACAGATATTGACACCCAGAAACTAGAAATTTATCATTCTCTCCATTTCTGATCCCTGTATGAGTACTGGTGTGTGTTGATTCACCTTATACTTTCTGAAGTCCACGTTCAGTACTTCAGTCTTACTTACGCTGAGTGCAAGGCTGTTGTTGTGAGATCACTTAAGCAGCTAGTATACAGACACAGTAAGAGCAAAAACAGAGGCTACAGGACTTTTGGACTCCTTCGACATTGACCGTAACCAGGGTAATATTCAGCATCGATATTCTCTTAACCAGTATTTCTCCATGCGTCCAGGTTCTTCTGAATTCAATACATTACAACGTTCACCAGAATTCTGGTAAGCCGCAGCCAGCCAAGATAGTGCCCCTTTATTCCCGTTCTGTCTTATTCCGATCAGTCAATGCTTCACTCATGCTGGTTGCTCGCCTGTAATTTCATGGGCTCGTTGCTTGCTCAGCAGCCTCATGTGCGGCGCCTTATCAAAGGCCTTTTGATATTCGAAGTACATCACAATGTGCATCTCCTTTATCGACGCTGCTTGTAATTTCCTCAATGAAAAACGCCGTAGGTTAGTCAGGCAAGATTTTCGTTTCAGGACACCTTGCCTGCTTTGGCCTATCTTGTCCTGCTCCTCAATATATTCCGCAATCTCGTTCCTAGCAATCAATTCCAACAACTTCCGAAACACTGGTGGCACGCTAACAGGTCTATAGTTTCCTTTCTGCTGCCTCCTACCCTTCTTAAATAGCGGCATAACATTTACAATTTTTCAGAATCTATCGCTTCTTAGAAGTTCATTGTTAATGACTCTGCAATCTCTCCAGCTACTCTGTCAGGAGCCCGAGAGTGCAACCATCAGGTACAGGTGACTAATAGGCCCTCAAACGATTTAGTTTCCCAAGAATCTTCTCAGTCGTAATTCTGACTGGGCATACGTCATTTCCCTGACGCTCATTAATGTCTGGTATACTGCAGATCACTTCCACTGTGTAGATTGATACAAAATAGGCATCCAGTTCCTCTGCCATCTGTGCGTCTCCCATTGAAATATCTCCAGCGTTATTTTTTTTATTGGTCCTATATCTACCCTCAAATTTCATTTACCTTTTATATACTGAAACAAGTTTTTATTATCTTCTTTGATGTTAGTGGCCAGCTTCCTTTCATAATTCATCTTTTTTCCTTCCTAATGACCTTCTTAATTTCCTTCTGCTTGTGTTTAAATCCTCTCAATTCTCTAACTTCCCACAGGCTTTGGTTTCCTTGCAAGACATTTCTTTTTCTTTTACTTTTGCTCTGACTTCTCTTGTCAGCTACTGTGTTGCCCTTACTCCATACGAAAATTCGCGCTTATTTGGAATATATCTGTGTTGCCCTTCCCTCATTTCCGCAGATATTCCAGCCATTGCTGCTCTGCTGTCTCTTCCCGCTGGCTTCCCCTTCCAGTGAACCTTGGCTGATTTCGCTGTCATGCCATTTATTCGTCTGAAATACCGACACATTGAAATGTAGTTTCTCCTTCTCTAATTTCAAATGAACTCGATCAGTTTGTGATAAATGTTTCCTAAAGGTTCCTTAACCTTAAACGCGCTTATCACATCCGTATCAGTGCATAAAACCCAACCCAGTAAAGCCGATCCCCTGGTGGGCTCAACACAAGCTGTTCTAAAAAGCCATCTCTTTGACATTCTAAAATTTCTCCCAGTTGAGGTCCTGTAATGGCTTGGTTTGCCCAGTCTTTTCAAGTTAAAATTTCCAAATATCATCATAACGTTGCCTTTCAGACACGATCGTCATAACATTGCCCTTCTTTTCTAGCTCCTGCTGTAATACATAAACCACATCACTGCTGCTGTTTGGAGGCCTGTATTCAGTTGCCTTTAGGGTTTTTTTCCTCTAGCCATTACTTACCTCAACCCGACGAGACTCTACAGCTTCTGATCCTATCTCATCCGTCTCTAATGATTTAATGTCATTAATCATACACAGGGCCAGAACATCCTCCCCTCTCCCTCACACCCCCCGCCATTGACCTATCTTTACGATACACCGTATGTCCTTGGACGATCATCTGCTCATCTCCCAATGCAATTTGTTAAGTTACATCGCACTTCTCCATCAAAAGACATTCTTCCTCATTTCTGCTCAAAATGGAATTTGCTGTACTCTGAGGATATGCATACAATGCGCATACACAATACAAATGTGAACACCATACTCCAAACCTTGCCTGTAGAAAGGCTCAAATATAATTTGTTGACTGTTTAATTCAACACTTTTTCCGAAAAAAAATCAACATGTCATATCGTATCCTTCACCAGTCTATGAGATTGAATTATCTGTATCCCGTTCTGTATTTAATGCATTCAGTACTTTTCCATGCTGTTGCTTCTCTGGACGACACTATAATTTATTTAATTACTTACAATGCATCGACTATAGGTTTCAATTAGAAGCTACAGATCTGACAATATTTTCATAGATGCATTTCTGTACGATATCACTTACTATTTCCCGCCCTTGCGCTGTAAGGATTTCACACGAGCCATCCCACAGAAGGATATCTCACTAATATCATACTTGACATAAAATATAAAATAAATTGAGCTCCATATCATACTAACATTATTGTCTGTATCACTGTATATATCCGCATATTGCTGCTAAGGATACCTACATCGTTTCCACTTTATCGAAGGATAACATTTGAATCATATTGGATAGAGATATTTCAAATGATATTTGAAATAGAGAAGTTTGCAATTATATTTTTTTAATAAATGCTCAAACATACTTTAACTGCCAAAGGTTAAACTGTCTGAGATGGTGAACGGGGAAGTGATGCGCATTCAGGTGCTTATATATATATATATATATATATATATATATATAAACCTTTACAAATACATTTCCATTGATAATAGCCACTTCTTCTTTTTTCCTTTTTTTTTTGTTCCGTGCAGCTTCTGATTTTCAGTTTATGACAGCTGATGTCCATGGACATGAACAAAATTACAGAGTAGTAGAACTGACTGGGAAACAGGATTTATTATGGGGAAATAAATGAGCGAAGGGCGACGTAAGATCACGACGGTCTTATGAATGGCATAATTGTAATTGGCATTCGCATCGGACAACAACTGATACATCTCAAAAAGCTCCATATTCCGCGGGACAGAATCACAGACTACAGGACGTGCCCTGCATGACAGAACAATGGAAATCTCATTATACTACCTGACACATCAGTAGTTTATCGGGAAGCTGGTAGTATTTGTGTCAGATGACATTGGTGAAAATTGCAAATGACAGATTTAGTGATGCATACATATATAAATGTCAATTTTAACCAAATGCACAAATAATTATCTGAAAACAAATAATGTGAGTTTAGACTACCGGAAGTCACACACTTGAAAAAAATAAATTCGGTAATGTTTTAGGAACCTATTCGGAGTTCAATGATAAAAAAAAACGGAAGAAGAAAGAGCAGAGCATCACTTTGCTGAAACTTCACAGCTGTAAATATCGCAGTTCAGAAAGTACTTTGCAGTAAAATGCGATTTCGAGGAGGTAAATGTAAGATGCTGTCAAATACCCACACAGGTTTCATCATTATTGATGTAAAACAAAAACAAACAAAAAAAAAACACGACAGTCTAAATCAACACTTATCGGACAGAGTTCTATATGAAATGAGCACTGTTCAGAATATATGTTTCAAAGCAGTCCAGTTTATGATAGCGTCAGTGTGTCATTTATATGAACGATAACTGCTGAGGAAGGAATTGGCTTCCATTAACATGACTGTTACTTAAACTACTGTAACAGAGAAAAAAAAAACGGCAGCAATTTCAAAGACTAACAAATACGGTAATTGGAAGAACTCAACAAGTCATGCAGCAACTATTGCTGTGAGATTTAAAGGAGGTGTAAACAGATACACTTTTTTTCCCATATTAGGGAGAGCGAGAACTTGTGGTATGTCAATTTACGGAGTGAACGAGTTGTCTTTGGGGTTGTGCAAGTTTGTGTCTTTAATGATGCTTGGCCGCATGTGTGAGTGTTTGGTTGAGGGCGCCGAGGTTTTTCTTTGCGGGTTGGGCAGGGGTTCTTGCTTTGCTGCTGCTTATGAGCGTGGGTGGGAGGAGTAGGGGACTTTGGGGTGCTAACATTTTCCTGCCATTCATTCTTTTGGACTCTCCTTTGTTTCCGTGTATATTTCGCGAAGAAGAAAAAAAATGCAATGTATATTGTACAGATTTTTCTCACATTAAATCTACCTTTGAAACTCTTCAGAGGGGACAATAGTTGATATTTCAGGCCAGGATTCTTCCGAATGACTGCAATGAACGATAGAACAAAGCAGAATAAGAAAGTGAGGGCTTTGTGTTTGTTCATTTGCCGTAATGGATTCTGGAATCCTTCTTACATAACGGCTTTTTGCGTTCCAAAAATGTATTATCATACATGTTGCAACAGTGCAATCGATCTACCGCTTTTTTGCCGATTCGTACAATTTGCTGGAGTCTATTTCTCTAAAAATGTCTGTCACGTCACTCTGGTGCTTCTTTTCCTCTTCTATCTCTCATAGTCCATTCTAGCAGTCTATTAGATTTATTATTTCTTCGGGAATTTACCTTTTCCTGCCTTCAGCTTCCAGCGCCCGACGTGATGACATTGTTTCTTCAATGTATGAGCATTTTTTTCTTATTAATGTATTGATATCTCAGTGAAGACAGCCTATGGTTGTTTTTCATTCTTGTATCTCATTCTGTTCATCCTTCAATGTTTTCCCTTCATCTGAATTCACCTATCATCTCCCAGCTAGTATCCTTTCCGCTTCCCCATCTGCCTATCTCTTATATCTGCAATATTTTACAAATCCGATTTTGTTACATGTTTTTTTTTTCGTTGTCTTGCCACTTTGATCAAACCAGCTGCGTGTCTGGTCAGGGGTAACACCATACATGCAACGCTGTTACAGCTCAACACAATAGTCAACATTTGCAAACAGCATTTTCCATTGCTGTTTTTTTTTGGATAACGCTGGTCACATCAATCAACTGGAAGTGTCAGGTAAAGCAAAACACAATCAGGTCTCCCTTGCCAACAACAATCAAACTGAAATTGTTCACTCAAAGTGTCTCAATGTTGCAAAAAGAAAAAAAAAAGTGACCATTGCAATTAAGTCAATACACAAATCAGCACATTTGAGAAGTGGCTGGTGATGTCGGAGGACTATTAAACATGGAAAAAAATGTCAGAATTTCCTGTATCCCAACAAAGACGAGAGGACTCATTTTGAACGATTTAATGTGAGAAGAATTGGGAAGAACAAAAGTTTCGAATGGCAAATAAGCAACTATTGTTGATATGTCATAAATTAGGGCCTGTCCACGTGTAAAGTAGGTCTAATGTTGTAGCCTAAATTGGCACGTCCATGTGTGACATAAGACATTCGGGCAATACTGAACGAGAATCGGTAAGGTACCTCATAGCAAATTCACACTTATAGGTAATGTAACTGAGCTTAAAACCCATTTACTATAATACAGTACACGATTCTTCCCTGCACAAATATTGTGCGGCAGTAAATCTACTCAGTGGAAATACCCCTGCGCTTTTGTACAGCTGAAAGAAGACTCGTGACTGGTTCCCGAGACAACGTGTTTAATACGGACAAGAGTCAAGAATATATTTCATTCAAATGGTGTTTTTAGGAAACGCAGATGATGAGAGAATATATCTTTCCACCACTCATCTGCATTGATAAATCGCATAACAAACAAAAAAAATCATAATGCATAGGATACGTAGGCGACTCAGCTGTACAATTCCGCTCGGCTAAGCGTTTGTTAATTGATCTATTGTTTCCTGGATTGTGAGAAAAATCTTTCACTCAGGGAAAAAAAACGGCTTTTTTTGGGATGCATTGCCTGTTCTGTCACTTTCCTTAGCTTAGTGTTTCGAGTGATGAATGAAGATCCCCATTGTTTTGAATATCCTTCCAACTTTATTGCTGTTTTAAGTAAGATGTTGATTAGGTCCAAAAATCCCTCTATCCTTCAATGTTCATATTAATCCTGCCATCAGCTCTTTCCTTTCCACCAGCAGTTCTTCTCTTAAAGAGCAGAGCCTTGCAATTACACACGTTAACCTTCATTTTATCTGCCAACATCTTCATATGTGCCATAACCTGCCAAACCTATGATGTCACTTCGTTATTTTTCACAACCTTGCGAATAGCAGCCCATCAGAATTTTCATACAACTCATTTATATTTGTAAACAGCTCTTTAAAAGGAGAACGGCAGGTTAAAATGTTGTCATGGATGTAACGGTGCGCAGAATAAATAGACCCTTGCTCTTTTTTGTGGAGAAAAAAACATAAGAGCACTTCTTAATAATATCTGAAATACTTTACATATTTGCTGCGTTACTGGGATCTTGTGTATGTGTTGATATGGAACAACGTTCCAGAGGATGCAAAGGATATCTATGTCTATGATGCTTGAATGGCACCGTCTCAACTTCATTGACAAAACAAGTCTGTAGATATGTGGTCTAAACATAGGCAAATCGGCAAGTGGAGGCAGTTCACTTACACTTTTGTAAGCCGGCCGAATTCATGCAGTTAAAATGATGATGTTACCATATTTTTACATGTATTTCAAAATATCTACTTATTTTAAAGTAAGAAGGTTTTTGATCAGCTGACAATATTATTTCATTCTTTGTTTAGAATATTAAAAGATCAAGAATTGGTAAATATCATTTTCAAAAATTAAAAAGGATGGAGATCTTGCTCTGTCTAATTTAAGAGTGTATTTTTCTGCTGTTAATATACGTTATATTTGTTTTTGGTTATATTGGGCTGATAATAATGAAGGACCACCTTGGGCTGATCGGAATTGAAAGCTGTGAAACATTTTCACATACCCTCGTAATTAGGAGCTATTCTCCCTGTACAACTGGCCGAAATTGTTAATTTAAATTTATATCCTCTGATTAAGCAGACATTACGAATTTGGTTCCAGTTTCGTTTTTTTTATCTCAAAACATTTAAAGTTTTTAGTTTAATTTATCGAAATTAAGTATTTAAACCTTCATTATGTAATCCTACCTTTCTTCTTTGGAGGAATAAAGGAGTCTTTTCCTTCATGGATCTGTTCCAAGATCGCTGATTGCTGTATTTTGAGGAAGTTAGTAACTAAGTTCTCTCTCTGGTATTCACATTTCCTGCAGTATCTTCAGATCAGGCACTTCTTACAGGAATATTTAACTAATTTTCCTTTTATACAAGATTCTGGCCTGTTAGATATTATTTTAAAATGAAACATTTTAGTGAAAGATTTTATTGGAAAATATATAATTTATTGTTACAACAGCACAATTACCTTTCACTTAAAATTAATCAAGATTGGGAGAGAGAGTTTAACATGTCCTTGATAACAGAAGATTTGTTGCGGATTTTGAAATTAGTTAACTCTTCTTCGATCTGTGCCAGTCACTCTTTAATTCAATTTAAAATTGTATATCGTTACTATTTAACACAGGAGAGACTATCTAAAATGTTTCCTAATGTTGATAGTCAGTGTGATAGATGTAAAACTGAGACACTACTTTGACACATATGTTTCGGTGGTGTTCTGTATTGAAACATTTTTGGAAATCTATTTACTCTACAATTTCTAAAGTTTTAAAAATCAATTTACAACCAAATAAATTGAGAGTTTTGTTTGGTATAATCCCTCAGCATATTCATGGTATTTCTCTATCAGACCAATATGTAACTACATTCGTTACATTATTGGCCAGAAGGGCTATTTCGTTGAAATGAAAAGATGCTTCTGCTCCTACTTTGATACGATGGTTCTCTCAGGTGATGCTATGTCTTCGTTTGGAAAAAAACAGAAGTCGAACTTTTGATTCTCGATTTGATTTCGAGGACAGGTGGGGGTCACTGACCGCTGCTATCATCTGATTTGTGTTAATTGAAATGGTTTTCTTCCGATTATTGTTTAAATGGATCTGATTTGGCGGATTGATGTTTTTTTTTTCTTTTATTTAAGTTTGTATGACGTATGGCTCCGGGGTTGTGCTCCCAATGTTTTGTTTTTTTCTCGGATTTTTTTTTTAGTTAGCAAGGTTTTTTTTTTGTTCTTTCTTTTACTTAGTAGGGGCCCTACTAACTTATTCTTAGCAGTTTATTTTTTTATTAATTATTGATATATGTTTTAGCTGTTTTAATCAGTTATTTGCCAATTTATTTCTTCATTGTACATACTGACATATTGACTTGAATAACTTTAATGTTTTGTTTCGTTGATCTTTAATAATAATTAATGAAAATGATTTTAAAAAAATGAAATGAGATAAGGTGAGGGAGGGAAAAAGGGGTGAGAAATGGTGATTGAGAAGGGTTGTGGGGTATTAACGGAAGTTCGAGGAATACACAAACAAGCCATGTGCTTGGAGGCTACCCAAACGGAATAATAGACGTTGTTTCTCCAACCTTAGTGTGGCCTTCTCAAGACAGTAGAGGAGGCCATGGAATGACATATCGGAATTGGGATGGCCACTAAGAGTTGACGCATCTGCTGGCCTAGGGAGCATAGATGATCAGCAAAGTCGTCTCCCAACGGATGTTAGGTCTCATCGATATACAGAAGGTTACACTGGGGCAGCGGGCACACCATATAAACCGAACACACTCATCAGGTGAATGGTAGTGAAGGAGGAGGTATATAGGGCATATATACCTCTTGTTCCCCTTGCAGGCACAAACGCTATACCGGTTCCTGCACTTTCTGTCTCAGCACCGTTCAGTACCACGGACAGTCCAGCCAGGTGCAGAGACACTTTGTAGTGTTGTGTTAGGCTGTGCCTCGTGCTGTTGATGTGCCGTCCTTCATATCGGCAAACTTGGTCATAGATTGTGTAGTCGCTTCGCTGTGCACTTACTCTTCATCTGCCAGAAATTGCAGTATCTCCCAGCAGCCACACATTTAAATTGCACTTCTCATTCCCATTGAGATATGTTCGTACATGGCATGTTCTACTGTCGCGATGATCCCACACCCAGGTCGGAGAGGCAACACCTTATATTCCCTCTGGTTGCCTCCAGTTAGACGGCACGAACGCCGATTACTCATATTTTGGTAACGCACCCCTTCTCCTTCCCAATCACCTCTCTCACCGTATTCTTTTCCCTGCCGATTATCTCCCTCTGGCATTCTCTTTCTTCCATGGCCTTCTGTTAACTCCTATAAGATCCCCTTGTCAAATATATATATATTTTTTCCACGAGTCACCTTCCAAGCTCTTTACTTCATCCCTCCCCCTCCCGGTTTCACCTATGAGAATTGTATTTCAATTTTCCCTTCCCCATCTTTTAAATCTGCTTTTCACTCTTTCTTTTGGCCTCCCCGCTGAAGCGTCTCAGCCCCATAGGTCGAATGTATTTTTTTTTCCGTAGAATCTGCCAGTATTTGTGTCTCTTGCTTGGATATCCGTCATCTGCAGATTTTCTTGTTTTTGACAGTTTTATAGTGCCCTGATACCCACCTATAGCCATAGATCGGGATGTCTCCAACTTCTCTCTGATCCATTACAGATGTCCCTGAATCATTGAGTTCAACCAAACACGCAATTTGTAACCAGCGAAATAGAAACATACAAAGGAATACCTCTGTTATGTACCACGATACAAAATACAGCAGCACACTCCGGTGAGCGGGTTTAGGTGGTCCGCTGGAGCACACAGCCTATAATGTAAGCATGTTCGCGCCGTAAGACCAGTCAATATGGGAAATATACAGCAGTCCGTCATGTGCGTCATTGTGCACGAAATGATATCCGCACTGTGAGCAGGTTTTGGCGCACAGTGTGATAGGTGACCTGCCATAGTGAAGGAATAAGGAACTATAACGTACCACTTGACAATAATTGAAAAGTCACTGATACTGGTATTGAAAAAAAAATAAACCTGCAGCAAAACCCTCAACAATTCAGAGCACATCTGTGGAGGGAAAAGTACACCAAACAATTTTCATTGAAGATTCGTGCAATATAGCCAGCTTGCTATTTCCATCCTGTTTTTCATGTGCGGGGTAAACCCAGACAATTGAACACATGAAAAACGGGCGTACGCGTTTATGCTGTTAATCAAAATGATGGTTTCAGTCTAGTTTCTTTGTTTTTTTTTTCAATCCATTGGATTGAACTAAATTCGGCTTCGGAATGTGCTGCTTTCAGACGGAAATAATCACGAATATATCAACCCATTCTGTGAAAAAGTAAGTATTCATAGATTACTAAATGTGAATAGAACTCATTTATCAAAATCAAAAGCGAGAGGGCAGTGTGTATATAAATATAGATGCATAGATATATGCAAATAAAACAAGCTTATTTGCAACAGTATCAGTCAAACACAGTATCATTTAAGTAGCACTCTCAAGAAAAAGTAAACAGACGTAAACATATTTTAAATAGAGAATACAGAAATAACATCACTCAGCAAATTACGTTTCATCACAAATTTGATTACAGTGAAATAGTGTCGCTAAACTGTGGTAGTGTGAGTTGGTTCATGAAACGAATCCTTCACGAATGCTACAGTTCTTGACACTGATATTGGAAATCTATTTCTAAATTCACGGTATCATGTTTTAAATTGAATTAGTACCATTATATGACTTTACTTATCTCAGAATGTTCAGCGGCTTGATGCATTTTGAACACCACCAGCTCTCCAGCGACCGTCATGCTCTCCAGCCCTGTAATTACAGATGCAGCACAGCAGAGGATTCACCAACAATATTAACTATCTGTCAGACGAGCCATGCGGTGACCCAAATCCTCGACCACATTCTAGTCCGTTTTGTCACAATGTTCTCTGTGACTCGATATGTGGAAGGCGATGTTGCCTGATTATAAATGGTTGACGCAGCTAAGGAGTAAGTGTGGCTCCAAGTGCCTGCTTTGCAGTCTGAATAATGAGAATCTCAGGAAGTAATGATTTTCGTCCGAGTAATATCGAGTACTTCAGCTGCACCCTTAGAGTTGGAACTGCAGAACTACTCTGCCTATAGAATTTATTTATTTGTTTTCTTTAAAATAATTTGCTTTAGAAATAATTTTACTCCAGCCACTTTGAACCATTTTGCGAAGTTGACGAATTCATTGAGTGTAAATGGT
Organism: Mobula hypostoma; assembly: GCF_963921235.1. Lineage (NCBI taxonomy): Eukaryota > Metazoa > Chordata > Chondrichthyes > Myliobatiformes > Myliobatidae > Mobula > Mobula hypostoma. The sequence goes on from NC_086106.1 coordinate 24,141,292, forward strand.
GGAGATTCCGCCATTCCGTCGCTTAATTATGCTGGAGAGACAAAATGAAGCACTATTGTTGTAAAATGTACCTGCAAGCCTATAATGTTGTGGGGGGCGGGGGCAGCTAGGATATCGAAAACCTCCAACCTAAGATATCAAGTTTCTGTTATTTAAATACGCCATGTCAGAAACGAAAGCAGATTTTACTTGAGCACTTTTCCATTCAACGCACGAAAGCTCGGTGAAATTCGCCATTTTGAATATCTTGGGGTTAATGCGGTACTCGTCTGTGCTCATTGCGGCTGATGCCATTTAAAACTTCGGATGCAATCTTCTAGAGATCACCAGATCTCAGGTGAAGCCGAGTACAGCTCCAGTCTGCAGTTTATAATTTCCTGATGTCCGGAAAATCTAAAAGCCTCCCCCCCCCCCCCCCCGCCCCTCATGACTCAATCTGCGCATTTTGCCCTGAACGTAGACGTGAACCTTCTCCCCCCTCCTCAAACCAGGCCTCAATGTCTGCCTCCAATAAGATTGTTACTTGTTTCGTCGCAATGATGAAATATATTTCCGATATTCCAAACCAATTCAGAGACTTCGAGATCACGTCGCTCGGAGCTACAGTCAAACGGTATATCGCTGCCTCCGTTCCAGTTCAAGAAAACCTCTCCTCAGATCTTTCAATATCCAGTCATTTACGGAAATACCAAAGCTGATAAAGCCAGGCTCAGAATCAATTGACAAATGTGAATGTAAATGACACCACGCCAGAACAAGTGCACAGATATCGCATATTTAAAACGTGGAGAGGGGGGGGGGCTACCAACAGCTCCTGTGGATTGCATGCATAATAGTGTGCGGTACAGTAAAGAAAATAAACGTTGAAGTGTTCTTCTGACAGAGATACATTTTTAATATTTTATTTTCTCTGAAGTCTTCAGGACAGTCCATGCTTCTGCTAGTTTCCAGAAACATCATTTGTCAGGTAACAGCACTTTTTCAGGCTATTGAACACTAAGGGGCACTTCTAACTTTATTTTAACATTTCCGACCTTCACTGTATTCTCCGAATCGATAACAATCTTCTTCGGTTTAATTGCTATTATGGAAGATGAAGTGAAACGTGGTCGGTTCGGATTGGCCCTTTCTGATGTAATGACTTTAAACGTGTACAGGTCCTAATTGGTTATTTGTTGAATTGAAGCTGTAAGCTTATTGGATATTTCATGCACTCCCGACAATGACAGTAGTCTCAGTTACATAGCGTTTAATGTAATATCCTTTGCAGAAATATTTTCGCATCAAATTTATGTGTTCTTATTCGTAATCGGAAGATATGTACCGTGTTCCAGTTTATGCACTTCTCACGACGGCAGCTCTTTTAACCTGTGGGTGTGAAATTTACAAATTGCTATAAATGATGAAAACACCAATTTCGTTGCTGTTCTGGCGGTTTGACCTCTTTCTCAATTGTCATAACCTCTGACTGAACTATACTTTTAAACACATTTCTAACTATTTGAATTACTGCAGGTGCCGGCGCTGCGAGCACGGTCTCTCAGGGACCTGATAACATACAACTGTTTGAAGGTGACTTGGCGACCATCAGTTGCAACTATTCAACCGACAGTGAGATGTATTCTTTACAACTTTACCGTCAACATCAGAACTCTGAGATCGAATTTTTAATCCTCTCCCCTTCTTACGGAACTGCTTCCAAGGCAGAAGAGTTAGGTGATCGTTTTTCGGCATCTCTCAACACATCAAAAAAGGAGGGCGAATTTGCTGTGGCTGAGTTGAAACTGTCAGACAGCGCCGTGTATTACTGTGCTTTGAGACACACTGCAACACCTACTATTTACAGCCTCATTCAAAAACTACGCCCGTTAGAGAAAAAGCGACTGTAAGAGGTAGCGAAAGATACAGTATTATTATTGGTGTGGTATAGTTTTGTAACAGGCACTGAAATACGAGGAATGGCCAAAGGAAAGAGGTATAGGAAAACGCATTTTATCAATTCCTAATAGTATCACAGCTTGGAGTTTCCGGGCTTAATATTCCAACTAATTGTTTGGAGTCCATTCAAAGGCAAGCATGGTCCTGAGGACAATCTGAGAAGGGAGATCGCTTTCAGAAATGACAAAACTAAAACAATTCGGAAAGTGACAAGCAGAAATAATTGTATAGAGTGATGGAAATTACCATCAGATCGTATAACCTTTACTGAGAGACGTATGAATACGAACTTCCAGTGGTGTACTATTCATCGCAGCAGAGATGACATTAAAAGGTATGCGTTAAGTGTGTAGATATGAGTCAAATTCGTTGTTGTACGTTTACGATCGTGCATGGAACTTCTGAGCAAAAAATGGTCGTTTGTATCTTCAAACCATATTTTTAAGGCGGCATACAGGTTTCTCACTTCTCCTAATTGAATAGATTACGGAGGCCAAATGCTGGTGAGTCACGTAAATTATCTAATTATCTCCCCGTGATATACTGTATACGGGGAAATATATCACGGTCAAATACAGTCGACTACATGAAAGCACTAAAGGTTATTCAAAGGAAAATTACCGTATTGGTTTAGAAAGCAAACAACGGGTAAGTGAATATTCGGAGGTCAAATGGATGACTTTCAAAATATTGAGATTCATAAAAAGCCTTGAAGGGAATGATGTGACTAGACCTGCAGTCTCACATGTTCACCTTAGTACATGTAAGGAAAATCATTACTGATATTTCTGATAAACTATTTTCACCTAGTAATTGCGAGAATTAGGGAATACAACTTATATTAACTTGCAGCTAATACTTATGGACAAGGAAGCTGATGTTGATGGAACCATGTATTTTTGTAACAGGTTCGCTGCTCCGACAAATGGAACAGGAAATAGTGAGTGAATTGGTGTATTAATCACCTAATTTCAAACAGAGGAAATAGATCAAATATTCATTTCCCCCAAAATATAGACCAATAAAGCTGAATACTCGCCAAGCATATGGTCAGCAGATATACGTAACTAAAAGCACGCACAGAGCATACACTTCGTCATGTGCACCAATTACCATAAACAAAGTGGGAGAAACATATACTACCACAGTAGCTCTATATATACTCAGGATGTGTGAAACATAATACCAGGCAGTTAGCCAATGAAAAAAATCAGCTGCAGTTTCTGAGCTAACGATTCACAACTAAGCAACATTAGACCGGGAAAAGAAGCGACGCCCCCACAGGCACACCACAGCTCAAAAGCTGCGAACGTGATGATCCAACCATCAGACTAGGACGACCACTGTATCGGGACTTCCCTAAGTGAAAAGTAACACAAAATAAAACACAGCTAATACTGTAAAACGAATAGTCACACCCTGTACACGACGCTAGATCATCACCATCCCTGTGCCCCCAAAAGGTCACCATCCGCACCCCAGAATATAATAGCTAATTCTGCTCACTGGAATTCAGATGTGTCAACCATGTGAGTTTATGTTACCTGTTCCGTAAGGAATGTTGGTGCAGCATTGTTGATAAAGCTCAACGAGTATAACATTCCACGGTGAGCAAGTATTCTCACGTCATCAAAATCAGTTCCTGGAACATTTCGGAAACACTATATGGAGAAGGGCTATTACTCAATACCTTCCCTACTTTGTAATACCCCACGTAAAGAGCAAAATGTCGCCCAGGAAACAAGTGAGGCATACATACGTCTCAACATATCAACTTCTGAAAGCTGTCAAAACCCCGGTATACCGAGGAACTGCATGTCCATTAGCTGTCATTCAGTGTTCAACAAGTGTCCGGTTTCGTAGGAACATCTGGGATAGACAGAGCTGTCCTTGGGTCCTGGTCCTGCTGTCTTTACCATTAACCTTACGTCTTTATTTGTAGACAACATACCTTCTGCACCAGCAGTCTGTCAGTCGGGGAAATCACTTTAAGTTAGGACTTTCCAGTTAAAAAAATATACTTGGGAAAATAGCAGTTTTTAAAGCATTTTCTCCACCTGAGGCATTGAGTCTCAGGTATCTACAGTGTACTACGTTAGTCTGGTTCGTTTAGTTGGCATACATTACTCCCTCCAAGCTCCCTAGAAAAGAATATCAACAGCTGACGTGCCAGATAATATCCCCCAACAGTATTTTCTTCGTCCGTTGGATCCATTTCAGTGGTATACCTTACATAAAGTAGTAAAGAATTCATTCGATAATTTCAGTAATCTACCCCGTTGGTTGACTGTGCATATTCAAAATTCTAACCCCAGGACTGTATCACAGTATCTCCAACCACAGTCTAGAATCCACCACTCTAATAATTTGTTATGCTAGAGATACAAAATGCAGTCACTCCCGATTAGTCACATGATATTTAGGACGCATGGAACCAACATAAATTCTAGAATTGCTTCCGTAACGCTTAATTCCCTTTAAAATGCGGGCAGCTCATATCCAAAAATATAGTTGCCCAAATTTCAACTCAAGCTTTTTATGATATGAGCCATGCCTGAAACCAAATGCATGGGGAAACACGTAGCAAGGTCACAGCTTAGGACACAGTAAACACGTAACAGGAGAGGAAACAAATAAAAAATGCAATTGACTAAACGAAAACAAGTAACAGAGCACATATGAAACACAGACACAAATCGCAAAACTGGAGATGTGTTATTCTTTATAGCTTGCGATGGAATTGTAAGAGTACCATACGTATGTTTAAGTGCTTCTGTTACCCGAACACATAGAAAAAAAAAATAGAACACAGGCACTTCTGCCCACAGAGTTGTGCGGAACATCTCCCTACCTTAGAAATAGCTAGGGTTACTCATAGCCCTCTATTTATTTAAGCTCCATGTACCTATCCAAAAGTTTCTTAAATGACCCTATCCAATCCGCCTCCACTACCGCTGCCGGCGGCCCATTCCACGCACTCACCACTTTCTGCATAAAACACATTACCCCTGACATCTCCTCTGTACCTACTGATAAGCAGCATAAACTTGTGCCCCCTTGTGGCAGCCATTTCAGCCCTGAGAAAAAAGCCGTCACTATCCACACGATCAATGCCCTTCATCATATTATTCATCTCCATCAGGTCACCTCTCATCTTCCGTCGTTCCAACGAGAAAAGGCCGAGTTCACTCAACCTGTTTTCATAAAGCATACTCCCTAATCCAAGCAATACCCCTGTAAATCTCCTCTGCACCCTTTCTATGGTGTCCACATTCCTTCTGCAGTGAGGCGACCAGAACTGAGCACAGTATTTCAAGTGGGGTCTGACCAGGGTCGTATATAGTTGCAGCATTACCTCTCATGATGATGCGACGGGCAGACTGGTCATCTCTGAAGGCGAAGTACGCAGTTATTTCCAACTGGTGGACAGTCGCTAGGCCGCGTGACCGGATGGCATCCCAGGGCGAGTAGTAAGGAAGTTCGCGTCTGAACTGGCACGTGGGTTTACAGACATTTTTAATCTCTTCCTCTCTTATTGTAGACTTCCCTCCTGCTTCAATACCTTTAGCAGTGCCGTTGAACCAAAATGACCGAGACGACATATCAGAACAATTGGCGTCCTGTCGCACTCCCCTCAAAAGATAAGAAAATGCTTTGAGACGCTGGTCAAGGACTACATCTGCAGCATACTCCTAAAATACGCCAACCGACAGAACCGATCGATAGACAACACACTACCCACAGCTCTGCAAACCTTTCTTCCACATCAGTAGAAGAGAGATACTTGTGTGACAACGCTGTGCTTGGACTACGCTTCAGCATTCAGCACCATCATTGCCTCCAGGCTCGACAAGAAGCTCGGAGACCTCGGTCTTCACACCGCTTTGAGTATTACAACCCTGGACTAGCTGTCATATAGCCGGCAGGTGGAAAAAGTGAGCTCCCTCACTCTGCCCCACTGATCCTCAATACAGGTGCCCTTCAGAGCTGTGTACTAAGACGCAGGGCTGTGCAATAGCTCACCGAGGACCTCGTGTGATCATTACATATTGGTTCTGTGGTGAAAAAAGGCACAACAACGCCTCTTTCACCTCATAATGTTGAAGTCGTTTGGTGTGCGGCCCGCTCCAAATTGTGATAACTTTCTATAGGGGTACAATTGAGAGCATATTGACCGGCTGCATCACTGCCTGGCATGAGAACTGTACTTTCTTCAATCGCAGGACTCTGCAGAGAATGGTGCGGATAGCCCAGCACATTTGTAGATGTGAACTTCTCAATAGTCAGGACATTTACAAAGACAGGTTTGTGAAAAGAGCCCGAAGGATCATTAGTGGCCCGAGTCACCCCAACTGCAAACTGTCCCGGATGCTACCATCCGGGAAACGGTACCGCAGTATAAAAGCCAGGGCAAATAGGCACCGGGACGGCTTTATTTACACCAGGCCATCAGACTGCTTAATTCCTGCTGAGGCAGATTTATTTCTATGTTATATTGAGTAGCTTGTCTTACGGAATATTTATTATAAATTATAATAATTGCACGTTGCACATTTAGCCGTAAAAGCAGTCTAATGATTATTTTTACTCCTGGTGTAGATGAGGAACGTAACCAATAAAGTCAAATCAATTCAATTCTGATGTGCGTTTCTGGAGCCTTGTCACGTCTAAAGAGAATCAAATTTTGACATTAGTCGATCAGTTCGTTATGTGTGTGTCGTTATGCATTACTTAACATGCGTGTTCATTTGACCACGCCCACGCAGGGGTAATGCGATCTCTATGTCATCGTCCAGCATTGCTTATTTACAGCCAATTCTTGAGCAGTAATACAATCTTCCAGTGAGCTGTCACTCCATCAAAAGCAGACATGATTGCCTCAATAAGTTTACTGTGAGGTTGCCGATTACTGCAGAAGGCGTCAATTACCAAAATGTTCAGCTCGGAGAGGTTAAACCTATTTCATCTCTGCCTAGCGCTGTTAATCAGTAAGTAAAAAGGATGTTGTACAATCACGTGCATCATTTCATCTACTGTTGTTTATACCAGTTCACCGTTCACCTGATCCGGTTCGATTTTTCTTGCTTGCAGGCCGATGTATCTCAGAAGGTGTACGACAGTCTCCCTCTGGCATAACCGCACTGACGGGCGATTCCGTGCAGATAAACTGCACCTATAGTACATCCAGCATTTACTCCATGATGTGGTACCGGCAACAATCCGATCAGAGACTGGAGTTCATAATGCAGCGTGGAATATCTGGGAGAGAAAACAAAGGTCGCTTCAAATTTGATCTCTCAACTGCGGGCAGTCGCGGACAGTTTACTATGGAACAGATCGAAGCCGCGGACACAGCCGTGTATTACTGCGCAATTAGGTCGCACAGTTCGACTAAACGCGACGGTCCCCGCACAAAAACCTTTCCACACTTTACAGCTGCATCCGTTTCCGACACCGTAGAGGGGTTTGTGTAAGCGTTCAGTGGCACTTGTTGTGTCTGTTGAATTAAAGGCGCAATAATAAAAGGTCGAGTCTCGCAGCTGCGTTTCAGAAACAACCAATAGAAATGTCTGGCTCTACTCATTGAGCATAATTGCGCTGTATTGTAGAGCAACAAATGAACGCTGTATTCTTTCTTCTCCTCTCGGCGAAGATGTTCTCTTAATGCAGAAGTTCTAAGGTCCCGCTGGAATAATGACCGTAGCAATATAGTTACATATTAGAGACAGGAGATTCTCAATAATTACAATGCAACAGCAAGTCTCGCACTTCGTTGTTGATGACTATGCCAGCAGGACAGAATCTCCTTGCAAGTTTGCTGCAAGAATTACATGGAGGGAGACTACGTTAAAATATAATGTCAAAAAGCTTCCAAACAAAATTAGCCCCTCACTGAATATATTAGTTAAGAAACAAGTAAATCCAACTTCCCCTTCAGCTCCGGAAGAATAAAAATCTCATACAGTTGAAAATCATACTGCTCTGCAATTGGTGAACTCAACGGTTACCAAAGCTTCTGTCACCATCCTGTCTAATTCCATATTGGAAAATAAAAATCAAGTATTGAACACTTTCTCTTTTCTGCAACTTTCAGAACACATTTAATAAAGTCTGGCATGTGAATGAATTTATAGAAGTACCATCTGAAAACAAACGCAGAACAGCAGATGATGTTTATTTGGGATGCTAGGTATTTGTCTGGCTTTCCTAGGGATGGATCGTCCACTTCTCAAAGGAGACCTGAGAGTAGACTGCTAGTAGCATTAAGAGTGAATTCACATCAGGTAAGAGGTCAATTAAAATGAGATGGTAAAAATTACCGTTGAGGAAGACAATATATCTGCTCTTTATGAATGACGCATGGCAGTTGACAACAGTTTTAATAGGGGAACGCTGTATCTAATGATAGCAATGTCATTTGCCCCAAGACAATTATGGAAAATGGTAGCTTAGGCCACTAAGTTACGTCTTGAATTAGAGAAATCCCACCAGATGGTATGACAGAGGATGTTGCAAGTGTTAATTGCGACAGGCTATTTTCTGGCAAATTAGAACTTGGTAAGTGGGAGGCCTACTAAAAGTAAAATATTTAAAGTAAAAGATATATATGCCTGTCGTAATAAATATTAATGATTACAACTTTAGCGACACCCGGCTTTCAGAGATATTGAGACCCTCGTTAGGGAAAAAAAAAGGTATGCATAGGAAGAAATCAGTTACCTGTGGAGAATAGAAAATGAAATATATTACTTAGGGAAAAATCAGGGTCGGACGCTGAAAAAGCATGTGGTTGTTCTAGAAAAGAAGGGAAAGCAGAATCCTCGGGGCGTCGTAACAAAAACTCAGAGATAAAGAGTTGAAAAGATAAATTTGGCTTTCTGGAAGATCAGATTGACAATCTATGAGTGGAGGCAAAGGAGATCGGAGGAATCATAAGTTGTATTTTTGTTTGTTTGTTTTTAGTTTTTATTTTGTTTATACATTTACTCCGCAGAAGGAAAGTGCGGCAAGGCAGTAGCGTGGTGGGCACCCTACAAAGATAACATAGGAAGAAGTGTTGGTTGTCTTGAGACAAATTAGGGTGGATTAATCTCCGGTGACCGACGGACTGTTCCTCAAGTTACTGCGGAAGAAATGTACAGTAACTTGAGGGACCTTAGCAAAGACATTTAAGTCACGGGGGAGAAAAAGAAGACCGGTGAGTTCCTGCATAACTGACGGATCAAATCTTCACAGACATCCACAGGTGTAAAGGTATCTATTTTAAACGACGTTTCGATTACGTACTCCCGTAACTTCATCATAGAAAATGCCGAGGGAATCCTGGGTTGGTGGTGTCGTCCATCCCTCTTTTTTTTGTCGTAAACCTATCAGGTTTCAATGCCCTGCATTGCTTATAATCAATGCGCTGCTTCTTACTTTGTGGGAGATCTACTTCTTCGTTAAAATTATGCTTTAGTTTAATACTAATTCAACGACTTCAGTGACCAGGTGGTCCCACAACCATTGGCATGACACAGAAGTTTTTACAGTGGAAATGCATCCTATGGCAAGCACGTAAGCAATGTTCTGTTACCCATTTCTTCTTCAGGTAGCCCAATGCAATGCATCAACTATCCTCCCTGATGGCTGTTCGCATTGGGAGTACCATCTGGCCCATAGAAACATAAGAAGAAACATGTGACTACTGTCTGTATTCCCGATATTTCCTCTACTTCCTGAACTGTCGCTAGTATCCTAAAGAAATACTGGGTTAATGTCACCTGCAAATTCGTAAGGAAGTCCAAATCACAACATCTGCGGACCAAGTATGACCTGTGGCTCAGGGCGGCAAGCAATTACAGGGTTCACTGTGAATAAGTAGCAGCGCATATTGGTAAAAGGCGGTGAACGTTAGAAACCCACATCAAGGACTTCGGAAATGCATCTGCGTGGGTTACCTGGCGAAATCTGCTGCAGCAGAACATTGCACACGTAGGACATAGGATTGACTTCAAAGCCAGAAAACTACTGTACTGCGCCAATCGAATCCAACACCGTTTAATGAAGGGAAAAAAAAAGAAATTGTAATAAGATGAAACATAATAATAATTTTAACAATGGTGAATGTCTCGCTTAAGTAAGCATAGGTATTCGAATGTAAACAGGATGGGACGATGATCCTGATTGGGTGAGGACTAATCAATTAATAGCGACAGCAGAGTGGGGCATTTGTGAAACCCCGCTGGTTTCCATGGCTACTAGAGTCCAGGGAAGCACTCCCCAATACAGCCAAACACATGAGATTGTGCAGGCTCTCCTATTCCAAACCCCGGTTTATGGATTCTGTGTAATTTGCTACGCTGTTGCAACTCAGAGGCAAGAAACAACAGAGAGAACATTGCATAAGATTAATGGATTTGTACTTATAAATGTTAACGAACGGGCAAGTAACGGAAAAAAAAGAAACAAGATAGAAAAAAAAACACAAAATGGTCCATTATATTTTACAGTTAGAGCTCAATTACGCGATCCTCAGTCGATCTGGCGACTGGCTCCATCAAATCACTGTCTCCCCACCAGGTTATATCTTACGACCGGTTCTCTCCAGCGTCTTCTTATTCTGCTCCATCAGAACAAATGACCCAGCTCACATTCCAAAGCATCCCTTATCGCTAGCCATAACCCAAATACTACTTCTACAAAAAGATATTCCATCAGCAGTCAAAGATTCCCCAGGGTATTACAAATATATCCAACGGACTAGACATGACTTGGGATCATTCCTGAAGAAGATGACGGAGTCTGTAATCGAAGCGTCGGTGAAAATGGGCTTCCTGAGCGATAACTGAGTTCCTGGATGGGTGTTAGAGGAAAGCCAATATTGCTCCGCTCTTTATACAATGGTGAGGGAAAGCCAGGAAATTATAAGTCGGTGAATACGACATCAGTCCAGGCGAAAATCTGTGGAAGTTATTCTGAGTCACTGTATATATGAGTATCCATCGTTAGACGGAGACTGTTTAGCAAGAGTCGGCATGGGTTTGTAGATGGTACGTTGTGTCTAGACAGTGTAATATAGCTCGGCGACGAAGTTATCATGAATGTTGGCGAATAGAAGGCAGTGGGTCGTATCCATATGACCATCAGCTAGTCAACGCGCAATCAGTTGTACGGAGGTTTACCACGACGGTTAAGTTACCCGGAGCTGAAGATGAAGTTGTAAATTGCATTGTACATTTTCCGTACGGAGGAAGGCAGAGGCTGCCAGCAGATGCTTGAGTCTCTCACTAAAGGAGTGCCGCAGCGATCATGCTATATTCGCTGGTTTGTTATCATCTGCACTAACAATCACAGGGTCATGTGGTTTACCGGCTCGGCAACTTTGCGTACGAAACCAAAGTTAGGGGAGCAGCAGACAGCGAGGAACACTACCAAAGATTGCAGAGTGATCTGGACCAGCTGGAATCATGGGCTGAAAATGGCATATTAAACATTATGCAGATGGGAGTGAGTTGTTCCACAGTAGACCGACCAGACACCTTTCACATAGAACAAAGACAAGAACGATTTCGATAAAACAAAGTGACCTGAGAATGCAGGTCAATAATTAATTTACAGGGCTCATTTCCTCATAAATCAATGTATTAAGTATTGATCTCGGGATGTTATGTTGAAGTTATCGAATTATCTATATACCTAATATAAAACCTAATATGATTGTTGTGTGCAGCTTATATCACCGACCTAGAGGAATATATTTCTATATATATACACACACATACATTTATTTCAAGCAGTACAGGGATAATTTGTTGGGTAATGGAGATTGAGTAAATAGGTTAAATATTCATTCCCTATGAAGCAGATGATTGAAGAGAGATTTTATCAACATATACACTATTGATAGGTGTACGGATAGGAAATTGCATGCAGACTCTTTAACTAGGCTGTGTAAGACGGCAGTGAGAGCTCATGCATGAAGGATAAACCATAAAATGCTTAAAAGGATCATGAGTGGAATTTCTTTTCACTCGGATATTGGTTATAGTGTGGAACCAGTTGTCAGTACAAGTGATTGATGCGATATAAATGAATCATATAGGAATTTTTTGGGATATTTAAATATATGGTAGGAGTGCATGGGTCTATAATCCTGGTTCAGTTTGATAGGCTGTACAGAACTGGACACATTCTTCTTTGTCTATTTGACTATATGAGTCAATGCGCAGGACAAACTGCCTTTTCCACAGACAGTGGTGCCTGGGATATGCTTTGGTAATGGTAGTGAATATGTAAACCCTAGGGTCATAAAGAAGCGTTTAGATTGGAAGATGGATATTCTAAGAGAGGAATGGCAAATTTAAGACTAAATCAGTTTAAAAAAGCAAACAACAGGAATTCTGCAGATACTGGAAATTCAAGCAACACACATCAAAGTTGCTGGTGAACGCAGCAGGCCAGGCGAGAGATACTAAATTAGCTTGTTTATTTTGTCTTTATTATGTGAATTTGCTTGGTTTCTCATAGTTGACCGAGTGATGGACCATTTGCTGTTTTTTTTTACCCCAAATTTATATTCTATGAAAACAAAATGCAGAAGATATCCATCAGGTCGACGCCATCTTTGCGTAGAGGGACCTTATTGATGTTTCAAGTGGTAATTACTTCGTTAGAACCTACTACATGGGCAACCTATTATTTCATCAGCATTATTAACGTCCGCAAAAGCGTGTTGTTAGTTGTAGCATATTGCCCCCTCTTGTGTCTTTTGCTGGCTGCGAGCACATGCTCATTGCACGTCAGAGGAGAAGACAAACACCAACACAAGTACCCAATCCTCGTGTAAACACAGTTGATCAAAGATAGTTAGAGTTAAATACTCAATCATACACATATACGCTATGCACGGCTTAGCAAGGGACGATACAGTCACAAATTCACAGAGTGTGGCTCATACACTAGACAGATGAGATCGGAGGATAATTGAATACGGAGCTTTGGAAGTTAACTGTAGCCAAAGAAAGTGGGAATAACTAATAAATAGTTAAGTCAAATTAATTAGTTTTTCAGGAACGAAATCAGAAACTGACTACGAATTCACTTTACCAAATGTTTCTCTTTTTTTTTTGCTTGCATCTGCAATTCATCTTACATTATCTATCATCTCTTCCGGGTAGCTCCGCTTTCTGACAATACCTGTGTATTATTCTACACTACTCATTGGTATGAAATGCTCCAATTTCTACTGCAAATGTTCTCTCTTAAATATTTTTTTCACGATGTCGTACCTCAAAAGTAAACGGCGACATTTTGATCTCTGAGCAATGCTGTTTGATCCACAGCGTTTATTTTCCAGCAGATAGATTGTCTCCGCAGATTTCAGTTTCTGCAGTGCCATATATCACCAATAATTTGGCGTACTGCCCTCCTTTGAATTCATGCATCTGGAATGTCCAAGACTTCCCAATATGTGCACAGTATTGGAAATACCCAAACATCCATCCATCCATCCATCCATCCATCCATCCATCCATCCATCCATCCATCCATTTATTTATCTATCTATCTATCTATCTATACATTGCTGTATTTATTTATTTATCTATCTATCTATTTATTCTTTCATTGATTCATTCATTCATATAATCATTTATTTATTGATCCATCTATCTATCTATCCATCTATCTTTATATATATATGCTTATTTACGTTTTTTTTTGCCATCGCCATGGCGTATGGCCTTCCAACCATTCAGACCACAACACCTGTAAATTCACCGATCTAACACTAGTCTAATCACGGTACAATTTACGATGACCATTTGCCCGAATAGTTTGCAATTATTTTGCAATATGGGGAGAAATCAGTTCACCCGGAGGGAACTCACGCAGTGACAGGGAGAACGTAAAAGTCGTTCGAGTCAGCAGAAGGAATTGAACCCATCGCTATAAATTATAAGTTGCGGTAACCACTATGCTACGTGCCCCGATGTTGTGTGGATACAACGATGAACTGAGCACAGTTCGGACCAGGAATAGGCCCTTTTGCCACAATTTTGTGTGAAACAGCTGGAATGGTAAATCAGGACTAATCTTTCGTTTTTAAATAATGTGCAGGTCCCTGCATATTATGTACATTTGTGTACAGATCTAAATGAGTCTTGAAAACCTCTAATGCATTTGTCTCTTCTCGCATGCCGAGTACAGCGTATCAGACATTGGTCATTTTCCAAGTAACAAAAACGAACAACTTCTATCCCGTATGCACATAACCTCTCTCATTATCAATGTGTTGCCAGTGGTATTAGAATTTCCTCCCTAACAAAGGTATCCCGTGTCTACTCTATCTATGCCTTTCATTATCCAGTCGCTTGTGCTAGCACTTGTCATCTAAAACTGGTAGCAACCTCCTGTTCTGTAGTGCAGTTTCTTCACCATATTACATCATGTACCGCGGCTACTGGTGGACTTTAAATCGAAGCATCTGTGGAGTTGAAAGAATTTTCAATATTTGGGATAAAGTACCCGGATCAAGTCTTTAGCTGGAAGACAGGCAAACTGAGAAAGAGTAAGTGGGACACGAGGCAGATAGCAGACGACGGGATAATGGCTAGATCAAGGATAGTACATGAGGGAAATTATCTGATTTGGGAGACTATGTGAGGAGGATTATATTTCAGGAAAGATAAAGAGATATTTAAAATGCCACATGTGGTGAGATGGAGAGGAGAATGCCAGTGTAGCGACAGAAAAAGATTGTGACAGGGAGAGAAGAATGAGGTTCAAGATGCTGGAAATTAATATGTGAAAAGAATGATCTGGAGCCAAATAAGATAAGGGTAGAGGTTAGTTGCCAACAGGTTTGAGAAAACAATAAAACTGATTTAAGAGGATATGACGAGCAAGAAGATTCTATTTGCACCGTAAGGAACAAAGGGAGTACAGGCTTCCTGAAAGTGTAGATTTTTTTTTTGTTGTTTATTGAGAAGAATGGCTTTTCCCGAAAAAAACAACCAAAACTTCTGTTTCTCTGAATAAATTCGACTTGCATTCTGTGGAGTATCGCACATGTTGGCAATGCTTTCCTGTTTTCATGGAATATTTGTTTCTCTACAGATATTAAATCAATTTGTTGACCTCCGCAGCGTCTCGATAATATATACTCTATGTTTTTTCATTGTTTAAGATATGGGAACAATTTCTGCAGAACATTGAATGCAAAAGTCGCACACAAAGCTTCCAGCAGAGGGCAGCATACGATTAGCAGCTGGTCGAACTCTAAGGTAATAATTCGCCTGCTCATTCAGAGCTTACGATCAGGAATTTCCACTTTCACCGCTGTGCTACAGATTAGATTCTAGGCCAGAGATATATCCCGGTGAATATTTGATTTCATGTCTTTTGTGGAAATAAAATATACTTGAAGACAACGTGCATTTTCAGACAACCGCTTCAAAGTGAAATGTCATCAGCATAATCACTCCCAACCTGACATCTACGTCCAAACGCGTATTAAAGAAAAGCATGCATATCGTTTATGCTTAATAATATTTATGACTAATTTTAAGTCCTTCCTCGGATACTACTGCCATGTTAGAATCTCCAGAATTACTAGCTTGGTATATAGGTTTTCAACATTCGCTATTCTGTTTCGAATGTCAGCTTTTTTGTGTTAGCTAATTATCTATAGATTTGCCATAAGACAACATTCTGCGCACGAACGCGGTGCCTTAGAAAATATTACAACCATGTACTCAAAGAAGAATGAAACTAAAAAAAAACAAACACAATTGATGAAAATGAAGCAAGCTATCAAATTTCGAGAATCAGGCCATCCTGAAATCCTAAACAGAAATTTTCATCATTGTTTGACATATAAACTTTGAGATTTGTATCCCCAGTGCCCAGTTTGTTAGATAACTACTCTCAGAAGCCTGTGTTGAGAGAACGATATTCAGTGTAATCTATGCTCCATATAATCAGCCGATAGCCTCATTTTCTTTATTTTCTCTTTCCCGGTGTTATGATTCAATCTCTGTTCAATTCCCTTCCTAACTTACCCTCTGATTTCTCCTCCGTGTCCATTATAATAACAATCAACTCATGCATAGGGATATAAAACATTTTAGAAACATGATAATATATGGGAATTAAAATTGTCCAGAGGAAATGTGGAATCAACTGTCCTGGCCGGGGAAACGTAAAGGCCCAAATGGCTACAATACCAATAATCAATGTCAATTTTTTTTTTAATCCGCAGAACGCAGGAGAATGAGCGAACGAAGTTAAAAAAAAAAAGTTAAATGTTTTGAGAGGGATACAGAATTTCTGAGATGCATCCTTTTTTTTTCCTTGAGTAAATGTGAATCCAAAGCAAGTGGACGTGGTCTGCCTCTAAGAGAGGAAAATATATATCGACCTGATTGGCCACTTATTCACTTTCAGGCTCCTAAATATATCGATTATGCCAACGGAGGTGATTGGTTAATTTCTGTTGTTTTTATTAATCAAATTGCAGTTGCTTAGATTAACGAAAGGCGGCTATCGGAGAGATTTGGGCTGAAAGCAAAAAAATCGGATTAATTGTTGGGCAGGCTTTCAACATCAATGAAAGGAACAAAAACTCACTGAACTTGTGTGGTAACACTCTAAGACTGTGCGACTCTATAAATAATTGAGACAGAGAAATCTTGCAAAAAATTAAAAAAAAACAAGTTTTCTTCAAGAAAGGAAGTTTTGAGAAAAGCCTGCGGAATTATATAATTTCTTTCTGTGGATATGGAACACTTTTGTCTTGATGCTACTGTTCAGTTATTCCGGGCTCTCAAAAATCATTTTCTTTCTGTAGTTCTCTGTAACAATGGTCCTGCTACTTATGAAAGCGTATTGAGTAGTTGGCACTACATTAGAGGAGCGTAAAAGAACCATTATTTGCAATATAGTGTCTAGTAATAAAGTAATAATCTGGCAAGCAACGGCCTAGGTTAAATACGCTGTCGTTCGGAATGAAGTGCCAGAAACTTACTTGAACGCACATCATCCGCATGCAATTTCCAGAATAGTTTTCGAGAAAATACCTCGACTTATTCCTTGTCTCTTTTCAGCATTTTTACGAATACGGAACGTGGAACGGGATGCCAGATATGATGCAGGAGCTGCTGTCTTATACACAGCTTCCTGGAAAAGCTGGATTCGAAGGCAGTGCACAGCAGCATCTCAATCCCTGTTATCAGTTCAGCTGGAATGCTATTCTCTAAATCTCCATATCACTCGATTCCCTTGTGAATTGCCTGCATGCATTGAATGCACGTAATAACAGCAAATACAATTACAAGAATCGAAAAGCGTTAAATTCATTGCCCCTTTGATCCCCTGTAGGAAGACAACGGCATATCTCGACCCCCATTGACAGCTTCTCTAGTCATTGATTAATTATGTACCCGCCTGCTGTAAATTGAATACCATAGACACATAAGAATCGTAAGTGCTCTTCGATGGCATACTGACGGATGACTGATGCATTACCATAGATTAGCGTCTGTGTTTTGCTGGTCTCAATTCAATATACATTAGTAATTGCAAATTGCACAATTAGCCGTAGACGTAACGTAATAATTTTTGCTTCTCATGTATATGAACAACGTAAGCAGTAATGTCAATTCTATTCAATTCTTTAGGTGCGTTTCTGGAGTCTTGCCACATATAAAGAGAACCAAATTTTGACAGTAGTTCGTCCGTTCGTTATATATATGTTTTTATGCATTCCTTAACATGCTTGTTCATTTGATCACGCCCACGCAGGGGTAATGCGATCTCCATGTCATCGACCAATATTGAACATTTACAGCCAATCCCTGAGCAGTAATCAATTCTTCTAGTGAGCTGTCACTCGTTCAAAAGCTGACATGATTACCTGAATAAGTTTACTGTGAGGCTGCCGATTACTACAGAAGCCGGTAATTACCAAAATGTTCAGCTCGGAGAGGTTGAAACTATTTCATCTCTGCCTAGCGCTAATAATCGGTAAGTGCAAAGAATGTTGTACAATCAAGCGCGTCGCTTCATCTACGTTTATACCAGTAAAAACTGTTGTTTTTTATTCGTTGACAGGCCGATGTCTCTCGGAACTTGTGCTACAGTCTCCGTCTGTCATAACCGCACTAAAGGGCGATTCCGTGCAGATAAACTGCACCTATGGCACATCCAGCATTTATTCCATGATGTGGTACCGCCAGAAATCCGATCAGATGCTAGAGTATATAATAATGCGTAGAATATCTGGGAGAGAAAACAAAGGTCGCTTTAAATTGGATCTCTCTACCGCGGACAGACGCGGCCAGTTTACTATCGAAGGAATCGAAGCCACGGACAGAGCAGTGTATTATTGTGCAATAGAGTCGCACAGTCCTACAAAACGCATCGTTGCCCGCACAAAAATCTTTCTACTCTTCACAGCTGCATCCGGTTCCAACGCGGCAGAGTGGTACTTGTAAGCGTTCAGCGGCACTTACTGTGCCTGTTGAATTGAAGACGGAATAATTCAGGGTCGAGTCTGGCAGCTGCGTTTCAGAAACAGCCAATAGAACCGTTTGGATCTGCTCACTGAGGATAATTGGGCCGTTTTATCGAGCAACAACTGAAAGCTGCACTCTTCCTTTCTTCTCAGCGAAGCTGTTTTCCTGGTGCAGGATTTCTAGCGTCCGGCTAGAATATTGACCGCAGCAGTATGGATACATATTAGAGGCAGGAGATTCTGCATAATTACATTGCAACAGGAAGTCCCACACTTCGTTTTGGATATGTATGCAAGAAAAACAGAATCTCCTTGCATAGTTGCTGCAAGAATAACGTGGAGAGAGAATATGTTAAATATATATATATAACGTATTATATCTTTCAAACAAAATTTGCCGCTCGGTGATCGTACTCGTTAATAAATACGTAAAGCCAATTCTCCCTTCGGCTTCGCAAGTATAAGTTTTAATATAGTTCGGAAACTGGTGATCGCAGAGGTTAAGAGAGCTGCAGTCGCCGTCCGGGTTAATTCCATACTGGAAATTCCAGTTTTGAACACTCTCTCGTTTCTGAAACTTCTCTGAACACATTTAATAAACTCTCACATGTGATTGAATTTGTAGAAGTACCATTTGAAAAATAAACGCAGAACAGCATATGATGTTTATTTGACATGTTAGGCATTTGTCTGGCCTTCCCTGGGATGGATCGTCTGCTTCTCAAAGGAGAGTAAAATAAGATGATGAACATTACCATTGAGGAAGATAATAGAAGTGTTTGTTGGGAATGAAACATGACTGCTGACAGTGGTCTGTGTAGGGTAACGCTGCATCTAGTGATAGGAATGTCATTAGCTTCAACACAATTATGGAAAATTATAGATCATGTCACTGTGGTATGCTTTCAACTAGAGAAATTCCACTTCTGATGGTATGATAGATGATGTTGCCAGTGTTAACTGAGACAGGCTATTTTCTAGCAAAGGAAAATTTAGTAAGTGGGAGACAACTAAATGTAAAATATTTAAAGTACAAAGTTTCTATATGACTGTCGGAATAAATAATAATGATTACATCATCAGGGGCACACGGTTCTCAGGGATATTGAGATCCTCGTTCAAAAAATGGAGCTGCATAGGAAGAAATGAGTTACTTTTGGAGAACAGAAAATGCAAAATGATATTTATAGAGGAAATCAGTGTCGGACGTTAAAAAAAAAGGTGGTTTTAGCGAAGAAGGGAAAGCAGAATCCTCAGGCCGTCTTCACAGAAACTCAGATCTAAAGCGTTGAAGAGATAAAGTTGCCCTTCTGAAAGAACGGGTTGATCATCTATCCAGGGAGGCAAAAGCGATAGGGGGAATTTTAAGTTGATGTATTTTATATTATTTTGTATCTGTCATACGGAAGTGACTGGGAACGTACCCAAGCGCAAGACACAGACACTGTAGTACTAGGGACAGGAGTACGATACAGGGTGAGAGCAAGGACATGGACACGATAACCGGGAACCCGCAACAGGACAAGAGAGCTGGGAGCCCGGGCTTCGACTCCGAGCCAGAGACTGGACAAGGACCAGTCTCTGGCTCCGGCTCGGACCTCAGATGTAAACACCCACGAGGCTTGGCGGGCAGTCAGGATGACGCTGGAGTCTTCAGGCTTGAGGCTACAGGCGAGACTTGGCATGAGGCAGGAGGCTGGAGTCTTCAGACTTGACGCTAGAGGTGAGGTTTGGCAGGAGGCAGGAGGCTGTAGTCTTCAGGCTTGAGGCTAAAGGCTAGAGGCCAGAGACTTGAGGCAAGGCTTGGCAGGAGGCAGGAGACTGGGGTCATCAGGCTTGAGGCTAGACAGGAAGCTGGAGTTTTCAGGCTTGAGGCTCGGCGGGCTCCACCTGGGCAAGGCGCGATTCACCTGGGCAAAGCGCGGTAGTCCTGGGCAGGACGCGGTACTCCTGGGCAGGTCGCGGTACTCCTAGGCAGGGTGCAATACTCCGGGCAGGGCGCGGGTCACCACCCGACGGAGGTATAGGACAGGAAGGGACGGAACCAACCGCAGGTAACGGCAAGACGGCCTGGCTTACCTGGGCGGAGGCAAGGGACAGGAAGGGAGCTACGTACAGACTAGCTCCAGGGCAAGACTGCAGGCGAGACAAGGCGAGAGTTACCAGCCAGACAAGGCAAGTCTTCAGGCAAAGCAAGGCGAGACGAGAACTTCAGGCGAGGCGGGATTTACCGGCAAGACAAGGCAAGGAAACAGAAGGCAAAGGAAGGGATACAAAGAGTAAGGACAAGAACAATCCAGCAGCCACGCCCTGCCCTCTGAAAGTATTTATGCAGCCAGTCCCGACGAGCATCAGCTGACACAATTAGAGCTCAACAAGAATAGAAACAGTGTAAACAGGAAAACCTGGAGCAAGGGTCGATGGACCGGACCGTGAACCAGAATACGGACTTCACGGACCGGACCATGACAGTATCTCTATTTACTCTGGATAAGGACAGTGAGGTAAGCCAGTAGCGAGGTGGGCACCGTACAAAGTTTACAGAGGAAGAAATGTTGGCTGCCTTGAGAAAATTTAGCGTGGATTAATCTCCACTGCCCGACGTGCTGTTCCTGAAGTTACTGCAGGAGGCAAGTGCTGTAACTTCAGGGACATTAGCAAAGACAGTTAAGTCACGTATAAAGAAAAAAAAAAAGAACTGGTGAGTTCCTAGCTTAACTGACGTGTAAGCTCTGCACAGGCATCCAGCCGGGTAAAGGTATTTATTTTTAAGGGCGTTTCGATTACGGCCCCCAGTAACTTCATCATTTATAATACCGACGTAAGTCTGGTCTAGTAGTATATATATTCCGGTCGTCCATCCGTCCTGTCTTTTTTTTTTGTCTTAAACCGATCAGGTTTCGATGCCCTGCGTCGTTTATAAGCGAGCTCCACTTCTAAATTAGCGGGAACTCTTCGTCTTCGTTAAAATTATGCTTTAGTTTAATATCCGTTCAACGACATCAGTGACCAGGCGGTCGCAAAAATATTGGCATGACACAGAAATTTTATACCGTGGAAATGCATCTTATGGCAATTAGGTAAGGAATGTTCTGCTACCGCTTTCTTCTCCGGGTAGCCCAAAGTGAGGCATCTACTAACCTCCGTGATGGCCGTTCGCATCGGAAGTACCGTCTGGCCAAAATAACGAGGAAAAACCAGTGAAACTGCCTGTCTTCCCCATGTTTCTTCTATTACTTGGTACCGCCAAATCCGAAAGAAATACTGGATTAATGTCATCAGCAAACTCGCAAGGAAGTCCGAATCACAGCATATGCGGAACAAAGACGGTTTACTTGGCTGCGAATGTCGAGGGAAAACATTCCCCAATACAGAGAAACACATGAGATTGAGCCGGCTCTTCTGTTCCGAGCCCCGGTTTATGGATGCTGTGTAATTTGCTACTGTGTTACAATTCAGAGACAAGAAACAACAGAGAGAACATTGCATAAGATTAATGGAATTGTATTTATAAATCTTAACGAAAGGGTAAGCCAAAAAAAGAAAGCGAAAATGAAAAATTAAAAAAAACACAAATAGCCCGATATAATTATACAGTGAAATGTGCACTACATGGAGCTCAATTAAGTGATCCTTAGTCGATCTGGCGATTGGCTCCACCGAATCACTGTTTTCCCACCAGACTATATCTAACGACCGGTTCTTTCCTGCGTCTTCTCATTCTTCTCCAGCCGAACAAATGAAGCACATCACATTCGAAGGCATCCATTATCTCTGGCCAATACTCAAAAACTTCTTCTAAAAAATTAAGACCATTCCGTTAGCAGTAAAAGCTTTCCCAGGGTATTACACATATACCCACCGGACTAGACATGATTCGGGATCATTCCTGATGAAGATGCCGGAGTCTGTATTCGACACGTCAGTGAAAATTGATGCCCTTACCTGGTTTGAAGCCGAGAAGAGTTTAGGCATATTTAGGACATGATGAGCGATAAGTGAGTTCCTGGATGGGTGTTAGAGGAGAGTCACTATTGCTCCCCTCTTTATGCAATGGTCTGAGAAAAAGCCAGGAATTTATACAACCGTGAATACGCCACTAGTCTAGTCTAAATCCCATGGAAGTTATCCTGAGTCACTGGATATATGAGTATTCATTGTTAGACGGGGACTGTTTAAGAAGAGTCGGCATGGGTTTGTAGATGGTACGCCGTGTCTAGCCCATTTCATATAGTTCGGCGACGAAGTTACCATGAATGTTGGTGAATAGAAGGCAGTGGGTCGTATCTATATGACCATTAGCTAGTCATTCTACCAACACTTCTATGGAGGTTTACCGCGACGTTTAAATTGCTTGTGCTCAAGATGAAGTTGTAAATTGGATTATACATTGACTTAACAGGAGCAGGCAGAGGGTGACAGTAGATGTTTGAGTCTCTGACTAAAGGAGTGCAGCAGCGATCATTCCCATATCCGTTGCTGTTTATCATCTACACCGACTATCACATGATCATGTGGTTACTGGCTGAGCAACCTTGCGGACGACACCAAAATTAGGAAAGCAGCAGACGGCCAGGAACACTACCAAGTTATCTAGCGTGAACTCGACCATCTGCAAAAATGGGCAAAGATGGCACGTTAAACATTATGCAGACGCGTGTGTTTTGCTGCACAGTGGATGGGACAGCCACCTTGCACATAGAACACGGGGAAGAACGATTTCGATAAAACAAAATGATCTGAGAATGCAGGTCAATAAACAATTTATGAGGCACATTGCATCATAAATCAATGTGTCAAGTAGAGCTCATGGGGTGTTATGTTGAAGTTATCTCAGGCATTGATAAAGCCTAATTTTATAGAGTGCGCAGCACACAACGCCGAAATAGAGGAAGCACTTTACATTTGCCTGAAGCAGTACAGGGACAATTTGTTGGCTTATGGGGATTGATTAAATACGTTAAATATTCATTCCCTATGTTGCAGATGATTAAAGAGAGATTTTATCAACTTATGCACAATTGCCAGGTGTATAGATAGGAAAATGCAGACAGGCGCTTTAACTAAGGTTGCGTGAGACAGCAATGAGAGCTCATGGGTGAAGGATAAATAGCAAAATGCTTAAAGGATCATGAGTGTAGAATTAATCACTCGTATGGTGGTAATAACGTGGAACCATATTTCAGTATAAGTGATTGCTTCGATATGCATTGAACCTTGCAAACATTTTCTGTATAATTACTTGCATTTTAGGGGTATATGAAAACAAAATTCAGGAAACAGTCTTCAGATCAGACGCCATCCTTGAAAAGAGGAACCTTACTGATTTTTTTTTCAAGTGGGAGATACTTCGTTGGAATTTATAACGTTGGCACCCTATTAACTACTCCTGCGTAATGGACGTCTGCAATAATGTGTTGTCAGTCGCAGCATATTGCGCCTTCTTGTGTCTTATCTGGCTGGGAGCAGATGCTCATCGCACCTCAAAGGCGACGAGAATCACCGACACAAGTACCCAATCCTCATATAAACACACTGAGTCAAAGCTAGTTAGAGTTAAATACTCAATCATATACATATAAGCTCTGCACAACAAAACAGCGAAGACAACGACACAAATTCAGAGAATGAGGAACATACACTAAACAGGTGAGATCAGAGGAAAATTGAATATAGAGCATTGGAAGGTAACTGAGCCAAAGAAGGTGCGAATAACTAATAAATCTGGTAAGCCAAAGTAATTATTATTATTTTTTTCGAGCATTGAAATCAGAAACCGACTACGAATTTCCATTATCAAGTACTTTTTTTGTTTTTCCTTCTTGCATCTACAATGCATCTTTTATTATCTCCCATCTCTTCTGGACAAATCCGCTTACTGACAATACTTGTGTATTATTGTACACTCCCCTTTGTTATTAAATGTTATTGGAATATCTTTCCAGTCTCTGCAATTCTCCAATTTATGCTGAGCATTTTCCCTCTTAAACAGATTTTTTTTTCACAATGCAGCGCCGCAAATAGAAACGGCGACATTTCGATCCCTGAGCAATGCTGTTTGATATACTGCTTGCCTTTTTTTTTTCCCAGCAGTTTGCCTCTGCAGATTTCAGTTTCTGCAGTGCCTTTTCTCACCAATAAATTCGCCTCCTGCCTTTATTTGAATTCATGCATTTGGAACGGAAAGATTTTCGAATGTTGGCACCTGATTGGAATTACACATTTTTTTTTTATTTGCATCATCATGGAGTATGACTTTCCTACCCTTCGACCCACAACACCTGCCAATTCCCCGATCTAATACTAGTCTGCTCACGGGACAATTTACAATGACCATTTAACCTAACAGTCTGTAAGCCTTTTGAAGTATGGGGAGAAATCAGATTACCCAGAGGAACCTCACGCAGTGACGGGGATAACGTAAAACATCCTGTGAGGCAGCGGGAGGAACTTAACCTGGTCGCTTGTAAATTATAGGCTGTGCTAACCATTAATCTCCGTTGCCGATATTGTGTGGACACAACGATGAAATGAAAGCGCTTCGGAACAAGAATAGGCCCTGTATCCACAATTTTGTGCTGAAACAGCTAAAATGTTAAATCAAGACTATTATGTCCTTCCTACATAACGTGCATATCACTCCATATTCAGTATATTTATGTGTCTATCTAAATATCTTTTGAAAGCCGCTGATGTATTTGTCTCTTACACCATGCGGGCAGCGTATACTAGGCATTGTTCATTCTCCAAGAAAACATAAACGAACAGTTTCTATCCCCTTTGTACGTAACTACTCTCAGTTTCAATGCGTGGCAACTGGTATTGGAATTTTCGCCCGAACAGTTGTATCCCATATCTACTATATCTTTCCTCTCATAATCCAGTCGCTTTTGCTGGCACTTGTCATCTAAACCTAGTAGCAACATCCTGTTCTGCAGCGCAGTTTCTTCACCATATTACACGATGTCCGCAGCTGGCGCACACGACATTAACAAAAAATATGTCGAAATAACATGGGTTTTGTCCCTGAAGATGAGAAGGAGTACATCCATCCTGATAAGTTACAGCAAAAGAACCATAGTCGTTGAGTCACTGGTAGGGGTCAAATTCGTTGAGCCCTGAGGTTAAAAAATGTATTGTTGTTTCACGCGATTTTGGGGCCGATTAGAGAGCAAATAATACACCTACTGGTGGACGTCAAAGGGAAACATCTGTGGAAGTGAAAGAATATTCAATAACTTGGATCAAGAATCCCGGATCATGACTGTAGCTGGAAGATAGACGTTCTGAAAAAGTGAAAGGGCAATACGTGAGAGAAAGCAGACGAGGAAAATTATTCGAGTTTGGAGACAATGTCTAGTGGATTATATTTCGAGAAAGATAATGAGCTATTTATATTCCACACTTGGTAAGATGGGAAGTATAGAGACAGCAAATAGATTGTGAGAGGCAGAGACGAATGAGGTTCAAGATGCTGGAAATTAATATGTGAAAAGAATGATCTGGAGCCAAATAAGGTGAGGGTAGAGGTCAGATACTAACAGATTTGAGAAAGGAATAAAAGTTGTTTAAGAGGAAATGAGAAGCAGGAAGATTTTATATGTACCTTCAGGAACAAACGGAGCATAGGCTTTCTGTAACTATAGATTTTTTGTGCAATTAGAAGAATGGCTTTTCCCGGAAAAAAACAAACAAACAAAAAAAAAACAATCAAAACAACTTCTTCACTGAATAAGTTCAGACTTATATTTTATGGAATATCTTACACGCTCGTAATTCTTTTTTTTTCTTTTTTCAGAGATTTTTTTCCCCCACCGATAGCAAAACAATTCGTGGACTTCTCAGTGTCTCAATAATATCTCTTCTACTGGTTTCACTGCTTAAACTATGGAAGAAATTCCTGCAGCAGTTTGAATGCAAATGTCCCAATCTAAGATATCAGCAGAGGGCATCAAGTCATTAGCAGCTGGTCCAACTCGAAGGTACTAATTCGGCGGCTCATTTGGAGCTATCGTCGTGACATTCCAGGCCAGAGACATATCCCAGTGAATATTTGATTTCATGTCTTTTCCGGAACCAGAATACACTTGAAGGCACTGAGCAGTTTCATATTACCATTGCCAAGTGAAATGCTATCAGCGCAATGACTCCCAACCGGACATCTAAGTCTAAACGTATATTAAAGAAAACATACATATCGTTTATGGGTAATAATAATTACGTTTTTTTTTTTGTCGTTGCTCTCATGCTTCTGCCACGTTACAGTCCCCAGAATGGTAAGCTTAGTGATTGGATTTATAACATTCGCTATTCTGTTCCATCCCATGATCATCTCATATCCCTTTTGCCAATCAACTTTCCAGCTCGAAGCTCCATTCCTCCCCCTTCTGTCTTCTCCTATCATTTCGGATCTCCCCACACCCTTTCACTTTCAAATATCTTACTATCTCTTCTTTCAGTTAGTCCTGACGAAGAGTCTGGGCCCGAAACTTCGACTGTACCTCTTCCTATAGATGCTGCCTGGCCTGCTGCTTTCACCGGCAACTTTTATGTGTTTTGCTTGAAATTAGAGCATCTGCAGATTTTCTCGTGTTTATAAATCATATAAACATTTTGAGAGGGATAGAGAATTTCGGAGATGCAGTCTTTTTTTCCCAGAAAATATCAATCCAAAGCAAGTGGACGTAGTCTGCCTCTAAGAGAGGAAGATATTAATCGACCTGATGGGCCACTTATTCACTTACAGGCTGTGAAATATGTGGATTATGCCAACGGAGAGGCTTTTTTTTAATGTTTTCATTAATTAAATTGCAGTTGCTTAGATTAACGGAAGGTTACGATCGGAGAGATTTGGGCTGAACGCAAATGATTCGGATTAATTGTTGGGCAGGCTTTCAACATGGATGACAGGGACAAAAACTCACTGAACTTCTGTGATAACACCCTATCATCGTACAACTCTGAAAATCATTGAGGCAGATAAATCGGAACACTCCTGTGTACGGCTTGCAAATAAATCAACAAACAAACAAACAAGTAAAAACGTTTCTTCACGAAAGAAAATATTGATAAAAGCTAACGGAGTGTTTTCATTTATTTCTGTGGATTTAGAATAAATTTGTCTTGATGTTCCGATTCAGTTATTTAGGGCTCCCCAGAATCATTTTCTTTCTGTAGTTCTCAGTAACAATGGCCCTGCTACTTACGGAAGCGTATTGATTAGTTGGTTCTATATCATAGAAGTGTAGCAGAGCCATTATATGTTATAAGGTGTCTACCTAATCTGGCAAGCAACGAGTTAGAATAAATGCTCTGTAGTTCGGAATGCAGTGCCATAAACTTACTTGAACGCACATCATTCTTATGCAATTTCCAGAATAGATTTGGAGAGGAGACCTCGTCTTACTCCTTACCTCATTTCAGCATAATTTCAAATACGGAACATGGAACTGGATATTGGATATGATGCAAGAGCTGCTGTCTTATACACAGGTTCCTGGAAAAGCTGGCCTCAAAGGTATTCCACAATATCATCTGAAATGCTGCAGTCGGTTCACCTGGAATGCTAATTTCCATGTCTCCATACAACTCGATTCCCTTGTGACCAGCTGTATGTTTGAAATGCACGTAATGACCCCCTATTCGATTTGCAGAAACAAAAGTGCATTGAATTAATTTCCCCCTTGATCTCCGGGAGGAAGAAAACGCCATATCTTTGACCCCTATTGACAGTTCCTCCATTCATTGATTAACAATCGACCGGCCTGCTGTAAATCGAATATCACTGACACATGGGAATGGTAACTGCTCTTCGATAACAGACTGACGGATGTCTGATGCACTACCATAGATTGGCGATTGTGTTTTCATGGTCTCAATTCATCATAAATTGCAATAATAACGCTTTGCACATTTTGCCGTAGAAGTATCCTAACATTTTTTTTTGCTCCTCATGTACCTGAAGAACGTAAGCAATAAAGTCAATTAAATTCAATGCTTGAAGTGCCTTTCTGGAGCCTTGTCACGGCTAAAGAGAACCAATTTTTGACGGTCGTTGGTCCGTTCGTTATGTATGTGTCTTTATGTTTTCCTTAACATGCTTGTTCATTTGACCACGCCCACGTAGGGGTAATGGGTAATCTATGTCATAGGCGAACATTGGAAATCTACAGCCAATCCCTGAGCATAAATCAAATCTTCTAGTGAGTTGTCTCGCTCAAAAGCTGGCATGCTTGTCTCAATAACTTTACTGTGAGGCTGCCGAATAGTCCAGAAGGCCGTATTTACCAAAATGTTCAACTCGGAGAGGTTGAAACTATTTCATCTCTGTCTAGCGCTGTTAATCGGTAAGTGCAAAGCATGTTGTACAATCATGCGTGTCGTTCCATCTACTGCTCTTTATATCAGTTCACCCCTCACCTGATCCGGTGGATTTTTTTTTTTTTGTTTTTGTTTTGTTTGTTTGTTTACAGGCCGATGTCTCTCGGAACTTGTGCTACAGTGTCCGTCTGACATACCCGCATTGAAGGGCGATTCCGTTCAGCTCAATTACACCTATGGCATATCCCGCATTTATTCCATGATGTGGTACAGACAAAAATCCGATCAGAGGCTGCAGTACATACTAAAGCGTAGAATATCTCGGAGATAAAACAACTGTCGTTTTAAATTTGATTTCTCTACTGCGGACAGTCGCAGCCAGTTTACTATCGAACGAATCGAAGTCGCGGACACAGCCGTGTATTATTGCGCAATTCAGTCGCACAGTCCCCGCACAAAGGACTTTCTAAACTTTACACCTGCATCCGGTTCCGACACCGCAGAGGGGTTCTTGAAAGCGTTCAGCAGCACTTATTTTGCCTGTTGAATTAAAGAAGGAATATTACAGTGTCGAGCCTCGCAGCTGCCTTTCAGACACAACAAATAGGACCGTTTGGCTCGACTGATTGAGGATAATTACTCTGTATTACAGCGCAACAACTGAACGCTGCATTGCTTCTTTTCTTCTCGGCGAAGCTGATTTCCTGTTGCAGAAGTTCCAGGGTCCTGCTGGAATATTGACCGTAGCAGTGTAGATACATATTAGAGGCAGGAAATTCTGCATAACTACAATGCAACCGGAAGTCGCACGCTTCGCTGTGGTTGACTATGCCAAAAAAAATCCGTTATGAAATATGTAAAGAAAAAAAAATCCCTCTACGGCTTCACAAGTATAAATTTTGATACACCTGACAATCGTACTGCTCTTCAACTGGTGAACTCAGCGGTGAAGAGAGCTTCTGTCGCCGTCCTGGCTAACTCCATACTGGAAAATCCAGTGTTGAACATTCTCTCGTTTCTGAAACTGTCCTGAATCACCTGTGATTGAATTTATAGAAGTAGCATTTGAAAACCAACGCAGAACAGCACATGATGTTTATTTGGGATGTTAGGTATTTGACTGGCTTTCCTCGTGATGGATCGTCCACTTCTCAAAGGAGACCTTAGATTAGACTGTCATTAGCGTTCAGATTGAATGCACATCAGGTAAAAAGATCAATTAAAATGAGATGATGAACTTTACCATTGATGAAGACATTCAGAGTTCGTTGGGAATGATATATGACTTGCTGACAGATGTTTGTGTAGGGGAACACTGCATATTTTGATAGTAATGCCATTAGCTCCAAGACAATTATGGAAAATGGTAGATCCGGTCACAGTGTTATTTCTTGAATTAGAGTAACTCCACTTCAGATGGTACGACAGAGGATGTTGTAAGTGGTAACTGAAACAGACTGTTTTCTGGCAATGTTGAATTTGGTAAGTGGGAGGCCTATTAAAAGTAAAGTATTTAAAGTCCAAAGATAGTATAGGCCTGTCGGAATAAATAGTTATGATTACAACTTCAGCGACACCCGATTATCAGAGATATTGAGGCAATCGTTCAGATTTAAAAAAAAGGTGTACAAGAAGAAATAAGTTACTTGTGGAGAACAGAAAATGCAAAATAAAGTTTAGGGAGGAAATTAGGATCGGACGCTAAAAATAAATAGAAAAAATAATAAACGAAAAACATCAACAACAACATGTGGTTGTTCTGGCAGAGAAGGGAGAGCAGAATCCTCAGGCTGTTTTCACGGAAACTCAGAGATACTGCTTTGAAGAGATAAAGTTGGCTTTCTGGAAATCAGGCTGATAATCTATGCGTGGAGGCAAGAGAGATGTGGGATTCTTAAGGTGATTTCTTAGAGCTTTTTCCTATATCTGTATTTATTCCGGAGAAGGACAGTGATGTAAGACAGTATCGATGTGGGTACCCTATGAAGATGACAGAGGAAGAGATGTTGACTGTCTTGAAACAAATTACCGTGGATAAATTTCCAGTGTCCGATGGGCTGTTCCACAAGTTACTGCGGGAAGCAGTAATTCAGGGACTTTAGCAAAGATATTTAAGTCACGAAAAAAATATGAACTTGTGAGTTCCAGTCCTATCTAACGAACAAGCACTTCGTAGGCATCCAGCCGGGTAAAGGTATCTATTTTAATCGACGTTTCGATTACGTCCTCCCTTAACTTTATCACGGATAATGCCGAGGGAATTCTGGTCTGGTGGTATATATATTCCGGTTGTCCTGTTTTTATTTAGTCGTAAACCGATCAGGTTTTCATGCCCTGCATTGCTTATAATCAAATTCCACTTGTTACTTTGTGGGAGATCTTCTTCGTTAAAATTCTGCTTTAGTTTAATACTAATTCAACGACTTCAGTGACCAGGCGGTCGCAGAAGCCATTGGCATGCAACAGACGTTTTAATCAGTGGAAATGCATCCTATGGCAATCACGTAAGCAATGTTCTGCTACCGATTTCTTCTTCGGGTAGCCCAAAGCAATCCATCAACTATCCTCCCTGATGGCTGTTCCCATCGGGAGTACCATCTGGCCCATATAAACACGAGGAGAAACATGTGACTACTGCCTGTCTTCCCCATATTTCTTCTATTTCCTGAAGTGTCGCTAGTATCCTAAATAAATACTGGATTAATGTCATCTGCAAATTTCGTAACGAAGTCCAAATCACAACATATGCGGACCAAATATGACCTGTGGCTCAGGACGGCAAGCGGTTACAGGGTTCACTGTGAAAAGGTGGCAGCGCATATTGGTAAAAGGCGGTGAACGTTAGAAACCCATATCAAGTACTTCGGAAATGCATCTGCGTGGGTTACCTGGCGAAATCAGCTGCAGCAGAACATTGCATACGCAAGGACATAGGATTGAATTCAAAGCCAGAAAACTACTCTGCTGCGCCAATCGAGTCTAACACCGTCTAATCAAGAAAAAAAATGTAATAAGATGAAACAAAATAAGAATTGTAACAATGGTGAATGTCTCGCTTCAGTAAGAATAGGTATTCAAATGTAGACCTGATTGGGTGAGGACCAAGCAATTAATAGCGACAGAAGACTGGGATATATGTGAAACCCCGCTGGTTTCCATGGCTACGAGAGTCTAGGAAAGCATTTCCCAATACAGCCAAACTCATGAGATTGTGCAGGCTCTCCTATTCCAAACCCCGGTTTATGGATTCTGTGTTATACGTTACTCTGTTACAACTCAGAGGCAAGAAACAACAGAGAGCACACTGCATAAGATTAATAGATTTGTATTTATAAATCTTAACGAACGGGCAAGTAAGGAAAAGAAAGGAAAACAAAAACACAAAATGACCCATTATATTTATACATGTGGAGCTCAATTAAGCGATCCTCAGTCGATCTGGCTACTGGCTCCATCGATTCACTGTCTCCCCACGAGGTTATATCTTACGACCGGTTCTCTCCAGCGTCTTCACACTCTTCTCCAGCCGAGCAAATGACCAAGCTCACATTCCAAAGCATCCATTATTCTAGCCATAACCCAAATACTACTTCTGCAAAAAGATATTCCGTTAGCAGTCATAGATTTCCCAGGGTATTACAAATATATCCACATGACTTGACATTACTTGGGATCATTCCTGAGGAAGATGACAGAGTCTGTAATCGAACCGTCGGTGAAAATTGACATCCTGCGTGATAACTGAGTTCCTGGATGGGTGTTAGAGGAGAGCTAATATTGCTCCGCTGTTTATGCAATGGTGAGAAAAGGCCAGGAAATTATAAGTCGGTGAATACGACATCAGTCCAGGTTAAAGCCCGTGGAAGTTATTCTGAGTCACTGTATATATGATTATCCATTGTTAAACGGGGACTGTTTAGCAAGAGTAGGCCTGAGTTTGCGGATGGTACGGTGTGTCCAGCCAGTGTAATGTCCTTCTGCGACGAAGTTATCATGTATATTGGTGAATAGAAGGCAGAGGGTTGTATCCATATAACCATTAGCTAGTCATCGTCAAATCACTTGTATGGAGGTTTACCACGACGGTTAAGTTGCCTGGAGCTGAAGATGAAGTTGTAAATTGCATTGTACATTTTCCGTACGGAGGAAGGCAGAGGCTGGCAGCAGATATTTGAGTCTCTGTTTAAAGGAGTGCAGCAGCGATTAGTCATTGATATATTCATTGATTAGTTATCATCTGCACTAACAATCACAGGGTCATGTGGTTTAGCGGCTCAGCAACTTTGCGTACGAAAACAAAATTAGAGGAGCAGCAGACAGTGAGGAACACTACCAAAGAATTCAGCGTGATCTGGACCAGCTGGAATCCTGGGCTGAAAATGGCATATTAAATATTATGCTGACGGGTGTGAGTTGTTGCACAGTGGATGGACCAGCCACCTTTCACATAGAACAACGACAAGAACGATTTCGATAAAACAAAGTAATCTGAGAATGCAGGTTAATAATTCATTAACGAGGCTCAGCCTCATAAATCAATGTACTAAGTATTTATCTCGGTATGTTATGTTGAAATTATCTAAATGTTTGATAAAACCCAATATAATTGTTGTGTGCAGCTAATATCGGAATATATATATATATGAAGCAGATGATTGAAGAGAGATTTTATCAAGATATACACAATTGATAGGAGTACCAATAGGAAATTGCATGCAGGCCCTTTAACTAAGGCTGTGTAAGACGTGCGTGAGAGCTCATGGGTGAAGGATAAATCATGAAATGCTTAAAAGAATCATGAGTGGAACCAGCTGTCAGTACAAGTGATTGATGCGATTTGAATTGAATCATATAAGAATTTTTTGGATAATTAAATATATGGTATGGGTGCATGAGTCTATAATCCGGGTGCAGCTTGATCGGTTGGCCCAGACTAGATATATTTTTTCTGTGTCTCCTGATATATGAGTCAATGCGCAGGGCAAACTTCCTTTTCCACAGACAGTGGTGCCTGGGAAAACGTTTGTAATGGTAGTGAACATGCAAACCCTAGGGTCATAAAGAGGCGTTTAGATTGGCAAATTTAAGACTAATGAGTTTGTTTAATTTGACGTTATTATGTGAATTTGCTTGGTTTCTCTTCGTTGACCGAGTGACAGTCCATTTGCTGTTTTTTGTTTCCAATTTTATATTCTATGAAAGCTGCAGAAGATATTCATCAGTTCCGACGCCATCCTTGTGAAGAGGAACCTTACTGATGTTTCAATTGGGAGTTACTTCGTTAGAACCTAGTACATGGGCACCCTATTATTTAATCCAGCATAATTAACGTCCGTAAAAACGTGTTGTTGTTTGTAGCATGTTGCGCCCTCTTGTGTCTTTTGCTGGCTGCGAGCAGATGCTCATCACACGTCCGAGGAGAAGACAAACACCAACACAAGTACCCAATCCTCTTGTAAACACACTTACTCAGAGCTAGTTAGACTTAAATCCTCAATCATATACATATAAACTATGCACGGCTTACCAGGGGACGATACAGTCACAAACTCAGAGTGCGGTTCATACACTAAACAGATGAGAACGGAAGAAAATTGAATATAGAGCTTTGGAAGTTAACTGTAGCCAAAGAAGGTGGGAATAACTAATAAATCAGTTAAGTCAAATTCATTAGTCTTTCAGCAACGAATTGAGAAACTGACTACAAATTCACACTACCAAATGTTTCTCTTTTTTTTTCCTGCTTGCATCTACAATGCATCTTACATTATCTATCATCTCTTCTGGCTACCTCTGCTTACTAACAATACCTGTAAACTATGGTACACTCCTCTTTGGTAATAAATCCATGATCAGCAATTTATTTGAGAATTTCACATGGAAACGAGGAGAAAATAAATCCAGAGAGTTTCTACAGTTGTATTAATAGCAAAAGGATAGTGCGGGATAAAATTGATCCCATAGAGAATCAGAGTGGACGGCTATGTACGGAACCAAAAGAGATGGGGGAGATTTTGAACAATTTATTTTAATCGGTATTCACTAAGGAGAAGGACACTGAATTGTGTAAGGCAAAAGAAACAAGAAGGGTGGTTATGGAAAGTATGACGATTAAAGAAGAGGAAGTACTGGCGCTGTTAAGGAATACAAAAGTGGATAAATCTTCAATGCCTTATCATTTACCATGTATGTCCTATTTTGATTACTCCTACCAAAATGTAGCACTTTACATTTCTCAGCATTCAACTCCATCTGCCATCTTTCAACCGACTCTTTTAACAGGCCTAAATCGCTCTGCAAGCTTTGAAAATCTACTTCGTTATCCTGAACGCCACCTATCTTAGTATCATCTGCATACTTATTAATCCAATTTACTACCCCATCACCCAGATCATTAATATATATGACAAACAACATTGGACCCAGTATAGATCCCTGAGGCACACCGCTATACACCGTCCTCCAATCTGACACACAGTTAACCACCACAACTCTCTGACGTCTCCCATCCAGCCACTGCTGAATTCATTTTATTACTTAATATTAATACCTAACGATTGAACCTTCCTAACTAACCTTCTGTGTGGAACCCTGTCAAATGTCTTACAGACGTCCATATAGACAGCATCCACCGCTTTACCCTCGTCAACTTTCCTAGTAACCTCGCAAAAAAAATCAATAAGATTTGTCAAACATGACCTTCCACGCACAAATTCATGTTGTTTGTTCCTATTCAAACGCGGTCTATCCAGATAATTATATATTCCATCTCGAAGGATAGTTTCCATAAATTTACCCACCACTGACGTCAAGGAGATGATGGCGGCGCCACGCATCGGGCGCGGCTGTTCCGCATTGATATCGTATCTGTGAAATAGGATGCACCATCCTGATTTGATAGAAACAGACGCGAGGAAGCACCGAGCAACTCATTAACTCCAAGCTGCCTATATTTATTGTAGATTCCTCTCCTTTTCCGAAAAAAGTTTCCTATATCCCTTGAAAACCATGGCTTTCTCAAACTTTTAACAATTCCTTTCAACCTAACAGGAACATAAGGATCCTGTACCCTCAAAATTTCACCTTTAAATGACCTCTATTTCTCTATTAAAACCTTGCTTTATTCACTACACACTACCTACCATAGTTGTACTCTCTATCATGGCGCAACAATTGTTTTGCATACAACCGATTTCGTCTTGATAAATTACAAATCCAATTTCTAAACGGCATTGTGATATATACATATACATACACACACACACACACACACACACTTATATATATATATATATATATATATATATATATATATATATATATATATATCACAATGCCGTTTAGAAATTGGATTTGTAATTTATCAAGACGAAATCGGTCGTTTGCCAAACAATATATATCCCTTCACAAGCTGTACAATGGACAAGAAACGGGTAAGATTACGTGACAGGATGCTGGAAACTGTGCGGTGTTGCTTGTTGCTTGTCCCTTATGTGTTTCTGATGATTGAAACTGAATCGGAATGCTATACTGTGTAGTTCAGTTGTCCCACCCTCTTAACTCTCCAAATCACATTTAATTCAGTTTGAGGTATCAGATGAGACTCAGTGGACATAAAATTGACAAACTCTGTATAGTATCTGTATCGATTCTCATTACTGGCACGTGCATTATGGTATGTTCATCTGCCTCCTCTGGACAAGATGTCTTGCAGACTTTGATATTAATGATTATTATCATATGTTATGGGTCTCCTGCTGATGGGAGATTGATGTATTCAATTGATTTCTTCTTTTAAGCAGATAAACCAGACACACTGGTCAGACAAAAGTAGCAGTCTGTCACATAATCCTTCCGCTCTCGCCATATCATCAGGGCACCGAACATCAACAACTTCCGTGCACCTCTTCGACGAGCTCTCTCATCGACGGCATATGTTGTACAGCACACGTGAGGAATCGAGGCTTTGACTCAGTCGCAAATGTTGCACTCAAAATGGAGCTCATGAATTTTCTTTATAAACAGTGTCATTCTCCATCTTTCGACATAAAGTGTATACTCACCACAGATATAACAGAAGATACCGAAACTGTTACAAATTTGGCGAGAAATTTTGCTGTCCCATATACTCAAAAGAATAAATTCACTTTATTACAATGTGCACACATGAACCAAGACCATGAACGTCGACATGACCGCAAATAAAGATACTGGTAAAGGCAATGCATAGAACGGTGTTTGGTGATTTTCGACAAAGCTGCAGCAGGCAGCATCCGCCGTGCTGAAGCATTAAAACATCGCAGCTTATATCGTGGGCAACATCTC
Source organism: Mobula hypostoma (assembly GCF_963921235.1). Classification (NCBI taxonomy): domain Eukaryota; kingdom Metazoa; phylum Chordata; class Chondrichthyes; order Myliobatiformes; family Myliobatidae; genus Mobula; species Mobula hypostoma. Next base: position 24,178,370 of record NC_086106.1, read on the forward strand.
AACTGACTTCAATTATCAATTGAAATTCTACAGGTTGATTTCAAAATAATAGTGCGTGATGGGAATAATCTATCGTTCCAATCAAGATCAGTGCGACAAATTCCAAAGGAACCAGGCAAACGTATCCAGGAAACAAAGTATTCATTGTCCAGTTTATTTAGAAAACTCCAATTTCCGATGTAGATTTAAACGAAGTATTAGACGCTGCGCCCAAGCGGCCTCAATGACTACAGACCAGAAGCATTGACCTCCCACATCATGAAAACCCTGGAGAGACATGTTCTGGAGCTGCTCCGGCCGATGGTTAGGCCACACTTAGATCCCCACCAGTTCGCCTACCAGCCCTGACTAGGAGTTAAAGATGCCATCGTCTACCTGCTGAACCGTGTCTACGCCCACCTGGACAAGCCAGCGACCACTGTGAGGGTCATATTTTTTGACTTCTCCAGTGCGTTCAACAGCATCCGCCCTGCTCTGTTGGGGGAAAAGCTGACTGTGATGCAGGTTGATGCTTTCCTGGTGTCATGGTTTCATGATTACCTGACTGTTAGACCACAGTACGTGTGCTTGCAACACTGTGTGCCCGACAGGGTGATCAGCAGCACTAGGCCTCCACAGGGGACTGTCTTGTCTCCCCTTCTCTTCACCATTCACATCTCGGACTTCAACTACTGCACAGATGCTTGCCATCTTCAGAACTTTTCTGAGGACTCTGCCATAGTTGGATGCATCTGCAAGGGAGATGATGCTGAGTACAGGGCTGCGGTACGAAACTTTGTCGCATGGTGTGAGCAGAATTATCTGCAACTTAATGTAAAAAAGACTAAAGAGCTTGTGGTAGACCTGAGGACGGCTAAGGTACCGGTGACCCCTGTTTCCATCCAGGGTGTCAGTGTGGAAATGGTGGAGGATTACAAATACCCGGGGATACGAATTGACTATAACCTGGACTGGTCAAAGAAGACTGAGGCTGTCTACAAGAATCGTCAGAGCCGTCTCTATTTCCCGAGGAGACTGAGGTCCTTTACCATCTGTCGGACGATGCTTGGGATGTTCTACGAGTCTGCGGTGGCCAGTGCTATCATGTTTGCTGCTGTGTGCTGGGGCAGCAGGCTGAGGATAGCAGACACCAACAGAATCAGCAAACTCATTCGGAAGGACAGTGATGTTGTGGGGATGGAACTGGACTCTTTGAAGGTATTATTTGAAAAGAGGATGCTGTGCAAGTTGCATGTCATCTTGGATAATGTCTCCCATCCACTATGTAATGTGCAAAAAGAGTAAGTAGAATGTGCAGAAAGAGTAAGTAAATTTAAGAAGGACAACAACATTCAAGGGGAGTATAGCCCGGTGAGAGTTCGGGGAGCTGCGTTATGCACAATAGGCAGCGATTTAAACAGGGAGAGGAGAAATGGGTTAACATTCTATATCTGAATGCACGAAGTGTCAGAAATAAGGCGGACGAGCTTGATGCTCAGTTGCGAATGGGTAACTCTGATGCTGTTGGGATAACGGAGACATGGCTACAGGGCGATCAGACCTGGGGATTGAATGTACAAAGGTATACGTGCTATCGAAGAGACAGAAAGGTAGGCAAGGAGGTGGGTGACCCTGTTGGTGAGGATTGACATTCAGTCCCTTGCAAGGGTGGGAGGCTGGGCATAGAATCAGGAGAAGTAGAGTCAGTGTGGATAGAACTGAGGAACAGTAAGGGCAAAAAGACCCTAATTGATGTTATCTACAGGCCCCCAAACAGTAGCATGGATATTCGGTGCAAGTTCAATAGGGAGTTAACAATGCCATGTGGCAAAGGAAATGTCGCAGCGGTTATGGGGGATTTCAACGTGCAGGTGAACTGGGAAATTCAGGTTGGTACTGGACCCCAGAATAGGGAGTTTGTAGAGTGCCTACGGGATGCATTTTTGGACCAGCTTGTACGAGAGCCGACCAGGGGTAAGGCTATTCTGGATTTAGTGTTGTGCAATGGACAGGATTTGATAAGTGATCTTGAAGTAAAGGAGCCACTAGGAGGTAGTGAGCATAATACGATAAGTTTTTATCTGCAAGTTGAGAGGGTTAAGGCCAGATCAGAAGTTTCAGTATTGCAGTTGAACAAAGGAGACCATGGAGCCATGAGGGAGGAGCTGACCAAAGTTGTCTGGTCGGATGTCCTAGCAGAAAAGACAGTGGAACATCAATGGCAGGTATTCTTGCGAATAATGCACAAGGTGCAAAATCAATTCATCTCCCGGAGAAGGAAGGATTCAAAGGGGGGAAAGTGGCCACAGCGGTTGACAAAGGAAGTCAGAGATAGCATAGCATTAAATAAAGATGTATAGCAGAGCTAAGGTGAGTGGGAAGACGGATGATTGGGAAATTTTAAGGAGCAACAGAACTTAACTATAAAGGTTATACAGGGAGAGAAAATGAGGTATGAACGCAAGCTAGCTAGGAATATAAAGGAAGATAGCAAAATTGTTTTTAGGTATGTGAAGAAAAATAAGATAGTTAAGAACAGTAACCCTTGAAACCCTGGGCCCTTGAAAAAATGAATTGGGAGAAATTGTTATGGAAAACAGAGAAATGGCAGAAGAATTTAATAAGTACTTTGGATCTGTTTTCACTAGGAAAGACGCAAGCAATCTCTCAGATGTATGGATGGGCCAAGGATATAGAGTAACAGAGGAACTGAAACTTATTGACATTAGGAAGGAAACAGTGATGAGTAGACTGATGTGACTGAAGGCTAACAAATTACAAGGTCCAGATGGTCTGCATCCTCGGGTACAAAAGGAAGTGGCTCTGGAAATTGCGGATGCATTGGTGATCATTTTCCCATGTTCCTTAGATTCAGGATCAATTCCTGAGGATTGGCGAATGACAAATGTTATCCCAGTTTTTAAGAAAGGAGGGAGGGAGAAAACAGAGAACTTTTGCCCTGTTAACCTAACATCAGTAGTGCGGAAGATGATAGAGTTCATTATCAAAGATGAAATAACGGCATATCTTGATAGCAGTGATAGGACTGGGCCGAGCCAGTAAGGATTTACCAAGGGCAAATCCTGCTTGACTAATCCATTGCAGTTTTTTGAGGATGTAACCAGGAAGATAGACACGGGACATCCAGTGGATGTGGTGTACCTTGCCTTTCAGAAGGCATTTGATAAGGTACCACATAGGAGATTGGTGGGTAAAATCTGAGCTCATGACATTGTGGGGAGGATATTGACATGGATGGAAAACTGGTTGGCTGATAGAAAGCAAAGGGCAGCAGTGAATGGGTGTTTCTCGGAATGGCAGGTGGTCACTAGTGGGGTGTCACAGGGCTCGGTATTGAGACCACAGCTGTTTACGACTTACGTCAATGATTTAGAGGAAGGCATTGTGAATAACATCAGCAGGTTTGCTGATGATACTAAGCTGCGTGGTAGTGTGACATGTGATGAGGATGTTAGGATAATTCAAGGTGACTTGGATAGACTGGGTGAGTGGGCAGAAACTTGGCAGGTGGCGTTTAATGTGAATAAGTGTGAGGTTATTCACTTTGGGAGCAAGAACAGGAAGGTAGATTATTATCTGAACGGTGTGGAGTTAGGTAAGGTAGAAATACAAAGCGGTCTAGGAGTACTTATTCATCAGTCTCTGAAGTGAATGAGCAAGTGCAGTAGGCAGTGAAGAAGGCTAATGGAATTTTGGCCTTTATTACAAAGGAAATTGAGTACAGGAGCAATGAAATCGTTTTGCATTTGTACAGGGCCCTGGTGAGACCACACCTGGAGTATTATGTGCAGTTTTGCTCTCCAGGGTTAAGGAAGGGCATCCTAGGTGTGGAGGAGGTGCAGCGTAGGTTCACTCGGTTCATTCCTGGGATGTCCGGACTGTCTTACGCAGAGAGGTTAGAGAGATTGGGCTTGTACACGCTAGAAATAAGGAGATTGAGGGGGGATCTGATTGAGACAAAGAATATTATTAAGGGATTGGACAAGATAGAGGCAGGCAATATGTTCCAGATGCTGGGAGAGTCTAGTACCAGAGGGCATGGTTTAAAAATAAGGGGTAGGTCATTTAGGACAGAGTTGAGTAGGAACTTCTTCTCTCAGAGAGTTGTGGAGGTGTGGAACGCGCTGCCTCAGAAGGCAGTGGAGGCCAATTCTCTGGATGCTTTCACGAAAGAACTAGATATGTATCTTATGGATAGGGGAATCAAGGGTTATGGGGACAAGGCAGGAACCGGGTATCAATAGTAGATGATCAGCCATGATCTCTGAATGGCGGTGCAGGCTCTCAGGGTAGAATGGTCTACCTCTGCACCCATTGTCTATTGTCTATTGTCTATTGTAATGGACTGGTTGGGCACAGCAGTACATTCAGCCAGAGACTCATTCCACCGAGATGCAACACTGACCGTCATAGGAACTCATCCCTTCCTGTGGCCATCAAACTTTACAGATCCTCCCTTGGAGGGTCAGTCACCCTGAGCCAATAGGCTGGTCTTGTATTTATTTCCTCGCATAATTTACATATTACTTTTTAATTATTTATGGTGCAACTGTAACGAAAACCAATTTCCCTCGGGATCAATACAGTATGACTATGACTATGACTATGACTATTAATGGGGTCGGAATAGAAAAGGTGAATACTGTTTTCACACAGTTAATGTTTACAGTCCGTGACGTTCGATGGAAGGGATGGTGGAGCCAAAGAAACTGACAATATTTCAGGCTCACCTGGACGTAAAACGCTGTGGGATTATGCCGAACAGATTGGAAGGTGCTGGCCAGTTTTAGCATTGATGCATACGTGGTTATTGGTATAAAGATGTTGGAACGAAGGTCCTTCTTATATTCTGTATAATTCTGCGAATCACTTGTTCAAAAAACAAACCTACCAAAGCACGAACAATATTTGAAAGAGAGTTTTCAAATCTCTCAAATCTTCCAAATCTTTGGCTACCCAAATAGAACGCAGCAAACCTTTCCTTCCTGGCAGTGGTTATGGAACTATTGGTTTTGTTTGAGTTTCCCAGCACATCTGGGACTCAACGGTATTCACTCTCACTTTGACATTCAACAGCTACACACATCTGAATTTAGAAACCCGCGAATGGCCAAAAGGTAGGCGCTCGACTTAGATATAATGAAAGAATGTTTGCAGCATTACTTGCTTTTCTAAACCGGAGTGTCATTCGATGAAAGTACGATAGCATATGGATTATATGAAATTGAACATTGTGGTGAACATTCGCTCCATGATGACAGGCACGAAAAAAAACGCCTTTACATCAAATTACTTTCTTAATGAAACAAACCACAAAAACTGACCGGAGTGCCATGTCCCGAGGAGTAAACACAGGCAGTCAGTTACCAGGGAAGGGGGAAGGAGGACTGGAAGTGATTATTGCAAACCCTATTTACAGTCAGGACAATCGCCAGAAATACAAACGAACAACTGTATAACACGATAAATAAGCGTGGAAACCCCATCATATCCCACCAAAGTAAACATAATTGTTTTTTTTAATATAAAAGAACAATAAATAGTGTTAGACACGAAGAATGCAGGGGCCGGCTGTTGCCCACTCTCCTGGAGTGCCGCGTTCCTCCACCTGGGTTCAACCGTCCACAGCAACCGACCGTGCATAATAATATCCAATAATCCCGGTGGTTGCTGACGCTGCCGCCTTGGGCGCTGGGATCTCTGGAGCCCCCCGTGGGAGGTAGTGTTTGGTAAAACAAGAGGCAGGGTACATGGAACGTTTAATCTTCTTTTAGACTGCTGGGACGATGGTGGCCAAGGTCATCGCGGATCAACACGTATGTCTTCCGCCGCTAAGTCAACCGTAAAGTAAACCAAGTAAAGCCAAGTCCTGTACACGCCTGGAGGCATCATAGAAACCATAGAAACTACAGCACAGAAACAGGCCTTTTGGCCCTTCTTGTCTGTGCCGAACCATTTTTTGCCTAGTCCCACTGACCTGCACACGGACCATATCCCTCCATACACCTCCCATCCATGTATTTGTCCAATTTATTCTTAAATGTTAAAAAAGAAACCGCATTTACGACCTCATCTGGCAGCTCATTCCATACTTCCACCATTCTCTGTGTGAAGAAGCCCCCCCTAATGTTCCCTTTAAACTTTCCCCCTCTCACCCTTAACCCATGTCCTCTGTTTTCATTTTTCTCCCCTTGCCTCAGTGGAAAAAAACGTGCTTGCATTCACACTATCTAAACCCATCATAATTGTATATACCTCTATCAAATCTCCCCTCTTTCTTCTACGCTCCAGGGAATAAAGTCCTAACCTATTCAAACCTTTTCAGTAACTGCGTTTCTCAAGTCCCGGCAACATCCTTGTAAACCTTCTCTTCACTCTTGCAACCTTATTTATATCCTTCCTGTAATTTGATGACCAAAACTGAACACAATACTCCAGATTCGGCCTCACCAATGCCTTATACAACCTCATCATAACATTCCAGCTCTTATACTCAATACTTTGACTACTAAAGCCCAATGTACCAAAAGCTCTCTTTACGACCTTATCTACCTGTGACGACACATTTAGGGATTTTTTTTATCTGTATTCCCAGATCCCTCTGTTCTACTCCACTCCTCAGTGCCTTGCCATTAACCCTGTATGTTCTACCTTGGTTTGTCCTTCCAACGTGCAATACCTCACACTTGTCAGTATGAAACTCCATCTGCCATTTTTCAGCCCATTTTTCCAGCTGGTCCAAGTCCCTCTGCAGGCTCTGAAAACCTTCCTCACTGTCTACCACACCTCCAATCTTTGTATCATCAGCAAACTTGCTGATCCAATTTACCACATTATCATCCAGATCATTGATATAGATGACAAATAACAATGGATCCAGCACTGATCCCTGTGGCACACCACTAGTCACAGGCCTCCACTCAGAGAAGCAATTCTCCACCACCAGTCTCTGGCTTCTTCCATCGAGCCAATGTCTAATCCAATTTACCACCTCTCCATGTATACCTAGCGACTAAATTTTCCGAACTAACCTCCCATGCGGGACCTTGTCAAAAGCCTTACTGAAGTCCATGTAGACTATATCCACTGCATTCCCTTCATCCACTTTCCTGTTAACCTTCTCGAAAAACTCCAATAGATTGGTCAAACATGACCCACCACGCACAAAGCCATGTTGACTCTCCCTAATAAGTCCCTGTCTATCCAAATGCTTGTAGATTCTGTCTCTTAGTACTCCCCCCGATAACTTACCTATTACCGACGTTAAACTTTCTGGCCTATAATTTCCCGGATTATTTTTCGATCCTTTTTTTAAACAACGGAACAACATGAGCCACTCTCCAGTCCTCCGGCACCTCACTTGTAGACAGCGACATTTTAAATATTTCAGCCAGGGCCCCTGCAATTTCAACACTAATCTCATGCAAGGTCCAAGGGAACACCCTGTCAGGTCCCGGGGATTTATCCATTTTAATTTTCCTCAAGACAGCAAGGACCTCCTCCTTTTCGATCTGTACAGTTTCCATGATCTCACTACTTGTTTTCCTTAATTCCATCGACTTCATGCCAGTTTCCTTAGTAAATACAGACGCAAAAAAAAACTATTTAAGATCTTCCCCATTTCATTTGGTTCCGCACATAGCCGACAACTCTGATCTTCAAGAGGACCAATTTTATTGCTTACAATCCTTTTTCTCCTAGTATACCTGTAAAAGCTGTTTGGATTATCCTTCACTTTGACTTCCAAGGCAACCTCATGTCTTCTTTTAGCTCTCCTGATTTCTTTCTTAAGTATTTTCTTGCACATCTTATACTTCTCAAGCACCTTATTTACTCCCTGCTTCCTGTACACGTCATACAACTCCCTCTTCTTCTTTATCAGAGTTGAAATATCCCTTGAGAACCAAGGTTCCTTGTTCCTATTCACCTTGCCTTTAATCCTGACAGGAACATACAAATTCTGCACTCTCGAAATCTCTGCTTTCAAGGCCTCCGACCTACCGATCACATCCATGCCAGAGAACAACCTGTCCCAATCCACGCTTTTTAGATCCTTTCTCATTTCTTCAAATTTGGCCTACTTCCAGTTAAGAACCTCAACCCTAGGACCAGATCTATCCTTGTCCATGATCATCATCTCTGACTACGCAGAATGTGGGCGCATCATCAGATCCTCCAGCCTCTGCACTCCACACCCGACCATATGCAAAATCTCTGTATACCCCATGCTTTCTTGAACTGCTGTCCAGTATGCCCACGGTATTAAGGTTTTATTAGTGATCGCAATCGTGCTGATGCCGGAAAGCGACGAGAGCAAGCGTCGTAGCCAGGATGTGGTTAATTAAACCCAGCAGCCCATCACATTGTGAGGGAGTGGGGTGGTCCGCTTATTGGTGTTTCCCAGCTGCCTGCAGTCCTCAATAAACATATAAGCGTCAAAACTGCGCCCCGGGTCAATGTGGAGTTTGTCAGGGTCGCCGAGGAACTCCTCTGCCAGTCTCTCAGTGCTGGTGCTCTTCGCCAACGCGTCTAACCTCTTCGTGAATTAATGAAAAACCACGACAACATAGTGTTTCACAGAGTTAGAATATGGGAAGGGGCCAACGATGCCTGCCTCTGCATGCTGCTCTGGGACCCCCACGAAGCACTGCTATATTAACAAATAGGACCGGCGGCCAGGCCCGTTTTGAGATGTGCCAGATTCGCAGCAGTGCACGAAATGCCTACACCCATATCAATAGGAGAGCTCTCTCAGCCTGCCGAACGTCTTTGGAGATCAGAAATGGCCAGTCCCTCCCAACCTGCGCACCGAACTCTGCACAGTGGAGCTGACCTCCTGTGAACCACACGCCGCAGGCGATGACTGTCATCACCTGGAAGAATAACTCACTGTGCATCAGCAACGTGTCGCAGAGACAGGACGGAGCTTTAGGTTCTGGAAGCAAGCGGAGACCTGTTTCCAGACCGGTCACCATCCCATTGTTAGCCATATGTTCACATTGGCCGGCACGGGATTAATTGTCTGCACCTTCGCAGCTGCGGGAGATCCATAGTGAGTAGATCGCTGCCGGTTGTTACAGTAAGGAGCGCTAAAGCGTCCTGAACGTGGCTCCGCTGGCCTCATAGGAACGGGTGTCAGCGTTGTCGTGATGATTTCAAGTGCCGGGTTACATGTCTAAAGCGTCGTTCCAGTGAACTTCCAATAGACGGCACCAGCTGGCCAACTGGGCAGCGGAACCTCAACTGCCAAATAGCGACGCAAACTCCGTGCTGAGCAGGAATCGTCGACCACAGTGTTAGGGACGGGTCGAAGAGATCTTGGACCACGGTCAACATCTTTCCGCGTGTGACACAACCGTTCCGCTCATTGTAACTGATGCACTGCACAGCATGTTCGTGTTTGCCCCGTTCCTGTCACAGCATTTTGCCGATCACGCCATTGCTGGCGTCTGCGTCAGCAATAATAGGGGCGTGTTGGATCAGGTACCCTAACTCCAGGACCGCAGTGAACGCAGTTCGGAGCTGGTCAAAGGAGGCAGCGCAGTTGTTAGTACAGGAGAAGAGACACCCCTTCTCTCTGAGCTAGTGCAGGGTACTAGATAAGAGGCTAAGTACCTAATAAACGGGCAAAATATGATAGCAGACCCCAGAAATATGCGATTTTCGGAACCGTCGACACTCCTTCCGCACTGAACCTATGCCCCGAGAACATTGTCTGGTGGCACAGCAGGCTGTATTGTTCGGGATTGAGGCACAGGTTCACCTGTGGGATGGCGTTAAAGACCTTCTCTGATTTATGTAGGACAACATATGAAACGACGGACAGCACGGAGAGAACATCCAAATGATGACACATGGACTCCGTGAAATGTCAGTCAGCATTCTGTCCAGAATTCTCCTGAATGTAGTCGAGACGTTAGATGGCCATGCGGCATTGCTTCATCAGTGGTGATGGCAGTCCAGGTTTGGACCCTACGAGCCAGTTCACCTGCCAGTAGTCACTGCGTAGATCAAAAAAGCTGAACTAGACCGAACATGCCATGCAGTCCAAATTGAAGTTGAATTCGTGGCAATGGACGGAGCCCTTCTGGGTCATGCACGACCTGTCTTTCGTCCTCCTCAACCTCGCTGGGGCTGTCCAAGGGCTGTGAAATGATTCGGTGATGCTAGTCTCTGCCATTTCATCAATCTACTGGCCCCGTGCCTGGCTGTTGGCGAGGGCCAGGCGCTGGGCATGCTCTTGGACAAACCACGTGCGTCTGCAATCCTCGAATTTGGCTGCGAAGATGTCGAGATGGTCGACCTGAACAACGCTTCCACTGCTCCTCTCTCGCAGCCCTAGCACAGATTGACACTGTCGCTCGAAGACCCCGCAGTAGTACTACCTATGTCGTCCTGATGCGCATAAAAGATTACTGATGAAAGGCGCAATGTGGTCTGCGTGGGTGACCGGTGGTGGTTGTTTCAGCACCGGCTTTGTCCACTTCCTGGAAATGCCATGCGGGATAATCATAGATTCAGCGCTAAGATCGAGTGTTTTTTTTTCCTTAAACGAGACCACAACGAGTCAACATGTGCAGGTCAATGAAACAAGTGTCCTGTATACCACACCTCGTGCTTCACTGTGTTTTCCCCAATGCGTTGCGTAGCCACCTCTTCCTTCTCATCGCCGCACAGTCGGCTGTGACGGGAGATAACTGGTCCCTGTCTTGGAGGACATCCCAACAGAAGATGGTGATGGTTGACCTTGTGTCCACCAATGAATGCTATCAGATGCCTTGAACCACGCATTCCATTAATCCGACTTGCATTTCACCCAAAAGCTCCAAGCGGGGAGCCAATAAGGGAGATATTTTGTAGCGGTCTTGGCCGACGTTGGATCGACCTGAGCAGCTAAAATTGCTACAATCCCACCGACTCTGCCAGGACCACTGCCAGATATGATTGTGATGTCAGAGGAATGTGCTGTCACAGACCCTCCAGCATCGGCGTCTTCAAATAAGAGTGGAGGGAATGCTGTTCCAGGAACGCAGGAGGGCATTGTGGTAGCCAGGCCTAGCACAGAAGAGGATATCTGCTGCAAACTCCATCCACCCTCCGCCCCTCAGCCGGCTTCTCTCAAACCTCAACCCCCCACTCCGGAACGACCTGTTTACAAGTTTCACGCTCAACGTTTCCCCGATGGGCACTGATCGAAACGTTTTCCAGCGCCACACAGAAGTCCCTGTAGCTACGCTGCTCATATGGCCTTAGACTAAGAACGGCCATTGAGGACAACACTTCCACCTCCAAAGCAAGTTAGTGCTCCGGCTGTTACTCCCTGTGGCAAGTTAGCTTGCATCTGGTGAAGAACAGGGGAACGGATTGTATTGTATCAATGGAGATTCACGGTGGACATTGTTGAGTCTATTACTTGGGCCCGTTGGTCCTACTCTTTATACCATTGCGTTGGTTCTCCATGCCGCGTTGCCTGTCCGCTCATGACTGTGGCGTTGTGTGCTCTTTGTGAGAGCTGCGAAAGCTTCCGTGGATGTTAAAGAGCACCATCCTAAGTCCTATCTCTTCAGTTTGAGATCCCACTAGCGAAACCAATGTGGCGAACGTTGGGCATGTTAACAGACGAGAAAAAAAAAACGCTTTTATCTCAACTAGCGATTTTATTGCAACAAGTACAAAAAAGTCCGGACGCTATGAGTCCGCAGTCATATACAGACGAAGTAGGTGATTATTGCACACCCCCGTTACAATCAAGGAGACACACAAACACACAAGCGATAACAGTGCAACACAAGCGAAAATATAATACGAAATGAGCTTGAACATCTCAGTATCATCTCATAAATGCATTTGAAAGCAACGGCAATAAATAGTGCCGTCCACTAGGAATGCTTCTGCGCCTGTCGATCAATCCCTCGGAGCGCCACAATATCATTTGGACTGAGAATGGCCTACAACTGCCTAACTAAGCCGAATGACTAAGTAAGGATGAAGACTTGCTTGATGAAATAATGAATAAGCTACAGACGGAGCAATAAATATTCACATGATGTTAACGGATGTAAAGAAACGGGAGTCAATTAGAAGTGCAAATAGGTAGACACTTGTTTTTTTGTATTGAAAAAAAAACGGATGATCATATTGAGCGTTATAAAATCCTGCAGTTATAGTTACAATTAGATGATCATAGTCTTTTCCCAAGGATACAAGTGTACACATATTAATCATAGGGAGAGGAATGAGGTTAAGTGGGAACACGGACCGTAAGTAAGATTGGGCATGGACCTGATCCTTAAAAGTTTTAAATCCCGACAACTGCAACCGACGTTAATACACATGTGGCGAACTAGGCGAAGGTTTAAGTCGATGAACGGTGAATACAAAATGCTCTGTACGCGCAGGTTGGAATCACGCACTCGTCTGTAAAATTTAAAATCTCGCTGCTATTTCTCTTTTTTTTAAACAAATCAGAATTGAGTTATATGTACGGGAACTCAAAGTGTGGCAGATGGTGGAAGTATCGAAATGCTGAAAACTCTCATAATCACATGTAAGTTAGAGAGGAGTGCTGTGAAATATAAAGACCTAAATATTTGTTCCGAAAATATTAACTAAACGTTAAAATGTCATTCCAGCATTTTAAATTCGAATTTAAGATATTTGGATGTCTGAAGCATACACTGTATTGCATAACGAGTTGAATATATATATATAAGACCTGACATAGATGCAAGAAATTACAGAGACTGCAACTGGCATCAAATCTCTGTTCACAAAACTCAGGAAGACGAGTTGCATTTCCACGATGAGAGAAAAGGTCGGCTTTGCCAGTAAAAAAAAAATGTGTTCCACGGCTGGGTTCAAGGAACCAATAGTGAAGTCAAAGTCAGATTGTGAGATGATCTGAAGATATTGGATGGAATAATGAGGGATGAAGAACCACTGACAGTTGCATCTACTTTGGTATGTGAAGGGCTAGAATTGGAAGTTTGGAAGTTCAGGGCAGATGGAAGATCGATTAGAAATGACAGATGAAGGAGAGACAGATCGGGTAATAGTCAGACGGAGTGGCGTCTGAAATTGTCCGTAAGTGATGTACAGTGATAATCAGGCCCCCTCCAGCTTTCAAATCCCTTACTCACTCTTCCTTCAGTTAGTCCTGACGAAGGGTCTCGGCCTGAAACGTCGACTGCGCCTCTTCCTATAGAGGCTGCCTGGCCTGCTGCGTTCACCAGCAACTTTGATGTATGTTGGTTGATACATTGTTTTAAGTTTTTTTGGCAGAAGGTACACGGGAGCTTTTGAGGGAAGCTTTTCTCATAGGGATTGGTAGCGGAATGGAATACAATTCCAGCCAGGGTGGTCGAGGTATACACAATATACTATTTGTTTTTTTTTTCAGAGAAGATTAGAAAGGTACATGGAATTAAGAAAAGTCGAGAGCTATGCGGTAGGGAAATGCTAGGGAATTTCCAGAATAGATTACATGGTTGGCACAATATTTCGCACCGAAAGGCCCATAACGTGTTGTTGATTTATATATTCTATTATCTGATACTGTTGCATGTGCAGAGTAGTAATTCAGATGAAAGTTGTTGTGTTTTTTTTTATTTTCCGGAGATGTGGCTGAGCACAATTGGAGATACATTCAGTAGGTACATACAGTAAAAAAGCTATTACATCTCGACAGAGTTTTGCTTTCTTAAATCCATAAGACATAACGGCAGAATTAGGTGACTTTGCGTTTCGGAACTGATCCGTCATACCACGATGGCTGGTTTATAATTCTCTCAGCTTTTTCTGCTGCCTACTCTAGGTAAACATTGTGGGTATTACTAATAATTAATAATAAATAAATAAATAAACTTTTGCTTAAATAATGGATGCACAAGGAACTGGCCTCAGAGCCGCCCGTGGCAAAGAATTCCAACAGATTGATCACCATGCAGCGAAAGAAAGGCTATCTAATATATGTTCTAAATGGACGTCCTTGTATTTTGAGACTGTACCCACTATATGAAACATCCGTCTACACACCCTTTCTCTGGGCTATTGAATTACATGGAATTCCACGGTATCCCACCTATGTTTTCTGAACTCCAGCGATTCGGGCCCTGATCCCTCAAGTACTGCTCGTAGATTAACTGACACATTGCCGGAATCACACTCCTGTACGTTTTCCTGAACTTCTCTAATTGCAGCTCATGCATGATTTGAAAAAAAGGTCTAAAACTGCTCACATAACTCCAGGTACGGTCTGACAGAAGCCTTATGAAGTGTCGTCCTTCCGAAATGAATGCTAATATAGCACTTGTATTCCCCAATGCAGACTCAATCCTTTTGTTTTCTCTCTGCAGTATAACGAGAATGTTCACATTTCTGCAGACACAGCGAAGAGTGTTTGGAATAATGGCATCACCAACTGGCAGGGAGGCACCAATTTACAGGATGCGAAAAGATGGAGAGAGCTGTTGACACAGGCAACTACATCATGGATATGGTGGTGGCAGTTAATCGTGTTATTCCTATGCCACACATTAGTCAATCCCACATGGAGCTGCTCACATACTGCACAGGCATTTCTATGAATGAAAGTCATTTGCGTGTCCTATGTGCTGGTGACCTGGTGAACGTGCAACTACCCCTAACGACAAACGCAACATGGTGTTAGAACTGAATGATCATCGATGAATCAGAAAAAGTGGGATACCCAACGAGGATATTCAGTTTGTTCCTGTACATCTATTTCTATGAAAAATATGCACAATCGGGTTTGAGCTGAATAAACCCCCTTTTTTTTTAAATTCCCGCCTTCAAGTTGCATCAAAAAGTGGAACATTGTTATAATCTGTGTGCACTAGTCTGGAAGAGTGCACAGAGACACAGAAACAGCGGGGAAGACAGAGATGTGAGACGAACCGTCTGGAAGAAAAACAAAACAGACTTGTATTCTAAATAAACAAAATAATATACACATAACCAAACGAAAATACTTCGCAGGAAGGCAAAATATAATATACAGGATGACAACATTCAACTCCAGCAAACAGGGATCAGATGAGGGTGTGAATAAATTCATCACCGATCTGTATGTCCTATGAGACAGCTGTGCAGAGATAAATCTGGGGGATGAGCTCACTGGAGACAGAACTGTTGTCGGGCTGCTGGGCACCAGCTTGTCAGAGACACTTATAATGCAGGTGAAATTTTCACCAGGTAATTCTATTACCGTGGCCAGGCAGAGTGAGAACTATCGTTAGAAACTTGCAGAACACTGGCAGGAAAAAGATGCTGAGGTAAAGCTAGAAGCTGCCGAAAATAATAAGTACCAGACTCCTGCAGTCAGAAATTCTGCAGAAAAAGATGACAGTAGAGCGCAGCTCAAAAAAAACGAAAAACAAAATCAAACATGTGAATCAAAGAGTATTTAAAATGATATCATTAGGAGAAGGGGCAATAATTCATTCTGCGTCAAAAGCTCTGTTCAGAGAATAAAATGCATCTCCAGCCAAGTCATTGATTTGTCAACTATAGAAGTTGCACTCAGCTCAACAATGATTGTCCTCATGGGACGAGGGAAAAAAATGTCAGCTCTGTGTGAAAGCAAAGTTCACTACTTCCAGATCTGAAAATGAGAAGAAAAAACAAACAAAAATAGGAAGATTATCTTATTCAGAACCTCTTCCAAAAACTACAGAGAAGACATGCCATCGAGAATCTGAATCTATTCGCAAGGAGTGATTAGCTACTGAAAGTGCAGTGACAAGAAAACCGCCCGGTGTGGTTAACAGGCATGGGGGTATTGAAGGAAGGCAATCTTAACCACGTTACCCCAGGTATAACGCCCTAATCTCTGACCATAGCGAGGTGCATACCAGCCGTATTGATGAACTAATTTAAATTTGAACTTGTGATAATTGATTAGCTTGACGTCATCTTTAGAGTGAATGAACCGCCTGATTGGTATACGGGCGTTGTTCCCTTTCCGAAACCAGATAATATAGTGAGGATCTATGTAGGGTTAACCAAATCTGTGAAATGTAGCTTCGATTTAATTCTCGACAACTACAGTATATTTACTTTTCCTATTTTGATAATATGCTGAAGAGTAGGAACTGTAGTTGTGAGTTGTTGTGCTGAACTCCTGCATATCTGCCGCAGTGTGTGTCCTATGACATAGCTATATGGTGGTTTCCTGAACGTGGTCCGGTTATGTCTATCTTCCAAATATGTACCGATTAACGTGAGTAAATCATAGCAATGGTAAGATGGCACGGGAAATTTGAAGAGTCTTGCAGGTGTATATACCGAGTTAACCCATCTTCTCGTGCCACTCGGTTAATGGCAGGTTCTCGTGGCATAAAAATAAAAGAGTGTGACGCTCCTTCCTAGAGGTACATGCACCTTGTCACATCTGGGCAAATAGGCGGAGCATGTATAGAGGCCACGTTCCCATTGGGTGTTTTCCATTTCCTGTACATTATATCAAATGCACTGCCTAGTTAACCAGAGAAACAGAACTTCTTGAAGCTTGGCGAAAACTTGTTAAGTAGAAAATCACTCAACCCATACTTTATATAAAAAAAAAGATGTGGAGGATCGTCATCTGGATTGTGTGTGGAGCCTGGTTAACTGGTTTGTGAGCAGAAAACAATTCATGAGTCTTCTGGAAACTAAATACTGATAAACAACAAAAAAAACATCTACATAACATTTGATTTTTTTCCCATTATTTTTTAGATACGAGTCATGGAAACTCTGTCACTCAGACAATGGAACCGACAGTGAAAACAGAAGAGGAAAATGTGACGTTGAACTGCAACTATGATACTACATGGAACAACTATAATTTATATTGGTACCGACAAAGACCAGAGCAAACTCTCGAGTACATACTGAACAAATATTCTGATGCATCTGAAAATAAAGCCGATTTTGCCAAAAAGCGCTTCACCGCCCATCTGGAAAAGGCAAGAAAATTCGTTAGTGTCACCATCTCAAATCTGCAAATAAGCGACTCTGCAGTTTATTACTGCGCCCTAAGCCCCACAGTGATGTTTTCCAGTTAAATACTCGTACAGAAATTCACTTACTTTCGAACAGAACTTTGAGCGCTGCAGCTGGATATATTTGTACACATCTTTTCTGTTTGTGGTTTCCCGCCACCAAGAGTACCTGTTCACGTTTCCCATGCATTTGTCTGAGAAGACTGATCTGTGGTATAACCACATGGCTCTTTCCAATGACTCAATGAGATTTATAGTGCCTCCTATCTCACTTCCTTTGTGAAGTATGCAACACATGGCAAGTCAAATATGGGCGATGAAATTGAAACCGGAATATCAATCGTCGGTGTGTGTGCGTGTGTGTGTGTGTGTGTGTGTGTGTGTGTGTGTGTGTGTGTGTGCGCGCGCGCGCGCGCGAGCGCAGTAAGAGAAAGTGCAACACTCTGTAAATACGGATACTTGTTTTGGAGCGTATGGAAATAGAGACGAATCTGGTGGAGATTTTCCTTGCAGACAATCCGCTGATCTTTTGGTTCGGAAATGAGTGACAATCTGGGTCTGTAGATCTCTCTCAGCCTCCGTCTCTCACAACTCTTTCTCTCTCCCGCCCCCCCCCCCCCTCTTTCTCACTTACTCCTCTCCCGCTACTAGCCCATTAATGTCTGCCTCGCTTCAGCAGGTACAATATTTTCAGCCGCCAATCTCACGTAACTTTCGTCCAAACACTGACTCTCTCTCTCTCTCTCCCTCCCCCCCCCCCCTCTCTCTCTCTCTCTCTCTCTCTCTCTCTCTCTCTCTCTCTCTCTCTCTCTCTCTCCCTCTCTCTCTCTCTTTTCCATTCCCTCCCTCCTGCCCGTGAGAATGACAGTAACAGACTTCCGATGTGGAGAGTATTAGCGCCGTTTGCACCTCGGTAATGGGGATATTCTTAAGGCGAGTTCCAAAGCGTGGTGGTAATTGAGATGCTGCCATCTCCATTCCCGTTGGTTTGATTTTATTTGTATGTAATTCTGCATTTAGTTGATTTGTATTTTTTTCTCCCTACGTTAGCGGTACATTTGCGGATATTATGTTTACCTTACACAAATTCTTGATGACCATGCTGGCTGACGATGACAATAAATTCAAGGAATTAATCAGAATTACTAACGTCACAAAAAATAACAACAGGTGTTATTTCTTTGTCTCTTCAGTCAACCATGGTCATCAGATGCATTCAATATAATCGTCCTCTAATATCTGATCAATTAGTTGGAACACAGAGGCCTAAATGTACAATGAACTGTCCATTTCCTTAGAGACTCCAATAAGATCCGATTAGCCACAGTGTCACCACAGTGCCACTTGCTCATTCCGCTGTTTTTTTTTTTCTTCTTTTATATTTATGACTGTGAATGTAACTACAACAACGATGCCATATTCAAGTTTGCTCACGATAGCACTGTTGTTGGTCGGAACAAAGACGGTAATGAAATAGTGAATAGGAGAGAGATTGAAATTCTTGGTGGATGCTGCCTCAAACGCAACCTATCTCTCAACTTCAGCAAAACGATAGATCTGATTATTGACTGCAGAAGATATTCTCTTTGTCTTTCACAACAGGAAGATGAAATGTTGTGTATATGATACACTCCTCGTTGGGCACTCAAAGTGGGGATTACACTGGGGAAGTTCATTGTGTGTTTATTCTTCTGCGTTACCTTGTACAGATGCATGCTGGAGATTATAGTAACGTTTGTTATCATGTCCTGCTATGGAATGACCAATGTCCGTGAATAAAAGTAGCTACAAAATATGTGGACCATCCCGGTGCACCACATTTGAAAGTCCTTCCCATCGTTGGGCGCATGCACCAGCAGCCCTATCAGAGGAAAGATGAATACGTCATGAAGAACCAGCATCATCAAAACCCTGACTTCTCCTCGCTACTGCTGTTCGAAAGGATATGTTGAAGGATCTTAGTTCCCATTCTACCAGTTTCAAGAATAGTTATTACCCAGCAACCATCAGGCTGCTGTATCAGACATCGGTCGCCCAAAAAAAGCTTTCATGAATGATTCCAGAAGACATCACCTCGATTTAAATGTTTCTAAAATCTCATAGTCACAATATAATTTCTTAGGTGTTCCTCAATTAATATTCTGTTTTACTTTATACATTTACACATTTTTTTTGTCTTTGCTCATTGTTTGTATACGTCTTTGCTTTGAAGTAGATTCTTATTGCCTCAATTGTGATAATTTGTAGTAATTGGAAATGCTCGCAAGATAACAAATTTCAAGATTATATATGGCGACAGGTATGTACCTTGATAAAGATTTTCTGTGAACTTTCAAATTTGAGTCGGAAGTTAATCCCTGTAACTGTGGCATAAAATAAAAATATGTTCCTAGTACGTCCGACAGAATACAATAAAGAATCTTAATTTAAAACTTTTTTTTCTTTTTTTTTGTCGATCGAGGTACATCGA
Source organism: Mobula hypostoma (assembly GCF_963921235.1). Classification (NCBI taxonomy): domain Eukaryota; kingdom Metazoa; phylum Chordata; class Chondrichthyes; order Myliobatiformes; family Myliobatidae; genus Mobula; species Mobula hypostoma. Next base: position 24,197,843 of record NC_086106.1, read on the forward strand.
TCAAGGGACCGATTTAGAACATTCTTCAACATTTGGAAGGAAGGAATTTATGGCACTTTGAACGCCCCGCAATTGTTAATCTTTTTTGTTCTACTACCGTTGGATCAAGGTCACGTGAAATATAAACCAGGTACAATAGAAAGATAACGTTGAACTTTGTTCACCGTATTGGGAAAGCACAAAAAGAAACAATAATCAAATGTTTAAAAAGTTTGAAGGGTTCATTTATTGTCTGAGCAATGTATACAATGTACATCCTGACAGTATTTTTTCTGGGAACCATCCACGAAAGCAGAGGAGTACGCCAAAGAAGAATAACAGTTACATGTTACAACCCTAAAACCCCACATCAGCAACCCCCCCACCCCCACGCGTCAGGACGGTCAAGGTAATCATCAATGCTCAATAATTAGCAGATACGAAATGTGTCTGTCAAAGGTAACTTTATTATTATACATAATTAATAGGTAATACACCGAGGATGCTGATAATAAGCTGCTGACGAAATAAAACCATAGACACATAAAATACCTAGATCACAACACACGGCCTTCGGTCCACAATACTTGCCGAACTTGCACTTAACTTAGAACCACCTCGGATTACCCATAGCTCTTTATTTTTATGCTCCATTTATCCGTCCAGGAGTATCTTAAAAACAGGCTATATTTTCCCCTGTACCACCGCCGCTGGCAGACCATTCCACGCACTCATCACTCTCTGCGAAAAAAAAACTTACCTCTGACATCTCCTCTGTACCTACTTCCAAGCACCTTAGAACTACGCCCTTTTGTTCCCGCCATTTCAGCCCTGAGCAAAAGCCTCTGACTATCCAGACGATCAATGCTTATAGTCTTTTTGTACACCTCTATCAGGTCACCTCTCATCCTCCGTCGCTCCAAGGAGAAATAAACTAGTCAACCTATTCTCACCAAGCATGCTCCCAATCCAGGCAACATCCTTGTAGATCTCCATTGCCACATTTCTATGGTTTCCACGTCCTTCCTGTAGTGAGGCGAACATAATTGAGTAACGTACTCCAATTGGGGTCTGACCAGAGTCCTAAATAGCTGCAACATTATCTCTCAGCTCTTAAACTCAATCCCAAGATTGATGATGGTCAATTCCCCGTTTGCCTTCTTAACCACAGAGTCAAACTGCGTAGCAGCTTTGAGTGCCCTCTGGACTCTGACCCCCAGAATTCCGCTATCCTTCGCACGGCGAAGAGTCTTGCCGTTAATGCTATATTTTGCCATCATATTTGACCCAGCAAACCGAACCACCTCACAATGATTTGGGTTGAAATCCATCCGCCACTTCTCAGCCGAGTTTGCATCCTATAAATGTCCTGCTGTAACCACTGACAGCCCTCCACACCATCCACAACACCACATTCTTTGTGTCATCAGTAAATTCACTAACCCATTCCTCAACTTTTTCACCCAGCTCATTTATAAAAACATACAAAGAGGAGGGACACCAGTGGTCACCGGCCTCCGTGCAGAACATGACTCGTCTACAACCACTCTTTGCCTTCGTGGGTAAGCCAGTCCTGGATCCACAAAGCAATGACCACCCTGGACCCATGCATCCTTACTTTCTCAATAAGCCGTACTTGGGGTAACTTATCAATCGTCTTGCTCAAATCTATATACGCTACAACACCGGTTCTACCCACATCAATGTGTATAGTCACATCGTCAACAAATTCAATCAGACTTGTAAGGCACGACCTCCCTTGGACAAAGTCATGTTGAATATTCCTAATTATATTATGCCTCTCCAAATGTTCATCAATCCTGGCTCTCAGGATCTTCTCCATCAACTTAGCAACCTGTGAAGTAAGACTCACAGGTCTTTAATTTTCGGGGCTACCACTAATCACTGTCTTGAATAAGGGAACAACATCAACAACTCTCCAATCCTCCGGAAACTCTCCCGTCCTCATTGATGATGCAAATATCATCCCCAGATGCTCCGTATTCTCCTCCCTTGCATCCCAGTGTAGCCTGGGATAGTCCTGTCCGGTCCCCGTGAGTTACCGAACTTGATGCTCTCCAAAAGTTCCGACACATGCTCGTCCTTAATATCTACATGCTCAAGCTTATCGGACCGCTGCAAGTCACCCCTACAATCGCCAAATTCAATTTCCCTAGTGAATATTGAAGAAAAACTTTCATTAAGTGTTTCTGCCATCTTCTCCGGTTCCATACAAACTACTCCACTGTCACATTTGTTTGGTCCTATTCTCTCAGATCTTATCCTCTTGCTCTTCTGATTCTTGTAGAATGCTCTGGGGTTTTCCTGAATCCTGCCCACGAAAGCCTTCTCATGGCCTCTTCGGGGCTTTCCTAAATACATTTTATTTTCATTTTCACTTTTTTAAAATTTTTAAATTAATTATTATTGAAAATCAAGAACAAAAAATACATTAAAATAATCAAGTCAACATACCTAAACGTCTAATAGGAGTTAAACTATCAACGAAGCTAAACAGTATATAAATAATGATCAAAAATGTTAAAGTTACTTTTTTTGGAAAAAAAAAGAAAGAAGGAAAAAGGAATCCATACTAACTAAAATAAACAAAAAAAAAACTACTAACAAAAAGAAAACGTGAAAAAAAAAACAAACACTTGCTGCACAAACGGGGAGCTATACGCCATACAAGCTTCAATTAAAAAAAAATACACCAATCCGCCATCCAAATCTATTTACCCAAGAATCAGAAGGCAACCATTTTATTAACTTAAATGAAATGATAGTAGTGGGCAACAGAACCCCATCTTTTCTCAACGTCAGATAGAGGATCAAAATTTCGACTTCTGATTTTTTTTTTCCAAACTAAGGCATAACATCACCTGAGAGAACCATTGCATCAAAGAGGGAGCAGAATTCCATTTTAATAAAATAACCCTTCTACCCAATAATGTGACAAATGCATTTACTTGTTTGTCTGATATAGAAATACCGTGTATATATTGAGGAATTATACCAAAAAAACTGTCAGTTTGTTAGTTTGTAAATTAATGTTCAAAGCTTTAGAAATTGTAGAAAAAAATAGATTTCCAAAACTGTTTCAATACAGAACACAACCATAACGCATGTGTCAATATAGCTGTCTCAGTTTTACATTCATCACACTGACTATTAACATTAGGAGACATTTTAGACGGGCTCTCCTTTGTCAAATAATAACGATGTACAATTTTAAATTGAGTCAGAGAGTGACTGGCGCAAATCGAAGAGTTAACCAACTTCAACATTCGCAACAAATCCTCTGTTATCAAGATCATGTTAAGCTCTCTTTCTCAATCTTGCTTATTCTTAAATAAAGGAAAATTATCTTGTTGTAATAGTAGATCATAAATTTTCCCAATAAAACCTTTCACTAAAGGGTTCATTTTTTAAAACATGTCTAACAGGTCAGAATCGTGTATATATGGAAAAATAACTTTTTTTTGTAAGAAATGTCTGACCTGAAGTTATTGAAAAACGTGTGAGTATGAGAGAGAATATTTAGTTACCAATTTCTCAAAGGACATCAACGGGCGTTCCTGAAACAGATCTATATAGGAATAGATTCCTTTATTCATCCAAAGATAAAAGGTAGGATCACTAAGTAAAGTTTTAAATAAGTAGTTTCGATAAATTAAACTAAGAAGATTACTTTGTTTTTTAAGATTAAAACAAACTTACGAAACTGGTACAAAATTGGTAAAGACTGCTTAATCATAGGATTTATATTTAGAATAGAAATTTTGGGTCGTTATACAGGTGAAGAAGCTCCTAATAACGAAGTTAAGTAGTATTTTCCGTTCATTTTCATCAGTCCCATATAACAAAGACACGCACAACGTATATTAACCGCCCAATAATACACTCCTAAATTAGGCAAAACAGGACCTCCACCCTTTTTAAATTTTAGTAAATGGCATTTTCCAATTCTTGGTGTTTTATTATTCCAAACACAAGATGAAGTGATGGAATCAACCTGATCACAAAACTTCTTAGTCAGAAAAATAGGAATATTTTGAAATACATATAAAACATTTAGTAAGATAATCATTTAACTGCATGAGTTGCTCTGGGGTTTTCTTGAATCCTGTCCGTCAATGCCTTCTAAAAGCCCCTTTGTTGCTGTCCTAATTGCATTATTAAACTCCTTCCTGGTAGCCTTATAATATTCTCTATCTCTATAATTACCTAGTTTATTGAATCTTTGTTAATCTCTACTTTTCTTCTTGAATAGATTTACAACAGCCTTTGTGCACCACGGTTCCTGTACCCTACCATCCTTTTCCTGTCTTATTGGAACGTATATACACAAAACCGCACGCAAGAATCCACTAAACACTTGCCACATTTCTTCTTTACGTTTCCCTGAGAACATCTGTTTCGAATTTATGCTTCCAAGTTCATGCCCGATGGCCTAATTTTCCCCGCTTACTCCAGTTAACTGTTTCCATAACTTGTCTGTTCCTATCGATCTCTAACGTTGTGGTCACGGAGATAGAATTGTGATGACTATCTGCAAAACGCACTCCCACTGAAAGAGGTGACACCCGACCAGGTTCATTTCCCAATACAAGTTCAATTTTCCCCTCTTGAAATGCGATGTATCATATTGAATCTCATAAGAAATAAATAGTGGACACTTAGTAACTTGAATTTTCGACGTAAGATATTTCAAATTATAAGTTCGTTGTTCAGAGGACATTTACTATTCAATTATGTATGAAGAATGCAAATGGGGGATTCGTCCTCCTGCAGGTAGCGCGAAACCGAGATACACCTATGTAAAAAAGAAATGAAACATCCCTCAAGCGAAAAACATGAGAAAAATAAATAAAGTGAATGGACAACACGTAGAAAATTAAATACCCCACTGGGATTGCAGTCGTATTCAGTTCAGTTTATCTCAGTGCCCTATCCCTTGCCCACTGCAGGCATTCTTCGCTAAAGCACCACAGTCAACATCGTTTAAAAACAGCAAAAAAAAAACAAAAATTACATCCACAATCAACATATACATGCAGCTTAATCAAGTGCCCGTAAAACGCTTCCACCGCTTTATGGTTCAATCCAAGCCCAGTATATCTTCCTCCGACAACAGGCAGCAAGAGAGATAGGAAGACCAGAGTTAACGCAGAAAGAAGGCGGCGAATCCATGTTCGACGCCTCAGTCGGAGAGGTGTTCTGGCCTTTAGGCTGCGTACGTTGTTCCAAACGGCAGGGAAGATGTGAGCCTATTCAGCAGCTGTAGCGAGAGATCTCAAATGAACATAGCGTCTGGGTAAAGTATCATCAACGTGGGCGCACAGAACTAATGATATTGGTGCATTGCGTTTTTTTTAACTCTCTGTACACAGAAACGTTTTGTCTCTGTCTGTCACACACACATGTGGCAAATGATTCAGATAAGGTTAATAATAACGATGGCGAGTTGTGGTGAGATGCCTGTTAAGATAAAGCATATAGCAAGAGATCGCTAAGGGAGTCCTCGAGACATTGCACTTATGACCAAAAGGAACCTTCTGAAATCGCAATACTTGTGGGGCAAAATTCCATCAGGTACTAGTAAAACGCTCCCTAGACTCCACAAAACGGAAGCCTGATTTCCATTTCCTGACATATATCGCATCCAAAGTACAAACACTAGAGTTTACCTCTATGTGTCGCTGTTAATTTAAAAACAGACGCCGTGTCCACTCTCTGCTCTATATTGATTAAGTTGTCCCCATTCCACGGATAATCTACGTTCAGCTGCGGCGACAATTCAGTCCTGCAAACTCAGGGCGTGATAATTTAATTGTTTTTATTTTTTTTTTAGCAGAAGACCCTGCCGCCAATAACGAAGGAGAGATATGTAGTTCCAAGTGTTCGTCTGAGCTGACAATGTAAGACCCGATCCGTTACACCGAATAACAGTTATTCTGCAATTCTGGCCACAGAATCTGTTTAATGATACATCGGGCAGGCTTGAGAACGTCCGATTTATTACTAAATACATAAATAGCCTGCTTTCAGATCAGTCAATAGATTTTCCTGAGTTTATGCTATTTATAGGAAATAAGCCATTCGGTTCCTCTGATAATCGCATCTGCTAAGTGCTTGTGTAATAAACCCCACATTTTATCAGCAATGCAGCAGATTCGAACAAAAAAACGAAATTAAAAGGTTGTTCGGCCAAGTTTGCACTGCACCCGAGCAGTCAAATCTTCGAAGAGACTGCAAGTACTAGGATTTTTTTTTTCGTTTCTTACATTCACTGTTCAAAGAAGAGAAGACAGATCTTTGTCATGCCATCAATACTTGAAATGCCACATCCTTCATAATTCTCCCAGCCTACTCTTGTTGAATGATGAACATGAGACATTTTCTTCTCAAGTTTTGGTTGTACGTCAACTTATGGTGACTGGGGACAGTTCTCCTTCTGCCTTTTCCCAGTACATGTTGTTATAACAGCTTGTGTGTGTGTGTGTTTGTGTGTGTATGTGTGTGTGTGTGTTTAACTGATCAGAATCCAGCAACTGTTTTCACCGAGAAAGGAAACGAATAAGCTGACCAATGATAAGCGAGAAAGAGAAATGTGGAATTCGAGAGGAGCCTTGTATACTCAATTGTGCGTGCCAGTTCAAAAAGAAGAAACAAACAAATCAAAACACCGCTTAGCCTGCCGGGCATACTGTGCATCAGAGAGAGCAGAGGTAGTTTCTGTAACGTGTTAGTGAGTTTTAAGAAAGCCAGCAGGGACAATCAGGACATCCTGAGTTAAATGCCGAGTTGTTTACGCGCAAGGGAAAATGGATAAAAGCAAGCGTTACTTGTAACAGTTGTATTTTGATCAGCTATTGTGTGCGTGGCGCAGTGCTAAAGCGAAGAGTTCGATGTTTTGGCTCAAAGAGGCTTCAGCGTGTAAAGCTGAGGGTTTAGGCAGACGATCTTTCGGGTCCATACATTTCTTATTTTAACTGAATATGAATGAGAATCAGAATCAGAATGAGGTTTATTATAACTGGCATGCAATATGAAAGTTGTTAACTTAGCGGCAGCAGTTCAATACAATACATAAAATAGAAGAAAAAACATCAAAATAAAATAATTATAATAATAAATAACTCAATTACAGTATAGGTATATCGAATAGATTAAACATCGAGCAAAATCAGAAATACTATATAATAAAAATGTGAAGTAGTGGCCAAGTTTCAATGCCCATTTAGGAATCGGAGGCGGGGAGGTCGAAGCTGTTCCTAAATCGGTGATGTGTGCGCCTTCAGGCTTCTGTACCTGGCAACTAATCGTAGCACTGGAAAAAAAGGGCATACCCGTCGTGCTGGCGGTCCGTAATGTTGGACGCTGCCTTTTGAGACCCCGCTCCTACAAATGTCATATGTACTTCGTAGGCTTGTATCCAAGACAGAGTTGACTAAATTTACTATCTGCTGCAGCTTTTTTGTTGTCCTTCCTAGCAGTAGACACCCTACCCACATACCAGACAGATGCAGCCTGTCAGAATGCTCTCCATGTTACATCGATAGAAGTTTTTGAGTCTATTTTTAACATACTATATCTCTTCAATCTCCTCATGAAGTATAGCCACCGTCTTGCCTTCTTTATAACTGCATCCATATGTTGCCGCCTCGTTTGATCCTCAGAGATCTTGTCACCCAGGAACTTGAAACTGCTCAATCTCTCCACTTCTGATCCCTCTATGAGGCTTGTTATGTGCTACTTCGTCTTAACCCTTCCGAAAGTCCAAAAACAGCTCTTTTGTCTTCCTGACGTTGAGTGCCGGGTTGTTGCGGCGGCCGCACTCCACTAGTTGGCATATCTCACTCCTGTACGCGCTCTCTTCACCACCTGAGATTCTACCAACAATGGTTGTAGCCTCAGCAAATTTCTGGATGTTATTTGTGTTATGCCTAGCCACGGAGTCAGGGGTATATAGAGATCAGATTAGTGGGCTGAGCACGCACCCCTGAGGTACACCAGTGTTGATCGAGCCGATTGTACAGAGAGAGCCGTAGGATTACTGAACAGAAAAGATGGATGGTCCACACTTTGGACATGGCAAAGCCTGGAAAACGCAAGTGTCTCTACCAACTACATCTGTAGTAAGTTTATTCAGCAACACAGTATTACAGACTGCGCTAGGAAGCTGAAGTTAGACTTCGATGATCTCTGGATAATTGTGGATTTTGAGCGGTTGACTAACAAGGAAGGTAGCTGCAATTTACAGGCCGGACAATGGTAAAGGTGTGACAGTCAACTGACGAAAATGGCTTGGCAGAGAATGCGGTGTACATACATCTGTGACGGTTCCTTCGAGAAATTGTAAATCACTCCAGATACTGTTAAAGCATTATCTTCCACAGTAAACGAAATCACAATGGTCACATGTCCCGCATTGAGTCTGACGTAACACATAAAAGAGTAGATTAGAGAAGTTTGGGAATACTGGAAGTGATAATTTAGGAACGCATCATCGCAGAAATAGATGACCCAATTTGCGAGCGTAAAGATTACACTGGGATCAAGATTAATAACTGGCTAACTTAGACTCATTTTTACTGTTGTTACCTTTTATATTCTTCCATTGGACACGTAGGGTCAAGGAAACCCTGTGTTTGCGTGCAATTTCCAAACTTCAGCAGGTTTCCTGCAAGAAGATTTTGTGTAAATTCTCTTGTTAGTAGTTGTGGTGTTCATAACGTCCAGCGCTCTGAGGATTGGAGGCTTGCTGTGAGGCTGGGTGACATTATTGGGAGTTATTTTGCTTTGTCCCGTCGCACCTCATCACTCCACCAACATCTGAGAGTTTTTGGGATAGTTAGCCGATAGTAGTTCCTCCGGTGTAGGTGCAGGGCTGAAACTAAGGGAGCTGTTGTAAACCTGGCAGGATCAATGTCGAATAAATGTTAAGTATAAAGATATCCTTGAAGAAGACAGCAAAACGTGATAACAAATGAACGAGATTGGTTGTCGCTTTTGAATTGAAAATCTCCAATTTCCGAAAACTTGCCGGATTGGGGCCCTTCTGTGACACCAATGATTTGGTGTTTTTCGTGAGTTTAGCACATATTAGATTAATAAATAAATAAATAAATAAATAAATAAATAAATAAACGGCTTACTAATGGTGTAAGAAGTTGAGGTGCTAATATATGGACACACAGCTAGGCGTATTGTAATAACATGTGCAAGATAACTTGTCTATCACTTTTTGCAATAAATCCAGAGGATTGAGTCTATTCTTCCATTTTCGCTAGGTGTTTTTTTCCCCGAATGTTTTGACATGCTGACTCCCTTTCAGACAGCAGGGCATGGTTCGCTCGACCCTATATACTCTCCTTTGTCCTTTTATTCATCCAGTAGGTGCACAGGCTTTTATTTTCTACAGCCAACTCCACTGTGCTTACATGCTGGATTATTATGGAATGCAATTTTATTTGATAGGATTAGATTGAGCTCAATATTTCGGAGGTGTTCGGAAATATGCATGTGTCTCATCGAGTTTTTTTTATATAAATTAAATGCTTACTAATTGCATTGGGGTGGGGGAGAATTTCTTACATTATTGCAAGTATCCATTATCATCCCTTATTTTAACCTGTGTTTACTTTCTTTAAATTTTCTGAAGAAGGGAACAATTCCTTTAACATCTTTTGTGGCAAAAACACTGTGGACTGTTCTCATCATCGCGATCAGTGAGTGTAAGAAAGAGTGTGTGATTCACGGTGACAGTAAGTGTAAACCATTTAACTGAGAATTTTACTTTATTTTTTTCTTGACCTCTCTCCAACGTAATGCTGAGCATAGTTACAGCATATAAATACAATTTCAGGCAGTACTGGACATATGTCTTCTTCTGCCAACATTCCCAAGAAGGAATCCTGACAAATCTGTGAAACCAAGACTCAGATACGTGTGCTTATCTGCTTCTTCATTCAAAACTCGTTAATTTCAATTTATTTGAAACTGTCAACGCATGCGTGTAGATCAATAGAGTATGTGGTCTCCGCTTCAAAGGAAAATAGGGAGGACGTGATCCTCAGGAACCCTGTGTTCTGGCACACTGGTAAAAATATTGACGTCATATTCTGCCTTCAAATTGGGCATTCTATATTCAATAACTTCATCATGTTGTGATATCGCAGCCTAACTCCTCAACGCGTACACGTCCTGCCATAACCTTCGATAAGGTTCCACACTATCAAAAGCATCAACAACGTATGTGCCATATTAAAATGTATTCACTATCATCCCACTTAATCGGTTAATATATTTATGAAAAATCGCAAAGGACATAGAGCCCAGGAGAGGGCCCCGTTGCAAATCACTGGTCATCGAACTCCAGAATAATACCGTCTATTTCTTTCCACAAACTTCTTCCATGTGTCAGCCCATTCTGAACTATTAAGCCAAGTTTCACTTAATTCCATACATCGTGGTCTTCTTACTGAGTGTATTTTGAGGAAATTATACAAAAGTATTACTGAAACCCAGATACATTGATTCCACTACTCTGTCTTCATGAACTTGTTCAGCTACGTACTAAAGAAAACACCATCCCGTGATACACGAACGGTCACTAATCCTATCGGCCGGTTCTACTCCGTGCTCATACTTTGTCTCAGCAAATTACCCACAAGATTTTGCCTATCTGAATTAATACTTACTACCCAATGATGCTTAATTTTATCCACATTGTGTCACAACCGTAGATTCGGCAACGTAGCAGATTCGGCAACTGTGCTCGTGAATCTGCATGTGTCAGCTAATTATTAATTCATTGTGATAGCATTTAACTGCATTCAATCCGTCGTAGTACGTGTCCAGACTTGGACGCAACAACGCTTTGCTGCCTGCTTGCATTCCACCTTACCTGAGAAATTAAACTGTCGACTCAACTGACTATGAGGACTAGCTGTATTCGTTTAATGTTTAGTTGTTCTTTCTGGCCGAAGTGTAGGCTTCAGTTTCCATTTGCGTGTTTTAGATAACGGCCCTGTTTACCAAGCGTTAATTGTTTTAATTTCCCATTAACACTGTTTGCATTAAAGTGTTTGAAAATCGACCCTCTTCAGTGTCCACATCAGCACTTGGGCCACATCCTCACCGGGTGATACACTGCCGTGCTTACAGACAAGAATAATATTTATCGGTTTTCTGTTGCTATCCCTGTAGTATGCCTGAGTACACAACGAGATTGTCAATACTGCAGCAATGTTTTCTCTCCCTTTCTATACTAACTAGCACTACATCCAGTCCGGACAATGGAAATATCATAAATACTTTCAATGCTTACAATAGGCAATCCTTCCGACATGATTCAACATATCAGCCCTTACTACTGAGAACATACACTCGTGATGATTCCTATCAGTGCTGACTAATGATGTCACGTATTCATTAAGGAGCTCTCCTGATTTTCGACTCCAGTAGCATGCTTCCCCCTTTATAGATGTTTGGTTCCACCGTTAATCTGATCATCTTTCTGTATCACTGGTGTATGTTGAACACTTTGGATGTTTCCGTATGTATACCTGCCATGGAATCAGAATCAGCATCAGAATCAGAATCAGAATTATTATCACCCGCATGTGACATGAAATTTGTTACCTTAGCAGTATCAGTGTAATGCAATATAAAATCTAACACACAGAGAGAAACATAATAATAAACGAAATAAAAAATAATAATAAACAAACAATAAATAATTTACATATATTGAAGAGATTTTTTTTAAGTTGTGTAAAACCAAAACAAAAAATACGGTAAATTAAAAATAATGATTTAGTGTCCAAAAGGTTGAATGTACATAGTGGAATCGGACGGCATAGAGGAAGACGCTGTTCCTGAATGGGTGAGTGTGTGCTTTCAGGCTTCTTTGTATCCTACCTGATGGAAACAGTGAGAAAAGACATTCTGGGTGCTGAAGGTCTTTAGTAAAGGTCGCTGCCTTTCTGAGACACCGCTCCCTGCAGATATCCTGGAGACTTTAGAGGCTAGTGACCAGAATGGAGCTGACTAGGTTTGCAACCTTATGCAGTTTCTTTCGGTTCTGTGCAGTAGCCCCTCCATACCAAATAGTGATTCAGCCTCTCAGAATGCTCTCAACGTAACAACTGTAGAGGTTTTTGTGTGGTTTTGTTGACATGCCATATCTCTTCGAACTCCTAATAAAGTATAGCCGTTGTTCTGCCTTCTTTATGACTACATCAATATGTTGACCGCAGATTACATCCTCATGGATTTGAACTGTTCCTTTTGAGTTTCCTTCAGCAATTCCGATCCTACGTCCTGGCTAGGTCTCTGGTCACTCCCGAATTGATCCCCCCAAAGTGACACTAACCTGACCGTTTAGCTTACCCAACTGCATATCCAGTATTATCTTTACTGTAGCCCACACAGCTAAATAGTTTCGTCCGATCTCAACCTTTTGCACGAAAAAAGGTCCGGCAACGTTAGGGAAGTTGAACTCAAATATGGAAATGACAATGTTTTGCCCACAGCTTTGAAAAATACGTTTCACGGTCTGCACCTCAGTATGTCTGTTGCTACCGGGGTGAGGGTGCCTGAAGAATATTTCCTCATAGAGTAATTCCTCCTTACTGTTTCGGAATCTTACACACACTGACTCAGTACATGACGCCTGCATGACATTCTCCCCTTCTTCAACCGTGGTAATATCCCTGATTAGCAATGTTACTCTTCCACCTCTTTTACCTACTTCACTGTTACTTTTGACTCCTATAAACGGAAGCAAATAACTGTATCACTCTGACGGTGAAGTATCTGCAATGGCTACAACGTCATAGTTGCATGTACAGGCCCTATTAGAAATTCAATGTTTCTTTTCCTGATGCTCCCAGCAGTAAATTCACAAATTCCAAACCACACAGGTAAATACAAGTTTAGCCCTTGCTACGGCCTTCATTGATCACAGGGTCTGCACTGGCTATATCAACTTTTACCCCAAATGTTCCATACACTCTGTTTCCCATCTTTCTGCCAAAGTGTTTAAACCGACCGGCAATAGCTTCTTGATAACTGCGGCAAAGGTATTAGTTCCTCAAGGAGTTCAGATGCAATAGTCGACTTATGTACAAGGTCACACCTTCCCAGAAAAGTTATCAGTGTACGACAAATTTTAGATCTCGCTCCTACACCAATTCTACCGTACCCATTCCTCCACCAAATCATTGTCTTCTTCTCCTTACAGGCGCGTCATGTGTCACATGATCCGGCAGCAATGAATTATCTATTGAGGCAGGTTTTATAAAATAACAAACTAAAATTTATTAAACTCTGCTCAACAAATAGCGAAAAGTATTAAAACGACAAATACCGGAAGTTAACTGCGAAAGGCAACTCTGGAACAGTTCTGAAAAGGATAATGGGATAACAGTTATTACAGTAGTAAATTCGAACCCAGTATTGAAATGCTAAATTCGAAAAATCCAAATGTTTTACACAGTCAATAAGGAGAGACTTTTCGGAAACGGGTTTCTTCGAGCACGTTACGTAACTGCTGATTCTCTAAAGGCCTCATAACGAAGGAAATAAAACGGCTTAAATGATCTGACCTTTTCCTGGCGAGTGAACACTGCACAACTTCCCCGATCTTGCAGGATTATCTCAGAGACAGGTACTATATTATGAACGAATCCTTAATAAGGTAGATCCTTTATAAAGCCGCCGAGCGACTACAACTTTATTCCGATCGTTCAGGCTCCCGTCCTTTAATAAAGTCCTCACTCTACAATGCTGCTGAAACGGGGGAAATTATAGATGCAACACACAAACATGACAGAAATTGGCGAAACTGCCAGCAACAATCTTTGCAGCTTTAAATAGAAAGGAAAACTCCGTTTTAAAATGAAGCTGAGTCATGACAAATATGCAGCATAATTGAGCAACTGACGAACTAACACATAACTGTCATAAGGTGGTGGCTGGAAACACACCCAAGTGCAAGACACAGACACGCAAGTACAAGGGACAGAACTAGGATACAGGGCGATGGCAAGGACATGGACAGGAAAACCAGGAACCTGGAACAGGACTGGACAAGACAGCTAGGAGCCCTTGCTACGAGCCCGGGCGTGGACTCCGAACCAGAGACTGGACAAAGACCCAGTACCTAGTTCTTGCCTCTGGCTCGGACCCCAGAACCAGGCAGGGACGAGGCTTGGCTGACAGGAACGACGCGGCTGGAGTCTTAGTGACTTGAAGCGAGACTTGTCAGGAGGCAAAAAACTTGAAGCGAGGCTTGGCAGGAGGCAAGAGACTTGAATAGAGGCTTGGCAAGAGGCAGGAAACTTGAGGCGAGGCTTGGTAGGAGGCTAATGACTTGAGGCGAGGCTTGGCAGGAGGCTGGAGACTTGAGGCGAAGCTTGGCAGGAGGCTTGAGACTTGAGGCGAGGCTTGGCAGGAGGCCAGAGATTAGAGGCGAGGCTTGGCAGGAGGCTAGAGATCAGAGGCGAGGCTTGGCAGGACTCTAAAGACTTGAGGCGAGGCTTGGCAGGATGCTGGAGGCAGGAGACTTGAGGCGAGGCGAGGCTGGAGGCTGGAGGCAACAGACTTGAGGTGAGGCTAAAGGCTGCAGTCTTCAGCCTTGAGGCTAAGAAGGAGGCTGCAGTCCTCAGGCTTGAGGCCAGGCAGGAGGCGGGAGTCTTCAGGCTTGAGGCCAGGCAGGAGGCTGGAGTCTTCAGGCTTGAGGCTAGGCAGGCTCCTCCGGGGCAGGACGCGGTACTCCTGGGCAGGGCGCGGATCACCTGGGCAGGGCCCGGTACTCCTGGGCAGGACGCTGTTCACCACCCGACGGAGGTAAGAGACAGGAAGGTACAGAACCAACCGCAGGTAACGGCGAGACAGCCTGGCTTACCCGACGGAGGCACGAGACAGGAAGGGAGCTATGTACAGGGTGGCCCCAAGACAAGACTGCAGGCGACACGAGGCGAGAGTGACGAGCAGGACAAGGGAAGACTTCACGCAGTGCAAGACGAGACGAGAACTTCAGTTGAGGCGAGAGTTACCAACAAGACAAGGCAGGGCTTCAGGCGAGGAAACAAAAGGCAGAGGCAGGGATACAAGGGAAAAGGACAAGAACAATCCAGCAACCACACCGTGGTCTCTGGAGGTATTTATGCAACCAGCCCCAATGAACATCAGCTGCTTCAATTAGAGCAAAACAAGAACAGAAACAGGGTAAACAGGAAAACCTGGAGCAAGAGTCAATGGACCGGACCGTGAACCGGAATACAGACATCACGGACTGGAACATGACAATAACTAAATTGAAAACAACTAACTGCGTCACACTATGGTCTCCTTTATACCTGTTCAGAACAGGTCGTCAGTTGACCTAACACTGGCAGGAACATTACATCGTACGACCTCCGAATACCATTACACATTTCTCATAAGACAGTCACAAAGACATCCACGGGGTATGTAACACAAGCAACAGTTAAATCTTTGAATCATGTTTTTCAGCTTCCTACCCACAGCACTCTATTTTGTCTCCAGGATCCTGTTCATTATCCTACCTATATCTCTGATGTCATTATGTATCAGAGTTTCTACCTGCGTACTGTGCCTCTCAACAAACAAATGCTACCATAATATTTGCTGTGATGTGATATTTTCGGACTGCAATCCATTCTGCTCCTCTCTAGGTATTTTGTGCTTACCTGAATGAACAGTGGTTAGTTGTGAAATGATTGACGTTACAATTTATTTACAGTTAGCAAACAAATTATAGTGCGATATTTTGATTGGTTGTTTGTTATTCTCCCTATCAGTGAGAGATATGTTTTCGCTTCTGTGAAAATTTCGGCATTATTTCTGTTTTTTTTTAAAGAAAATTGTTGATATGTATTAACATCATGTCTCTGCTGTATTCGACTCATTGATTGTTGAGTGTTACTTGCACACTTTATGTGCTGGTCTATTAAAGCAATACTGTGGTGAAGGATGCTTGAATGTTGCTTCTGTCTGTGTTCGGGATATAGGCATTGTAGGTGACCCAGCATTAATTATCCATTCAGATATTTTCTGGAGGTGGAAGAGAGCGGTGTTTTTGGACTATAGCAACTATTCCGGTAAAGATACCTATCATGTTGGCCAGGGCATTATGGTTGATTTATTATCCTTCTCAACACCGTTCCCTGCCTTCTCCAGGATATATTTGATATCCATAGTATTACAGAAGTAATAAATATCACATATATCCAATAAGTTGGCTTCAACAACCGGCTGAGGCAATGAATCTCATAGTTTCACGACTATCGACTGTCACATGACCAGCATTAATGAATATATAATTGAGTCATGTTTTATAAACAAACATAAACATTTATTAAACTCTGCTGAACAATAGCGAAACGAATTCAAACGACTAACTAGCCGGAAGTTAACTGCTATAGGGCACCTCTGGAGCAGTTCTTAAAGTGGTAATTTCGAACATACTTCTTAAAGTGGTAAATTCAAACACAGTCTTAAAATGGTAAAATCGAAAGTCCAAGTGATTTACACAGTCAATAAGGAGTGACTTCTCTGGAAACTGATTTCTTCGAAGTCGTGACGTTACTGCTGATTCTCCAAAGTATTCACGACGAAGGAAATAAAATGGCTTAAAGGAACTAACTTTTTCCTTGCAAATGAACACTGATACAAATCTTTCAGATCTTACCGGGCTTATCTCAGATGCAGGTCACTATTTCTGAACGAAGATTCAATAAGGGCGATCCTTCATGAAACCGCCGAACGACACCAACTTTACTCAATCATTCATGTTCCCGTACTTTAATTACGTTTTCTCTCTCCAACACTGGACTGTAAAGGTAAATCAAGGAAAACCCCCCAAAAAACTGGCAGTGATTGGTGAAATTGTCGGTACAACGATTTTGCCTTACAATAGAAGCTAAAACTCCACTTTAAAATGAAACTGCGTTATGAGATGAATACGCAGCATAACAGCGTAACTGACAAAGTAACGAAATTAACTGCGTCACAACAGGGGTTTCTCTTTATATACATGTTGGGAACTTGCATCACATGACCTCACACTGGCGGGAAAATCACATCACCCACCATTACAAGACCATTACATCATGCTCATAAGATACTCAATTACATCTGGTAGTAATTCAATCAGAAGATATCCACGAGGCATGTAATACTACATTAATGGTTTTTCATCTCGGTTTAAAAATGACTTTCCTGTATTCCAATAAAATGCCTTTTAGTCCTCAAAGAAAGTCGCTGGTATCGGATATATCATCTTTCCGACCATTATTTCTTTGTAATGTCGATGCGCAATAGGTTCAATGAGATCAATCTTGACATTATTGGGTTAAATGCCCAGATCAGTAAAACGTGCTTCAGATATTAACCTTTTCATTCCCGAGGATATTCGACTGATGGGCTTCTGGAGGTTTACAATTTCCAGCATATTCTTACCAAGATTAAGGTGTAAACTTGCTTACAATATTGTAAGTGCAGTTCGGCAAATCCCAACCGTGCTAGTTTTCGCCTTGTTTCCGCGGAACACCAACATAGCATTTCCCTGCCCTATATACCAACACAGCCTTCATGATAACATTTATTTTGTTTTTGAATTTGATCCCCAGTTATTAAATACTCTGCGCCCATAGCTCATCTACCGATATGCCCGACGAACCACGCACCTACACTGTCTTTTTATTATATTCCACTGCCTATTTCCTAATTTGTTTTTTTTTTTGTGTTTTTTTTTGCTAGTTCTTGCATCCAGAGCAGTCTTTGTGTAGTTCGGTACTTCCGTGATAAGACCATAAGACAAAGAAGCAGAAGTCGGCCATTCGTCCCATCGAGCCTGCTCCACCATTTTAATCATGAGCTGATCCATTCTCCCATTTAGTCCCACTCCCCTGCCTTCTCACCATAAACTTTGATGCCCTGGCTGCTCAGATACCTATTAATCTCTGCTTTAAATACACCCAATGACCTGGCCTCCACTGCTGCCCGTGGCAACAAGTTCCAAAGATTCATCACCCTCTGACTAAAAAATAAAAATCTTCGCATTTCCGTTCTGAATGGGCGCCCTTCAATCCTTAAGTCAGGCTGTCTCGTGCAGACTCCCCCATCATAGGAAATAACTTTGCTACATCCACTCTGTCCATGCCTTTCAACATTTGAAATGTTTCTATGAGGTCTTCCCGCATTCTTCTAAACTCCAAGGAATACAGTCCAAGAGCAGACAAACGTTCCTCATATGTTAACCCTCTCATTCCCGGAATCATTCTTGTGAATCTTCTCTGTACCCTCTCCAACGTCAGCACATCCTTTCTTAAATAAGGAGACCAAAACTGCCCACAGTACTCCAAGTGAGGTCTCACCAGCGCTTTAAAGAACCTCAACATCACATCCCTGCTCCTCTACTCTATTCCTCTAGAAATGATTGCCAACATTGCATTCGCCTTCTTCACCATCGGCTCAACCTGAAGGTTAACCTTAAGGGTAACCTGTACAGAACTCCCAAGTCCCGTTGCATCTCAGAACTTTAAATTCCTGCCCAATTTAAGTAATAGTCTGCCCATTTATTTCTTCTGCCAAAGTGCATATCCATACACTTTCCAACATTGTATTTCATTTTCCACTTCTCTGCCCATTCTTCCAATCTATTGAAGTCTCTCTGCAGACTCTCCGTTTCCTCAGCACTACCGGCCCCTCCACCTATATTCGTACTGTCAGCAAACTTAGCCACAAAGCGTTCTATTCCATAATCCAAATTGTTGATGTACAATATAAAAAGAGGCGGCCCCAACACGGACCCCTGTGGAACACCAATGATAACCGGCAGCCAACCAGAATAGGATCCCTTTATTCTCACTCTCTGTTTCCTGCCAATCAGCCAACGCTCTATTCACGTATGTAACTTTCCCATAATTCCGTGGGCTCTTATCTTGTTAAGTAGCTTCATGTGTGGCACCTTGTCAAAGGCCTTCTGAAAATTCAAATATACAACATCCACTGCATCTCCCTTGTCTAGCCTACTGGTAATTTCCTCAAAACATTGTAATAGGTTTGTCAGGCAGGATTTTCCTTGAACGAATCCATGCTGAGTTCTGCCTTTCTTTTCATAGGCCTCCAGGTACTCTGTAACCTCATCCTTGTCAATCGACTCCAACAACTTCCCAACCACCGATGTCAACCTAACAAGTCTGTAATTTCCTTTTTGCTTCCTTGTCCTCTTCTTAAACAACAAAGTGCCATTTGCAATCTTCCAGTCCTCCGGAACCATGCCGGAATCTATCAGCTTTTGAAAGACCATCGTTAATGGCCCCGCAATCTCCACAGCTACTTCCTTCAGAACACGCGGGTGCATTCTATCTGCTCCGGGAGATTTATCTACCTTTAGTCTATTCAGCTTCCTGAGTACTTTCGCTGTCGTAATTGTGACTGCGCACACTTCTCTTCCCTGCCACCCTTGAGCGTCCGGTATACTGCTGATCTTTTCCTCAGTGAAGACTGATGCGAAATACTGGTTCAGTTCCTCTGCCAGCTCCTTATCTCCCATTGCAATTTCTCCAGCATTAGTTTCTATCGGTCCTATATCGACTCTCATCTGTCGTTTATCTTTATATACTTGAAAAAGCTTTTAGTATCCGCTTTGATATGATTTGCTAGCTTCGTATCAGAGTTACTCTTTTCCCTCTTAATGACCTCCTTCGTTTCCATTTGTAAGCTTTTAAAAACATCCCAATCCTCTGTCTTCCCATTATTTTTTGCTTCCTTGTATGCACTCTCCTTTGTTTTAACTTTGGCTTTGACTTCTCTTGTCAACCGCGGTTGCATCCTTTTTCCATTCCAAAATGTCTTCTTTTTTTTTGGAATATACCTCGCTTGCACCTTCCTCACTCCTCGCATAAACTCTAGCCACTGCTGCTCTGCCGTCCTTTCCGCCAGTGTCCCTTTCCAGTCAACCTTGGGCAGTTCCTCTCTCATGCCATTGTAATTTCTTTTACTCCACTGAAATACCGACAAATCAGTTTTCGGCTTCTCTTATTCAAATTTCACAGTGAAGTCAATCATGTTATGATAACTGCCTCCAAAGGGTTCCTTCACCTCAATCTCTGTAATCACCTCCGGTTCATTACACAATATCCAATCCAATACAGCCGATCCCGTAGTGGGCTTAACAGCAAGCTCTTCTAAAAGCCAACTGGCAGGCATTCTACAAATTCTCTCTCTTGAGATCCGGTGTCGACCTGATTTTCCCAATCCACTCGCATGTTAAAATCTCCCACAATTATCATAACACTGCCCCTCTGACAAGCCTTTTCTATTTCCTGTTGTAATGTGTAGTCCACATCACTGCAGCTGTTTGGGGGCCTATAAATAACTACCCTCACTGTCCTTTTACCCCTGCGATTTCTTAGCTTAACCCATAAAAATTCTGCATCTTCTGATCCTATATCACCTCTTTCTAATGATTTAATATCATTTCTTACCAATAAAGCCACGCCTCCCCCTCTGACTACCCGATATGCCGTGTATCCTTGGACGTTCAGATCGCGGAAACATGCATCCTTTAGCCACGACTCAGTGATGGCCACAATGTCATATCTGCCAATCTGTAGCTGTACGACAAGAGCATCCACCTTATTCCTTAAGCTGCGTGCATTTAAGTATAACACCTTAGGACCAGTATTTGGTACTTTTTGCTTTGATTTCAATGCAACTTTATTGCACTGCAATGGCTACAAATTTGCCCCATCACCTGCCTGTCTTTCCTGACGTCTTTACTGCTCTCCAGCTTAGATTTAGTTTTGTTTTCCCCTTCCTCCTCTCTGTCATTCAGGTTTCCACCCCTATGTCAAATTAGTTTAAACCCTCCCTAACAGCTCTAATAAACTTCCCCGCCAGGATATTGGTCCCATTCTGCTTCCGGTGTAACCTGCCCTTTTTGAACAGGTCATACTTCCCCCAGAAGAGATCCCAAGTATCCAAGAATCTGAAGCCCTGCCCCCTGCCCCAGCCTCTCAGCCACGAATTTATCTGCCAGATCCTACTATTCTTGCCCTCGCTAGCACGTGGCACATGTAGCATCCCGAGATTACTACCCTGGAGGTCCTGATTCCCAGCTTCCTTCGTAACTCCTGGAAATCACTCTTCAGGATCTCTTCCTTATCGGGAGCATTGAAATACAACATGTTTATGGGGAATATTGGCATACAACGATCAAAAAATAAATAAATAAAATGAAACGTCGGTGGCAACACCGACGCTTATGAAACACCGGTAGTCCTACGCAGCCACCCAGAAAACGTAGCTTGTATTCCACCTTTCTACTCCTGCATTCAGCAGGTCTACTAGCCATGCTAATATCCTCACTTTAATTTCCTAGATTCTTATTTTCATTTGCTACCCTATGTGCAGCACCATGTCGAAGACAATTTTGTATTCTTTTTCCATTTTATTTCTGTGCCCCTCTATACTGACGTATATTATAATAATTTAATTTGAGATATAATTTATTTTCGGCACCGGCATGTCAATTGTGGCAAGAAGAGAACATAGTCCAGTAAATACTTTATTCTATCATTGTGTCAAACTGCAAAGGGTGTAGGTTTAAGTTGTAAGGATTGATCATACGAAACGTAGAAATTATTTCATTAAAACAAAAACGCGAAGGTGTTGACATATGCAACCTGCTTACAAATAGGGTGATGTAAACACATGCAATTACTGTATTTCAGATGCATACGTTGGCGAAGGAAAGTGGGTCTATATATACAGTAGAAAGCCGACGTTCCGAGAGATACGGTCGGTGGAAATTCGGTTTTCTTTGCTGAAATACCAATTGGCTGAATGGCAAGTGACGCTTTATCGCCATCTTGCTTCAGTAGCATAAACGGGAAGCAGACGTGAAAGCAGAATGAAATAGATATTTAGGAAGCTGTATGTTCTCTACGTCTCCTTAACCTATTCGCAAATGTTCAGTTTCTCATTGAGAGAATACACCTCCTATGTTTAGACTGAACAGAATCGGATCATAACAACTGATTTTTTCGAAGAGACTCTACAATGTCACTTCCGATTCTTCCATCTTTGTCTGAGTGGCTTACATGTAGATCATTTTTTTTTTCAAAGTAGTAGTAATATACGTCAGGTCTCGTCTTATCTGCCAGTAATGAAATGATCGGTTGCGCTGAGGAATAAAGAAGTAGTTAGGGATGGGACCAATTAAGGAAAAGTGTTGGTTTAAGAAGTGCTGGAGAAGCCACGAGTTTTCTACTTAATGAACAATAATATAACGAGCGGAAAGAGAGACATCACACTCCTTGCGTATGTTGAATTAACGCTTACTTATCAAAAAGATTATTTCGCTTGAAATTCAAAGTCAGTCGATAGCAGCACGTGGTATTCATTCGTTCATCTATCTATCTATTTATTTATTTATTTATTTATTTATTTGCTTACTTACTTACTTTTTTTTACTTATTTATATATATATATATATTTCTTTCTAATTACAACAGTATTCCTGGCCGGTAAGTTGTATTTTTTTTTTTTTTTTTTTTGCCGTTTCGAACATTACGCGTTTCATCCGTGCAGAACTGCTTAAGTTCTCAGTCAATACCGCAAACCAATATTGACAACGGCAGGTAAACAATCAGAGCAGCGCAAACGGTGTGCGGCTGCAGATCTTCTCCAACTGACATTGTAATGGTTCATAGGAGCTTCGAAGGCGAGTATAGTTGACTCCATTACTACTTCTCACGGTGAAACATCATGTCTTTTTTTTTCCGCTTGGAATGTAATGGAGAACTGCAGACTCTAATAAAGGAGGTTGGGCGGCATTATATATTTTGTTTCATTTTTTTTCTTATTTCCTTTGTTTTTTTTTAATAATTGAATTAAATTCCCCATATCTCCTTACCTGACATCCCTGCGAATCTCTGCAGGATGGATATTTAGAACTGAATTCTCCACACCCTCAATTCAGAACAGTAGAAAATATCATATGACGTTTAGCAGGGTGGTATTATTTATGTGAAATATGTTTCGGACTCTTTCATGATATGGTCAAGGCGATGTCATTTATCTGACAGCTGCTACGTCCACAACGATTGACGGGAGTGACGCTGTGTTGAACTGTAACTAATCTACTACAAGCACTGGCAATTTTGCGTTACGTATTATGGTACCGTCAGTATCCCGGTGGTTATCCGGTGCTCCTATTGCACCGGACGAAATATGACGGTAACCAAAAGGAAATTCCAGGACAACGTTTCAGGACGCAGCTGGATGATTTGATGGGAACTGTCCCACTGACTGTGTCTGAAGTACAGCTAGCAGACGTGGCCACATACTTCTGTGCGCTGAAACCAACAAAGGCAAATACCTAATCGGTGATAGTAGAAAAACCTACATGGTCTTCCAAGATTCATCTGGTTGTAAGTGCAACTTCGTGTGCAGCTGCAAATCTAAGCTTGTCCGGCAATTTGGCCTATACCCATATGTTTAGGTCATTATTATTCAGCTTTGAATATACTAATCTGCATAGTTTTAACCAGTTACTTCTGAATCTGCTGTCCTGCACATTTTTCAAAATGATCCCAATACAGTTATTCAAAGCAGCTAAAGAAAGCACACTGAAGGTTTGTTGTTTTATCTGTTTCCTAAATGCGATATTCTCTGTTGCAGAAAGGTAGATTCAGTTTTAATGTTGAATCAGGTTCACTGGTCTGGCAGTTGAGAATGAAATCGCACTGTGTTCCAATAGGTTTGCTGATCATTAATTTAACAAACAGTAATTATTTGACCAAGCGTTCGTTTCCCCCAAGTTGCAACCTCTAAAAAGCTGAATATTCAAAAATATGCGAACATTAAAGGAACATACTATGATGTAAGTGTTCACAGTGTATACTTTCCTATCATCGTAAGCATCATTGTCTAAAACAAAGGTAGAACACTGGCAGACCCTTCTGCAGGCCGTTTTATATTCCCAAGACATTTGAAACTGGATACGAGGCAGCTACTCCATGGGAAATGCAGCTGCACCTTCTAAATAAACAAATCATAACCGAACACGAGGAATTCTGCAGATGCTGGAAATTCAAGCAACACACATCAAAGTTGCTGGTGAACGCAGCAGGCCAGGCATAACCGAAGTGTTTTTTGAATAGCAGAATAATCCACGGTCCCACAGGGCCACCGACCCATCGAAAGTTGCGAACGAAATTATCCAACCCTCAGAGGAGTGTAACTTTCACGACCTCCGTACTAAGTTTATAAACGAAAGACAAGAGTACAATATCCAGTACCGTAATCAAATAGTCACCCTCTAGTGTATTATAGTAGTCCAAAAGGCCAGCGGCTTTAACGTGAAGTGTAACAGCTAACGAAACGTGTCTCCCACTTAATCTAATACACTGACTCTCATGTATGACCAACCAAGTTGTGTGATGTTCACCAGCCCATCAGGAATGCAGGTGCAGCAATTTAAGCAGTGGCAGTACAAGTGTAAGGTTTCTTTCCGAGCATGAAATCGAAGCTTCATTTCGCGAGACCCTCAGGCCGTACCATGCTGAGAAGACTATCATTCAACACATCGGTCCTACATAACAGCCCTAATACCGACCAGAATAGAAAAGATGTTTATTCATTGCACTGGGTGGAAGATATAGAGAACCACATAGCAATGACACCTGTTTGTGAAACCAATTGGTAGGCCGAAGGACTTCATGTACAATAAGTGTCATTCAGCTTCTAACACGTTCCCAGCCTCAGTACACAATTTGGCACAATTAGAGATATCCCAAGCTACTCTTCCTGCTCACACCTGCCTTCGACTGCGCACCTTGTCGCTGTGCTGAACATACCACCGACATCAACACTTTGTCAGGAGGGAATTTTCATTTTATGAGACTGAAAATTGCAACTATATAAATTGTGTACAGGGAAATACAAGCCCTCAAAAGAGTCTCTCCAGCAGGGCTCATGTCCCATAAGACTGCAACATTACGGATGAGGTTGTTGCAATATTCTATCACCATTCAAATCACAAAAAGTAAATGGAAACTCATGAGAGGACAGATAATTTTCCAGCTGCAGTTCTTTTTTTAATCGTCAAAGAGATGGAAATCAATGGAACTCTTTTGTGATGTCGTAAGGAATCTTCTTAGAAATCTGACCCATCCGCTCGAATGCCATCCACAGGAGTGTATAACAGGATTGCCCACTACACATTGCCATTCAGCACTTTGAAATTCTGTAATGTAGGGTGATGCATACGCAGTTGCTCCTGATTAATTACTGGACATAAAGAAAACACAAAATAAAACAATGAAACTGCGAGTATTGCTTCCGAATTTTTCAGTTCCCTTTCAAATCTGGACATGTTTGCCTTCATCAAAGGAAAAATAGAGCATGAGTCTTCCACGTGCTGATTTATATACCCAAGATATCTGAACTGGACAGCAGGCACGTATCCAATGGAAAAAAAAACCGTAGCAGCTTCTAAATTACCTAGTCTCAACGGCGACAGTCAGAATAAGTCTCGCCCCACAGGATAGCAGTACAGCAACACTTTCTGTGGGAGGGTCACGCGTTGTCCCGTATATATAACTGTGTGGAAATGTTGCCTGCTTCCGCTTTTATTTCATCCAATAAATATTACTGATTACACCTTTTTCTGATATTACCTACCTTTATCTTCATTCCCATCTAATCTGCAAATACGTTATACTGAGCAACAGCAAACTAATATTGCAGGTGGTTGAGTCCGCACTTAGCAGTGACAAGTATCTGAATACGTTTGTACCAGAAGAATGTGTTTATTGTCTCACAGTACTATACACTGAGACAATAAAACAATGAGCTCTTTTGAAGGTGCAGCATAGCTTTTGCTAAACGCTGCCCAGCTGAAAGCACATACTTATGGAGCGTATTTATTTGCAGTTCCATCACATTCGGTTTGTATTGAAAAAAAAAAGGTTCAGATATATGAACAGACGGTCCGTATAGGGCACCGGCTGAGAGACCTGCAACCAAAGTGTGAACGGACACAACGTAACAGGGAATGGTGCAACAGGAACAGCATATCACAATATGTTTTCGGAACTGGAATAATTTAAAAATAAATCTTCCTTAAATGGAGTCTTTGTGACGAGTAACTGGGGAAGTGCCAGGACACAGCTAAATGGGGGTGTGGCAAGTTTAATGGGAATAAGTTTTCTGCATCTACAATGTTGCTGAGTATCGTGACTTGGCAAATTTGAAGTAATATGAACACTCCAAATCTATTGTTAGTTGTAAGATTATAAAATGGTTTGATGTTGCGCTAAAGGTGGAATATATGATATGTCCGTAAATGAAGGACTGTGCTGGGTTATATAGTCTTTGACTGTGGTGAAAACTGTACAGACTGAAGAGTGATGAATCCCCTGAACAAGAAACCCGATAATAGAACCTATAAATTGGTCCAGGTTTGCTAAATAAATCTGGACAACACTTTGCTCCTTCCAGTTTAGTACTTCATAGATATAAATGGGAGAAATGCGCGCCGGTACGACAGAGAACATTTTACTGCAAGAGTATTTACATAGACTTGGCAGAAGAAAGCGCAGCCAGGGACAGACAGTGTCATGTCCATGAACGGTTATCGCTTCTGTCACAGTGGAGTCAAAGGTCCCACACTAGCGAATTAAGGAAAGGTTTCACTCTTCAGCGTTGTAGTTCCTGAGTGGGCGTGCAGAACTTCACTCAGCTCATTCCGGATCTGATTGCCATAACGGTGAGCGTTGGGAACGGACCCAAATGGAAGACACAGACTCTGGGGTACTAGGAGCAGGACTAAGTGAGACAAGGAAGCAAGAGAAGTGGGGAAGAAACGACGTTCAACAACACACAGGCCCTGGAAGAGGCGAGGACACAGGCCCTGGCCTGGGACTAGACTAGGGAAGCGGGACATGGACGAGTAAATAGGAACTAGGAACCTGGACAAGGACTCCGAGCCACATATTGGACAGGGATCCGGAACCTAGGTCTTGACTCGAGCTCGGACCCGGATCTAGGCGAGGACAAGACCTGGCTACAGGGCGAGGAGTGACAACAGGACTGGTCGTGAGACTCCTGGACAGTAGGACGGATCCCCAGCACCGGACGAGGGAACTCCAGCAGCGGGCTGGCCAAGGTACTATTGGGCTGGGTGAGACACATGGACAGGACGAGAACACGAAGCCTTGACTTGGTCGAGGGAAACAAGAACGCAGAACCTTTGTCGAGGGAGAACAGGTACGCAGAGCTTTGGTCGAGGGAGAACAGGTACGCGGTCCTTGGTCGTGAGAGAACAAGAATATGGAACACAGAACCCGGACCCCTCCTTGGGAACAGGACTTGGGGCCGGGGCTCTATACAGAGACAGGACCCCTCCTAGAGAGCAGGACGTAGAGCCAAGACTCATACACAGAACACTGAGAGACAGATCACCACTCAAGGTAGCGGTAAACGGCCGGACCTACTCAGCGGAGGCGAGAGCACAAAGAGGCGGTTGCCAGCACAAGATAGCGGCAAACGGTCGGACAAACGCAGCGAAGGCGTGGACACAGAGACAGTTCCCAACTCGACGTAGTGGCAAACGGCAGGTCCTTCCTAGCGAAGGCGAGGACACAAAGAAACAATTCCAAACAACCAAACACAGTTCCTTATCTAAACACAGCAAGGCCCCGATCTGACCCTAGAGGTTGTAACTGACGGCGTTACCGGGAGGACCCAGGCGAAGGTAGCAGCCGTGGCTTCAGGCGGAGGTCGCAGGCGATGCCTCAGAAGCAAGGGGAAGGGGAAGGAACAGTCCAGCAATTCAAGCTGAGGCATGAGCTATTTATGTAGCCAGCCCAAATGAGTGTCATGGGCTTCAATATAGACACCCAAGAGAACAACGGAAAACCGGAAAACCTGGAATAGGGATCAATGGATTGATCCGTGGAACAGAATGCGGAGTTCAAGGACCGAGCCATGACACTCATTGCATAACTGACAGACTCACTTTAATAATAACTCGTAGTCGCAGCAATATTTTTGTTTTAATTTGCCCCTGTTGTTTTCTTTTATACGCTAATTGTGTGCCCGTCTATAGTTACGCATATTGTAACTATTTATTTTCTAATTATCTACGACAGCACCATCTTCAACTATTAAATTTAAAGGCTACTAGGGCATTCTGGGGAGATTCTGTAGCTGGCGAATTTGCGGAGACATTAATAATGATCTATCAAGAACCGATAATTCAGGCAAGTATGGGATGACTGGAAATTTGCAATTGTTACTCTGCTATTCAAGAAAGGTGGGAAGCAGCAGAAAGGAAACGATAGACCAGTTAGCCTTGTTGGAAAGTTGTTGTAATCGATAGTTAGGGATCAGGTGACCGAGCACCTGGAGGCACATAATAAGGTATGCCAAAATCAGCGTGGTTTCCTAAAAGGAAATCCTGCGTGAGTAGCCTACTGCATTTTTATGCAATGTATAAACAGGATAGAGAAAGGAGATGCAGAGCCTGAGGTTTACTTAGATTTTCAGAAGGGTTTTGACAAGGTGCCGTATAGGAGGCTGCTTCGCAAGGTAAGAGCCCATGGAATTACAGGAAAGTTACTAGCATGGGTGGAACATTTGTTGATCGGCAGAAAACAGGCAGTGGAATTAAAGTGATCCTCTCCTGGCTGGTTGCCTGTTACCAGTGGAGTTCCAGAGGGGGCGAACACTGCTTTCTACGATGTATGTCAATGGCTTGGACTATGGGATTACTGGACTTGTGGCGAAGTGTGCCGATGATGCAAAGATAGATGGAGGAGTGTGCAGCACGAAACAGAGTCTGCAGGGAGACTGAGGTAGTTTAGAGTAAGGAGTAAAAAAAGTGGCAATTGAAATACAATGTTGGAAAGTTTGGTCGAAGGAAAAACGGCCAGACAATTATTTAGATGGAGAGAGAATTCAAAACGCATAGATAGAAAGGGACTTGTTTGTTCATGTGCGGAATACCCTAAAGGTTAACCTCCAGTTGAGGCTCTATAAGGCACTCGTGAGACGACACTTGGAGTATTGTGTGCAGTCTTAGACTCCTCTTTATCTTAGAAAGTATATACTGACATTTGAGAGGGTTCAGAGAAGATTCACCAGAATAATTCCAGGAATGAAAGGGGTGCCATAAGAGGAACGTCTAGCAGCTCTTGGGCTGTATTACCTGGAATTCAGGGGAATGAGCGGGGATCCTATAGAAGCGTTCCGAATGTTGAAAGGTCTGAACAGATTAGATATGGTAAAGTTATTTCCCATGTTAGGGGGAGTCTTGGACAAGAGGGCAGGATTGAAGGACGGCCAGTCAGAACAGAGATGCGGAGAAAATACGTTAGTCAGAGGCTGAAAAATTTGCTTTTTTTTTGCTTTTTTTTTTGCCACGAGCGTCTATGGAGGATAAGTCACTCGGTGCATTTAAGACAGAAATAGACAGGTTCCTTATTAGCCAGGGCATTTCAAAGTAATGGGTTGAAGGTAGTGGAGTTGGGATGACTGTAAGAATTTGATCAGCGAGGAGTGAGTGGCGAAGCAGACTCTGTGGGCTGAATGACCTGCTTCTGCTCCTATATCTTACGGTCTTATTGTCTTAATCTTATTTAATTTGAATGGAAAACGGCCAGTGAGTGAGTGGGCCAGTGAAGGAGTGGAGCTTTGAGGTTTTGACTCGAGAGATTCTTGCAGTTTTGGCAGTTGGTCTGTGCAGTCAAGTCAATCAAGTTTAGAATAGATCAGCAGAAAGCCGATGATTAGGCAATCAAAATTTGAATAGCTCAGACACAGCCGAAAGCAGCTGAATGGGCAATCGAGGTCAGGCAAACAAGCATTTTGAAAAGCTCAAACAGATAAATAGAGGGATAGCTCCAGAGAAGCGGCCTGTGGAAAGCGGCCACTGAGTGAGTAGGCAACTGAAGGAGTGGAGTTTTGAGCCTTTGACTCGAGAGGCTTCAATGTGAAGAGGCGGAGGATAAGCTTGCTCGCAGTTTGTCTTTACAATGTCTCCTGAGACGGTATGTACCTCTCATGTGGGAAGAGGCAGTCTTGGGGGAACGCCCCTC
Source organism: Mobula hypostoma (assembly GCF_963921235.1). NCBI lineage: Eukaryota > Metazoa > Chordata > Chondrichthyes > Myliobatiformes > Myliobatidae > Mobula > Mobula hypostoma. Next base: position 24,227,971 of record NC_086106.1, read on the forward strand.
TCCCGCAGAGTCACATCTGCCAAAAGTGCTTCGACTGGGCGATCTGGAAGACCGGGTAAGGAATATGGAGCAGCATCTGGATGACCTTCGACTCATAAGGGAGAATGAGGCAGTCATAGATCAGAGCTACAGGGATGTAGTCACACCTAGGCTGTCGGAAGCAGGTCGTTGGATGGCATTCGGGGGGGGGGGGAGCGAAAGCGAGCAGACAGGTAGTGCAGAGCACCCCTGTAGCTATTCCCCTAAATAATAAGTTTATTGTCCCAGATATTGTTGGCGGGAACGACCGACCAGGTGTGAGCCACGGTGGCAGGGCCTCCGGCATTGAGTCCGACACGGTGGTGCAGAAGGGTGGGTCTGAGAAGAGGAGTGCTGACTTCATTGGAGACTCTATGGTCAGTGGAGCAGACAGGAGACCTGGTGGACGTGAGAAGGACACCCGCATGGTTTGTTGCCTCCCGGGTGCCTGGGTCCGGGATGTTAATGACCGGGTGCACGACATCCTAGTACGAGAGGGAAAGCAACCAGCAGTCGTGATACATGTAGGGCCCAACGGCATAGGCAGGAATAGGGATGAGGTCCTGTAGTGTGAGTTTCGGGAACAATGCAGAAGGCTGTCGAGGAGAACCGCAAGGTTGGCGTTCTCAAGATTGCTACCTGTGCTACGTGACAGTGATGGTAAGAACTGGAGGAGATGGCAGTTGAATACGTGGCTGAGGAGTTGATGCAGGGAGCAGGGTATTAGATTTTTGGATCACTGAAGTCTCTTCTGGGGAAGGAGGGACTTGTACAGATTGGATGGGTTGCACCTGAACTCGAGGGCGCAGTAATGTCCTTCCAGTTAGGCTTGCTAACATGGTTCGGGAGAGTTTAAACTTATTTGCAAGAAGGATGTGACCCAGGCCAATATAAAAAGTGACAGAAGTCACATATAGAAAGGCTTTGGGAAAGGGAAGCAGAATAAACGGTGTAAAGACAGTAAGGTAAAAGTGCTAAAGTGTGTGTACCTCAATGCAAGAAGCATCAGGAACAAACGGATGAAACGAGAGCTTGGATACATACATGGAATTATGATGTAGTGGCCATAACAGAGACTTGGCTGGCACCAGGTCAGGAATGGGTGCTCAATATTCCTGGATTTCAGTGCTTTAAAAGGGATAGAGTGGGCGGGAAAAGGCGGAAAAGGGGTGGCATTGCTGGCCAAGGACACTATTAGAGCTACAGATATGGTGGGTACTGTAGAAAGATCCTGTTTTAAGTCAGCATGCGTGGAAGTCAGGAACAGGAAGGGAGCAGCTATTCTATTGAGGGTATTCTTTAGGCCACCTGGTTTCAGAAAAGATACAGAGGAGCAGATTGGGATGCAGATTTTGGAAAGGTGCGAAAATAACAGAGTTGTTATCATGGGTGACTTTAACTTCCCTAATATTGATTGGCAGCTGATTACTTCCAAGGGTATAGATGGGGCAGAGGTTGTTAAGTGTGTCCACGACGGATTCCTGTCACAGTATGTGGACAGGCCGATTACGGGGAATGCCATACCAGATCTGGTATTAGAGAATCAACCGGGTCAGTTCACAGATCTCTCAGTGGGTGAGCATCTGGGGGACAGTGACCACTGCTCCCTGGACTTTACCATTATCATGGAAAAGGATGGATTCAGAGAGGAGAGGTCAATGTTTAATTGGGGAAGGGTAAATTATGAGGCTATAAGTCTGGAACTTGCGGGTGTGAATTGGAATGATGTTCTTTTTTGCAGGGAAATATACTATGGACTTGTGGGCGTTGTTTAGAGATCTCTTGCAGGATGTTAGGGATAAAATTGTCCCGGTGAGGAAAATAAAGAATGGTAGGGTGAAGGACCATGGGTGACAAGTGAGGTGGACGATCTAGTCAGGTGGAAGAAGACAGGATACATGAGATTTAGGAACCAGGATCAGATGGGTCTATTGAGTGATATAGGGAAGCAAGAAAGGAGCTTAAGAAGGAGGTGAGAAGAGCATGAAGGGGGTATGAGAAGGCCTTGGCGAGTAGGGTAAAGGAAAACCCCAAAGCATTCTTCAATTTTGTGAAGAAAAAGAAGGATGACAGGAGTGAAGATAGTACCGATTAGAGATAAAGTTGGGAAAATGAGCCTGGAGGCTGTGGAAGTGAGCGAGGTGAATACTTATCTTCGGTATTCACCAATTAGAGGGAACGTGATGAAAGTGAGGACAATTTGAGTGATATTGATGTTCTGGAGCATATTGATATTAAGGGAGAGGAGTTGTTGGAGCTGTTAAAATACATCAGGACGGATAAGTCCTCGGGGCCTGAGGGAATGTTCCCCAGGCTACTCCATGAGGCGAGGGAAGAGATTTGTGAGCCTGTGGCTAGGATTTTCTGTCCTCGTTGCCCACGGGAATGGAATCGGAGGATTGGAGGGAGGGGAATGTTGTCCCCTTGTTTAAAAAGGTTAGTAGGGTTAGTCCGGGTAATTACAGCCCAGTGAGCTTTACGTCTGTGGTGAGAAATCTGCTGGAAAAGAAACTTAGAGATAGGATCTCTGGGCATTTAGAGAATCATGGTCAGATCAGGGACAGTGAGCATGGCTTTGTGAAGGACAGAACGTGTCTAACAAGCCTGATAGAGTTCTTTGAGGAGGTGACCAGGCATATATATGAGGGTAGTACAGTGGATGTGATCTATATGGAATTAAGTAAGGCATTTGACAAGGTTCGACACGGCAGTCTTATTCAGAAAGTCACAAGCAATGTGATCCAGGGAAGTTTGACCATGTGAATTCAGAATTGGCTTGCCTGCAGAACGCAGAGGGTCGTGCTGGAGGGAGTACATTCAGATTGGAGGAATGTGTCTAGTTGTATCCCAAAGGATCTGTTCTGGGACCTCTACTTTTCGTGATTTTTATCAACGGCCTGGATGTGGGGGTAGAAGGGTAGGTTGGGAAGTTTACAGACGACACAAAGGTTGGTGGTGTTGTAGATAGTGTAGAGGATTGTCAAAAATTGCGGAGAGACACTGATAGGATGCAGAAGTGGGCTGAGAAGTGGCAGATGGAGTTCAACCCGGAGAAGTGTGAGGTGGTACACTTTGGAAAGACAAACTCCAAGGCAGAGTACAAAGTAAATGGCAGGATACATGGTAGTGGGGAGGAGCAGAGCGATCTGGGTGTACATGTCCATAGATCCCTGAAAGTTGCCTCACAGATGGATAGGGTAACTAAGAAAGCTTATGTGGTGTTAGTTTTTATAAGTCGAGGGATAGAGTTTAAGAGTCGCGATGTAATGATGCAGCTCTATAACACTCTGGTTAGGCCACACTTTGAGTACTGTGTCCAGTTCTGGTCGCCTCACTATATGAAGGATGTGAAAACTTTGGAAAGGGTACAGAGGATATTTAGCAGGTTGCTGCCTGGTTTAGAGCAAATGCTTTATGATCACAAATTGGAGCAGCTAGGGTTTTACTCTTTGGAGAGAAGGATGTTGAGAGGAGACATGATAGAGGTGTACAGGATAATAACAGGAATAGATAGAGTGGATAGCCAGCACCTCTTACCCAGGGCACCACTGCTCAATACAAAAGGACATGGCTTTAAGGTAAGGGGTGGGAAGTTCAAGGGGGATATTAGAGGAAGGTTTTCTACTCTGATAGTGGTTGGTGCGTGGAATGCACTGTCTGTGTCAGTGGTGGAGGCAAATACACTAGTGAAGTTTAATAGACTACTAGACAGATATATGGAGGAATTTAAGGTGGGTCTTATATGGGAGACAGGTTTTGAGAGTCGGCACAACATTGTGGGCCGAAGTGCCTGTACTGTGATGTACTATTCTATGTTCTATGTTCTATATTAGAAATAATTTTGTTTGCAAATCCTTTACGTCAATTGATGCAAGAATGGGACACCATTGCGGAGGGTCGAAGGGATGGCCTGGACATAAATAGTCCAGTAAATATTGTTTTCCATCCTTGACTCAAAAGAACAGGGTATCGGCTTAAGTTGGGAGAATGCATGCTAAACGGAGAAATAAATGATAACTGTTTTTATCAAAAAAAAGAGGTTGTGGCTTATATCTCTAACTTGCAGGCAAAGAGGGTCATCTAAAGACGTTGACCTATGGTATTTCAGGTGTATAAACTGGCAATGGAAAGTGGGTGTATCCGCAACATAGAAAGATGAAGTTGGGCGAGATGGCATCCTGCGGAAATTCAGTTTTCTTTAACGAAATACCTATTGAGTCGATGCCAACTGACGCTTTATCGTTATCCTGCTTAAACTGTGCTGTATGTCTCCTTAAACGACTTGGAATTTTGCGGTACCTCAGTTAGGGAAAGCACCTTGTGTTTTTCGACTGTAATGGATCGGAACATGCCAAATACATGTTTTTTTTTCTATGTGATTCTACGATGTCACTTCCGATTCTTCCATACTTGCATGCAGTTCAAACTATTGCACGGAAGAAGTAATGTACGCGTGGTCTCGTGTTATCTGTCACGATTGAATTGGTTGGTTGTACTGAGGAACGAAAACGTAGGGAGGGTCTGGACGACTTAAGGAACTGAGTTGATTCTGGGTGTTTGAGAAGAAACTAACTTTGTGCTACGCGTTTGCGTCCAATAATATAACGAGAAGAGAAGAAAGACATCACACTCCTTCCGAATTTCTAAACAACACCTTCTTTGCTAGAAAGATTAGTTCGGTGGAAATTCATAGTCAGTGGATAGAAGCATGTTGATTCGATTTATATGTTCGTTTCTTATTGCAACAATAGTCTCGTTCGGTAAGTTTTTGGCGTTCGAACATTGCGGCTCGTGTCCATGGAGTGTAGCTTAATGTATTAGTCAATACCAGCAATGCAATGTTGAGAAGGACATGGAAGCAGTCAGTGGAGCAGAAAAGGTCTACGGCTCCAGTTATTCTGTAACTTACATTTTAATATTTGAGAAGAGTTTAGAAGGCGATTGTGACTGAGTCGATTGCTTCTTCTGACTTTCTGATTGCTTCTTCTGATATCCCGCTGGAATGTAATGGAGAAATGCACATATGCCAATAGAAAAGTTTCGAAAGATGTTTGTTTTTTCTTCTTTTCTTTTCATTTTTAATAATTGAATTTAATTGACCACATGCCCTTTCTTGGTGTCACCACACAACTCTGCGGGATGGATATGTATAACTAAATCTCTCCACCCGCTTCGCATGTCGGTTGAAGAGATCATAAGGCGATCCGAAGTGTACGTTCTGCAGGATATAATTGTTTATTTCAAATATGTTTTTGACTCTTTCAGGATACGGTCGAGGCGATGCCGTTTTTCAGACACCTGTTACGGCCACAGTAATTGAAGGGGTTGACGTGTTGTTGAACTGTAACTATACTACTACAATCACAAGCAACGTTGCATTATTCTGGTATCGTCAGTATGCCGGCGGATCTCCGGAGCTCCTTTTGAGACGGACGAATTACGACAGTAACCAAAATGAAACTCCAGGCCAACGTTTCACAGCGCAGCTGGATGTTTCGAGGGGAACTGTCCCACTGACCGTGTCCGAGGCACAACTGGGAGATGCGGCCTTATATTTCTGCGCTCTGAGCCACACAAAGGCATAAACCTTATCTGTGATTGTACAAAAACTACGTGTTCTCCCTAGAGCCATCTGGTTGTAACTGCAGTTTTGCGTGCAGCAGCAAATCAGAGCTGATTCCTGTAATTATGACAATAGTAACATATATTTCGTCATTATTATTCATCTTTAAGGTCATGTTTGGGAAATCTTACTGAATTTTATGATGAGGTTACTGGAAAGTTGACTAGGGTAATGCAGTGGATGTTTTCTATATGGACTTGAGTACGGCCTTTGACAAGGTTCCACACGGAAGGATAGTTAGAAAGGTTCAATCGTTAGGCATTGATATAGAAGTAGTAAAATGGAGTCAGCAGTGGTTGAATGGGAGACGCCAGAGAGTAGTGGTGGATAACTGTGGGACATATTGGAGGACGGTGTCTATTGCTGTGCCTCAAGGATCTGTACTAGGTCCAATATTGATTGTCATATATATTAAAGATCTGGATGATGGGGTTGTAAACTGGATTAGTAAGTATGCAGATGATACTAAGTTAAGTGGAGTTGTGGATAATGAAGTCGGTTTTCAAAGCATGCAGATCACTTCGGAGAGTGACCTAAAATATGGCAGATGGAGGTTAATGCTGATAAATGTAAGGTGCTACATTTTGGTAAGACTAATCAAAATAGGGCATGCATGGTAAATGGTAGGGCATCGAAGAATGCAGTAGAACAGAGGGAACTGGGAATAATGGCGCATAGCTCCCATGTGGATAGGGTGGTGAAGAAAGCTTTTGGTATGTTGGCCTTCATAAATCAGAGCATTGGCTATAAGGGTTGGGATGCAATGTTGAAATTCCGTAAGGCATTGGTGAGGCCAAATTTGGAGCACTGTATACAGTTCTAGTCACCGAATTATAGGAAAGATAACAATAAAATTGAGAGAGTACAGAGGGGATTTACTAAAATGTTGCCTGTGTTTCATCTCCTAACTAACAGAGAAAGGTTGAACATGTTACGTCTTCATTCTTTGCAGCATAGAAAGTTGAGGGGGGCACTTCTTAGAGGTATTTGAAATTTCAGGGGAATAGACAGAGTTGACGAGGATAGGCTTTCTCCATTGAGAGTGGGGGAGATTCAAACAAGAGGACATGAGTTGAGAGTTAAAGGGCAAAAGTTTAGGGGTAACATGAGGAGGAACTTATTTACGTAGAGAGTGGTAGCTATGTAGAATGAGCTTCCAGCAGAAGTGGTTGAAGCAGGTTCGATGTTGTCGTTTAAAGTTAAATTGGATAGGTATATGGACACGAAAGGAATGGAGGGTTATGGTCTGATTTCAGATTCGTGGGACTAGGTGAGAGTATGAGTTCGGCACGGACTAGAAGGGCCGAAATGGCCTTTTTATGTGCTGTAATTGTTATATGCTTCTATGTTATATGGTTTAAATATACCGATCTAATCAGTTTCAACAGGCTGCTTCTGAATATGTCATCCTGCGCAGCGGGTAGGATAATTCTAATGCAGTTATTCAAAGAACGAAAGAAAGCCCACACAACCAAATGGTCTTCAGGTAACATATAAACTCTCAAAACGCTGTAGTCCCTTAAGACTCGTTTATTGAGTTTGACATTTGCAGAAATAGGCTATTATCTCCTCAGCTCCCGCAAAACAGAATAACAAAACCCGAAAAGACAGATAACTTTCTACCAACAATCACAAAGTGATTGATATAAGTGGCAAATTTCGGGATCTAGTAAGGAATCTTCATGCAAGTTCAAATCTCTGACATATTGCTTCACTGTGCAAATTCCATCGCCATCCACAGGAATACATAACAGTATCATCCACCGCACATCGTCATTCATAGAAACATTGAAACATCGAAAACCCACAAAACAATACAGGCCCTTAGGTCCACTGACTTTTGCTGAACATGTCCCGACCTTAGAAGTTACCGGGGTAACCCAGAGCACTCTATTATTCTAAGATAACTAGTACCTATCCAAAAGTCTCTGAAAAGACCCTATCCTATTTGGCTCCACTACCGTTGCCGGCAGCCCATTCTACGCAATCACCACTCTCTGCGTTAAAAAAAAAAACTACCCCTGACACCTCTTCTGTACCTAGAGACCAGCACCTTAAACCTGTGCCCTCTTGTTGCAGGTATTTCAGACGTGGGAAAAAGCCTCTGACTATCCACACGATCAATGCCTCTCACCGTCTTATACGCCTCTATCAGGTCACCTCTCAACCTCCGTAGTTCCAAGGAGAAACCGCCGAGTTCACTTAACCCGTTTTCATAAGGCATGCTCCCCAATCCGGGCAACATCCTTGTAAAATCTCCTCTGTACCCTTTCTATGATTTCCGCATCCTTCCTGCAGTGAGGCGACCAGAACTGAGCAGCCCTCCACACTATCCACATCACCCCCAACATTCGTGTTAACAGCACTTTGAAATACTGCAATGTCGGGGACACAAATACACTGGCTCCTGATTAGTCACTGGAAATACAGAAAAGTCACACAACATATAGAACTACGTGCATTATTTTCCATATGTTCAGTTCCCTCTAAGTGTGGTCATATGTGCCATAAATAGACGAAGAACAGAGGCAGCCTCTTTCCCAAAATATTTGAAACGGGACAGCAGGTACATATCCTTTGGGAAAATTGCAGTACCTTCTAAAGTAACTAGTCACAACGGAAACCGCTGTAATGAATCAGAATAAGGCACTCCCCCACAGGACATCAGTACATCAACACTTTCTGTGGAAGGGACTGGCTTTGTACCGTATGTGCTGTTGTGCAGAAATTTCGGTTGTTTCCACTCTTTTTTGTCCAATAAAAGTTAAGTTTACCACCGTTTTTGAAGTTGCTGTTTGATATTTTCGAACTTTAACTTCTAGTCTGCAATAGCAAACTGTATTCAGAAACAGCAACCTAATCTTGCAAGAGTGTTAGTCCGCTCTCAGTAGTGATAATCTGATGAGAGCACTGGTGCCGGAAGAATATGGATATTAACTCGCAGTTCACTATATTAAGCAATTAAGATGTTGAGATAAGTTGAAGGCGCGTCATAATTTTGCTAAATAGGGCATAACTGAAAGATAATGATAATTGGAAATAATTATTTGCAGTAACACCACAAGGATTGTATTTACAACCAGGTGCTTTGGTAGTATTAATACACGTTATATGCATAATAGGGCAAATGCATGTGAAGCACCGGCTGAGCTACCTGCAGCTGAGGTGTGACCAGACAGAGCTAAATGGGGATGTTGCAATAACAACGGTGATAAGGTTTCTCTTCCTATAACATGGCTAAATATCATGACTTGTCAATGTTGCTGTGATATGAACACTCCAAGACCACTGATAAGTGTAGGATTGTAACATAGTCGGAGATCCTACTCATTGTGGAATATGTGGTAAGAAACTAAATGAAAGCCTATCCTGCGATTATATGGATTTTGTTTGTGGCGAATTGCACAACGAAATGTTCAAGGTGCAGAGTGATTCTCATTAAAAATAAACTCGATAGAAGAAACACTAAATTGTTCCAGGGTTGCTGATTAAGTCGAGGCAAAGGTTTGTGCATTCAGGTTTGTTACTTCACAGATGTAAATGGGGGGAATGTTGAGCATTCGCAACTGCAGAGTACATTCTACTCCAACAGCAGTTACATGGACTTGCCAAAAGGAGGACTATCAATGACAGCCATTGTGAAGGGAATGCTTGGTTCTTGCTTCTATCACTGGGAAAGAATTCTGGAGTCATAAGTCACACACCAGCGAATTAAAGAAAAACAGAAAGGCTATTGCCCTGTAACCATTTGGCTCCTGAGTGAACGTGGAAAACTTCACTCACTTCAGTTCTGAGCTGATTGCATAACCGACAGACTCACTTTAATGATAATTCGTTGTCGCAGCGTGTTCTTTTTTTTAAACTTGGAGTGTTCTCTTCTTTTTACACCTTAGTTGCGTGCCCGTCTATAGTTACATATATTGTAATTAATGTATTGTAATTATTTATTTCCTGATTATCTGTGACATAACTATCCACCATTATTAAATTTAATGGCTACCAGGGCATTCTAACTAAATTTTAGATATAACTTATTTGCGGATCCTTCAAGTCAATTGTAGCACGATAATGACACTGTTGCGGAGGGTCGTTGGGGTGGGCCTGCACATAAATTATCCAGTAAATACATTTTTTTTCCCAAACTTGACTTAAAAATATGGGTTTAGGTTTCAGTTGACAGGATAAATGCCAAACAAGAAATGAATGCTAAGTAGTTCTCTAAAAACAGGAAGTGGTTTATATCTCTAACTTTCTGACAAAGAGATAAATGTAAACACGTTCAATTTTTCTGTTCCAGGTGCATGAATTGGCGAAGGGAAGTGGGTGTATCTACAACGTAGGAAGAGGAGGTTGACCGAGATGAGGCTCGACGGAAATTCCGTTTTCTTTGCCTAAAAATCTATTAAATTCTTGGCAAGTGACTTTTTGTCGATGTACTGCTTCAGTACTAGAGAAGGGAAGCAGGCGTCAACATAGAAAAAAATGAACATTTAGTGAATTATGCTGTATATCTCCTTTGTATTTTCCCAAATGTTCCATTACTCACTTAGAAAGCAACTCCTATGTTTACACTTTACAGAATGGGAACATACCATGTATTTTTTCTACGTCACACTGTGACATCACTTCTGATTCTTACATCTTTGCCAAATTACCTTACATGCAGCTCAAAGCTTTTCACGGAAGTTGTAATGTCGGTCAGATCGCGTCTTATCTGCCAGTAATGAATTGATTGGTTGTTCTGAGAAACAAAGACGTAGTGATGGATTACAAGGATTCAGTTGGTTGAGGGTGTTAGAGAAGCAAAGAGCTTTGTGCTTATTGGATGCGACCAATAATATAACCAAAGACGATAGACATTAAACTCCGTCCGAATTTCTACTTAAAACTTACTTATCAATGAGATTCTCTCAGTTGAAATTCACAGTCTCTGCAGACATGCTGTCCCTATTGAAATATACGTTCCTTATTGCAGCAGCGTTCCTGACCGGTAAGTTTCTGGAGTTTCCAACATTGTGATTCTCATGGGTGCAGAGAAGGATATTTTTTTAGTCAATACCCCGAATCCAATATTGGCAACGACAGGGAAATAATCAAAGAGCACGAAAGACGTGCATATTCAGATCTTCTGTAACTGACATTATAATCTTTCGAGGGAGTTTCCAGGACAAGCAGAGTTGAGCCCAACCTTGCCCATTCATGGTGAAATGTTACGCTTTTTATTTTTCTTTTTTCCTTTTTTTTCCGCGGGATATGTAATGGAAAACTGCAAAAACTGATAGAAAAGTTTGGAAGGATTTTTTTCGGTACTTCTGATCTCTTCTTTTAAACAATTAAATTCATCCTTCTATGGAACCATCACAGAAATTTCTGTAGAACGAGGATTTCGATGCGACTACCGTCGAGTCCCAACTCAGGTCAGTACCAGAGATCATGCTGCGACAGAGAAGTGTACGCACAGCAAAATGGTGTAGTTTGATTGAAATATCTTTTGGATTCTTTCAGGCCATTGTCGAGGCGATGCCGTTCTTCAGACACCGAGTGCATCCACGGTGATCGAAGGTGGTGAAGCACTGTTGAACTGCAACTATACTACTACAGGCATTGGCGATTTTACAATACACTGGTACCGTCAGTACCCCGGCGGATCTCTGGAGCACCTGTTGCTCCGGACGAAATACGACGCTAACCCCATGAAGACCCCAGGACAACGCTTCGCGGCACTGCTGGATGATTCGAGGAGGACGGTCCCACTCACTGTGTCTGATGCGCAGCTAGGAGACGAGGCTCTGTACTTCTGTGCGCTGAGACCCACAACGGCACAAACTTAACCTGCGACTGTACAAAAATGGCTTGATCTTCCTGAAGCCATCTGGGTGTAAGCACGACTTTATCTGCAACTGCCCGATCTCGGCAATCACGACAATACCAATATAGTATATACCAGCATTATTCAATATTAAATATTCTGATGCAATCCATTTCAACAGTTTTGCTCTGAATCTGCTCCCGTGCGCATTCGGAAAGATAATTCAAGAGCAGTTATTCACACAGCATCCCTTTTTTGTTTCAGCTGCTTCTTGTATTAACTATTATCTGTTGCAGTATGGCGGATGCAGCTGGAATATTAAATCAGGCTTGCTGGTCTGGCAATTGTGACAGAAAATGTATCGACTTTGTATCGGTGTACAGATGATTTGTTTCCAAACACTAAACTTTTGAAATAAAGAAAAAACATTCCTTATTACGTAACGGACACTGAATACTCAACAAAAATAAAATATTCAACAAATTCCGAGTATACATTTGCTCAACACGATGGATTTAACTTATGCAATAAAACGTTGAACTTGAGTAGGTCGTAGAGTGTGTAAGCAGACAGGCGAGCTAGTGGACTTGAGACCATTTCCAGATAAGAAGTTATTTCTGAGATGTTATTTGATATACTATGTCAGGTGGGTTTGTCAATATTGGTGTTGGTGCTTGTCTTAAGTGATTCCAAGTGGTTGCTGATGAGAACATAGATCAATAAATTATCGACTGTCACTTGCTGGATGCTGGCCGGTAGCAGAGCAAGTAACAAGTTGCTGAAGGTCAATCAGATGACTTAGAGATAAAGCCCACCATCGTAAGGAAGAAACCCCATGCCACGGGTTGGACCAGAAAGGATCGATCAACTGGGCCACGGCGATCGCAACCTTCAATGTTATATATTGGGAATGTTTTATGAATGAGATTTCATGCAATCGGAACAGTCGGTTTCATGTTTTAAGCTGTTGTCCCGGGGTCAACACAGTTACATTGTTGTGTGTGCCGTCGTAATAAATTGCGAGCTTCGATTATTTATGAGTTGCTTAGTGAATTTCCCCCACCTAGTTCCGTTGACGAACGGTAAAAAACCTTCCCAAGCATTATGTGCGACCTTGAATTAAACAAAGGAAGGGGAGAGCAAGTCATTTGCAAACCCTATTTCATGTAACCAAAATATAAGATACTGGTTACCACAGATAGGTTCAGTGAGCAAAACAGCTGCACCTGCTAAGTTAACCAATCCGAAGGGCAGCGCCGTTCACAATTAGAATAAGGCACGTCTACACAGGACGGCAGTACATCAACACTTACTGTGCAAGGGATATTTTATCCTCTATTTACTGTTGTGTGGAAATCCCCTCATTTTACGATCGTTATTATCCATTAACAGTTATTTAATATGCAGAATTTTAGTTTATTTGCTATATCTGTACATTACTTCGTTCTGATCTAAATATAATTGACCTTGTTTTGGATATCTGGAAATTAAATTTACAGGAGTGTGATTCTGCTCTCAGTAGTGACAAATATATAAATACACTGGTGCCAGAGTAATATAGATTTTAACTCGCAGTTAACTGCATTAACCTAGTATGAATATGAGGTATTTTGAAAGTGTAGCATAGTTTTTCCTTAAAACGGACCAGGTGAAAGCACATGCTCAGTGAATTAATTGTGTGACACCACACACGGCGTGTAATGTAAACAACATGCCTTAGGTATATGATCCTGAGTAACTGACGATGACATAGCTATGACTGGGTATCAGTTCTCAGTATCAAATGTCGAAGGTAGCTAAATTTAGATTTATAATTAAAGAGACATACCCATATTAGCAGAAAATATAATGTATATGGCTGCAGGTTATAAACAGAATAGAACTTGTATTACAAACACAAGCTGAAAGACCTGCAACATATGAGTGAATCGAGACAATAATTTGACACCAGCCGATTAAGGAACGATTATTATCCCGTTGCCACCTGGCTTCTAAGTGTAAATGGAAAACTTCACTCACTTTAGCCCTGCGCTGAATACACAGCTGACAGACACGCTTTCATGATAACTCGAGTTCCAAGCATTTTCCTTTATGTTTTCTCATCCTATAAGCCTTTATTTGCTCATCCCATAATCCTTTACTTCCCTTCCTATAATTTCTTATATTGCAATTAATATATTTTAATTATTTTTCATGTATTGCCTGCCATTCAATAAATGTAAAGGTAGTATATGATGACATATCGGTACTTTGATAACAATGTGTTTTGAAGATAACAGTTGGAACTACTAGGAGCCAGCCAAAAACTTGCTCAGAACGATATACAATGGCATACCAAAGTTGGGGCTCCCCTGGTCCAAATTTCTGTTACTGTGAACAGCTCAGCGTGAAAAAAAAAGATGATCTGATTTCCAAAAGGCATAATGTTAAAAATGGCACATTTATTTAATATTTTAAGCAATATTACTTTTTTTTTTATTTCCATCTTTTCCAGTTCCAAACTAACAAAACAAAATAAAGTGCCTGAAGCAAAAGTTTGGGAACACGGCATGGTCAGTACTTAGGAATACACCCTTTGGCAAGGATCACAGCTTGTAAACGCTTTTTTCTAGCCAGCTAAGAGCCTTTCAATTGTTGTTTGGGGGATTTTCGCCAATTCCTCCTTGCAACAGGCTTCTAGTTCTGTGGGAATTGTGGGCTGTCTTGCCTGCACTCCTCTTTTGAGGTCTATCCAGAGATTTTCGATTATGTATAGTTCGGGGGACTGTGAAACCATGGCAAAACCTTCAACTTGCTCGTCTTTTGGTAGTCCATTGACGATTTTGAGATATGTTTGCGATCTTTACCCTGTTGTAGAAGCCATCCTCTTCTCATATTCAGCTTTGTTGGAGACAGTGTGATGTTTCCTTCCAGAATTTGCTGGAATTTAATTGAATACATTCTTCCCTCTACCAGCTTTAATTGCTGAACACGCACTGGATTGTGATATTGTTATAGAAAATACACGAAAAGCACACGAGATGGTTCCGGAAGCGTATAGAGAAACATTTAGAAGTTTAAAGAAATCGGTGGAAAAAAAACTTATGTGGAATTTGCCTATGAGAAATCGGTGTGTTTTGAGAGATGGGTTTCCTCTAAAAATGTGAATGGGGAGTATAATAAATTGAAAGGGCTGATTTTGCAGGAAGAATTTAAAAGAAGCATTCCTGTTGAGGTGAGAACATACTTAAAACTTAAACGAACGGGACACTGCTACATTTCAGGAGATTGCTAAATTGGCTGATGAGTATGTTTTACTTCACAAGAATAAATTTTCTCCAGGTAATTTTTTTTAAAAAGGAAAACTAGCGCAGAGAGTCAAGGAAAGTCAGACATTAAATTTGAAGTTAGTGAAAAAAGTAAGGGTGAATGGAGACATGTGAAGGAAATACATTTTGGTATTATTTGTAATTATTTAAGAAACTTGGACATGTAGCGGTTAATTGCTTCCGATTGAAACGGAAAGATAAAGAAGTGGCCCCAGATGACTGTGTGCAGCATATTGTAAAACCTGTAAAGCTACAGGGCTTAGAAAATATTAATGAAGATGTGTCAGAGTCTGTCCAAATTAAGAAGGGATATGAGGCTTTTATAACAGAAAGATTTCTATCCTTGAAAGAAGGATCCAATGCAGTACCAATAAGGATACTTAGAGATACTGGAGCTTCAGAGCCACTAGTATTAGATATTGTGTTAAGGTTTAATGATGAGTCTGACACTGGTGAGGCAAATTATATAAGAGGAATAGGGAGTGCCCTTAGGCCAGTACATTTACATAGAGTAAATTTAAGGTCAGGATTAGTTACAGGGGTTGTTAAAGTAGGACTACAGTCCAGTTTACCTGTGAATGATGTTTCTCTTTTGTTAAGGAATGGTTTAGCAGGTGGACAAGTTTTTCCTGAAGTGCATTTGACAATAAATTCAAATTCCGTGGAACCACAGAGGGATTCTAACACAGATTCTTCCTGCGTTGTAACAAGAGCTATGGCTAAAAAGACTAATCTAAAGGATGTGGTTGTTACCCGTGACAGTTCAAATCAAGATTTGAATTTTGAGGATGTATCAGAAACTTTCTTATCTACCTTATTTGATCAGGATTTTGGTGAGAAGTCTGATCAGGAAGATTTGTCTTTATCTCGGAAGGAGATGATAGCAGAGCAGGGTAGAGATCCTGAGATAGTTAAATTAAAAGAATAAGCTCTTCCAGATAGTGAGATTGAAAAAGACCAGTTGGATATTATTTTGAAAAGGGGGTATTAATAAGAAAGTGGAGATCGCCTACAATTCCCGTTAGTGAGGAATGGGAATATAGTCACCAGGTTGTTTTTCCTAAAATTTACCTAAATGAGATTTTGACTATGGCTCATAGTATTCTTTTGGGTGTTCATTTAGGGGTAAAGAAAACTATGAACAAAGTTTCTAAGCATTTTTATCGGCCTGGTTTAAGACGAGATGTGGCAACATTTTGTGGAACGAGTCATACATGTCAAATTGTCGGTAAACCTAATCAGGTTACTCCAGTGGGTCCTCTGCAACCAATTCCTGTATTTGGTGAGCCGCTTTCAAAAATCATTGCAGACTGTGTAGGTCCTTTGGCAAACACTAAAACTGGACATCCATATTTATTAACTATTATGTTCACAGCATCTAGGTTTCCAGAGGCAGTACCTCTTAGGAATATAACAGGCAAAACTGTGACAAAAGCTCTTATAAAATTATTCACATATTTCGGACGCCTAAGGAAATAAAATCAGATCAATGAAGTAATTTTATGTCTGGGTTGTTTCAGCAGATAGTTTATAAACTGGCAGCAAAGCAGATTATTTCCTCAGCCTATCATCCAGAATCACAAGGAGCTTTGGAGAGATTTCATTCTACACTAAAAAAAAACCACGATTAGGGCATATTGTGTAGAAAATGAAAAGGATTGTGATGAAGGTATACATTTACTACTTTTTTTGCCGTCAGGGAGGCAGTACAGGAATCATTAGGTTTTTGTCCATTTGAACCTGTGTTTGGACATAGAGTTCGAGGACCTTTGGCTTTGTTGAAGGAACAGTGGATTAATAAGGAAGTACACACTAGTTTGTTCGATTATGTTTTGAAATTTAAAGGCAGATTCTACAAAGCTTGTAGTATGGCCAAGGAAAAGTTATAGTTAGCTCAAGATAAGATGAAGACGCGGTATGATAAGGAAGCTAGAATGATGTAATTTAATCCTGGAGATAAGGTGTTGCTTCTTTTCCCAGTGCAAACAAACCCATTACAAGCCAAATTCCATGGTCCTTATGAGATTAAATCTAAGGTAAATGAGGTGGATTATGTGGTAAAAACCCCAAATAGGAGAAAGACAACACAGTTGTGTCATATAAACATGATAAAACCGTATTATGAGAGAAAAGTTTCCACTGTGACTGTTAAGAAAAAGGGTTAAGGAAATTAAACTCCAATTTAATAATCCAGTTTGATGTTACAGGAGTAGAATATTTTGATCACTCATATCAAGGGTAAAGATAATGTGATCGCTGACTGTTTGTCTAGATGTTAAATGTACAATGAAAAAATGTTTTATTTGGAGTGATATTTTACCTTTTGTAACACTCCTACTGTACATTAGTTCGTAAAGGGCTGAAAGAAAAGATTGTATATATTGTGTATTTTGTAAATTTTATACCTTTCTATCATTTGTATAAATTGTTAAATTTTTGTTCTTCAAAAGACCATTTGTTTTTTGGAGGGAGGTGTTACATGCTCAAGGAAATCTGTTTTTGTGTGAGAATGCGCTAATGGTCTTTTTGAGGTCACCTGATGTGATTTTCCCGCCGTCGTGAGGTCACTTGATGACATGTGTCCCGTGACTATATAAGGGCCGAGTTTGTAGATTTGAGTTTGTAGATATCCAGGTAGAATGTGTTGTTCCTCCGTTTCTGTTGCGTGTTTGTTTTTGTGACGCAGTTTCATTTTGAAAACGGAAGGCGCGTTCTCTTACAAGAGTTGTATTATGAACTGGAAATTTTTGGTGGAAGTGCCAATATACTCAATTCCGACAGTTCTGAAGGGAGAGTGAAGAATTCATCGAAGTGAAGGATCGAGAGAAGTCGGCATCGGTTTGGAAGTTTAATAAAGGATCGACCTTATTGAGTCTTCGTTGAAGAGAAGCTGCATGGAGATAACTCTTGCAACAGCGCAATGAGTTCATGCAAAAAGGCTCTCTCTCTAAAAGGAATTTAAGGTCAGTTGATTTAAACTGTTTATTTTCGGCATCGGGAATCCTGTGGACAGAACTGGCAGTAAAGGTGCATCGGTGAAGAAATCGTTCTCCAGAGAAGTCTCTCCCGATTGAATGTGTAAAACTGTTGGACCTTCGAAGTTATCGCTTTAAGAACTACATCTGACTGTATTGCTTTAAGAACTGTTTTCAGCATTTAACGCTTTAAGAACCAGCGCCAAGTGGAGTTGATGAATGGCTGCGTACCTGTTGAACTTCCGATTGAAGTTTTCCTTCCACCCCCACCCCCTTATCATTTATATGTGTTTAATAAATGTTTGGTTGTTCTTATAAAACCTGTCTCGATTAAGTTTAATTGTTGCCGGTTACGTAACAGTATCTTAAGAGCAAAAGTATAGTAAGGGACAGAATTTGTCCTCTTGAAGATTAAAGTTGTCAGCTATGTCTGGAACTAAAAGAAATGGGGGAGATCTTTTTTTGTTTCGTCTGTATTTACTAAGCAAACTGGCATGGAGTCAATGGAAATAAGGCAAACAAGGAGTGAGATAATGGAACCTATACAGATTGAAGAGGAGAAGGAGCTTGCTATCTTGAGGCAAATCAGAGTAGATAAATCCCCAGGACCTGACAGGTTATTCCCTCGGACCTTGGAGGAGATTAGCGTTGAAATTTCAAGGGCAATGGCAGATATATAAAAAAATGTCGGTTTCCTCAGGTGTGCTGCTGGAGGATTGGAGGATAGCTCATGTAATTTTTTTTTTCCGTTGTTTAAAAAAGGCTCTAAAAGTAATCCGGAAATTACAGGCCGGTAAGATTGACGTCAGTAATAGGTAAATTATTGAAAGGAGTACTAGGAGATGTGATCCGCAGGTATTTGGATAGACAGGGGCTTATTAGGGAGAGTCAACATGGTTTTGTACATAGTAGATTATGTTTAACAAATCCATTAGAGTTTTTAGAGGAGGTTACCAGGAATGTGGATGGGATGGCGGTGGATGTTGTATACATGGACTTCAGTAAGGCCTTTGAAAAGGTCCCGCATGCGAGGGTAGTTAGGAAGATTCAGTCGCTTTGTATACACGGAAGGGTAGTAAATTCGATTACAGATTGGCTAAATATAAGAAACCACAGAGTGGTAGTGCAGGATTGCGTCTCTGAGTGGAGGCCTGTGACTAGTGGTGTGCCACAGGGATCAGTGCTGGGTCCATTGTTAAATATCAGCTATCTCAATGATCTAGATGATAATGTGGTAAATTGGATCAGCAAATTTGCTGATGATACAAAAGAATGGAGGTGTAGTGAACACTGAGCAAGGTGTTCAAAGCTTGCAGAGGGATTTGGAACATTTGGGAAAATGGGCTCAAAAATGGCAGATGGAGTTTGATACAGACAAGTGTGAGGTATTGCACTTTGGAAGGATAATCCACGACAGAACATACAAGGTAAATGCTGCGGCACTGTGGTTTGCAGTCGAACATAGGGATCTGGGAATACAGATACAAAATTCCTTAAAAGTGGCGTCACAGGAAGATGAGGTCTTAAAAAGTTCCTTTGGTACATTGGCCTTTATAAATCGAAGTACTGAGTATTACAGTTGGAGTGTTATGGTCAGATCGTATAAGACATTTGTGAGGCCGAATTTGGAGTATTGTGTGCAGTTTTGGTCACCAATTTACACGAAGCTTATCACTAATGTTGAAAGAGTACAGAAAAGGTTTACAAGGATGTTGCCGGGCCTAGTGAAACTGAGTAGAGAGAAAGGTTGAATACGTTAGGATTTATTCCCTGGAGCGTAGAACAATGGGGGGAGATTTGATGAAGGTATATCAATTTCTGATGGGTATAGATAGAGTGAATTCAAGCAGGATTTTTCCACTGGGACTGGGGAAGAAAAAAAGAAAACAGAGGACATGGGTTACTGGTGAAGGGGGAAAAGTTTATAGGGGACATCAGGAGGGTGGGAGTGCTTTTTCACACATAAAGTGGTGGGAGTGTGGAATGATTTGTTAGATGAAGTGGTACATGCGCGCTCACGTTTATCATTTATGAACAATTTGGACACGTCAATGGATGAGAGATGGATGGAGGGATACGGTCCAGATGCAAGTAAGGCCTGTTTCCGTGCTATGATGTTCTATGGTTCTATGGTCCTAGCGTCGGCCCTGCATCCTAGTCTCGTCCAGGGCACGTGTCAATGTCCAGCATCCTTTATTCCCCACTTCCCTTGTTTTCATGACACACCCAGTCCTGTTCCTAGTACTTCAGAGTCTGTGTCTTGGATTTATGTCCGCTACCAGCGCACCCCTTATAACAATATGCAACATTACAAATACTCTGAATTGTATATCTAACGAAACCCTCTAATTCATCAAATCTGCCGACACGTGTTTAAGTTGTGGCAGGAAGTGAGCACGACAGCCGGGATATGACAACTCTGCAGAAAAGGGATTCACAGAGCTGCTGCCGTGATTGGAAGGTTTTGATAAATGATAACATTTTTGGTATAGTTACCCTGAAACGACGGAAAATGTAGACTAAACGCATGGAAGCATATGCGATAAAATACCTAATCTAATTGTTTTAGACAATGAAATTACAATGTTTGCACACTTTGACGCAAGCAGAGGAGGGCGTCGTGTTAACTTTCGCCGGAGCAAGTTGAAAGGAAAACTATACCTTTAGTCTCTCTTTAATATAACTCCAAAGATTGTGTTTGATATCTTTAACTTGCTCTCTCAGAAGGTGTTTATAAAGAGGTGCAATTACTGCAGTGCAGAAGCTTAATTTGGCGAATAGAAGAGGGTGTATACAGAACTTAGGAAAATAGATATCGGAAAGAAAAACATTCTGGTCATGCTGGGCTGAAAGTATCGTTTCCTTCGCGTAGTTACTCGGCTCTCTGACTCTTATGACGTTTTGCCAATCTCGTTCAGGAAAACAACCTGAGGCCGACATGGGATAACATATAACTTTAGAAGTTTATCCCTGCAGTTTGTCTTCTCAACGTCATCTGCAGTGGCTGGTTTCTCCTGTAGGTACGGTACCAATCTCCTGTTAAGGTTTTGGACCTAACAAAAAAAGAAAAAAAAATCACTCCGTTATTTTTTACGAAATTATGTGAAATCATTTTAGATCCTGCCATATTTACCTTTGAATCATACATGTAGCTGAATCGTTTGTTTAGAGGAAGTAACTTATGCCCGGATTCGGTCAATCTCACCTGATTCAGTTGATTGGCTCTGTTGAGGAACAGAGAAGTAGTGGAGAATTGAAAAGTTTCAGAACTAGATTTGCTTGAGGAACTTGGGGATGAAAAGATCGGTAATTTTTATGAAATTTTGAAAGGCGTAGTTCTCACCATGCAGAGAAGGAAAATGTATTACTGAATACCAGGAATGCAATATTGAGCATGGGAGGAAAGGATCTGAGGAGCACGTAAGTAATATGAATCGAAAACCATTGCAAAGTGGTAAATGAAAGTGTAATGCTTATATCCTGGTTAACAACAATCGAACCCGCCTCAGTCCCTGGCAGGGAATCGTTTTCTTTGTTTTGAACTTGAAATGCTTTAGGCGCAGAACTGGCTCATGTTGGCTATTGGAAGTTTTCTCAAAAAAATAATGTCATTCAACCTTTTTTGCCACGCTGATAATGCATACAGAATCAATGTTTTTACTTGAATATGAAACTCCTCCCCCTTGTATCCGGCTCGCACGAAGGCTACAGAATGTGTTTCGGAGGCATGAGTGTAGGATATTGATATTCTTCATTGAAATGTTCAAATACTTTTCGAACTATTTCGAGATATCGCCGAGGCAATGCCGTTTATCTGTCACCTAATGTCACCGCAGTCGTGGAAGGGGAAGATGCACTGTTGAACTGTAACTGTAGAACTTCAAGCTCGAACAACCCTATAATGATCTGGTGCTTTCAGTATCCCGGAAGATTACCAGAATTTCTATTGCTCTGTACAAATTTCGACGACCACCGAAAGAATATACTTGGACAACGATTTACGGCGTAGCTGAATGAATATGGGACAAAGGTCCCACTAACTCTGTCCTGTATTCTGTGGCGCACAATGCCAGAGAAGTATTCTGACAGAGAAAAATGAATATTTTATCTCTCTTGTGGCAGTTGAGTGTTACCTTAGCTTTCTGAACGCATCAGGTCCTTGATCGTCCAGATATTGACAAATCAAAATGTATCTCTTGAGATTATTATCCAACATATTGAATTGCCTTCAACACAACTTAATGTGTTTCAAAGCGCATTCTGCGCCAAAATCTGCCAATAGTCATTCATAAGACTAAAGAAAGAAACATCTCTTGTTGTTATTTTTTTTCCTCGCCATTTCAAAGAGGAGCATATTTCCCTTGCATTAGGTAGATCTGGACTCTGAGCTGTCATGCGTTTTTTGAAGCCAATGTATGCTATGGTGTTGATATTTCACGCATTCCGCAATATATATAGATATCTATATATATATATATATATATATATATATATATATATTTGCATTACAATTTAACATGATAATTTATTATTATGTTTGTTTTAACTCTGAGAAAAAAAAAGGAAAACACTATATATCACAGGGTCTTCGAGCGGGGACGCAAGTGCAACCTGATTTTGAAGCATCGTGACACCACAATCACAACTGACAAGAGATGGATGCCCTTGTACAGGACGAGAATAGATTTTAATTTGTAGCTAACCCTTTTTAGTTCCATTTGAAGCAATTGGAGGAGGAAGTAGTTTACAGGGGGAACGTTACTTCTTCTTTGCTGAAAACTGCACAGCTGGCATCTCACGTTTCAGGAAATAACATTAACACCATTCATAATATTGTATTGAAATCATGGTGCTTTAGAGACGGCATGCTGTACTGGTGAGGAAGCGATGGCGTTAATGTGTAGTACAGAACAGTGGGGTTTACATTTTCATGAGCAAACATATGAATCATACGAAAGCAGGACGATTTAGAAGAAAAAATCTGTCCCTTTTACATATGTGGCAGAAGCATAATATATGGATCTGTAAAAAGTCTAGAGCAGGTGTGCTCCTAATGAGTCTCGGTGGCGTGTAGTGGAAACAGTGCAGAGAATTTAACAGGAAATGGGTAACATGAGCACGGAAAGTTTTTTTTTTCCTTGATTAGTTATACGCTAATGTTAAGGCTTGCCAAAACTACAAGTAATAGGAGAAGTCGAAAGACCATAATATGCAAATAATAATACAGTATGCAGAGATCGTGCTAAACTTTCATTATATGATATTGAAATTAAAGGGATGTCCTCTGATTATCAGGTATCTTATAATATGGATCTCCGCTACTGCTGATTCAAATGTCTATTGTACTAACTTGGCAACGATACCTCTTAGTAAAATACTTCTTGGCAACATCGCCACGAAATTGCTTGAGAGGTAGAGAGCTATTTTGTTTTTTCTTTCTTTCCTGAATAAGAGCCTGATGGGTAAATGCAGGAGCCCAACTGTATTTCCAAATTGTTTTCGTCTAAAGCCGCTAAACGCTGCGATGTTATTTTAAGCTGCCTATTTTTTTTTTCCTTTTTTGACGAACTCAACTGTTCCATTGTCTATGATTATGCAAAACAGATCCTAATTTAAGCAGTGGCCACACATTTTAATTCCATATCCCATTCGCATTCTGACATGTCTATCCACGGCTTCCTCTACTGTAAAGAAGAAGCCACACTGAAGGTGGAGGAACAACACCTTATATTCCGTCTGGGTAGCCTCCAAGCTGATGGCATGAACATCGACTTCTCGAACTTCCGCTAATGCCCCACCTCCCCCTCGTACCCCATTTGTTATTTATTTTTATACACACATTCTTTCTCTCACTCTCCTTTTTCTCCCTCTGTCCCTCTGACTATACCCGGTGTCCATCATCTAGGTTCCCCCCTTCCTTGCCTTTCTTCCCGGATCTCCTGTCCCATGATCCTCTCGTATCCGCTTTGCTAATCACCTGTCCAGCTCTTGGCTCCATCCCTCCCCCTCCTGTCTTCTCGTATCATTTTGGATCTCCCCCTCCCCCTCCCATTTTCAAATGTCTTACTCACTCTTCCTTTAGTTAGTCCCGACGAAGAGTCTCGGCCTGAAACGTCGACTGTGCCTCTTTCTAGAGATGCTGCCTGGCCTGCTGCGTTCACCAGCAACTTCGATGTGTGTTGCTTGAATTTCCAGCATCTGCCGAATTCCTGTTGTTTCCTGATTAGCGCTGATTGCAAAGCCCTTTTGTCTCGAGTGTCATTCAACTCACTGTGTAGTTCGCTCTAGCCACCTGTGATCGGTTTGAATTTCCTACAAATATATTTTTCTCTGTACCTCATGGGAAACTGTTGTTTCTCAGCACTGCGCTCAGTAATATGTCAGCGTACACTGCAACTGTAATTTAGGTAAATACGAATTAATAAAGTTGTTTTGGAGGGGGGTTATTGTAATTAAAGTAGTTTTACCTGCTGTACCGTTGACTGCTGTAATACCAATTGTAAATAAAGTTATTATTGTTATCAATTTAGTAAAAAAAAACGAGTTGCAGATAGATCTTTCTGTAGTTACTAGCTGAAAAAGAGAATATGACATTATAAGGTGCAACAGATAGAGACGAAAGTCTTAGAGATCAGTTTAGATTAAACAGGAGCTTCAGCTTGAGGAATAGTGCTTATTTATGTCTGAACAATTAATATGAAAGTAGAAAATTGATAGACAATAAAGAAGTTAGCTGCATTAATTCATTATGGCTGGTGCAATTACAACAAAATATTAGCAATAAATGTGCAGCTTTGACGTTATAGTATATGTCTGTGCGGGGACTAAGCAAACCTGTTCAATTTAATTGACACTGATAAGGAGACATTTTAGCCGATGGAGCTCCGTGTAACCTGGTGATGAATGTCTTGGAAATCGTAACAAAGATATGTACAGGAAAGCATAACGTTATTTATACTACAATAAATCCGAAAAGGCGGACAATAATGAAAACAAAAATATATAGACTATATAGTATGATCACTTTTTCCGGCGAAGAACGTTCATAAAATAAGAATCATCATGATTTGATATGGTGCAGTATTATATTGCTGGCAGTGGAAGTGACGGAAGTGACGTAATTAGAAGAGTGCCAACGGCTGGTCAATGTAGCCTCAATTAAAAAAAAAGGCGACTTCGACAACGAGACTGAAAGTTGGATTCGGGGTTTTCTTATAAACGTCATTAATCAATCATGAGATGGTCAAAACCTCAGAAGTACCATAGATTTAAAACATGTTATAGCTAGGAAACAGAAATGTCGGCCTTCCACGATCAGTCCTACCGTATTTTATCCATTATGTTCAATTTGATATGTGTACATTGTGAAAACCTTTTGCTTCATTTACTTACTTGTGGACTTGAAATTTCATCTTAACTGACAGTCTATCAGAAACATCAACCACGTTGGTTCTCTTCAGTTCTCATTGAAACGTTCCCCCTGTCATTTTATTTTTTTTATGCTATCGATGTCTCTGATATGTTGGTAGACTCTTCTCCCTTTATTTTGCAGTTCCTGTCGTTTTTAATCAAACAGGCCTATAGCCCTAACACTTCGATTTTGTCATTGCAGCTAAATTCTCCCAGTCAACACATCATCCCAGCTAAAATATTTTTCGCTAAAAAAAAGTAAACTAATAACGGCAGAGGCAAAGTACCGATTCCTTTGTGATATACTTGGTTTCTATGTCTGATAAGCTTAAACTCAACAGAAGATTCATAAAACATGGCCAATAACGGTATCGAAGTGTACTATCACTATCGCGAGATTATAGATTATTCACCCCGTCTTTCGGGACCTGCTAAAGACCATGTCTAGTCTCTGCACTGAGGTGAAGCTGCCAATACAAAATGCTTCCATAGTGGTTACGCACCTACGACCAGGAACAAATTTGTTACCACTAATACATTAGATGAAGACGGTTAATAGTACTTTCGAGGTGACAACGCAACGGTTCGAACTGAGCTCCCTTTGAAAGAAACTGCAATTATTTAAAAATCTCATTTTAGCCTGCACAATACATGTCATTTCTTTCATTTCTGCATTTTAATCTAATTTTTTATCTTCACACACAAATGCTGGTGGAACGCAGCAGGCCAGGCAGCATCGAAAGGAAGAGGTACAGTCGACGTTTCGGGCCGAAACTGTTCTTCAGAACTAACTGAAAGAAGAGATAGTAAGAGGTTGCTGCGTTCCACCAGCATTTTGTGTGTGCTGCTTGAATTTCCAACGTCTACAGATTTCCTCATGATTACTTCTTAGACTTAACATTTCAATGGACGCATATCTACGTATTGCAAATCTGTCTTCCTGATGACACTGCTCATCCAAAACACAACTACATCAGCGGATTATTACCGCAGCATTCAATTAATAGCACCCTGAATGCGTTTCCCACTTCCTAGCTGTCTACCTTATCACTAAAGAGTACCTATCTCACCCTAAAGAGAAGCAGCGGCAGTTAGGCTCTGCATCGATTCCTCTATTAAATGGGATTTAAAGCCCCGGGTGGAATGGAGCACAACAGAGGAAAACACTGAGGCCTGTTGTCAGTTGGTTGTGCTTTCAGCAATAATCAACGGTAGTGATAAACGGTCAGAGGACTTGGAATTAATATCTGCTGTGATAATACATCTGATTACAGCAGCGACCACAATCTAAACGGTTCAGTGCATTCTTTAATATAGGCCGGCAGTCATCCCATATGTGTAGTGGAACAATCTTGAAAAGGTTGGAGAATGTGGACGAAGGTGCACATATTCGGATACGGACGGTGGATGAGCGGACGATGGGTACAGGATCCAATATGACAAGTAATGAGATGTGTTTTTTTAGGACTTCATAGGGTAGGGAGAAAGAAAGAGAGAATCAGGGTTCTCTCTGTCATCCGGTGCGGACATGGCCCAAGTACGGAGTGAGAGACACTGAAGCCGGTCGATATTTCACAGATTTTAATGCGAACACTGTTAAAGGGAAAATAAAATAATAAACTCCAGACCAAACAAGACTGTAGCTAAAACTCTCAAATTGTGAACGAAGCCCATTCTGCTGCTGAAAAGAGCAACTAGATATCAAACGAATACCGGTTTCTTCCGAGTCATTTGACTGTCTAATTTCTCGGTGAACGCGGAATGCGGGCAACCAAGCGTATCCGCTTGAAGTCCCGGCTGAACGACTTGACCAAGCTGTTCTTCGGCGAGATCCATGTACGTTCTTCTGGTCCTTAAACGTTTCAGTCCACATGGTACTGGACATTACCACGTACCCGGCGAGATGTCAGGTGGCGCCTCACCATGGAGACAAGTAAACGATGTAAGAGGCGGGTATAAGCGGGAGGTGGGGTGACTGGGGCCAGGGGAGAGGTAATAAACGGCTGAAGCTGGAAAACATAGAATACTGGGTGGACCATCAGTGATGCTGATCGACGCAATCTATAGGCCACCCTTCTGACAACATTTCCAGTACAAACGGTCTCACGTAGCGCAGGGCCAATTTGCGGCTCTCGACATTCAGAGGAAGATCCCTTGAAGCCAACCAGACCTCCTGCCCTGGCTTGAATAGCTTTACCTGTCGACGGAGAGGATCAGACTACGATAATTTTTTTTTTTTTTTCTGTGCGCACAGCAGATAAACCCTGGCTCGTCTCCGGGTGCACTTGTAGCGCTGGAGCAGCAGTCCAGCAGGAGTTACTCCTACGTCAATCTCGTTCTCAAGGAAGAGCGGAGTCTGGATTCGCTTCTGACATTCAAAGCGATATTCTCCTGGAAGTCGAGAGCGGGACAGTGGCACGGCGCTACGTGAGAACCATTTGTAGTGGAAAAAGACTGTCAGCAAGGTGTCTTATAGATTGTGTCTACTAGCATTACTGACGATCCATCCAGTATTCCATGCTTCCCAGCTCAAGCCGGTTGCTACCTTTCCTCTGGCCCCTCTCATCCTACCTCCTCCTCCACCCCGCCTGGTAGATGGTTCCCTTGTCTATATGGTGCGGCGCCTCTTGGCATCTCGCTGAGAACTTGGAAAGTGCCAGTACCTTGTGGACTTGGAAGGGTATGGCCCAGATGAACGCACTTGGATCCCACCGATGGACATCTTTGTCAAGTCATTGAACTGGGACTTCCATGACACATAGCTACCCTTCACTGCCTGCATTCCGCCTTGCCTGAGAAATTGGACTGTCGAGTCAACTGACCCGAATACCAGCAGTGTTCGTTTAATTCTTAGATGTTCTCTTCAGCCACAGTATGGGCTTCGTTCACCATTTGAGAGTTTTAGTTAACGGTCCTGTTTGGCCTAGAGTTAAGTGTGTACTTCTCCCTTTAACACTGTTGGCATTAAAGTCTGTGAAATATACACTTCACTGTTTATCACTAGGCACTTGGGCCGTGTCCGCACCGGATGTCAGCAAGTCTTGACATGCACTAAGATAGACGAATGAAGTTAAATACTATCACGATGAAATAAATAATTAGCTTACTCGTGCATATTTACAAGCGCAATTGCTGTATCTACTGCCCTTCCGAATCCATGGTTATCGCACTATCTTGCTGAGAATTGGAGGGAACGCTGCTAAGGAAGTTCTGTTACAGGTAAAAGAGAGGGGTCTAACCATCTCACCACGTCATCGGACAGACACTGGTCTGATCCCACGAGAGATTCCATTTTCCATTGTTTTGGATTCCGTATTTCTGTCCTGGAACGAGCAGGATGCATAACTTAGTAGCGGCATCTCCTGAATATATCCTGGGAATGATTGAATTGTGTGCTGAATCGTTGCAGACCAGTTAGTGTATCGTTCTTCCTTAAGGGTATCTCGACCAAAGGTGCTGTTGGGATTGGCCAAGTCGGAACCTTTGGTGCTTCCATTGTACTGAAAAGAATCCAACATCAATCAGTCCCAAAGTCTGATAAGCACGAAAGTAATCCGGGAGACTTTAAAAGCCCTATTTAATTGTCTTCCGTATCATCCTACAGTAATCCTGTGTGAACAGTGCCGGAGGGAGAATGGACATGGCGAATGACGGTCGATTATGCACAGAAGAAGAAACACAAGTTTCTCGCAAGTTTTGGTGTGAATGTGCTTACTATCATTAAGGACATAGTAGGAAGAGCGTGGGCGCATTCGTATATGGCACTCCATCTGATCAACAGTTTTTACTCCATTCCCCTAAGTGGATAATCGCAGGACCAGTTTGCAGTTACATGGGAAGGGCAGCACTACACATTTTACCGCCTCTACGAGGGGCGAAAAATGCAGTTTTAAGTTGTACCCAGGACTGACTGCCCGAGATCTACAGGAGAGACAGTTCGATACTAGAGTACCCAGATCCCACTAGGAGGATGACGTGCGCTTACAGGCGTTAGCAGGAGGCAGTGCAGCATGCAAGGGATCACGTAGAGACCTCCCTGGGGAAGCGTGGGGGTTCCATCAACCGCATAAGATAGAAGGCCCCAACCGGAACCTTCTATCCCAAGAAACACTATGCATTCTGGGCACCAGGAGATACATAGAAAGTCTGAGACTCTAAATACCGTCGTTCCTAACTGGTTTTAACGGACTCCTGGGAAAATGGCGCTAGCATATAATCCAGCTGACCATAATATTTAGCATTTTACTTTTTACCCCACGTGGACCGTTTTCAAAGAGGATGACTCTTAGTACACGGCCTTTGAGGCTGCTAATCAGGTCCTGGAACCGGTTTTTCCACAGCCCAGCGACAGACCTGCTTATCTGTTGATCTGCAGACTTCGGCTATTCCTCAGATGGCTGTAGAACCTATGGCATGTTTTCAAGCAGCTTTGAGTCCCCTTGGTGTTTTGGACTGACTCTGAGGCGCCGACAAGGTACAACCGCTTTGAGTGGCATGGAATGGGTGGTGTAACAACAGGGACCAATGAATCGTCCAGAGGTTTGTCGACACTCACGTGATTATGCCGTCATACCGGTATCATGCTGGCGTAATCTTCCAAATATTAGTCGTCTGGTTAAGGGCGATCGACGGAAATATATTCAGGATTACCAGCACACAACCCCTTGGGCCTTTTATTTTGGTTCTGCGGTCCGCTAAACATCAGACATCTTCTGAGTCGGTTGTGCAGCGACCGGATCTCCCTATTATAAAGTGGGTAAACTTCAACAAGGCCACTCACAAAGTTGGCCGTACTCAACGCTGTTCGATCGTCAAATGGAAATGCTATATCTTAGACACAGCCGAAAAAGGTCTTCATGAGGTGAGCTAGCTCCTTCCGCAGGTTATGTCTTAGCCCAATAGTCACCGTTGGATCATGGATGAGGTCCCCAAAATCGACTGCACACCGATAAAGCGGGGTGAACCTTATGATGATGTCACCCCTATGAACAAATAAAACACAAAAAAGTCTAACTCACAGACGGCTCCAGCCGCAGGCGGAGGGAAAAGCAATGGCGAAAGGCTGCAGAGTTCGTACCTGCGATAGCCAAGGTACTCACGGAAGCGGGAATGGTTTCCATCCATTTGGTTGAATTGGTGTGCGTAGGATCCCTTTGGAAGGAAGCCCCCCTAAGACGCACTCCCCCTTACGATATCTCAATCTGCTCTTTGATAAATTGAGATAAATATAATTGATTTGGAGAGATGGGTGTGTGCTGGCAATCCTGAATATATTTCGGTATATCGCCCTTAACCAGTCGTCTAAGATTAGGACAATTACACTAGAATTACCCGGTATCACGACATTACCATGTGTGTGTTGACACACCTCTGGTCGACTCAAAGGCCCTGCTCTTACACCACCCATAGACTGCGTAAGGCCCAAGCACAGCTCATTTCAGGTTTTGGTAATTTCTGGGAGCGCTGTGTGGGGTGATGTAATAGGTGGAAGCATCTATATAACTCAGAACCACTGATATTGAGTTGAGATTCTCTTTAAGAGGCTACCGTGAGGTGGTGACGTAATTACTTGGAGAATTCTTTGTCTGCAATTTATGTTCTGGGTTTGGAGGACAATGAGGAGTTGTTATCCTGTCCATTAAACTTAAAACGTATTCTCTGTTTTATTAACGATAGTCCACGGAATCACTGTAGATATTCGAACAAAAGGAGCAAGATGGGAAAAATTGATCATAGTAAAGTCATGGAAATATTATTTCTGACTATGGCCCTTCCCAGAAACCTGAAGTATCCATGTTTGAAAAAGGACAACTGTTATACATGCAGGACGAATATGTGCCATCCATATAGAGCAATTGTTACATTTGTTTTCCATACACCAACATCAAAAACATTGTTTCCTGTATTTGCAAATAATAAATAAGATCAGCTGTCCCTGGAGGCATTCAAGCATCACAAGTACATGAGTAACAAATGGATACATAATACATATATATGAAGTATTATCCTTCTTGAAGCTCGGTCTAAACAGATAAATCATTCAATGATATATATTTTTTCGATATATTTGTCGCACTGTTCCGATTCTGGGATCAATTGAGAGTATACTTCCGCAACTTGCAACTCCGCCTTCCAAGCTACCGTGGGGATACAGGGACATGCAGTAAGAAACTCTTTCGTCATAGCGAGAAGTAATCTAGCATTCAAGTTATACTACTAAGAGCAGACACCGGTTAACCGTTTGAGCTACTGTATTCTGATTTTAGACAGACAGCCGAAGCAGTAACCAAATGTCCCTGTCGAAACAAAAAATAAGTAGGGAGGAAACTAGATTATTTTAAGACCATTGGCGAGGCAAGTACAAACCTGTATTTTTTTCAGTATAGGAATAAGCCATCAAGCAACCGCCGACCATTATTATGAAGATTGAATCCAAAAAAATTGAGTCTAATAGAGCAATTATGCACTAATCAATTCTAGGCAATAACGCGAATATATTTAAAGCTTCTATAGATAACGAAAAAGACAAAACGCTGTCTATTTTCTACACTCAATTTAAATGCCTAAATCCGTCCAGCAGCTGGAAGTATGGATAAGAACATTAAAAAAAATGTAACGAAACTTTCTGAGAACAATAAAGCCAGACAGTATAGATGGAATACTTTAGTAAGCAATGAACCCAGCTATTCCTATACCGTAATCCGCTGATTACTGAAGACAGCTTGTATAGAAAAATAAACACAGAATACTAACAACTAAAAATAAATGTTTATGTTACAATGGGAAACCCGGCCCCTAAATCCCTGCTTATGCCCACACGATCAGAAAAAAAAAGTTGGGGCCACCCGCTTGTTCCCCTAGGATCGCTCGCTGATACGTTCGGTTCGAATCAGTGGTCAGCTAGTACTCGGTTACAATTTCTAGTGATTCATATCGCTGTTATTGAAATGATATTGGGATTGCAACAAGGACCCCGGAAGGGTCAGCTAGCCAAGGCCGTGGAGGTACTGACTACTGCCCTGTACCTGAATGCTGCCCCTGTGCCAGATTTTGGCGGAGCTTACGGAAGGGGACGGAATGCCTCTTCACGACGGTTCGAATTTTCACCAGATAGAGCTGAGGGGTTGTCCGATAGGTCTGGACCCCTGATAAGATTCGCAATATCTTCACCGACTCCACTGATCCACTAAAGAAACATGTGGCGATTTATAATTAGCTTACTCAGATCTGACAAATATTAAACACGCTGCCTGGCGATTTACAGACGCTTCTCTGTCTTACATACGGAACTTAGTGGACGGGGCGGGGGCGGGGGGATGCCAAATTCCAGCTCACCTGTGGCGCCTATGGACTAGCTGTGGAAGTAGGTTCATACCCTGGCCTTTTACATGCCCACACAGTTATTGCTGGAAACACAGACGCGTCATGATTCCTTATCCTTAAAATCTCATTTCATGCGGAAGGATTAAAGTGATGGAAGACACGGCAACTGATGGGAACCAGGACTACACTTCCTGAACGCCAAAAACGCCAGTATTATGATCACCACCTGCGAGCCAAAGGAATATTTTTCTGGTCTTCATCCCCAGTGATCAGGACCTGACGACATCCACATTTTGAGCGCAGACATATGAGCTCAGCATTAACAGCAGGGAAGCTTGTGAAGCTAGCTAAGTGAGGAATTATAGAAGCTGTACTAGCTAGGGAGGAATTATAGAAGACATAACAGTTGAAGTAGTTTGCATAATAGGATGGCCTTAGTTTTATACTCCACGAAAAAGGTGGAGTTAGCGAGTGTGAAGGTCAACAATGTTGCAGCTATTTCCCAGATGATTCTGAGACTATCACCCATCTAGTGGTCAATGTTGAGAAAAACGTAAAATAAATCCCGAATGCGCGAGAGGGATTCCATGGCTACAACCCACAAGGAGGGTAGTAAACCTTCATTGAACTCCTGGGCAACAATTGTCCATTTCAGCCTTTTCTGGCTCGCAATAATTGTGATGGTAGTTTATTAATATGCAAAGCGTTCTCATGACCTTCTGCTTCACGCATCCCTCCGGTAACGATATCTTTACCAAAGTAACCAGGGGACCGGTACTACTTGACAGGAGGCAAAACAGCAATTCTCAGTTTGATGAGGAAGCCTCTCTGCCCATGCGTACATCACACCTCCCCCCCACCCTCTTCATAAGAATCCACTGTTCCTGAAGAGCAGAATTGAACAGAATGATCAAAAACGAAGGGTCCGTGGAAGATTTTGCACAACAGGAACCAGTAAATACAGTTGCGAGACTATTCAAAGACGTTTCTGGGTTGCGTATTGTCTGAATCAGAAGAAAATCGTAGTGCTGCTGTCTAGGCTATTGCTCTACAACGTAACTGTATATGACTTAGCTGGGTTTCACGCGTAGCTTACTTAGAATAATACCAAATACTGTATGGCAATTTTGAACAAGCTATAGCTGTTAGAGTAATCTATCAAAAGGGCGGTGTATTGATTGTAAACTGGGTCGTTGCTCTCCGGATAGACAGCTCTCCGTGTCATGTAAATAAAGAGTGTCATAAAGGATAGCTGGGCCTGACTCTTGTGTCGAAAAGGAAATTATCTCACAAGCCTGTTCGATTTTGTTAGCCTTTTACTTTGCAACTCATCTCGATAATTGGAATTTTGCCCTATCAACATCTTTCCTTATTTCACACTGCCTCTATTGAAAGATTACCAGGGCGGGATTAGTGTTTCTCAGCTTTCTACCTAGTTCCCTAAAATCCTTCTTCAGGACTATTTCAGCTTGCCTACTTCCGACATTGATGCCAACATGTACCAAGACTGTTCACCCACGCCGTTGAGGATGTCATGGACCTGATCCAAGACATCGGTGATTCGGGCACCAGCGAGATAACATTCCAAACTGGTGTCTCTATCGTGCCCACTGAAAATCGTTTCTGTTCCTCTTACAATGGAATCTACTACTATAACAGCAATGCACTTCATGTAACTCCTCGTCTGAACTACAACACCAGACGTTTTGACAGTCAGCTGGTAATTTTGGCTCTACAGGGTAGTTTCCCAAAAAAATAGTTTCTAAAGTCTTGAGTAAAACGGACCCGGGTGTATTCCACACTGACACAACATTTCCCATCCTCTAACAGTCACCCAGTTGTCTGTGTTCTGCAGTCTTGGAGTGAGTACTTCCCTATAGCACCTGTATATCTCCTCATTTTTATTGCGTGTGTGTCGAAAGACATCGACCGCATCTCGAATTCCTGAAAAAAAAACTCTCAACTGAAGCTCGGTGCACCTGATGCAGAAATGTTTTTGTACGGGAAACTGTTTCCCAGACTTCCCACACATGTACTAAACCAGGACCCTGGGGTCATCATCACTGAAAAACTGACCTGAACAGACGAGAAATGAACAAATAAGAACAGAAAGAGATAGACTTACAAAATGCTTCACCACCACAACTCCGATCTTGATGCAACATGATGAGTTAAAACCACTCTAAACAATGGCACACTCTAAAGAAAAACCTTTTCGCCAGCACCTGTTATATCCAATTGGCCCCTTCGAATAGATGCATCTTGCTACTGATCGTTCCTCAACTCGGCTAAACTGCCGCGAAGTACTGCATTTTAAATCTCATGATTGAAATTTACCACTTTTCAAAACACCTCTGTCATCGATTCTCCGACTCAGATAAAACTGCGACGATATTCTGCTTTTTAAATGATGACGCGGCCTTGACTGAAAGTTTGCTCATTTTGCGCACCACCTCTTGCTTGTTGGTCACTCCTCAACTCAGAAAAAAAAAATCTGCCCCAAAGCCGTGTCTTTAAGAACTGGATCGCAGTCGTCATTGAAAGCTGCCTTTTTGCTCACCCCAACTTGGTTGTCTAACTTGGAACGCAGAAAGCCAACCTACAGAATATTTGTGAATCTTGAAAAGTAGGAGTATATAGTGCCAGCGAAGGTTCTAGACCGAGATGGGTGCGCTTACTGTCACTATTAACACTTCAGCGGTTTTCCCTGTTTTCCAGAAATCCATGGAACACACATTAAAGACGACGAAAAGAAACCGCCGTCGCTAACGGAACGTTTGATGAAATTGGATGAGCTGCACTTTCCACTGCGCAGGCTCACTGAGAAAGAGAGTGTTAAAAAGTAGAAAAAAGTATGAGGTAGCAGCATATATTTACAGAGCGTTATGACAGGGTGATGCTGAGAGTATTTTTGTTTTTATTGAATTTCTTTGTCGCACTTGCCTCGGCAAAGTTCAATCTGACCTTAAGACCGTTCCATATTACCTTTGAGGCAATAGTTTCGGCAAGATAAGAACTAAGATCTACAATTGAAGTCTAGCCGCAGGAGATTAAATCTGTACTACTATGCTTTGGAAAGAAAGACTAGCACTAGAAAATAACTAAATTGCGGAGTTTAAAATAATACACCACTCGACTGTGTGCACATCTGCAGAAAGAATATATAACTGATGTTCCACGGACATATTTACAGTTTATTACAGCGGGAATTGCACATCAGAAAACAAAAGCAAAAGGAAATATGAGTCAGACATAAGGACGTGCTGAGATGAAACATCACTCTAACCATTGCCCGCGCATGCCAAAATATGACGCCAAACAATGAACTTCAACGACAGGGTTCTGTTTAAATCGGATATCGTATTCTTAATTTATCCAGTAGAGACATTAGTAATAAAAGCAAAAGTCTTCATTGAGCGTCACGTGGTCGTGCAGTATCAAATTATAAATTATCAACATCTTGGAAAATCTCCCACCGTAAGATTTCTGCCAGTCTACATTAATCAGAAAAAAAAAATCTGAATATTGGCCCAAAGGGTGTACATACTCTGCAATGTCACACGAATTTTCAAACCAGATGGATTTCCTATTAAAATTCCGAATGAAATATTGGTTTTAATTTCCCTCCCGAGCTGATCTGAACCTTGCAGCAGGAAATTGGCTTCCCAGTCCAATGAAGCCAACAGACTGCGGAGTGAGCCCTTTTTGGATGCATCACAGAATCCAGAGCGATGGAGAACATAACCTAAACATTTCCTATGCACAACACCTTTGTAGCTATCCTACAGTAATCCTGCTGCCATTCTTTGTTCCCCTGAAACGATTACAGACAAATTACAGAGCTGTGTGAGGTTACACAAATAGCCACGCGAGCTTCCGGAATTACAAAGGTCAAGCAGACCGCGTGTGGATGTGTCATCATCTGCCTCTTCTGCATACATTTTAATTTACATACTCTTCCTTAGAATTTACTACTTCACCTTCCTTGATGTTTCTGAACCAGAAAATTCCAATGTTTAACAGTTACTCAGAAAATTGCTTTTGATTTATTTACTGCATCACTAATCACTTCCAGTGATACAGTGCCCAAACATTCTCTGCCCAACAAGTTTGCCAGATGGAGAGGTTATGCAAAGTCACCAATGGCACTCTGTTCATCTCCATTAACTTGAATTGTTTCTCAATTGATAAATTTCAGAATGACGAATTGGAAATATCACCCACAAATGCAGCTATTATCAGAAAATTTCGGTAAAGTGTGGTATTTTTTATTGACAGTAACATTTTATGGAGTACGTCGGAAGGGGTTAAGAACAGTTGGAGCTGAGGAAAATGGGGGGGGGGGAAGGGTTTGTGACGAGGTATTTTACCCGAGTACCAAAATGAGACTAAAGGGTTAAACAGGGATTTTATTTATTTATTATGTTTAAATTTCTTTAAATTATGAACAATGACGAACAGACAGAATCCCGGAAGTAAATATTTTCATTCATTGCAAGGAACAGCTGTTTATCATGCAAAGAGACTGACAGTCTGCAGAATGAAATACGCCCGAGTCGAGGTTTTTGTACAGCAGTGCTTCTCATTACTACCACTGTGAGCATTTCGATGGCACAGTAATGGACGGCTGAATCTGTCATTGTCGTTCTCCTAATAGCCAAATAACCTCGCTTTTTCTCAGCATTCCACATGATCTCGAGTTGTCCAACGACATTTGTACCGCTGCTTGCGAGGCTCAACACCCGCTCCAGCTGTCGCCCTTGCCTCATTTTGTACCAGTGGATGACAGATATTTCAGAGGTATTGACGATGCAATTGAACTGCGCCGGGTCTCCAAATTCGACGGTTAGGGAACCGGGTGACTGGAATATCTCGCCTGCAAGGCCACTCTCTCATGAAACAGGGGAAATATAGTCAAGGTTATTGCCAGACTTTGAAAAGAAACAAGTCGAGCTAAAAACATAAACAAATGTGACTCATCACCTGTGGATGTTTAGTTGGGTATCTAGCTTCGGCTGAACCTGAACCATTGAACCGTCAAGAAGAAATTCTTGAAGATTGAACTTTGGAACTTTTGCCGTATTCCCATAAACGACAGACAGAGACGTTACCCTAAAGTTAAATGAGTTTTTTTTTGTTCTTTTTACTTATTTCATTATGTCTGATGATCTGCGTGCCGCATAGAAATGAAAGTATTCTGTAAACTTTTTTGGCTTTTTTAAGGCACGCTAGCGGAGAACATTCTGGTGCAAACAAACCCCTACAACATCTTAGAGCATCATTTATAAAAGTGGGACCCAGTTGTCCTTTTACAGCAAAGGGTCCCCACCGCTCACAGTGTGGCTGGAAACCCTAAGCAGACTTTGAATACCACCCGTCGCAGTGTTCCGCTTTTTGTGTTTAATAATACATAGGGATTTCATAAACTGCTGAGGAAATCACAAATGGAAGAGAAAACAACGTACGAGAGTAGAGTAAGGGAAGCGAATCAATGAATAAATAAATAAGAGATCAGTTATGCCATGTAAATGGTCAAAAGTTATTGGGGCAACGTCTAAAATAGCATACCTATAATGATCAATTATTTCTGCTTTTATTCGCGTTCCATGTAATATCCCTGTTATGATTTCTCAACAAGTCATTTTGCTAAATAGCATGATGACCAGAGTGGAGACAATGTTCTCACTAGTCCATATTAGTAGCCCATTTTCAACATTAGCAATGGACATTTGCAATCAGAACAGAACATATGAAGGAAGGCCTTATTTATCCACGTTCATATTCTGCGAAACATCTTCAGACATTTGTTTTTTAGCAGTTAGAAGCATCATTCGACGTGCACTATGAAAGGGAGGGTCGTTTTTATTTTCCCATTCCTAAAATGAGTTAATATCATCGATGGCATGGTTCTTTTGACCTAGCGAACATAACTACGGAAAGTTTCATACAGATAACCAGGCTGTTAATTTCTATTGAGATGAAATAACATTATTATGCCTGCGTATTACACATCGAAAACAATGGGAGTGAGGAATATTCTTATCGTCTACCACTGTTATCAACCGGTGCCCCGTTACCCACAGATAAAGCCATGAGTGGAAACTATCCCGCAGAACCTCGAAAATGCATTCCATGCCTGCCACTAATCAGAGATATCGTTCTGTGAATGACATTATTATCAGTTATGACAAATTTTAGATCCTATTTAGGGCTAATAGTTTTTTTTTTGGTGTATCAAACAAGTT
Source organism: Mobula hypostoma (assembly GCF_963921235.1). NCBI lineage: Eukaryota > Metazoa > Chordata > Chondrichthyes > Myliobatiformes > Myliobatidae > Mobula > Mobula hypostoma. The sequence goes on from NC_086106.1 coordinate 24,266,682, forward strand.
AGTACCGCTTCGAAATTAATATAATATAGGACTCATGGAGGAAACCTCAAAACACTTCAAGAAACCAATATGAATCAAGACTTTGTATTGATTCCCTCAAAGATCTTCAAAGGAAAATGAGAATTTATGCGTCTGAGATCTCGGTCGAATCGGCTCCCACACAGAAATTTTAAGGAATTGAGGCACAGTACTCGAATATGTAATGTTTCAGGAATTTTCAGCTTGGCAATGAAATCACCTGCACCTATTCGGTAAAATCAAAATACCACTTTCGATTTGCTTTCCCTTTTAGTTATTTTTCTGATGCTAGAGTTTAATTGAGTGCCTCTCCACCCTATAAACCCAAATGAGTACAGATTGAATCGTGAGTTAGGGCAAGAGATACGAAAAGGTTTGCCTCAATATACATTTAGACTCTTGTAATTTGGACTTGCTTGCAGGTGCAAATATTTGAAAATGTTTCATCATACTCACTGTGCAGCAACATCAGCAAAAATGCGTTATTATCCCCATGGATCCTTCTTTCACCATCGGCAAGTACTACCAGTTACGTTTTCTGAACCGACTGTCGTTGCTTCAGGGATGCGGATGCATGCTAGATGATATCTACCAGCTACATTACACCAGCTGCTAGATGTCATCCTCAAGCAGGATATGTGGTATGTACAAGGTAATGACGGATTATTTCTTCTTGCATCATCGGTAGAACATACAAATTGCAGCAGAGGAAGATAAGAGTACACGCTGGGCCAAAAGACAGTGGTGAAAATGAGACAGTCGGTCAAGTACGCCGATAGAGGAGATCTTGCAGATTACAGCTCCTAAATTCTGCTTTAGTTTAAGATTACGCACTTCCACCATTCCACCATCGCCGCATTTAGAACATGCTTTTATTTAACTTGCTATCTGTAGACGAATTTTATTTTTCGTAAACTTGATTGTATTCATTGTTCTTTGACTGCTACATTGCTGTTTTCGACAAACACAAATATTGTCCTGATGTTTTGATGCATGCATTTCAATTTATTTACCTACTAAAATATCGTTCGAAAGCTAGGCAACACTTGTGTGTTTTAAAAGACGTCAATAACGCCGCTTTGGAGGTTTTTTTTCCTCGAATTTGTTTAAATACAAGACAAAAAATACAATGTTGACTGTAGTCTAAACCAACAGAATCTACGGCTGAATTCCAATATCAGTCAGAATGTTATACCAGAATAGGAAGCTGGAATGATCAGATTTAAACATATTTCCGAAATAAAATTAAAAGCAAAACACTTTAAGTTCTGGGAAATAAAAAACAACAACAACAACAACATTAATTTCCGGTTAGCTCAAGAAATATATCGTCGACCTCAAAATACGCCTGCATAAAAATCGTTCGACGCTGTTTGATGGCCTGAGGCTATAGAAAGCGGAATGTTCCACTGCTAGAAGTACACATGGGACGAAAAGAGAAGCCGTTACAATGCATTTGTCCAGAGCATGATGGAGCGTCTCTGGCCTGAAACATTAATACAGATTATTTAATAGATTGGTGCAAGCTCGCACAGATTGTCCCCGCTGGTACTGACTTCATGTAAATCGTTCCATGGATTGGTTATCACTCATTACACCTTTTGTAAACGTTTAGTCCTCTATTTAGGTTCGCCAACCATCTGCAGTACCACGGACCTCCTGTTGCTGCAAAAATATTTCAATAGACAATAGACAATAGGTGCAGAAGTAGACTATTCGGCCCTTCGATCCTGCACCGCCATTCTGAGATCATGACTGACCATCTACTATCAATACCCGGTTCCTGCCTTGTCCCCATAACCCTCGATTCCCCTATCCATAAGGTACCTATCTAGCTCCTTCTTGAATGCTTCCAGAGAATTGGCCTCCACTTCCTTCTGAGGCAGCGCGTTCCATACCTACCTCCACAACTCTCTGGGAGAAGAAGTTCCTCCTCAATTCTGTCCTAAATGACCTACCCCTTATTCCCCCTTATTCTTAAACCAAGCCCTCTGATACTGGACTCTCCCAACAAGTGGAAAATATTTCCTGTCTTTATCTTGTCCAATCCCTTAATAATCTTATATGTCTCAATCAGATCCCCCCTTAATCTCCTTAATTCCAGCGTGTACAAGCCCAGTCTCTCTAACCTGTCTGCGTAACACAGTCCGGACATCCCAGGAATTAACCTACTGAACCTACGCTGCACCTCCTCTACAGCCAGGATGTCCTTCCTTAACCCTGGAGACCAAAACTGCACACAATACTCCAGGTGTGGTCTACTAGGGCTCTGTACAAATGCAAAAGGATTTCCTTGCTCTTGTACTCAATTCCCTTTGTAATAAAGGCCAGCATTCCATTAGCCTTCTGCACTGCCTGCTGCACTTGCTCATTCAGCTTCATAGACTGATGAACAAGTACTCCTAGATCTCTTTGTATTTCTCCCTTACCTAACTCCACACCGTTCAGATAATAATCTGCCTTCCTGTTATTGCACACTTATTCACATTAAACGCCATCTGTCAAGTTTCTGCCCACTCACCCAACCTATCCAAGTCTCCTTGAATTCTCCTATCAATCTTATCACATGTCACACTTCCGCCCAGCTTAGTATCATCAGAAGACTTGCTGATGTTATTCACAATGCCCTCTTCTAAACAATTAACGTAAATCGTAAACAGCTATGGTCCCAATACCGAGCCCTGTAGCACCCCACTAGTCACCACCTGCCATTCCGAGCAACACTCATTCACTGCTACCCTTTGCTTTCTATCTGCCAGCCAGTTTTCTATCCATGTCAATATCCTCCCCCCAATGCCATGAACTCTGATTTTACCCACCAATCTCCTATGTGGTACCTTATCAAATGCCTTCTGAAAGTCAAGGTACACCACATCCACTGGATCTTCCGCGTCTATCTTCCTGATTACATCCTCGAAAAACTCCAATAAATTAGTCAAGCATGATTTGCCCTTGGTAAATCCATGCTGGCTAGGCCCAATCCTATCACTGCTGTCAATACACGCCGCTATTTCATCTTTAATAAAGGAATCTAACATCGTCCCTACTACTGATGTTAGGCTAACAGGCGATAGTTCTCTGTTGTCTCTCTCCCTCCTTAAAAAAAAAGTGGGATAACATTAGCCATTCGCCAATCCTCAGGAACTGATCCTGAATCAAAGGAATATTGGAAAATGATCACTAATGCATCCGCAATTTCCAGAGCCACACCCTTTAGTACCCTAGGATGCAGACCATCTGGACCTGAGCCTTCAGTCCCATCAGTCTACGTATCACCGTTTCCTTCCCAATGTCAATCTGTTTCATTTCCTCTGTTACCCTATGTCCTTGGCCCATCCATACATCTGGGAGATTGCTTGTGCCTTCCCTAGTGAAGACAGATCCAAAGTAATTATTAAATTCGTCTGCCATTTTTCTGTTTCCCATAACAATTTCTCCGAATTCATTTTTCAAGGGCCCAACATTGTTCTTAACTATCTTCCTTTTTTTCACGTACCTAAAAAAAAACTCCTCCTTTATACCTGCAATCCTCCTTTATATTCCTAGCTAGCTTGCGTTCATACCTCATTTTTTTTCTCCCCGTATTGCCTTTTTAGTTAAGTTCTGTTGTTCCTTAAAAATTTCCCAGTCATCCGTCTTCCCGCTCACCTTATCTCTGACTTCCTTTGTCAACCACTGTGGCCACTTCTCCCCCTTTGAATCCTTCCTTCTCCGGGGGATGAACTGATTTTGCACCTTGTGCATTATTCGCAAGACTACCTGCCATTGCTGTTCCACTGTCTTTTCTGTTCGGATATCCGACCAGTCAACTTTGGCCATGTCCTCCCTCATGGCTTCATTGTCTCCTTTCCTCAACTGCAGTACTGACACTTCTGATCTGCCCTTATCCTTCTAAACTTGCATATGAAAATTTATCATATTATGGTCACTACCTACTAATGGCTCCTTTACTTCAAGATCACTTACCAAATCCTGTTCACTGCACAACACTAAATCCAGAATAGCCTTATCCCTGGTCGGCGCTCGTACAATCTGCTCCAAAAATGCATCCCGTAGGCTCTCCCTATCCTGGAGTCCAGTCTCAACCAGATTTTCCCAGTTCACCTGCAAGTTGAAATCTCCCTTAAATACTGCGACATTTCCATTGCCACATGCCATTGTTAACTCCCTATTCAACTTGCACCCAATATGCATGCTATTGTGCGGGGGCCGGTAGATAACACCTATTAGGGTCTTTTTGCCCTTACTGTTCCTCAGTTCTATCCACACTGACTCTACTTCTCCTTATTCTATGTCCCCCATTGCAAGGGACTGAATCTCATTCCTTACCAACAGGGCCACCCCACCCCCTCTGCGCACCTTTCTGTCCCTTCGATAGCACGTATACCCTTGGACATTCAATTTCCAGTTGATCCCCCTGCAGCCATGTCTCCGTTATCCCAACAACTTCATAGTTACCCATTTGCACCTGAGCTTCCAGCTCATTCGCCTTATATCTGACACTTCGTGCATTCAGATATAGAATTTTTAACCCATTTCTCCTCTCTCTGTTTAAATCGCTGCCTATTGTGCGTAACCCAGCTCCCCGAACTCTCACCGGGGTATACGCCCCTTGAACATTGTTGTCCTTCTTAAATTTAGTTACTCTTTCTGCACATTTAACTCCATGCTCCGTCAGACCATCCGTTTGCACATGTATCCTCCTTATCACCCGTTCCGCCTCAACTTTCTCTACTTCACACTTAATATTCCGAAACCGTGTAGTCCCCACCTGTCCTTTAAACTTCATCTCACTCACATTCTGTATCCCTGCCCCCTGCAAATTTAGTTTAACCCCCCCCCCCCCCCGCCCCGCAAGCAGCACTAGCAAACTTTCCTGCAGGAATGTTAGTACCCCTTCAGTTTAGGCGTAAACCGTCCCGTCGGAACAGATCCCACCTTCCCTGGACCAAAGCCCAATTATCTAAAAACCTGAAGACCTCCCACCTGCACCATCCTCTCAGCCACGTATTGATCTGCATAATCCTTCTGTTCCTTGCCTCACTCTCTCGTGGCACAGGTAGCAATCCTGAGATTGTTACCCTGAAGGTCCTGCCCTTCAGCTTCGCACCTAACTCCGTGAGCTCACTACGCAAGACCCCCTCACTCTTCCTACCCACGTCGTTGGTTCCTACATGGACCACAACATCTGGATTCTTGCCCTCCCTCTCGAGAATAACCTGCACCCGATCTGAGATGTCCCGGACCCCGACAACAGGGAGGCAACATACCATCAGAGACTCCCAATCTCACCCCACAAAATCTCCTATCTACCCCGCTGACTATAGAATACCCTATCACTACCGCTGTTCTCTCTTCCCTCCTCCCCTTCTGATTCGAGGGTCCAACCTCAGTGCCAGAGACAGCACCACTGCATTTTGTTCCTGGTAGGTCATCCCCACCAACAGTATCCAAAACGGTATGCTTATTGTTGATGGGAATAGCCACAGGGCTGCTCTGCTCTCTCTGCCTGCTCCCCCTCCATCTCCTGACAGTCACCCAGTTGCCTACGTCCCGTCTTTTGTGTGTGACTACCTCCCGATACCTCTTATCTATCTCTGTCTCTGCATCCCTAATGATCCGTAGTTAATCTAGCTCCAGCTCCAATTCCCTAACTCGCTCTGATAGGAGCTGCAGCTGGATGCACCTTCTGCAGGTGTGGTCATCAGGGACAACTACGTTGACCCAGACCTCCCACATACTGCATATGGAGCACACCACTGCTATAACTATCTCCCCCACTACCTGATCCCAGATTAATCAGAATAAATTAAAAAGTACCTACCGACCTTAACTTTTTTCTTCAGCAAACACGTACTCAAGCTCACTGATTACCTCTCACCGAAGACCCCCTTACGCCGAAGCCCACTGAGCCAAAGCCCAGTACTCTGCTCCGGCGCACTCCGCTGCCCGCACCTGCAAGTGAGCCTCTTTTTAAACACCGCGCTCGCCGCTGACGTCACCCGCCCCTGCGCAGTTTTACCTTCCTCCTCAGGTAATGCCCAGGTAGTCCCGATCTTCCTCGGCCTACCTACAACGGCTGATCCTCCTATCCTCCGATCTCCAGTCGTCCGTCGACCTCGAGCACTCCATGCTCCCGCACCGACGTTGCCCGTCCTGCATTGGAACTTCTGATCTACTGCATGATATTGTTTGCTTATTTAGCACCACGAAATCTCTGCTGTGACATGTGACGTGGTTTCTTTACTGACATTTTCGAATAACTTATCTACTATACCGGTATAACGTATTGTTTTGCCATTATATCCTGGGCCAAAACTATTCTGGAAAAAAATACGAAGAGAAATAAGAACAGAATTGACTTTCTATACACTCGAAGGCACACAGATTATTAGTACTTGCAGGTATAGAATGGAGAGAAGAATAATAAACATTAAAAAAGAGAACAGTTATATAAAACACAATGGTATGGTTTCATCAAGATAATGAACGTATTAGTACGCCATGCGAGAATATACAATCTTGATGAGGTGTATACACCACTGACCTTAAATGAATGCACAACACGGAGAAATGAAGACATTTTCAAAACAAAAGAAAATACATTGAACAATGGAAGAGCATAACCCTACTTGGAAAGCAACACCACGATTTCCATATGGGAGAACTAAATGTCGACAACGAAGTGTTGAAATCCAGTTTATGTCATGGTCCGGATTGGGGTCCCTTTAAATTTAGCTTGTTTATGCTACGATCCGGACCGCTGATTCCCTGTTTTCCCGTATCCCTCGACTTTGCTGATTAGAGGTAATTCACACTCAGCTGAACCGGTCGCTTATAGTCTCCGACTTTCAGCCGTTCGGTGCGGAGCGCCTGCAAAGCCACATCGTGCCAATGTCATCTGGCCGGAGCAAGCCTAGTTCTCCGCCCGAAGCGAGAGCCGGTAATTCGCCTTTCCTCACCGGAGTAACCCTGTTCGGTTACCTCGCTGAAGCAAGCCTGAAAGTTTCCTCATCACGGTAGGTCCGTCAGTTGACTCGCCGGAGAGAATCAAGACCCGCTGTCTACTGTTCCCGGGCGGTGTCGAGAGCTCGACACTACCCGGAGGTTCCAAGCACCACGTCCTGGCGGGCGGCATTCAACTACCACGTCCACCTCCTGGCTCCGGCGGCATCCAAGTACCACGTCCACGTCCTGGCTCCGGTGTCATCCAAGTACCACGTCCACATTCTGGCTCCGGCGGCGTGCAAGTAACATGTCCACGTCCTGTCCCCGGCGGCGTTCAAGTACCACGTCCACGTCCTGGCCCTGGCGGCGTTCTAGTACCACGCCAAGTCCTGGCCCTGCCGGCGTTCAAGTGCCATGTCAAGACCTGGACCTGCCGGCGTTCAAGTGCCATGTCAAGACCTGGACCTGCCGGCGTTCAAGTGCCATGTCAAGTCCCGGCCTCGGCGGCTTCCAGTTCTGAGCCTAGTCCTAGCCCTGGTGGTCTGTGATTCCTGTCCTAACCCCTTGTCAGAATCCCTTATCTGCCCCTCACGCTTCTAGCCCTCGTCTGCAGCCCCCGCCTGCACTTCGGTCTAGTTCCAACACCGGACCTTGATAGGTACTGTCTGGTGTTCATTCGTGTTGGTCTTGTCTTGTCTTGTCCTCGCCTCCGTGGGGTATGACTGACCGTCTTGCCGTTGCCCCGCGGGAAGCCATGTCTTGTCTTGTCCTGTCCTCGCCTTCGTGGGGTAAGTCAGGGCATCTTGCCGTTGCCCCGCGGGGAGTCGAGTCTTATCTTGTCTTGTCCTCGCCTCCGTGGGGTAAGTCAGGCCATCTTGCCGTTGCCCCGCTGGAGGTCATGTCTTGTCGTGTCTTGTCCTCGCCTCCGTGAGGTAAATCAGGCCGTCATGCCGTTGCCCCGCAGAGGGTTATGAGTCCCGGCCCTATGTCCGGTACCCAAGCAGGGGTCCCGGCTCTCTTTTCTGTGTATGTGTACATGGTTCCATGTACCTGATCTCCCTATCCCATGTCATGTCCATGCCTGGTGAAGAGTTCCCAGTCTCGGGCTCGGAGTTCATACCCTAGCCTCTTCATGTTTTCTCTAGTTCTGGGAGCCGATTCCGAGTTCTAGCCCAGACCCTTGGTCCCAGCCTAGTCGTAGTCCTCAGTCCTTGTCCAGTTCGCTACTCCTGCTCCGGCCTAGCTCTCCTGATATCGAACAATAAGCTAAATTTAATTAACCTCACAGCATGTGTCTTGCATTTGGGTCCACCCTTGCTCCCAATGCACCCGCCATTGTTACGGTTTTAGTCTTAGATACCACTTCCCAGCAACATAAGGTTCACTAATGATAATATAAGACAGATGGCTAACGCGAAGAAAACATATCAAAAATACACAATAAATAGCTGAAAGGAAACAAAATGGTAAATAATGTAAATGCCAAGTGAAAGCAAAAGCAATGCAGCACTTTAACTCAATCTCATTACATTCACCGTAACTTTTAATTGGCAAACATCATTCATCAAATGTCTTTTTTGTAAAATAAACATTCTGTTATAAAACACTTCCTCACTATAAATAAATTCCTAATGCAGGCATTGGATTTGAATACTACTAGTTATATTACGACCACTCAATTATACAGATAGGGTAATGCACAATAACCTTTCCAATATTACATGACAGGACTCACAAGCAAGAACGACTTACTTGTTAAAATAGCCATCCCAGGCACAGATCACATACATAAATAATTAAAGAACACCCCTAAAAGAGGAAAGTGATAGACAATGAAACACGAACAAAATATACTTTGTCCCAATAGTACTATATATAGCCAGGCATGTCAATTTTCAGAAAAATTCGGGATTAGTCCAAATGTTCGTCTCAATTGACGAATGTGTATTGTTCGTTCTGCCGGGCTTTATGTTTTACCAGTTTGAGCTGAAACCAAAGAAGTCTTCATAAACTGGAAACGGAAATACGTGAAACGTTTGAAGACTTCTGATGATTTAACTCCGCCTGAAATTTTGACATCGTAGAACTACGGTTGTAAGTACCTGCGTTAATTCTACCTCAGGAGAACTTCCTGGGGTAGAATAACGAGAGAACAGTTAATATACTCTCACACAGGCTCTAAGCTAATCATGCTGCTTCCTGATTCTCTGTGTACCGTTTCATTTGATGAGCCTGTGGTTTCGGATCTGGTCTGCTGTCTCAGCCACTGTATACCCAAGTAACCAACTGAGAAGTTGTTGTAATCATCCCTCACCAGTGTGCAGCTGCACTATGAGAACAAGCCGTTGTTTGTGCATGAGTGTTTTGTCGGTTTCTCTCATAGTAAGTGTATCAGCAGAGTAATACTCTGCCGTGTCTGACTACCCCAGACCTATTAATGTTCCTTCAGGGAGCTCTGGCGTACCAAAAAAACAACAACAACAACAACAACAAACTGACCCTTAAACAAGTCTGCATTTATTTCAGTTTTATCATTATGCACAGCAAACTCAGAATGTCCGCTTGCGTACTGACGATATCAATATTTATATTATCGGAGTAGGTGCAGTTAAAGATGGTGATTTCGTCATCGGTCTGCGTAAGGACGGATTTCATCTGAGTAAGGTAATGTGCAACTTTCTGTCCTGGTTCACAGGTAAAGAAAATGGAAGAATACTCTGAGCGTCAGACTAATACGGATTGCCAGGGTAATATTCCAAATGATCGTGTGGAATAGAAACAAAAAATCCCAATGCGTTGTGTTCGAATGACTTTCAAAATAACTTCGCCCCTCTGACCAGATTCTGTCCGATTTTTTTGTTCCTATGCTCTTCTCTCATAAATATGTCCAATAAATAATCAATGTTATCTACTTGTTTTTATGATCCATTCAGCTTCAAATAAATGAAAACATTGCAGTTGTCTTCTTTACCCTAGACTCGACCAGTGAATAGATCTTCTGGGAGTCTTCCAAGACAACGCCTACGTCCCTCTGCCCGTCTGATGGTTGAACATTCCCCAACGTGGATAATAGTCCGCACTATTTTTCCTTTTACTAAAATGCATTATCAGACATTTTCCAACACTCTAGTTCATTAACCGGTTTTGTGCCCATTGTTACAAGTTGTCTAAGTCCTCCTGAAATCGCACATGCTAGAGTCTCTGGAGAAACAAAAAAAAATAAAGATAATAATCAGAATGATGGGGCAGCAAAGCATGTCAAGCACGTCTTGGACCGTGGTCAATTTGGATCGACACTAACCATCTGTACTAAAAATACCAGAGAAATAGAGAGCGAGATGAGAGGATACTTTATAACAGTAAGGGATAGTAATAGGATGATCTAACAGAAGGACTGATAATTAGATTAAGCAGTGCAAATTCGAAACGGCGATCGGGTCTAGGAGGGGATTAAGGGGATTGCTGGTGACAATGATTGCTAGAGATATCTTCAAACCCGCTAACACCCCAGCAATTCGTTTGCCACTCGTAAATTGAGACACCAATTTACATATAATTATGTCTTTGATAAGTACGGATACCTATGGCACATTTAAATTTTCAGATTGCCTTTAACAAGGCGCCGCGTAAAACGATTGAGTACCGGATTAAGACACTGTGCTGAGAGCAAAGCAATGACTGGAGTAGCGAGCTGGTTGACATATTGGAAACGAAGCACATTGATACACTAACTTTTCCCAGATACCTCAGCATTATGGACAAGGAAGCGATACTTCTGGGGATTATATTTCCACTTACATATGCCTTAATTAATTATGGATAATTATCGTAAGAAATATCCTTCCTAAAATGCAACAACGTTATATATATATACACCTCTGTGTGTGTGTGTGTGTGTGTATGATCCCATGAAATCCCACACGTTGCTCGTGGACGAACACGGCTAAAAACAGTGTCGTACTTTGATAGAGACAAATGCAGTAGATTAGAAGAATAATTCTGTGAAAATTTTGAATTCCGCTGTTGTCGATATTTTGACAGACTATCCTAAATGTTGCCAAATGTGTGTTAAACCCGCATCGTTAATTTAATTAACAGAATGTTAAGTTGATTATTATATTAATAAATCGTGTTATGTAAATTAATTTACTGGAAGGATGCAAATAATTGAATTCAAAATTATTCCGAAATTAAATCACAGATAGTTCTATAGATGGATATACAGATAGATAGATATACAGGGAAAATGGGAAGTGACTGAGAGAGAGAGAGAGATGCCAGATCGAATATATATATTTTCTTGCAAGAAATATTAATTTATATTGTTCAAAATTCAGAGATTTTGATGTTTCTATACTCAAATCCTGAGGGAAAAACTGTACTCCGTTCATTCTGTGTGAATTTAAAATTTAGTGAGTGAAGGTTCCAAAGGACATGAAAGACAGTGATAAAATTATATTCTAAGATCTGATTGGAATTACATATATTCAATTCAGAAAACAATGTAGTCAAATACCCAATAATTAGTTGATAAATTAAATGTCCTTTTCGAGAATATTTTGGACATTAAATTTGATCCTGCCAACTATAACTTTGCAAATCTCAGAGGAATTGTGGGAAAAAATGCAGAATGATCGCTGTGATTATCAGGACGTCTGCTGTTGGGGAATCAAATGATCTGTCACTGACCTTTTAGAAATCAATAACAATTCTGAAGACGTCCAACACACTAGAATTCCTTATACTATAAGATGAGCAAGAAATGAAGAATTGAAATAAAAAAAAAACAACATATCAAGCGACATTTCTGCAGGGAAGTGGAGAATGGAATATTCCATAGAAATCTTTAATCCGGACTACAATTCGGGGGATGCAGACAATATAGCGAGTTGGGTGAAGTTGAGGGGAATAGTTTAAATGGAGATGGTTATTTCCTCAGCATTTAGATCGGGACACGATTGCGCAAGTGCTTGAATTTCATCCGGAGAGAACAGCGAGAAGTATTTAAACAGAAGACAGCTTTATAGAGCGGGCGCAGGGTTAGCGGGCGACGGAGTAGAGGGAGACAGAGTTGGAAGGATTTAGTTCAACGGGGCTTTGGCGATAACGGGTGGAGGCAAGGGAGGTTTACTGTGTAGAATACAGAGAAGAAGTATGTGTGTGTGGCCGATGTTGTGTGTTCGGAGTCAAATGTGGGAATTGCGGAGACTCTCAGCCTACCGGTCGGCTATATCTGCGCCAGGTACGTCGAGTTGCAGCTGATTAGTCACCTGCTTAGGGAACTGGCGATGCAGCTTAATGTCCTTCGCTTGGTCAGAGAGAGTGAGAAATTGATACGGAAGAGCGATAGGCAGGTATTCTCACAGTGAACTCGGGACATAGATAATTGAATAACTGTCAGAACAGGGAAGGGCAAGCGGAAGATACAGCCGAGTATCCCTGTGGCTGCGTCCCTTACCAATAAGTACTCCTGTTTGAGGTCCATTGGTGGGACAGCCTACCTGAGGGAAGCAACAGTGGCCGCACCTCTGGCACAGAGTATTGCTCTGTGGCTCAGGAGTGCCGGGAAAGGAAGAGGATTTCAACAATGATAGGGGAATCTATAGTTAGGGCGTCAGACAGACGATTCGGTATATGCAGGGTAGAAACACGGATGGTCGTTGGCCTCGCAGGTACCAGAGTCCGGGAAGTTTCTGATCGCACAACAATATCCTGAAGTGGGGACAAAAGCAGCCAGAGTTCGTAGTGCATATTGGTACCAATGACAGAAGTAGGGAAAAAGGACGAGGTCCTGAAGACAGACCACAGAGAGATAGGAAGGAAGTTCAGAAGCAAGAGCACAAAGGTAGTAATCTCGGGATTACTGCCTGTGCCATATGACCGTGAGTATACGAATAGTATGAAGTGGAGGATAAATGCGTGGCTGAGGGATTGGAGCAGAGGGCAGGGATTTAGATATCTGGATCATTGAATCTTCTTTTGGGGCAGATGCGACCTATGGAAAAAGGATCTGTTGCACTTGAATCCCAAGGGGACAAATATCCTGACGGAGAGTTTTGCAAAGTCTACTGGAGGGTGTTTAGAATGGAACTGCTGGGGTTGGGGGGTGAACCGAACTGAGGTGACGTACGAAGTGATGGTTGTCTCATAAATGCAGAAAACTTGGAGATAGCGCGAGATGTCATAAAGAAGGGACGCGCACAGGCCCATGGTTTGAGATCTGTCTATTTTAATGCAAGGAGTATTATGAACAAAGCGAATAAGCTTAGAGCGTGGATCAGTACTGGGTACTCTGATGTTTTAGTCATTACAGAGACGGAGATATTTTTGGCGCAGGAATGGTTACTTCTAGTGTTAGGATTTAGCTGTTTCAGAAAGGACAGGGAGGAAGGCAACATAGGTTGGGCCACGGCACTGTTGATCAGAGATAATGTCACGGCTGCAGAAAAGGAAGAATTTTTGGAGGGGTTGTCGACGGAATTTCTGTGCCTGGAAGCTAGGAACAGGAACAGGTCATTAACTCTATTGGGTATGTTTATAGACCACCCAATAGTAACAGGGACATCATGGATCAGAAAGGGACACAGATCAGATTTTAGAAAGGTGTAATTGTCACAATGGGGTGCTAGGAACGGACCCAAATGCAAGACACAGACAATGAAGTACAAGGAACAGGACTTGACTATTAGGTCGTGAGGACACGCAGCCCCGTTTTATTGTCATTTAGTAATGCATGCATAAAGAAATGATACAATGTTTTTCCAGAATGATATCACGGAAACACATGACAAAATGACTTAAAAACTAACAAAAAAAAACACATCATTATAACATATAGTTACGGCAGTGCAAGTAATACCGTAATTTGATAAGAAAAGACCATTTCACGGTAATAGTCTCAAAGTCTTTCCGAAAGTCCCATCTTCTCACGCAGACGGTAAACCTCCAGCGCCACCAACTTGCCGATCCAGCATACTGGAAGCATTAGATCACAGTCCGACTCGGAGTCCGTCCGGAAACTCCGAGCCTCCGATCACCTCTTCGACACCGAGCACCGAGCACCATCTCTGCCGAGCGTTCCGACCCCGGCCCCGGCAACAGGCAATAGGTAAAGCCGAGGATTTGGGGCCTTCGTCTCCGGTGATTCTCGATCGCACAGTAGCAACGGCAGCAAAGCAAGCATATCAGAAGTTACTTCATGTGTTGCTTCGCGCTTCTCACGGCTGCCTACATCAAATCCGAATTGTGCACGGACCCTAGTTACATATAATCGATATCATTCGGAACGGCCGCTCGCGCTACACTGTGCCGCCATCTTATCCTCCCTCCTAGAGTTGGGACGTGACAGGATACAAGAAAGGAGCAGGGACAGGGACAGTGACTTGGGGTAGGGAAAGCGGTACCAGAAACTATGGACTAGGAGACGAGGCTTGGACTCCGAGCCCGAGACTGGACAAGAACCCAGAACCTGGGTCTTGCCTCGGGCTCGGACCTCAGAAATTGGCAAGGTCATGACATAGCTTCACGATTGGGCGTGGCTGGAGTCGAGAGGCCGGACCTTGGAGACAGGCTGGGGCCTTTGCTCTTGAGGTTTGAGGCTGGGGTGGATGGTTCTTGAGCTTGTCTGCAGGATGGGTTCGTGGGTCTTCAGCTTCACTGCAGGCTGTGGTCTTGGGTCTTGAGGTATCGCTTGGGGTCTTCGAGCCTTGGGTTTTTGGAGCTAGGCTTAGGGTCTTCGAGGTGTGTGTTTTTGAGGCTGGGCTTGGGATATTCGAGGCTTGTGTTGTTGGAGCTTGGCTTGGGTTTTTCGAGGCTTGTGTTCCTGGAGCTTGACTTGGGTTATTCAAGGTTTGTGTTCTTGGAGCTTGGCTTGGGCTCTTGCGGCTACTCCTGGTCAAGACGCGGAACGCCTGGGCAGGAAACGGAACTGCTGGGCAGGACGCGGAATTTCACCCCACGGAGGCTAGGACAGGGAGGGACGGACCCAACCGCAGGGTAATGGCAAACGGCCTGCTTACCCGACAGAAGCAAGGACAGGAAAGGTGCTCAATGCAGGGTCGCTGTGAGTCTCGGGGCAGCCAGCAGCCTTAGCTGGCTACAGAAAGGGCCGAATCCTTACCACGATGACTAATCCCACGAGTGGCAGCAAGGCTCCATGAAGCGGTGGCCCTCTAACCAGGCCTATAGATCATGAATGGCTTCACTAGCCTTCCATCAATAGATTGCTCCAATGGGGACTGACAAGACCAACAAGCCGGTCACACTCAACCCCAAGGCTACTCACACTCCAAGCCCCAAGATGGGAATCAGGTGCCTATGCTCAGCTCAATCAAAACGAGGGACAGATGGAAGACCCGGAGCCCCGAGTCCACGGATCGTACCGCGAACCGGAACGTGGACTCCACGGACCCGACAATGACGGTAATAATATCAGCGTTGTTGTGGTGCGAGATTTTAATTTCCCAAGGGACAAAATCCAAAACCCGGTGCTTGGGATATCAGTTGGGGAGAGGTGAGGTCCGACCTCATGTGGATAAAATTGAGGCCATTCTGACTGCCAAGGCAGGGAGGGAGAGTCCAGATCTGTTCCAAGAAAAGTTAATGGTAAGTCCCTTACTGCTCCCCTTGATTCTGGTAGTTCCAAATTATTAGGGAAAAAAAAAGTAGTGTTCCCTGTGATATTGACTGCAGCCAACAAACAGATTTTTTATGTGTACATGGTGATAGTAAGCTGGAGCCACATGTAGAACTTGCAGTGGAGGTAGATGGACAAAAGTACCTGATGACTGTGGGGTTGGTGGAGAATTTACCAGTTGAGATGTTTTTGGGGTGGGATTTGACTGTATGATCTCCTAAGCAGGGGTAGATGTCTCTGTAATGCTCGTGAAACTGTTTCAGAACCGAAAATGCATGTCTTGTTTTGTCATGACACGGTCCCAGGCAAAACCCAAGCTCCGTCTGAGATACAAAGTTTGCCAGACTTGTGTGGTAGTCTGTGCAATGCTGGTACCAAAGGGCCTAGAAAGACACGTCGGCAACGGCGGTCACAGAAACATGCTGGTACACCTTTATCTTGTGAAATGCCTGAAAATACTGGGTTAGATGTTAAGTGGGAAGTGCCAGAAAACATCACCATAATACAACAGTGGGATCCTTTGTTAAAGTCTCTGTTAACCATGGTCATAACCTCTGCTAATTACAACGCATCCTTCACAGCGGCATCCTTTATTAGGGAGAGGAGCCAGGCAACAGGAGGTTAGTGAACATACAATTCACTGGGCAGAATCGTGGGTCACCGTAAGACATATCTCAGGCTGGTCTCCCGGTTCTTTTGGCCTTCAATGTACACTGATGTTCATATATATTGCAAAACGTGCCCAGAGTGCCAAAAAAAAACAGTGCTGTCCGTAAATCAGACCAGGCACACCTCCAACCCATGCCAGTGATGACCACCCCATTTAAGCGGATTGCAATGGACATTGTGCGGCCCCTGGAAAACAAAAAAAAAAAAAGCTCAGCAGGATATCAGTACATTCTTGTTGTATGTGATTATGCCACACGATTCCCCGAAGTTTTTCCTCTCCCGTCGATAACCACTCCCAAACTGATCAGTGCTCTTGTTCAGCTCTTTTCTCCTGTTGGCATCCCGGAGGAAATCCTGACCGACCAGGCAACCAACTTTACATCTCGCCTGATGAGCCAGCTGCATAAGGAGTTGGGCATAACCGCAATCAGGACATCTCCTTATCACCCAGAGACAGATGACCTGGTGGAGAGGTTTAACCAAACACTCAAGAGATGCTCAGAAAGTTTGTATCTGATACAGGGAAGGATTGGGATAAGTGGTTACCCTTTCTGCTGTTTGCCTACAGGGAATTGCCTCAGGCGTCGACCGGATTCTCCTCTTTCGAGCTGCTCTATGGCTGTCCAGTCCACGGGCCCCTGGATCTTCTGAAACAGAACTGGGAGGAGAAGGTGGCAGCTAATCCCGTAGAGGGGCAAGGTGTTGTGCAAAATATCCTCCAGAGGAGGGTTCTGGTTAGAGCGGTAACGAGCGGAGGCCAGACTCAACCTCCTGGAGGCCCAGAAGACTCGGAAGCGGTAGTATGTCCAGCAGGTAAGCCAACATGAATTCAAACCAGTTCAAAAGGACTTGTTGATCCAGATTGCTGCTGGCCAAGTGGTAGGGACGTTTGGAGGTTGTAAGGAGAATGGGGCGTACACCATATGACATCTTGCATCCAGAGAAAGGGAAACAAAAGCAAACTTACCATGTGAACCTTTTGAAAGCCTGGGAGGAAAGTAAGAGCCCTCCTTCCATCACCTCATTACTGGCACGCCGGGTCATTGAGGAAGATGAATCTGAAAGTGTAGTGGAGGCCTGAAAACAGTCTGCCAAGGTGGATCTCTCTCACCTAGATGGTGAGAAGCCAGTTGATTTGCAACTCATATTCGACACCTTCCCTCAGTTGCTCACACAGAAACCAGGCCATATAGATATGTTGCAGATTACCATTCAAGACAACCCAGGTCAGAGTCTAGTACGGCAGACATGCTACCGAATAACAGAATGTCTGGTGAGGGCATTGAAGGAGGAGGTCCGCTTGATGTCGGAGCTTAGAGTCATCCAACCGTCTCAAAGTGAGTGGCGAAGCCCTATTGTCATTGTGCCGAAGAAGCATGGAAATCTTCATATTTGCATTGACTTTACGAAACTGAATGCCATCTCATTTTTCGATGCCTACCCGATTCTCCGGGTTGAAGACCTGCTGGGGAGGTTTGGGAGAGCCAACTACATCACCACCTTAGACCTCTGCAAGGGGTATTGGCAGGTCCCCCTGGAGAGCCAGGCCCGACCGCTCACTGCATCAGGACCCCTCTTGGCCTCTTTCAGTTCACGGTAATGCCCTTTGGCTTGTCTGGTGCCCCAGCCACTTTCCAGAGGCTTATGGACAGAGTGCTGCAAGGTTGTGAGGACTGCAGTGCCGCCTATTAGGATGATGTGGTCATTTATAGCCTGACCTGGGAGGAACATCTGGAGTACCTTCGTCGAGTCCTTGGTGCAATCAACGCGACAGGACTTACACTAAAACTACAGAAATGTGAGTGGGCCAGGCAGGAAACCCGGTACCTGGGGAATCAGTTAGGGAGAGGTGAAGTCCGGCCTCAGGTGGGCAAAGTTGAGGCCATTCTGAAGAGCCCCAGGCCCCGTAGCCAGATCCACGTCTGGTCCTTTCTTGGCCTAGTGGGCTGGTACCGATTGTTCATCCCTCACTTTTCAACCTTGGCAGCCACATTGACCAACTTCACCTGAAAGTTGACCCATAATCCTGTTGAATGGAGTAAGGAGCGTGAAAGTGCTTTCCGGGGCCTGAAGGAGAAATTATGCACTTCCCCTGTGTTGCAGATTCCTGACTTTGAACGCCGCTTCCTTCTGCAGGTACATGTCTCAGGTGTAGGCATCGAGGCATTACTGGCTCAGGCAGAGCAGGTGAGGAACGTCCTGTGTTATATCTCAGCAGGAAACTTCTGCCCCGTGAAACCGGCACTCTGCAATCGAGAAGGAGTGTCTGGCAATCAAGTGGACGTTGGACAGCCTCAGGTACTACCTTCTTGGGAGGGAGTTTGACGTCCAGACGGACCACGGAACCCTGACCTGGATTGAGATAATGAGGGACCGGAATGCTGGGGTGACTCGGTGGTACATGGAACTTCAACTTTTCAGGTTATGTGTGCGGCACAAAGCAGGCAAGGAGAACATCACAGCGGACATCCTGTCAAGACTGCCAAACATTGCCGCTGAAGGAGAGGAGGGTGATAATGTGACGAAGGCCTGTCGCTGACTACGGACGGCACATGGAACACTCAGTAAAACTCTCATCCCTAGCTGCAATAATCACTTGATATGAAACAGAGCTGCTGCATTGAGCTGTCTCATATAGCGGCAGCAGCAAACTGCACAGGTGTGCTGATGGTGGAGGATACCGTCTTTAATTGGATAATTGAGTTAATTAGCTTTTGGTCGGTCTAGGGGGAGAGGGGTGTAGATTATCAGTTATAAGGCTCAAGTTACCAAGGCTTTGGGATTAGTTTTCTTTTGTGTTCAGTCTCAGGGTGGCTCTCTCTATATATATAGATGTTGTTCCTCAGTTTTTGTCTTGTTTTGAGGTAAATAAAAGCAGCTCAATTTATTTTTGCGACTCAAGCCTTCTGGTTATTTTTTTCTTAAACAATTGACCACAGATATTTTTTTGTTTTTTTCTGACATATGGTGGCAGAGGTGTGATGAGTGTTTTACTGAGTGCGCCATGTGCCATCCGTAGTCAGTGATGGGCCTCCGTCACATGGTGTGAGACTTTAATTTCCCAAATATCGATTGGTATCTCCCTAGAACGAGGGGTTTGGATGCGTAGAACTTGCTGCTGTGTTCAGGAAAGTTTCTTGACACATTATGTAGATAAGCCTACAAGAGCAGAGGCAGTACTTCCTCTGGTATTGGGAAATTAATCAGATCAGGTATCAGATCATTCACTGGGACAAAATTTAAGGGATGGTGATCACAATTTTATCACCTTTACAATGGTAATGGACAGCGGTAGGAACAGGCAAATTGGGGAAGCGTTTAACTGGAGAAAGGGGAGCTATGAGGATATCAGACAGGAACTTGGATGTATAAATCGGCAACAGGTGGTCTCATTGAAAAGTATCTAAGAAATGTGGAAGCTATTCAGTGGATTTGCGTGGGCTTCAGCATAGGTACGTTCCAATGAGACAGGGAAATGACGGTAGGGTAAAGGAACAGTGTTGTGCAAAGGCTGTTACAAAATCAAGTCAAGAAGGGAGGAACAGCTTATGAAAGGGGCAAAAGACTTGGTAATGATAGAGATCTAGAAGATTATGAGGCAAGCAGAAAGGAGAATAAGAATGAAAGTAGGAGAGCCAGAAGGGGCCATGAGAAGGTCTTGACGGACAGGATGTTTGAAAGCCACAAGGTATTCCAAAAGTATGTGAACAGCAAGACGATAAGAATTCCGACAATAGGACCAATCAAGTGTGACAGTGGAAGTGCGTGCCTGGGACCGGAGGTTTCAGCAGAGGTACTTAATGCTTACTTTGCTTCAGTATTCACTACGGAAAAGGATCTTGGCGATTGTAGAGATGACATACAGTGGAGTGAAATGCTTGAGCATGTAGATATTAAAAAAGTGGATGTGCTGCAGCTTTTGGAAAGCATCAAGTCGGACAAGTAACCAGGACCGGCCAAGAAGTACCCCAGGCTACTGTAGGAGAAGATGGGGGAGATTTCTGAGCCTCTGGCCATGATTTTGCATCATGAAAGCCGACGGGAGATTTTTCGGATGATTGAAGGGTTGCGGATCCTATTTCCTTATTCAAGAACGGGTGTACAAATAACCCAATAAATTATAGACCGGTGAGTCTTACTTCAGTGGTTGGTAAGTTGATCGAGAAGATCCTAGAGTCAGCGTTTATGAACATTTGGAGAGGCATAATATCATAATAAATAGTCAGCATGGCTCTGTCAAAGGCAGATCGTGCCTTATGAGTCTGGTTTAATTTTTAAAAGATGTGACTAAACAAATTGATGCAGGTAGAGCGGTAAATGTAGAGTATATGGGTCTCAGCAAGCCATTTGATAAGGTACACGATGCAAGACTTATTGAGAAAGTAAGGAGGCTTCGGATCCAAGGGGATATTGCTTTGTGTATCCGGAATGAGCTGCCCACAGAAGGCAAAGTGTGGTTCTGGAGGGGTCATTTTCTGCATGGACGTTGGTGACCAGTGGTGTGCCTCAGGGATTAGTTCTGGGACCTCTACTATTTGTGATTTTTATAAACGACCTGGATGAGGACGTGGAGGGATTGGTTTGTAAATTTCCTGATGACTCAAAGGCTGCGGGTGCTGTGGATAGTGTTGATGGCTGTCAGAGGTTACAGGAGGACATTGATATGATGCAAAACTGCGCTGAGAATTTGCAGTTGCAGTTTAACCCAGATAAGTGTGGAAATTCAGAGGGATCTTGGAGTCCGAGTCCATATGAAACTCAAAGCTGCTGTGCAGGTTGGCTATGTGCTTATGAAGACATATGGTGCATTGGCCTTCATCAATCGTGGAACTCAGTGTAGGAACCTAGGGATAATGTTGGAGCTATATAGCAGCTTGGTCAGACCCTATTTAGTGTACTGTGCTCAGTTCTGCTCGCCTCAGTACAGGAAGAAGAAAGTGTACAGATGCGGTTTACGAGGATGTCATTTGTTTTCGCCAGCATGTCTCCTGTGAATAGGTTGAGTGAACTCGGCCTTTTCTCCATGTGGCGACGGAAGATCAACGGTGCTCTGAGAGAGGTGCACAAGAGATCCCCCCCCCCACCCCCCCCCAGGGCTGAAATAGCTAGCACTCGAGGGCACCGTTTAAGGAGTTTCGAAGTAGGTACAGCGGTTTGTTTTTTTTGTTTTTTTTTACAGAGAATGGTAAGGGTGTGTAATGGGCTGCCAGCGACGGAGTTGGAGGCGCGGAATCGATCGGGTCTTTTAAGACACACCTGGATAGGTTCAGGGAGCTTCGAAACATAGAGGGCCATGAAATTATCTAAGGTAAAGACATATTCTGCGCAGCTTTGTGGGAGGACGGACCTGTATTGTGCATTAGGATTTCTTTGTTTCTATGTTTTTATCATGCTGTGGAGCTGGAGGAAGCACCGGCGGTCGCGCCACTGGCAGACAGTCTCGCCCTGTCGCTCAGAGGGTAGGGAAAGGAAGAGGATGGCAGCAGTGACAGGGTACTCTATAGTTAGGTGGTCAGACAGGCGATTCTGTGGACACAGGAAAGAAACGCGGATGTTACTTTGCCTCCCAGGTGCCTGGGTCCGTTATGTTTCAGATCGGGTCCACGATACCTTAAAGTGGGAAGGAGAACAGCCAGTGGTTGTGGTACATATCGGTACCAACGACATAGGTAGGAAAAAGGAAAAGTTCCTGAAAGCAGACTACTGGGAGTTAGGAAGAAAGTGGAGTAGCAGGACCTCAAAGGTAGTAATCTCTGGATGAGTGCCTGTGCGACGTGACAGTGAGTACAGGAATAGAATGAATGGAGGATAATTGAGTGACTAAGGGATTGGAGCAGGGGGCAGGGATTCAGATTTCTGGATAACTTTGCCATCAGCGGACTGAAACGCTCTTGCATGTAGATCATAAGGAAGAGGATGTGCTGGAGCTTTTGAAAAGCAAAAGTTGGATAAGGTACCGGGACCGGACGAGTTAAACTACAGGCTACTATGGGAAGCGAGGGAGGAGATTGCCGAATCTCTGGCGAAGATCTTTGAAGTATCAATGAGGACATGAAACGTTATGAAGTATTGGAGGGTTACGGATATTTTTCCTTTATTCAAGAAGGGGAATCGGGATAGACCCCCCCCCCCAAAAAAAAATAAAACAAACTATAGACCAGTGAGTTGGTAAGTTGATGGAGAAGATCCTGAGAGGTAGCATTTATGAATAACTGGAGAGACATAATATGATTAGGAATAGTCAGCATGGTTTTGTCAAAGGCAAGTCTTGACTTACGAGCCTGACTGATTTTTTTGAGGATGTGACTAAACACACTGATGAAGCGAGAACCTCAGATGTAGTGTATATCGATTTTAGTAAAGCATTTGAAAAGGTATCCCATGCAAGGCTTATTGAGAAAGTAAGGAGGAATGGGATCCAGAACTGGCTTGCCCATAGGAAGTAAGCCAGTGGTTGTACATGGTTCATATTCCGCATGGTGGTCGAGGTCATTTATTAAAATCACAAAGAGTAGGGATCCCAGAACACATCCCTGAAGCACACCATTGACAATTAATGCTCAGTTCTGGGCGGTTCACTACATGAAGGACGTGAAAACCATAGAAAGGATGTTGCCTGGATTGGGGAGCATGCCTTATGAGAATAGGTTGAGTGAACACTCCTTTTTTTTTCCACTTGGAGCAACGGAGAATCGGAGAATCGGAGAATGAGCGGCGACCTCATAGAGATGCACAAGATTATGAGAGGCTTGTCATTTGGATTGTCAGAGGCATTTTCCTAGGGCTGAAATGGCTAGCACGAAAGGGCATAGGTTTATGGCGCTTTGCAGGAGATACAGAGTAGACGTCAGTGATCAGTTTTTTTTTCGGCAGTGACTGTGAACTGCGTGGAATGTGCTGCTGGCGGCATTGTTGGAGGCGGAAAAAGACAGGGTCTTCTAAGATACTCCTGGATAGATACATGGAGTTTATAAAAATAGAGGGCTACAGGTAAGCCCATGTAATTCCAAGGTAAGGGCATGTTCGGCACAGCTGTGTAGGCCGAAGCACCTGTATTGTGCTGTAGGTTTTCTGTCTTTCCAGTTCTATGTCTGGTAGGTAACAGGTCCATCCAACGCAAGAGCTGTGATACTTAAATACAATACTGAACATTATAAAGAACCAGACGGCTGGTAGATGATTCCTGCAGACAGCAAACGTTTGAAAACGTTTTCGAAATTGAAAAAACATCCTCCAGAACAAAACCCACCAAAGATACGTCGGTCAATGTTATATTTATTTTTGTGAATATCACATTTCCTCGGACAATAGCCACCGTTCGCTTTGTGCTGCATCTGATTTTCAGTTTGTGACTGCTGATGGCCATAAACAGATTAAACATGAAAGCAACCGTTAACCATATGGGAATGTCGAAGATAAGCTAACGGAATGCAATAAATTAACCGTAGAATTGACTGCAAATTAGTAAGTCAACGACAACTTTAATCACGGTGGTCTTATTATCAGCTTAACTGCTGCTGGCATGAGCATCAGACAGCAAGTGATACGTTTCGAAAAGCTGTGTCGTCCACGAGAAAATTACAAGCTTCACACAGTTCCCTGTATGACAGAACGAAGAGAAGGTGAACTAGCTATTATACTGCCCGATGCATCAGTAGATTCTTGGGACGCTGAAATGAAATTTCGTTCTGTGTTAGAGGACATAGCTGATAACTGCAACTGATAGATTTAGTGATGGATGCGAAAGTAGAAGTCATTTTTGTCACATGTAGAAACAAATGTCTCAGAACAAATAAAATGATGTTAGACTATCGATAGTCACACACTTAACAAATAAATTTGTTCAGGTTTTAGCAACCTGTTCAGATTTTAACAATAAATATCACAAATAAAAAAGAGAAAAAGGATGAGAATCGCCTGACTAAAAGTTCACAACTGTAAACATCGCATTTCATAATATTGTTTCCAGGAAAATGGGATATTTCGGAGACAAATATAATATTTGGGAAAATTCTAATATGGTTGATATTTCAAGCCATGTCATGGTCCGGTCCGTGAAGTCCACATTCCGGTTCTCGGTCCATTCCTCAACCGCATTCCAGGTTTTCCTGTTCTCCCCGTGTCTGCTGGATGTTCTAATTGAGGCACATGATTCTTGTTTGGGTTGGACGGACACATAAATACCTGTGGAGACCAGGGCTTGGCTGCTGGATTGTTCCCGTCAAAACCCCGTCTGTATCCCTTCCCTTCCCTTCCCTTCCTCTTCCTCCCAGAGACCTGCTTGAAGCCTCGCCTTTCCTCGCCTTGCTTTGTCGGAAGCTTTGCCTCCCCTGTAACCTTCGCCGGCAACCATCGCCTGTACCGTTGTCAAGTTCAACTGCCGGGGCAAGATATGGAACCGACTATCGTTATTTGAAACAGTCTGTTGTGTCCACGCCGTCACTAGGTAGGTCCGGCCGTTTACAGTTACCTGGTGTTGGGAACCGTTTCTGTGTCCACGCTTTCGCTAGGTAGGTCCGGCCGTCTTGCCGCGACTTTGTATTAGGAACCATCTCTTTGTTCCCTCGCCTCCGCTGCGTAGGTCCGGCCATTTACCACTACCTTGAGTGGATATCTGTCTCTTTGTGTTTTGTGTAGGGGTGTACGAGTCCCGGCCCTACCTCCTGTTCCCTTGTAGGAGTCCTGACTCTGTGTAGAGCGTCGGCCCCAAGTCCGGTTCCCAAGGATGGGTCCTGGCACTGTGTTCCATGTCCCTATGCTCCTATCTCTCCCAAGACCAAGGTTCTGTGTTCCAGTCTCTCCCTCGACCTAGGGTCTGTGTTCTGCGTTCCTGTCTCCCAAGACCAAGGCTCTGCGTTCTGCGTTTCTGTTTTTCAAGAGCAAGGCTCTGTGTGCTGCCTTCCTATCTCCCAAGAGCAAGGCTCTGTGTTTTGCCTTACTATCTCCCAAGAGCACGGCTCTGTGTTCTGCGTCCCTGTCTCCCAAGACCAAGGCTCTGTGTTCTGCGTTCATGTCTCCCAAGACCAAGGCTCCATGTTCTGCGCTCCTGTCTCCCTCGAGCAAGTCAATGCTTCGTGGTCTCGTCCTGTCCATGTGACTCGCCCAGCCCAGTATTATCTGGCCCAGTCCGGTGCTGGATTTCCCTCGTCCTGTCCAGGAGTCACTCATCCATTCCTGTAACCACGTAATGTTTTTGCCTACTTCTGGAGTCCGAGCACGAGTAAAGACCTAGGTTCTGGGTCCTTAAACAGTCTCTGGCTCGGAGTCCGAACCCAGGTCTTGTCATGCACTCGCCTCGAGGAATCCAAGCCTCGTCATGTCCTCACCTCGAGGAACCGAACCCTCGTCATGTCCTCGCCTAGATCCGGTGTCCGAGCCCGAGTCAAGTTCCAGGTTCGGGTCGTTGTCCAGTCTCTGGCTCGGAGTCCTTGTTCAGGTTTCAATTTCCTAGTTCCTCGCCCATGTGCCGCTTCCCTAGACAAGTTCTAGCCCTAGTCTGCATCCAGACGAGTACCTAACTCTAGCTCTCTAGTCAAGTCTTGTTCCTATTTATTCAGTGTCTGTGTCTTGCACTTGGCTCTGCTCCCAGCACCCACCTTATGACAGGCCAAGTTCCTTCAACTTCCCTATCTGCCTATCTGCAGTAAGTGCAATATTTTCCAAAATAGATAACGTTTTTTTGGTCTTTTTCAGTTGCCTTACGAGCAGCGTGTCTGCTCAGGTGTACCAAAATATCAGGAAATAAAATAACCAGCTCAAAACCACAATGAACCTTAGCATGCAACAAAGTCAATTATTAACAATTTTTCTTTGAAAATTGATTGCGACCGTAGTCGTCAGGTGACAGAGCATTCTACTGAAAATATCAGGTGAAGCAGAACACAATCAAGCGTCTATTGCTAACAACTAATTTAAATTGAACCACTTAAAGCAGCTGAAAGGTGCAAAAATGTTAGCATTAAGAATATGTTATTGCACGAATCAACACGTTTTCAAACATAGACATTTGATTGCTGATGTTGGAGCTCTATAAAAATATGGAAAACAAAAACACAAGAGGACATCCAAAGCTCATCAGGACGAGGAACCTGGAGGAAGGTGAAGTGAAAGAGTTCAGTCACATATTTTAAAGAAGTAATGTGAGAGGACTATGATGAACACAGTCCTCAAATGACAAACAAGCAATTAATTGATGAAATGTCACAAGGCATTCTCTGTCCATATGTGAAGCTGGTCTAAAGGTACAGCCTAATACGTCACGTTCTGTGTGACATAAACTATTAGGACATCCAGTAGCATGCAAAAGTTTGGCACACCGGGTCAAAATTTCTGTTACTGTGAACAACAAGTAAAAGATGATACATTCCTTTAATATATTAAGCAAGATTACGTATTTTTATTTCCATCTTTTACAGTTTCAAAATAACAAAAAGGAAAAGGGCCGAAGCAAATGTTTGGGCACCCTGAATTGCCAGTACTTACTGACACCCCCTTTGGCAAGGAGCACAGCTTGTTAATACGTTCTGTAGCCAGCTAAGAGTCGTCCAATTCTTGTTTGGGGATTTTCGGCCATTCTTCCTTGCAAAAGGCTTCTATTTTGTGAGATTCTAGGGCAGTCCTGAATGCGCTGCTCCTTTGAGGTCCATCCACAGATATTCGATGAGGTTTAGGTCGAGGGATTGTGAAAACCATGCCAAAATCTTCAGCTTGTGCCTCCTAAGGTAGTCCATTGTGGAATTTGAGGTATGTTCAGGATCATTATCCTGTTGCAGAAGCCATCCTCTTTTCAACTTCATTTTTTTTTTAACAGACAGTGTGAAGTTTGTTTCTATAAACAACACACATCAAAGTTGCTGGTGAACGCAGCAGGTCAGGTAGCATCTCTAGGAAGAGGTACAGTCGACGTTTCAGGCAGAGACCCTTCGTCAAGACAAACTGAAGGATGAGCTAGTAAGAGAATTGAAAGTGGGAGGTGGAGGGGGAGATCCAAAATGATATGAGAAGACAGGAGAGGGAGGGATGGAGCCAAGAGCGGGACAAGTGATTGGCAAAGGGGATATGAGCGGATCATGGGACAGGATGTCCGGGGAGAAAGACGGGCGGGTGGGGGGGGGGGAAACCCACAGGATGGGCAAGGGGTATAGTCAGAGGGACAGAGGGAGAAAAAGGAGAGTGAGATAAATAATGTGTGCATAAAAAAAATAAACAACGGATGGGGTACAGTGGGAGGGGGGGGGAGCGGAAGCCAGAGAAGTCGATGTTCATGCCATCAGGCTGGAGGCTCCCCAAACGGAATATAAGGTGTTGTTCCTCCAACCTGAGTGTGGCTTCATCTTTACTGTAGAGGAGGCCGTGGATAGACATGTTAGAATGGGAATCTGATGTGGAATTAAAATGTGTTGCCACTGGGAGATCCTGCTTTCTCTGGCGGACAGAGCGCTGGTGTTCAGCAAAGCGGTCTCCCAGTCTGCCGCGGGTCTCCTCAACATATAGAAGGCCACATTGGGAGCACCGGTCGCAGTATATCACCCCAGCCGACTCACAGGTGAAGTTACTCCTCACCTGGAAGGACTGTCTGTGGCCCTGCATTGTGGTAAGGGAGGAAGTGTAAGGGCATGTGTAGCACTTGTTCCGCTTACAAGGATAAGTGCCAGAACGGAGATCAGTGGGGAGAGATGGGGGTGGGGGGCGAATGGACAAGAGAGTCGCGCAGGGAGCGATCCCTGCGGAAAGCAGAGAGAGGTGGGGAGGGAAAAAGAAAAAAAAATACTTATCCTTGTTATTAGGACATGAATGACGATCTCGTGTAAATGTGCTCATTTACAGAGGATGAATCAGAGGATGAAAGCCAGATGTAAGTTTACCATACTTAAATAGTATTTTCTCATCTTCATTGACAAAACAAGTTTGAAGATATGTGGACGAAACGTAGCCAAGTGGGATAGACGAGGCAGTTGCATACTTCAACAAGTAAAGTTTAGCAGAAGAGTCAATTTTCGGGATGCACACCGTTTCGTCTCTGTATGTATCGCATCGTTAGTAGTTGTCAACATATTTTTGGTTCTTTCTGGTAACCGACTCATTGACCAGTGTCTAGGAACGAATGATAATTATTTAGACTATGTCATGTATTTTGTCATACATTAGTAGATTCACTATTATTGACCACTGTGGCTCGGCAAGGTTTTTGTGCAGAATGCAAAAGTTTTAAGGCACCACGCAGAATATGCTGGATGAATTTAGCAGGGAACGCAGCGCCTTTGGTGAAAAGGAAAACAACTACACTCGACTGTTTCACGCCGAGGCGCTTCGGTAGGACATGAGAAAGAAAAAACAAACAAAAAAAAAACAAATGATGTTCAAATTTAAAAGGTGGAGAGGAGTGTAGAGAGCTACACAAGGTTATATGTGAAACCAGCAGGGGGAGTGATGAAGTAAAGAGCTGGGAAGAATGAGTAGTGAAAATATACGTGGCTGGTCTGGCAGACGGAGGTGATAGCAGGGGTGAGATAAGATGAGAGACCTAGAAGGGCTGGACAATGGTGGAGTAGGGGGTGAGTATTACCAGAAGTTCGACAATTCAAGTGTCATACTACGAAGATGGACGCTACCCAGACAGAATGTAAGGTGTTGTTACTCCAACCTGAGGGTAGCCTCATCGCCACAGTAGAGGAGGACATGGATTGACATATTGGAATGGGAATTGGACTGAAATTAATCTGTGTAGCAACTAGGAGATTCCGTTTCTTGTGGCCGACTGAGCCCAGGCTCGCAGCTGAACGGACTCCCAATCTACGTTGAGCATGTAGCAAAATTGTTCAAAATGGCAGCAAAACATCCACTGACTTAAATTGAATGGTTAAGGAACGGAACCATTCAAATTAACATTATTTGAAACGACATTCAAACTAGAATTGAAAAATAAAACGCAACAATGCAGAAACAGGCTAAGCAAGTTCATGTGAATCTGTGGATGGAAAATTACACCGAACAAATCTGATTGAAGAATCGTCCAATTTAGCCTCTTAGCTTTTTTCACCTTGTTTCACATGTCTGGGATAAACACAGGCCGTTGGGTAAGTTAAAAACAGATGCTCACATTTACCATCCCTTTTAAATACTTTATAGCTGACGGTTTTGTTTTGAGCACTTCGGAACTAAGTTGGTCTTAGGCAGATATTGTATTCTGGTGGAAGAAAAACCGATAATTTTAACTCCAGTGAAACAAATAAAGCATTACTATTCATTGGTGAATAAATTGTAATGCAAATCATGTATCTGAATGAAAAGGCAAGATGATATTATGTATGTAAAATTAAGTGCATGGATATGTGGAATAAAAAAAAAGAACTTATTTGCAATACCATCAGAGGGACATAGTGTCATTTACGCAGAAATCACAAGAGAAATAAACATACATTAACAATTTTTAAATAAAGAGCACGTGGAGAAAAAAATCTCAGCAACTATGTTTCATCGCAAAGTGATGGCAGTGAAACAGTGCCGCTACACTGTCGTAGTTAGTATATTGTGACTTGGTTACTTAAATAAATCCTTGAAAGAGTGTTGCTATTTTTTCAGACTGGTGTCGGGAATCCTGCTCTGAATAAACAACGCCATGGCGTAATGGAATGACTTCCATTATTTGACTTTATTACTCTCAAAGTATTCAGCGACTTGGAGTATTTGACCACTAGCAGCTCTCCATCGAACATTATGGTCTCCAATTCTCCAATTATGAATGCAGCACAGCGGAGGATTCACCCACAATATTGATTAGATACTTGTCAAAATCAAGTTCTAGGGACACAAAATGGCTGGTTTCCTCTTACTGGACACTATTTATTATCCGACTCCTGTGAATATCTATTTGGATGGTGATGCTGCTTGATTGTGAGTGGTGGACTCAGCTGGTTAGTAAATGTAGCGATGGCATTTCTGCTCTGACTGGTTACTACCGAGTGTGAATAATGACATACTGATGAAGTACAATTCGGAGGTATCCTGCTGCTTCTACTCTTCAAAGCATCACTCTTCGGTACTTATTTTCCTCCCAGTAAAATCAAGAAATTCTTATACCACCTGATGAGTCAACACTGTAGAACTACCCTGTCTATCGAATTTGTTTCGTTCTCTCATGGAAATAATTTGCTTTTAACATGAATTTACCCCAGACACTCTGAAGCATTTTCCGAAAGAGATTATACTTGCATGTGCTGATCATGGAGGTTCCGCCATTCCGTCTCTAACGTATGCCGGAGAGACAAAATGAAAAGCTGTTACTTCAAATTGCACCTAGTGAACTAGACTGGGAGGCAGCAAGTTCATCGGCAATATGCCAAAGAAAATATGGAGTATATTTCATTTAAATGGGCTAAAGCAGAAAGGAAAGCAGATGTTACTTGAACACATTTCTATTCAACATACCAGAGCTTGGTGAAATTCGCCAGTTTGAACATCTTGAGACTAATACTGTGTCCATCTGTGCTCATTGAAATTAATGTCATTTAAATGTTCCTACAGAATTTTCTAACGCTCACCAGTTCCCAGGTGAAGCCGAGTGCGGCTCCAGACTGCTATTTGTAGTTTCCTTACGTATAGTCAATATAACTAACGTTGATTTTTGACTTTATTACTCAATCTGCGCATTCTTCCAGTAGACTATACCAACGTGGATCTTCGGCTCCACATCAAACCCAACCTCAGAGCCTGCCTCCGACCCTTTTGTTCATCTTTTCTTCAAAACAATGAAATGTTTTTGTTTGTTTTTTCTGAGATTCCATATCAAGTCAGTGACTTCTGGATCCCGTTCCACGGGAACACAGTCGTGTAGTTATGTTGCTACCTGATATGAAGGTTCATAAATCCTCTCCACAGATCGTTCAATACAAATTCATCTACAGAAAAGCCAAAGTTGCTAAAGCCCGGCTGAGAATTAATCGACGCTTTTCAATACAGGGCTCTGCACCCACAGACACACGCCATCAGAAGCGCACAGATATCGCATTTGTAAAACACGTAGTGCTGCTAGCCGCTCATATGGAACAACATGCGTATTGGGGTGGGTACAGTAGAGAAAGTACACATTGTAGACTTTTCTTGAGGAATATACAATTTTATATTTCGTTCTCTCTGAGGTCATGCAGACGGTTCATATTTATTTTACATTCGAGAGAAAGCAGTGGTCCATGAACAGAATTTTCCCAGAGCCTCTGTTAAGTTTTCGGACTTGCATTATACTATAGGAACCGAAGACATCCCATTCGGTTTCACTGCTTTGACGGAAGAAAAGGAAAAGGACTTATTCGGTTCCGATTGGCCCTTTTTGGTGTAATGACTTCACTATGTGTACCCGTCATCATTGGTTATTTGTTTAGTTGATGAATTGAAGCCGTAAACTTATTGGATAATTCATGCATTTTCGGGACTGACGCATTAGGGTTCTTTTCAAAACATATTCTCAGGGCCAAACCTACAATTTCTTATCCATCGTCAGTCGATATGTTCGCAGTCCCAGTCTACGCAGTTCTTACGGTGGCAGCTCTTTTAACCAGTGAGTGTCTAAACGCGCTAAATACCAATTTCGTTATATTTTCTAGCCGATTAACATTTTGTTTTTATATATAGTATTACACTCATTCTTAACTATAGCTTTAAACACGTCTCTGATTACTTGAATTACTGCAGGTGCCGGTGCCGCAAACACGGTCTATCAGGAGACTGATAACATACAGCGATTTGAAGGTGACTCGGCGACAATTATTTGCAACTTTTCAACCGTTGATGATATGTATTCCTTACAACTTTACCGTCAGTATCAGGATATTGGGATCCAATTCTTAATACTCCACCCATCTTATGGAACTACTTCCAAAGCAGGAGAAGTGAGTTCTCGGTTTTCCGCATCGCTCGACACATCAAAAAAGAAGGGAACATTTGCTGTGGACGGTTTAAAACTGTCTGACAGTGCGGTGTATTACTGCGCTTTGAAACACACGGCACCAACTACTGTCGGCGGCCTCATACAAAAACTCCGAACGGTACGGAAAACGAAAGCCACTGGAAGACCTAGGGTACAGTCACGTATTCACAGTGGTGGGGTGTATTATTGTAACAGGCACAGAAAATGCCAGCAGTAGCCATAAGAAAGAGGTTCTGGAAAACGCATTTTATCAGGTCTCCTAATAGCAGCACAGCTTGGATTTTTCTGTCTTAATATTTCATCATAATAGTTTGAAATCTTTTCAACAGCGATTATGATTCCAGGTACAAACTGTAAATTAATATTTTTTCACAGATATGACAAAACCCAAACGAGAAAACCAAAAGTAATTGTAGAAAATGTTGGAAAACATCATCATGTCGTACATCATTTTCTGAGAGACATTTGAAAACAGAAGTAGTGGTGTGATATTCAACGCTTCAGAGTTGTCATTAAACAGTATCCATTTGTGTATTAATATGTGTCGAATGTGTTATTTTTTTTTTCCTGAGGCGAAGTTGCTCTTTTGTATCTTCATATTGTTTTTTTTTTAACGGCAGAATGGAGGTATCTTACTTTTCGTATTTGAATTGTTTGCGGACGCCGACTAGTGAAGCTTCACCTAAATTATCTAATTACCTCCGATTAATCTATTAATTCTGGGGATACATTTGTGAGTCAAGAACAGGTAAAGATATGAAAGCTCAAAACGTTTTGAAAGGAAGCAATGGGTTACTGGGAATGTACAAGTAAAATATTAAATTAATGACTTTCAAAGTATTAAGAATAGGAAAAAAATACAGGGTCAGGCACTAAAGTAATCACTGTGACATGAAGTGCACTCTCACGTGTTCAACATAGTACGTGGAAGTAGAAACATTACTAATATTTTAGTTAAACTATATTCTCCTATGTTTTAGAAACTTAGGGAAAGCAGCTCATACTGACTTGCTGCGGAAGTTTAGGAAGTTTATTTGCTAGGGTACTGATGCTGTGGGAGCCGTGTATTTTTGTATCAGGTTCGGAATCCGACAAATGCGAGCAGCAATACAGACCCTGACTTGCTATGTTAATCATTTATTTGCTAACAGTAGGGAATCGATAAAACATAAATTTTCCTCAAATTACAGAAATTATATAGCTGACAATTCAACAAGAATACCAACAATCGGCAAACATACTTAGCTAAAAGCACGGGGAGATCATACCCTCTTGCCATGTGCATCACATGGTTTAAACAAAGGGAGAGAGACAGAGCCTACCCCATGCAATCTCTATATACTCAGGATATGTGAAACCTGTCAACAAGCAGTTACTCAATGGAAAAAAAAAAGCAGATGCAGTTTCCGAGCAAACCAATCACGATGAAGCGACCTAGGCCGGAAGGAAAAGTCACGCCCCCACATGCACACGACCCCTCGAAAGCTGCAAACGTGATCAAGTCAAGTCAAGTCACCTTTTATTGTCATTTCGACCAGAACTGCCGGTAGATTACACAGTAAAAACGAGACAAATATTTTCAGGCCAAAGGTACTACAAAACGATACAAAAACTACAGGAAACTATGTAAACCAGCACAAAACTACACTCGACTACAGACCTACCCAGGATTGCATGAATTACACAATACAGTGCAGACATTACACTAAAGAAAGAAGACGATATGCAAAGTACAGGGCATTAGGTTGCTGTCAGTCCAGGTTGTGGGTATTGATGGATTAGGGAAGAAATGCAACATAGTACGGTCGTGAGAGCCAGGATACTGCGGTGACTTTTGTCAGATGGCAGGAGGGCGAAGAGTTTGTATGAAAGGTGCGTGGGGTCCTTCATAATGCTGTTTGCTTTACGGGTGCAGCGTGTGGTGTAAATGTCTGTAATCGCCGGAAGAGAGAGCCGATGATTTTCTCAGATGAACTCAATATCCGCTGCAGGGTTTTGCGATCCGAGATAGTGCAAATTCCGAACTATTGAAGCAGCTGTTCAGGATGCTCTCAATACAACTTCTGCAGAATGTGATGAGGATGATGGGGGTTGGGTTGCGGTGGTCGGAGATGGATTTTCCTCAGCCTTCGCAGAAGGTAGAGACGCTGATGGGTTTTCTTTGCTATGGAGCTGGTGTTGAGGGACCAGGTGAGATTCTCCGCCTGTTCAACACAAAAAAAAAATGGTGCTCTTAACGAGCTCTACGGAGGAGTCGTGGATATTCAGCGGAGAGTGGTCGTTTAGTGTCATCCTGATTTCAACAAACATCTATTTTGTTTTGTTCACATTCAGAGACAGGTTGTTGGCTCTGCGCCAGTCCGTTAGCCGCTGCACATCCTCTCTGTATGCTGACTCATGGCTCTTGCTGATGAGACCCACCACCGTCGTATCATCGGCAACATGATAGTATGGTCCGAGCTGTGTGTTGCAGCACAGTCGTGGGTCAGCAGAGTGAACAGCAGTGAACTGAGCACACAGCCCTGGTGGGGGTGGGGGTGGGGTGGGGAGCTATGCCCAGTGTCATGGTGTTGGAGATGCTGCTTCCAATCCGGACTTCCAACCATACAATATTCAGACTAGGATGACTCTCGGGACTTTGTTAAGTTACATATATATCTCCAATACTGTAAACCCAGTAGTTACTACCCATGCACTATCGTAGTCCGCCAGTTTTCCTGTGCCCCCAAAAGTTCGCCCGCTACATCTTGGAATATAATAGCCGATGATCAGTTTCCTCCTCTTAATCTTATACACTAATTACAAATACGTGATTTTATACGATCCGTCAAATATGTAGGTATGGTATTGTTGATAAATCTGTATAAATACCACCTTCCGTTGGCAGCAGATAATCTAAGGTCTCCAGAATCACTTCCCGAAAAATTGCGGCAGAATGTTATTCAAAACTTTTCCCTTCTCTGTAATAGCGCGGTTACCGAGCAGCATACGCAAGAAGTGTAACCAGGGCACTGGTGAGGCATAGGTACCTCATAACCCTGTTGAAACCATGGGTAGACAGAGGAACAGAGTGTGCACCTCAGCCTCCAACAAGTTACTAGTTTCACTCGACCATTTGCGATAGGCACAATCGCCCCAGAGTACTATTCTTGCTCATACTTACCATCCACTTTGAGCCTGTATTTGTATTCAACATAGTATATGCACCAACAGTTTTTCAGCTGAGGAAATCATGTTATAAGTCAGGGCATTCCAATTAGATAAACGGCACATAGGAAAATCGGTGTCTTTAAAGCATTTACCCCACAAGGACGAGGAGTTCTCAAGTCTTTCCAAATGTTACTGAACTCTGTGGAACATGGCTGGAATAGATTACTCCCTCCAAACTTACCCAGAAGAGAATGCCAAAACCTGAGAGCCAGATAAAATACCCTTACAGTATTTTCTTCGTTCAACAGACCAATAGCAGTGGCATCCCTTCCGTAAAATAGTAAAGAGTCAGCATAGAATTTCAGTAGTCTGCCCCTTTCGTTTAATGTGTATGCTCAAACCCTATCCGTAGGACACTATTTGAGGATCTCCCAACACAGGTCAACACCTGCTAAGTTGTAATGCAGGGAGATACAAATGCACTCGCTCGTGATTAGTCACAGGATTTTCAGAAAACACAGAAACAACGTAAATATTAGAATGGCTCCCGAAATGCCAATTCCCTCTAAAAGG
Source organism: Mobula hypostoma (assembly GCF_963921235.1). Taxonomy (NCBI): domain Eukaryota; kingdom Metazoa; phylum Chordata; class Chondrichthyes; order Myliobatiformes; family Myliobatidae; genus Mobula; species Mobula hypostoma. The sequence goes on from NC_086106.1 coordinate 24,302,597, forward strand.
TGAGCAGCTCATATCCAAAATAATGTTGGCCAAATTTCTACCAAATTTCCTCTCAAGTTTCACATGAAATGAGTCATCTTTAATACCAGCTGCAAGGGGAACAAGTAAGAAAGTAACTAATTAAGATACGTCAAACACGTAACAGATTAGGAAGCGAGAAATAAAGTAGCTGACCAAACGAAAACAAGAAACAAATTATCAAATTAAACACAAGACACGAATCACAAAACCTGAAAGGTATTTTTCTTTAAAACTTCCTGTGGAACTGCTGAAACTTAAAACTCCGCAAATTTCTAACAGAGAAACAAGAATTATCGGAGAACAATTGATAACGTAAACGCAACTAGACGGGCATAAACACATTTAAAGATTTTCTATAAGACCGCATGCACACACAACTGCAAACTGACGTGTGTGATTACACTTTACATTTATACGCATCATAATTATTCACACTTTATTTACAGGGGAGAAGGAAGCAGTTCAGACAAACCCTTCCCTGCTACAATAATGACCTAATCACTCCTGAATCCTAGTGTTTTTGATGGTTATCGGATAACAGTTGTTTAGAACACAAAATAGAATGCGAAGAATCTAGCAGAGGACAAATGAATCCTTATCTGCAGAGGACTTGAAGAAAGACACATACCCCTTAAAAGTTTGTTATTGTTACTTGCTGACAGCATTTCCATCACATTGCATAGAGGATATAGGTCGGGTACGCATTTAGCTGCTCCAGCGAACCTAGCTTTTAGCAAAGATGTCAATATATTTTACAGTACCTATTTCACAGGTCTGTTCCTGTGCTGCACTTTTTTTCTATGTTTCTATGGTTTCTATCCGGAATCCGTTTGTAGCAAGTGATACAAGAGATGCTTACTGCGAATGAAAAATAAGAAAAGCAGCTGCGGTTTCTAAATCAATCTCGGCAAAGCAACAGTCAGTTCTTCATAATAACTAAATGTATATCTCTCAGAGACGACGCACATCTGTTATGTCCAGTGACATATCACTCTTTGCCGACAAATTCCACCCTCATCTCTTGTCGTCGCCTCCAACACCTTGAATACCTGTCTGTAGCCTTGTCATGTCCAGATAACACCAAATATGACAGTTGCCGAGCAGTTCATGCACAGCTTGTATGTGCTTTTATGCAATTCTTGATATGGTTGTTCACTCGACCACGCCCACGCAGGTGAATGAGATGTCTATGTCATGCACAGACATTGAATATGAACAGCCAATCCCTGAGCAGCGGTCAAATCTTCTGCTGAGCTGCGAGTCGTTCAAAAACTCTCATGTTTTGATTCAGAAAAATTCCTATGAGGCTGCCGATTACTCCAGAACACGGTAATTACAGGAATGTTCTGTTCGGAGTGGCTGACTCTATTTCATCTTTGCCTGGCGCTGTTAATCTGTAAGTGTTGCACAATCACCAACGTCATTTCATCTACTTTTGTTTATTATCACATCACCTGATGCGTTTCGGTGTTTCATTTGCAGGCCGATGTTTCTCGGACCTCGTGCTACAGTCTCCGTCTGACATAACCGTTTTGAGCGGCGATTCCGTATTAGTTTAACTGCACCTATGGCACATCCAGCATTTTTCCATGATGTGGTACCGACAGAAATCGGAACAGAGGACGGAGTACATAATAAAGCGTGGAATAACTGGGAGAGAAAACAGCGGTGGTTTAAATTTGATCTTTCAACTGAGGGCAGTCGCGTCCAGTTTATTATCGAACGAATCGTGGACGGGGACACAGCCGTCTATTAATGCGCAATAGAGCCGCACAGTCCGAGAGAATGCGACAGTCCCCGCAGAAAAAAAACATCTCTGCTATTTCAGCTGCATCCGTTTCCGACAACGTAGTATGTTCATGTACGCGTCCAGCGGCACTTATTCTGTCTGTTGAGTTCAAGGTGCAAGAATACAAGGCCGAGTGTCCGGGCGTGGTTTCCAAAACAACAAATAGGACTGTTTGGCTGGAAAATTGAGCATAATGCTACTGTAATTATAGAGCAACGCCTGAACCCTACATTGTTTCCTTTCGACTCAGTGAAATTGTTTGTTTTCTCGTATAGAATTTCTAGGGCCCCGCAGCGACACTGACTACAGCAGTGTGGATAAATATTCGATGCAGGAGATTCCATATAATCATTATGGACCTGGATATCCTCCACTTCGTTTCGAATGACTTTGCCTGAGAAATCAAATCTTCTTGCATGGCTGCTGCAAGAATTATGCGTAGGGGCACGATGTTAAAACATACCACGTACAAAATCTTCAAACAAATTTGCCCCTCACTGATTACATTAGATCAGAACGAAACAATGCAACCTTCACCTTCGGCACGCCAATGTAATATCTAATAGAGTTGGGGATCGTATTTCACACTCGGTCGATCCTGAAATTTTACTGAATCGATTTAATAAAACATACCATGAGACAGAGATTTTAGAAGTATGATTTTAAAACAAACAGAACACCGGATGATGTTTATTTGGGATTTTAGGTACTTGTCTGTTGTTTCTGTTGAAGGATCTTCCGCTTGTCAAAGTAGACTATAGTGTAGACTAGCATAACCTTTCAAAGCGAATGCACATCAGATAAGAGATCAATTGAAAGGAGGTGGTGGCCATTGACGTTGAATAAGACATCAAAGGAGTTGTTTGGGGAATGACACAGGGCAGCTGACAAAGGGTTGTGTTGGGGAACAATGCCAGCATGTACAACACAATTATGGAAGATGATAGATCATGTCACTCGTTTATACCCTAATCATGAGAAAGTATACTTATGATGGTATGAGAGAGGATGTTGTAAGAGTTAAGTGAAGCAGGTTTTCTTTTCTGGCAAAGATGATCTTGGCAAGTGGGAAGCCTTCATAAAGTCACACGTTTGAAGTACTAAGAGTACATATTGCTCTCGGAATTATTCATAACAGCCTCATCAACCTATGGGGTTTTCAGAGATATTGAAGACCGTTCAGAAAATCAAGGAGGTTCATCACAGATGTCAGCAGGTAGGAAGAAATGATATACGTGAGAAGTATAGAAAGTGCAAAGTAATACTTTGGTAAAAAATAGTGTCAGGAAACTAAGAGTTAAAGCGTTGCAAATACAACGCTGGGGCTTCGTGAAAAAACTGTTTGTTAATTGATGGGTGGATGCAGAAAACATGGGGAGTTCTTAAGTTGTTTTTTGTTTAATTTTAAAAACGCAAACAACAGGAATTCTGCAGATGCTGGAAATTCAAGCAACACACATTAAAGTTGCTGGTGAACGCAGCAGGCCAGGCAGCATCGCTAGGAAGAGGTACCGTCGACGTTTCAGGCCGAGACCCTTCGTCGGGACTAACTGAAGGAAGAGTAGGTAAGATATTTGAAAGTGGGAGGGGGAGGAGGAGATCCAAAATGATAGGAGAAGACAGGAGGGGGAGGGATGGAGCCAAGAGTTGGACAGGTGATTGGCAAGGGGGATATGAGAGGTACATGGGACAGGTGGCTCAGTGAGAAAAGCAAAAGGGTGGGGGGAACCCAGAGGATGGACAATGGATATAGTCTGAGGTATAGAGGGAGAAAAAGGAGAGTGAGAGAAAGAATGTGTGTATAAAAATAAATAACGGATGGGGAAGGAGGGGGAGGTGAGGCATTTTCCACGGCCTCCTCTACTGTAAAGCAGGACCTCCCAGTGGCCACACATTTTAATTCCACATCCATTTCCCATTCTGACATGTCTATCCACGGCATCCTCTACAGTAAAGATGAAGCCACACTCAGGTTGGAGGAACAACAACTTATATTCCGTATGGGAAGCCTCCAATCTGATGGCATGAACATCGACTTCTCTAACTTCCGTTAATGCCCCACCTCCCCCTCGTACCCATCCGTTATTTATTTTTCTACACACATTCTTTCTCTCACTCTCCTTTTTCTCCTTCTCTCCCTCTGACTATACCCCCTGCCCATCACAAAGAGTACACAGGGCGAGGTGCTTGCTGTTTTGAAATAAAATAGAGCGGTCAAATGTCTAATGGTTGACATTTTTTTCCGCAGGATCCTGCACAGGCATGTGCAGTAAATGCAGAGGCACTAGTAGAGGTATTTAAGTCATGAAAATTGAACTATTGTTTTTTTTTGGCTTAAGTGGAAAATAAACTCTCCATTGGCATCCAACCGCGGTAAGATATTTATTTTAACTGGCGTTTAACCGGGTGGGATATTTGCTCCCGTCGTCATTCGCTCCTGATTTTTAGTCATCTACCGATCAGGTTTTGCTGCTGAAACTTGTTTAAAATCGAATTCCACTTCTTCCTTAGAGAGAGATCTTCGCCTTTATTAGAAATCTGATTTTGGTTAGTCTCAATTCAACGTCGTCCTTTACCAGGCGGTCCCAAAGCCATTAGCATGGGACAGAGCTTTTGTACCGTGGACATGCATCTTATGGCCTTTGTGTTAGCAATGGTCTCCTATAGCTGACTTCTCCGGGTAGCGCAAACGGTTGCATCTCCTACGCTGCTTGATGTGAGTTTCCACCGTACGGCCAATATTTCCATTGTTTATTGAAGGATCGACAGGATCCTGAAGAAATATTGCTGTAATGCCATCCGAAATCCTGGAGGAATCTCAATGCGCTGCCCATGGGGATCAAAGATGACCTGTGACAGACTGCAGACGTTTCCAGGATTCACTGTGAATCGGGAGAAGCGCATATTAGTAAATGGTGGCGTAGTTGGAAAACCACACTAAGCAGCGTCGGAGCTGTATTTGTTTGGATCAACATCAGCTGTAGCAGACCATTGCGTATGCAATGGACATTGGATTGACTTCGGCGGTTCGAATCTAATGTGCTGCGCCAGACGTGTTTAGGACCGCCTACTGAAGAAAGCCATTGAAATAAGACAAGACAAAATAAGAATTTTAACAAGGTGGAACAGTGGAAACCTGATTGGTTGAGGACTAACCAATTAAGAGGGACAGAAGGCCGGCGTATCGAAACTCACCGGAATAGACGTGCATCGGTTTCAGCTTTATGAGGAGGTTGGAGTCTTTAATCGAAACATTGATTAAAATCCATGCCTTCATCTGTCTTCAAGCCCAAAATCAGTTTATTTATATTTAAATCAGCCGTAGCAATAGGTGAGTATCAGGGGTGGGTTAAAGGTTAGTCTTTATGAAATGGTCTAGACTAAGCCATGAAATTATAAGTTGGTGAATATAACATCAGTCATAGCTAAAGACATTTGAGGTTATTCCAAGTACTATTTAACAGAGACTAGTTGGGGATAATCAGCATGGGTATTGCATGGTCCGTCGTGTCTAAGCAATGTTGTAGAGTGCATAGAGGAAGTTAGCATGAATGTTGATGAATGGAAGGAAGTGGATGTAATCCAGATGAATATTATCTAGCAATAGCATAGGGAACCGTATGGAGGATTTCCCCTACGATTCAGTGGCTTTGGATTCAATATGAGGTTGTAAACTGGATTATACATTGACTATACGGGAGCAGACAGAGGGTTGTGGGAGATGTTCGGGTCTCTGACTAGTGGCGTGCAGCAGAGATCGCTGCTAGTTCCGTTGTTGTTCATGATGGACATTAACAATCTGAATGATAATAAGGTTTACTTGTTCAGCATCTTTGCGGACGTAACCAAAACTAGGGGAGTATTTGATAGAGAGTAAGACTATAAAGGGTTGCAGCATGAACTGGACCAACTGGAAAAATGGGCCGAAAATAGCAGATTAACTTTACTGCAAACGCGTTTGAGCTGTTGCCCAATGGGTGGAACATCCATCTTCAACAAAGAGCTGTGCAAGAAGGAGTGCTGCAAAATGTATGGTAGGGTATAGGGGTCATATTCCGGGTACGGGTTGATAGGTTTACAGGGACAGAATGGGTCGAAAGAACTGATTCTGTTTTGCAGTTTTCTGTGACTCTAGCACTGTATGACTCATTTTGTGACCTTTTCCACAGAGAATGGTGCCTGGGATATGCTTTACGGACATAGAAACTGTTTTTAGATTGGAAGGTGGGTATTCCGAGAAGGAAATGGAGATTTTAAGACCAAATGAGATAATTGAATTTGGCGTTGTTACGTAAATTTGCTTCGCTTGTCATCGTTGTTGATGTGCCTGACCTTGAGCTGTTATTTCTATGTTTATATCCTATGACAACAAAATACAGGAGACATGCATCCGTTTAAGTACTAACCTTGGGAGGACTAAGATCATTGATGTTTTATGTGGAAGATACTTCGTTGGAAATAACTATTATTGGGTACCTGCTTAATGGATGTCTGCAAAAACGCTTAGTCTGTTGTGGCATATTGTGCCCTCTTGTGTCCTTTGGTGGCTGGGAGCAGATGCTTTTCGCACCTCATAGGCGAAGGGAAACACCGACACAAGTACACAATTCTCACATAAACACACCGAGTCACAGCTAGTTAGAGTTAAATATTCACTCATATGCAAATAAGGTATGCGCTATTAAGAACAGGAAGGCAGTGAAACAAATTCAGAAAATGTGGCATGCATACGACAATTAAAGGAAAATTAAATACAGAGGTTCGAACAGTAATTTTGACCACAGAAAGTGAGTAAAGCCGATAAATCTAATAATTAAATTAATTATTTATCAGCATCGAGATCTCAAACTAACACTGCCAATTACCAGTACCAAATGCCTTTCCTTTTCTGCTTGCATATGCAATTCAACTTACATTATCTCCCAAATCTACTCCCGCGTAAATCCGCTTCCTGACAATACCTCTCTGTCATCGTATACTACTCTTTAGTATGAAATGCTATCGCAATCCGTAGTTATCTCTGCAATTCCACACTTTATACTGATCACCTTCTTTCTTAAATCGTCATTCGCGTTCAGTGTCTCAAACGGAAAAGGAGACATTTCTGTTCCTGAACGATTCTCTTTGATACAATGCGTTATTACAGCAGATAGATTGTTTCTGCAGATTTCGACAAATTTCAGTACTGTTTATCTCCAATAATTTGGTGGACTGCACTATCTGTGCGTCTAATAATCTAGCCTCTTGTGCTGGCACTTAACGTCTAAAGCTTGCAGCATCCGGGTGAGCCCCCTATTCTGTCGCGCAGTTTCTTCAGCATTTATCTACAGAGTCCCGCAGAGGGTGAAGAGGATATTAACAAGAAATAAGTCATGTTCTGGAACATAACGGATTTAAAACGCCAGATGTGGTCAGATAAGGAGGGGAGTGATGGTGAAGAGACAGCAAAGTCATTGTTAGAGCGTTGTTAATAAGAGGTTCCAGATGCTGTACATTAACATGTGAAAAGGATGATGTGGCATCAAATAACGTAAATGTAGAGTTCCCATGAAAACAGATTTGAGAATGCAATAAAACTCGTCTGAGAGGATAGTAGCAGCAAGGACATATTATGTGCGCTGGAAAGAACAAACGAAGTGCGGGTTTCCTGAATAGATAACTTGTTTTTCGAGAGGTGAGAATAATGTCTTTCAGGTAAAATCAATCATAAATTCGGATTAAACTGAGACTGACAGTTTATAGAATTTCTTGCGCGATTGCTTTGTTCCTGTTTTTACTGAATATTAGTTTCCCCACAGGTATCAAGTCAATTACTGGACTTCCGTAGTATTTCGATGAAATCTATTCTGTTATTTCAATGTTTAAAAAATGGAATCTATTCCTGCAGTACATTAAATGGAAAACTCCCACACAAACATTCCACCAGAGGGCAGCAAATGATTAGCAGCCGGTGGGACTCATTCAGTTGTTCTTTTCGGAGCCTGCAATGAGTCTTGTGTTCAGGATTTTGCACTATCACCGTGATGGCGCAGTTTTGATTCCAGGTCAGTGAGGTTTGGCAATGAATATTATATTTAATGCCTTTTCCGGAGCTAAAATGCAATTCACAAAACCCAGCTTCGTGCATGCACTCTATTTTTAGATTACCGCTGCCAAGTGTAAGTGTAATGCAATCAGAAAAAAATAACTTCAGCCGTCGCATCCATGTCCAACCTCGTGTACTAAAGAAAAACACGTATATTGTCTATATTGTTTATTTATTTACCCCCCCCCCCCACTTCTTTCAGCTGTCTCTGCCATGTTTTAAACTCAATAATGGAATGCTTGAATTTTGATTTCCTCCATTCACTATTCTCTTTCGAATTTCACTGTAACTCTTTTGCGCAGTTATGACCATGTTCTTCGATAAGACAACATTTGCAGCACGAATGGCAGTTCCTTTGCAAAATAATGTATGAACCAAACCAAAATCCAAAAAAAGAACAGTTAGAGAAAACGAAACAAACTTTCAAAATCCGAAAATCATTTTTTTTATCTTTTTTTTAATATAAGCTCTCAGTTTTTAATATCCTCAGTTGTAATTTAGTGACACATTTACTCTCGTTGTAGGGATGAATCCAAATATAGAGATCCATAATATATTAGATACATGCTAATATAATTGCCGATAGGAAATGTGGAATTAACTATTTTGAATGGACTAAAAACGGCTCAAATGCTACAATACCTATGATGAATGAAGTAAGTCCTTTATTCCAAAGAACGCAGCATAATGGACGAAGTCCTAAACTAGATGAATATTTTAAGAGAGATAGGCAATTTTGATGATGCAGCCTTTTTCCTAGCATACAGCCTTCCAAATCTAGTGGACTTAGTATCCAGCTGAGTGAATAACGATATAAATTTACGTGACGGGCAACATTTTTCACTCTTAGGCTCTTAAGTATATCGATTAAACTACCACAGAAGTGGTTGCTTCATTTATTTTCCTTTCATTTAATACGAAATTACATAGATTGATGGAAGGACGGCGAGCGGAGAGATTTCAGCTGAACCCCAGAGATAGGGATTCATTGTTGGGCAGCTGTCAATATCGATGTGTGGTAGTGAATATCACATAATTTTGTCGTATCACTCTATAATTTACGATTCTATAAAAGTTTGAGGCAGAAACATCGGCAGACCAGTGTGTAGCTGGCAGAAACAAGCTTTTCTGCAGATAAAGAAAGTTTTAAAGAACTCTAACAGAATAACACCAATACTTTCTCGAGGATTTGTAATACATTAGTGTTGTTACTGCTCGGTTATCCCGGTCTTCCTAGAATCATTTCCTTTTGGAATTCTCTCTTTAACAATAGTCTCGATGCTGAACAAGATGTATTGATTGGTTAGAGTAGATTAGAGAAGATTAACTGGCAAACAATTTGTAATAAATTTCTTACCTAATATGGAAAGCAGCGGCTTCGCTTATATGCTTAGTAGTTGAGAATGCATGCCACGAAATTACTAAAATGCACATTATACGTATACATTTTCCAGCACGGTTTTGAAAAGGAAATCTCGTCTTGATCCTTGTTTTGTATCAGCATTATTACGAATACGGAACATGAAACTGATCCAAAAACAATGCAGTATCAGCTGTGTTATACACAGTTTCCTGGAAAAGCTGGTTTTAAAGACATTATACAGTAACATCTCAGTAACAAGAGCCAGACCTCTAATTGTCCATATCACTCGATGCCTTTGTCATCAGTCTGTAAGTATTTAAGTATACTTAGTGACAGAATCTCCATTTACTAGCAACGAAATGCGTTGAATGTATTGCCCCATTGATCACTTTGCAGCAGACAACGACAGATCTCTGTACCTGCATTTTCACCTTCTTCCATTAATTGGTTAACAACAGACCAGCCTGCTGCAAATCTAATACGAGATTAGTTAGAAACTGTGGATATCATTAGATTATTGATCAGTTCATATAACATGCACGCCAAGCAAGGTGTCAAGGCGCTGGAGCAGTGATCCAATCGCGCACCCAGTACTGTGCACGCAGTGATATTAACTGGCTAGCAGATTCCGAGGCGCAAACACAGTCGGCGTCAAACTTTACGCAGAGGTCAAAATATCCAATTCTGACAACATGGCATACAACTACGATGATTATAAAAAAAATGAATTGTTTTCCTTGCCACCAAAAAGTCACAAATAATCAGCTCGCTCAACATATCAACTGCACTATAGTCCAGCAGCACTCTCCGGTACCTACCCTACACTCTCGCAAATGTTTCTAAAATATTCCAAGCTTTGTCTGACCACTGTTTTATTTAGTTGTGACACCACCTCACGACTATTGACCGAAAAATTCCAACTTATGAAGGCTGACCTCTCATACCAATAACACACTTCAATAACCGTCACAACCTGGAGGCAACCTTGACGTATCTAGGGCGGGGAACCCAAAGTGACTTTGCTCCAGCAGACTACCGAAAATCCCGCAACCAACATGGAATTCCGTCTTCAAATTCAAACTCGCAAAACAAATCACGCCATGTTTTTACTAGTTTGAAATCCATTTGACATTTCTCATCCCAGCTCTGAGCACCACCAACCCCTGCAGCTTTCGTCGCATCATCCGTAAATATGTGCCACAAAACCATCTAATCCATTATCTAAATTATGTCGATCAATTTGAACTGCAGCGTTCCCAATATTGATGCTTGAGGAACACCACGAGTCACCGACAGCCAACCAGAAAAGTCCCCTTTTTATTCCTGCTATCCATGCCAGTATCTTTACTGTAGGGACGTATGAATTAACCATGTTACTGTCATAGGGAGGCGACTGGGAAAGGACCCAAGTGCAAGACACAGACATTGAAGGACTAGGGACAGGACGAGGATACATAGCGATGGCTAGGACATGGACAGGAAAACCAGGAACCTGGAACAGGACTGGACAAAAGAGCTAGGAGCCCGGGCTTGGACTCCGACCCAGAGACTGGACAAAGACCCAGTACCGGGGTCTTGCCTCTGGCTCGGACCCCAGAACTAGGCAAGGACGAGGCTTGACTGACAAGCAGGACGAGGCTGGAGTCATAGAGACTTGAGACTAGGCTTGCCAGGATGCAGCAGACTTGAGGCGAGGCTTGGCAGGAGGCAGGATGCTGAAGTCTTCAGGCTTGAGGCTAGAGGCTAGGGACAAGAGGCGAGGCTTAGCAGGAGGCTGGAGTCTTCAGGCTTGAGGCTACGCAGGAGGATAGAGTTTTCAGGCTTGAGGCTAGGAAAGAGGCTGGATTCTTCAGGCTTGAGGCTAAGCAGGAGGCTGGAGACTTCAGGCTTGAGACTAGAGGCTAGAGGCTAGGCAGGAAGCTGGAGGCTAGAGGCTAGGCAGGAGGCTGGTGTCTTCAGGCTAGAGTCTAGAAGCTAGGCAGGAGGATGGAGCCCTCAGGCTAGAGGCTAGAGGCTAGGCAGCAGGCTGGAGTCTTCAGGTTAGAGGCTAAGCAGGAGGATGGAGACTTCAGGCTTGAGACCAGGCAGGACGCTGGAGTTTTCAGGCTTGAAGCTTGGCAGGAGGCTGGATTCTTCAGGCTTGAGGCTAGAGACTAGTGGCGAAGCTTGGCTGGGGACAGGAAGCTGGAGTCTTCAGCCTTGAGGCTAGAGGCTAGAGGCTAGGCAGGAGGCTGGAGTCCTCAGACTAGAGGCTAGAGGCTAGGCAGGAGTCTGGAGTCTTTAGGCTAGAGACTAGGCAGGAACCTGGAGTCTTCAGCTTGAGGCTCGGCAGTAGGCTGGAGTCTTCAGGCTTGATGCTGGGCAGGAGACTGGAGTCTTCAGGTTTGAGGCTAGGCAGGAGGATGGAGTCTTCAGGCTTGAGGCTTGGCAGGTGGCTGGATTCTTCAGGCTTGAGGCTAGGCAGGCTCCTCCTGGGCAGCGCGGGGTACTGCTGGGCGGGGCGCGGATCACCTGTGCAGGGAGCGGATCACCTGGGCAGGTCGCAGATTATCAGGGCAGGGCGCAGATCACCACCCGACAGAGGCAAGGAACAGGAAGGGACAGAACCAGCCACAGGTAACGGAAAGACGGCCTCGCTTACCATGCGAAGACAAGTGACAGGAAGGAAGCTAGGTACAGGGTGGCTCCAGGGCAAGACGGCAGGCGAGACGAGGGGAGAGTTACCAGCAAGAAAAGGCAAGGCTTCAAGCAATGCAAAGCGAGACAAGAACTTCAGGTGAGGCGAGAGTTACCGACAAGACAAGGCAAGGCTTCTGGCAAAGCAAGGCGAGACGAGAACTTCCGGCGAGGCGAGATTTACCGGCAAGACACGGCTGGACTTCAGCCTGGGAAACAGAGGGCAGAGCAAAGTATACAATGAGTAGGGAAAAGAACAATCCAGCAGCCATACCTTGGACCCTGAAGGTATTTAAGCAGCCAGCCACGACGAGCATCAGCTGACTCAATTAGAGCTCAACAAGCCAGAAACAGGGTAGACAGAATAACCTGGAGCAAGAGTCGATGGACAGGACAACAAACCGGAATACGCAGTTCCCGGATCGGACTATGAGTGTAACCACGGGAGACTCCTAGCGACCAAACAGGGATTCTAGACTATGGACGACCCGGGTGGGTAATTAACAGAAAAGAACGCCGGGTGGGAAGAGGTCTACGGTAGTGTCTGTGTCGCTGGGTCCATGGTTGGCTGTATTATTCTGTGTTCAGGGAGGTGGCTGGGAACGGACCCAAGTGCCAGCCACAAACAGTGAAGTACTACGGACAGGAGGAGGATAAAGGGCGGTGGCTAGGACATGAAACCAGGAACCCGGAGCAGGACTGGACAAAAGAGCTAAGATCCCGGGCATGGACTCCGAGCCAGACACTGGACAAGAATCCAGTACCTGGGTCTTGCCTCTGGCCCGGATCCCAGAACTAGGTACGGACGAGGCATAGCTGGCAGGCAGGACGAAGCTGGAGTCTTAGAGACTCGAGGCGAGGCTTCGCAGGAGGCAGGAGACTTGAGGCGAGGCTTGGCAGGAGGCAAGAGGCTTGATGCTATGGTTGGCAGGAGGCAGGAGTCTGGAGTCTACAGCCTTGAGGTTAGGCAGGAGGCTGGAGTCTTTGGGCTTGAGGCTTGGCAGGATGCTCCTGGGCAGGGGTGGTTCACCTGGGTAGGGCGCGGTTCGCCTGGACAGGGCGCGTTTCTCCTAGGTATGCCGTGCATCACCTGGGCAGGGCGCGGATCACCTGCGCAGGGCGCGGTACTCCTAGGCAGGGCGCGGATCACCAAACTGACAGAGGCAAGGGACAGGAAGGGACAGAACCAACTACAGGTAAGGGCAAGACGGCCTGGCTTACCTGGGCGGAGGCAAGGGACAGTAAGGGAGCTAGGTACAGTGTGGCTCCCGGAAAAGACTGCAGGCGAGACTAGGCGAGAGTTACCAGCAAGACAAGTCAGGGCTTCAGGTAATGCAAGGCGAGAGGAGAACTTCAGGTGAGGCGAGAGTTACCGGCAAGACCAGGCAGGGCTTCAGGCGAGGAAACAGAAGGCAGAGGAAGGGATACAAGGAGTAAGAAAAAGAACAATCCAGCAGCCACACCCTGGTCTCTGAAGGTATTTATGCAGCCAGCTCCTACGAGCATCAGCTGACTTAAATAGAGCTCAGCAAGCCAGAAACAGGGTAGACAGGAAAACCTGGAGCAAGGGTCGATGGACCGGACCGTGAACCGGAATGCGTATCTCACGGACCGGACCATGACAGTTAAGCAGCATCATGTGTGGCACCTTATCAATGGCTTTCTGAAAATGCAATTAAGTGACATTCTCTGCATCTCCTTTATGCACCCTGCTTGTTACTTCCTCGAAGAACTCCTACATATTGGTCAGGCCTGATCTCCCTTAACAGAAACCATACTTACATTGACATATTTTATCTTCAGTCTCCACGCACTTCGAATATTCATCCTTAATAACTGACTCCAACAATCTCGTAACAACTGAGTTCAGGTTAACTGGCCTATATATTCATTCATTTTGCTCTCCGACATCCTTAAAGAAACCTGTGACATTTTCAATCTTCCAGTCCTTCCGGATCATGTCAGGATCAAATGGTTCTTGAAATGTTATGACCAATGCATTCGTCATCTTTTCAGCAACCCTCTCAGGAACACAGGATGTAGTCCATTGTGCCCACGTGACGTAACCAACTTAAGACTTCGATTTTGTCGAGCAGTTTATTTTTCTTCGTAATTGCAATGTCACTCACCCTTGCTCCCTGACCCTCACTGACCATTGGCATATTGCTATTGTCATCAGCCATGAACGAATATGGCATGTACCCATTAGTTCACCTGCTAATGCTTTGTCCCCTGTTACAACCCCAACGGCATCATTTTTCCTGTGGGCCAATATCAAATCTATCCTTCCTTTTGCTCTTTACACATCTCAAACGTGTTGGTTCAGTCATAGTCATAGTCATACTTTATTGAACCAATTTCCTCCTTAATCAATACAGTATGACTATAACTATAACTATGACTATGACTAAAACAACACGTTAGGAATCCTGCTTTATATTAACGGCTACTCATCCCTCATTTAATCTCTGCCTTTCTTCTCTTTTTTGTAATTTTTTTTATTGAAGTTCATCATCAATCAAAACTTCCCGTAAGGTGTATTTCAGATACTGTACATATACATCATATAGTAATATTTGTCACTAGTCTCCACGTAATATTTATCTGAGGTATACACGCATAGAAAGGAGACGAAAGAAAGAACAATCGAAAGAAGAAAACAATTTACAAAGTAGGGAGTGATCTTTTTTTTTTAGCACATATTCATTGACTTGTGTGAATAAAATCAGGGCTATGAGGTATTCTGTATTTGAACCATTTTTCCCAGTATGAATCAAATGGTTCCAACTTATGATTAACAGATGTTGTTATCTATTCTATTTTGTAAATGTTCATTGTAAATTCGATCCAGACATTGAAAGTTGGGCTGTCCTGTGATAACCATTTCCTTGTAAAGGTCTTTTTAGCAGCTACCAGCAGTATATTCATTAAATATTTATCTCTTTTCAACCATTTTCGAGGTATATACCCAAAATATATGGTCTTACTTTCAAAGGATATTTTACATTTGAGGATGTCTTGCAGGGCATTGTGTATCACATTCCGTTAGACTTGATAACGGGGCGTTCCCAGAAAATATAATATCGGTTTGCATTTTTATTTCCATAATTTCCCCAACACACAGGGTGGTTACTATCATAATGAGATTTCTGAGGGGGGGGGGAATAAAATGTCACGTCAAGTTTTTCCATCCGAACTCTCTCCACTTCTGTCAACTAGTACACTTCCATTGATCCCTCTATATTATTGTCCATTCTTCCTCAGATATTATTATCCCTCCTTCCTTCTCCCATTTTGTTTTAATGTATGAAATCGAATGTGTTTGAAGATTTTATTTACACTTGAAATTATTTTGCTACCGTTTCCTGAATTACATGGTTTTCTAAATAGCTATATCAAAATGTACTTGCCTTGGTTACATTTTAACCGTCCTATTAACATACTTCGCATCTGTAAATATCGATAACAGTCTTGTTTTTATTTTCCAATAAGTGTTCCTCTTTCAGCATTTCAAAACTGAACAGTGCTCCTTCTTTAATTATATTGCAAATAGCTGTTATTCCTTTAGCTGCCCAGTCCTTAAATCTAGCATCCAGTTTGTTCGGCGTAAAATCCGAGTCATATGCACACCATTTAAGAATTGCAATGTCTGTGTCTAGTTTATATTCATTCATAATAGTTTTTCATATTTATAGTATTTATGTAACTTTGTAGGTTGTTATCGAACAAAATTGTCATTATAATAATGGGAAGTATCCACTCGTCAATGTATTTCCATTGAGCGTCATATGATAGATTGCACCAACATATCAAAGCTATCAATTGTGCTGCAAAATAGTAATCTCTCAGAGAATACTATTCCTTGACGAATTGCATAGTTTTGAGATGAACTCCAGGCATTTTACCTTGCCATATATATGTTGATAGCATATTGTTCCATTCCTTGAATTGATTTTAGTTAATATCTATTGGTAGGGTCTGAAACAGATATAGTAGTCAGGGTAGTATGTTAATTTTAATAGATTCAATCCTTGATCTGAAACCAAGAAAAGTAATTACGTTCCATCTTGTTATATCTTCCATATTTTTACATATGGGCTGATGATTACATTCTGATAATTTTGCCAAACCTTTCGGCATAATGATGCACAAATAGTTGACAGATTCTGTTTTCCATGCCAAAGGAAATATACTTTCAATTTCTCTTTCTGGGCTATAGTTATATGAAAGCAGTTGGATTTAATCTATGTTAATATTGTTCTTGATAATTGGCCATATTGTTCAAAGGATTGCATCAATTTAGGTAAAGAGTATGTTGGTTGCCCTAGGTAGATGAAAATGTCATCAGCGTAACAGGCCAATTTATGCTCTGTCCCTTTAATAGTAAGTTCCCTAATATCTTCATTGTGTCTGATGTATTGAGCTAATGGTTCCAGACATAATGCGAAGAGTAGCGCTGACCATGCACAATCCTGTTTCGTGCCCCTTTCTAGGGTAAAACTCTTAAATAAATATCCACTGATTTTAATTCTAGAGTTGTATTGTCGTATAGAGCTTGTATAGTTTTAACAATTATGTCAGAAAGAACAAATCTATGCAAAACGCTGTAACGAAAATTCCAATTAACCAAACCATATGCCTTTTCAGGGTCCACGCTTATCACTATTGCTTCAATTTCATTTTCTTATGATTCATAATGTGAAATGTCTTTCGTATATTGTCTTGTGTTTGGCGTTGTTGTATAAAACTTGCCTGATAATTATGTATCCGTGTCGGTAGAAATTCTTCTAACTGTTTGACCATGATGGAGGTAAATATTCTATAATCCACATTCAAAACAGATATTGGTCAAAATGAACCTTATTCCATTTTATCCTTGGCTTCTTTCAGTATATCTGAGATTAGCACCTCCTTCCAGCTGAGTGGCATTTGCACCCTTCTTAGAGCCCAGTTCAGTATGAGGCGTAAAACAGGAATTACTTCACTTCTAACTTCCTTATAGCACTCTACCGTATATGCATCAGATGCTGATGACTTGCTTAATTTAAGCTTACTAATTGAATTTTTTACTTCAGCTTCAGTTATGGCAGCAGTCATCGTTCTATTTTGTCTTTGCTTAAAATGCGTAACTCTAAAGAACTCAGGAATGTTTCATCTGGGCTATGCTTCCCCCTGGAGCATTGAACCACCACTCTGAGCAGTGGTGCCTCACAAGGCTGTGTACTCAGCCTCCTGCAGTACTCACTGTACACCCATGATTGCGTAGCTAAGTTTCCATCGAACTCAATATATAAGTTTGCTGATGACATCACAATTGTAGGCCGTATCTCGGGTAATCATGAGTTTGAGTACAGAAAAGAAATTAAGAACCTGGTGGCATGGTGCCAAGACAATAACCTATCGCTCAATGTCAACAAGACGAAGGAGTTGGTTGTTGACTTCAGAAGGAGTAGCGGACCGCACGACCCCATTTACACCAGTGGTACGCAAGTGGAACTGGTCAAAAGATTTAAGTTCCTCGGGATCAATAGCACAAATGACCTGACTTGGTCCAACCAAGCAGAGTCCACTGCCAAGAAGGCCCACCAGCGCCTTTACTTCCTGAGGAAGCTAAGGAAATTGGGCCTGTGCCATAAAATCCTCACTATTTGTTTTTATAGATGCACCATTCTTCTGGGGTGCATGACAACCTGGTATGGACGTTGTTCTGACCGAGACCGGAAGAAGCTGCAGAAGATCGTGACCACAACCCAGCACATCACACACACCAACCTTCCATCCTTGGACTCACTTTACACCGCACGCTGTCGGAGCAGTGCTGCCAGTATCATCAAGGACACGACCCACCCAGCCAACGCACTTATCGTCCCTCTTCAACCCTGGAGAACGCTCAGGAGATTGACGACTCATACGGCCAGATTTGGGAACAGCTTCTTTCCAACTTTGATAAAACTGCTGAATCGATCCTGACTCGGATCTGGGTCATACCCTCCAAATATCTGGACCTGCCTCTCGGTTTTTTTTTGTTTTTTTTTTTGTTTGTTTGTTTTTTTGCACAACCTTACTTTCCCTTTTCTATTTTCTATTTATGATTTACAATTTAAATGTTTAAAATTTAATATCGATTTGTAATCCAGGGAGCACGAAGAGCTGAATCAAATATCGCTGTGATGATTATACGCTCCAGTATAAACTGTTTAGCGACAATAAAGTATAATGTAGAAAGTAAAGTACAGAATTTTGTAAAACATTTCAAAAGCTTCTTGAACTTCACCTAGCTTATTTCCTATCACTTTTGTTCTTTGATCCCTAATTATGTGAATTGTATTTCCTGCTATCTTGCTTTTCCAGTTTCGTCGCCAGTATTTTCATAGATTTAGATCCACTATCATACTGTCTATGGTTCAGAATTTTTTTTTACAATTTCTTCTGTAGTCAAAGTATTAATTTCATTGTTTTTTTAAATTTCCTTTTGTGCATCCTGTGCCAAAATTAATTTGTGTTTTTTTTTTCTAGTTCTTTCATCTTATTTTGTAATTCCTCCAATAATTTATTCCTTGTTGTTTTTTTTCTAATATGAGGATATCGCTATAATTTACCCTGTTAAGACAGCCTTCATAGTATCCCATAGAATGTTAGGTGAAACCTCTCCATTATCATTGATTTCTAAGTAAAGCGCTTTTTTTTCAATTTGTTACTTAAAATAGGAATCAATAAGTAGACTTGAATTTAGTTTCCAAATATTATTCTTTAGTTGTAGGTCAAATTAACGGGTAAGTATATCGGTGCATGATCACTTACATCTATTGTCCCAATTCCACATTTGTTTATTTTGTCTTTATCTTTTCCAAATGTTATGAAATAGTCTATTCGTGTATATACGGAATGGGGGGGGGGGGGGGTGAGGGGAATAACGAGTGTAATCGATTGTGTCTGGGAAAAGATCCCTCCATATATCAATAAGACCAACATCCTCAAAAACAGTGTCAACTTTCTTACGTAAGGGCTTTTTCCATAAGTTTTTCCATTGGAAGAGTCTAACTTTGGTTGTAATTGTAAATTTAAGTCTCCCACACATATCAAGATACCTTCTGTTTCCGTTACCATTATACTGGTAATTTTCTAGAAGAAACTAACCTCACTTTCTGGGTGCGTGTATATATTCAATAAAGTAACTGTATTTCCGTCCATATTCCCCCTTATCAGAATATATCTGCCCTCTGTATCTCCCATTTCGAATACCTTTTCAAAATTTAGCTTGCTTGAGATACAAATAACAAGACCTCCTCGATGTCCTGATTTATATGAGGAGAAAAAAAAATATTAATGAAGCCTATTCTCTTTATTTTTTCCATGCTCATTTTCATTAAAGCGAGTTTCCTGTAAATAGACTACGTGGGTTTGCTCTTTTTTTTCATATTGGATATAATTTTACTTTTTTTGATTGAGTTTAACAGCCCATTGACATTAAAAGAAATGAATTTTACTTTGTCCTTAACCATGTGCATTTATCTGTTAGTATATCATTGAAATTTGCAGAATATAACTTTATCGAACTAGTCCGTGAACAAGTAAGAATCACGAAACACGAATAACAAAAAAAAAGGTAACGAAGGTGTAATTCCGAGGCTGGGTCTCTGCATGACCCTGGATTGAGCTAGAGGACACGCCTAGCCGTGGGGATAGTCCCTCCTACCAGTGAGTTGAGAGCCCCCGCTGCAGTACCTATACAATTAAGTTAAAAAAATACCTATGTCCATTACAAAGAAATTATTGATCTGTGTATCCCCCCCCCCCCCATATATGTATTCTCACTTATTTGGGGGGGGGGGGAGAGTGAATGAATGAACAAAAAAACTCAGCAATAGAAAACTCCAATTTATAATACGTTGTTCCTTGAGATAGGAATATCACCGATTATTTTTGCTTCCGTTTAGTTTATCAGCACTATTAAAGTTAGCCAAACCTCATGGCTCCAGGAGGTGAGGGCTGTCTTTCGAAGCCCAAAGTCTCTGTCTAATACCCTTCTCTCGCCCTGCTTCCGTCCAATGTTTTCTCGGTTCTCTTACTATTTCTCCAGCAGATGGGGATAACTGCTGAGCCAGACTTCACTTGCTTTGAACACGCTAACGTGCAGTCCTCTGTTGTTCATGTCTGTAGTCGCTTCTACCACTCGCTGATATAGATTCGTCTTTACTTCGTAAAATACTCTCAGTTTAGCAGGGAACGTGGTTTGAAATTTGATCTTCTCTTTCTGTAAAATTCGTTTCGCTTCGGAATATTCCTTCTGTTTCTGTGGGACCGCCGGGGAGTAATCATGATCGAAATATATTAACTTCCCGTTCCAAAGGACCCTCTTCTTACCCCAGGCCCTTCGTAGAATCACCGCCTTGCTCTTAAGTCGAATAAATCTTAGTACTATAGAGCGCGGATAACTTTCTCGGTCTCCGGAAGGCCTTGGAACGAGCACACAATGCGCCCTTTCAATTTAAATCTCCATAGTCGGGGGAATCTGCAGCGCTTCCCGCAGCAGCTTTTCTACAATGTCTATCATCGATAATCCCTCGGCTCATTCAGGAATATTATTAATCCTGATATTTTTCTGTCACGATGTTCCCTCCTGGTCAATCAATTTACTTCCCTGTAGATATAATATTTTTTATCGCCTTACTTAGTTACCGTTCTACATTTCGCACACGATCTTTCGCGTTCTCAATTTGAGTCTCTGCCACCGCTATTTTCTGCCTGAGGTTGGCGAGCTCTGACTTGATATCATTTAGTTGCTGTTCATATCTTGTTAGACTTTCCTTATCTCTTCCACAATTTTTATCATATTTGCCGCTTCGCCTGAACAAGTCCCCACGTGTTTCACGTCTCTCTTCCCTAGGCTCCGAAGCGATGCTTTAAAAAAAAAATCTCCATTCTTTTCCCCTATACTTGCCCCCCTTATCAATTCAGATATTTTCGAAAAATCTTATATTTGATGGATTAAAGGGGCAAAGGAGTTGTTGATTTAAGTTGCCATTCTGGACGATGACGTCACCGGAACCCCAATCTCTTCCCTTCTTATTTATTTTTAGTTGGCCTATGATGGATTTTAATAGCGTCCCAAGCAATCAACTACCAATCACATATGTATCCCGGCCACCCCATATCTGACACCCAGTACGGAAGAACGGCCTCACAGACAGACTTCCTATTCTTATTCTTCACAAGTAATTATCCGTCCGTCTAATCGTTATAGCTAAAGCCCCGTTGAGCCGCAGACCTCTCACGCTGACTCCCTGTATTCCCTCACCCTGTCCCCTCGGTCCGGATATGACCCATGTGCGGAGTGAGAGACACTGAAGCAGGTCGATCGTTCACAGACTTCAATTATAAAATACTCAAAAGTGAAACCAAGCCGACACTGTGGCCGAAGAGAATAGCAAACTTTAAACGAATACCGGCAGTCCTCAGGGTCAGTTGATTTTGAAAGTCCAAAGGCTCAGAGATGGCCGGATGCAAGAAGCAGTGAAGCTTTGTTATGTTCTTTCCAAGTTTCGACAAACACAACGTCGACAAGAATGTAGTTAAATATTACCACAAATCAATAATAATTACCTGCCACTTGCAAATTCACAAGCGTAATTGCCGTATCTACTGCGCAGCTGAATCTGTGGCTGCGACAGGGCGCCCCTCTCTAGGCGCTGCCCCTGAGGCGCCATAGGTATGTGTCCGCTAGAAGAATCGGATCAGCGACTTGTCCAAGATGGGATTCGCTGGGATCCAAGTACGTTTTTCTGGGCCATACTCTTCCTAGCCCACAAGGCACTGGAACTTAACACGTACCCGGCGGGATGCCACGAGGCGCCTCGCAGTATAGACAAAAGAACCAGCTACCATGCGGAGGGGAAGGTAGGATGACTGGGGAAAGTGGATAAGTGTTAACCGGTGAGCTGGGAAATATAGAATAATGGGTGGATCTTCACTAATGCTGGCAGACACAATCCATTGGATACGTTGTTGGCAACCTTCTCCACACAAACTGTCCCACGTAGCGCGGTATCAATTTCCGGTTCTAGACTTCCAGGAGAGGATCCCTTGATGCCGCACAGACCTCCTCTCCTGATTTGATTGGCGATACCTGTCGACGGTGTCGATCAGCCTACCGGGAATGCTATTTCGGGGCGCGCAGCGAAGAAGACCTGGCACGTTTCCTGGTTCACTTGCAGCGCTGGATCAACAGTTCAGCAGCAGGAACCCCTATATTGATCCCTTGTAAGGGAAGAGTGGGGTCTGCAATCCCTTCTGGTATTCAAAGGGAACCGTACCGGAGGTTATTGTGTGCGTTCTCTGCCCAAACCAGTTAGGAGCTCCAGGACGTGGAGTAGGAAGAGAAAAGACAGCCTAGGGTTGTCTCGAACTCCTGGTTCACTCTCACAGTCTGGCCATTATTTTGGGATTGGAAGCCAGAGGAGAGGAGTGTCTGTCGCTCCTACAAGAGATCAGAAAGCCTTCCAAAGGCGGGAAGTGAACTGGTAGTCCACGATTGGACAGTGTGTCTCCAGTAAAGCAATGGAGCCTCAAAACAGGTTGAACCATAGTGTGTGCTAGTCTCAAGGGCTGATGGGAACTTGGGGAGAACAATAAAGTGGGCAGTCTTGGAAAATTGATCCACAACGATCAAAATGATGGTTCTTCTATTAGAGTGGCAGACCAGTGATTAAATCCACTGCGACGTTGAATCAGGTGTGGTGCGGAACAGGCAGTGGATATAACAGACCCGCTGGACGCCGTTGTGATGTATTGTTTCGAGCGCAGGTGGGACAGCAGATTCAAAGTCGTGGACATCCTGCGACGTAGGTGGTCACCAAAATTGTCTCTTTATAAACTCCTGAGTCCGTTCAATTTCCGGATGTCCTGCCAGAAGGTAGGAGGGGCCCCATTCCAACACTGAAACGCACCGCAGCAGGGACAAACAGCCGGTGTGAGGTCCGCCGTCCGGGCTGGATTTGATTCTGCGCGGTCCTCACCTAGGCCTGCATTCCCGAGATCACCGAAGTAACAATACACGAACGATGAAGAATGGGCTCTGGATCGGCATTCACTTCAAAACGTCGAAATGCCAGGAGAGCGTCAATCTTTGTATTCTAGTTGCCGGGACGGTAAGTGCGGAATACATTGAACCATGTGAAGAAGAGAGCCAGCCCGGCTTGACGAGAGTTGAGTTTCTTATCACCATGAATATATGAATGGTTCTTCTGATTTATCCAGACCAAGAATGGATGTTCTGCCTCCTCTAGTCAGTATCCCTATTCCACTAGGGATCCTTGACAGCCAGAAGCCAGAAGCTCCTGTTTCCTAACATCGTAATTCCTCTCGGCCGGAGTCAAGCAACGAGAGAGAAAGGCACAGTGGTACAGCTGGCCATCCGCAGTCGAGCGCTGAGAGAGGGCAGCTCCAATGCCTATATCAGATGTATCCATCTCGACATCTGCGTACTCTCCGGACATGCTAGACGTGCTACTGATGTGAGCGAGAATAGATAAGGACGTCATCTTAATACACAAACAGAAAACTGGTTCAAAATGTCCCTGAGAACATTGTTAACCAAAGCCTGGAATACAGCCGGGGCGTTGTCCAGACCAAAAGGCATCACCAGATATTCCAAGTGGCTATCAGAGGTGCTGAAAGTCGTTTTCAGTCATCCCCTTTTCTTATGCGAATCAGATTGTAAGCATTGCGCAGATCAATTTTGAAAAATATTGTAGCTCCC
Organism: Mobula hypostoma; assembly: GCF_963921235.1. Classification (NCBI taxonomy): domain Eukaryota; kingdom Metazoa; phylum Chordata; class Chondrichthyes; order Myliobatiformes; family Myliobatidae; genus Mobula; species Mobula hypostoma. The sequence continues at coordinate 24,326,289 of NC_086106.1, forward strand.
TGGAGGTGTTAAAACGGAGACGCCAGCAAGGGAAGTGGGTAGCGGTTCTTGACAGTAATGTTGGTCAGGGTGCGATAATCGATGCAGGGAGGCTGTTTCCCATCTTTGTTGCTGACGAAATGATGCCCGCACCTGCTGACGAGGTTAACAGACGGATATACCCCATGCTCAATGCCTCCTTAATGTATTTCTCCATGGCCACCGTTTCCGGCCGAGAGAGGGAAAAGAGGCAGCCCCGTGGAGGACTAGTGTTAGCTAAGTGGTCTGTGGGACAGTCGTGTGAGCGGTGTGCGGGCAGACTGGTGGCCTTTCTTGTGCTGAAAGTATCAAGGAAGTCCGCATATTCAGCCGGAATCCCAGAAAGGGTCACATCCTTAGCCGACACAGGAGGTGACTCATGGGATGGAAACTGAGCTGGACCCAGACAGGTAGACAGACATGCCTGTCCCCACTCTTGGAGCACATTCAGAGACCAATCGCTCCGTGGGTAATGTCGAAATAGCCAATGGACGCCACGTACCAATGGCAGTTCAGGTGAATTAGCCATCTAGAAATATATTTCTTCATGATGGTTACCTTCGAGCACTAGTTTGAGGGGTTAGGTGGTAAGGGGATCTGGCCGGTTCCCAGACGTCGACAGTCCGGCGCCTTGACGTTAATCTTTGTTCTTAATTCCTGAGTTGGAACTCCCAATCTTTGAGCGAGAGTGATGTCTATGAGTTTCCCGGCTGAACCTGAGTCAACAAACGCCTTAACGTCAGTGGTCTGAGAAATCCACGACAAGGAAGCTGCAAGCTTTACACAACTGGGGGAAGATGGCGGAAGCTGACGGAAAAGAGAACGGATCGTCAGGATTCTCCTTCTCTGCTGACGGGTATTCTATTTTACTGGACGCTTAGAACATGTCATCTGCACGTCTCCTGGATCACCACAGTAAAGGCAGGAACCTGTTCCCCGGCGCTGCCTTCGTCCCTGCTGATCAGGCGCATGAGTCCCACTGGCATAAGCTCCTCATTGGCCTGAATGCTTGGCGGAGCGGGCAAGGAACGGCGTTCATTACATGAAGGAGGGCCAGACGGCAAGGAAAGACGGTGATCTGGCGGTGAGTAGGAAGTTTGACACATTATTTCCCTGCTTTACCCGGTCGTCCACTCGAAAAGCCAGATTAACCAGATCATCGAGCCTATCCTGCTCGTTTCAGACAGAAATTTCATGCCGGATCCCTGCATTCAACACACGCTGGCAGGCAGTGATGAAGGATCTCTCATTCTATCCCGTCTTTACTGCAAGGGTACGGAATTTGAATGCATAGGCTCTCACCAGTTCTCTGCTTGGCGCGTTAGTAGCAGAGATTGTGGGTGCAGCAGAAAAGGAGGACCTGCGAGATTTTGAGCGTGAGACTGAGCCGGCCTGAAACTGCTGATCTCAGTTGGAGAGAGCGTCAATTGTTGTTAGGTGATGCTGGATGGTCACAGTAAGTTCGTGGACAGCGGCCGTGAGTGCGAAAGTCGCGGACACCAGAGTCCGATTTTCAATGGTGAGCTGTTGAACAGCTGCGGCAACGGACGATACATCTTCCTCCAAGTGAGACTGGACTTGTCGGCACGAGTTTATCGCCTTCATGGCCATCCGTAACTTCACTCAGAGCGGATTACATTGCCTGAAGCCCATCGCCTGCCTGAACAATGAGCCTGCCTGAACAATGAATTTCACGGCCAGGTTCAGCTTTTCAGCTCCTCTCTCTCTCTCTCTCTCTCTCTCTCTCTCTCTCTCTCTCTCTCTCTCTCTCTCTCTCTCTGTTTCTCCCTCCCTCTCATAGAAGATTGAACATAGAATAGCACAGCACAGTATAGGCCCTTCGGCCCACAATGTCGTGCCTCACACTGCGACCCTGCCTTCTATATAACACCCAACTTAAATTCCTCCATATACCTGTCGAGTTATCTGCCTCCACCACTGACTCAGGCAGTGCATTCCACGCACCAACCACTCTCTAAGTAAAAAAAAAACTTCCTCTAATATCGCCCTTGAACTTCCCACTGCTTAACTTCAAGCCATGTCCTCTTGCATTGAGCAGTGGTGCCCTGGGGAAGAGGCGCTGGCTATCCACTCTATCTATTTCTCTTATTATCTTGTACACCTCTATCATGTATCCTCTCATCCTCCTTCTCTCAAAGAGTAAATCCCTAGCACCCTTAATCTCTGATCATAATGCATACTCTCTGAACCAGGCAGCATCCTGTTAAATCTCCTCTGTACACTTTCCAATGCTTCAAACATCCTTCCTATTTTGAGGCGACCAGAACTGGACACAGTACTCCAGGTGTGGCCTAACCAGAGTTTTATAGAGCTGCACCATTACATCGCGACTCTTAAACTCTATCCCTCGACTTATGAAAGCTAACACCCGATAAGTTTCTTAACCTCCCTATCGAGCTGTGACGCATCTTTGAGGGATCTGTGGACATGTACCCCGAGATCCCTCTGCTCCTGCAAACTACCAAGTATCCTGCCGTGTACTATGTATTCTGCCTTGGAGTTTGGCCTTCCAAAGTGTACCACCTCACACTTCTCCGGTTTGAAGTCCATCTGCCACTTCTCAGCCCACTTCTGCATCCTATCAATTGCTCTCTGCAATCTTTGACAATCCTCTACACTATCTACAACACCACCAACATGTGTGTCGTCTGCAAACTTGCCAACCACCCTTCTACCCAGGTCGTTAACAAAAATCACGAAAATAGAAGTCCCAGAACAGATCTTTGTGGGACACCAGTAGTCACAATCCTCCAATATGAATGTACTCCCTCCACCACCACCCTCTTCCTGCTGCAGGCAAGCCAATTCTGAATCTACCTGGCCAAACGTCCCTGGATCCCATGGCTTCTGACTTTTTGAATAAGCCTACCGTGTGGAACCTTGTCAAATGCCTTACTAAAATCCATATGGATCTAATCCACTGCACTACCCTCATCTACGTGCCTGGTCACCTCCATGAAGAACTCTATCAGGCTTGTTAGACACGATCTGCCCTTGACAAAGCCATGCTGACTGTCCTTCATCAGACCATGATTCTCTAAATGCCCAGATATCCTATCTCTAAGAATCTTTTCCAACGGCTTTCCCACCACAGACGTAAGGCTCACTGGTCTATAATTACCCGGACTATCCCTACTAACTTTTTTGAACAAGGTGACAACATTCGCCTCCCTCCAATCCTCTGGTACCATTCCCGTGGACAACGACGACATAAAGATCTCAGCCAGAGTCTCACCAATCTTTCCCTCGCCTCGTGGAGCAGCCTGGGGAACATTCCGTCAGGCCCCGGGGACTCCTCCGTCCTAATATATCTTAACAACTGCAACACCTCCATTATCTTAATATCAACATGCTCCAGAACATTAACCTCACTCATATTGTCCTCACCATCATAAAGTTCCCTCCCATTGGTGAATACCGAAGAGAGGTATGCATTGAGGACGCAAACACGAAGAATTCTACAGATGCTGGAATTTGAAGCAACACACATCAAAGTTGCCGATGATCACAGCAGGCAAGGTAGCATCTCTAGGAAGAGGTACAGTCGACGTTTCAGGCCGAGACCCTTCGTCAGGACTATCTGAAGAAAGAGCTAGTAAGAGATCTGAAAGTGGGAGGGGGAGGGGTATATCCAAAATGATAGGAGAAGACAGGAGGGGAAGGGATGGAGCCAAGAGCTGGACAGGTGATTGGCAAAAGGGATATTAGAGGATCATGGGACAGGAGGACCAGGAAGAAGGAAAAGGGGGAGGGGGAACCCAGAGGATGGGCAAGGGGTATAGTCATAGGGACAGAGGGAGAAAAAGAAGAGTGAGAGAACGAATATGTGTATATAAATAACGGATTGGGTACGAGGGGGAGGTGGGGCATTAGCGGAAATTTGAGAAGTCAATGTTCATGCCATCAGGTTGGAGGCTACCCAGACGGAACATAAGGTGTTGTCCGTCCAACCTGAGTGTGGCTTCATCTTTAAAGTAGAGGAGGCCGTGGGGGCGAGGTAGGGTTGTCAACGCACAAGAGTATCAGTCAAATACGTTGTGTTTACCCCGACAAAGACGACCATGACAATGTAGCCTTGCGTGGACACCTGTTTGCGCATGTGTGTACGTGCCGATTTTCTTTTCCCTACAAATCGTTGTGGGCGATTCTGTTCCGGGGGGGGGAGTGGGGAGGCGTTGTTAATCACGACCGTAATATAGGTGATGTGGCTAATACACTCAATTTCGTTTCTGAAACGATTTATCTAGCTAATTTAATATTAAACACACAGCTCATATTTTCCTCGCATGAATATAGTGAAAAAAACAATTAACAGGGGAGCTTAAAGTAATTGTTGAACGAATTTCCAGAAAAAAAGTCTTAGAGGCAAGTTCGATATTATCATTAAAGAAAAAACAATGATAGGTATATGGAAAGGAAAGGAATGGAGGGTTATAGGCTGTGTGCAGGTAGGTGGCACTAGCTGAGAGTAGCGTTCGGCACGGACTAGAAGGGCAGAGATGGCTTGTTTCCGTGCTGTAATTGTTATATGGTTATATATGTCACTTATAAGTCAATAGCATCATAACATTTTAAGTAACGTTTGGATATTAAACACAAAGCACATATTTTCCGCGTATGAACATATAAAATCATTCCAACGCACCAGTATCGCTGAATCAGTGGGAGCCCTGGGCTTGTTTCGCTGCAACAAGACGGTGCCATGGAGTGATAATGAGAGACAGCGATACTCGAAGGGGGTTCCTTATGTCCAGTCTATGCCGCAATTTAGTTCTCGTTGCATTAATTGCAGAGATATGTAAGAAATTGAAGCAACGTTTTCAGTGTGTTCGTGGCTATCTCAGGATATCTAGCCTTGCGTTTGATCCGGAATGCCGGCAGAGATGTTACGTGAAACATACATTTCAGCCCGCCGTCATTTGCAGCTCCAGGAGTTGATCTCCTTCTCGCACTGACATGGATGACGCGCAGGTAATAACCTGGCACGCGTAATGATCTCGCGTGCATTCAAGCTCAACAGTGGGCGTGACAGGGAATTAGGAAAAGCGCAGCTGACTCAAATCGCCAAATCATATCGTTTCCACGCGGCCCGGTAGCACATGCTTTGCGGCCCGGTGGTTGAAGAACGCTGGTCTAGGGGAGCAGCTTTCGGTTCCGCCAAACTGGGTAATCAAGTTTGTGTGGAGGCAGTGTGAAGTACCCCACCCCACCAAATAGCAGACAATACACTATATGCGACTACATGATTATACTTTTTAGACTTTTCTGGAACTATGTAATTAATAGAGAGAAAATATAAAAGGCAAGTAAAAGGCGCCAAACTTATCAAAGTTCAAGTACTTCGGGCACACAGTCGGAGCTCAATTAACGGAGTCTTTTTTTTTCCACGATTGGATACCCTGCAACCTCCTCGACCCACCGCTTGGGACCAACCTCGGTGGTCGACCAGTCGCCCCACACGAGTCTGTGTCCGTCTTCTCTCCTCGTCGAAGACCCTGGGCCTCGGACTCCCGCTCGGAGTCCGGTCAACAGCCCAGCTTACAGCATCGCGTCTCATTTTCCTGTCCCCATCGCGCCTTCCAAGCTCGCGAAAAAACAGTAACTTACAGACACACACGAAAGAAGAATATCTATCCGAATTGGTTCGTTTTTTCCTCTTATCAATAATATAACCCAAACAAGCAGAGAGAAAGACAGAGAAAGAACTCCTTACAGTTATTATTACTGAAAGCCATTTTTGTTATAACATGACAAAGAAGCCGTTTTGTTAGCCTTTGCAGTAACATTTAAAAAAAAGGAAAACCCTTACATAGGGATGAAACAGTAAGGACAAAACAGAACGGTGATACAATTTTACCTCCCATGTAATATAGGGAGATATTAATGTCGAAACTTCGCACTGGTGAAAATACAACTTGGATGCTAAGAAGACGTAAATTTAAAAAGGCGGGCAGAGGTTTGTGTCCAGACGTCACAATCAAAGAAAAGGAGCCTTGATAGAAGTTCAAGGTAAAACAAAAAGTAAATCGCTAGATAATTGTGTCCCATTGACATTTGACTGCGAGCAGGGATCCAGAGTTAGGAATAATATATAGTTAGGGCGACACAAAAGGTGTGATGCATGTGCACATAATGCATTAACCTAAGAAAAAAAATATGACCTCAACTGACACGTATCTAACAATGCATATATGTTCTTATGTTTTCCTCTGATTATCACCAAATATACGATTGATGACAATAAACACGGGAAGTAAGGACACAGGCTCTTTATGCGTTTGAACATTAAGCATCTCAAGTTAGCAGGATTACGTTAAAATCTAGTGGAGAGCATGGACAGTGTAGATCCTCAGATTCATTAAGCTAGAACAGGATCCTATATCGATTTTCCATTAAACACTGATGAAATTCCAAATGTATAATTAGATGCAATCCATTTATGATCATCATAAAGCAAGGAAGAGGATAAAAAAATAGGTGCAGAAGAGGATTAGCGCAGCTGCTCCAGCCGAGAGCTGGTTAGGCTGGAGCACCTATAGATGACAGAAAGATAATCGGTTAATGGAACTGTCGCTGGCTGATGTAAAATACAGTTAACGGAGAAATGTTCCATCACTCAGTTACCGATACAGATAGAGAGATAGATGTTTTTCTCTACGTGAGATCTGGGAATTCTAGTGGATTTAAAGCCTCCCAAATATCCACATCTGCACCAGTTGCACCGACTTCCAGGACCTCTGAGTATGTGTTAACGCAATGGAGCTTCAGCCTGTTAGGCGAGACTCTAATGGAAGATTAGGTATATGAAAAATATGAACAACAGGAAGGCAAGCAACTATGTGACTGTCAGGAGAAGGAAGCCAAATAGACAGCGAATGCAGAGATCCTGTGTGGGCGTTTTCGTCATTAATAAGTATTCTACTTCTGATCATTTTAAGTGGGTGAATACAGGATGTGGAAAGGCTTGTCTACCACTGAACGTGGCGCTGCAGCTGAGAAATGAAGAGAGGAGAAGACTACAGTGATGATAGATAATAACATATTTATTGGAATGTCGACGAGAAGCTGTGGATCCGATAGAGATCGAGACACACTGATGGCATATTAACACCAGGAATGAAATCACGATTCGTATTCGCGATATTCTAATGTGGGATATGTTAGCATTCCGCAGACTTCGTCCATACACGCAGCAATGAAACAGGTAGGAAATATGAGAAGATCCTGTAAAGCGGTATACGGGCGCTAAGTAGAGAGTTGAAAAGCAATACTTCTTGGATAGTGACGGCTGGATTACTACTTGTCTCATGCGGGGTACCAGCACTTAAGTGATGATTTGACAGAGGAATGCGTAGGTGACGAAATTGTGCCGCGGTAGAGCCTAATTCTGTATCATTGAGATGCAGAAAATAAAATGGAAAAAGAGTCGAGGTAGCTTTTAGCTCTGGGCAAACGGTGACCTGTACAAAAGGGATAGGTTTACAGCTGAACACCTGGGGGGGGGGGGCAATATCCTTGTAAGCAAGGTTCTCCAGCTGTTGGGAAGGGTTAGAATGAGTAAGGAGTGTTGGGCATCTGGATGGGGTAGTTCGCTTACAAACAGAGGCAGTGTGCGTTTAAACTATTAACAAGGAGAGGCTAGTGATCAAGTAAACTGTCAGTTCACGAAATGAGTTGCAATGCTAAATGTAGACAACATTAAACAGGCTGATGAATAAAGGATAGCAGGCTTTATATTTAAATACACGCAGCATATGGAAGGAGGTAGATAAACTCCTAACACAGTCACAGATTGGTGTGCATGGCGTGCTCATCACGGAGCATTAGCTGAAAGATGATGAAATTTGGGAGCTTAACATATACGATTGCACATGACATTGAAAGGACAAACAGGTAGCCAGTGGAGCTCTGGTGGCTTTGCCGGTAAGTAAACAAATACGTAATCAAACAAGTTAATATTCAAATAAATAAATACGTATATAGATAAACAAATAAATCAATAAAGAAACAGGCTAGCAAACAAATAACCAAAAAAAGAAAAGGACGCAAATGCATACATCACCTGAGTAGATATTTCACCACTGGAAAATTACTTTCGAGAATTAATGATGGGGAAAAAAAATAAAATGGCGAACGGACTGAGAAAGTGTGATTAAAAAAAACAAAACAGAATGAAAGTAGGAGTTATGAAATAATTTGAAATCGTAAGAAAGGTTTGGCTAAGTTTGGGCATGTTGTCAAATTGGAAAATGCTTCCATTTCAGTGCTCGCATATCATCCAAAATGTCATAACGTTTGTTTGGCAGAATTCGCCATCGCGCGATTTCCGTTAGTAATCAATGGGTAAGATGGAATATAACTGGCAGAAATTCATTTAAATATTAAAATGCTATGCCATCCGTTATGATGTTGTGCCGACCGGTTTAAACCAATCGTACCGTTAAACAATCCATTCCCTCACATTGAGCCCCAATCACCCATTGTTTTTAATAGCAATATGTCTATTGAAGAGTTTTTCGAATACTCCTAAAGTATGCTTCTCTACTCCATCCATGAGAATGCATTCCAGGCATTAGCCACTCACAGTGCAAAGGACCTGTTCTGATATCACTCAATAGTATTCGTCCTCTGAACATACAAATGAATTTTATTTGGTATTTGTACAGCCTCTTGCGGAGAAAGGACCTAGTTGTCCACTCTGTGAATATGCACACAGATTTACATGTTCCTTTGAAATTGTCTTTCATCCTACTTTCTGACAGAAGAAAAAAAACTAGATATCCCAACTATTGTTATGAGCAACAGCTGACGATTTGAGTCTTTTTTTACTTTAATTATACGTATTTTGAACGGAAATGCTGGACTGAAGATTTCCACCAAATAAGCGTTATGCATGTACTGATGCCAGTTCGACAAGAAAATTAAAGCATATACTGTTATAAAGAGTTTGTAAATATATCCATTTAGACAGATATTTTATAGAGTATGCATACACTTGTACACTTGCATGTTGCATTCAGAGAGGTTTGGTAGTTTTGTCTGAAGTTCGCATAATGTCATGGCGCTGTCCAGGAAGTCCGCATTCCGGTTCACGGTCCGTTCCGTGGACTCAGGGCTCCGGGTCTTCCAGCTGTCCCTTGTTTTATTTGAGTTAAGCATCGGCACCTGATTCCCATCTTTCGACTTGAAATATAAGTGGCCTTGGGGGTTGAGTGTGGGGGTTTGTCTTGTCAGTCCCCCTTGGAGCAAACTGCTGATGGAAGGCTAGTGAAAACATTCGTGATCTCTACGCCTGGTTAGAGGAACACGGCTTCATGGAGTCTTGTTGCCACTCGTTGGAGTATTCTTTCCGGTATGGATTTGGCTGTTTCCCGGGCCAGCTGAGTGGCCGCCAGCCACTCCGAGCTGGGTAGGGATCCGGCTATTTCCATCTCCTGTCACAAAGGGGCGCTGGGAACGGACCCAAATGTAAGACACAGACACCGAAGTACAAGGAACAGGACTTTACTAGAGTAGGGACGTAACAGGATACAGACAAGGAACAGGGACAAAAACACAGACTAGGACTTGGACCCTGAGCCAGAGACTGAACAAAGGATCCAGAACCTGGGTCTTGCAGAGGTCTCGGGCGCAAGAACCAGTCATGGACATAACATGACTGCAGGACTGGAGGCTTCGGGTCCTGAGACTTGAGTCTTCCAGGTAGGCTTGGGATCTTGGTCTTGAGGCTTGATGCTGGGGTCTTGGTTTTGACGCTTGAGCTTGGAGACAGGTTGAGGTCCTGGTCTTAAGGATTGAGCTTGGAGTCAGGCTGGGGTCTTGGTGTTGAGGCTTGAGCTTGGAGACAGGCTGGGATCTTGGTCTTGTGGCTTGAGGTTGGAGTCAGGCTGGGCTTTAGATGCCAGGGTTCTTGGAGCTTGTCTTGGGATCCTCGAGGCTTGGGCTCTTGGAGCTTGGCTTGGGATCATGGAGGTTTGGGTTCTTGGAGCTTGGTTTGGGATCCGCGAGGCTTGGGTTCTTCGAGCTTGGCTTGGGAACTTGAGCTTTGCTGCCGGCTGGGTTCTGGGATCTTGGGTCTAGGGTACTTCGAGGCGTGGGTATGGGCTCCGAGCCAAAAACTCGTTTAAGGACTCAGAACCTGGAACTTGCCACGGGCTCGGACTACAGAACAAGACAAGGACAAAACGAGGCTATTGGACTACTGGACATGGCTTCGGGGAGGAACACCTGGATAGGGCGAGACACAAGGACACGTAAAGGCACATGGACACGACTCGGATAGGACTGGACTAGGCAAGGGCTGGACGTGGGCCTTCAGAAGGCGGATCCTTGGACTAGAAGAGACAGGAGCAGGGGACATAGAGCACGGACCCTTCCCTGGGTACAGGACGTAGGCCTGGGATGCATACACTGAGCACTGAACATGGAGGGACGGATCCCAACACCCGGTGGCGGCAAATCGTTGGACTCACCTAGTGAAGGCGTGGACACAGAGACAGCCCCTAACACTAGATGGTGGCAAACGGCCAGATCCATTTAGCGAAGGCGTGTACACAAAGACAGATTCCAACATTAGGTGGCGGCAAACGGTCAGACCGACATAGGGAAGGCAGGGAGGGTGTCAGCCGAGGTATCCAGGCAGGGTGTCAGGCGAGGTATCCAGGTAGAGAGTCAGGCGAGGTATCCAGGCAGGGAGTAGGGCGAGGTATCCAGGCCGATTGTCAGGCGAAGTATGCAGGCAGGGAGTCAGGCGAGGCGGGAAAAGACAGGGAGGGGAACAGAACAGTCCAGAAGGGAATCGCTGGTTTGCAGAGGTATTTATGTCTCAGCCCCATAACGAGAAACGTGTGCCCAACAGAAACTGGGGAACAGCAGAAAAAAAACGGAACGAGGAAACGTGGGGCGGACCGTGAACCGCAACACAGACTTCACGGACTGGACTATGGCATAGCCAGCTGAGGTTGCTGGCCGAAGTGAGACTCCGAGCTACCCCGAAACAGTGATGAAACTGTCTGTTGTTCTCTGGAGTTTGTCATTGTCCTTGCCTCTGTGGGGTAAGTCAGGCCGTTTTGCCGTTGCCTTGCGGGGGGATCTGTCCTTCCTCACGTCAGTGGGGTAGTTCAGGCCGTTTTGTCGTTGTCCTGCGGGGGATCTGTTTTGTCTTGTCTACACCTCTGTTGCGTAAGTCCGACCGCACTGCCGTTACCTGACGGAGTGTCCTGTCCCACCGTGGTGTGCAGATGAAGTTGAGTCCCGTTTTGTTTCAGGATAAGTCGTGTGTCAATGTTCTGGCCTGTCTCATGTTAGTGTCATGGTAAAGATGAGTAACGGTTCGTCGAAGATCCCGGCTCTATGTTGATGGACGGTTCCCTTCTCTCTCTGAGCTCCAAAAACCCACCATCGACGATCCCGCATCCAAGCTCCAGGAATCCGAGCCTCGAGAAACCCGCAGCCAGGCACCAAACATCGAGGAACCCGCAGCAAATCTCCAAGAACCCAAACTTCCAGGATGCCAAGCCAATCTCCAAGAACCCTAGCCTCGAGGATCCGAAGCCAAGCTCCAAGAACCCAAACCTCGAGGACCCCAAGCCCAGCTCAAAGAACCCCAGCCTCGAGGATCACAAACCCAGCTCCAAGAGCCCCAGCTTCGAGGATCCCAAGCCAAGCTCCAAGAAGCCCAGCCTCGAGGATCCCAATTCAAACTCGAAGAACCCCAGCCTCGAGGATCCCAAGCCCAGCTCCACGAGCCCCAACCTCGAGGATCCCAAGCCAAGCTCCAAGAACCCCAGCCTCCAGGATCTCAAGCCAAACACCATGAACCTCAGCCTCGAACATCCCAAGCCAAGCTCCAAGACATCAAGCCTCGAGGATCCCAAGCCAAGCTCCAAGAACTGAAGCTTCGAAAATCTCAAGCCAAACTCCAAGAATCCACGACTCGAGGATTCGAAGCCATGCTCCAAGAAACCAAGTTCGAGGATCCCAAGCTATGCTACAAAACCCAGCCTGGAGGATCCCAAGCCAAGCACCGGGAACTCAAGCCTCGAGGATCTCAAGCCAATCTCCAAGAACCCCAGCCTCTAGGATCCCAAGACAAGCTCCAAGAATCTCAGCCTCGAGGATCTCAATCCGGGCTCCAGGAACCCCAGTCTCGAGCATCCCAAGCCAAGCTCTAAGACCCAAGCCTCATGGATCCCAACCCAAGCTCAAAAACCCAAACGACGTAGATCCCAAGCCAATATCAAGACCCAGGACCCCAGCCTCAAGTCAAGCTCAAGACCCAAGACCCCACTCTCAAGCCAAGCTCAACACCCAAGACCCCATCCTCAACCCTCAAGAGCAAAGAACCCAGCCTGTCTCCAAGCTCAGGCCTCTAGACCCCAGACAGGTCCTGTTCTGAAGCCATGTCATGTTCTTGCCAGGTTCTGGTGTCCTAGCCCGAGGCAAGACCCAGGTTCTAGGTCCTTGTTCAGTCTCGGGCTCGGAGACCAAGCCTTGTCTCCTAGTCCATGGTTCGTAGTTCTTGTCTCGCTTTCCCTAGCCTAAGTCTGCGTTCTTGTCCATTCTCCTTGCCTGTACTCTGTCACATCCCTACTCCAGTCATGTCCTGTTCTTTGTACTTCTGTGTCTGTGTCTCGCATTTGGGTCCGTTCCCAGCGCCCCATTGTGACACATAATTAGATGACCATGAAAATTAAATATTTGTTTCATGTTTTTAATGTTTCCACAAGTAAATGTTTAGAACAACCCAAATTATTTCTCATATTGTAGAATAAGATTTTCAATGTTATCAATAATGAATCCTAAATAAATAAACCACCGCCAATAAATCTGATAATAAAGATCAGATGATTAACTATGAACCGACTGTAAGATGTATACTGTATGATGCAATGATGAACTCTGTGAACATTTAATTATTGTCTGCCTTACCTGGGACTCCGATAGCCGCCAGAATAGGATAGTAAAACATTTCTATCTGAAATATAAGTGGGTATCCCATTTCTTCTACGAAGCGCCGAGATCTATGATGCGAGAGAAAATTCATTCTCTTATTATGGGCATGCAGTTGATTTTTAAACGGCATCTTATTTATAGGAAAAATCTCTCCCCCTGGGAAAATATTAGCGTGTTTTAATCATGCCGAATATTATTTTCCATCTGTTGAACAAATTGCTTTAATCATGTATTTGAAATTCAAGGGCACAGGGTCTTTCTTCTGAATGAAGAACTTAAATCTGCTGGTATTGACAAATGTGAAAGTGACCAGAGGTTTTAATCACATTGAAAATTAAAGCACTGAAGTCAATATTTTGTCATAATTTTCCAACGAATTTTAAGGTGCATCCAATAGAATGAAAATCTCTGTTCGAAATCCGTATTCATGAGCGGCAATAAATATTAAGGAGGAGGTTCTCAGATGATCGAAACTCTTTACAGGCTTCAACATTTTCATTCGTAAGTGTCCAGAGTGTATCTCCCTGAACTGACAGATGCAGCAGGTCGTTCCACCCAAAACGTCATTCTGTCCAGAAAAAAAAAGTGATCTGACATTATCAATAAACAAACAATTTTGCAAATTTCCATTTGCTATTTCTATCATGTCGGGCAAAACCGAAATAAAATAAATAAATAATCCTTCCTTATCCGGCCGATCTAGTCCCCGTTTCTCCTTGGAAATAGATCTCTGCCAAAGGAGATGTAAGTTGTTATTTCACTCCGTTAGCCTATGGTTCAGAGCTGGGCAAGTCAAACGCCTGTTTTTTCCCCGATCGGTTTTACGTGAGGCAGGCAGCGAAGGATGGTTGCAGGGACATCTGGCCGTTATTGCAGTCCGGTTATTCGACGACTGATGCCAGGATGTTAATATCTTAAGAGTTTCTATAATAGCTGGGCTCAACCATCTTTTAAAGGCACTGCCCTGAAGATGGAAATGACATACGAATTCTCTGGAAGATTTGCCAAAAGCAGTCATGGTTATAGATCATGATCACCCACGTCTAATGACATGACACCTTTAAAATTGCATTTAATGTTTCGTAGCTGCTAAACTAAATGCCCCTGTTCACTTATGATATTGTCATAATTCAAGCACTTTAGTCCAACAGAGTCCTCGTATACCTACCCTGCGCCCTCTCAGATGTTTCCATCATATTCTGAGGCTTTGTCTGACCACTGTTTTAATACCACCTCGCGATTATTCATCTCAAAATTCCATCTTAAAAAAAGGCTAACAATCTAATAGCAATAAGCCCTCTCAACAACCCTGAAAACTTAGAGGCAGCATTGACGTATCTATGGGCGTGAAGCCCAAAGTGCTTCTGTTCCAGCAACCCACTCAGAAGCCGACGTTGAACCTTGTATTTTGCCTTCAAATTCCAATTCACGTAAGAATTCAGGTGACGCTTTTCAAGTTTGAAATCCATCTGGCATTTTGCATCCGAACCCTCAGCCTCACATACCCCTACACGTTTATTCTTACTATCCGTAAACTTTGTCACAAAGCCGTGTCTTTCATTATCTAAATCACTGACAAACAATGCGAAACGCAGCAGTCCGAATACTCACCCTTGAAGAACACTAGTATTCACAAGCAGCCAACCAGAAAAGGGCCCCTTTTGTTCCCATTCTCTGTCTCCTGCTTCTTAACCATACCACGATCCATGCCAGCATATTTCCTGTGAAGTTTTAGGAATTCATTTTTTTTAAGCAGCATCATGCGTGGCATCTTATCAAACGCCTTCTGAAAATCCAAGTAAATGACATCCACTGCCTCTCCCTTGTCGACCCTTTTTTTTTTGTGTCCTCGAAGAGCGACAACAGTTACGTCTGGGAAGAGATTCCCCAGACAAAAAAACACACAGACTTTGAAATATTTTCTCATTAGTCTCCAAGTAGGCTCATCCTAAATAACAGACTCCAACACTTCGCCTAAAATTGAGTTCAGTCCAACTGGCCTAGGATTCCATTCGTTTTAATGTCACCCCTTCTTAGAGCGTCAGAGACATTTGAAATCTTCCAGTCCTCCGGGACCATGCTACGATGAAGTGTCCTTGAAAGCTCTGTCATAAACGGGACGTCGTTAAGAGGACCCAAATACAACACACAAACACTGAAATACTAGGAAAAGGACATGACTAGAGAGCTGGGAATGAAATCACATTTGGGTTAGAACATTGGCTAAGAAAGCGGGACCAGGACAAAGAACTGGGAACTAGGAGCTTGGGCTATTACTCCCAGCCCGAATCTGGAAAAGGACCCAGAACCTGGGTGTTAACTCCGGCTCAAACACCGGAACTAGGCGAGGACATGACCTGGCTACAGGATTGGGCAGAGCTTGGGTTCTTCATGAGTGGGTTCTTCATGGCTTGGGTTCTTCATGAATTGGGTTATTCGATGTGAGGACACGACAAGGCTTGGGTTCTTCGAGGCGAGGACATGACGAGGCTTGGGTTCTTCGAGGCGAGGACATGACGAGGCTTGGGTTTTTCTAGGCGAGGACATGGAGCAGCCTTGGGTTGGGACTCCGAGCCAGAGACTGCACAAGGACCCACAAACTCGTTCTTGACTCGGGCTCGGACTCCGGATCTAGGTGAATAAATGACGTGGTCTTGGGAGACAGGACTAGGCGAGGTGACGGGAGAGAACGAAATACTCCTGGACAAGACGAGGGGACTCCAGTCCAGGACGAGGGATATCCAGCACAGGGCGAAGCACATGGACAGGACAAGCACACGAAGCCTTGACTTGGTACTCAGGGTCAGCCGGATCTTGGAATTGGGAGGACAGGAACTTAAGAACCTGGGACTTGGGACGACAGGAACTCCAAACACAGAGACTTGGTCAAGGGGAGGACAGGAACACAGACTCTTGGTCTACAATACGGGGAACAGGAAGCCTTGGACTTGAGAGACAGGATCACAGGGACATGGCACACAGAGCCAGGACCCCTCTTTGGGAATAGCAATTGGGGCCGTAGCTCTATGAATGCTTAGCACAGACGAGGCACAGAGACGGTTCACAGCACTGGGTAGCGGTAATGGGCCGGACCTACCTACCTACCTGTCGAACGGAGACAGTTCGAAAACAACGATAGACAGTTTCTTATCTTGACAGAGCAAGGGTCTGGTTTCGCCCCGGTAGTAGAACTTGACAGGTTTCAGGTAAGGCTTCAGACATAGGGTGCAGGCAAGGCTTCAGACACAGGTCGAAGGCTAGGCTGCAGAGGGCAGCGGAAGGGTAGGGAGCAGTCCAGCCTTAACGTAACGGCAAAGACGGCCTGGCATACCCAAGGGAGACAAGGACAGGAAGGGGCAGATCCAACTGCACTGAAACGGTAAAAACGGCCTGGCCTACCCTACGGAGGCGAGGATGGGATACGAACAAGAAGGACCAGCCACCACACTCAAACGCAGGCCAATTTTGTGCCCAGCCCAAGACGAGCATCAGGTGCCTATGATTAAGCCGAACTGAATAAAGGGACAGCCAATGTATTTGTTACAGGAGGTAGATAATAAAGTGGCCACTAAGATACTTTTTCTGAGTTATAAGCATGCAACAGTAACGAAATAAACAGATAAAAAGATGATACAATTTAGCATTCCTTGTAATATAGGGAGATATCAGTTTCAGAATTTGACACAAGTGAAACAAAAAATTTAGATAATAGACGCTTTGTTTAAGCAGGAAGGCATAGGTTTGTACCGAGGCGTAATATTGGTAGAAAAGGAACCGTGATAGTATTTCAAGGTAAGAAAAAATGAATCGTTTGATAACATTGATGGTAAGGCACTTACTGACATCAGACTGCAAGCAGTGAGCCAGACTTCAGAATGATATATACTTGGAGGGACGCACAAGATGTGACATTATTAGCCTAAAACCACCATGACTTCAACTGACACGTATCGAACGATGCATATATATAAATATATCGTTATTTTTTCCTCCAGATCTAATTCATTATAGGGTAACGGCAATAGAAACAGGAAGTAAGGAAGTATACTCTTTCTGTATTTGCAATTAAACAATCCAATTTAGGAGCATTAGATTAGCGCTCCACACAACATTTACAATCTACCGGAGAACATGGGAAGTGTGGATCCTTGATTTCATAATGCTACAATAGACTACAATATCTAATCGCTATTAAGCATTGATGAAATTACAGATGGATAATTAGATCCAATCCATTTCTGATCATTGCACATCAGGAAAGATGCCGATGGCAAAATATATGGGCAGAAGAGGTGTACCACAGCCGCTCCAGTTGAGGGAGTTTGCCACAGCGGGTAAGGCTGGGTCACCTATAGCTCACAGAAAGATAATCGGTTAATGGAAATGTAGTTGGACGATGTTCACTGCAGTTAATGGTGAAATATTTTACCACTCAGTTACACCGACAGAAAGGCAGATTTATATATGTCTCTCTGTGTGAGACTTGGGAATTTCGGTAGACCAACAGGTTACAGGATAACCAAATCTGTACCAGATGCATCGACTTGCAACACCTCAGACAATGTGATAAGGGAATGGAGCTTGATATTGGAGACGCCAATGGGACATTGTGTATATGAAAGATATGAGCTACAGGGAGGCAAGCAATATGTGACTGTCAGGTCAGAAGAAAGAAACGGCATAGGATGAGAAGGCTGAGAACTCTTGTGGGCGTTCTCCTCAATAATAATATACCACATTCGATAATGTGAACGGGATAAATTACCACCAGCGGGGATGCTTCATTGGCACTGCTTGTGGCGCTGTGGCGCTACAGCTCAGACAAAAAGAGAGGAAAAGACTGCAGTATTGATAGATAATAACAATTTATTGCAAAAGTTGACGAGATGCTGTGGACCAGACAGTTATATTCAGCAGTCTTCATCCATATTCGCAGCATTGATGCAAGCACTAAATGTGACAAGGTCTTGGAAAGAGATATCAGGGCGCTAGGTAGAGAGCTGAAAAAACAATAACTCTGAGTAGTAACCTTGGGATTGCTGCCTGTGTCATGCGTCAGTGCAGGCAACAAAACGGTGATTTGACAGAGAAATGCATGCATGACGTATTTGTGCCGCGGTAAGGAGTTGAAACTTATGCATCATTACGATCCAGAAAATCAAATTTTAAAAAAAGGGTCGAGGTAGCTTTTAGCTCATCGGAAATGGCGACCTGCACAAAAGGGAGAGGACACACCTGAACACGTGAGGCAGGGCAATATCCTTGCGGGCAAGTTCCTACAGCTGTTCGGAAGAGTTAAAAAATAGTTTAGAACTGGGATGGGAACAGGAGTGTCAGTTCTGAGGAAAGATAATTGCCAACAGAGGTAGTGTGCAGTGAAACTATTAACAAAGGAGAGGCTGGTGATCAGATAACTATCCGTAAATGGAGTGAGCTGCAATGTTAAATTGAAATCAAATCGAATAGGCTGCTTAATTGAGCAATGAAGGCGTTATATTTAAATGCACACTGTATATGGAAGGAAGGAGATGAACTCGTAACGCGGTCACAGATTGGCATGCATGAAGCTGTCTTCATCACTGAGCAGTAACTGAACGATGATGAAAGCTTGGAGATTAACATACAAGGATGCACTTTGCATTGAAAGGATAAACAGGTAGGCAGTGCAGCTCGGCTGGTTTGGACGGCTAAGTAGGTAAGTTAGTAAGCATGTTGATAAACAGAACTAATAAATAAATAAATAAGTAGATAAATAAATAAATAAGCAAATAAAAACAACGAAACATATTAGAATATAGTACTATCTGACTATATATTGGACCACTAGAAAATGACGTTGGAGAAGATGGAGGTCTAACTGAGAAAGTACTATTTAAAAAAGTCCAAAAAAGTAGTGGTTTGGAAAATCTGATAGGAATACTGAGGCAGTCTCTACTTACAAAGAGAGTAAGAGGGTATATAAGGAGCGATTAAGACCATTCATTAATAAAACGGGGGAACATGTACTTAGAAGACATGATATGTTTCCGTAAATTCACTGGAATTGTGTTGGTTAAGGAAGTCGTTGACTCAACTCATTTGCTACGCCGTTACGAGACAAAGAAGGAAGCAATGCAGGTATTCATAAATAACTTGTAGTTGAGATATTCCCAGAGCCGTATGATGTATATCGCACTTTATTGAGAGATGAAGGGCGTAAGAGTACTGGAGCCTTGACAAATATCTCCCTGACTACTCTAGCCACGGGCGGGCACATAATGTTCCCGCATTATTTAAGAAGAGAACCAGAAATAGTACGGTCAGCTACAAATCTGCAAGTCGTAAGTCAATATTATGGAAGCTACAGGAAAGGATTCTTCGGGGTAGTGTCACTGAGAAATTGGAAACCATGGCCAAATTAGCGACAATCAGCAAGAAGTGTCTCACAACGTGTTTTTCTTCGTAGGTTATCAAAGAGATTCCAGATAGAAATGGGGATGCCATCTACGTGAATTTAAGTACAGCCTCTGAAAAATTCCCCAACGGGACGTTCATCAAGAAGTTTAAACTGCATGTGATGCATAGAGAGTTGAATCTTAAATTTCAGAAATTGGCTGTCCACATGTGACAAAATGGTAATGAGCATTGGATGTTAATCCTACTGGAGGGCAGTTGTCAGTGGTATTCAACAGGGACCTGCATTTGAACCTCAGATGGCGCTGGATGGAAAAATACATGGGGACTCAACAAATTGTACGGAGACTGATGGGGTTTTCAGTAGTCTAGAAGACTAGGAATTTGTACAGCAGGATATAATTCATTTGATGGCATGGGCGGGAAATGGCGGATGTGTACAAACTGCCAAAATACCAAACATCAAATGGAAATGCACAGTAGGTTGTTATTCGCAAAACACTTCACAGTTCTGATGAGCAGAGTGATCTTGCGGTCCATGCAGACAGATCCTAGATAGCTCTATTCAATTTGCCAGAGAGTTCAAGAACGAGTATGTAATGTGTGTTTTTTACTGGCCGAAGAATTATATTTACAAGTTAGGAAGTTGTGTTCGAGATTTATGAAACTCGGTTTCGGCTGCATCTGCAGCACTGCTTTCAATTCTGGTCGCCCGATTGCATACAGAATGTGGGCACTAATGGTGACGTTGCAGAAGAGATTTAGAAGAAATATGCCGCATTGCCGGATATGTGCTTAAAGTTTGGGCAAACGTAAATTGTTTTTTATCAGGGAATTTTGTACTGCCGAGAAGATGTGCCTCATAAAGTGACAACCTTGTGTATGTTCAAGTTTTAAATTGCATTTGAATAGAATCGGTTCCATATTGAACATGCAGCCCCATGCCACGGATTCGTGTTCTATTTTGTTCTCATCAATGTAATTGTTGGTGCATTACGGGCAAAGTTTTCCGCAAGAACCGCATTAGCAAAATGATTATGAACTTTCTGTATCTGTGGATAGGATGCACGTATCATCACCATCACAGAGAACGGAAAAGTGTAAAGAGGCCACGTTTCGGGCCGAGACCCCTCTTCAGGACTCAAATTCCTCCTACGGTAGCAGTAGGCGAGTGTATTTGTTTTTATTAATTTTGCAGAGAGTGTATCAGGAAAGGCCAGCCACATTGATAGCTTATTGATTCGTCATGGTAGCCATGTCGTCCAGGCTGCGAGTTATCAGAACACGATAGGGAAAAAAAAAATACTGACAGCTATTCAAGAGTCCCCAAGGCTGATGTGCAAGTGGACAATTTCTGTGCTCCAATGCTGTTATGTATAAGATCGCTCGTGCAGATCAGAACTCCCGCATATGAACCTAGTTTATTTCTGCTAATTGATCTATTTCACTGTCAGAGTGCCATCAGTGTGTGCGTGAGCTCATGGAGGTACGTCCCTGTTTTGGCATTAAATCTAAGCATAGAAGGCAAAGATGGTATTTGATCGTGTACGAGGTATACAATTGTCTTGACACTAATACCTGTATCTGATGTATTCGCAAACGCACAACACAATCGCATTAAACAATTAAGACTACATAGAGATAAGTGCGCAAATCATCCGAAATGCGCAAAACTAAACATCAGTAGAATAATCCAAATTTCACAGCTATTAAAAAATGAGCTTGCTTGGTGATGCATGTGTAACACGCTGACAGTTTTCACTGCTACTGTAATGGCCTCTCTGTAATTGTCATGGTCCGGTCCGTGAAGACTACATTCCGGTCACCGTCCAGTCCATCGATCCGTATTGCAGACTTTCTGGTTTTCCATTGCTTTGTTGGGTGCACTGATTAAGGCACATGATTCTTGTATGGGCAGACACAAAATTACCTCCGGATACCCGTGCTTGTCGGCTGGACTGTTCCGTTCCTTCCCTTCATTCTGTATCCTTGACAGTTGCAACGGCAATTTGCCTCGGCAGTTAAAACGGCAAGTACCTCGGCAGTTACCACGGCAAGTTCCCTCGGCGGTCACCACGGCAAGTTCCCTTGGCTTTTACCACGGCAAGTTACCTCGGCAGCCACACCGGCACTGTGCCCTAACGAGCGTCCGGCTCTTCGTCCTGAAAAACATGCCGGCCCCTGCGTTAAAGAAAGGAGCCCGGCCCTGCGTCCTGGAAAGCATACTGGCCCTGTGTCCTGGAATGCATCCTGGCCCTGTGTCCCAGAAGGGTTCCGGTGGCTCCGAGCACCCAGATGGTCTTCCGGTTCCGATCCCCAAGAAGGAGTCCCGGCTCCGAGCCCTGTCGAGTCGAAGTGCCGAGCCCAGCCCGGTATCCTAGAGCCTTGCCAAGCCCAGTCCAAGGGCCGTGCTCAGCCATGTACCCAAGAGCCAAGCCAAGCCCGGCCAAGAGCCAAGCCAAGCCGGGTCCTGCGACCACGTCCCGTCCAAGAGTACCAGGTCCAGTCCAAGAGTCAGGAGCCGAGACCGGACGTCCACGCCCAGCCCAGTGCTGTATTAGTTCGTCCTGTTCTGGGGATTACTCGTCCCGTCCTGGAGTCTGTCGTCACGTCCAAGAACCTCACCTTGTCCAAGCCACGTCCAAGAACCTCGTCCTGCCCAAGCCACGTCCAAGAGCCGCGTGCTGTCCGATCCACGTCCAAGAACCTCCTTCAGTCCTAGCCATGTCCACGAACCTCGTCCTGTCCACACCACGGCTTTGTGTTCTCCTCCTGTCTATGTACCTCGCCCCCTCCAGTAGTACCTTTCCCAGCTCTGTGCTGCGGTTCCCTCGTCCTGTCCAGAGGTTTGATGTCCAGTCCTCATGTCACTACTCGTCCTGTAACCACGTCTTTTCCTCGCCTAGTTCTGGAGCCCGAGTCCGAGTCCATTCTCTGGCTCGGTGTCCAAGACCAGGCTCCGTTTTCCCAGTTCCATGTCCTGGTTCCGATATCGTATTCAAGTAGCATCCCGGGCCCTGAATCATTGTCTCGTCCAGGGCCTGTGTCATGTCCATCGCCCGTTTGTCCCCACCTCCCTTGCTTTCTTAACTAACACTGTCCTGTTCCTCTTCCTTCAGTGCCTGTGCCTTGCATTTGGGTCCGCCATCAACGACCTCCTTATGACAGTAATATTTCACTGCTAATGTCATGGTTTCTCTGTAGCAGCAATGTTTGTGTTATGACGAGCGATAACGGAGCTTTGGAATGTGGAGACTATCGAATGAGAGAATTGTTGTTCTTTCTTGTGAATCTGGTTAGAAAGTTTTGCGATATTTTGCCGGGGAGAAGCAGGGAGAGAACAAGCGAATGAAGAGAGTTGATAGACCGCCGGACGGAGTGGACTTTAAGTGAGGATCCGAAGATCATCGACAATCGGAGGAGGTCGATGCTCGACGAACGGCTTATCAGTGAACTGCAACGTTTGTGCATTAAACCGTTTCAAAAGAATGGGCCTTTTTTTGTGTTTTGTTTTCCTTACCAACCATATAAGACCATAAGACCATAAGACAAAGGAGCAGAACTAGGCCATTCGGCCCATCGATTCTGCTCAGCCATTGTATCATGAGCTCATCCATTCTTCTGCTCAGCCATTGTATCATGAGCTCATCCATTCTCCTATTTAGTCCCAGTCTCCCGCCTTGTCATCATAACCTGGCTACTCAGATACCTATCAATCCCTGCCTTAATTACACCCAATGACTTGGCCTCCACTGCTGCCCGTGGCAACAAATTCCATGGATTCACCACCTTCTGACTAAAAACAAAAACTTTGCATTTCTGTTCTGAATGGGCGCCCTTCAATCCTTAAGTCATGCCCTCTCGTACTAGACTCCCCCATTATGGGAAACAACTTTGCCACATCCACTCTGTCCATGCCTTTTAAAATTCGAAATGTTTCTATGAGGTCTCCCCTCATTCTTCTAAGCTCCGAGGAATATAGTCTAAGAGCGGACAAACGTTCCTCATATGTTAACCATCTCATTCCCGGAATCATTCTAGTGAATCTTCTCTGTACCATCTCCAACGTCAGCACATCCTTTCGTAAATAAGGAGACCAAAACTGCTCACAGTACTCCAAGTGAGGTCTCACCAGCGTCTTATGGAGACTCAACATCACATCCCTGCTCCTATACTCTATTCATCTCGAAATAAATGCCAAAATTGCATTCGCCTTCTTCACTACTGACTCAACCTGGAGGTTAACTTTAAGGGTATCCTGTACGAGGACTCCCAAGTCCCGTTGCATCTCAGAACTTTGAATACTTTCTCCATTTAAATAATAGTCTGCCTGTTTATTTTTTCTCTGACAAAGTGCATAACCATACACTTTCCAACATTGTACTTCATTTACCACTTCTCTGCCAATTCTTCCAATTTATCCAGGTCGCTCTGCAGACTCTCCGTTTCCTCAGCACTACCGGCCCCTCCACCTATCTTCGTGTCATCAGCAAACTTGGCTACAATATCATCTATTCCATAATCCAAATCGTTGGTGTACACACCTTGTCAAAGGCTTTCTGAAAATCAAAATATACAACATCCACTGCATCTCCCTTGTCCAACCTACTGGAAATTTTCTCAAAAACAATTGTAATAGGTTTGTCAGGCAGGATTTTCCTTTAAAGAATCTATGCTGAGTTCTGCCTATCTTGTCATATGCTCCAGGTACTCTGTAACCACATCCCTGACAATCGACTCCAACAACTTCCCAACCACCGATGTCAAGCTAACATGTCTATAATTTCCTTCATGCTTCCTTGACCCGTTCTTAAATAGAGGACTGGCATTTCCAATTTTCCAGTCTTCCGGAACCATGCCAGAATCTATCGACTTTTGAAAGACCATCGCTAATGCCTCCGCAAACTCCACTGCTACTTCCTTCAGTTGTAAGATAGTCAAATTAAGAATTAGTAAACGCAATCGTTTAATCACGTAGTGTGTACTGCATCTTATTTCGTATTACTGATTTGTAACAGAGGACACCTGACGCAACATCCACCCAATCGAGATTTCTTACGTTCGGCCGGGCCGGGGGCTATCATCCCGTATATTAAGCCGCTAGCCGAAAAAAAATAGTCACAGTTCTTGGAGCTACGTTCGGGATTCATTGCGTTGGATCCTGTGTGATTACCCTGAGTAATAAACCAGTAAAGTAGATATTATTACACCGGATCTATTGTTATTTCATCTGTTAATACTGTTAAAGTTGCGAATGTGGGCGGAGGTTTGATAAAATTGAAGGCGCAGCTCTCTTTTTAATGCAGACCAGCGCTCAGCAGCAGTTGCTTCGGGTGGAGATTTGAAAGACAGGGTTGTATCATTTATATGGAGTGAGGGAAAAGAGTGGTCGGATTTGGTATGTCTAATTAGTTCACGGTCTCCGGTGAAGAGTGAGAATTCTAAGTTATCATCCACCCCTCCGTCTCTGGCGACAAAATGGAAGAATCTGATGCAAAGTCCCAGCTATGGTAGGCTCCGCCAATACTCGGGAATGACTCACACCCCTACAGGGGACGAGGAGTATGAGACTTGGGGGGAGCGGAACACTCAGTTGTTAGATGAGTTCCCGTTCTCTGATGACGTAAAGAGACAGAGATTGGTTCGAAAGTTTGAATGGGCGAACCGCTGACGTTGTTAGAGCCGTCACGTTATAATATCTGGTAGCGACAACGGTCAATTACATGCAAGCACTGCACAATGCTTCTGGTCCGACAGGAAGCCCAATGGAACGTATGGTGGGGTTTCAGAACATGCATCAGGAGAAGGGGGAGAAGCTTTCTGTTTTTATTTGTCGGCTATAGAGGCAGATAAACCGCTTGCAGCACGGAGTTGTCATTCAGGTTGCTGAGCTGTATCAGTAAAGAATGGACCAGATATCCAGGGGCGTCCAGTCCCATGACATAATAGATTGGGATCTCCAGTGGTCTCCTTAGACACGCCCCTCCATCTTTTGCTGAGCTGATTAAAGAGTTACGGGAAGAAGAGAAAGCGTTCAAGGCTCCGCATGGTCAGCAGGGTATAATCCTCGGTGGTAGTACCCTGCGGTGAAGCAGCCACAGAGAGCTTACCCCGGGGAGCGGGAGAGGGGATTGTGGCAGAGATGAGGACAGAAATATGTAGCCTGCTTTCAGCGGGTGTGCCCCTTCATATGCTGGAGAAGATGGTGAGGGGTCGGATACCCCAAGGGGGCGATCAATGCGGATGGCTGCTGGCAGCATGGGTCACACCAGAAAGGAAGTGACCCCCGGTTACCTAAGCAGAGAGAGTCTTTGGGATAACTTGGTTAGACCCAATGAGGGAACAGCCCGGTGTCTCTGGGAGCACACTTACCTAGGAATGTACCAAGGAACCCCCGAAAGCGAAAGGCTGAATTCCTGAAGGCTTAGTGGGTCCATGCTCCAGTGTGTCGCTCCGAATGGAGAGTATTTATGCCAAAGCCATACTTGACAGAGGGTCACAGGTCACGTTGTTGTCAGTTCACATTACAAACGATATTTCGAGAGTAGACTCATTCATGTGTTAGTCGACATTGTTGGAGTCCAGAAGTAAAGGAACACTCCCTATCTCCCGCAGGGTGATCTCCAGCCAGGTAAGTTTTAATCGGACCTTGCCAGACATGCTCTGGATCTGGAAGATCAGCAAAAACTGCAGGTTGAGTCAACATATTGGGCATCTGGTTCACAGTTATAACTTGCACACCTAATGCAGCTATTGGATAGATGGCATAGTATCTGATGTTTGGGCGCTAGGCGAGCTTGCCCATTGTCCTTTGTTTCGGGACTGACGACGGCGATTTACCACCGAAAACTTATCTGAAGTATGTGTCTGACATGGGAAGAGAGCTGGAAAGGGCGTATGAATTAGTTAGGGTCGCGGCTGCCAAGCAGAATCAAGAGGATGTATTATCAAAAGTTCAGATTCTCTCAACGTTTGCCGGGAGACAGGATCCTCATAAGGAATTTGGGGCTATCTGGAAAGCATAAGTTGGCTGACCGCTGGGCAGTTACACCCTATGTGGCGGAGAGTCAGCTGCCAAGCCTACTGGGTTAAATATAAGGATGGGAATGTACCTGCCAATATTCTCCTTTGGAACCACCTTTTACCCCTTGGTCATGAGGTGCAGGTAGACACAGAGCGTGACATTGAGCCTACACCTAGCAAGACGTCACTGCGGAAACCAGGGGCTAAAAAAACAAATTACTAAATATGCTTAAAGAGGAATTTGATGCATCATTCATATATTAATTCTGTCAAATGTTATGGGAGGGAGGCAGGAGAATCTCACTGTGAACGGTAATAATGCAGACCTTATTAAACACCCGATATGTAAGCGATTTAAGTTTTTTTTTGAAGAAAGCCTGCATGTGCACATATTGGAGAACCTGATCACCGCAAAGGCAACTAGGTGCCAGCGCATGGTACTCTTTTATTTTGTTTGTTTTTCCCATCTAAAGAGAGGTTATCAGCCTAGTGTCCATGGAACCCATGATAATAATATTCGCCTATAGCATGAAAAAACGGTGTGGAACCCTTGTCCGAAAAGAAATGTAGGATCAGTAACATGGGCATTAAAACAATCTCATTCCTCGTTGTTGTCGCCGTCATAGCGTTCTGCTACACCAGCAGCATAGGAGATAAATTTGCAGCAGGTTTTGTGGATATTATGTTCACTAAGAAGGATTATTCCAGATGGCTAAACACGATGTGCATGCAGGAGCTTTATCTCCACTCCGTTTCTTTTCAGAAGGGTGTCTGCGACCAAGATATCCCCCCAGGAACAGAGGAAGCATGCAGAGGCTCCAAGGGTGTATATAGACTTCTGCGAAAGTAAGTTCACGTTCTGAGGTTCGTTTCATCCATCACCTCACAAATGCGTCTCCTCTGATCTGGCCCGACATTTCCGTGCCGAGCGGTTCCTGATTAATTAGCTTGTTTATGTCGGCTTTTTCTCTTAAAGATGTGCTGGGTGCGACCCGGCTACTGCTGCAATCTCCGCGGCAATGCATCGGTCCGTGGCCCGGGAGTTTGAGTGTGCGACACTGGGGTGTCATCTCAGTGTCGTCTGTTTCCATCAAGGCAGGCAGGTCATCTTCTTCTATGTCTGCCTGCCGCGATGTAGAAGGTCTGTGTTGGTCGCCTGCTGTGGCTGATGCGGAAGGCTTGCTTGACTGCTTGCCCTCGCGCATTTTTCTATCATACAGTTCTCCGTACACTCTCAAACCATCTTGCAAATATGCCCTAAAGCGACGTACTCTTTCAAACTTAAAGCCACACTTTACCATTGCAGTGAAAATCTCACGCTGTTGCTTCACGTTCAGTTCCTGGACGAATGCACTTTCGGCCCGTTCGTTACTGCATTCGGTTTCAATTGTTATTTGTTCCTCTTCAGCTGTGCATCTATCAGTTCTTGGTCATGGAATGTCAAAACCTCTTGAAAACTCTTCATAGCTTTTCTTTCAGTTAGTCCTGACGAAGTGATTTAGCCCGGAATGTCGACTGTACCTCTTCCTACAGATGCTACCTGACCTGCTGCGTTCACCAGCAGCTTTTATGTGTGTTGCTTGAAATTCCAGCATTGGCAGATTTCCTCGTGTTTGGGGTTATAAGATTGCTACGTTTTAACCAACTAACAAAAGACTACGAAAAAAGTTAATTAAGAAGATAAAGTTGGAATACCAAATTAAGCCCGCCAAAAAATTAGAGAAGGTTCCGATCGTTAATTCATATTTTTTTTAAAGAAGTGTAAACGATCGGCGAGCGTGGATATGGAACCGATATGAAGCGATTCCGGAGAGGTAGTAATGGAGAACCTGGAATTGGCGGGTGATCTGTATAAGTACTTTGCGTTGGTCTTCACTGCCTTGGACAGCTGTTGCATGGTGGAAGCTCAAGGAGTCAAGGGACATGAGGTGTCTGAAGTTAGAATTAGTAGAGTGAATATTCTGAAAAAAAAAGAGGTGTGAAGTTGGATAAGTCATCTTGGCTAGTGGTCTAGACTCAAGTGTATGAAAACTTGGCTAATGAAATTGTAGCGGCATTAGTAATGATCCCTAATGAATTACCAGATTCTGGAATGTTACTGGAAGAGCGGAAAATTGCAAATGGCACTCCACCATTCAAGAATGGGGGAGAAAGGACATTATATTCCAGATAGTCTGACTACACTTATTGGAAAGATATTGAAGTCGATTATGCAAGATAGAGTCTCAACTTACATGGAGGCATGGAGGTACATGAAAAAAAAAAGCCCACTATTAGCATACTTTACTCAAGGGAACATCCTGCCTGACAAGAGGATTGGAAATCTTTGAAAAAATATTCAGCAGGATAGACAATCGAAACTGGGAGGAGAACTAAGACTTAAAGTAAGCTGTCTCGAGATATGTCATAAAACTGCAGGGTTTTCCCGCCAATCCCTCAAACCCCCATGAGGCTACGACGAACCCTTAAACACCCTACATCCTACCGGAAGGATGCTGAAGTGGAGTAAGATAAAACAGAAATGGAAATCAGCAAAGTAATATACTCTTTGACTTAAGGAAGTACTCATCGAAAGTTTGCCCAGGGATAATGCATCTGGAATGCATTATTGTTTTCAGGGTGAAGAGGGCTGGTGCTCCAAGAAGAAATATTATTTTTGTTGTCTTTTACCTGTAATATTTGCATTTAAAATAAGGTTTTGTTGTGCAGCCTTGCTTAACATTAACCTGTTTGGAAAGGAAGTCTTATATACTATGGATGTTGTTTCATCTCGCTTGTACACACCTGTTACTTAATTAACGGGTGTATTCAATTCAGAAAATCTGCGAACATTGATGATTCGAATTCAAGAGCCGTATACTGCCATTATCTCTTTGTCATATAGTATATGGATTAATAGGCTGAAAACCAATTTCCCCCGGGATCAATAAAGTATGACTATGACTATGACTATAATAATCATCGTCCCTTTGAGTAATGATTCCTCCTGTCCACTTGATCATTCTCGCTAACCGCAATGCAGGTTCATAGTCACATTGGAAGAGAATGAATTACTTACAGAAGTAATGAATATAACCCTATAAAACTGAAAAGTTTCCCGCTTAGGTATTTTATCTAAACTAGCAATATAAACCGGTTTAATGGAGACAACTATAATTGAAGAAATCGTTAAATACTGTTAAGGAATTTAATGGTCATACTCTTGAGAAGATACCCTTAAAACACTTTGAACAGAGCATTGCGAAAAAAAAAAATCATGGAGATTCCTCCATTCTACAGAGTCCATTTCAAGTTCCAATTCTTGTTTAACATTCACCCAACCATCCTTGGATATAGCCAAATTAAAGAGCTTTATATGTAACAAGTGTGTGAATATACTAGCTACGAATATATATATATATATATATTTCTATTTCTACATATATAGCCAGCATTCCACTGCACTATTAAATGTGAAACTTACAGGACAATATTCTGCCATTTTTGGGTTCTGTCCTAAATGGTTCAGGGGAAGCAAAATGGAAAGAATGCTGAAGCAAAAGTTAAGTTAAACCGGAAATATTACCCTCCATGATAAACAGGTTTTTGGAGGCTTATTCCCAAAGATTATTGAATCTACTCAGGTCTCCTACTTGCCCTGAAGCAAACGGTCAAGAAGCGTTGGGTCTGCGGTACGAATAATATCTTCCAAGGAGGATAACTTCAGAATTATCTTTGTCTATGCGATTTCAAATATTTTTCGGGCAGATTACGAAGTACAAATGCGGAAAAAAAAAGTATGGCAATTTTACTGTTGGATACCAATTCAAAATGCTCAATTTTGTGCTGTGACAGATACAACTATTTCTTTATATGGACAAGGTTATTTGCAAAGACAACATTTCAATTATTGTTCGGCATTCTGTCCCGTGGTATTGTTATCAAAAAGCGTATAAAGGAAACAATTTAGCTCCCAATATTTCTATGATAGTAAAAAAAAACATTTATGGTATCTCAATAAAAAGGACCACACATAAGATTTCTCTTTATGCAGATGATTTTTTGGTTTATATTCCGAACCCTGAAGAACCTATCCTTAATATTTTGGAAATACTGAATGATTTTGGAAGATTTTCAGGATATAAACTTAACTTAAATAAAAGTAAATTGTTCCCGTTAAATTTTCCTGATTATATATATATATATATATAACGATATTCCATTTAGAATTGGTAATTATTTTAAATATTTATATATTATCGTCATTAAAAATATAAACATCTTTTTAAAGCTAATGTAGTTGCTTTAATAGACTCCATGAATCAATTATTTTCTAGTTGGAACCCACTTACACTTTCTTGAATAGGTCGTATTCATGCCGTGAAAATGATGGTTTTTCCTAGATTTTTAAATATTTTTCATAATATCCTTATCTTTTTAACTAAAATTCAAATTGACACAATAATTTCATCCTTTATTTGGAATTATAAAGGACAAGGAATTAATAAGTATCTTTCCAAAAATCTAAATAAGATGGTGGACTTGCACGATATAATTTAAGATTGTATTATTGGACTGTTAATATTCGGCTTTTTTTTTTTGGCTATATTGGCTCGACAACAGCCAAAAAACAGGTTGGATTCATTTGGAAATAAAAGCTATGAAACAATTTAATTTAACCTCATTATCAGGAGATCCATTACGTTTGCAACTTGTTAAATTGCAAATTTAAATCTCTACCCTGTTATTAAATAGTCCTTACGGGTTTGGTTTCAGTTTTGCAGCTCTTTTAATTTTAAACGGTTTAAATTATCCAGCTCTTCATGTCGATTTTTATTTTAATTTAAACTTACAATAACCTGTCCCATATTTCTCTTATGGAGACATAAACGAATCATTTCAATAAATTTATATGTTTTCCGTCCAATCTTATTTTATATAAATGCTTATTGGCGGTTGATGATTTTTCTTCTTAAATATAGATGAGTGTAAGACGTATTGCTCCCGGAGTTGTTTCCTAATGTGGTTTAGTTTAGTGTTTCCTTCTTTTTTTTTTCTTTTTCTTTCTCTTGTAGATAGTGGGGTTTCATTCCTTTAGTTAGTTGGAGTTCTCTTCTTTCCCATTTCCATTATAGAATAATATAGTTCTTTTTCATTATCATATTTTTAGATAAGATTTTCCTTCAGCTGTATAAACTGTTTATATATCAATTTGTTGAAGTCTTGTATTATTTTATAGCTGTAGAAGATTATGTATGAATAAAAAGATTTTTTAAATGAAAACTTAAAAACATGGGGTAAAACTGCCTTACAGCCCTGTCTTAACGGTGCTCGCTCTCATAACAACACTGATTTTATCCTTCGGGTCACGTGGCAAGTAAACATTTCTGATGACAAATTCGTTTAGACATACTGCTATAACACCATGATCAACATGTTGTCTACAGAGGAAATGAATCTTGTAGTGACGTGATAATATTATCTTATTCACGTATCTCAAGACAGACACACAGGATCAATTTTAAGGAACCATTTATGATGGATGCAAAAAAAAACATGTTCCAGATGGACCTAATATTCTTCAGCAATGTCTGAAAGAAACTCAGTGAAATCAATGATTAGTTCTCTGCGCAACAAGGGAGTAACTGACCAGGCACAATGTGATAAATCTTTTACAAGTTTTATTTGTAAACACGTACGAAGCCGTTGACTTACTTAACGCTCGAAGGGAAACAATAAGACCATAAGCTATAGGAACACAGGCAGGCCAATCGGCCCAACGAATCCGTTCCACAATTAAATCATGGGCTCATCTGATTCTTTCAGTTATTCCCGCTGTTCTGCTTTCAGCACAGTGAATCAAGAACCTATCTTTCTCCGCCTTAAATACACGCAATGACAGGCTACGAGTCCGTTCGTGGCAACAAATTCTACAGCTTTACCACCCTCTGAGTAAAGTAATTTCTGCGCCGCTCAGTTCCAAATGGACGTTCTTCAATCCTGAAGTCGTGCCCTCTTGTCCTAGATTCACCTGCAATGGGAAATAACTTTGCCATACCTAATCTGTTCAGGCCTTTTAACGTTAGAATATTTCTATGACATCCGCTTCATTCATCTGAAAGCCAGAGAACCCAGCCCAAGATCTTCCAGGTGCACCTCCGACGGTAACCCATTATTCCTGGAATAATTCCCGTGAATCTACTTTGAACCCTCTCCAATGCTAGTGAATGCCCAAAACGTACTCAGTTGTTGCACTTTACGCTTCCACAGTAACTAATAAGATTTCGACGTGGAAGAGCGTTACTTTAAATTCCTTGAGCAATTCGAATTAGCTTTTATGCAGTGTTCTTTCTACTGAGGCTTGGAACTCTGCAATAATGAACCTTTGGTTAGTTTTGCTATTTTTATCAGAGTTCCACTTCTGAGATTCTGTGAGCTCCACACCTGACCTACAATACTTTTGGGTTATTTCTCGTACGAATCATTTGCTATTCCTTGTCACAGATTCGCCTCTTTACCTATTTCTCTGATTTGTCCTCAACTATGCAAGGGGAAAGGACAGGAGCTACACTGCTCATGTAATTCTTGCTCCTCTCCTTTTTTTAGTTTTTATTCGGCAGACATTATTTTTCACTTATTTATTTGCATATTTTATTCAATATTGCTAATATTTATATATGTTTTCTTATAAGTTGCTATCATGTACTTATGAATTTTCTGTTTATGTCTAATGATGGCATTATATAATCATTACAAATTCGACTTCTAAAAACATTTAGCTTTCTAAATCTTGTGCTTTTTGTTTCCATAAAATGACAATTGACTGAAGAGGAAAAGAAATATAGCTTCACAAGAAGAATATTACATTAATAGCATTGTTAATTAGTTTCTGTAGTATCTTTGGAAACGGCGATTATCCTCAGCCTTCGACAGTCTACCAATCGTTTTTTTTTTGTTGCAAGGAAGTACCATGTGAATAATTAGTTTAGAAGACTCATTTTCAGAAAAAAAATGTTCTGCACAACTTAAAAAGCAATGCAAATACTCCAGAGATAGAGATAAACTATTATCAGCTTACTGAGAGATATCGCCGGCTGGCGTAATGCACTAACAGCGTCAGAGACTGATTCTAACTTGCATCATGCAAAGGAAGTTAC
Organism: Mobula hypostoma; assembly: GCF_963921235.1. Classification (NCBI taxonomy): domain Eukaryota; kingdom Metazoa; phylum Chordata; class Chondrichthyes; order Myliobatiformes; family Myliobatidae; genus Mobula; species Mobula hypostoma. Next base: position 24,359,834 of record NC_086106.1, read on the forward strand.
TCCTTCGATATTATTCTGGATTATAAAAAAATCCATGCATATTAATAGGTATGAATTAAGACAAGTAAAACTTGTAAACTAAAAATATGATTCAATATCACTGCCGGCAAATTTCCAGCCGTGGATATTTCTTATAATCGCAATTGCAGTTTCAGATATTTGCATGTCCTCAATTATGTGAGTGCCTTTCCGCCATTCATGATAGAAATTGTTCCTTCTTTGTGCGACGACCTCCTTCACAAGATATTAGACTAACATTTCCTTATCTCTATGCTTGCTATTGATCTTTTATCGGTTTTTCATGTCTTGCGCCTGAATGAATCGCTTTCATTGCTCCTGAACGGACAGTTCTCTTTATTTCTTCTGCATATTTCATATATCTATTTCTTCTGGCGAAATGGTTAGGGCGTTGAGTTCACGATCTGAAGGTCGTGGGTTGGAGTTTCGGCCAAGGCAGCGTGTTGTGCCTTTGATTAAGGCACTTAACCACACACTTCCCCAGTCCATCCAGCTGAAAATGGGAACCGGCAAATCAATATTCAGTTTTAGGTTTCCATTATTTAGTCCCTCTATTTTGGAGTCATCACTATGCATTGTTGTTACTACTAAGCAGTGTATTATTGTGCGTAATTCTTGAAATGGTTCGTTTACTAAATACTGTGCTAATAAATTATTGTTACGGGGAATGACTATTCTTGCAAATGTTCATGGTGTAATTTGTTTTCGTCACGGCGGGGGTGGGGGGGGCAGGGAACGGACGCAAATGCAAGACACAGACACTGAAGTACAAGGAACAGGACTTGACTAGAGTAGGGACGCGACAGTATACAGACAAGGAGCAGGGACAGGAACACAGAGTTGGACTTGAACCCCGAGCCAGAGACTGGATAAAGACCCAGAACCTGCAAGGACATGATATGACTACAGGACAGGCTGTGGTCTTGAGCGTGAGCTTGGAGACAGGCTCGCTTATTGGATCTTGAGCTTGGAAATATGATGGGGTCTTGGATCTTGAGCTTGGAAACAGGCTGGGGTCTTGCATATTGAGTTTCAAGACAGGATGGTATCTTGGGTCTTGAGCTTGGAGACAGGTTGGTGTCATGGATCTTGAGCTTGTACACAAAGCAATACCGTAATTTGCTAAAGAGCAGACCATGGGCACGGTACATACAGGCATGGATTTGCTTCGGATTTGGTACGTGAATGGTTCTTTATTTCCCACCTATCCTGCATTCTACAGAACATTCCATAATCTGCCACATTGAGATCCTCCCCATATGGGAGAGCATACTTCTCGCGGGTTATTATTAACTCTTATTCCTATTGTGTTTTTTTTTTTCCACTCAGCTCAATCTCTTAACACCTAAGGTACAGACAAGGCCAAGCACACTCATTTTTCTAAAAAGATGGCGCCGGTAACTGGCGACTCTGCGCGTGCTCTCCCGAGCAAACTGCCCTCTACACTATCCTATACCCGAGAAACCCTTCTAAACCTCCAATCTTCAACATCTAGCAAGATCAGCAATATCCTGGCGAAGCTACTGACCCAGCTGGAGACGTCTGCGCCAGAATTGTTTCTTGAGCTCCGGACCGCACCTGGACCCGACCAGCAAGGCGCACCGCTTTCCCGGAGACCCGCGGTATGCTACCGTGCCGGAGCGCTTGGAGACACGTCCCATTCCGACCTGCACCTGTCTGTAGCAGACGACCATACAGAAGAGACGGCACAGACCTCAAGGTGCTCCAGACGCTTCCCCGTAGCGAGCATCGTTGGTGGCCATCCACAGCTGCCCGAAATCGTGCCCGAGGCTTGGCTGGAGTGGAGGCTTCTGCAACCGTGACACGGCTTACAGACTTGTTTCAGCAAGGAGCCCGGCCATCCGGGATTATGAGTCGGCTTCGGGGCCAGACCCAATCGACAGCCCTGGGCGCCGGCAGCTGGAAGTGGCAGCGAAGCCTCCCCCGTCACTCGATCGCCCCGGAGCCCCCTACGAGGCGACGGGTCGATCGATCCCCGCGTGATGAGTCCACCAACTTCAAAGAGCTGACAACAACACACTGCATTGATGGAAACCTGCAAAGATGCACTATTTACCGACGAAATGTGGGAAAAGTGCTGGGCTGCTAGTCAGGTTGAAGCTGAGGGGCTTCTGGGTCCCTATGCCCACCATCCTACTAGCTAATGTGCCATCCATAGAGAACAAGGTGGATGATCATCAAGGGAGACTCACCTACTGCAGGAAGATGGAGAAACTCTGTGTATTCTGCTTCACTGAGACCTGGGTCTCCCCTGCCACCCCCGACTGTGCAATCCGACCGAAGGGATTTTCGATCCATCAAATGGACCGTACGGCGTCATCGGACAAGACGAGGGGAGGTGGTTTTTGCCCACTGATCCACACTGCGTGGTGCTCGGACACAGTGGCACTGACAAGCTCCTGCAGCCCAGACCTGGAACACCTGCAGGTGAAGTGTCGTCCCTAGCATCTGCCACGGAAATTCGCCTCGTTAGTACTACCAGCGGTTTACATTCCCGCCAGGCGGACGAGGAGAGTGCTCTGAACATACTGTATATCAACATCAGTGAACTTGAAAGCAGGTGTCCGGAGGCTTTGCTCATTAAAGCCGGGGATATTAACCAGGCCAACCTCAAAAGACACTGTCAAAGTTATACCAAAATGTCTCCTGCCCCACTAGAGGCCCGAATATACTTGACCACTGCTACACAGCAGTTAAAGATGCCTACCGTTCCGTCCCACGAAACCTTGGATGAATTATGAGGTCAAGTCCCTTTTAAAGGCCAGAACTGCGGATTTTAGGTCCGGGGATACCAGTCGCTACACGGAATCCAGGCGTGAACTCCGGAAAGCTATTAAGGACGGAAAGAAGCAATATCGAGCTAAGTTGGAAGCCCAAGCTAACAAGAGGGATACCAGTAGATTATAGCAGGGTCTAAATGAGACAACCGGGTGCAAAGAAACGTTTGGGAATATCAATAACTCTAGCGCTTCTCTTCCTGACGAACTTAACGAATTCTACGCAAGACTGGAACAGAAGAGGACGGTCCCGCGCCCTCCGGATGAACCCGACCTGGTAGCATCAAGATTCATCGTCACCGAGAAGGACGTTAGAAGGGCCTTCCTGAAGATAAATCCAAGAAAGGCGACGGGCCCAGATGGCGTCCCAGGACGGGTTCTCCAGTCCTGTGCAAGTGAGCTAGCTGGAGTGTTTGCTGACATCTTCAACTGCTCCTTGCTTCAGTCTAAGATCCGGTCGTGTTTTAAGAAGGCAACGATAATACGATAATCCCAGTGCCGAAGAAGAGCAAGGTGGCATCCCGGAATGGCTGTCGAGCTGTAGCTCTGACATCAATTGTTATAAAGTGCTTCGAGAGATTGGTTATTGCACACATCAAATAAAATCTAGCTGTTAACTTCGACGCTTTGCAATTCGCCTACCGGAGCAACAGGTCAACGGCAGATGCCATCTCTCTGGTCCTACATTCCTCCTTAGAACACATGGAGAATAAAGATGCATACGTAAGGCTCATTTTCATTGACTACAGCTCTGCGTTTAATATCATCATTCCAATTAAACTGATTCCTAAGCTCCGGAACCTGGGCCTTAGCACTCAGATCTGCAGCTGGATCTTCAACTTCCTCACAGACAGGACCCAGGCTGTAAAAAATAGGGGACGAGTTCTCCTCTACAATCACTCTGAGCACCGGTGCCCCACAAGGCTGTGTACTCAGCCCCCTGCTGTACTCACTGTACACCCATGCTTGTGTAGCGAAGTTTCCATCAAACTCAATATATATATATATATATATATATAATTTTTGTGATGACACAACAATTGTAGGCCATGTCACGGGTAATGATGAGTTTGAGTGCAGAGAGGAAATTAAGAACCTGGTGGCATGGTGCGAAGACAATAACCTATCCCTCAAAGTCAGCAAGACGAAGGAATTGGTTGTTGACTTCAGAAGGAGTAGCGGACCGCACGGCCCAACTTACATCGGTGGTGCGCAAGTGGAACAGGTCAAAAGCCTTAAGTTCCTCGGGGTCAATATCACAAATGACCTGACTTGGTCCAACTAAGCAGAGTTCATTGCCAGGAAGGCCCACCAGCGCCTTTACTTCCTGAGAAAACTAAATAAATTTGGTCTGCCCCCTGAAACCCTCACTATGTTTTTTATAGATGCACCCAGAAAGGATTGTTCTAAGGTGCATCACAAGCTGGTATGGAAGTTGTCCTGTCCAAGACCGAAAGAAGCTGCAGAAAATCGTGAACACGGGGCAGCACATCACACAAATCAATCTTCCGTCCTTGGACTCACTTTACACCGCACGTTGTCGGAGCAGTGCTGTCAGGATATTCAGGGACACAACCCACCCAGCCAACGCGAGAAGGTTCAGGAGCTTGAAGACTCGTGCGGCCAGATTTGGGAACAGCTTCTTTCCAACTGTGATAAGACTGCTGAACGATCCTGACCTGGATCGGGGCCGTACCCTCCAAATATCCGGACCTGTCTCTCGGTTTTTTGGACTACCTTGCTTTCTATTTTTTTTTCCTATTTTCTATTTATGATTTATATTTTAAATATTAATTATTTACTACTTTTACTAATTTTAATATTTTGAATATTTAATCTTCGTAATCCAGGGAGCGGAAAAGGCAGAATCAAATATCTCTATGATAATTGTACGTTCTCATATCGAATGTTTGGCGACAATAAAGTATAAAGTATAATTGTTGGGGACTTGCTAATGGCTAAACTCCACTATATAAATATTCACTTGCTCTCTCTTTTCGGAGCACAAACAGCTGTGCCTTGTATATTAAGTGTAACTACCTCTCTGTCCATGCAAACCCCAGCCTGCTGAATGAACAAGAGTTCATGTTGCTTCAGCTCCACATCTCAAACGCAGTCTGAATTAAGTTGCAACTGAAAACACAGGCTGGGTTGCAGTTGTTAGGGTACTTAGATTTTTTTCTGCGATTCCACATCCCAGGAAAATAAAAATTAAAAAAAAATAATAAAAAACAGACCACATCATTGCCTGGTATTTCCATTATTGCAAAATAAATTGAAAAGAAAGATACAAATAAAGAATGTTTCAGAAACTAAACTAGTCTCCAGCGTCCCTCGCCGAAGCCCCTTGAGCTAAAGCCTCAAGGTCTACAACCTAACGGACCCACTCAGTCTCTCCCAAATAGTCTCTCTTGGTCATTGAAAACTCACGATTAAAATCGACATGCCATCAGTTTGCCGATCTTAGGCCTGCCGAATTTAATTAACGAACGTCGTCCAATATTCTTTGGATTTGGAACATATCCTACTGCTTGATAGGGTGACGAATGCTCTGCAGATATGTATGTCGGCAAGGAAGATAATAAAGTTGATTTTGCCAAACACTCTAACATCAGTATTAACGGGCGAAACATAGAATGTGATATAAATGAAACCGTAATCGTAAACCTGAAATGCGTTCAGAGGAGGTAACAGAATCAATGTAGACTTAAAAAGAAAGATATCTATCCTTGCAGGTTCAGAATATTGGAAACATCGAAAATAGAAAATAAGAAATCAGTAGCTGCTTTTATTAATCTTTTAAAGCCATTAATTATTTCGCTCCAGTTCTAATATTAAAGGACATTAGATTAGAAATCCAGATGTCCAAAGGACCATACGACACAGGAGCAGAACTACGCCATGTGGCCAATAGAGTCTGCTCCACGTTTTTTTTTCCCGTCCTCTGCCCAACTCTCCTGCTTGCTCCCCATAATCTATGATGCCGTGTCCAATCAAAAACACCCAGTGACCCGGATAATACAGCTGCCCATGGTATAAATTAAACAGGTACGCCATCCTTTATGTAGTTAAATGTCTCCGCATCTCTGTATTAAATCTAAGTTCATCTATCCTGAGGTTGTCTCCATTTCTTCTCGACACATCTTGTTCCTTTCCTCTGTCTAGGCCATCCAGTATTCGAAAGATTTCACTGAGATCCCAACTGATCCTTCTGCATTCCTGCTATTACAGCTGCACAGAGATTGGATATTCCACGTATGATAACCCTTTCATCGCCGATTGTGTTTCTGAACATTCTCCAATGCTGGCACTTCCTTGCTCACATCAGGAGCCGAAAGCTGTTCACCATATTGAAGGTGAGGCCTCACCAGTGCTTTAAAAAGCCTCAAGTTCATACCTTTACAGTACCGTTATATTTTGGACCTCGTGAAATGAATGCTAACATTGTGTAACGCACTGTAAGGTTTGACTGGTGATTTAAATGCCTCTCTGTAATGTTTCGCTGCTGAGGTAATAGTTTCTCTGTAGAAGCAATGTTTGGTTTATGGCTAGACATAATGGGGGCTTTGGGATGTATGCTAGCCAATGAGAATGTTGTTCTTTCTTATGGGTCTGGGAGCAGAGATTTCCCATGTCTTTTGTCGGCCAGAGATGAAGAGGGAAGACGGAAATCGGAAAGAGTTGGAAGACCACCAGACGGAGTGGACGCGGAGCGAGCATCCATCGATCAACGATGCTCGTAGGTGGGTGAATGGAAGATTATGTGAGCACCATGTGAACTTAGGACTGTTTCATTAAAATGGGCACTTTTTTGATCATTTTCTTTACCAACCTTATAGTCAGATTATATTTATAAAGTTCAATACTTTAATTGTATACGTTGTACTGTCTGATAGTTTGGAATTCGGATTTGTAACCGACACAACACATCACGCAGCATCTACACAAACGAGATTTCCCAGTTTGGTTGTGCCAGACGCTGTATTTCCCTAAACATGAGTATGCTGGAAGAACCTCAGGGTTAGAATTGGGATTCCGTCGGATGCTGTGTGATTGCCCTGAGCATTGAACCACTAGGTTGTGAGTTTATATCTGTGCCGGTATGGATGCTGACGGGGTGGAGAGCTGGTGTGCCTCTATGGGGCTACTGATAAATAATGAGTGCGTGTTCGTACCCCACATGAATTCATAATTTGATTTTTGAGCACGGTTGTAGTTGTTGGCAAAGTTGGGTTGTAGCGCGGAGGTTTCATCAAATGGCGGTCGTAGACCTTGTTTGAGTTCAGACTAACGCTGACATAACGGCAGTGGAACTGCATACTTGTATCAGTGACCCAGTTGAGGAGGGGCCATGGCCTGTCCATACAGACAGGCTGGAGGAGACGGTACCGGAGCAGGCCGAGTCACAATTCGAGCTTCCTGTAGCTAGGGGTGGACAGTTCAATGCCAGGGTTCTATGCTTTTTGAGGAATGAGGGGAAGTAGCGGGCGGATTTGGAATGTCTAATTAGTTTTCGTTCCCCAGGGAAAAGTAAGAATTCTGAGGTAGTATCCGACCTTACCTCTGGCTAACGTATGGAAAAAGTCCATGCTATGGTTGGCTCCGCCTATTCTCTGAAACAAAGCCCACCCCTAAAGGGGTGAAGAGTATGAGACTGCGGCGGATCAAACTTCTTAGTTGTTTGATGAGTGGCAGTACACTGATGACGAAAAGTGACAAAGACTGTTTGAATGTTTGAGTAGCCGGACCGCTGATGTGGTGGGAGCTGTGAAAACAGGCCAACCCTTAGTTAGCATGTCTGATTATCAGCGCAAATTGGACAGCGCCTTTGGTACGACAGAGAGCCCACTGGAGCTCATGGCGGCGTTTCAGAACCTGCGTCAAGAGAAGGCGGAGAAACTTTCTGCTTTCATTTCTCGTCTAGAGCGGCAGCTAAATTGTGTCAGGTGCAGAGGGGTTATTCAGGCCGCAGAGGCGAATCAGTTAAGAAAGAACGAGATATCCAATGGCGCCCAGTTCAAAGACTGACTACCTGGGGTTTCCGACTGTCTCGTAAGACGCGCTCCCCGCTCTATTTTGTTGATATTGGGAGGAGAAGGATGTGTCGGAGGCGCGGGATAACTCTGTCAGCAGGGTAGATTCCTCGGTAGTAGCCCCTAGTGCTGAAGTAACCACGGATAACCTGCTTCGGCAACCGGTAGAGCAGATTCTGGCGCAGTTGAGAACTATGGATCGGTTGTTACCAGCAGCGTGACTTTCCCACTCATATGATGGAGTTGATGGGGACGGATCCCATAAGGGGACGAACAATCGGAGGGCTGTTAGCCGCTTGTGTTACGCGGCAGGGAGAGTGAGCCCCCAGGGTAAATAATTGAGAAGCAGTGAGGGAACGGCCTAAGGTCTCTGGGGGAATACGTTCCTAGAAATATACCAAGGACCTCCAGAAAGCGAAAGACTGTTGTTGAAGGCTTAGTGTGTCGTTACGGATAGAGGGTATTTATGATTTAAAAAAAACATTCTTGACACCGGGTCGTTGGACACGTTGTTGTACCAATCGTTTTACAACTGGTATCTGAAGCATTGGACACTATTCAGGGCACTGGAGATCTGGTGACTCAGGGCCAATGGTTCTCCAGACTAAAGTTATTAGTCAGTGAAGTTAGAGATTCCGGAGGCAGATGTGGGCGTGTCTGAGGTCCTTTATACATTACTACAGATTTTTCCAGACCCTGTTGAGAGAGGGTGGCGTTTCAATTCTGGTGGGGTCCAACACCCCTCTTGTGAGGATGCTCATGAGTGGCTGAAAGGAGCAGGCTGGTGAGAGCTTTCTAAGAATATTGTCCGTGAACCCGGTGTTTCCAGCTGCCATTGTGGAGGATGGCTGCGTTGATCCGGATACCCACGTTAGACTAGGGACCCTGTGGTTCACCCAGGCGAAGACAATCGTGGTACGGTCCCGAGCATCACAGACGCGCTGGCCTGTCTGAGTGGTGCGAAGTCGTTCAGTGTGCTGGACTTGAAGTGTGGACATCACTAGATCTCTATGAGTGCGGCCGATAACGAGCGGGCGGCATTCATATTATTTTCCCAATACAAAAGGATGCAGCAGGGCACATCGGGAGCCTTTGCAACATTCCAGCCGGTCATGAAGAAGGCTGTGGGGATAATGAACTTGCTCCAGGTATTGGTGGATCCCAATGACCTAATACTGCACTGATCCACCTTGGAGGAACATGAAGCGAGGCTACTGAAGGTTCTAGATGGCCTTGAAGCTGAAGGGTTTAAACTTTCATTTGACAAGTGCCAGTTCTGCAAAACGTCTGTTAGTTATGTTGGGCACATAATCTCAACGAAAGGGTAATTAATTATCCGACTAAGATAGAGTCGGTGACCAGTTGCCCAAAACCAGAGTCTCTGAGGGCTCTACGCTCCTTCCTCGCATTCTGTGGATTCTATCGGAGGCTCGCGAAGGACGACGCTACAGTGAGTCACCCATTGAATCAGTTTCTGTGCGGTTGCTCTCCCTTGGGGAAGAAAGGGAGGAGAAAAAAGGACAAGAGAGTGGAATATATCTTAGCCCGTCTCAGCCGTTTGGACTGACGTGGGATGCAAAATGTGACGACGCTTTTCAATCATTCAAGGAGCTGCTGACCCAAGAGCCGTTGATGTTTTTTTTTGGACCCCGACGGTCGTATGTACTGCACACGGATACCAGCCGAGCGGGCTTGGAGGCGTCCAAACAAGCATCAGGGCATCGGGCTGACATCCGATGCTTTGTCAGCTGGAGTCTGTCGCCTTCCGATAAAAACTATCCAACGCACAAGTTGTATTTCTGATATTGAAATGGGCAGTGGCGGACAAGTTGAGTGTCTAACTCTACGGGGCTAAGTTTAGGGGAGGACTGAAAACAGCCCCTCTAACCTATACACTGACATTGGGGAAACTGGATGCCACAGGCCATCGGTATATGGCGGCGTTGTTTGCCCATGATTTCAGCCTGACGTACCGAACCACGAACCTGGAATATTGAAGCTAACGATTTGCCCCGACTCGACAGGACGAAGAGTGGGACAGCATTCCTGTCCAGGGTCATGTGTCAGTTTGCCATCACCGTGAGGCACCGTGAAAGGAGGAGAGGGCTGAGCGGTGGATAAATTGGGAGCTTCTGATGACGTAATCTCCAAACTTTTCTGTAACCTGACTCCTCTACAGACAAATCAGCTGTCGGAGTTGAGTTCTGGGGACGTGACAGGTACTCAGCGAGATGATCTGGCCATCGGTATCATTTTGTCGTCGGGCAGAAAGGGAGACTTGTCTCAGGTGGACAAGATGAAGCACGTGTTGGTTCCTAAATTGCTGACAGAATGGCCTCGGTTGGAGTTGTGGAACCAGATCTCGTACCCTGTCACGTCACCCCCAGAGCGACTTCGGCGTTGCCAGCTGGTTCTGTCGGAGAAATATCGGAGGATTATTTGAAGTCACTTCATGATAACCTTTTAAGACATTTGTTGGTGGAAAAGACCTATGGATTGCTCAGGGACTGGTTTTATTGGCCCCATATGAAGTCGGAGTTCGATGAATACTGCAAGTTATGTATTCGATGCATACGCTGGAAGATACTGCCTACACGGGCAACATCCTTGTCCCATCTGCAGATTTCGGGGCACCTGGACGTGGTGTATGGATTTCCTGTTAATAGAACCCGATGCCAGCAACTCGGCGAATGTCTTAATCATCACGGACTACTACACTAGATATGTGCTTACTTTTCCTACCAAAACCAGAGGGCGTCCACGGTGACCTAAGTGCTATGGGAGAAGGATTTGTTTTATTATAGCCTTCCCAGGAGGATATATAGTGATTAGGAACGAGATTCCGAGACAGGCTCATCCACAAGTTGCTAGGTATGCGTGGGATCGAAACGTCGAATTCTACGCCCTATCCCCAGCCCGAGAGGTTTAATCGGACATAGCTAGAAGTGCTCCAGTCCCCGGAAAGCAGCAACAAGAGGAGGTGGTATCAACATATTGGACATGTTGTTCACAGTTTCAACGCTACAGGAAATAAAGCTACTGGGTACTCGCCATATTATCCGATGTTTGGGCACGAGGCGAAGTTGCTCATTGACCTTTGTTTTGGGACTGACGAGAGTGACTTACCAGCGAAGACACTTGAAATAGATGTCTGACATGAAATGGAAGCTGAAAACGCAATATAAAGTAGATGGGGTCGAGGATGCCAAGCAGCATCAAGGAAGTAAGACGAGGTGTATGCTCAAAAGGTCAGATTTTCTCACCTCCTGCCGGGAGACCGGGATATTATAAGACATTTGGTGCCCCCTCGGAAACATAAGCTGTCTGACAGCAACGCGGCTAAGCTCTATGTGATGGAGAGTCAAATGGCAAACCTACCAGTTTTCCAGGTGAAACCAATGGATGGAAATGGGGGTGTCAAGATTCTCCATCGGAAGCCGGCTGCTGGTACAAGTGGTGCAGGTAGATCCAGAGTCCGACAGCTAGGAAGACGACTGTGCGAAAACCCGGGGTGGCTGCAGGGCGTACAGCGGGAGATGTTAGGCCTGCACCCACAATTGAGGGGGGAACTTATTCGCAAGATGATGACGTGGATATGTGGTAAATGTTGTCTTTTGCTAACTCCCCACTGATTGAGGGTGAGACTCCCAGCCCTTCTCCCTTTGAGTCAGGTGAAGTGAAGGGGCAGCTTGGATTGCATCGGGAACCGGCAACGTATGAAGTGGGGCTTGGCCACGTGACAGAGTGGTCTGACCTGAGGGTGGACACGAGTGATAGGTGGCGGGAGGACTCGTCTGGTAGACAGGAAGTCTCGCTCGTAGTGTCTGAACCTGAAGAGACAGTTGAGGGGGTACGGAAGTCTCACAGAATAAGAAGACCACCCGATAGGCTGGCCTACGTAGCACCGGGGGAACAGAGTGTAACCCCTGCCGTTTTGGGGAGCTATTTTCACTGTCTTTTGCACCCGGAATGATCATTGTGTTTTGCAGGAAGGTTTGGCGAATTATCTCAACGTCATAAGGACATGACTAAATTTGGTAGGGGGAGGGCGTACAATGCTGCAGTTTCCACTGCTAATGTAATGGCCTCTCTGCACCGATTTAATTCTAAGGTAATGGTTTCTCTGTAGCAGCAATAGTTAGGTCATTACTAGAGGTAATAGGACTTTGCAATGTATGCTAAACAAAGAGAGGCATGCTGTATTTTCTTGTGGGTTTCGCGGACTTGACTCGTCAAGAGATGAAGAGATAAAACGCTAGTTGAAAGAGTTGGTAGACCGCCGGACGGAGTGGACTCAGGGCGAGGATCAGACGGTCAGTGAGTCTCGGTGTATGTCGATGGGGATCGATAGGACGATTCCGTGCGCTCCAACGAGCACTTTAGACTGCTTCATTTAAATGGGTCCTTTTACTGTTTGTTTTCTTCACTGATCCCATAGTCAGATTAAGATTTATAAAGATTCGATCGTTTAATTGCAAACGGTGTACTGTCTGAAGTTTTGCAGTGCAGATGTGTAACCCAGCAACACATCACTCAGTATCCACACAAACGAGATTTCTCAGTTTGACTCGACCAGAAGCTATCTTACCCAAGATTAACCTTTTCTGGCCAAAGCTCAGGGTTACAATTGCATTTGCCTTCCTCACCACCGACTCCACTTCCATGTTAACCTTTAGTGTGTTATGCACAAGATCTCCCAACGCACTTTGCATCTCAGATTTTTATTTGCTGCTCTCCCCGTTCAGAAAATAGTCTGCTCATGTATTTCTACTATCAATGTGCACTCTCATGCATTTTGCCACTCTGTTACCCATTTTCCTGATCTGAACAAATACGTTTGCAACCTACCTGAGTCCTCAACCTATCAGCCCCTCGATCCATCTTCGGATCATCTGCAAACTTGGCAACAGAACTATGTAATCCATCATCTAAATCGTTGAAATACAGCATAAAAAGAAGGGGTGTCAATACCGACCCCTGTGGAACACCACAAGTTGTTGGCAGCCAACCAGAAAATGATCCTTTTATTCCTACTCGATGCCTCCTACCCATCATCCAAAGAGTGTCCCATGGACCGACATGGATTAGTAATTCGTTGACCGAAAGCAGACCTAGGCATTTTTTGCACAGGTTGCGTGCATTTACTTGTGAGCGAGTCTCTGGTAACAGTTTTCGCAATACAATTCAGTAACCAAACATAGTAAACTACAAGTAGGATCTCTAAGTTTGCAAACGGCGTGGAGTAGGGAATATCACTTGAGGATAGTTGGACGTGGGATAATGTAAAACCATACCAAAAGTATATCTTCCCACAGTAAAACGGCTATGAAAAATGATTAGATCCCATGTTCAAACACCAGCTGATCATTAAACACTCAGACCTCTCCTCTATCTCCATTTGAATTATGGACTGTAATTTCCTCCTGAAAATTACACTTTATTCAATACATTTATTCTCAGAACTCCAAGTCTGCAGTCAGTTCCGTCAACTCATTGCATGAATGAAATTTCGTAGAATTATATTGTTCAATAGGAAATATGTGATACTTATATCACAGTATCAGTTAGCGTATTACGTCAACATAAGATTCTGTTCCAATTTCATAATAAGAACCGGACATTTTCATAATAAATAGTTACCACTCCTCCGTATCCAGTACGCACAGAAAAATTCTGTCCACATTCCATCCAATTTCCAAAAGCCACGCGATTTTTTTTTTGGTATCTTTCAGGAATATAACATCAATTTATTAGCATTCATCATTTGTTCTGCCACAGGAACAACCGCAACGCGACCTAACTCATTGTTACCTCCTGGATAAAGAAAACACGCTCATTAAATCGGCATGCATCTTCGATTTAAATCATCAGAAGTTTTCTATTCGGATTCGATTAGTGCCAAGTTCATCAGCTTGTTGGAATTTGTCTTTTATTTGCTGCATTACCTCTAAGTATAGAGTCTGCAATGCGGGAAATCGAAGAAAGCAACAGAGGGGTGTATTCTCAGTCGTTTCAATGATGGGCAAAATTGTCCTCAATTTACATATACTCTTCAAGTGATAGTTCCTCAAGATAGCAGCATCCTTCACGGAAAACTGCCGTTTCCTTTACTTAAAAAAAAAGGAAACAACAAACCTGGTTCTGTTTCAGATTGAATCAACCGCGATGTCAGATGGACTTTCACCATATTTTTGGGAACTGATACACAACTGTTTGCACGGAGAGCAGTTGCTGGCTGAAAACAGCTTCACTAAGAAATAATTACTTTAAATTATGTATTTAGTATTTAAAGAGAACAAGGGAACATAGTGTGCATATATATATATATAAACGAAACAAAGGGTTTCAGAGATATCCTGGGATCTGTATTTCGGCCCAAGTTCTTGTCCAGATTGCAATACACCTTTAAGATTAACTAGGCTCATTAAAATAATATACCACCAGATAGCGCAAATACCTCGCCGTATCAGCTCAGATCAGCAATTCTCAGGCGGCCATACCTGATTTCGTAGACGTCACAAGTAAGAAACAAATAAAAACACAGAAAAAAAACTAGGTTTAGAGGTTCCGACTTCGTCATAATAACTTAACAGTATAAATTAAATATTACTAATTATATATATATATATATATAATAACGTTTGAGATAGCACACGTTCCTCAACTCCGTCTGCTCACTCACATTTTAAATTGTTTTGCTGTGTCATTTGCAAGTCCTAGCGCATGGTCCTTTCATTCTATTCAGGGTTGAATATATATTTCAATTGCAATCAAATAAATAGATGTAATTTAGTTGAACCCTGAATAGAATGAATGGACCATGCGCTAGACCATACAAATGACACAGCAAAACACTTTAACATGTGAGTGAGCAGACGGAGTTCAGAACGTGTGCTATATCAAATGTTATCCCTATTCCTGCTGAGCATCCGCAGATCATCGTACTGACAGGATAAGGGAAGGGGCCAGAGATCTCAATGAAAACTCAAGTGGATTTCAAATAAAAAGGGCTGAGAAACATTGGTTGAGATAGGTATTGAAGAAACGTAGAAAGGATAGATTAGTGTAGGTCAATGCAGAAAAGTTTGGCCGAAGGGCCTGTGGACGTCGACATATGCGCAGAAATGTTTGATATTGTAAATATTTTGCTGATCTGCCGAACACACTACTGTTTTACAACTTAAGTTTCAATGCTGCACCAAATCGCACTTGCAGTCTTTGTTAACTGCACAGTTTACCATTCAATGTAAATAAATATTTTAAACCAGTCTTTAGCTCTTTTCTGAACCTTCTCTGTGTTAGTCCGTATATACACGTGTTGGTGCACCTACTCACCTGTTGAAACATATATGCGAATTGTTGCAGTATATATGTCGGGGTATTCAAATATCTGTCAGTGTAGGAATAATTTTGTGCTTGCCAATTCAAAGAATATATCAAATAAGGCTTCCAAAAACAATATAAAATTGGCTGATATAGCGAAGAGCAAAATCATTGACCTTCTCCGGTTCTCAACCTCCGCATCCCTCTGATTCCCGCTGTTTCCACGAAAACCTCTGCGGACTTTATTTGCCTCAATGATATGTCTAACAGTTAACCCATTTAACAACAGAAATAAAACAATTGGCAACAATGGTGTTAAAATGCTATCTAGTAACTCATATCCTTTCCATACCGATGAAGTGTTGTAAAATTACGTAGTGACACAGCGCCATGGCATGTTGTCAATTATGACCTCAGGCTCCAGGGCAAAGTAAAATGGAACTCCCCTCGCGCAGCTCATGATCACCACGATTACCATAACTACACTTGCTGTTTTTTTTTCAGTGCAGTATCGCTCCCGCAACTTGTGACAGCAAATTGCAATGTAGCGATCAAATGTGAAACCAACTGTTAGCCAAACAGAACAGTCAATTGTTGCAACTCTGAGTACATTTGTCAGAGAACAAATCGGAGTAATGAGCAAGTAATTGGCATATATATGGATATAATTCGACTGCTCCACAATACCTACACAAATAACCACCACCAGATCCGCTGTTGCCATTCCCAAAAGGTAGCGTGTTATGCATTTGAAAAGTCCACATTTTCCCCGAGAGAGGATCACAATTGCCGTTAAATTTACTGTAGTGGGAAAAGAATGCAATTTTAACAGCACCTAATTTCATCCGTTTCTTCTAATAAATCCGCTGGATTGTTAATAAAAAAAAAATCATTCGTAGTGCTCTTACTCTATACTGCAAACTACAATCTTTCTGTTTAGGGAATATATACAGTCTGTCTAGGTTATTCTTTTGCCATTCGTTTCGAAGCTAACGGAGAACTGGAAGGATTAATGCGTTTGCGTCCAGCCAACAGTCTATTTCGGGAGATCTGTTCTATCAAGCATACAGGTGAGCAGCTGAATGCTTGGTCACCGAAACGTAGCTCTACTTTTGATCAGAACATGCTGAATAGAACAGTGATAGGGTATCAAATGCAGCCAGGGAGACATTTCTTCTGGGCATAGCATATTTGGGAAATTAAATTCCAGGCTCATAATCTAATCTTGCATAGGAGGACTAGTGGGACACTGGGAGATTGTTTTATCTTCATTTTTTAAAATGATGTAACAAAGCAACTTCTCATTTACTGGCATGAGATAGCAAAGCCCTGAGTGCTGCAACTCTACGCAAAAGTTCCCTACCACGTTGTTATTGTTGTCCAACTTCTTGTTTTTCCTGATTTAAATTCCAACTTCAAACAATATACGTGCATCGGTAAGTATTTAGAAAATATCTTTTCTTTCCCGCTACTCCTCCTATCCAAGATTAGAAGAAAGGGATGGGCATTGTTCCGAAACAATGTCAATAGGGCGTGAAGTTGATGAAAGAAAAAAAAACAAGGATCACGAATTTGAAGTACGCTAGCATAAAAGATAATAATCACATCCTTGAAATGTCTTCACTTCGCAACCACCATTCAGGTTAGGCAACAACTATACCAGTTAGGTATACCGTTTCAGAGTGCAACAGATTTCGCTTTAGAGGGAAATACACAGAGTAACCAATAACTTACCAGGAATGCCTACCACTCCAAGCAAAGGATAAAAAACGCTCGCTATGTAGTATATTGGCGCACAATCCATTTTTTTTGTGTGTGAGGGAACATCAGTTGCTAAGCAGTGGCCAACTGATCATGTGCATTGTTCTTTGCTTATTCACGCCCTTTTACATGAAATAACATTTCCACTGAGATATTAACGTTCTGGTCTCCAAAGGCACATCATGCAACCCACTGAACAAACATTCAAGGTAATGATTTATTTATGCATTACGTCACCGTCCAATCGATTTGTCTCCTTATGGGATATTCAGAGCTCCTGTAAAAGAAAGTTAATCATTTGGAAAGTGAACATCACGATACCAATTTCATCGAAGAGAATTTCAGCTGATGGAACACAACAATTCTACAGATCAGTGTTACCTATGAAATTAGATTAGTTTAGATCAGATTCAGCTTTATTTTCATTATGCCGAGTACATATAAAAAGCCAATGAAATGCAGCTAGCATCTAACCAGAAATGCAAAGAATACTGTTATTTGAAAAAGAACTGCGAATAATAAGTAAGCGCTACAACACACAAATATAAAAATACTCAGACAGTAAAATATGGGTGCAACAATGCTTATCGCTGCGAGGTAAGGTTTAGCGGGGTCACAGCCTCAGGCAAGAAGTTATTTCTGTGTCTGCTGGTCCAACATATTATTCTCCGTAACTTCCGCCACCTCCAACGGGATCCCACCACTAAGCACACTTTCCCTCCCCCCCCCCCCCACGTCTGCATTCCGCAGGAATCGCTCCGTACAGAACTCCCTTGTCCATTCGTCCCCCCCCCATCCCTCCCCACTGATCTCCCTCCTGGCACTTATGCGTGTAAGCGGAACAAGTGCTACACATGCCCTTACACTTCCTCCCTTACCACCATTCAGGGCCCCAAACAGTCCTTCCAGGTGAGGCATCACTTCACCTGTGAGTCGACTGGGGTGATAGACTGCGTCTGGTGCTCCCGATGTGGCCTTTTATATATTGGTGAGACCCGACGCAGACTGGGAGACCGCTTTGTTGAACATCTACGCTCTGTCCGCCAGAGAAAGCAGGATCTCTCGGTGGCCACACATTTTAATTCCACATCCCATTCCCATTCTGACATGTCTATCCACGGCCTCCTCTACTGTAAAGGTGAAGCCACACTCAGGTTGGAGGAACAACACCTTATATTCCGTCTGGGTAGCCTCCAACCTGATGGCATGAACATCGACTTCTCTAACTTCCGCTAAGGCCCCACCTCCCCCTCGTACCCCATCTGTTACTCATTTTTATGCACACATTCTTTCTCTCACTCTCCTTTTTCTCCCTCTGTCCCTCTGAATATACCTCTTGTCCATCCTCTGGGTCACCCCCCCCCTTGTCTTTCTTCCCGGACCTCCTGTCCCATGATCCTCTCGTATCCCCTTTTGCCTATCACCTGTCCAGCTCTCGGCTCTATCCGTCCCCCTCCTGTCTTCTCCTATCATTTTGCATCTCCCCTCCCCCTCCAGCTTTCAAATCCCTTACTCACTCTTCCTTCAGTTAGTCCTGACGAAGGGTCTCGGCCTGAAACGTCGACTGCACCTCTTCCTATAGATGCTGCTTGGCCTGTTTCGTTCACCAGCAACTCTGATGTATGTTGCTTGAATTTCCAGCATCTGCAGAATTCCTGTTGTTTGCATGTCTAAAATACGTCGAATAGCAGAGCTGTGTTCTAAAGATACAGCCATCAGCTATGGACTTAATGTGCAGAGCATTAAAGATGCAAAAGACCTAATAGAATGTAAAAAACAAAGGAGTGCACGATGCCATAGAACCGAAGGCTGAATATGAACATTTATGTATCTTGGTCATTAACAAGAAAAGCAAATAGATCATAGTGCGCCACTATGAAACTTTCGACAGAAAATACTTCAATGTTCAAAACGATCTGGCAAATAGGTCTCAATGATAAACATGGTAATACAACAAACCCTTTCACTACACGTACATTAATGTATCCTTTGGCATAATATCTTTCTCCGAATCGATTGGCAAAAAATCTTCAAAGAAAAATAAAAATAGAAATGACATATTTAAGAAAATACTGTGTACACTCGATAAACAATTGCTGGGGCACAGTGAGAAAGATGATTAACAGAGAAGTATATATAGTACACTTAGAGCAAACTTCAAAGACATATCTATCAACGAAAACAGATTTCAGTTCGCCAAGAAAGAATATGCAAACCTGCTAATAAATATATTGAACTAAAAATATGAAAGCGCAAACCAGGAAGGTGAAAAAAAATATCACTGCAGAAGAGAAACTTGCCCCATCTGGTCGTGGGATGATCGACTATAGCCGTGGTGCAGGGCTTCGGCGATGTAGTCATTCATGGCTTGGGTCTCAGAAAGGGAGAGGGCGAAAATAAAAACACGGAGAGATGTTGTTCCAGGGCGATTTCGAACGCGTAGCTTTGCGTGATCCCTAAAGAGGCAGGGGTCCCTCTTGTCTTTTACTGAACGCGATGTCTAAGTCGTGGTATACTTCTAAGTGTACTGTGAAGTTCAGTGTCTCCAGAACTAACAGTGTTATTGCAGATGAGGTGACAAGGAGGTGGTCCGGCAAAGGTCCCAAAATCGCCAGTGAACCGATTGTACAGTTGATTTGTGAGTCGTGTGTGGGGTGCCAACTGAGAAGGCTGCTGGGTGAGTCAGTAAAAATGAATTGGACGGATTCATATTTCTGTCCGATGATTAGGTGCACAGTCTTTTTTTCCGTGCACTGAAATATCTAAACAAAGAGAAAGTCCGTAAAGTGATGTTCATGCAGGTGATTTGGGACATAGTCTCTGTGAAAAATCCAAGTGCTACATAAATAGGCCTGTGCAGAACGTTGCCTGCTTCGCCAGAACCCACTAGAAACTTCCAGGTTCAAATCGCCTTCGATATTTGGGCAGATAGGATGAATCGAGGTATGATGCAGAAACAAGAGGTCTGAAGCAGCTTACCATATGAAGTTCCCTCGTTTCTTCATGGTTATGCATTTTTGAAAAGGATAAAAATATCAGAACCATGGTATCTGTGAGGACAGAGAAATGCGCAGACGCTGGGCATCTCTGTTGCACACAACTCGTCTCTCAGGTGGTTCGTCGGACCCTGACGGTGATGGAAAGCAAGGTTGTGCAATCGAACCACACCCTACCGAGAACATACGGAGTTCCTCGGTGAAAGACAGCACTGAGTATAAGCCATAGGGCAGACGAAGTATCTGACCTGCTGTCAGCTTTGCACTTCCCTGGTATGGAAAAACGAACGCACCTGAGCTGTCAATTCCTCATATATATTGCAAATGGTCATTTTATTTTATTAACCTCATTAGCGGCAGCCGAGGCCACAGTTCAACCAGTCAGGAGACAAATGACGAAGGCATTCTTACCTCGTAGGTGGAATGTAGAGATGACTGGAATTCAAACAGAATGATGCAATGGAGCAGAAAGTCTCAAGATCAGTTTGGGGAACGTCGAAACGATCGGGGACGGGGATTGTTGGCTCCTAGATAGGATCTCATCTGTCGAGGGGTTGAATAGTCAAGATGAAGAGTTGTTTGAGAATGGCGAACAGATGGTCATTTTTTTTTTTCTGCTGTCGATTGTATACATGTATTGGCGGAAAATTTCCTTAAACCGAGGGAACTCTGATGGCAGAGCATTTTTTTGTGATACAACAGTGACGATAGGTTATTAATAAACGACAAAATAGAAAGCAACGTGGAGCTAGAACATCAGAAAGAATGCATACTTTATACAAGGGAATAACGTAACTGAAGGCAACGAACAGCTGATTAAGTGTCGCTGGATAAACAAATGACTGTGGATCAGAGCAGGACTTAATATTCTGCAGGTGCTTATTTGGAAATTAATGAAAAATAGACCAATGATGTTGTAGTGGATATTCGAGGAAACACTTCATGCCTGGATACTTTCGAATTTCCGGCTGCAAGTTCAGGGTGAAACGTCATCGGCTTGAATTGCTATCTTTTATTCTAACTCCACCGACACTGGGTGATCCACCGATGTGTCTTGATTTTTTTTTTTTTTGTTTTCACTTAGTACTGTTTGTTGTTGTTGTTTGTTTGTTTGTTTGTTTGCTTGTTTTTTGGCCACCAGATCGTTCTAATCGCTACTCTCACGGGACACATTGATCGAATGTCGTGAAAAATTTCGTTCAGCCTATCCATGTTTCCAGTTGTTGTCGTGGCAACGGGATCATGAGGTCCATAGACAAAAATATGTTGCGGTTATTCTCGCTCTTTAGAATCAGAAGTGTACAAAAAAAAGTCACCGTAGAATAACCAGTGATGTGTGATTCGTTAAGGCTGCATATTGAGTGACCGATGTTGAAATATGATATAATAAACAAACCTGCTTTTTATGTGTTCACATACTTTCATTACGATTATGAAACATTGATTGGACGTTTGGAAATTCGTTCTGTTTCCCTCCACGGAAATTGCCTGAGATCGCTGAACGTTTCGAGTATTCCTTCTTTTCTGTTTTATACTACACACATTCACACACGAAATCATCTCAAATCATACTGAATTGTACGGACCGTATCATGATGGTACCTGTCGTATGATGCGTCCAACCTCGATTTTGCTTGGAATACCTTTGGAATGCCTCTTCGTACCTGCTCATCAAAATATCTTTCTCTCCATAATACACTTTGAAGTCGTAACAATCTATATGAATATTGGCGAGATTGTAATGCACCGATGAAGGGAGGATATTCACAGCGACATGATCTGGCTTTTTATCTATCAGTCTTTCTTATCCTTCTGCCATCAACACACAGGCGTGCGCGCGCGCACACACACACACACACACACACAAGCACGGGCAGGCATTCGTAAATCGTAAAGGAACGATAAAAAAAAGAGTTGATGTTCCGGGTAAAATCAGTGAATAGAAGTCCAGAGAAAGCAATCGACGAGACTTCAGCGACTAAATGTGGACTTTTGAAAGCACAGCACAGTGATTACCATACAACACGCAGAGTCCATGGAAGAAGTGTGGTCATGTCTGTTATATCAAAGGTGCAGACACTCATCAACGTAAGTCTTGATAGAGTTGGTTAACACTATGGCATAGCCATACAAATTCCAGGACGAATTAGCGAATATTGCCCTTTTCACTGATTTAAAGCAGTCCTGTATGTGTTCCCACACATCCGTCCGTTATACCTTGGAGGTATTCAAAACCTCGATTGTCGCCTGCAGTGTTTGCTTGCAAAGCAGAAATAGAACAGCCCGGTGATCAGACAAACGATAGGGTCTTTGAAGAGACGCCTGGGTTGCTACATTGGGCTTAGAAATATAGAGGTCTATGAGTAAAACCTATGTAGTTGTAAGGTAGGGACATGTTCGACACAGGTTTGTGGGCCGCGGGGTCTGATTGTGCTGTATATTCTCTGTGTTTCCCTGTTCTATGCTTCTATTTCATGTCGTGAGCATGGGATGACAAGGGAAGCATTTTTTGACGGTGGTAGTTAACCATATTGGTACCTCAGTTTCTACAGATGATATTTTGTTGTACTTGGTCAGAAACATATTCAAGCTGGCCTCCTAAATTTCTCCACATTTTTTCGGAAGGCATCGGTTGCTTCGTGAATGTTGGTCACTGCGGTCAGCTCCTGAATGTCTGACTGCCTTTACTCAGTGAAGAATAATCTCTCTCTAGCATCTTGCTTTGTAGCCAGATATTTTATTTTAAAGAGATTAACACTCGCCAGAAGTAAACGGGACATAGTGGTCAAATGGCTCTGTCTTTAAATCGAACTTGCAAATCAGTTCAGTTTAGGCATTGTTTTTCCTAAAGGGAAAATCTACTCGTGTCCTGAATCTGCATCCACTGATTTTGAGTATAAATGGATACTTTTCGTTTTAAAATGATATCTCTTTCTGAAGTACCTATGGTCGTGAATGTTGATTTCAGCTGTAGAAGTGTGAAGCGAGAATATTTGATCATTTATCTCGGAGCTGAGAGTCGCCACTTTCGGGTGCCATTTTGTGCGGCGTCACAGACCACAATGTCATGTACATATTCTCTTAAATTGCGTATGGACCTTTAACTATATCATCAATGGTGGAATTTGAAGAAAAATCATTTATTCTACTGGGATTCCATCGGTGTGCGTTTTAAATTCGAAGATCATCCACTTCTTTCTCGCGCATTCATTAATCTTTCATCCGTGACCCAATCTCATATGTATGATTGGAGAAGCATTCTGTTTTTTTTTCCAGAAGATTTTCATCAATTTGACACAATATTTCATGCGCTCTAGAAATATAGCGACATTGCATCTTCAGTTACACTTTTATCTTTATTGTGTCTCTGTCAAAAGGCGACAGCAAGGTACTAGCCTTGATTTCCAGCTAGTTTGCGCACTAAAACTACAGGTAATGCATAAAATACATTCAGCTGTCAGGTAAATGCTTTGAAATGTATTGTTTCTGTTTTTCTAACTATGAGTTCAATTCGACATATATTCATAAACATTTACTCAATTTTGTTTCATAATTAGCCGCCTCACCCAAGTGAACAAAGTGAACCTCACTGTTTTGTGCGTGTTTTCCTTCCAGTTTCTGCGCAAAGCGGGCGCAATTCTGAATACTCATTGGAACACTCAGTGCATAAACAAATTTAAAAATGGAGTCCAGATTAAAGTTCATCTATTTCCAATCAGTTTATTCCAAATCGCCAACACTGAAAATTTAAATCTGATTATCTTTATTCTTCCATTCGTTTTAAGCTGAGGAAGGATTCAGCTTGATCCTCTCTGTCTGTCGCTAACTCAACTGACTCCAATTCTCGCTCTTCCGAGCTCATCACCGTTTCTCTCTGACTCTCCCTTTTTCTCTCACTCGTCAACAATATAAACCTTCTTCTATCTTCCTTCCTCTCCTTCTCTATCTCTCCCCGCTCCCCATTTCCCTCTCTCTCTCTTTTGAGTGTCTACAGTATTAGCTCATCTGTGACTGAGTGTGCCACCTTGTCGTTCATTTTGTCCCTGTATCACGCACTATTCATGCTCTACATTGCTCATTACCTGCGTAATTCTATCCATCTGAGCATTTCTCCAGGATTATTTTTTTCCAACTGTCCATATTATCGTCAAGAATATTTTCTCCACAGATTTTTTTTGTGCGCAATATGCTTTTTTTTTTCAAAACGCTATTAAGCAAATTACATCGGCAACAGCAGTTGTGACATTATAATACATTACAAGACCCTTGGTCCATAAGATATATGAGCCTAAATAGGCCATCTGGCCTATCAAGCATACTCCTACATTTTGTCATACCTCATTCAATTTTCCTCAGCCCAAATATTCTGCTTCTCCCTGTATCCCTTCATGTGCTCCTTATGTCCTGACCAATCAAAAGATCGATCAAGCTCTGTCTTAAAAATGGATAAGACTTAAACATACATAAAGCTGTCCAGTTCCTCAAAACTAACTGCATCTCCCACCTACCCACTTATCTTCATACGGCTGGCAAGCTTTCTAACAAACAACGGCATAACTCCCATTATCCCAGTCATTGACATGTAACAGACTAAGAACGTGCCCCGGCACTGAACCACCACGAGCCGTCGGCAGCCAATCAGCCGAGGTTCTCTTTATTCCCACTCTTTGCGTCCTGCCAATCACCGCTTGTCGTTGCTGAAATATTTTCTGTAAAATCATAGGCTAATGTGTGGAAACTTTTCATCGGCTTTCTGAAACTCAAAATAGACACATTAACTGACTCTCCTTTATCGATGTTGCTTGTTTTATCGTCCAGGATTTTAAAAGCTTTGTGATGCAATATTTTACCTTAAGGGAACCGGACTGACTACGCCCTGGTTTATTATCTGCCTCCAAGTACACAGTGATAATAACGATAATATTGTTAATAACGACTCCAACATATTCCCAGCCACTGCGTTTAGATTAACTGTCCTATAGTTTCCTTTATTTTGATTATCTTGCTTCTTGGATATTTGCAATTTACAAATGGTAGTTCCGGAACTATTCTGGAAGGTAGTGAATTATGAGGATCTTCCTTCATCAACCATGTATACTGAAGGATGCTGCGTCATTGAATTTTTTCCAGTTGTTCCTGCGAAAGCAGATAAAAAAGCATGAACAGCCCAGATTCGGACTGGATCCATGCGACAAACGTATTAGACTTTTTCACAACTTAAATGGCAGAATGGCGAACACATCAGGAAAGAAGAAAAAAATAATGCATGACAAAGTACCATTCGAAAGGATGGTTACATTCCAGCATATACATAAATATAATTGACCTCCATTAGAGAAAGGGATCTGAATAGCGGGGCTCTTCACCGTCTATAAAACTGTGTACTGCTAAATGATTGTCTGGTAGCTCTTTACCCCTGTCATGACCATCGGAACATTTACTTAGTTTATAAGTCATTGTATCTGTGACACCCTCGCAATGGTTTCACGGCTAAGGTAATGGTATTTCCGTATTGGTCGTGTATGAGTCATGGTTAAGTTAACAGGCGCTTTGGAATGTGAGCCGTCCAATGAAGGGACTATATTTTTCGATTGGTGTGCCTGACACCGGTGTGAGTTGGGACTTTGATTCGGCGGGACAGGTAGGGAAAGGACGCCTGACAGAACCGGTAGGAGGACTCGACCCGGAATGATTAATCGCAGCCCGGGGAGTATGAAAGAGGATCGACGTGAGCTGCAACTTGTGCACATTATATTGATACATTAAAATGGGCGCTTCCTTTTTTTTTGCTCTTTTCTTAAATAATACTTTAGACAAAATAGGAATTATAATGCTAAATAGTTTAATTTTATGCAGTGTATTGTCCATTATTTCGTGGTACTTATTTGTAATAAGGTAACAAACCATACAGCATCCACACGAACAGGGCGATTCTGTGGATTTGATTGAACCTCCCACGGGTGGCGGACTCGGAGATATTCTTCGCTAGAAGTACGCAGCCGACTGAACCGGAATGCTTCAATTGTGGGACTCGTCCGGAATAGAATTCGCTGGAATGATTACCATGAGTGTTGATCCAGTGGGTTTTGTGTTCAACTCTGTGCTAAACTACTACCCGGTAAAGTGATTACGGTATTTGGCTATGGATGCTGTTGCATTGGGGTAGACAGTGGTATTCCTACTGAATTGTTAATTCGAATTTTCAGTACTTTTAAAGCTGTAAAAATCTTACGATTGTGAGGTGATAAAACAGCGGACAACGACTTTGTTTGAGAGTACGGGAGAGGCCCGAATTGCAAATCAAGCCTCTGGTAACTGGGGGTGGAGATTTCAATTTCAGGGTACTCTCGTTTCAACGGAGCAAGAGGATAGAGTGTTCTGAAGTGAAATGTTCAATGAGTACCCCAGGGAGAAGTAGAAATTCTGAGTAGGTAGTGGTCCATAGCTCCTTAGCGAATAAATGGGAAAATGCCCAGGTTCAAAGTCCAAGCTATTTTCTCGGGAACGAAACCCACCACTTAAGTGGAAGAAGCGCATGAGACGGTTAGAGCAGAATTCACAGTGGTTAGATGAGTGGGCAGGTCTCTTATGATGTAAACGACGGTGATTGGTTGAAAGTTTAAGAGGGTGGCTTGCTGATGTAGTGAGAGCTCTAAAGACACATAAAGGATTTGTCCCTTGAGAAGTCTTTGGTAAGACGAGAAGCCCAACGGAGCTCATGACGGGGTTTAAAAACATGCCTCACGAGGAAGGAGAGCTACCTCTTGCCTACATTTTTCCGCTGGAAATGCCGCTGAATTGCTTGCGGCGTAGTGGAGCCATTCAGACGGATGAGGTGGATCAGTTAAGAATGAACCAAATAACGACAGACGCCCAGTCCCAGAAACTGATCACTCGGGGAATGAAAAGATCATGTTTCATTCCTAGCAATTTCGTTGCGCGAAGTGCTTTTGTGTTTTTTGCAGATGAAGTAACAAAATTACGCTACTGTATGCACTGTCGCTTCTGAAACTCTGATTTGCTTCTCGGTTTCTGTCTGTTAAAGTGCACGCTGCAGATCGCGATGAATGTAATATTCTCTGCAAGGATATGCTTGCCTGAGCACTATTACAGAATCATAGTTATCGGATGATTATGAGATCTGAATCCCAGAAGACATAGGAACAGCATTAGGCAACGCTTTGTCTATCGAGTCTGCTCTGTTCTGCTGGCTGAAGGAAGTTCTCCGCATCTTTGTTTTCAATGGACGACACCATATTCTGAAGCTGTGGCCTTTTGTCCTAGACTTTCACAACATGGGAAACATCCTTTACTCACAGTTTCTGTCTCGGACATTCAATATTAGAAAGGTTTAAATATGATACCCCATATCATTGTAAATTGCAGCAGGAACAGAGCAGGAGCCATCTTCTGAAAAGCCTTTCATTTACCGAATCATGTTCGTGAATCTCCACTGAGCCATCACAAATGCTAACACATATCTTCTTCGGTGTGGATTCCAAAAACCGTTTACAATCCTCAAGGTGAGGCTTCGCCTGGGCCGTACAAATACTGAACATCGCACATCTAATCTTGAATTATTGATATCTTGGAATGACTGTATTTGCCTTCCTCGCCACTGATTCAACCTGCAAGTTAACCTCCAGGCTGCTCTGCATAAGGGCACCCAAAGTCGTTTTGTATCTGAGATTTTTTTTTAATTTTCTCTCCGTTTAAAAATAGTCTGCACATTATATTTCTATTAGCGACGTTCATGATCATGCATTTCCAACATTCTATTTGATTTCCCACTTTCCTGACCGTAATGTGTTTAATTCCTTCTCCAGCCTACCTTTTTGCCTCAACACTACACAACCCTCTAACATCACTTGCAGACTTACTAATAGAACCATCTATCATCAGAATTGTCGAAAAACAACATAAGAAAAAGTTGTCCCAACGCCGACGATAAAAAGAAGCTGTTCCAGCACTGAACGCTGCGGAAGAGCACGAGCCGCTAGTAGCCATTAACGTTGCGTGTATCATTAAAAAGACACGGAGATATGAGCTGTAGATTTATGCCTCGGCCAAATTACTTCCGCTGACATAGGAGAATCTCTGGATTGCTTCGCAAAGCTACAGAAAGACTGTATATTTAACTGTTATTGGCGTTCTTACAGCGAACTATGCTGTGTGCCCTCTCCCTTGATGATGGATTTTTGCCAGGAAAAATATGAAATCAAGTGTACATGCTATCCCGCAACGTCTTTAAAACAAAGGCTTTTCTGTCATGATGCTGTTCCGAGATTTCAATTCAGTACTCAAAACTAATCTCCCACAGAGCTTAGTGGATAAGCTCCTACTCTCAATCTAAATACACTGGACTTCCTAACCAACCAACCTCAGATAATTAGGATGCACAACCGGTTCTCCCTCCCATCCCATCCTTAGCACAGGTGCTCTCCAGGGCTCTGTGCTGAGCCGAGTGTTGTATGCTCACTTAACAAATCACTGCAAGCCCAAAGTCCTCAACAATGGCATTGTCCAGTATGCGGATGACAATACTGTGGTGGGATACATCTGCAACAACCATTAGACGGTCCACAGAGATCAGGTGATAGAACATAAATCTTGTTCCGAAGGGAATGCCCTCTTCCTGAATATCGACAAGAGAAAGGAAATGATTGTTGATACACACTACTCACAACTCTCTTTGCATCAATGCTACAGCAATAGAAACTGTGAGCAGCGGTTTCAGCGGACAATAAGAGTCTTCACTTTATCATTTCAATTAAATGTATTGCTACTCGTACATGACGAAATTTCTCGTACGCTCTTGTCCAGTACTGAGAACGCCCTCTGGTACCCTGCCTTCCAGTACTCGAAATGCCACAGGCAAATCTACATGGAAAAGTGACATACGGTAGAGACCGACACGGGATGAATAAATAGAACATCTTGCCTTTGCATTGCCGATTTTTGAAAAACCCGACGACTAGACCTGGTTAACGCGACACCAAAGTCTGTTCCTAAAACAAATAGTTTTGCAACATATCTCGGAGTTCCTTGATCATTTTAATAATGCATAAATACATTCGTGTGAGCTAGGGCCCTTTGTTCGACGGGAGGTGAAGAAAGAAGACATTATCCAATGAGAGACCCGTTTGTCTGAGATGGATTGCTGATATGTCTGGAAGGTGGTATATGCCCTCATGCAGACCAAGGGCCCAAAGCGTGAGTTACAGAAAAAGTAAAAGATAAGGTACAATTTGTGCACTTTTGACTGTTTAATTACACTGGGACTTTGTGTTTTTTAACGTACCCACAACCCTGAGTTTCTGTTAGGAGAGCCATCTCAATCACACGTGTTAGGTGGGACAGGAACTGTTTTCCCCAGACTTATGCACCCAAAGAAGAGAGGTGCTTTAATGTCTTTGCGTGTGTCAGCAAGAGAGATGGAGAGAGAAATTGAGAAAGACGGGGAGGGGTCTGCATGTAAGAGAGTCTCTTTACGAACAGCGTTGTAATTAACTCCAAACACTTCAATACCTCGAAATAGGATAACGCTGTGAGCGAGAGGGAAAACATCTTGTTTCAAAGAAGGAGAAAACACAGAAATACACGAGAAAACACACAGATGGCGAGATTTGGAGTGCCAGATTTCTGTCCTCGCTTTGTCAATATCAGTGGGAGTAATAACGAAACGGGAGAGAGACGATTACATGGGAATACGGCGGCACAGCAGACAGTTTTGGGAAGTTGCGTGTGTGTGTGTGTATGTGTGTGTGTGTGTCTGTGTGTGTGTGAGAGAGAAAGAGAGAGAGAGAGAGATGAGAGAGAGAGGGAATGAAAGAGAGACAGAGACAGACAGAGAGAGATAGAGAGAGAGACTAGAACGGAGAGAATGTATGCTTTTATCTGTCAATCCGGCATCCTCTGTCTGTCTGATGTTTTAATAGCAGCGGAGAACTAAAACATGCAAGGCAACGTTTCTGATCTCATCGACCTTCTCCCCAGAAGTCTATGGCCGCATTGGTGTAGAAGTATACAGCGCAGTCTTACACAGACTCCCCAGGATATATTCCTTCGAACTTGTGCAGCTCAGCGTTACACATGCCTGGTCATTCTGGAGCAACATATGCAAAATGCTGGATAAACTCAGCAGCCCAGACAGCATCTGCGGAAAAAGAGCAAACATTCGACGTTTAGGATATTTCTTCAGTACTAGATAGGCAGGCGATATATCATACTGAGAAGATAGGGATAGTGAGGGCAGTTCAAGATGGCAGGCGGTAGGTGAAACTACGAGAGAGGTGAGGCTATATAGGAAAGAGCAATTGTTGATTGGTCAAATAGATTTAAAAAAACTGATAGGTGAAACAGTAGACCAAGGATGGTAGGGAAAAGAGGGGAGCATCATGGGGAGACGATACACAGGTAAGTTGAGAGAGGTAAACAAAAACCTGCAACTTTGACGGAGCTGCAGGACAATTGGGTAGTTGTAAAATTTGAGGTCAATGCAATCATTTTGGAAGCTAACCAGAACGTTGATAAGGTGGTGTTCCTCCACCCGGAGTGTGGCCTCATCGTGACAGAGGAGTAGACATAGATTCACATGTGGATGGGAATGGGAAGCAGATTTGGAATGGACGGCCACCGTGAGATGCCGCTCTTGTGGTAAACATGCTATAGGTCTTTCAATCGACGTCGGGTCTCTCCGTTATACAGAAGCACAGCATACAGTGCATAATCTCAATCGGAAAACAAACACAGATCACAATAGATTTGCAGGAAAAGATTCCCCTCACTTTGAAGGACAGTTTGTGTCGCTGAATAGCAGTCGACGACCAGGTGTAGGGGCAGGTGCCGTATTTGTTCCACTTGTAAGGATAAGTACCTGGAGAGAGATCAGTGGGGAGGGGGCAGTTGACAAATGAGTCACGTAGGGAGGGGTCATTTGCCGAAAGCGCGTGGTGTGGGTTAGAGGGAAAGCTAAGCTTGTGCAGAATGCCGTTGGTGATGGCGGAAGTTACGTGCAGATGCGGAGGCTGGTGGTGTGGTAGGTCATGACAAAATCAGAATAAACACAGGTGTGGCGGTGGGAGGATGGGGTGCGGGATGTTGTGCGCGAAATAGAAGGGATGTGGGGAGTACAGCGTTTATGTTGGAGGAATGAAAGCGCCTTTCGTTGAAGAGGAAGGACATCTCAATTGTTCTGTAATGAAAACCCACATCCTGAGTGGAGATGCTGCAGACTTTGAGGAAATAAGAAACGGGGTGGCATATTTTCAAGTTACAGGGTGAGAAAATGTATACTCTAAATAAATATATTCTCTAGAGTTTAAGAATTTGCTCGTGAAAGTTGACATATTCCTGCGATATATGTTCAGCAGGTATTTTGGAGATATCCAGCCATGCTAAAATGCAAGGTTGCATTCCCTTTGGAGTAACTACAATTCAATATTATGATGGTCCTTTCTCAGCCCATGAATTTAAACAGAATATAAACCGCGTTCTCGCATCTTGGTGATAGACGTCCTGCAAGAAAGAGAACAGCCACTTGAACGAAAGCTTACTGATTAGCATCGCCCATTAAGTCTATGAAGAACAGAGAGAAGGCATGTCACCTAAATTCATCTTTCTGTCTCCATTTACCATGCATTATCTCTCCTTCTTTCTGCGTCTCTCTCCATGGATCCTTCTCTCTGTTTATATCTAATTATTTTCCCTCTCTCGCTCTAGCGCTCTCTCTCTCTACAGGCGTCTATCTCCCTACTTCCATGTATCCATCTCTCCCTATTTAACTTTCTGTCCATTTATGTGTCATCTCTGTGTGGATTGTTTGTATTTTCTCTCTTTCTAGCTATTTCTCTTCCCTCCAAACACACTCAAAATCCTATGGTATCTCAGCAGATCAAGCAGTATCTATGGACAAAAAATTCCAGTCGACGGTTCGGGCCGACATCCTTCGGCAGGACTGGAGAGAAAAAAAAAGTTTCGCTCAAAAGGTCGATTGTGCTTTTTATCCAATGGATGCTGCCTAGTCTGCTGAGTTCGTCGTCCAGGATTTTGTGTATGTTGCTCAGATTTAGCATTGCAGAATTTCTCACATTTCCTCCATTGCTCTATCTTTTTTACTCCCTCCATTCCCATCTCGCTCTCTCTTTCTTTCTCATTCGGTATCGTTATCTCAGTGCCTATGTAGCCTGCTCGTCGAGATATTCCCAAATCCAGGATACTGAAGTGTCACCTTACCGTACTACCAATCAACATCTCTGTGCCCCTTGATTTTTTTTCACGTGATTTCTCACTCTCATAAAACTCTCTCCCCACCCACCCACCTCCGCCAACTGCCCACACTTCCCCCAACCCCTCCACACATGTCACTGCCTTCCTTTAATTCTATCCATGTCGGTCCACGGTAACGTCGTGGTGATGTTCTTTCTCAGCACTCCATTTCTACTGTCATTTTAACTCCATCGCAATCTATTCGAGGGAAGGTAATTACTGTGAGCGATCGTCAGCCTTTCAGAGTGACCACCCGTTTCTCCGGAATAAGAACTCTGCAAAAAACTGGAGTGGTAATAATAATTCATCCTCCGCAACAGGAGAGATGCTGCACAAAGTGCAGAAATGTCAACTTAGTTAGGAGTTCAAAATTTTCTAAAAGCAGATGTCTTCAGTCTCGACAATACCCAGCCGCTGAATGTCAATAATCCCCAGTAAAGGAGTACGTGAATTAACCATATTTTTCTGAGAGGTCATATTTTTTGTTCAGCACCCTCCTGAATAACTACAAGAAGTATTTCCACAGGAAAGCAGTACCAGGGACCCACACCATTTACTCCATACTCTCCTCCCAATACTACCATCGGAGAAGAGGTCCGAAACCAGTCAGTTCAGGAACAGTTATCACCATTCAACCATTACACTCTTCAATCTGTGTTGACAAGTTTACCCGCTGCAGCACAGAACTGATTCCTTAAATCTAAGGATTCTACAACTTGTATTCTCAATATTATTTCGTACATATTATTTTTTACACAGCTTGTCCGCTTTCGCACATTGCACATTCCTTGCAGTGCTCTATGATTGCATAGAAATGCTTTGTTTTTACTGTGAATTCCAGTAAGAAAAGGAATCTCGGCTAGTATATGCTGAAAAATCCGTAATTTTACAATAGATGTATTTGAACATTGAAAAGCCAACACTTCATGCAAAGATAACACTTCCTGGTGCAGAGTGTTGTCAGGCGAACCTGCTCCATCCATCTTTTTTGTCTTGTAAAGGTGCAGTCATCTATCCGGTCTCCTGTTTTGCCTCGCACCTATAGACCAAGGAAGCAGTCGTCATCAGCCTGAGCTACCTGAAACCAGTCCAGTCAGTGAAGTGAACTGTCACTTTACTCTTTCTGCGCTTTAATTTCGTACGATATATCTGACAACGGACGAAGTAGATCTTACATTTTTTTTTTTTGTTTGTTTTGCATTTTTACATCTCTAAGAATATATCTAATTTCGTCTCTCATCATGATGACTCTCTTAACTTGCTACGTATCCGAACATTCGCATTTTTCTGCACAGTAAATACAGATTACAAACAACACTGAAGGAATGTCCCCGACATTATAATAAATGAACCGGTTTTCTATGGTCCAAACGTAGCGGATAACATTGATCTTCAAGAAGATTTTTTTTTCTCACTTGCCTTACAATTTTTAAATTAGAAATGCGCAATGGTGTCAGCGTGGCACTGATGAGCCAAAGCTCCTCTGTGACGCGTAAAGCATCTTGTCTTCTGGAGCCTGTGCCTCGAGGGGACCAAGAATCAGAGTTAATGAAAGACAGTCCCTGTGTACAGTTAAATGAAAATAAGATACTGACGGAATGGCAAAACGCAGATGGTTCTGTGAAACGGCCGCTACAATCAATGTTAGCTTTTGACCGATTCGGAGCTGCAAATCTCAGCTTCAACAGAGGAGCCTGGGAGGGAAACACTCCATACCAAGGGAGAGCGGGAGACATTGCAGCACCGATTCGGGAATAGGGCTGACCACAGAGAAGTGAAATTGATACTGCTCTCATTTCCGCTTACCACGCCAGAAGGACTTGCCGCTGAGCGGTGTGAAACAGCCTCTTATTAAACAATGTTAGGAAACCTTCTCTCTGGATGCATGAAAAAGCCGCTTCTGACAATATTGCCCCTCCACGCTGCACCTGACTCAGTAAAACTACTCAGTACTCAATTACAGCACATACGGCGAGTCTGGGAACAAGCTTGGCACTTTACACGGACGGCCCAATCAGCTGCAGGAGTCGCCATAAGGACAAGGTCTCTCGCAGTTCGGCGACACTTGTTTAAAAAGGGAGCTTCGAGGGCGTTCAGCCTCATTCCCACGACGAAAGAAGCAGGCCACAGCGAAAGTAACAGGCCACAGCGAAGCCACAGCGAAAATAACAAGCCACAGCGATGAGGTTCTTCGCAGTCGGTTACGCTTGCTTGGCGCAATTCTGGCTTCAGTTCGAAAGAGGTGTTGGCTCTGGGTAAGTTTTAAGTTAATCTTCTTTTTTTCTTCTTATTTTGCTGTGCCTAGTTCAGTAATTCGCCGCTGGGTGTTCCTCATGCGGAATGTTGGAGTCCCGGGAGAATCAGAGTCTCCGAGGGAAGTACATTTGCGTGAAGAGCGCCGGTTGCAGCTCGGTGAAAACCGCGTTGGGGATCTGGCGCAGCATCTCAATGGAATGCGGCTTGTACATTACAGTGAGGATGCAGTCGATCAGAGTTACAGTGAAGTAGTCACCTCGGGTTGAAGCAGGCGAGCAGCTGAGTGACCGTCAGCGGAAATGGAAAGATGAACAGACAGTTGGCGTAGCACTCCCCTGTGACCATTCTGCTAGATAATAAGAATTCCGTTTTTGGATACTATTGTGGTGTATGAGTACCCAGGGAATGCGACGGAGACGGGTTTATGGACACTGAACATTGGTCCGTGGTGCAGAAGGGAAAGAAGGTGAAGAAGGGAGTGGTACTCCTAGAGGAGTCAATTGTCAGGGGAATCGACAGGAGATCGGTCGACGTCAATGTGACACCAGAACGGTACGGGCCTCCCAGGTGCCAGTTCAGGAAATTCTCGGATCGCGTGCAAAATATTTTGCAGTGGGAGGGAGAGTAGTCAGATGCCGTGATACGGGTTAACATAGGAAGGAAAAGAAAACAATTACTGAAAGGAAAAATTGGAAAGGTAAGTAGAAAGCTAAGAATCAGAACCTGCAGGTTGGTAATGACTGGATTCCCGCCTGTGTCACGCGCCAGAAAAAAAGTAGAAAGAGGATGTATTGCGTGGCAGAGAAGCTGGTTTAGGTGCAGGCATTCAGTTCGATGTATTTCTGGGATATCTGCTGGGTAGGTTATGTTCAAAAGTGAAGGGTTGCACCTACCGCATCATGGTAGGTTTAAAAGAGCTGAGGGGAGGTTTACAATTAATTTCGCATGTGCGTGGGAACTGGAAAGGAGGCACTCAGGTTGGACGGATGGTATGGAAAAAAAAAAAAAGATACCCTGCAGTCAAACCGCCAGGAAAGACAAGCAGATGATAGGATATAATTGCAGCCAGCAGTATAGGCAATTGCAGTAGGGATGCAGAATCCAAAAGAGTAGCAAATGCAGCAGTCAAACTGTGATTCTCAAAGTACTTAGTATAAGAAATTAGATGGACTGAATTTTTGCACAATTACAGGTTGTCAGGTATGTTACTTTGGATATCACTGAATTGTTGCTAAAGGATGGTTCTAGTTGGCAGCTGACTGACGAGCGTTTGATGTTTTATCGGAGGTAAGAGATCGGCAGATGGTATGGCTCTTCTGGATGTCATCAATTCAGCAGAAAAGTAAAATTAGGTCAAAAGGAATTGAAACCCTGTGCGTTAAAAAGGATCATACGGCCGTTATATACAGGCGTCCAAACACAAACTAGGTGGTGGAAGACATATTACAACAGGAAATAGAACGGACGTGTCAAAATGGAGATTTCAAAATGCAGTTAGATTGGAAAAAGAAGGATTGGAAATAGATCTGAAGAGTATATATATATATTTAAGTGCCTACAAGATGGCTTTTAACAACAGTTTGTCGTTGAGCCGACTAGGGAATCAGTTATAATGTATTGGGTGCTATGCAATGAACAGTACCTAATTAGGAAGCTGAAAGTAACAAAAAAAAAAATCCTTCGGAGCCAGTGTTAACAGTATGTTTCAGTTCAACATGGAATTTAAGAGGGAGTTAGTAAAGTCTCATGTAACAGTACTTCAGTGGTGTGCATGAAATTAAAATGGTATGAAGGAGATTTGGCCAAAGCGAATTAGAAGTAGATGCTGGCAAGTGTGACAGAAAAAAAAAAAACATCAATAGCGTGATAAAATAAGAGAGTTGGAGGATGGATGTATTAACACAGAAATGGGTACTCAAAGGGCAAAATAGTACAGCCTTGGCTGACAAGGAAAGTCAAAGCTAACATAAAAAGCGAAAGAGCGGGCCTACAAAGAAGATACAATAGGTTGGCAGAGAGTGTATTCGGTGGCTTTTAAAACTCTACAGAGAACAAATAAAAAATCGTTTTAAGTGTAAAGAAGAAACATGACCGCAAGGTAGCAAACAATATCAGAGTAGTAAAAGCTTCCTCATCTATTTATAAAGAATGATAAAAGAGTGATGATGTTGGATATGGAACCGCCGGAAATTGAGCCCAGAGAAATAACAACGGAGCACAAGGAGATGGCAGATATGCATATTTTATAAGTTTTACTGTGGAAGAATCCAGCAGTATGCCAGATGTTTACGGGTGTGAGAGAAGATTAGTCAGTGTGGTTACTAGGGAGAACGTGTTCAAAATGCTGAAAGATATAAGGGAAAAAAAAATCTTTCAGAAATCATTGCATGGCATGGTGACAGAAGACTGGTAATTCTAAATTTCAGTCCACTCTTTGAGAAAGTAAGA
The DNA here is from genome assembly GCF_963921235.1 of Mobula hypostoma. Taxonomy (NCBI): domain Eukaryota; kingdom Metazoa; phylum Chordata; class Chondrichthyes; order Myliobatiformes; family Myliobatidae; genus Mobula; species Mobula hypostoma. The sequence continues at coordinate 24,396,734 of NC_086106.1, forward strand.
AGGCAGTAAAACTGAAATTATCGAACCGTTAAGCTGACCTCAGTGCTTGGGAAGATGTTAGAGTCAATTGTTAAGGATGAGGTTATGGAGTACTTGGTGACACAGGGCAACATAGGACGAAGTCAACATGGTTTCCTTAAGGTAAAATAGTTTCTGACGAAACTGCTAGAACGTTTGAGGAGATTCCAATTAAGGTGGATAAGGCTGCGCGGGGCGGGGGAGGTGTACAAGATGTTGTCTATTTAGAATTTCAGAAGGCCGTTGATAACGTGCCAAAGATGAGGCAGTTTACCAAGCTCGGAGCCCATGACACTACAGGAAAGTTACGGGAATGATTAGCGCATTGGCTGATTGGTAGGAAGCAGAGAATTTGACCAAAGTGGGCCTTTTCTGCTTTGCAGCCAGAAAATACTTTTGTTTCGCAAGGATCGCTGTTGGGATTGCTTTTTTCGAAGTTGTATATGAAATATTTAGATGATCGAATAGATGGCTTTGTCGCAAAGTTTGCAGCTGATATGCAGGTTGGTGTGACGGGGGCATATGGCGATAAGGATACAGTTTGGCTGCACAAGGACTTGCACAGGCTACGATAATGTGCACGAGAGCATAAAATGAAATAAATGTGTATGTTATACTCCAGTTTGTACAAATAAATGTGCAGCTTATACTCTAAAGAGGGAAAATTTGAAAAAAAAAGATGCAAATGGACTTACAAGTTCTTTTGCAGATCACCCTAAAGGATACCTCCCAGACAGATGCTGTGGTGGGAACGGAAATCCAATGTTAGGATTCCTTTCCAGAGTAGCAATGTGATGCTGAGGCTTTATCGGACACTGGTAAAATCCCAGGTTCAGTATTGTGATCAATGTTTGCTCCTCATCTGGGAAAATATGTGCTGGTTTTGATTAGGATTCAGCGGAAGTCCACAAGAGTGTTTCTGGGAATAGAAATGGTTATCGTACGAGGAACGATTGATATCTCTGGGTCTATATAGCTGTTATTTGCGGGATGAGGGAAATTCACTTCAAAACTTTGAGAATGTTGAAATACCTAGGCAGTGTAGATGTAGAATGGATCTCACTACATCCACATCTACATCTACATCTACATCTTGTGACGAGAATATACATAAAATTAAGATGTTTGCTGGCCTGGGTTAACATCAGTGACATCAGCAAGTGGTCTGCCACCGGCCCTCAAGGGAAGGAGAGATAAGGAACAATGGAGCAGCGTCTGGAGATGTGTAATGAAGGGACGTGGGAGAGAGAGCTGTCTGGACCGGCTCCCCCCTTTTAAACTTGAACTGTTTGAAGTGATGGACAGGCGATACCCCAGCAGGGGGATAAAAAGGGACCGGTTCGCTAAGGCAGGACACACACGCCACCCGAGGTAACGAGACCCTGGAAGCGGTACGCTTCTCACGAGTCGGTGGGAAGTATCAGACAACGGCCAGGGTGGAAAGGTACGATCAGAGGGAACCCGGTGAGTGTCCGCCCTTGCCTGGGCGCCGGGTTCACTGCAGAGGATCGACCGCATCTGGAGGAGGGGTCACAGTCGGTGCACTCAGGTGACATCACCAAGGACCTGCCCAAAAAACTGTTTGTGAACCATATCGTCGGTCTGTGAGTGAAGCCGTGTCTGAATGATCAGTTGTTCCTGTTCTCTATCTCTCTCTCTCCCCCCATGTTGTCCATCGCCATGGCAACGATTACTGCGAACTGAACTACTAAACTGGACTGAACTTTGAGTCACTTTGAAATTTGGTCATTTACTCCTTGACAACGATAGAGCTTGATTGATACTGTTATCTTAATTCTGTGCACATGTGTGTTTATCATTGCTGAACTGTTGCATTTATTATCCTTTCGATTACTGTGTTGCTTATTTATTTAATACAACTTTCTTAGTTCTAGTACTCCAGACTCCAACTGAGTGATCCATTTCTGCTGGTTTGGCAACCCAGTTACGGGGTACGTAACATAAGTGGGGGCTCGTCCGGGATTTTGAACGCTAAATTTGGGACAGAGTAAATTGATTGGGTTAAAGTTCCCGAAAGAAAGAAAAGACAAACAGCAGAAATGGAGGCTGAGGAATTTATAAAGGCGCCGACCTTGGAGGCATTAGAGGATGCCAGGAAATCGGAATTGATAGCTGTGGCCAAACGGTTGAATCTTGCCAAGGTGAAGTCGACAATAAGGAGAGAGGAGATACACAGAGCTATTGTAGAGCACTATGTATCTAAAGGTGTGTTTCCTCAAGGTGAGCTGGGGGTGGTGTCTATTGAAAAACCTGCTGGAGTCGCGGTACAGGTACAGCTTAAAAAACTGAGACTCGAGCACGAGTTCCGGGTACGACAGTTGGAGAGAGAAGAGAAAGAGAGAGAGAGACAGTTAGAGATAGAGAGGAGAAAGAGAGGCAATGGGAGCGAGAAGAGAGAGGGAAACAGAGGGAAAGGGAATTTGAGCTGGAGAAGTTAAAGATAAGGGCCGAGCAGGGGCTCGTGCCGAACCAAGGTGGAGGGTTCAGGGCGACCCAGGAGGTTAGGCTGGTTCCCCCATTTGACGATACCGACGTGGATCGGTACTTTCTCCACTTCGAAAAAGTGGCTATAAGTCAGGACTGGCCGAGGGATAAGTTGGTTGTTTTACTTCAGTGTGTACTGAAAGGGAAAGCCCAAGAAGCTTACTCAGCTTTGTCCGCGGAAGATGCCCAGAGGTATGAGGTGGTGAAAGAGGCCATCCTCAGGATTTATGAGTTGGTCCCGGAGGCATACCGGCAGAGGTTCCGGAATGCGAGGAAGCGGTGGGACCGCACGTATTTGGAGATTGCCCGTGAGATACAGACATATTGTGAGCGTTGGTGCGCCTCAAAGGGGGTACAGGGGGATTATGATAGACTGCTACAACTGATCCTGATTGAGCAGTTTAAAGGTTATGTCCCTGAGGGTATGAGACCCTACCTAGATGAGAAAGAGGCAGCCACGTTAGCCGCAACTGCTAAGTTAGCGGATGAGTATGCGTTGACGCATAAAATGAAGTTTGCCCCGAGTAAAGGCTACCAAAAGGGTCGTCAGGACGGCGGGGATTGTCCGCCGGAAAAGTCAGAAAGTAAGCCGGGGACTAGAGAAAAGGATAAGGTAGACCGGGAGCAGTCTGGTAGGAAGTCTCCTGGGGTCGTCTGTTATAATTGTGGGAAAGCCGGACACTTTGCGTCCAGGTGCTTTGCCCCAAGGAAGGAGACGGGGAAAGGAAAAGCGGAAATTTTGAATGGCTGTGTCGAGCTGTTAAGCGAACCGCTAGGGAAGGACAGGTCTGAAAAAGTCTAGGAAGGGCGCGAGAGGTTTATCTCGGCCGGACTGGTGTCAGTGAAGGAGAGGTTAAAACCAGTTCCAGTGCGGATCTGGAGAGACACGGGAGCGTGTCAGTCACTAATACTGAAGAGTGTATTAGAGTTTAGCTCAGAGACCCAGACTGGGGAGGTAGAGGTCAAAGTTGTTGGGGAAGGGACAGAGTCAGTCCCTTTGCACCATATACACTTACAGAGCAACCTGGTCTCTGGACTAGTCACGATCGGGGTGAGGTCCGAATTACCGATGAAAGACGTGGAAGTCTTGCTCGGTAATGACATCGCCGGAGGAATCGTGTTCCCAGTCGTGAGATTGACAGGTCAGCCTGCCAGCATCGAGGCCCCGCCCATGGACTCACAGGTTCATCACGTGCCCGCGATAGTGAATTTAGCTGAAACATTTCTGCCAACCTTGTATGAGACGGGGTGTAGTGAGACAAGAGGTAGTGAGGGAGCTGGGACGGACGTAGCAGTAGCCAGGAAAGAATTTGTGCAGACGCAGGAGCGAGACGAGGGTCTGATGGTTTTTGCAGAGACAGCTCTCTCTGACACAGCTTTAACAAGGGAACTAGTAGGCTATTGTGTAGAGGAGGAAGTGCTAAGGAGAAAAGGGAAATCAAGTACACTACCCGGAGATGAGGAATGGGGGGTGGTGCAAAAGAGTTATGGGGATGAGGTTTTTAACATGGCCCACGAGGTACCCCCCGGTGGACATTTTGCGGTGCTGGAGAAAACAGTTGGTGGAATCATGAAAGAGATTTACCGGCTGCCCAGGGGGAAGAATGTTATTGATCATGACCGACCCGAACTGAGACGGTCACTGGCTTTTGATATGCTAACAAACCTAGCCGGTGTTAGCGTGGAAATCAATGAAGCTAGGGGCCCCCTGATAAGAGAAAAAAACCATTTTGAAAAGATTAGGATGGGATCGATCAGATGGGAGAAGGCTATTGTTTTGGCCAGGTCTACTGATAAGGTCTCTCCCTTAATCCCCGAACAAAGCGAATCTTTAGAAGAAGTAATTAAACGACTCGCACCCGGGTGTTTGATTGTCCCGAGGCAATGCAAAGAACTGGGACGTTGGGTGATGTCTGTTACAATAGGGCAACCTAGTAAACAACACTCATATTTAATGAGTAATTCAGTGACTAAAGGGCTGATGAACACACAGGTGTGTATTGGCAATTTAATACGGCTGTCTGAAGCCAGCTTGATAGTGAAACTTGAAAAAAATGAATTCGGCCACACGAGGGTCACTTACCTGGGAATTGTGGTGACACAGGGGCAGCCGGCAGCGATGCAAGCTACAGTGCAGGCTATCGCTGACCTCCCAACCCCGACAGACAGGAGGGCCCTCAGAAGGCTCTTGGAGATGGTGGGGTACTGCAGGAAGTTTTGCAATAACTCTGCGGTCAATACCCGTCCCCCTCCTACTAAGCCCTTGCGAGAGAAAACTGAGTGAAATGGGACGACCCTTGTTATTGTGGTCCGGGACAAAACCAAATGAGATGTTACATTGGTCGCAATTCATCAGTGTTTTTGGCCACTATGAAGTTTGCTGAGTTGGAGCCTGGTCTAAGGGATTATTAATAACACGTGTAAAAGGAACAGAAAATGTGATGACTGTCTGTCAAGGTGCTGACAGCTTCAAAATCGCTGTGTTAGCCAAATAGCTGATAAAGATGTTTATTTGTGTATGTATCAAATAATGTACTCATGTTTACCTCCCGGTAAAAATACTTAAAGGGGGGAAGTGTGACGAGAATACACATAAAATTAAGATGTTTGCTGGCCTGGGTTAGCATCAGTGACATCAGCAAGTGGTCTGCCACCTGCCCTCAGGGGAAGGAGAGATAAGGAACAATGGAGCAGCGTCTGGAGATGTGTAATGAAGGGACGTGGGAGAGAGAGCTGTCTGGAGCGGCTCCCCCCTTTTAACCTTGAACTGTTTGAAGTGATGGACAGGCGATACCCCAGCAGGGGGATAAAAAGGGACCGGTACGCTAAGGCAGGACACACACGCCACCCGAGGTAACGAGACCCTGGAAGCGGTACGCTTCTCACGAGTCGGTGGGAAGTATCAGACAACGGCCAGGGTGGAAAGGTACGATCAGAGGGAACCCGGTGAGTGTCCGCCCTTGCCTGGGCGCCGGGTTCACTGCAGAGGATCGACCGCATCTGGAGGAGGGGTCACAGTCGGTGCACTCAGGTGACATCACCAAGGACCTGCCCAAAAAACTGTTTGTGAACCATATCGTCGGTCTGTGAGTGAAGCCGTGTCTGAATGATCAGTTGTTCCTGTTCTCTATCTCTCTCTCTCCCCCCATGTTGTCCATCGCCATGGCAACGATTACTGCGAACTGAACTACTAAACTGGACTGAACTTTGAGTCACTTTGAAATTTGGTCATTTACTCCTTGACAACGATAGAGCTTGATTGATACTGTTATCTTAATTCTGTGCACATGTGTGTTTATCATTGCTGAACTGTTGCATTTATTATCCTTTCGATTACTGTGTTGCTTATTTATTTAATACAACTTTCTTAGTTCTAGTACTCCAGACTCCAACTGAGTGATCCATTTCTGCTGGTTTGGCAACCCAGTTACGGGGTACGTAACATAAGTGGGGGCTCGTCCGGGATTTTGAACGCTAAATTTGGGACGGAGTAAATTGATTGGGTTAAAGTTCCCGAAAGAAAGAAAAGACAAACAGCAGAAATGGAGGCTGAGGAATTTATAAAGGCGCCGACCTTGGAGGCATTAGAGGATGCCAGGAAATCGGAATTGATAGCTGTGGCCAAACGGTTGAATCTTGCCAAGGTGAAGTCGACAATAAGGAGAGAGGAGATACACAGAGCTATTGTAGAGCACTATGTATCTAAAGGTGTGTTTCCTCAAGGTGAGCTGGGGGTGGTGTCTATTGAAAAACCTGCTGGAGTCGCGGTACAGGTACAGCTTAAAAAACTGAGACTCGAGCACGAGTTCCGGGTACGACAGTTGGAGAGAGAAGAGAAAGAGAGAGAGAGACAGTTAGAGATAGAGAGGAGAAAGAGAGGCAATGGGAGCGAGAAGAGAGAGGGAAACAGAGGGAAAGGGAATTTGAGCTGGAGAAGTTAAAGATAAGGGCCGAGCAGGGGCTCGTGCCGAACCAAGGTGGAGGGTTCAGGGCGACCCAGGAGGTTAGGCTGGTTCCCCCATTTGACGATACCGACGTGGATCGGTACTTTCTCCACTTCGAAAAAGTGGCTATAAGTCAGGACTGGCCGAGGGATAAGTTGGTTGTTTTACTTCAGTGTGTACTGAAAGGGAAAGCCCAAGAAGCTTACTCAGCTTTGTCCGCGGAAGATGCCCAGAGGTATGAGGTGGTGAAAGAGGCCATCCTCAGGATTTATGAGTTGGTCCCGGAGGCATACCGGCAGAGGTTCCGGAATGCGAGGAAGCGGTGGGACCGCACGTATTTGGAGATTGCCCGTGAGATACAGACATATTGTGAGCGTTGGTGCGCCTCAAAGGGGGTACAGGGGGATTATGATAGACTGCTACAACTGATCCTGATTGAGCAGTTTAAAGGTTGTGTCCCTGAGGGTATGAGACCCTACCTAGATGAGAAAGAGGCAGCCACGTTAGCCGCAACTGCTAAGTTAGCGGATGAGTATGCGTTGACGCATAAAATGAAGTTTGCCCCGAGTAAAGGCTACCAAAAGGGTCGTCAGGACGGCGGGGATTGTCCGCCGGAAAAGTCAGAAAGTAAGCCGGGGACTAGAGAAAAGGATAAGGTAGACCGGGAGCAGTCTGGTAGGAAGTCTCCTGGGGTCGTCTGTTATAATTGTGGGAAAGCCGGACACTTTGCGTCCAGGTGCTTTGCCCCAAGGAAGGAGACGGGGAAAGGAAAAGCGGAAATTTTGAATGGCTGTGTCGAGCTGTTAAGCGAACCGCTAGGGAAGGACAGGTCTGAAAAAGTCTAGGAAGGGCGCGAGAGGTTTATCTCGGCCGGACTGGTGTCAGTGAAGGAGAGGTTAAAACCAGTTCCAGTGCGGATCTGGAGAGACACGGGAGCGTGTCAGTCACTAATACTGAAGAGTGTATTAGAGTTTAGCTCAGAGACCCAGACTGGGGAGGTAGAGGTCAAAGTTGTTGGGGAAGGGACAGAGTCAGTCCCTTTGCACCATATACACTTACAGAGCAACCTGGTCTCTGGACTAGTCACGATCGGGGTGAGGTCCGAATTACCGATGAAAGACGTGGAAGTCTTGCTCGGTAATGACATCGCCGGAGGAATCGTGTTCCCAGTCGTGAGATTGACAGGTCAGCCTGCCAGCATCGAGGCCCCGCCCATGGACTCACAGGTTCATCACGTGCCCGCGATAGTGAATTTAGCTGAAACATTTCTGCCAACCTTGTATGAGACGGGGTGTAGTGAGACAAGAGGTAGTGAGGGAGCTGGGACGGACGTAGCAGTAGCCAGGAAAGAATTTGTGCAGACGCAGGAGCGAGACGAGGGTCTGATGGTTTTTGCAGAGACAGCTCTCTCTGACACAGCTTTAACAAGGGAACTAGTAGGCTATTGTGTAGAGGAGGAAGTGCTAAGGAGAAAAGGGAAATCAAGTACACTACCCGGAGATGAGGAATGGGGGGTGGTGCAAAAGAGTTATGGGGATGAGGTTTTTAACATGGCCCACGAGGTACCCCCCGGTGGACATTTTGCGGTGCTGGAGAAAACAGTTGGTGGAATCATGAAAGAGATTTACCGGCTGCCCAGGGGGAAGAATGTTATTGATCATGACCGACCCGAACTGAGACGGTCACTGGCTTTTGATATGCTAACAAACCTAGCCGGTGTTAGCGTGGAAATCAATGAAGCTAGGGGCCCCCTGATAAGAGAAAAAAACCATTTTGAAAAGATTAGGATGGGATCGATCAGATGGGAGAAGGCTATTGTTTTGGCCAGGTCTACTGATAAGGTCTCTCCCTTAATCCCCGAACAAAGCGAATCTTTAGAAGAAGTAATTAAACGACTCGCACCCGGGTGTTTGATTGTCCCGAGGCAATGCAAAGAACTGGGACGTTGGGTGATGTCTGTTACAATAGGGCAACCTAGTAAACAACACTCATATTTAATGAGTAATTCAGTGACTAAAGGGCTGATGAACACACAGGTGTGTATTGGCAATTTAATACGGCTGTCTGAAGCCAGCTTGATAGTGAAACTTGAAAAAAATGAATTCGGCCACACGAGGGTCACTTACCTGGGAATTGTGGTGACACAGGGGCAGCCGGCAGCGATGCAAGCTACAGTGCAGGCTATCGCTGACCTCCCAACCCCGACAGACAGGAGGGCCCTCAGAAGGCTCTTGGAGATGGTGGGGTACTGCAGGAAGTTTTGCAATAACTCTGCGGTCAATACCCGTCCCCCTCCTACTAAGCCCTTGCGAGAGAAAACTGAGTGAAATGGGACGACCCTTGTTATTGTGGTCCGGGACAAAACCAAATGAGATGTTACATTGGTCGCAATTCATCAGTGTTTTTGGCCACTATGAAGTTTGCTGAGTTGGAGCCTGGTCTAAGGGATTATTAATAACACGTGTAAAAGGAACAGAAAATGTGATGACTGTCTGTCAAGGTGCTGACAGCTTCAAAATCGCTGTGTTAGCCAAATAGCTGATAAAGATGTTTATTTGTGTATGTATCAAATAATGTACTCATGTTTACCTCCCGGTAAAAATACTTAAAGGGGGGAAGTGTGACGAGAATACACATAAAATTAAGATGTTTGCTGGCCTGGGTTAGCATCAGTGACATCAGCAAGTGGTCTGCCACCTGCCCTCAGGGGAAGGAGAGATAAGGAACAATGGAGCAGCGTCTGGAGATGTGTAATGAAGGGACGTGGGAGAGAGAGCTGTCTGGAGCGGCTCCCCCCTTTTAACCTTGAACTGTTTGAAGTGATGGACAGGCGATACCCCAGCAGGGGGATAAAAAGGGACCGGTACGCTAAGGCAGGACACACACGCCACCCGAGGTAACGAGACCCTGGAAGCGGTACGCTTCTCACGAGTCGGTGGGAAGTACTAGACAACGGCCAGGGTGGAAAGGTACGATCAGCGGGAACCCGGTGTGTGTCCGCCCTTGCCTGGGTGCCGGGTTCACTGCAGAGGATCGACCGCATCTGGAGGAGGGGTCACAGTCGGTGCCCTCAGGTGACATCACCAAGGACCTGCCCAAAAAGCTGTTTGTGAGCCATCTCGCCGGTCTGTGAGTGAAGTCGTGTCTGAATGATCAGTTGTTCCTGTTCTCTCTCTCTCTCTCCCCCCACGATGTCCATCGCCATGGCAACGATTACTGCGAACTGAACTACTAAACTGGACTGAACTTTGAGTCACTTTGAAATTTGGTCATTTACCCCTAGACAACGATAGAGCTTGATTGATGCTGTTATCTTAATTCTGTGCACATGTGTGTTTATCATTGCTGAACTGTTGCATTTATTATCCTTTCGATTACTGTGTTGCTTATTTCTTTAATAAAACTTTCTTAGTTCTAGGACTCCAGACTCCAACTGAGTGATCCATTTCTGCTGGTTTGGCAACCCAGTTACGGGGTATGTAACAATCTACTTGCTACAAAGGGTGTGTCTAGAAGAAGAGCGCACAGTCTCAGAAAAGAGGGGCATCCTTTTAACACAGGTGAAGAGATTTTCTTGAAGCCAGAGGGTGATGAATCTGTGAAATTCATTAGCACAGGCAACTGTGGAATCTATGTCGTTGTGTATATTTAAGGTAGAGCATGATTTATTATTGATTGGACGTAGCATCAAAGATCACGGGGAGAAGACTCGGAAGTGGGACTGAGGACCTGAATATACAGCAGCCTTGATTGAATGGCACAGCAGAATCACTGGGCCAAATGGCCGATTTCTGCTCCAATGTCCTATGGTCTTATGTTCTTACATATTCTGGGAAGATGAAGTAGCATGAGATGTTAGCGCTGCTTCTTCCCAATCTTCCGCTCCCACTCTTCCCGCCTGCAGCCCAGGAATGCCTCCACCTTCCCACTTACGTCTGTATTCACTCCGCTTGTTTCTACTGCCGGCTCCTTCACTGCTCCCAATTTGGACTCCGCACTAATTGTTGAGACTATCTGTGCACCCGCTGCTAGTATGACTTGCTGCTGGATTGTGTTTGATGTCTGTGTACTGTCCCGTTGACCCAGGATCTTCCCTTCCTCGTTTGCTTTAATTCGCTCGAGCACTCGCAGAATAATGACAAGGACGTGTACAGCAGAATGCAGTGCTTGTTCTGTCATTGTCGTGGAGGGGCAACGCGGCGCGTGCTCTTATTTTGAATCACGACAACTTCGGGCCGTATACGTTCTACCTTCCCACAGAAGAACTTAAACGGCCAGCATTTGCCAAGGTTCAGAGTGATCGATGCCTTTTTGAGGACTTCGGACTTGTCGACGGTACAGTGGGAGTATAAATCTGACAAGGTCCGCATAAAAACAGATACTTTTCATGGGATCAGAATCTCCATAAAAATTCCCGAGGCTGAAAATAAACTTATTTCTGCTCTGGCGAATATTCCTTCTCCATCTCACTGTGTTGGGTGTAAGCTACAATGTCCAAAGTAACTAGTCACCAGCATTAAACTTTTCTTAAAAAATATAGCAGTATTCTAGTAAATTTTGGGAAATGTCGAAGTATGGGATACTAACCACTATATGAAAGAAAAAAAAAGTACAACGTTTGATTCGCTTGGCGTAGCAAGGGAGGGCTTGCTGCGCCATACACATGTTTACTTGTTTGCAAAACTGTTACCTTCCAAATACCCAGCTCACTGTGTAGCTGTGTTACCTTCAGTGATTATTCTGTTCATGTATTTTGATACAGAACTGGGTAAAGACAGTTGTTCTGTTCAAGGCAAGCTAGACGCTGTAATACCGTTGTTTAATGATTATCTTTCAACAAATATTCTGTTCTAGGTTTTTCGTTGTGATCAAGAAGTAAACTGCAGTTGTTAAGTCCTTTCCCTTTGATATTGGGCACAAAGTTGTGCAAAGTAAAGTAACCTAGATTTCACCATCAGCGATGGATCGACATATCTTAACGATCACAGGTTACTTAAAAGTGCGCAGAAGACATCAAGACCACAGGAACATCATTTTACACCTCAATCTGAAGCCCTAACTGAACACAAGCGTGTTATCCCTACTAAAAGTCCAGAATGCTGTCTTCAGGTCTTTAACAGTAGCTGACATGAGAAAGCCTCTGCAGGGAGAAACTCCATAAGGAGACCAGACCAGAACACATAGCAGTCCACCAGGCAAGGAGTGTGCATCCCTGCTCACAACGACTTTATGGAATTATTGAAGAGTGATTTCATCCTGTCCTCATATCTTGCACCAAAGAGCTCGCTTCTTAAAGCTGAGCTAGTACCGTCCGGTGAGACTGACGCCAAATATCATGAATTGCTTTAAATACCTGGTTATGCTAAAGTCCAGTTGTGCAACAGAGACGGCCTTCAGAGAGCAGGTGGGAGAACTTAAATTCTGTTGCCAGATAAATAACCTCTTCCTCAATGTCAGCAGCCAAAGAATATGGCGTTTGTACACGTAATACTCATAACTCTCTCAGCATCAATACAAAGTAATAGAAACTCAGTGCACTTTAAATCGCCTGGGAGTGTACATCGCGGCCAAATTCTCGATATCCCAAAACAAATCCGAATCGATTAGGAAACCTTATTCATGACTTTACTTCATGAGTAGTTCACAGAGAGTGGTACTGCCCCTATCGACCCTCATGTCCATCTGCAGATGTGCAGTAGAGAGTACAGGTATTCTAAAAAGCTGTGTCAATGTACGGAATAAAATAGTTCTGCCGCGGAAAGGAAGGATCAACAGGCAGTGGTCAGATTGTCCAAAACAAAACCAGTACCAGCCTACACGCCAGCAAATACATACATACAGAAACGTCCAGTAATATCATGAATGATCCAATCAGGTAACTCATACACTACTATCCCACTCCCTTTACATAGAAAGCTAAGTACCATTCACCCAAGGACAGCCAGGCTCAGCAGCAGTTATTTTGTCATTTTTTTTCCAAAGACAGAGAGAGAGAGAGAGAGAGAGAGAGAGAGAGAGATCATTAGAGCAAGAGAGCTAGTTATGACATTCATCTCGGCACCAAAGTATTAGTCGACATTTTACAAGGGAAAAAAAAATCAATCGGATCTGCTTCTGCATCCACACGCTCCCCAAACACACACACTACGAAGAACGCTCCGTTTGAATTTCATCATTCATTTTCGTCATACTGTGTGAATAAATATTTCACAAAATAATGCAGATAACGAGTATCTCGTTCCTATCTGACACCGGAACCTGTCGTGCAGGTAGATCACAGCGATTGCTTCGCAGACAAATCAAGTGAAACTGACGGAACTGGAACAGATCTTCGTGCCATGAAGAAACCACAATTAGGACGCAGGTGCAGATATATCCAGCTGCACCGGGAAAATAATATATTAAGCATAATGTGTTTTTGTACGGGGATGAAGTAAAATAAATCATTGTGCTGTTGAGGGCACAGTAATAAACTGCAGAGTCGCTTAATTGCAGCGATGAGATTGTCAAAATTGTTAATTGCCTTTCCGCTTCCAGATGGATATTGAAGCGAGCTTGGGCAAAATCTGCTTTATCTTCACCTCCAGAATAATATTTTGTCAATACGTACTGGAGTCTTCGATCTAACCTTTGCCGGTACCAAGATAAGTAATAGTATGCGAATGTAGTTTTATAGCTGCAGCTGAACAACGTAGTCCCCTCTTCTGTCTTCACTGCTGGTAACTTCGTCTGAATGACAGTGTTACCATGACTTGGATCTGAAAATAATTTCATATAATAAAACATTAAATAGTCGGCATTCAGAATTCAGGCTCGAGAATGGTGTTTATTTGTGTGCTGAGCATTTACCAGTTAACCACGCTCCACACACTATCCAGAGGATGAACCTTCGCATCTTTCTATAAATGGTGGGCTGATAGATATTCTTCTCAAAATATTGTCTCAAGGATTCAGGATATTCGAATTCTACTGTTTTTCACGGGTGACACTTTTGATATAGTGGTACGGAAGCCGAATTCAAAGCAAGGGGAAGACGATCTTTTACCACATGCTTCGCCTACTTCCCTGATGCGACATGGACGAAGTACCGCTAGGACAGCAGCTACCGACTTTCTTATGACATTAATCCCTATAATTACGGAGGGGTACGTGTCCAGAGGGTGGATTATCTTGAACTTGAACGTGGAAAAAGGGTCTGTTTCCTGAAGGGTCTGCTTCCTGTGTATGTGTGTGTGTGTGTGTGTGTGAGTGTGTGTGTGAGAGAGAGAGAGAGAGAGAGAGAGGGAGAGAGAGAGAATGAGGGAGAGACAGTGTCACAGAAGCACTCTCTCCCATAATATAAAACGTGCTGGAGTTACTGGAAATCTGGAAAGAACAAACGGCAGCTCTGCTAGAAAGATGTCGAGGAGAATATAACGTTTTTGAATGAGAGGAAGCATTCACGTTGACATTCCAGTAGATGTCTTCATACCATAAATCCATATAACAATTACAGCACGGATTCAGGCAATCTCGTCCCTTCTAGTCTGTGTCGAACTCATACGCTCACCTAGTCCCACCGACCTGCACTCAGCCCATAACCGTCCATTCCTTTCATGTCCGTATGTCTATACAATTTAACTTTAAACGACAACATCGAGCCTGCCTCAACTACTTCTGCTGGAAGCTCGTTCCACACAGCTACCACTCTCTGAGTAAAGAAGTACCCCCTCATGTTACCCTTAAACTTTTACCCTTTAACTCTCAACTCATGTCCTCTTGTTTGAATCTCCCCCATTCAAAATGGAAAGAGCCGAGCCACGTCAACTCTATCAACCCCTCTCATAATCTTAAACACCTCTATCAAGAACCCACCCCCCCCCAACCTTCTACGCTCCAAAGAACAAAGGATAAAGAATAAAGTAGTTCAACCTTTCTCTGTAACTTCAGTGATGAAACCCAGGCAACATTTTAGTCAACCTCCGCTGTACTCTCTCAAATTCATTGACATCGTTCTTATAATTCGGTGAGTAGAACGGTACACAATACTCCACATTTGACCTTACCAATGCATTATACAATTTCAACATTACATCCCAACAACTATACTGAATGCTCTGATTACTAAAGGGCAGCATACCAAAAGCTTTCTTCACCACCCTATCCACATGAGATTCCACCTTCAGGGATCTATACACCATTGTTCTTAGATCTCTCTGTTCTACTGCATTATTCAATGCCCTACCATTTACCATGCATGTCCTATTTTGATTAGTCCTAACAAAATGTAGCACATCACATTTTTCAGCATTAAACTCCATCTGTTATCTTTCAGCCCACTCTTCTAACTGTGTAAATCTCTCTGCAAGCTTTGAATACGTACTTCATCATCCAGAACACAACCTATCTTAGTATCACCTGCATACTTACTAATCCAATTTACCACCCTATCATCCAGATCATTAATATATATGACAAACAACACTGGATCCAGTACAGATCTTTGAGGAACACTACTACTCACCGTCCTCCATTCTGACACATAGTTATCCACCATACTCTCTGGCGTCTCCCATTTAGCCACTGCAGAATCCATTTTACTACTTCGATATTAATGCCTAACAATTGAACTTTCCTAACTAACCTTGCGTGTGGAACCTTTGCAAAGGCCTTACTGAAGTCCATATAGACAACATCTATCGCTTTACCCTCGTCAACTTTCTTACTTTCACAATTCAATAAGATTTGTCAAATATGACCTTCCACAAACAAATCCATCTTGACTGTTCCTAATCGTGCCCTATCTATCCAGATAATTACATATACCATCTCTAAGAATATTTTCCATCAAATTACCCACCACTGACGTCAAACTCACAGGCCGATAACGCCAGGTTTACTCTTAGAACCCTTTTTAAACAATAGAACCACATGAGCAATACATCAAATCTCCGGCATTATCCCCGTTTCTCATGACATTTGAAATATTTCTGTCGGAGCCTCTGCTATTTCCACACTAAATTCCTTCAAGGTCCTAGGGAATATCTTGTCCGGACCCGGAGACTTATCCACTTGTATATTCCTTAAAAGTGCCAGTACTTCCTCTTCTTTAATTGTCATACTTTCCATAACTACGCTTCTTGTTTCTTTTCCCTTAAACAGTTCAATATCCTCCTCCTTTGTGAATACCGAGGAAAATAAATTGTTCAAAATCTCCCCCATCTCTTTAGGCTCCGCACATAGCCGTCCACTCTGATTCTCCAAGGAACCAAATTTATCCCTCACTATCCTTTTGCCACTAACATCACTGTAGAAACGCTTTTGATTTGTTTTCACCTTATTTGCGAAAGCAGCCTTGTATCTTCTTTTAGCCTTTCTAATTCCTTGCTTAAGATTCTTTTTGCATTCTTTATATTCCTGGAGCACCTCATTAACGCCAAGCTGCCTATATTTATTGAAGTTCCCTCTATTTTTCCGAACCAAGTTTCCAATATCCCTTGAAAACCATGGCTCTCTGAAACTTTTTTTCCTTTCCTTTCAACCTAACAGTTACATATATGTCCCGTACCCTAAAAATTTCAACTTTAAATGACCTCCATTTCTCTGTTACATCCTTCCCGTAAAACAAATTGTCCCAATCCACTCCTCCTAAATCATTTCGCATCTCCTCAAAGTTAGCCTTTCTCCAATCAAAAATCTCAATCCTAGGTCCGGTCCTATCTTTCTCCATAATTACACTGAAAGTAATGGTATTGTGATTACTGGATCCGAAGTGTTCCCCAACGCATACCTCCGTCACTTGCCCATCTCATTCCCTAACAGGAGACCAAACACTGCCCCTTCTCTAGTTGGCACCTCTATGTGTTGCTCCAAAAAACTATCTTGCACACATTTCACAAACTCCAAACTATCCAGCATTTTTACATAATGGGCTTCCCAGTCTATGTGTCGGAAATTAAACTCTCCTACAATTACAACCTTGTGCTTACTACAAATATCTTCTATCTCCTTACAAATATGCTCCTCCAGTTCTCGGTCCCTATTAGGTGGTCTATAATACACCCTTATAAGCGTCACAGCACCTTTCCTTTTCCTCAGTTCCACCCATATAGCCTCCCGAGAGGAGTTGACTAACCTATCCTGCCAGAACACCGCTGTTATATATTCTCTGACAAGCAATGCGACAACTCCCCTTCGAGTCCCTCCTATTCTATCACACCTGAAGCAACGGAATCCTGGAATATTTAGTTGCCAGTCATACTCCACCTGCAACCACGTTTCAGTAATTGCTACAACATCATATCTCCAGGAGATACCTATTAATGAAATGGATGCCACTGTTCCCGATTGCCCCATAACTGAAAGGATGCATGAAATGGGAAATAAATAAAAAGAAGAAAAGTATGAATGGTTATCAAGAGATAGATAAAATATTGTTGCAGAGCGAAGAACTTGTGTGAATCACATACTGGCTAGTAGAAGGCAGATAAAGAGAAAGAAAGAGAGACTATATTGACGGAAAATAATTGTTTTTATTAATGATATAGAGTTCTTATGCAGATTATCAAGCGGTTCAAATGACAATAATAGTCTTCACTTTATCATAATGGCGGCCCCATGAAGTAAATATAACAAAATCTGAAAACGTTTCGAATTGTTCCTGCGGTCTGGCCCCATCGGAAGAACACCCTATAGTTTCATAGGGTTGCAGGTCTCGAAATGGCGCTGGAATACTAGTAGACACCAACGGAAGATGTTAAAAAAACCAAAACAAAACAAAAAAAAACTTTTGACTATTGTTTTGTCGATTTCATCAAATACCTGACAACTATACCGGGTTATCATGAGTCGGAGTTCTGTTTCTATACTTATGTTTATGTCAAATATCTCAGATGTTCCAGACGATACAAATATGTGATAGAAAATTGACGACATTGCTAAGTAATTGCGCATCTCTGTCGTTCGCGTTCCTTGTGTCAGAGAGTGTGTGTGTGAGAGTGTGAGAGAGAGAGAGAGAGAGAGAGAATGGAGTACTTGTGCTCATGCCTCACTTGACATTATTCTCTGTCAGGCTAATATTTCACTACATACTCTGGACGCAATAACATTGAGATATACGGTGCAATCCAACACAGAGTACCGGGGAATATTCAAACATAACCCTTCGGTTGAGCAGCTCAGAACAAGTACCTGGACATCTAGAGGAACGCATAGAAAACGGTGGAAAAACACAGTAGACCACGCAGAATGAATGGAAAAGAGAAAAACCCTTGACATTTCAGGCCAATACCATTCTAGAGGACTGAACAGGAAGGCGAGAAGTAAGAGTGGGAAACTGAAGGAAGGCAGCACAGTACATACTGTAAACAATAGCTGGAACAGGCAGAGGAGGAAGGGGTGAAACAACATCCGTGCAGTTGTTTGGTAAAATTGATAAAAAGGTCTGGAGTAGGGGGAGGATGACAATAGAAGCAATAATTCATGGCACAAAGGGAAGCGAGACGGAGCAGCAGATGGAGAGGATGGACAGGTAGGGTTATACGGCGATAAAGGGAAACAGAATGGGGAATGTTGAATGGAGGTCAGGGCAATTACCAGAGGTTCCACCCTGAGTGTGTCCTCATCATGACAGGAGAGGGAGGTTGGAGTGAAATGTCTGAATGTGGATGGGAAGCAGGATTGAAATGGGCGGCCGTACTCGACGATGTTCCATTCTGTGGTACTCTACGAAGCTGTCTCAGTCTACGTCTGGTCGCACAGGAGATCATATCGGGAGCACCGCATCAAACAGATGATCCCAATAGACCAGTTGGTAAAGAGGCCCCTCGCCTTGCAGGACCGTTTTGAGTCCTGAATGACAGTGAGAGAAGAGGTGTCGGGGCAGTTACCGCACGATCCACCTCCATGAATAGGAACCTGCAGAGCGATGAGTGGGGTGGAGCGACTGGACAAGTGTGAGCATGGGGAGCGCCCGTGCAGAATGCGGAAGGTGAGGCAGTGGTGGTGTAGGGAAATATATATTAGTGATGACGGAAGTTATGGAGAATTAAGTGCGTGGTGCGGAAGCTAGTAGGGTCATACTTGATGAGAAGAGCAACCCCATACCTATTGTTGTGGTGGAAGGATGGTGTGAGTACAAATGTGCGCGAAGTAGACGAGATGCGGCTGCGGGCAATGGTTGCTGCTGGAGTACTGGAAGACTCTTTCTTTGCAGAAGCAGGATATCTCAACGGTGTTGCAATTAAAACCCTCAGCCTGATAGCAGCTGCTGTGGAAGCCCAGAAACTAGGGAAGGAACAGACAGTTTTACAAGTGGGGAACTGGGAAGAAGTATAGTCCAGGCGTCTCTGTTTCGATTGATTTCAGACGTTCGTGAGAGCGTCCGATATTTCCTCATTATATCTGTTCAGTAGGAATTTGGAGATGTCTCCACGATGTTGAATATGACAAAGAAATGAACATTCCCTTTCCGGAAAATACACATTAATATTATATTTGTCCTGTCTGGACACTAATTTCGCCAGAACGCGACTGACAGGCACTTTTTTACAAAGTGCTCTAACAAGACAACAGAATCTAGAACAACACAGGAGTGCTTGCGACCTGCAAGAAAGAGTTCCTGTTTACCAGAGTTTACCGCGCCATGAGGCCTGTTTAATCTGTTTAATAGAGCAAATGCATTTCATCTAACTGCACATCTGTCACTCACACTGTCTCTCCAGCTCTCCGGCATACCCACCCCATCTCTCAATATATTTTTCGTTAGCCGTCATTCTCTGTGTTTACCTCTACTCCGTTACACTTTCTAATTCTTGGCATCTCCCTACCGCCATCTCGCTACCCTCCTTTAGCCATCAATCTTTCCTTATTTTATTTCTTATCTCTTCCATGAGCCCTGCATTTTCTCTCGTCACTCTCTCTCTCTCGCACAGAAACACACTCTCTCTCTCCAGCTCGCTCTCTCTCTCTCTCTCTCTCTATATATATATATATATATCTTTTTTTCTCTTTCTCTCACTTTCCCTTTCTGTCAGTTTGCCCTTACATTAGTTTTTTGCATGTAGTAATACCTCTCTACATATGCTCTCCAACTGAGGCATTCCTACATTCCTGAAGACTGAACCTCTTGATCTGTGCGTCCATTGCCTGTGTATATGTTCTCCCATTCATCGCAAATTATCTTCCTTCTCTTGCTCTCCATTTCTTTCCATCTAACCGTGTGCGCTACGGCAGTATCGTGATGTTGTTCTTTCTCAGCCTTTTTTTTTCTCTAACTGTAACCCTGTTATGATACGTACGAGTAAAGGTAATGATTTTAAGCAATTGTCGCCGTTTCCAGAATTCCGGGTCACAGCTTTTTCTCAGTAATGAGAACACTAGGCAACAAACTGCAGTGGCTATTCCTCTTCAGCAACAGTGGAGATACTGCACTAAAACTTAATAAGAACTTCACAAGTTGAAAAAAGAACTGATGATCTCAGCCCTGAATATCGCCGCTAAATCTCAACAAACTGCTGTAAAGGAATATCTGGAATAACTGCAGTTTAACTCAAGTTTATACCTTATCATCTCACCTCCTTCTTCAGCTGTAGATGGTGAGCTGTCAAAAATAAATAGCATCTGTCATCAAGGATCCACGGCATCCAGGCCACATCCACTTCGAAATATAACCATCGGTCCGGAGGTACAGGCGTTTTCGCCCCACACCACCCATTTCAGCAGCAACCAGAGTTTACATGTTTACTCAGCGCGGCACTGAACTGATCCCACAACAACAGGAATTCTGCAGATGCTGGAAATTCAATCAACACACATCAAAGTTGCTGGTGAACGCAGCAGGCCAAGCAGCATTTGTAGGAAGAGGTGCAGTCGACGTTTCAGGCCGAGACCCTTCGTCAGGACTAACTGAAGGAAGAGTGAGTAAGGGATTTGAAAGTTGGAGGGAGTTGTTTTCTCCTATCATTTTGGATCTCCCCCTCCCCCTCCAACATCTTGGATTTCATTGTAAACTTCAACCAAGATGCAGTTGACGACACAGCCGTGTAATGTAAAATCACCTGGAGTATAGGCACCAGTAGCGTTAGGATGGGCAATGCAGTTATTTTACATAACACATGAAATAAGGCAAGAAGTTGAGTTGTTTGTGTAATCAGGGAATGAGTCCTCACAGCGTTAATTGCAGATGAATGGGATCTCTCTGCCAGAAGCTTCTTGGACAATGTGTGTAGATGCTTTCGCTGTTCAAAGATACCTGGAAAACATAACATATAAATGACGTCAACTTGCAGAAATTAGTATAATATCGCACAGTTTTAGAATTAATAAGGGCAAGGAGAAGATGGGTTTACAGAAACAACAACACGAATCCAATGTTCAACCTGAGGATTCTGGGAAGGACGACATGTTCCTCTGCAAATCTTTGGTATGTTCTTCAAGTTCATAAGCATTGAACATGCGTTTTGAAAGCCTTTGCAGTATTTCACATATTTTCAAATTCGGTAATCTCTAATAAATTGTATAAATTATTTGCAGCAACACACATAAAAGTTACTGGTGAACGCAGCAGACCAGGCAGCATCTCTAGGAAGAGGTATAGTCGACGGTTCGGGCCGAGACCCTTCATCAGGTCTAACAGAAAGAAGGGATAGTAACAGATTTGGAAGTGGCAGGGGGAGGGAGGATCCGAAATGATAGGGGAAGGCAGCAAGGGGAGAGATGGAACTAAGATCTGAAAAGTTGTTTGGCAAAACGGATATGAGAGGATCATGGGACAGGAGGCCGAGGGAGAAAGAAAGGGGGGCGGGGGAGCTCAAAGGATGGGCAAGGAGTATAGTGAGAGGGACAGAGGGAGAAAAAGGACATACATATATGCAAACAAACAAATAAATAAATATTTAACAGATGGGTACGAAGTGGAGGTCGGGCATTAAAGGAAGTTAGAGAAGTCAATGTTAATGCCATCAGATTGGAGGCTACTCGGACAGAATATAAGGTGTTGCTCCTCCAACCTGAGTGTGGCTTCATCTTGAAGGTAGACGAGGCCGTGGATTCCTTGGAGTTTAGAAGAAGGAGTGGAGACGTCATAGAAGCATTTCGAATGTTGAAAGGCATGGATAGTGTGGATGTGGCAAAAGTGTTTCCCATGATGGGGAAGTATTGAACCAGAGGACATGATTTTAGGATTGAAGGGCGCCCATTCAGAACAGAGATGCGAATAGTTTGTTTGTTTTTTGCCAGAGGGTGGCGAATATGTGGAATTTGTTGCCACGGCCGGTAATGAAGGCCAAGTCATTGGGGGTATTTAAGGCCGAGATTCATAGGTAGCTGGGGCATCAAAGGCGATGGTTAGAAGGCCGGGGATTGGGATCAGTGAGAATGGATAAGCTCTTGATAAAATGGCGGAACAGACTCGATGGGCGGAATTGCCGACTTCTACTCCTTTATCTAATGGTCGTATCACAGGGAGCAAGACAGAAACAAAGTGACTGTATTCACCGGATATGCAAATTAGAATGAGGTGATAAATGAATTGATGTAAAGGTGATTCATTTTTTTAATATAAAAAAAGATAATGATTCATTGAAGAGGTCTTTGAAAATGAAGTGTAGTTCATTTCTGTAGTACAAAAAAAGAAACAAATCCACGTTGTGTCAAATGCCCTATTCGAATGCGTGACGTCATTACTTCATGCAACATGTAATTC
The DNA here is from genome assembly GCF_963921235.1 of Mobula hypostoma. NCBI lineage: Eukaryota > Metazoa > Chordata > Chondrichthyes > Myliobatiformes > Myliobatidae > Mobula > Mobula hypostoma. Next base: position 24,418,883 of record NC_086106.1, read on the forward strand.
AAATTTTAATATGAAATAGAAATTGTGCGATTTCTGGGAAAAAAAAAACATTCAGTCCAAATGTATCGATTAAATGTCAGGTTTCTGTTCTGAGGAGTATCACTGGCACGTCTATTTTTGGAATATTGTGTGAAGATCCTCCTAATATGTCAGAATGTTTACTTCACAGACCTGCTGTTAATGGTGCGTGTGGAACCTCAGTCTCAGCTTGCAGGATCCCTGTAGGATACCTCGAATCTGCATTTTCTTTCTAAAGTGTCCATGGAAATCGAGTTGATTGATTAAATATGTTTAGGTTTAGATCAGGTCTCCTTAGGGATTACAACGAATGCATTATATTGGTTGTTCTAGCTTAGTTGGCGGCAAAAGGGAGGTGCTGAAAAGGCAGTGGCAGTAAGATTTGCGGAGTATCTGCACTGTTTGCAATTTGTGATTATGTATGAAAAAAATGACTGTGGATTAAAATGCCTGTAATTCCGATTGATATTGCAAATCAGCGTCAGTTTTGTTTTGACGAACATTTTCAAATATAATTCCTTGGACCTGGTAGCAATAAGTCACAGAACTGGTTCAGGTTTAGGAATACGGTAGGCCTAACAGAAGCCTATTTGACAATTTGATTCATTGTGAACAGGTAATAGCTTTGTGTTCCTCCCTTAAAAGAAACAGTGTTGTGGATTTGGGGATAAAAAAACATTCCCGTGAAAAGAGGAAGTCCATGGGAGTGGTCCCAGAAGTGAAGAGCTTAGCGTATGAGGAATGCAGCCAGGTACTAGGCCAGTACCCGATGTCACCGTTTCTCTTTGTGACGTCTTCAAACAATCCCCCAGCTCCCATGTCCGCGTCCGAGAACAGCGGTGATTCCCCCGGTTTATATTTCGGCGCCTGTCTCAATGATTTTACCTGACGTCCCATTGGCTCTTTCTAGTTATTATCCCAGCACAGTTTTGCAGGTGCCTCGGCTGTAAAACCACGGACGAATCTGGAGTCATGCAGGAATACACACAAAGTCAGGTGATTCGGTAGATTGAAAGCATGAAAAGCATTCCGTTTGCATCCTACTATATCTCTTTCGGACACTACTAACAGAGATTAACGAAAATCAATTCAATGAATGGAACACGGTGCTATCAAGATACATATTGCATGGTAAATGGCCTGGGGTTCATCTCAAAACTTTGCAAATAGCAAAGGAAAAGGGGGGATGGGCACTACTTTCTCCGAGAAGTTATAAGTTTGCAGCACACTTGAGAGCCGTGATATGTTGGTGCAACCCATCATATGACGTTCAATGGAAAAACATTGAGGAGAGGTTTCTTTCCATCCCCATACAGGCACTTTTGACTGATATCAACATACAAATTACACAAATAATATTGACAACCTGTAAGTGAAATGGATTTAAAATATGGAATACTGTTATAAAGGAATATAACCTAGAGAGGATGATTGCAATTCTTAAATGATGTGAAGATGACTCGGATTTTATGCCGAATAAACTGGTTGCTAGATTTACGGACTGGACAACTAAAAGAATAACAGCTATTTGCAATATAATGAAAGAAGGAACACTGTTCGGTTTTGAAATGCTCAAAGAGAAATACTTATTTGAAAAAACAAGACTTTTACCGGTATTTACAGATGCGACAGTATGTTAATAGGACGGTTGAAAATGTAACCAAGGCAAGTACATGTCTGATAGATCTATTTAGAAGAGGATCTAATTCAGACAACGGTAGCAGAATATTTTCAAGCATGTATAAGGATTTGTCAAAACCTAAAACACATTCGACTTCATACATTATAACAAAATAGGGGAAGGAAGGAGGGATAACTATATCTGAGCAAGACCGGACAATAATATGGAGGTACCAATGGAAGTGTACTAGTTCACATAAATGGACGCATTTCGGGTGGAAAAACTGGATAAGATACTTTGTTACACCCTCTCAGAAATCACATTATGATAGTAACGCACTTATTTGCTGCAGAAATTATGGAAAAGAAAATGCTACCCATTATCATATTTTCTGGAATTGCCCCGTTATCATAGACTATTGGAGTGGGATACATAATGCCCAACAAGACATATTTAAATGTGAAATACCCTTAGAGAGTAAGACCATATATTTTGGATATATACCTTAAGAATAGTTGAAAAGAGATACATATTTAATGATTGCACTGCTGGTGGCTGGTAAAAAAAAGGACCCTTACCAGGAAATGGCTATCACAGGACAGCCCAGCTTTAAATGTATGGATGGAAATTACAATTGACATTTAAAAAATGGAGAAGAAATCAGCATCTGTTAATCATAAGTTAAAACAATATTATTCATCCTGGAAAAAAATGGTTTAACTACACAACACCTCATAAGCCTGATTTTATTCTCACAAACCAATAAATATGTTTTAAAAATAAGATCACGCCCTACTCCGTACATAGTTTTCTTCTTTCGATTGTTCTTTCTTTCCTCTCCTTTCTATAAGTGTATACCTCATATAAGTATTATGCGGAAATTTGTGACAAATAGGATTATGCAGTGTCTGAAATGCATCTTGTGGAAATGTCTGTTTGATGATGAAATTTAATTAAAAAAATAAATTAGTAAAAAATAAATGACAGATAACATTTTTGATGATATATTTTTATGCGACACATATAAATTTCTTAACACTGCTAACGTAATGGACTTTCTGTAGAAGTAGTCTTTTAGACATTATTAGATATATCGTGTGCTTTGGAATGTGAGCCATCCAATAAAGTGAGTGTGTTTTCGTTTTGTGTGCCTGACACCCGTATGAGTTTGGACTTTTGTTTGATGGGAGCTGAAGTAGAAGACAGCGGGGAGAAGAGATTGTAGGACTCGACTCTGTGCGGGGATATGCTACGCTGACGTTCGGGGAGATCAAAGTAGAATCGTCGAATGTAAAACCATCAGCTCCAACTTGCAAACACGAGGATATCTGCAGATGCTGAAATTTCTAGCAGCACACATACAAGTTGCTGGTGAAGGCAGCAGGCCAGGCAGCATCTCCAGAAATAGGTACAGTCGGCGTTTGGGGCCGAGACTCTTCGTCAGGACTGACGAAGGGTCACGGCCCGATACCCTTCGTATGCACCTCTTCCTAGAGATGCTACCTGGCGTGCTGCGTTCACCAGCAAGTTTTATGTGTGTAGCTCCAACTTGCGCACTTTAGACTGTTTCATTAAGATGGACACTTTTCTCTTTTTTTTTTTGGCATTTTCTTTGCTAACCCATTAGTCAATATGACAATTATAAAGCTAAATCGTTTAATTGTATGCGGTGTGCTGTCTGTTAATTCGTGGTAATTATTCGTTACAGGGTAACAAATTACGCAGCATCCACAGAAATAGGATGTATCGGCGGAGCTGGACATTGTCAGCTTTAGACGTAAGCAGCGACGGAACGAGTGTGCTTCCTTTTCATGAACGAAATCAGGATTCAGGAAGATATGTTTACACTACTAAACTTAAATGGGAGCACAATCAAAAAAGAAAATGAAGAAGTTATAACTATTGATGAAAACATTAACCAATGAATGTTGTGCAATTGCCCTGAGCATTAATCTGGCGGGTTGAGTGTTTAAGTCTTTGCTGAGTTATTGTCCGGTAAAGTGATTACGGTACGTTATTATGGAGGCTGCAGTGGTTGATTGGATCAAGCGAAGCCTGTTTTGTGTGGGCATTCCTTCCGGTTCTGTGCAAAGCGAGCCCAATGCTAAATGTTCATTTTGACACACATTACACGAACAAAGACAAAATTGAAGATTTGCTTGAAGCTCGACTACTTGTAAGCAGTTAAATACAAATGTCTGGAATTGCAAAATAAATTTATATTAACTTTACTCTTAGATCTGTATAAAGCTGAGGAGAAGTTCTGTCCGACTGTCTGGGTGTCTGCCTTCCTCTCTGCCACGTCACTCCCATTCTCTCTATCTCATAAGTTCTCCCTCTTACACTGTGTATCTTTCTGTCCCACTCTACAATAGACATAACCCTTTTACTCAGCTCCGTTTCTCTCTTACATTCAATCACACACATAAACACACATTATATCAAACTCTCTGTTTTGTCTGCCTCGAACTCTCACTCTCGCCTTCATTCTTTCTCTCTCTCTCTCTCTGCATGTCTACTCCGTTCCTCCATCATTCATTTTTTCCCACTGTGAAATCACTTTCAATGACTTCGAGATTTAAAATATTGTATACTCAGCTTCTCCTTCATCCGCATAATATGAAGAAAATAGACGCATGATGAACGAGAATTTTCAGCCACGTTGTCTAAATGCTTTAGAGTTCTGAACTATAACAGCAGCTGCGAGTTAAATGCAAGAATAATGCCACATTTACTTGCGAGTTTTGTCGCTGACAGTTGCACTCCCAAGTATACCACGCGACGCAGTTATTTTAGTGTGCAACCTTCGTTTCCAGGGTCTGGCCGCCCTCTGTTGAGTATTTATTGGAGCAATCGGGGCAGAATTCTGCCTGAATAGTGATATCAATGCAACAGCATTTGATATTTTTAAGCGAACCATAAATTGTTCAAAAGTAGTACGTCGAGGCCACCACATTTTGAGATAGCCAACGATCTACGTTAATCCGAAGATCACCAATTATTTCCCGACTCTTCATTTTAGGTCGTTTTAATCTCCTGATCTCGTGTCGGCGCCAATAAACTCTTTCTGAATGCTTACCTTGCGCGACTAAATTTGGTGTGAGACAACACAGAAAGCTTTCTTGATCATAAGAGCACAGTACCGTCAGGTTTCCTCTCTTTCGGGAACGTTCTTCAGAGAAGTACGAAAACAAAGATTTTTCTTCCTGATATCATTTCCCTATCAGGCACCTATTTTTTTTTTTAATAAACTTATGTTTATTATTTTAATTCATAATTCAAGTCAATTAAAATGTCGCGTACAATTTAAGCTGGAAAGCTTCCTATCACTTCCAGACATGCTTGAGCAAGCTCCGCCTGCTCGGTTGCTGCATGGTAGGGCAGGATTTAGTAATAATTATTAGGTTGAGGACTGTAAGGATGAAAATTGCTATCACAAGGTACACAAAAGTTCTATGAATGATTTTGATATTTCAGACAGATGCTTCCCAGAACACTTGATGCCAAGACTGAAGAAAGCATTTTTGTTGATCCACAAGTCAAACAGGTCATCAATGACAGGATATTTGAAGAATTTCCAGTGGGACCGGAGAAAATCACATGGAAGGCATTCAAGGAGTTGTTGAAATTTGTCTCGGCATCAACAGAACACCAAACAGCATGCAGCTGGTTGAAAGCATGCTTTAAGCAAATAAAACCATGAAATGCAGCATGTAACTAACAATTAATTTTCTGCATTCCCATTTAGACTTCTGCCCTGCAAAACTTGGTGCTGTTAGTGACGAGCATGCTGGAACTTTTCACGAGGACATTGCGGTCATGGGGAAAATATACCATAGCAACTGGAATCCATCAACGCTGGCGAATGGTGGATTGACACTTAAGCGAGAAGCCTCAAACACTGAATACAAATGAAAATCATTAACAGAATATCTTTTAACTTAGTTGAACTATTACAAAACATCAGCACCATTATGCAATTAAACGCATTAGGCTCAATAAAAGGTAATGTGTTGTTTCTCCACATTCCTACGTGATGTAAGTAGTATGAAAGTATATGTGTGTTCATCTTCAAGTATCCATCATAAACAAACAAACAAAAAAAAAATCTGTGGAAGCAGCACTTTTGAAGAAATTCGTTATCCAGTCTTTCGGAAATAAACACAGGACACAGAATTTTGAGTCAGATATAAAAAAAAATGGAAAAAGAAATTGCTAAGTTGTATTGCATGAAATAGTATTTGATGAGGAAATATAAATTCAAAATCGTGGTAACCTACGTGTTATTCGAGCTGGAGGGGCGCTTCAGGATTAAATAGTCTTTCAGGGTTTTTCCTATTAGGGACTCAAGAATTCGATCAGGAGCAGTTGCGGAGCACGTGATATTTCCAAAATTCTGTCTTCTGAACTGAAATTACGCTGCAACAATTTACTAATGAAGCAGAACAGAATGATGGGATGAGCTTGCTATGTTGGAGATTTAAGGAAGGGGACACTTTGTGGACAGAAAGCGAAGCTTTCATATTCATTTAGTGGATTATAATTCTCTGAATCCGGTTGTGAGCTCCCTGTCCCTACCCCCCCCCCTCCCCCAACTCTCTCTCTCTCTCTCTCTCTCTCTCTCTCTCTCTCTGTAATCTCTCTCTATCTCTGGCTCTGTATCTCTTTCTCTCTTTCTCTCACTTCTTTTATGTATCCGCAGTTTGTATATGATCAAAAGTGATTGAGTCTGTTCTGCCGTCTTCTCCCTTTCGCGTATTAGCTTTCCCCTCTACCTTTCTATTACGCTGTCTATATCGCGCTCTAACAATGTTCGAAATCCAACTTACATCGATCAATCTAGCCACTTGAAAATTGCTTTCTATTTTATTTCTCCAGCGGAGTACATATTATCGCCAGTCTATGAAACTGGCAAATTTCATTCCCCGTATGTATTTCTTTTGTAGAATATGTTTCATTTCGTTTCCAGATAGTGTTCTAACAAATTGCGTTTTAGATAAGGTGCTGCCGTGTTTGAAACACGGAATTGAAGCACCGTCTTCCTCTGTAAATCTCAGAGTACTTTACCCTGCGGCAATCAGTGTGTCATAGCAAACTTATAGCACTTGGGTGAGAAAACCACAAGTCTCAGAGTAATGTATCCGGAAACGATATGAGCGCCATAACATTCTTACAGGGTTAACTTATAGAACACTGTAGGAAGAAAATATCGCTATTTGGCCAAGTGAATCCACGTGACACGTTATTATTTCCTATCCAGTATCAACTTGCTGCGTTCGTTAAAAAAAAAACAACAAAAAAAAAGACTGTCGTTCCTTATACTCACCACCCTCAGTGAATAATCTTCCCTCTGAATCTTTAACTATGTCTTTTGGTTTTGGATTCTTTTAACTAGGGTGTAAGACTACTGACGTTAATTTTATCCAAGCCGATCATGTTTTTATAAATCTTAATAAGATCACTCCTCAACACTTTACTGTTAAGGAACGAAAGATCTTGTCTGACCAACCGTTGTAGGTTACTCGGTGTCTGTAGGCATGCAAAAATACTTGCAAGTCTTTACCCATTCTCTCCAGTTTAAGCACGTGTTCTATTACGATCTGTCCATCCTCAACTGCTAATGTAGGAAGGTAAACAGGATGACGTCTGGTTTAATACATACCTTGTTTTTGCTTCCCTCTGTAATCAGTCGATTTCTTTGACACACGCAGGGGACACTTTATATTTTTCTGTCACACAGCCGCATAATTATACAAACAGAAGTCTGGACGCCGCCGTTGATATTTCCGCATCTCTCTGTTTGAAAATTCATTCCAGTCGCTTGAATTTCCCAGTAGCAGGACAGCGCCAACTTTTTTTTCCCCCTTTATCCTTTATGATCTCTATCCCACTATCTTTCTCGGTAAAGTAACATGTGACAACTTCTCGAATAATTTATAATTCTAAACTGACGCTGCCTCTTATTTCGTATCTTCTTTCGCATCCATCCTCACTGTTATATTCATGATTAATTGACATCTCAGCATGAATAAAAGCCGTAGGCCTAAAAAAAATCTGTGTGCACGATCGTACGCCCTTACCCAGTCCTAAACTGCTGCGTTTGCACGTATTGCCGTTCAGCTACGTCCATGTATGAGCTTATGCTAGTGTTCCAAAATTACCCTAATGCAGTTGCCTCAGACACATGCCGTCTGAGCTTGATCCGTATACTTACCTACGCTTAAATGAATCATTTTCACCTCAAGTCCCATTTAGTTACTAAGTCCGTGTATTAAAATTCTCATAATTACGGTAAAGACTACTACCGTTAATCCTATCTAGGACTACCGTGAGTTTGTAAATTCTTAGTAAATCCGGTCTCCACAACTTACTATCAAGGAAGTAAACGTCCTGCCCGTCAAGTTGCGCGCAGTTGCACAGGCTCTGTAGTTCTGTCAAAAATCTTCGCAAATCCGCCATGTACTCCTTACTCCATCCAGTTTAATCAGGTGTTGTATTACGATCTGTCCTTCCTCAGCACTTAATGCGGCGGGGTTCCGCATTAAAGACATCTGCTGCTTCCACTGGCGACACGGGGTACACACTGGGTATTTTCACAGAGAGTCACCGGATGGCAGGTTCATAATAATCAGTTGTTGAAGAATGAGATAAGATCAGTGCCATATTTTGTTTGTGTAGACTCGGATCGATGTCTTGTCAAAGGATAGATTGATCAATCGGAGCGTTTCATATAGGAGCAGTGTCGGAATGCGATCTCCCTTAACCCACCTCTTTCCCTGTTTAGACTTCCTTTCGTGGTCAAGTCGATTTCCATTGCACACTGTTACGCTACTGGCGACAATGAATATTAATCGAGACAGGTTTTATGAAAACAACCAAAGATTTATTAAACACATATAAGCGATAGGGGAAAAAAAACACAAAGGAAAACTTTAACCGGAGGTTAAACGGGTAAGCAGCCGTTCATCAACTCCACTCAGCATTGGTTCTTAAAGCGTTAAATGCGGTAAAAGTTCTTAAAGCGATACAGCCAGATAGAACCATAGAACCATAGAAACTACAGGACAGAAACAGGCCCTTTGGCCCTTCTTGGCTGTGCCGAACCATTTTCTGCCTAGTCCCACTGACCTGCACACGGACCATATCCCTCCATACACCTCCCATCCATGTATCTGTCCAATTTATTCCTAAATATTAAAACATAACCTGCATTTATCACCTCGTCTGGCAGCTCATTCCATACTCCCACCACTCTCTGTTTGAAGAAGCCCCCCCCCCCCAACCCCGCACCCTTAGCCCATGTCCTCTGTTCTTTTTTTTCTCTCCTTGCCTCAGTGGAACAAGCCTGCTTGCTTTCACTCTATCTATACTCATCATAATTTTATATACCTCTATCAAATCTCCCCTCATTCTTCTACGCTCCAGGGAATAAAGTCCTAACCTATTCAATCTTTCTCTGTAACTGAGTTTCTCAAGTCCCGGCAACATCCTTGTAAACCTGCCCTCCACTCTTTCAACCTTATTAATATCCTTCCTGTAATTTGGTGACCAAAACTGAACACAATACTCCATATTCGGCCTCACCAATGCCTTATGCAACCTCATCATAATATTCCAGCTCTTATACTCAATACTTCGATTAATAAAGGCCAATGTACCAAAAGCTTTCTCTGCGACCCTATCTACCTGTGACGACACTTTTAGGGAATGTTGTATCTGTATTCCCAGATCACTCTGTTCCACTGCACTCCTCAGTGCCTTACCATTAACCCTGTATGTTCTACGTTGGTTTGTCCTTCCAACGTTCAATACCTCACACTTGTCAGTATTAATCTCCATCTGCCATTTTCAGCCCATTTTTCCAGCTGGTCCAAGTTGCTCTGCAGGCTTTGAAAACCTTCCCCACGGTCTACTACACCTCCAATCTTTGTATCATCAGCAAACTTGCTGATCCAATTTACCACATTATCATCCAGATCATTGATATAGTGGACAAATAACAATGGACCCAGCACTGATCCCTGTGGTACACCACTAGTCACAGGCCTCCACTCAGAGAAGCAATTCTCTACCACCACTCTGTGGCTTCTTCCATCGAGCCAATGTCTAATCCAATTTACCACCTCTCCATATATACCTAGCGACTGAATTTTCCTAACTAACCTCCCATGCGGGACCTTGTCAAAGGCCTTACTGAAGTCCATGTAGACAATATCCACTGCCTTCCCTTCATCCACTTTCCTGGTAACCTCCTCGAAAAACTCCACAATAGATTGGTCAAACATGACCTACCACGCACAAAGTAATGTTCACTCTCCCTAATAAGCCCCTGTCTATCCAAATGCTTGTAGATTATGTCTCTTAGTACTCCCTCCAATAACTTACCTACTACTGACGTTAAACTCACCGGCCTATAATTTCCCGGATTACTTTTCGATCCTTTTTTAAACAACGGAACAACACGAGCCACTCTCCAATCATCCGGTACTTCACCCGTAGACAGCGACATTTAAAATATTTCTGCCAGGGCCCCCGAAATTTCAACACTAGTCTCCTTCAAGGTCCGAGGGGAACATTCTGTCAGGTTCCGGGGATTTATCCACTTTAACTTTTCTGAAGACAGCAAGCACCTCCTCTTTTTCAATCTGTACAGTTTCCATGGTCTCACTACTTGATTCGCTCAATTCCATAGATTTCATGTCAGCTTCCTTAGTAAATACAGATGCAAAAAAACCTATTTAAAATCTCCCCCATTTCCTTTGGTTCCGCACAAAGCTGACCACTCTGATATTCAAGAGACCAATTTTATCCCTTATAATCCTTTTGCTCTTAATATACTTGTAAAAGCTCTTTGGATTATCCTCCACTTTCTTAGTTCTTAAAGCGATAATTTCGAAAGTCCAACAGTTTTACGCAATGAATTGTGAGAGACTTCGCTGGAGAAGGAATTCTTCACAGACGCACCTTTACCGTCGGTTCTGTCCACAGGATTCCCGATGCCGAAAATAAACAGTTTGAATCGTCTGATCTTAAATTCCTTTTAAAGAGAGACAGCCTTTGTGCATGAAGTCATTGCGCTATTGCAAGGGTTATCTCGATGCAGGTTCTCTTCAACGAAGACTCAATAAGGTCGATTCTTTATTAAAGTGCCAATCGACGCGGACCCCTCGATCCTTCACTTCGATGAATTCTTCACGCTCCCTTGAAATCTGTCGGAATTGAGTAAATTGGCACTTCCAGCAACAAATTTCCATTTCAAATACAATATCTCGTCAGAGAACGCACCTTCGGTTTTAAAAATGAAACTGCGTCACAATAAACAAACACACAACAGAAACGGAGGCACAACACGTTCGACCTGGAAATCTGCAAACTCAAAAACCTACTGCGTATCTGAGTCGACCCTTATATCGTCACGGGGCACATGTCATCACGTAACCTCGCAACGGTGGGAAACTCACATCAGGTGACCTCCAAAAGACCATTACAGCATTCTCACAAAATAAACAGATCTCCCTGAGCATGTAACACCTCCCTCCCAAAAAAAGTTCTCTTGAAGAACAAAATTTTAAAAATTTATACAAAAAAATACAAAGTTATAAAATTTACAAAATACACAATATATGCAATCTTATCTTTCAGCCCTTTACAAACTAATGTACAGTAGGAGTGTTACAAATGTTAAAAAATCACTCCAGAAAAAAAAAACATTTTTTTATTGCACATTTAACAGCTGGGCAAACAGTCAGCGATCACATTACTTTACCCTTGATATGAGTGATCAAAATATTATACTCCTGTAACATTAGACTCCAATTTAATAATCTTCTCTTTTTGTTTTCTGTCTTACTTAAAAATACTAATGGATTGTGATCAGTATAAACTGTGTGCGGTTTATGCGTAGAACCAACATACACTTCAAAATGTTGGAAAACTAAAACAAGAGATAACAATTATTTTTCTATTGTTGAATAAGTTCTTTGATGGGCATAATATCTCTTAGAAAAATAAGCTACCGGACGATCAACTTCATCACCATCATCGTTGAAGCAACACTGCTCCTGCAGCTTCATCACTACCATCTACAGCTAATGAAAATGTTTTTCTTTTTTTTCAAAATCAGGAGATTTAAGAACAGTTTGACTACATGTTATAGCTTTCAATTTATCAAATGCCTCCTGACAAAATTCTGTCCAAACAGACTTCTCATTTTTCGTCAAGAAATCAGTTAATGGAAGAGCAATATTTGCAATCTCCTTACAAAATTTTCTGTATATCTCACCATACCCAAGAATCTTCTGAGCGATTTTTCTACCAGTGGGAGTGGGTACTTCCGAAATTTCCTGAACTTTTGCTTGAACAGGTACTAATTTCCCCTCACCCACAACATAACCAAGGTAAGTCACTGTGACATGACCAAATTCACTTTTGGATAAGTTAATAGTTAAGTTAGCTTTTGAAAGTCTGTCAAATAACCTCTCTACCGCCGCAATATGTGCTTTCGACGTATTATTCCCTGTAACCATATCATCAATATAGGCACCTGTATATTTTAATCCCTGAATCACGCTATTAATCAACCTCTGAAATGTTGTTGGTGCATTCTTCATCCCAAATGGAAGAACATTATATTCATATAATGCATTCATAGATGGGGTTACAAATGCTGAAATCTTTCTACCTCTATCCGTCAATGGAACACACCAATAGCCTTTTAACAAATCAATTTTTGTAAGGAATTTGGACTGTCCAAATTTATCCACACAATCCTCTACTCTAGGGATTGGATATGCCTCAGTCTTTTGTCACAGCATTCACTTTTCTGTAATCCGTCCAAAAGCCAATACTATCGTCTGGATTAGGCACCATAACACACGGTGAACTACAATTCGAATTAGAATGTCTAATAATATCATTCTCTATCATGCATTCTCACAAAAAAACAGATCTCCTTGAGTATGTAACAACACACACTTTATTTGTCTTTCATTTTAACACTGACATATCCATACGCAAGCACACAAGCGCGAGCGCTGTTCTCGTGTTTTAAGCTTCTCTCTGTTTGCTTCCTCTTTCCATCCTCTTCAATTTTCCCAGCAGCAAAAGCACACCAATACATATCTTTTTTTTCTTTCTTTCCCGTCATCCTTTACTCTCTTTCTCTATATATTTCTGGGAAGGTAATCCATTAAAACTTAGCGAATAATTTGTCTCTTTAAAGTGGCATTGACTCTACTGTCGTCATTAGTTTGTATTTCATCCTCCCTTTTACCTCCACGAATAATTTACATCTTGAATGTCATTCTATCACTGGCCTCCCCGTTATGATTAGTTTTACATACGGATTGAACTATGAAGAAAATTGTTAAAGATAATTCTGGAGAAAAAAACTATCAACTGCATAACTGGCTATACACTATCGGGATAATAGGGATAGCAAAGTTGTTCGGAAATACTGTTCAAAGATCCTAGCTGCAGGAGCTCGATATACTGTGTCGGCTTCTAATGTACATCTCGCCAGCTGCAATGTTCCCTGCACTTTCACAGCCAGAGTAGGTTTTAGTATGAATTCGCCATCTCCTTGCTTCGTGCTACAGAGATAAATGGCAGAGTCAGAAGCGACAGCTTTGGAAAAAAAAATATTTAAAATAGATGTTTTGAGATGTTTCTTTAATTCAGCGGTAACTTTTAGAAAAAGATTCTGGAGACCGTTCCATTGTTCGGAGATTGCGACTGCTCCTAAAATACACTTGTATCGTGAGTGGTAACATTACAATTCATTCTCAGAGCCTTTCCTGCAACAATTGTAAATTCTGAAGCGATTGGCTTATCCTCATCTTTCCTATTTAAAATGTATGAAAATCTCGGGCTCTATTGCACCCATGGGAAAGACACACAGACACACACACACACACACACACACACGCACATCACCAGTTTTGCAAGCACCTATCGGGATGCATGCCAGTAACGTCAGGAAGGAACTGAACAAAGGCATGAGGTCTGGTTATCGTATCTTTGGGAGGCAGACTACATTCAATAATATTAATGTTCTTGACTGTTATCAGGGAATGAGTTCAAGTAGCCGCGTAATTCATTTTCTGTAAAGCAAGGGGCATTGTTCTGCTAAATGAGTGATTGCTTGTCCAAATGTTATTATATACTATACGGACTGTTTTGCTATGTCCTTAATGGAGATTATAAGTAGTGGAGGCAAGAGCATGGAGTCCTGTGGCATCCCACTAGTCGTTCAACGTCAATAGGAAGAACACCCTGCTAACCACTTTTTGTTTACTTTTTGACATCTATCGAAACTGTTATGCATGCCATAGGCTCTTTGTCTGATTATTCCTTACCTTAGTAGTATTTGTTATTGTGAGAAGAACATCGAATGCTTAGCTAGAAACATTCAGACTCAGTCTCTCACTGCTCTACGTTGTCCTCTCTGCTTCCGACTCAAGGAACGATAACAGATTTGCAAAGTCTACCTCAAGCATACTTCCCACACGCGGCACGGCGTTAATAGGGGAAAAAAATATATATATCAGATCTCTCAAAAAACGTTTATAAGCTTCTTTCTTAAATGGCAGACGTTGTCAATCCCAACATTATACTTTATTGCACACGTCCTTTAATGAGTAATCTATTTTACATGTCCATGGGGTTTTATTTATGTTCATATTTAATTTCTGCGGTTTGGTATCGGAAGTTTCGTTTATTCTATGCATATTAAAGTAGACTATGTCTTCCGATGTACGACTGTATCGAACTCCAGTTTATATCCTTCTCAGTTCCGTCTCTCTCTTTCGTTGTCCCTGTGCAATGGTGTAATATTGCATCTGTGACTGAGTGTGTTCACTCGCCCTTCCCATTTGTCATAGTCTCTCCGTCTCCCACTTTGATTCGCTCTCCATATACACCTCAATCTATGTTCTTCATATCTCGCTATTTCGGAAAATTCATCCATCTGGAAACATGTCGCTATATAAATTCTCCAACTGAGTCTATGCCATCATCTGTGACTGAGTTCACTCACCCTTCCCCTTTATCATAGTCTCTCTGTCCTTCTTCAGTCGTTAATACAGTACGGTCCTGCATTCAAAACATAACGTGCAAGCATCCTTTGCGTGCACTGAACACTCAGCATATGGAGTGGTTATCTTCACAGAGTGTCACCCGACAGAACGGTCAAAATAATCAGTAAGCAACTGAGGAACTCAGGTATTTGGTTTCGGGATCAAACGAAATTACAGAGTGCCATCAAGAAGTTAATATCACTTCACGTATCTGCCAGTAAAGAATGAAATAAGATCAGTGGCATATACTGCTTTCCCGATTGATGTCCTGCCTCAGGATGGGCTGATTATTCCGATCAGGTCAAATGAGAGCAGGTGCCGGCATTCGGTTTTGTTCATCTCTCTCCCTGTTTAGATTTACTTTTTGTAATCCAGACGATCTCTCTCTGTCACATATACGTTCCTCTCTTTCTCTCTCACACTGGCGCATGCATACACGATTACACACGCTAGCCCGCTCGGATCTTGCCCTAAGATTCTCTGAGTTTGTTTGTACTTTGCATCCACTTCCCTTTCCAAACAAAATTCCGCCCCAACTCTTTATCTTTTCCTTCATCACCCTCTATCTCTCTACATTTCCTGGTATGTAACCTGTGATTACTTCTGGAATTATTCACCATTCTAGAGTCATACTGTCTCTAGTTCCGTATTTAGTTTGTAATTCATTCTCACTGTTGCATAACGGGATTAAACTACATATAAAATGCCACTCCATCTCTACATTCCCCTTGATAATTGTTACGCCCTGGTTGAACGACGATGGAAGTATTAGAGCCAATTCCAAGAACATTGTAAACTGCGAAACTTTTCAAACGCCAGAAAGGAAAAAGGCAGCGACTTGTTTTAGAAACGTTTCGAAAGTCCAGGTTAGAATAACTCCACATGTTGCGTGAATATTATTCCTTCATATTGGCCACTCAGTTACAATTCGTCAGCCGCTCTGTTTCCTGCTGGTGTCATTCGCTTTCTCATATGATGCATCTCACAGTGATCTTGCGCTGGCCCACATAAAGCTGGTTTATGTACGGACTTGCCAGCTCCCTGCAAGATTGTGCGCTTCGTGGCACAGAGATAAACGGCGGAATCAGAAAGCAGGACATTGGAGATATTTAGACTGGATGTTTTATATTTTTTTCTTTAATATCAGTGGTAATAATCAGCCGAAAATCTGGGGACATTTCAGTCTTTTCTGAGTTGTATATCTTCAGAAAATATACTGGTGATTCCTCGTGATAATGAATGTACCAAAATACATCTGCTCCAGCAGTGGTGAAATTACAGTTAATGCCTCGGACCTGTCGTTCAACAGTCGTTATTTTTGAAGGGCGCTGTGTCCCCTCATCTTTTCCACATGTTCCTGCAAGAAACGACAGAATGCATAAGCTCTCTGCACTCTGATTGGACACATGAGACGCATATACACCAGTTTTTTTCGCAAACACTCACCTGGTTGCACGGCCAATAAAATTAGGATTCAACATAAGGAGTACATTATGTCCGGTCTCAGTACCAAACGAGAGGCACATTAGATTCAAGAATGTAAATGTACTTGACCGCCATGAGAGAATGATTTCTGAATAGCGGTGAACTGTAGAGCAGAGGACATTGTGCTGTTAAATGGCTGGTTGATGAATGGTTACGCCTATATGGATCTACGTATTTGTTTTTCAATTCATAAGCCATAGTTGTTCTTCTGTTATTCTCTTCCTCTTGTCACTGTTTCTTCTTGCACCCTTCTCATTCAACAATGTACTCCAAACGCCACCGAATCTCTATCTATCTATCTATCTATCTGTCAATCTATCTAACTGTATGTCTGTATGTATTTCTAGCTATCTACCTTTCTATCGCTCTAAATATTTCCATTCTGTTTAGCTATCTGTCTATCCCTCCCTCCATCTCTTTAACTTGAATGTGCCTGTATCTTGTGCAAAATTTAATATAATGCACTTGGGCCTATGGACTGTGTCATTAATACAGTTTATATGTATTTGAAACAATAGTATGTATCCTGTGCCCCCCCCCGCCAGTTATTTACCGTCAATACAAATACCACCCTCTTTATGTATACTTTTCTCAGAGATCCAACTCATATGTATACCAAAAGACGCTGTGTCTGATTATTCCTTACCATATTAGTAACTGGCATTCTCATATGTATATTGAATGTTTTGCTGCCATCAGTCAGACTCTGCACCTCAAAGTTCCATATTCTCCTTCCTGCTTTTTACTCAAGGAGCGATAACAAATTTGCAAATTCTGTTTCGAGCATACTTCACCCACGCCACATGGCGGAAACAGAGGAATAAATAATATTTTAAATGGCCCTAATATATTTCACCGACTTCGGTCTTAACTGGCAATCATTGCCCCCCAAATTTACACATGTATTCACATATTTCCATTACTGCGTCAATCTGTGCGACATAATCATGGTTTTTCTTTACGTTCTGTTTTCGACTCTGTCCTCTGAACTGAGAATATTCATTTATTTTCTGGAAATTCAAACAGTCACACTTCCGATGTCCGATTTAATCAAAATCCAGCATATTTCTTTCTCAATCCCGCTCCCTCTCTTTCTATTACTTTTTTTTAACACTCTCTTAATGTGTTTCCACAATGTTTAATAATGCGTCTGTGAATGAGGGTGATCTCTTGTCGCTCCACATTTGTCACTGTCTCTCCGGTCTGCCTATCTACTTTGCCTCCTGTCGGAACTTCTATCAATCATCTCTCACTATCTCAGCTAATCGGCCCATCTGAATTGCTCAATCTGTCAACTTCCATTCTCCAATTCACGTTAGATTAACAATTTTTTATATGTTTGCATATTTCCTTCCTTTCACATCCATTGTTCTATGTGCGTTCATCGCTTCTGGATGTACCATTGAAATTACATATCAGAAAATGTGTTACATAATCTGAATATCTGAACTGTTGCTCCGTTACCCTCTGATTTCGACACTCTGGTAACTAAAGTCTCTAGCTTTCATTATTATGCTTCCTGCAAAAATATGCGCCCCATATTCCTGTCATAGAATTTCTGTAATAGAACAACAGAAAACAATAAATAAATAAATAAACCGTCTTTTCCCAAGGAATCCAAGCAAGCTGTCCGCCCACCTATCGAGTAAGATTTTGCTACGTTCGGCACATGTTGTCTTCAACCTGCGCCCTACATGTGCTAATTCCAGTGTTTCTGAATAATACTACTGTAATTACATATCTCGTAGTCATGTGATGTAGATGTTCATCCCTTATACTGACAACCATCTCAGTGAATAATTTTACCTCAAGAACCATTTTTTTCCCCCGCTTACCCTTAATCTCTGCCCTCTCGTTCTCGATCCTCCGAACCAAAGGAAATAAAGACCGTTTTTTTTTTCCCAAACGTTCGCCGTTACCTGTGCTTCCCACTCCTGGAAAACTTTATTTGCATGTCTTCATGCACTCTATTTATTTTTAACCCGTGTTTTCTTAATGTCTTTCCTTCCTTTGTCGTCAATGCATTAGAGTCCTTTATTGTAGATGTGATGTGCGAACATCCGCGTGTACTGGCCATTTCCATTCATTTAAAAGTTGCAATTGCACTTGACTTGAATCTACTACGGGTCTTAGGATTTGGAGCGCAGTGCTGATGACGTTCCATAATATGGAAACATACATTGTCTCTACCATACCATGACTCTAACATAATTTATATCAGCTCTTTCCACATACCCAGCACCCTCATTGAGCAATAAACTGCCCTTTACATCCGCTTTAAATTCTTGCCTTGCCTCAGCTTAAATATATGCCCTCCAGTTTTAGACTGCCCAACTGTGCGAAAATGGCTCTATAAGGTCACCTCTCTACTCCTAATCCCAAGGAAAAATGCGAGAGATTATTCAGTCTCTCGTTATTGAAGCTTTTATGTTCCCTAACACCCGGTGAATCTCTTCACCAGTGCATCACACCTTCTTGCAGTGTCACATCATATGTGTGCACGTGTTCCAGCGTTGAATCAACCAATCATTCAAGGATACTTTGAAGTTTGCTGGTTTTTTTTCCTCCAGCTAATGGTTGTAAGTCACCTATCGGCCTTCTTCACAACCTGCTACCTTTAGTTATTTCTACATTTGTACATCTCAGTCATTATATTCCTCAGTACTCCCTCAGGCTCCGCAATTTATGGTATGTCCTAACGTTATTTCACTGTTCATAATGAAATAACTCATAGTTAAGAGGATTCAATTGAATATGCTCATGTCATGCCCAAGTTACCATCTAATCCATATCACTTCGTATGGCATCTTTCCCCAATATCACACAGAAAAAAAAAATAGGCGTCACTTGAAAGCATATAAATCAGGACCCTCCTGCAGTTAATATACAATTTGTTCATATAGATGGCAAACAACAATAGACCCAACAACATTTGCTGTACTCTGTCACTGGTCACAAAAGATACCAGATACCATAACCCGTTATCTCATGTTAGTGAACCTGTTCTGGGACAGGTAGCTCTGAATGTCTGGCCCAGAAGTTTATTTCGGACCTAATCAAAGGCTTTAATAAAGTCCATGTAAAGCAAATCATCATCACTGCCTTCAACGGCATGTTTAGTTACCTTATGTTCTCCCTTGCCTGATGTTGGACATATTGGCGAATGATCTCCTCATTATTTCTTTCTGTTTGCATTTCTGAGTAATTATCCCGCACTTGTTATCTTCCAGACACCTGCGTCATCACTTGAGTCTAGTCAATATTTAAATATTTCAGTCTAGTGCTGATAGAATCCCAGCTCTGTCCTCTGCTGATTTCCACGACAGCCTACGATACATGTCCTGGCGATGTATGCACCAACATCCCTGTTAAGACATCTAATTCATTCTACCTTTAAATCCTTATATTCTGCAGAATTTCATTATCGTAATCGAAATCCCCAATAGCAATGTCTTTCTATTCCGTGGACACAAAACAGCACTGTTCATTTCACAACCTGTCCTTTTCCCCAGGTTTGACACAGCAATTAACGATTTGATCCCTCATCTGCCCGACGCAGTCCCTGGTTGTGTATTGTCATTCCATGTAGATAGGAAATGTCAACATTCTTATAATATTTCTGGATGTTTTCCTTAAAGGTAGCTGCCACTGACATTTTGTGAATCGAAGTAGCTGTCCAATTTTCATTCGGTAAACACTCTCCACATGAAGTCCATTACTCATCAGCAAACATGCTATTCTTTAAATAAAACTCTTAATGCACACTGATATTCAATTTTCCCTGTTCTAGTCACTGCTACCTTGCCACTTGGCAGGCATACGGTGACCTCGAATTCTCACTACCTCATTCTGAAACGACTTCTACTTACCTATAGGTTCCGTCTCCATATTCGTATTTACCAGGTCCTGTCCAACGATAACGAAATAAGCCTTATGTTAAAAACTGTAGATTCCCCCTTTCCAGAACGACTTTTCAATTTCGGAAGTTTACTAACTTTGTCGAAATTCCTTGTCCAGCACCAGAGGACGCATGTTCCACACTCTCTACACAGCTTAATCATCTATGAAAATCAATTTCTGCAAGATATGCTATTTTCATCGAAATAGCCCTATGATGCCCTTAAGGCATTTATTTGATTTGTTCGGTCTACGTTTTAAATGAGTTGTTTGTAACTATGATCTAGTTAAAGTTAAAGGTTGATAATTAAGTTACAGTTTCACAAAGGTAAATTCATTGTCTATGGTATATGGCGGCATGTGATGACGTCACCTCCGGTTTCACGCGTTTTGTGCGTATCCTCCGGTTCGGAGAAGGTGTAATGGTGGGTGCCATGCGTCCAGCATGATCGTGAAGAGTTCCGTGTCTACCCCCGAAAAAAAAAACTTTATAGAAGCAAGCCGTAAGTTCCATGAAAGTATTTGAAGTAAAAATATTAACGCAGTTTCTGTTATGGGAGGCGCGGTTCGGGTGGCGCGCGTATCGGCTTTTCAATTTCAAACGCCGGGTGGACTCGGCCCGGCGCTGGTTTGACGGGACCACCTCGCCCGCTAATCGGGGCGGCTGGATTCACTCGCTAAAAGAAGAGAGCGCGGTTGGTCTCCGGAATGAAACAGACGCTGTATATATTTGCATTTTGTTATCAACAGTTTTAACCATACGATGCTAACGTGGAAGAGGGAACAGTAAATGGTTAACCTTACTACGACTCTGTCTTCATTGGCAACGGTTTAACTTGGTGTTTAGTCAGAGTTTCAACACACTGCACGAGAACACTTCAGTGAAAATGTGGAATCATTCGGTGTTTCGACAAGTGGTACGATGGCTTCGCGATCAAACGTCAAGTCGCTTGCACTCAGCGCCAGGAGCAGTAGGACGTTGACAAGTGTGGCTGCCCTCGCAAGAGCTAAAGCAGAAGCGGCCAAGGTGCGAGCGTCTTACGGAAACCAAGAAGCAAAACTGAAAAAGGAAAAAGCTGCCAGAGAAACGGAAAAACAGTTGGAAAAAGCATGGATAGATACAGAGTTAGAAGTGCTGACGTTACAACGAGAAGCTGATGCGGCCGCGGTGGAAGCACAAGTGTTGGAAAACGCTGAAGAAATGCACGTTCTAGACAAAGCAGGAAAATCTATGTCGGAAATGGTCAGAATGGAACGCACCGGCGATTATGCCCAGTCTCAAACTGGCCTGCAGATTCATTCCCCCTCTTCATACTTGCCTGTTGGCATCCCGTCTCATGTGATATCACAGGGAAGCTTCGTTGCATCGCAACCACCTGGGGAAGACAATTCACAATTGCACCCTTGCCACAAACTCAAGTATGAAAGGGCTGACTACGAATACTTCCCGGCACCAAACTTACCAGATCCGGCAAGATCAAGAACAAAGGCTGAAGTCAAAACGTTAAATCACATGATGAACGTGCATGCTCAGTCATATATTCCGCAACATATTCGCTCAGCTAGCTCGCCACATGCAGCAGAACCCGTGGCACAGTATTTAAGGCGACGAGTCCTCGTCATTTCAGAACTGCACCAGTCTGGCGATTAGCCTGAAAATTAACGTGCGTGGTACTCCTCATTCACCAGTTCCACCGGCGGAGTCCAGCTCACAGCAACCCAAGAGTTGGACCTTATGACTAAATAGCTGGGAAACGAACCAAATGAACAGGTGATACGCATACGCCCAGTGTACGTTAACAACCCCAAGCTAGCCTTACGCAAAGCATGGGAGAGACTTCGGGACTGCTATGCGGCCCCTGAAATTATTGAGAGGGCGCTATTTAAACAGTGGGACAAATTTTACTTGGGTGTCAGTTAAGGACCATACTAAATTACGAGAACTCGGAGATTTACTCATGGAGATTCAAGATGCTAAAGAAGACGACTATTTAACTGGCCTGTCGGCTCTGGATACATCACGCGGAGTTGAACCAATTGTGGAAAAGCTTCCATTTGGGCTGCAGGAAAGATGGGTGTCTGTTGGCTCAGAGTACAAGGAAGAGAACGGTGGTCGATTCCCTTCCTTTGAGTATTTTAGTAGGTTTGTGTGCAAAGAGGCAAAGAGGTGAAAGGACACTAGCTTCATGAATCAAGGCAGCACCACAACACACACCGACCCAGTAAAACCCATTTCGAACATTTTTGTCACCAATAAATCCGTCTCAGTGCATCAACCGAGGTCTCCGAAATCAACGATGACCCTAGCAAGAATTGCCCATTGCACACCAAACCCCACCCCTCAAAAATGCAGAATGTTTCGAAACAAACCCTTTGATGAAATAAAGCCCTTCTCAGGGAAAAATAATCTGCTGTAAGTGCTGTTCCTCTACCTCCCACCTCGCTAAAGAGAGTACCTTCCCCGTAAAGTGCTTTCAATGTAACAGCGCTAATCACGATGCATCCCGGCCCGTCACGGTGAGGGAGAACATCAGTCTAATAGAACTATTGTCAGCTCGAGCTGCATAGAAGTTTGCAGTCCAGGTCAGTCGAGCCGTTCGTGCTTAACGACTTGCCTCATTAAGGTATACCCGAAGGGAGCCAAAGACAAGGCCTTTAAGGCCTCTGTAATTCTGGACGGCCAGAGCAACCGCTCACTAGCGAGACCAGAGTTTTTTGGAGTTGTTCAGCGTAAAGGGTAATCCATTCCCATACTACCTCAGAACTTGCTCTGGCATCGAAGAAACATATGGCAGGAAGGCATAAGGCTACCAGCTTGAATCGCTGGATGGGAAAGTCGTCATCAGTCTCCCTCCACTCTTAGAGTGCAATGACATCTTAAATAACCGATCCGGGGTTTCGACGCCAAGCGTAGTACTACACCAGCCCCATCTCCACGACATTGCCAAGCACATCCCAGAACTGGATCCGTAAGCAGAAATACTCCTGCTACTCGAAGAGACATTCTTAGCGCGTACAAGGTCAGGTAGCAGGTCAATGGACCACAGAACGCCCCCTTGGCCCAACGCCTGTATCTGGGCTGGATAGTGATAGGAGAAGTGTGCCCTGGTAACGTACTCAAACCGACAGTTGACATGCTCAAGACTAACTTGCTGGAGAGTGGCCGCCATTCAATTTCTCAGCCTTCCACAGGTGTTACGTGTTCAAGGAAGCACAACAAAGACAGAAACATAGTAAAGTAACTGAGAAGACAATGGGACAGTCAGTAATCGCTCAATCTAAGCACAATAATAAACTTGCTCCATCTGTGGAAAACGCCAACTCCTTAAAAATAATGAACACAAAGGTCTTTAGAGACGAAACGAACAAATGGGTCGCCCCACTACCATTCAGAGTAACTCGCCAGCGCTTGCCAAACAACACAGAGCAGGAAGTCAACCGGTTCACATCTTTACAACGAACCCTGAATAGGAAACCTGAAACCAGTTACAGAAGTCGTTCTACTTCTACCTAAAGACTGATCTAGAGACTGAACTTCAAAACCATTTTTATACTGAGCTGGCAAAGGTCAGGCGGGGTGTGTGTTTCACTTATGGCATTTATTTGACTTTGTTTGGTCTAAGTTTTAAATGATCTGCTTGCAACTATTTTCTAGTTAAAGTGAAAGGTTGATCATTAAGTTACAGTTTAAAAAAGGTAAATTCATTGTCTATGGTATAGTGAGGCATGTGATGACGTCATCTCCGGTTTCGCGGCGCCTTGTGCGTAACCTCCGGTTCGGAGAACGTGTAAACGTGGGTGCCATGCGTGCAGAATGACCGTGAAGAGCTCCATGTCTACCCATAAAAAAAATATTGTAAAGCAACTCCGTAAGTTCCTAATAAAGTATTTAAAATAAAAAAATATTAATGCGGTTTCTGTTAGGGGAGCGGCGGTTCGGCTGGCGCGCGTGTCGGCTTTTCAACTTCAAACGCGGGGTGGGCTCAGGCCCGGCGGCAGTTAGACGGAACCCCCTCGCCCCCTACTCGGGGCGGCGGGAGACACTCGCTAAAAGAAGATAGCGCGGGTGGTCTCCAGAATGAAACAGACGCTGTGTATGTTTCTATTTTTTTATCAACATTTTAAACATACGATGTTATTGGGGAGGAGTGAACAGTAAATGGTAAACCTTACTATGACTCTGTCTCCATTTGCTCCGCTTTAACTTGGCGTTTAGTCAGAATTTCAACACACTGCACGAAAACACTATAAGCCCGTATTACACATAGGTATTTGCCTCTGCAGGTAGGTTTGCTAGCATGGTTCGGGAGGGTTTAAACTAATTTCCGAGGAGGATGGAACCCAGAGCGATAGAGCAGTGAAATAAGTGCATGGAGTAAAGCCAGATCTAACAGACAGAAACAACAGGAATTCTGCAGATGCTGGAAATTCAAGCAACATACATCAAAGTTGCTGGTGAACGCAGCAGGCCAAGCAGCATCTGTTGGAAGAGGTGCAGTCGACGTTTCAGGCCGAGACCCTTCGTCAGGACTAACGAAGGGTCTCGGCCTGAAATGTCGACTGCACCTCTTCCTACAGATGCTGCTTGGCCTGCTGCGTTCACCAGCAACTTTGATGTATCTAACAGACAGTGAGGCTTTGAGGAAAGAGCAGTAGAATAAACGGTGTAAAGGCAGTAAGGTGGAAGGGCTGAAATGTGTGTACCTCAATGCAAGAAGCATCAGGAACAAAGGTGATGAACTGAGAGCTTGGATACATACATGGAATTATGATGTACTGGCCATTACAGAGACTTGGCTGGCACCAGGGCAGTCATGGATTCTCAATATTCCTGGATTTCAGTGCTTTAAAAGGGATAGAGAGGGCGGAAAAGGGGAAGGAGGGGTGGCAATACTGGTCTGTGATACTATTACATCTACAGAAAGGGTGGGTAATGTAGCAGGATCCTCTTTTGAGCCAATATGGGTGGACGTCAGGAACAGGAAGGGAGCAGTTACTCTGCTGGGTGTATTCTATCGGCCCCCTGGTAGCAGCAGAGATACAAAGGAGCAGATTGCGAGGCAGATTTTGGAAAGGTGCAAAAATAACAGGGTTCTTATCATGGGTGACTTTAACTTCCCTAATATTGATTGGCACCTGATTAGTTCGAAGGATTTAGATGGGGCAGCAATTGTTAAGTGTGTCCGGGATGGATTCCTGTCACAGTATGTGGACAGGCCGACCAGGGGGAATGCCGTACCAGATCTAGTACTAGGTAATGAACCTGGTCAGGTCACAGATCTCTCAATGGATGAGCATCTGGGGGACAGTGACCACCGCTCCCTGGCCTTTATAACTATCATGGAAAAGGATAGAATCAAAGAGGACAGGAAAACTTTTAATTGGGGAAAGGCAAACTATGAGGCTATAAGGCTAGAACTTGCGGGTGTGAATTGAGATGATGTTTTTGCAGGGAAATGTACTATGGACATGCGGTCGATGTTTAGAGATCTCCTGCGGGATGTAAGGTATAAATTTGTCCCGGTGAGGAAGATAAAGAATGGTAGGGTGAAAGAACCATGGGTGACAAGTGAGGTGGAAAATCTAGTCAGGAGGAAGAAGGCAGCATACATGAGGTTGAGGAAGCAAGGATCAGATGGGTCTATTGAGGAATATAGGGAAGCAAGAAAGGAGCTTAAGAAGGGGTTGAGAAGAGCAAGAAGGGAGCATGAGAAGGCCTTGGCGAGTAGGGTAAAGGAAAACCCCAAGGCATTCCACAATTATGTGAAGAAAAAAAGGATGGCAAGAGTGACGGTAGGACCGATTAGAGATAAAGGTGGGAAGATGTGCCTGGAGGCTGTGGAAGTGAGCAAGTTCCTCAATGAATACTTCTCTTCGGTATTCACCAATGAGAGGGAACTTGATGATGGTGAGTACTATATGAGTGCGATTGATGTTCTGGAGCATGTTGATATTAAGGGAGAGGAGGTGTTGGAGTTGTTAAAATACATTAGTACAGATAAGTTCGCGGGGCCTGACGGAATATTCCCCAGGCTGCTCCACGAGGCGAGAGAAGAGATTGCTGCGCCTCTGGCTAGGATCTTTATGTCCTCGTTATCCACGGGAATGGTACCGGTGGATTGGAGGGAGGCGAATGTTGTTGCCTTGTTCAAAAAAGGTAGTAGGGATAGTCCGGGTAATTATAGACCAGTGAGCCTTACGTCTGTGGTGGGAAAGCTGTTGGAAAAAAAATCTTAGAGATTGGATTTACAGGCATTTAGAGAATCGTGGTCTGATCAGGGACAGTCAGCATGGCTTTGTGAAGGGCAGATCGTGTCTAACAAGCCTGATAAAGTTCTTTGAGGAGGTGACCAGGCATATAGATGAGGGTAGTGCAGTGGATGTGATCTATAAGGATTTTAGTAAGGTATTTGACAAGGTTCCACACAGTAGACTTATTCAGAAAGTTAGAAGGCATGGGATCCAGGGAAGTTTGGCCAGGTGGATTGAGAATTAGCTTGCCTGCAGAAGGCAGAGGGTGGTGGTGGAGGGAGTACATTCAGATTGGAGGATTGTGACTAGTGGTGTCCCACAAAGATCTGTTCTGGGACCTCTACTTTTCGTGGTTTTTATTAACGACCTGAATGTGGGGGTAGAAGGGTGGGTTGGCAAGTTTGAAGACGACACACATGTTGGTGGTGTTGTAGATAGTGTAGAGGATTGTCAAATATTGCAGAGAGACATTGATAGGATGCAGAAGTGGGCTGAGAAGTGTCAGATGGAGTTCAACCCGGAGAAGTGTGAGGTGGTACACTTTGGAAGGACAAACTCCAAGGCAGAGTACAAAGTAAATGGCAAGATACTTGGTAGTGTGGAGGAGCAGGGGGATCTCCGGGTACATGTCCACAGATCCCTGAAAGTTGCCTAACTGGTGGATAGGGTAGTTAAGAAAGCTTATGGGGTGTTAGCTTTCATAAGTCGAGGGATAGAGTTTAAGAGTCGCGATGTAATTATGCAGCTCTGTAAAACTCTGGTTACGCCACACTTGGAGTATTGTGTCCAGTTCTGGTCACCTCACTATAGGAAGGATGTGGAAGCATTGGAAAGGGTACAGAGGAAATTTACTAGGATGCTGCCTGCTTTAGAAAGTATGCATTATGATCAGAGATTAAGGGAGCTAGGGCTTTATTCTTTAGAGAGAAGGAGGATGAGAGGAGACATGATAGAGGTGTACAAGATAATAAGAGTAATAGATAGAGTGGATAGCCAGCGCCTCTTCCCCAGGGCACCATTGCTCAATACAAGAGGACATGGCTTTAAGGTAAGGGGTGGGAAGTTCAAGGGGAATATTAGAGGAAGGTTTTTTACTTAGAGAGTGGTTGGTGCGTGGAATGCACTGCCTGAGTCAATGGTGGAGGCAGATACACTAGTGAAGTTTAAGAGACTACTAGAAAGGTATATGGAGGAATCTAAGGTGCGGGCTTATATGGGAGGCAGGGTTTGAGGGTCGTCACAACATTGTGGGCCGATGGGCCTGTACTGTGCTGTACTATTCTATGTTCTATGTTCTATGATATTCATCAGCAGTGTCAATATGTTTGCCAAATTTAAAAGCAATCTGTCTGATATGCAATCCACCTTGCTTTTCAGCAAATCGGGGAAGAATACAGGCCAGTTTGCTTGTCAAAGTATCTGATGTGGAACTAGTTAAGACCTTGTGTTCCTCATTTGTGTAAAACCAGCAATTTGTTGTGAACGCAGCCGTCGGGGAAGCACACCATCCTCTTTTCTTCTCCATAAGAGTTGAGAAGTTAGATTTTTCTCCATAGATGCTAGTTACTCTTTCTGACACAACGTATCCTATACAAGTGTATCGCAACTTGGTTTTGGAATTTTACTGCCCTTGATCACCAGAAATTGCAGAAAATTATGCATGGAATACTACGTTAGAATGACATGCAAACAGTTATTAAAACCTACCAATAATTACGATCTGCGTCTCTGAGGTCATTGAAACAAAACTCTATATTAATATTTGTGTCAAGGAGTAGATGTGTTCGGAACAATGCACACTTCTGCTATACAGGCATGTATTCATCATGTGTTGCATCGAACGAAAAAAAAACGTGCAATTGGCCAACGTGCAAAATAAAAAAAAAAAAGCAAAGTTGAGGTTCGATATTGTGCGGGCAAAATTGGAGTCAGAAAGAAAGATGCAAGCATTAATCATATTTCAACAGGCAGACTATGTTCTTTGCTCTGGTGATTTCATCTGCATAGTGTTGAGCTTCACCCATTATGGACCAGGAATGATTTCTTCCCTACCAAGTCTCAAGACGCGGACGTGTTGTCTCTGAACGTGGATTCTTAATCTGGGGTCCACGTATCCCTCCGTTTATGTTAGTGGCATTAAAACGCTTGGGACCGCCAGCCCTAGAAGTACATAAACAATGTCATTTCTGTGGAAACAACAGGAATTCTGCAGATGCTGGAAATTCAAGCAACACACATCAAAGTTGCTGGTTGAACGCAGCAGGCCAAGCAGCATCTATAGGAAGAGGCGCAGTCGACGTTCAGGCCGAGATCCTTCGTCAGGACATTTCTGTGGAAGTAGGCGTAGCACGAGGTGAGAGGATGTGCTCGCATTGGCCCGATTATCATTTCCTGTCCGTTGTATCAAAACACCATGCCCGATAAACAGTACAATGAGAAAACTCTGAAATCTGGCGACAGCTTTTTGGCAGGGGAGAAGTCAACTAATCCGTCTTTTATAGCCAAAATGCGCATGTTCATCATCTTGATTACGTGCAGTACATGGTTAAATGGTAAATGTGCTGCGGATTATTCATCAGCTTTCTCAGCGTGACTTCTAAAAGTCGGTAATTTAATGGTTTAACTGACGTTATTTTTCAGGTCCTTGTCATGGAGATTTTGTCAATCAAACGATGTCCCCAACAGTGAAGACAGAAGAAGAGGTTGTAACATTTACTTGCACCTATGATACTACTTGGTCCTACTATCACTTATATTGGTTCAGGGTAAGCTCAAATCAAAGACTCGTATACATACTGAGAAAATATTCAGAAGGATCCGAAGATAAAGCCAATTTTGCCCAGACTCGCTTTAAGGTAATTCTTCAAACAGAAAGAAAATTCACAATTTTGACCATATCATCACTGCAACCCAGCGACTCTGCCGTTTATTACTGCGCCCTATAACGCACAGTGATGTATTCCAGTTAAGTCTTCATACAAAAAATAACATTGTGTATAACCTTTTTTTTTTCTTCCCCCCGTCTTTGCTCGATATATCTGCAGCCTCTGTCTTTAATGTGGTTTCCCGCCCTCACGAGAATCTGCTCCACGTCACTCAGTTTCTTTCCGCTTCGTTTGCCAAGTTTCCTCTGTGGTGTAACGGCACCTCAGTTTACAAAGTTGCACTGAGTACGTTGGCCTTTCACAGTGTGTGACGAATATAGGCAATGGCATTTTAAACCGACAGCATTCGGTTGTGTGTGTGTGTGTGTGTGTGTGTTTGTTTGGCTGATGAATGACTTCTTTGTGGAGCATCGGCTGTTCGTTGGGAGCAGAGATTCGTGCTAGCTCCGGCTGTTGTGGTCTATCCCCCTAAATGTTCTGCCCTGGTGTGGGTAGTATTTTCACACTCACTAATGTGCATGGGACAAACAATCCATCAACAGGGAAGTTGGGATCCGCCCTGATGGCAATGGCCGGTCTCCGGCATCATTCAATATATATCTCAAAGAAGAGTATATCTGCCGACACTGGAAATCCAAGCTGCCCAAATAAAATGTTTGCGGGTCTCAGCAGGTAAGGCAGTTTCTATCAGAAAGTGTAAACAATCGACATTCCGGGATGAGAACCGTCATCGGGACTGAAGAATACGAAGGGTGACTCGGCCCAGTGTGTCGAATGCTGACTGTTTCCCATAGATGCTTCTTTCCCTGCGGAGTTCCCCCAGCATTCTGTGTGCTGCTTTCATAAAATATGTATTTTATGGCATTTATGTGTAAGCTAGTGATGGTGATGTTTCGAAAGTTTTGACTACTCGGTGTAAAGCATTTCTGGTCCCGGTAGTGCTCTTTCTGTACCATGCAGTGGCGCAGAATATTACTGTGATCTCTACTGTGCATCTCTACATCTCCGTGAATATTGATATACACAATCCACTCTGTGAAGCATTTTTAGAAAATGGATTTGTTGCTATCCTTTCCGTTTTGTTTACGTTGTGTTCTGGGACAACAGCAGTTTGTGCGAGATGAGCACACCCAGGCATTTGAAATCGTTCGCTGTTTACACTGCTGCGCGGCTATATGAAGTAGTAATGCTGCGAGCAGTGCGCTTTGTCCTGAAGTCAGTAGCCATTACCATTGCTCAGTTGACCTTGAGGAAGTTGTTATTTTCCTGGCATCATCACTGAAGCTCGTCCACCACGTCTCTGTAGGCCGTTTCAAGGTTGTTGACTATGAGTCCACCATTGCTGTTTCATCAGCAAATTTGACAACGTGATTACGAGAGACTAGAGCGATGCAGTAACGTGTGAATTGATTGTACAATAGGCTCAGTACACAAATCTTCGGGAACCCTTAAGGCCATAACTCCATAAGACTTACGATAGGTATTACACCTTTTAGCCCATTGAATCTGCTCCGCCATTGCGTTATAGTTTATCCCGAAACCGAAACAACTCCATACAGCTGGTCTCTCCTTTGATGCCCAGACCGGTGAGAAAGCGATCAAAGTTCGCCTTAGATATACCCACAGGCTTCGCATCCAACGAAATCTGTGGCAGAGACTTCTGTTCACGACTCTCTGGCTATAAAAGAAAGAATACTCCTTACCTCTGTTCTAAATGGTCGCACCTCAAATTATAGTTTGCTCCATCTAGTTCCTAATCCCCCACAGCAGGAAGCAAGCTCCCCATATCTACGCTATCTAGTCCTTTCAAAATTCGATAGATCGCCACGTATTCTTTCAAATTCCAGTGAGCCTCTATAGAAACATAGACAACCTACAGTACAATACAGACCCTTCGGCCTACAATGCTGTTCCAAACGTGTCCCTAACTTCGATCTACCTGGGCTTAACTCGTTGTCCTCTATTTTTTACTAAGCATGTAGCCATTCAAGTGTCTCTTAAAGACCCTGTCGTTTCCGCCTCCACCACCGCTACCGGCAGCCCATTGCACGCACTCACCACTTTCTGCGTAATAGCTTACGGTGACATCTCCTCTGTACCTATTTACAAGCACCTTAAAATTATGCCCTTCGTACTAGCCATTTCAGTCCTGGGTTAAAGCCTCTGACTATCCACATAATCAATGCCTCTCATTATCTTCTGCAACTCTTTCGGGCCACCTCTCATCCTCCGTCGTTCTAAGGAGGAAGGACCGAGTTCACTCAACCTATTCTCGTAAGGCATGCTCCCCAATCCAGGCAATATCCTTGTAGACCTCCTCTGTACCATGTGTATGGCTGCCCCCTCCTTCCTGTAGTGAGTCCACTGGACACTGCAAGGACAAAGCATCCTTTCTGAGATATGGGGCCGGAAACTGCTGACTATGCTCCGTGCGGCCTGACTCGTGTTTTATCAAGGCTGTACGTTATCCCCTCGGTTTTAGATTTTATCCCCCTTGAATCAAATGCAAACATTGATTTTACCTTCTTCACAGATACCCAACCTGCTTTGCACGTGGACTCCTTAGTCCCTCTGCAACTGTGAAATTTGAAACTTCTATCACTTTAAATCATAGTCCATGGTACCGTTCATTTTACCAATTTACAACTATATTCCGAATCTGTATTCCATCTGCCATGTTGTCCATTGTTCGGATTTATTTAAGTCCTGCAGCAATTGCATTGCATATTCAGGGCTACCGACTTCTAACCACAAACTTTTTATCGTCTGCTAATTTTGCCACAAAGCCAGCAATTCTATTACCCAAATCACCAATAACCAATATGTAAAGCTGCGGATCCAATTCTGGGCCCTGAGGAACAATAGCTGTCACTCTCACCCAACCAGAAACGTTCCCCTTTATTCCAACTCGGTGCCTCACAATTGTTAGCGAACCTTTATCACTACCAGTATGTGTCATGTAACGCCATAGGATTATATCTTGTTAAGCAACCTGACATGTGGCAGCTTCTGGAATGCCTTCTGAAAATCCAAGTAAATAACCTCTCTTTGCACACGCTGTTTATTACTTGCTCGAAGAACTGTTACACATTGTTCAGGCAAGATTGTACTTAAGAGAGACCATGCATATGTTGAACTATTTCATCATTAGCCTCCAGGTATCGCGAAACATCTTGTTTTTCCCAACCCCCAAGGTTATGTTTTGCTATGATGTCCTTAATGTTACCTTCCTCCCGTCATAAAGAGTGGTGTGACATTTGCAATCATCTAGTGCGCAAAGACCATGCCAGAATCAATTGATACTTGAAAGATCACGACTAATGTATCTGTTAACACTTCCGGAATCTCTCAATAGATTTTGGGATGTAGTCTATCCTTTCTACATAACTTATCCACCTTAACGCCTTTGAGTTTGTCTTGCACCTTTCTGGTTTGCAACATCAATGGCTCTCACTCCTTCTCCCTGACAGTCCAGTATCTCTGGCACATTACTTCTGTATTCTGCAGTGAAGACAGAATCAAAGTGCTCATTAATTTCATCTACCATTTTTATACCCCTTCACTTCCAGCATCGTTTCTAGTGCTCCAATATCAACTCTCACCTCCCTTTCCGTCTTTATATATATTTTTTTAAGTTATCGTGCTTTATACTATTGGCTAGTTTGCCCAAAATTTACATATTTTCCCTGCTAATACCTTCTTTAGTTGCCTTTCTTTGTATTTTAAAAGTCTCTCAGTCATTTAAATTCAAGTCTGCTAATTTCTTTCTATGCGCTATACTCAACTTTCACGCAGTCCTTAACTTCCCTCGTCATCCACGTTTGCCTGCCGCTAACATTTGAGAATTTCGGTGTCTGTGCGATATATCTATCCTGCGCTTTGTGACTATTCCCACAAAACTGTTGAGTGTGAAATGCGTGTGTGGGGGTAGGGGTGCGGGTGGATTTGGGGGTTATGGGATGTATGTGGGCTTGTACTTCCTGACTACCTGTTGTCTGTTGGTTAGTAAATACAATGCCCTGTAGCTAGAAGTGTATTTTTGTTTACTAAGGTCTATTGGGCCCCAGATTTGAGTATCAAACTGAAATTGAGAAACAACATTTTGACATGTGCTCTTGTTTTCTACATGATTCATAGACAGGTGGATGCTATATGCTATGGCATCTGCAGTAGAGCGGTTCTGTTGCTTTGCCTTTTCAGTGAGTGCCAATTGTGGCACTAATAGAACTTCTGATATGCGCCATTTCCGACGTTCACAGTAGTTAAAAACGTTTTGCCTCCGTACTATTAGAGTGTCGTCGGATAATTTGAAGGTATAGAACATTTTGTAACAAGAACTATAGTGGTTCATCGGAAGCCTGCATGATGAAGTCTTCAACATTACGTGAAATCGTTAGTGAGCAAGTGTACACACTCCCTGAGTACTCCGCCTGGGATGTGTTCTGCGCCCTGTCTCATAAAGTGCGCAGGGTTGGGGCTGGGGTGCTGTGTATCTCTCTGCACAGTGCTTCTCAGCTTTTGTTAGAATTGTAGCCATCAATCCCGATTTTTCGTTGGGTGTATACTCCTGCGTTAGCCGGACCTCTGGATCAACTGTGAGCTGACGTTCATGAGCTATCAGATTGTGCATACTTCTACGTAGCCTGTGAAAAATCAAATATATTCAACTATTTCTCTGTCCTCTCTTGCTGTGGGAGCCTTCTTGACCATATGCTGGTTAGTACGTTCAAAGCAAACCTAAAGCATTTTTGTTGCAGTGTTATTTCTGACCATGAGATAATATTTCTCGTATTTTGCATTGCTGGCTTGTTCTCCGGAGAGGAAGCGTCCTTTGGTTAGCGAATCTGCAACTCTTGCAGTCACTTTTTCCCTTTTATGGTGCGATCCCCAGACAGCACGTGGTAGAGACGGGCGCAAAACTGTCGGTGACACTTAATGTACCGTCTTTCTGTATTTCTGCGAAACAACTGACAGTTTCTTCAGCATTTTGTAAACGGAAGTGCAGGTGGTGAGGCTAAAGCATTTTACTTGATGTTTCCGGCAATACACATAATGTTAACATAAATCGAACCCGACGCTCAATAACTGAGGTTCAGTATTGCAGTTTAGCCTTCTTGAAAATTAGTAGTATTGCAGTTTAGCCTTTCGGAATATTAGTAGAGGATGTCCCTGGGTTACTCAATGTATTTCCGTATGCTTCTCGCAACAAAATAGAGAATATTTTTTTCGTTTTACCTATCTCTCGATTTCTGTCGTGATGCACCATCCTTCGCATCGTCTTTCTTTGCAAGTGGTGTGAGTGTGTGTGTGTGTGTGTGTGTGTGTGTGTCTTCCACTCTATATCTGTGTATGTCGTGCGCGTGAGAGGCTTGCGGTGCAATGACTGAGGACAAAAGGAGATAATGTAAGGTTTATTCATCCACTCCCTTGATCTTTAACACTATAATTATACCTCAGAATAAAATTAATAGCTCTGAGCTGTTGCCGATGGTTTTAAATTGTCTGTGACTGCACACTTTTCCCTCGAGACAGCAAATTTTCAAAAAAGTGCTTCCTCTCCTGTAACAGTCTTGGGCGTTATTTGTATAATGAAGACTAGGGGCTACGTTCACAGAAGATTTGCTAATACAGGAGATTATTCGACCGAGCATCGGTGAATGCTGACATGTATTCATCATGGTACTCAACGCCACACAGCACCGCGCTGCTGTCGATTTATAACTATGTCTGATTATTTTCAGCATGTAGCCTTCCTGTACCATTTCTGCAGAAGGAGAGACACCATACCGTCGAGTTTGAACAGATCCGCCATATCCCATCCTTATGGAAATTGAGGTTTTTCGGAAATTATTGGTAATGCTCGACTAATCCTGTGAGGTCCATCTATACCCAACAACTGTTTATGTAGCATTGTCAAGTCCTGTTTCTGAGGGTCGAGCTATAAGAGGATCACGTGAACATCGCTGATAAACTTAGTTCTACCTGACCCTTTGCTTTGGGCACGTATTGTGAGAGCTCACTTAACCCCATAGCTAGGGCCAATTTTACTCCGGTTCGTCCAACGCCCTGCAACACCGTGGGCTCCATGGCAAACAAATATAGAACCGTGTCCTTCGGGAGAAACCGTGTGCTGCTTCAATCCGCCACATTGCTCTATTTCTGTATCGCATCGGAGAACATTGGGGCATAATTCCTGCACTACCGCATCCTTCCAGACGATGCTTAATGTACAAAAATATATACGCTACTCACTGATTAATTACAGATTTTCATCATTCTTTGATCCAGCGCGAAGTTCTTCACTAAATTATGCAAAGTTGATCCCGCAGTGAAGTGCAGAATTCACGAATAATTCGACATTGCATTAGAATCATGGAATACGCTCTACCAATTATCGTCAAAGTGCATCTGCCAGGAATGCCACGATAATCCGGGAGCAACAGAGGAGTTTGAGAGTCTGCAGGTGGACTTGGATCGATCTGAAGAATGAACAAAGCAATAGCAAGTGAAATAGATTGCAAGAAATTATTTGGTCGTGCACTTTGAGAGAAGCAGTAAGATTCCAGTCTACTTTCAAAACGGCGACCCAATTCAAAAATCTGAAGGGCGAAAGGATGTGGAGCTCTCATACAGAAGTCTCGCAAAGTTGTCAAAGGCTATCACCGGCCCAGTATGCAGATCTGCCTCGTTAGCTACCCCTGCGATCAGCCACGTGACTCAGCGGTGTGAATGCCACCTTTCGTAACCAATATACATCCATGGTCGATATGATTTGCTATTCAACAAAACGGTAACAGCGTTTTGTTCCGATTCCGGAAACCTTGATTTTAGGGAATCTTGTGTACATACGACCAAAGCACAATTATTGGTCGACAAGCAGTAACACGCCATGCACCGCCTAGAGCTATGACAAAAGTATAGATATTAATAACATCTTTCTTAACTAGTTATTAAATGGAAGGAATAAATTCAAAATATTAAATAATGGCCATTTCAGTTAGCTCAGTCTAAATGTGCCCTGACCGTTCGAAATCGCCTCTTCCACAGCTGGCTATAAACGTCATTCCTTGCCCCGAAAACATGATCTGCATGAAAGCAACCAACACAGTCCGAACTTCCCTCGAATTATCAAGAAAAAAGAAAGTCTCTAATGAGTGTTGGCCCTTCCTCCTTGCAGACGCTCATCTGCGTACCAGTTGCATTACACTTAATTTACAGCTAGAGTCAGCAGTAGATAACACAAATATAACCTCTGTGTTAATAGATTTATCAAGTTTTAAGTAGTTTGGCATTCGTCCACATTGACTGCGTTTCCAGAGGG
Organism: Mobula hypostoma; assembly: GCF_963921235.1. NCBI lineage: Eukaryota > Metazoa > Chordata > Chondrichthyes > Myliobatiformes > Myliobatidae > Mobula > Mobula hypostoma. The sequence continues at coordinate 24,455,438 of NC_086106.1, forward strand.
TCGCGTTCCTTCCCTTTCACACTGTTCGTCTGCTAACACATAGATAAGCAAGCGCGCAACACATATACACACACACACACACACACACACACACACACACTACACACACATACACACACACACACACACACACACACACACACACACACGTGTGCACACACTCAAATGACACACATACCCCTCCACCTTTTGTCCTCCATGCTTTCCAGTAAAATCCTCGTCCTCACCGTGACCACATCAAGGCTTTTCCAGAGCGCGTTTCCAATGTGAAAAGAACAAGAGAATAAGTTAGCATCGCTGTGTTCCAACGTGATTACCATAATTAATCTCTCGGAGAGAGATTTAGAGAGGAATCATATGCGAACGAGCGGTTGGTATGATTTTGAAGGCATAATTGACTGTATGTTCAGTGTTCATTGTATTTCTTATGTGTTTGGCTCTCGTAAATGGTATCGAGCAGTTGCTTTTGCTGTTAGCAGGATTTACACTTAACACAGCATCTGTAGGCAACATTTCTCCTAAAGGTATGTCGACTCTCGCGACCTGGATAATAGGCGGGATATGGACGACATGGTTGATCGTGAGCGGTGTTGTTCCCATTGCTTTCACATTCATTTCACGCACACCACCTTCAAAGCACCTCTGGCTCAAACCCCAGATCTTACATAACTGTAGACCCGGAAGGGAAGAACACCCCAAATCAGTAAGGGTGACGTGGTAGTCTTCCGAGAGTAGACCATAGGCTCGGCCAGGTCGTGTTCGTCCCGGGGAAAGCAGCCTCTAGCCCCGCCAAACTGAGAAATAACTTTTGTGTGGATGCTGTGTAATGTACCATCCAGTTACATACCTACAAAGCAAATTATCAGAGAGTAGAACATATGCAACGAAATGACTGTACTTTATGAATCATAATCTGAATATAGGCATAGTAATGAAAATTTAAATCGGGCCCATTTCAGGGAAACGTCAAAAGTGCACCTTGGAGCTCACTAATTAGCCATTCTTCCACCATCGATTCTATCACCATTGACGAGGTTACTCGGAAAGTTGACGAGAGTAAAGCCGTGGATGTTGTCCATCTGGACTTCAGGAAGGCCTTTGACAAGGTTCCACACGAAAGGTTAGTTTAGAAGGTTCAATCGTTGGGTATTCATATTGAAGTGGTAAAATAGATTCAGCAGTGGTTTGATGGGAGACGCCAGAGAGTAGTGCTGGATAACTGTTTCTCAGATTGGGGGCCGGTGAATAGTGGTGTGCCTCAGTGTTCCGTACTGGGTCCAATATTGTTTGTGATATACATTAATAATCTGGGTGGCGGGGTGGTAAATTGGATGAGTAAGTATGCAGATTATACTAAGATTGTTATAATCCGGTCCGTGAAGACCATATTGAGGTTCACGGTCCGGTCCATCGACCCTTGTTCCAGGTTTTCCTGTCTACCTTGATTCTGTCTTGTTGAGCTCTAATTGAGTCAGATGATGCTGGTTGGGGCTGGCTGCATAAGTACTTCCAGAGACCAGGGCGTGGCCGCTGGATTGTACTTGTCCGTACTTCTTGTATCCCTTCCCCTGCCTTCTGTTTCCTTGCCTGAAGCCCTGCCTTGTCTTGCCGGAAACTCTCGCCTCGCCTGAAGTTCTGTCTCGCCTTGCTTTGCCAGAAGCCCTGCCTTGCTTTGCCAGTAGCCTTGAATTGTCTTGCCGTCTGGTCCTGGAGCCACCCTGTACCTAGCTCCTTTCCTGTCCCTTGCCTCCACCCAGGTAAGCCAGGCCATCTTGCCTCAAGTCACCAGGCTCCACACTCGCCTCGCCTCAAGTCTCCAGCCTCCAGCCTCGCCTCGTTTCAAGTCTCCAGCCTCGCCTCTAGTCTCAAGTCTCCAGCTTCCTGCAAAGCCTTGCCTCGTCTCTTGCCTAGCCTCGAACGTGTAGACTCCACCCTCTAGTCTCTAGCCTCATGCCAAGCCAAGCCAAGTCTCTAGCCTCTAGCCTCTAGCCTCTTGCCAAGCCAACCAAAGTCTCTAGCCTCTAGCTTCTAGCCTGAAGACTCCAGCCTCGCCTTTGCCTAGTTCTGCGGTCCGAGCCAGAGGCAACACACAGGTACTGGATCCTTGTCCAGTCTCTGGCTCGGAATCCAAGCCCGGGCTCCTTGCTCTTTTGTCCAGTCCTGTTCCAGGTTCCTGGTTTCCCTCTCCAATGTTCTTACCATCGCCCTGTATCCTAGTCCTGTCCCTAGTACTTCAGTGTCTGTGTCTTGCCCTTGGGTCCGTTCCCAGCCGTGCCCTTATGACAAAGGTAGGTGGCGTTGTGGATAATAAAGTAGGTTTTCAAAGCTTGGAGAGAGATTTACGCCAGTCGGAAGAGTGGATGAAAGATGGAGTTTAATGCAGATAAACATGAGGTTCTACATTGGGTAGCACTAATCTAAATAGGACATACATGGTAAATGGTAGAGCATTGGAGGATGCAGTAGAACAGAGGAATCTAGGAATAATGGTGCATAGTTCCCGGAAGGTGGAATCTTACGTGCATAGTGTGGTGCAGAAAGCTTTTGGTCTGCTGGTCTTTATAAAGCAGAGCATTGAGTATAGGAGTTGGGATGTAATGCTGAAATTGTACGAGGCATTGGTGAGGCCAGATTTGGAGTATTTTGTACCGTTTTGTTCACCGAATTACAGGAAAGATGTCAACAAAATAGAGAGATAACAGCGAATATTTACGATAATGTTACCTGGGTTTCATCACTTAAATTGAAGAGAAAGGTTGAACAAGTTGTGTTTTTATTCTTTGGAACGTAGAGGGTTGAGGGGTGGGGGCTTGATAGATGTATTTAAAATTATGAGGAGGATAGATAGAGTTGACGAGGTTAGGCTTTTTCCATTGAGAGTTGGGGAGATTCAAACAAGACGACATGAGTTGAGAGATAAAGGGCAAAAGTTTAGGGGTAACATGAGGGGAACGTTATTCTATCAGACAGTGGTAGTTGTGTGGAACTAGCTTCCAGTAGAAGTGGTTGAGACAGGTTCTATGTTGTCGTTTAAAGTTAAATTGAACAGCTATCTGGATAGGAATGGAAGGGACTGCTATGGGCTGAGTGCAGGTTGGTGGGCTAGGTGAGAGTAAGAGTTCGTCACGGACTAGAAGGGCCGAGATGGCCTGTTTCCGTGCTGTAATTGTTATATGGCTATATGATTATATGATCTTGTCCGAGCGTTACCGAACTCCGGGCCCTCAGAGCACAGTCCACTCCGTCCGCTGTTCTACCAGCTTTCTCTACACGTGTCTGTCCTCTTCATCTCTCCTCGACCAAAGGCCGCGAAAAATCTCCTTCCAGGTGCACAAGACAGAGCAACAATCTTCTGATTGGCTAACATACATACCATAGTCCTGTTATCTCCAGCTATAACCCAGACATTGTTGCCACAGGGAAACTGTTACCTCAGATACTCGAAAACTTAAAGAAACATCGATGATTTCGCTAAACAGATCTCTCAGAATATTACAAAAATGGTCGACACGCTTTCATTTAATTCATTATATATTAAAGTGTGATTGCAGAACATAATTGAGTGATGTGCAAGTTCTAAGCTGTGAGGAGAAATAAAGGAAAGAGAGGATGGCAGAGAGAGAAAGAGATGAAGATTAGACTGCAGGAAGGAGAGAAAAATATACCTACGTAAATTAGGAGGAGAGAGAACAACAGAGGGAGTGGGAATTGGAATGAGGCAGCGTGTGACTTCAGGCTTCCATATTTCCTGCTAATGGTGATAATGAGATAAGGTTATGCTCTGGGTGTTGGAGGTCCTTAATAATGGACGCTGCCTTTCTGAGACATCGCTCCACGTAGAAGTTCTGGGTATAATTTAGGCTGCAAACCAAGATGCAGCCGACGAAGTTTACAAACCGCTGCAGTTTCTTTAGGTCATGTACAGTAGCTCCCCACCATAGAAAACAACCACGCAACACCCCCCCACACACACACACACACACACTCACACACCAGTAGTAATACACCCTGTCACAATGCTCTCCACGGAGCATCTATAGATGTTTTTGAATATATTTGTTGAAATACGAAATCTCTTCACACTCCTGAAGAAGTGTAATTGCTGTCTCGCCTTCTTTATAGCTGCATCGATATATTAGGACCAGATTAGATCCCCAGAGATCTTGACTCGCAGGAATTTGAAATTTATCACACTTTAATTCTAACCCCTCTGTGAGGATTAATGTGTGTTCTTTCGTCCTACCTTTCCTGAAGTCCACTGTGAGCTCTTTCGTCTAACTAATGTTGATGCAAGGTTGCTGCTGCAACACGACACTAGTTGGCATATTTCTCCCCTGTGAGTACCCTCGTCACTGTCTGAGATTCAACTAACAATGGTTGTATCATTAGCAAATTTATAGATGGTATTTGAGCTGTGCCTCTACACAGAGTCAGAGGTATAAAGAGAGTAGGGAAGTAGGGTAAGCACACAACCTGAGATGCACCCGTGTGGATCGTCAGCGAGGAGGAGACATTATCCCAAAGCGCACAGCTTATGCTTTTCCGATTAGGAATTCGAGGACCCATTGCAGAGGGAGGTACAGAAATTCAGGTTCCGTAAATTCTCAATCAGGATTATGTGAATAATGCTGTTAAATGTTACGCTATAGCGGCTGAAAATCATCCTGACATAGCGTTCATATTGTCCAGGTGGTCTAACGCCGTTTGACGATCCATTGAGGTTGCATCTGTCGTTGACCTATTGTGGCTATACACAAATCCAATTGCTCCATGCACCTGCAGAGGCAAGAGCTCCGTCGAGTCATCACCAACTTCTTAAAGTCTTGAAGCATTTCTTCGCTTTTGCTGTGAGTTCTACCGTTCGAAAGTCATTGCGGTAGCTCACATTATTAATCTTGCGAACATTTATAATTACTCCCTTTTGGAAGCAAAGGATCTCACGCCCCTAGCAATGGAAGGTTGAAAATGTCCTTGCATACTCCCGGCAATTTGTTGGCACAAGTGTTTAGAGCTTTCAACGCTACACCATTGTGAGCTTTCGCATTGCGAGGGTTCACCCATATTAAAGACAGCCTAACTTCGGTCTCTGAGGTAGAGAACAAAAGGTGCAGCAGGAATCTTTGAGGCTGTAGTTATATTCTTATATCCTCCTTTTCAAAGCGCGCATAGAAGGCGTTTACATCATCTGGCAGTGAAGCATCTCCCGCCGTTCATGCTGTTGGGTTTCGCTCTGGGGGAACAAATGTCTTTCGACTCCGATGTCGCCTCCACCCTCGTTAGAATTTGCCTGTTCTCTCGAGAACTAGCCTTCCACAAATCAAACCTGCTTGTTTTTGGTACAGACCAGGGTCGCCAGACTTAAATGCCACAGATCTATCTTTCAGCAGAGGGTGTACCTTTAAGTTCATCCACAGCTTTTGCTTTAGGAATGTACAGTAAGTCCTTGTAGACACACAGTCATCCACGCAGGTTTTAAAAAAATCGGTAGCAATTGCCGCATACTCAAACAGATTGGAAGAGGAATCTCAGAATGCAGTCCACTCCACCGATTCAAAGCATTTCGGTATACCATCCTCTGTTTCTCTTGACCATACCTTGACTTTACCATAACCATAAAATGTTTCGGGTTCATTGTTTTTCTATTAATTCACGCTACAGATTAAACCAGTACAAGGTGATGCATAGTTTGCATTATTCAAAAACAAAACTGAATCGCAGCTTCCCATCTGTGTCTCCTGAATGCGAGAAGTGCCGCTCTGTTGAGGGCTCACATGCACATATTTTCTGGTTTTGCCCTACATTATACAGCTTCTGGACTGCAATTTTTCAGTGGCTCTGAAGAGTCACTGGAGGGCATCCAAAATGGCGGGGTCGTGACTGAGCTGAATGTCTCTGGAATAGACTTTTGAGAGCCATAAAATGTTTACTTCTCGCGGAGATTGGATTTTGCGGAACCTGATGTTGGAGTCACTAACACCACTGAGATATCAGTATTGATCTGCAGTGAACCGGTTGAAATGGGCTTCAATTCTTGGGGGAAAATTACAATCGTTGTGAAGATGCTCCTGAAAGCATGCAAGGAGAGGAATGGACAGGAACTTTTAAACACGATGTCCCTTTACCCTGTGTCCAGAGCCACTTCTTAGGCAGTGCAAGTTCCTCCTAAAGAGGATCATGAGCAGAAAAGAAGAACCGTTTGAAGCACATAGGCTATATTTGTCAAGTTACGTCCTGGAAGGCTAGGTAGAGTGACATGAACCGCCGAATTTGTTGAAATGACCGGGGAATGGAAAATAAGCTGAACAGGGAGATGCGTTTCTACAGCAACGCATCCTTTACTTGCCTCCCAAATACTCACAGTTGGATTGGCGGTGCTGGCGTCACGAACTTCATTTGGAAAATGTGCTACAGATGATGGGTTGATATATTTGAAAGCCGTGATGGCATGACCAACTTTGATGAGGGGAGTGCATCGCCCTGGGTAAGATTTTTATTGCCAAGCTGTGGGTATATAATATGAGCAATACTGTCAGAACAGCCTCTGATGCTTTCAGCTTGTTTCCGTTTGAGTTGCTATAAGAAACTTTGTTACTCGACTTAGTAATGTGCTGTTAGCTAATCAGGATAGTGGAATTGGGAGAGGACATGGGGGCCACTGATTGGAAGATCTGTTGGCGGGAGCTGGGAGAAGACAGGAGGAAGTAAGGCTGATGATATGTCCCTTCTGCATAAGGTGCTTTGCGCAGATGAATGGCTACATTGTACATAGAACATAGAACATAGAATACTACAGCACAGTACAGGCCCTTCGGCCCACAATGTTGTGCCGACCCTCAAACTCTGCCTCCCATATAAGTCCCCACCTTAGATTCCTCCATATACTTGTCAAGAGTCTCTTAAACTTCACTGGTGTATCTGCCTCCACCACTGACTCAGGCAGTGCATTCCAAGCACCAACCACTCTCTGAGTAAAAAAAGCTTGCTCTAATATCTCCCTTGAACTTCCCATCCCTTACCTTAAAGCTATGTCCTCTTGTATTGAGCAGTGGTGCCCTGAGGAAGAGGCTCTGGCTATCCACTCTATCTATTCCTCTTATTATCTTGTACACATCTATCATGTCTCCTCTCATCCTCCTTCTCTCCAAAGGTTAAAGCCCTAGCTTCCTTAATCTCTGATCATAATGCATACTTTCTAAACCAGGCAGCATCCTGGTAAATCTCCTCTGTACCCTTTCCAATGCATCCAATGCCTCCTATAGTGAGGTGACCAGAACTGGACACAGTACTCCAAGTGTGGCCTAACCAAAGTTTTATAGAGCTGCATCATTCCATCGCGATCTTAAACTCTATCCCTCGACTTATGAAAGCTAACTTTCTTAACTACCTTATCCACCTGTGAGGCAACTTTCAGGGATCTGTGGACATGTACCCCGAGATCCCTCTGCTCCTCCACACTACCAAGTATCCTGCCATTTACTTCGTATTCTGCCTTGGAGTTTGTCCTTCCAAAGTGTACCACCTCACACTTCTCCGGGTTGAACTCCATCTGCCACTTCTCAGCCCACTTCTGTATCCTATCAATGTCTGTCTGCAATCTTTGAAAATCCTCAACACTATCTATAACACCACCGACCTTTGGGTCGTCTTCAAACTTGCCAACCTACCCTTCCACCCCCACATCCAGGTCGTTAATAAAAATCACGAAAAGTAGAGGTCCCAGAACAGATCCTTGTGGGAAACCATTAGTCACAATCCTGCAATCTGAATGTACTCCCTCCACCACCACACTCTGCCTTCTGCAGGCAAGCCAATTCTGAATCCACCTGGCCAAACTTCCTTGCATCCCATGCCTTCTAACTTTCTGAATAAGCCTACCGTGTGGAACCTTGTCAAATGCCTTACTAAAATCCATATAAATCACATCCACTGCACTACCCTCATCTATGTGCCTGATCATCTCCTCAAAAACTCTATCAGGCCTCAGAGACACGATCTGCCCTTCACATAGCCATGCTGACTGTCCCTGATCAGACCATGATTCTCTAAATGCCTATAGATCCTATCTCTAAGTATCTTTTCCAACATCTTTCCCACCACAGACGTAAGGCTCACTGGTCTAAAATTACCCGGACTATCCCTACTACCTTTTTTGAACAAGGGAACAAAATTCGCCTCCCTCCAGTCCTTCGGTACCATTCCCGTGGACAACGAGGACATAAAGATCTTAGCCAGAGGCGCAGCAATCTCTTCTCTCGCCTCGGGGAGCAGCCTGGGGAATATTCCGTCCGGCCCCGGCGACTTATCTGTCCTAATGTATTTTAATATCTCCAACACCTCCACTCACTTAATATCAACATGCTCCAGAACATCAACCTCACTCATATTGTCCTCACCATCATCAAGTTTCCTCTCACTGGTGAATACCGAAGAGAAGTATTCATTGAGGACCTCGCTCTCTTCCACAGCCTCCAGGCACATCTTCCCACCTTTATCTCTAATCGATCCTACCTTCACTGCTGTCATCCTTTTTTCCTTCATATAATTGAAAAAATGCCTTGGAGTTTTCCTTCACCCTACTCGCCAAGACCTTCTCATGCCCCCTTCTTGCTCTTATCAGCTCCTTCTTAAGCTCCATTCTTGCTTCCCTATATTCCTCAATGGACCCATCTGATCATTGCTTCCTAAACCTCATTGAGGAAGTACCAACAGTCCCGTGGGAAACCCATTTGTTAACTATTGATTTCGACTGATAATCGAGCGGCAACGCGGCATGTGCTTTCACGCAGACCGAGAGTGCAGCGCTTGAGTGACAGACAAGCTAAAGATGAGCTCCAACTTAATTGCTTAAGAGTAATGAGCACTTACAGCTTTTTTTTTCTTTCTTTCTTTCTTCTCATAACTGTTAAGTTAACTTAACGTTTCTAAATAGTCTTCTTTATAATTTACTACAGTGTATAATCTGTTATTTCTTTTCTGGAACAGTAAATCACACAGCAATCACACAGACCAGCGATCAGGTGAGCAAAACATGCCAACCTCACAGAGTAGGCTGGACCAAAGTTATATGGGATGTATGGGCTGTCTGGGAGGGTAGCACCTTTAACGGGTGGGGGGCAGGGAGTGCCTGCCGTGCCGCCGGCTCGTCGTCCTTTGATACCTACCCGGCGCACACCTCTCACCCGTGGTTCCTGGTGGCTGTAACACGCGAAGTAGCCACATCCCGGTAAACCATCTCGGCAGACAGGCAAAAATAGTTGAGTGTAACCGACGGGTCTTGGGCCCTCGGTGAGGTAGGGGATTTGTCTGTCCCAGCGGGTCCTGGCTGATTGAGCGGAGGAGACCGTTTAATAGACCAACGGTCAAGAACGCAGGCCCAGCAGACTAGTGGAGCGCTAAGTGCACCACAAGCCAGTTAGACGTCCTGGTTATCGATGCGGCAGAAGGCTAAGGCAAACCACTGCTGTAACCTGCCAAATACATCATTCCCAGTATGTCAGTCTCAATGAGCGTCGCAGATGGAAATCGTCCGCCAACTGGTAATTCCAAATGCGACCTAACGACGTCAAAAGTTATATGCACCCAAGACATATGAAGCTTGAAAAGGTAGATTCCTCGTTGCGACATCCGGTGACTGATAGTGAAGGGCTAACGAACCTGTTTTCGTGACACGCCCGGGAAGAAGGGATTTCAATTGGACTGCTCTCTTTTTATGTTTATGTTGTTTGCCTTTCTAATCTATCTATATCGTGCTCCTCATGCCAATTCTGAATAATAAGATGCATCTCCTTTTCAATGGAGTGCTACAGAATGATAATTTATTGCCTAGATTTTTTTTTTTTGTCTTTGACTCCCTCACTCACTCTGCCTCACCCTCATTCTGTCTGGCGAACATTAATCCTCCTTTCAACAGATATATTTTCAACCTCCGTCTGTACCGGATTAAGGGTCTTCTGCATTGAGTGATTATTCCCATGCTTGAGTTGCCGCACGACATGAAGATTGCTCTGAATCCAGGAATGGTTGTGGCTAAGAAACTTATTCTTCTGACCTGGAAGTCTACTACTCCACCCACCTTCGCACATTGGTTCAAGGAGATGTTAGCTGTTATACCAATTGAAAGATTGCGTCTGCACAAACCCAGTGCACAGATATCATTTGAGAGAATATGGAGACCCCCATTGGCTCAGTGTCATACTACCTCTCGTACATAGTGACCTTGACCTGTCCAGTATCATGAGTGGGTGTGGTGTCTTAGAGGACTTCTTTATTCATTCCACTTTAAATTGCTTCTGTGGTGTCACTATTGTGTCAACATGTTATCTGAAAGTTCATTTATGTAATCTTGTAAATTGTCTGGCTGCCTTCTTGTTTTTTTTTCTTTTTTTCTACATCTTCAATATATTTCGTCTTTGTAAAACTGAAAATTGTAAATAAAATATTAAATAAAGGATAGTCAGCATGGCTTTTGTGTGAGGTAGATCGTGTTTAACGAATCTTCTAGAGTTTTTTTTTGAGGAGGTTGCCGAGAAAGTAGACAAAGGAAATGTTGTGGTTGCTGTCTACAGGACTTTAGGAAGGTCTTTGAAAAGGTCCCACATAGTAGGTTATTTCAGAAGTTTCAGACAAGAGATATCCATGGAGCGGTGGTAATCTGGAATCGAAATTTTCTGCGTGGGAGGAGCTAGAGACTGGTAGTGGATGATTGCTTAAAATTATGCGGGGTATAGACAAAACAAATGTGAATACGTTCTTTTCACTTAGATTTCCAGAGATAAATACGAGAGGACATGACTGTAGGGCGAAAAGAGAAAGTTTTAGGGGGAAATTCTTCACTCAAAGAGTGGTGGGAGTCTGGAACGAGCTGTCATCTTATGTGATAAATGCGGGCTCACTATTAACTTTTAAGAATAAATGGCATAGGTACATCGATGGCAGAAGCCCGCAGGGTAATGTACTGGATGCAGGTCAATGGGACTAGGAGAATAATGTTTCGGCCCAGACTAGAATGCCCTAATGAGCCGTTTTCTGTGTTATAGTGCTCTATGTTTCTATGGTTCTATGGTATGGTTTGAAGTCCTCAAACCATAGACTTTAGAACGAAAAAAAAACGACCCAGTAGGTGGTTACTGGGTCTCACTCTTGCTGCTGTATTATTCTGACAATGGTCGTAACTTCCAATAGATCGGTCTCACCAGCCCGGACCTCTGGTGCATGGGTTCTGCGAAGACGATGAGGTCTAGTGATAATACTGCCTGCAGAGGGCACACATCTTCGAATTCTTCAAACCTGGGAGCACGCAAATGGAAGGTTAAAGAGAGTTCAACATATGTAACACCCTAGAGAAGGTTTCACTGTTAAGGTAATTCTTTCTGTCGAATTCCTGATAATGTAATGGTTTTCCTGTAGCATTAATGTTTGCGTTATGTATAGAGATAATGGGGGCTTTAGAATCTGCGCTGTCCAAGGAAGGAAGTGCTATTTCTCGTTGTGTGCCTGCAACCGAGGTGATCTGGTCTTTTGTTCGGCAGAAGATGGCGAGAGATGATGCCAGAACGCAGAGGTCAGAGACAACAGAAAAGTGTGTATCTGGATTCTGGTCTGATGTCGGCAAAGCCCGGGCAAAGCAAAGGACGACCAGCAGAAGGAAAACTTTGTGCTCCAGGTTGTGCACATTAAACTGTTTCATTAAAATAGGCTCTTCTCTTTTTTTCCTTTACTATGCTAACCATTGAGTCAAATTAAGAATTATGAAGCTAAATCGTTTCATTACATATGGTATACTGTCTGTTATATCGTGTTACTGGTTTGTAACAGGGCAACTCGTTACGCACCATCCACACAAACAAAAGGATTTGCACCTCAGTCTCATATGTTTGGTGGGGCCAGAGATTGACTTCCCTAGAATTTTGCAGCCCACAGAACCGGAGGGTTACAACTATAAGAGACTACCGTACCTGCAACGAATTTAGATGCTTTGCCAGATTTCTATGTCCGAGGAAAGCACAAATTGATACATGTTCCCAGGCAACCAAACTCTCCACTCCATCAGAGCTGATTTGAACGCCTACAGCTCTGTATTCCGTCTGTCAAATGTCTTTCCACAGGGAAGAGTCGCCGGGAAGCAAAAGCACAGGAATGGAGTTCGAAAGACGTTGGAATAACAGCCTGATCCCTAGTATCTGAAGTGTTCACTTCAACAGTAACAGGAAACTAACGGTCAGAAAAGAAAAAAAAATAAATAAATAAACGGGAACTGCGGCTACATAAATCCAAAGAAAATAGTCGGAGATTCATTTAAACACTGCAGCAAATAGTGCTACGATGTGTTTGAAGTTGCGGATGAGCCTTTGAAGAATATTGGGAACCCAAGAAACCTCCAGAACTGATTGATCTTGGTGGCTTATGCCAAGCCCGAAGACCTGCATCTATTTAGGTCCTATGCCATGTACTTCTTTGAGATAATTACTCCTACAGTGAACGTCTGTAGAGGCCTTGAAATTCATTTTTTTTTCTCTCTAAATTGAAGAATAGTCGTTTTTGGAGTAAATTGTGAAGAACCCTTCCAAAATTTGAACGTGTTTATGGTAGGTCTAACAGACAATGAGCGCATCAATGGCGGGTTTCCCGGGAACAAAGGAAATTTAGCAAAACCAATAAGGTGACAATGAACGCTCCAGGAATTCGGTCCGATATATGCAGACAGAATCATATTCAGGTTCATTATCAACACCATATTAGTCTTTTACTGTTGTTGTTGTTGTTGTTGTTGTTGTTGTTGTTGTTGTTGTGCGATACCATTTCAACCGCTGATATAAAACCTATAACAAGACGTGCATCTGAATAACTAAGTAAGTAACGCACACAGAGAGGGGGAAGTAGCGAACACGTGTTCAATGGTTCATTGTTGATTCAGCAATCTGATGCTGAAGAGGAATAAGTTGTTCATCAAACGCTGGATATGTCTTCAAGGTCCGGTATCACCTACTTTATGAAAGCACTGAATATAAGGCATGCCCAGTGTGACAGATTATATTAAATTAGATTAGATTAGATTAGATTAGACTAGTCTAGATTAGAATAGATTAGATTAGATTAGACTAGACTAGATTAGAATAGATTAGATTATGGGGGACACGCAGATCTCTTTTATTGTCATTTAGTAATGCATGCATTAAGAAATGATACAATGTTTTTTCCAGAATGATGTCACAGGATACACACGACAAACAAAGACTGAAAAACTGTCAAAAAACGCATCATTATAACATATAGTTGCAGCAGTGCAAAACAATATCGTAATTTGATGAGAACAGACCATGTTAAAATCTCAAAGTCCCTCAAAAGTCCCATTATCTCACGCAGACGGTAAACCTCCAGCGCCGCAAACTTGCCTAGGCAGCATCCCGGAAGCATCCGACCACAGTCCGACTCCGAGTCCGTCCAAAAACTCCGAGCCTCCGACCAGCTCTCGGAAACCGATGAAATGAGCACCATCTCTGCCGAGAGCTCCGATCCCGGCCCCGACAACCGGCAATAGGCAAGGCCGAGGATTTGGGGCGTTCCCTCCGGAGATTTTCGATCGCACAGTAGCAGCGGCAGCGAAGCAGGCATTTCAGAAGTTTCTCCAGATGTTCCTCTGTGCTTCTTCGCGATTGTCTCTTTCAAATCAGAATTGTGCACGGCATTCTACTTCACAAATAGGATATCATTCGGAAAGGCCGGACGCGCTGCGTCGCGTCGCCATCTTCTCCACCCTCTTAAAGATCTCTTATCGCTTAAGAGATATTTTATCTTTTAAAGATATGAGTCTTTAATTATTAATGCCGCCATTTTGAATGTCTTGGATGCTGGACGCTATCGCCCATGAGGAAGAAAACTGAGTTTACAACATTCTGCACCTTTCTATCCCATCTTTTGCAGCCCCCCTCCTCCCCCTCAAGACCAGACTGTGATGCGAGCAGTTAGAATGTCCCGCAATTACATCCTTACAGACAGGAACAGTGAGGAGGTAGATCATCCAGAACTAAAGGATATAGAGACCTTGTCAGTGACCGCTTGCAGTAATCGGGATTGAGGAAGTCCGAGATGCCTTGCTAATACGAAATTGCTTGCTGCATTCTCATCCACGATGGCTGCAACGCATAAGGAGTAGACAACGCGATCCCATAAGGCCATAACACATAAGAGCATAATTAGGCCATTCAGCCTCTCCAGTCTGCTTCACTATTAAATCATGGCTGATCCGGGTTGATACTGAAACTTTGCGCCAAATCTTTTCATGCCCTGACCGTTCAGTAAACCATCAACTTCCGCCTTACATCTAGCAACAGACGGTCACTACCGCAGTCTATGGTAGAACATTCCGCAAATTCACTACATTGTCACTCATAAAGCTCCTGCTTAACTATGCTCTAAATATATGCTCCTTAACCTTAAGGGACTGCCATCTAATTGTTGGTACCTACACTAGAGGAAGCATCTTCTCCACATTCTCTCTGTCCTATCATTTCTGTAGTTTGCAATGAGATCCCCCAGCATTCTTCAAAATTCCACTGAATACTGTGCCAGATCCGCCATATGTTCCACATATGTTAATGCCTTCACTTCGGGAATCATTCTCGTGAATCTCCCCTGGGCTCTGTCTCCAATGACAACACATTCTTTCTGAAATATGTGGCACAATCCCTTTGACAGATTCCAAGTCCTCACTGAAAAAATTCTTATCAGGGTTCAGTGTTATCTCCTTGCTTTTATATTCTTCCCTTGCAAGAAATGTCATAATTGTATTTGACTCCTTCAGCACAAATTTAACCTTTAAATGAACCTTCTTTTGGTCTTGAACGGAGACTCTTAAGTCCCCCTGCAACTTCGATGTTTTTACCGTCTCCCCATTTAGATAATAGTCCGCACTATCGTTCTTTTTACCAAAATGCATAGTTATATGCTTCCGAAAACCCTTTGCCACTTTTCGTCCGTTCTTCCAAATTGTCTAATTTCTGCTGCTAACGTTTTGCGTCCTCAGCACTACCTACTATCCATTTTCGTTTCATCCCAAACTTTGCACAAAGCTATCAGTTCCATTTTCGATGAAATTGAGCAATAAAGTGAATAGGAGCTGTCCAAATAAACGATCCCTGAGAAACCGCACAAGTCATCGGCATCCAACCAGAAAATCTCCTTTATCCCATATGCTAACATCTGCCTTTTAGCCATTCCTATATCCGTGCTAAATCTTTCCTGTAAGGTCAAAGGACTTCATCTTGTTACGAAATATCATGTGTAGCAACTTATGAAAAGGCTTATGTAAATCCAAGTAAATGACATCCACAACCTCCACTTTGTCCAGCCTGCTTATTGCTGCTCGAAAAACTCTAACAGGTTAGCCTGACAATATTTCCCTTCACAGAAACCTTTAACGACTTTGATAATTTTATCATAGGTTTCAAGATCCCCTAAATCTCATCCTTCATGATTGACTGCGACACATTCCAAACCTCTGACGTTAGCCTAAATGGCCTTTAGTCTCATTTATTTTGCCTTCCTCCCTTCTTGAAATTGGAGTGACAGTTCCAATAATTTTAGGCCTCCGAGACAATGCCGGAGTCAAGTGGTTCTTGAAAGATCATAAACATTTTATCCGAAATCTATCCGCAAGATCTTTCAGAACTCTGGGATGTAGTCCGGCTCTGTGAGTGCCATTGCTATTACAAAGGGAGAACAAGTTCAAGGCACTCTCAAAGGTATTAAGGTCGAACGTCACTCTTCTAGGTGATTTATCCACCTTAATACCTTCAATAGTGCCTCGAACATTTTTTCCCCTTTGTTATTGCACTGGCACTTCCGCCTGCTCCCTGACGCTCACGGACATCTGGCACACTGCGAATGTCTTACAGTGAAGATAGAGGGGAAAAAAATAAGTTTATCTGCCATTCGTTTGCCTTCCATGTCTACCTCACAAGCGTCATTTTCAATATCAACTATCATCTCCCTCCTTTAAATTATTGGTTAGTCTGCACAGATATTTCATCTTTTTCTGATTGATTTTAGGTTACCATTTGTTGCATTTTACCAGGATCCCAATCATCTAACTACTTGCCCACGATTTGTACCTTATATGGCAGTTCTCGGCTTTGTATGCTGTCATTAACTTGTTTTGTTAGCCGCAACTGCCTACATCTAGCATTTGAGATTTTTTTTTCTTCTGTTAGACATACCTATCTCGAGTCTTGTGAACTATTTACAAAAACGTCATTTGTCATGTCCGCCGGGGTCCTTTCTGCAATCCACCTGTACAAGCTCCTTTCTCATGTCTCTGTAATTCCCATTATTCCATTGCGGTTTGACATTTTGACGGAGGATTCTTCCTCTCAGATTACATTATGGATTCAATTATATTATGATCACAGACTCCTAAGCGTTCTTTTACTTTACGATCCCTAATAAGATCTGGATTATGGAAAGATACCCTATCTAAGATAGCTTTTCCTCGAGTAGGTTCAAGCAGAAGGTACTTAGCGGTTGTAGTAGACCTAGGAGAAATGGTGAAACATCTCAAAGAACACCCTTATCTAGCTCAGTTTTGATGTTTCCAAATAACCCAAGACAGCAAGAACAGAAATGTCTCATTTAATTTAAGCCGGGGGTGTGCATGACCGTACAGTGTCAAATGAGGCTGTAGGGACTCAGAGGCTTTAAACCCTATTGGATTAACTGCGTCGCTCTCTTGTCTTATCCTGGAGACGATGTTTAACCTGGACATGACTTTCGATAAGGGTTTGCAGATCATCTGCGAGCTCTTTCCGGGCAATTGATCTTTAATGTCAGTTGATATCATCCGGATGGATATGGCTTAAGGGCTTCCGCGTTCCAACCACGTTTACCCGCAGGGATGAGAATTATATTGCGATCAGTACTCGAACCACGAGACGTTAGAAGAGTCTGTAGGCTGTCACTAGTCCGCGGAACGGGTGGTCCAACACCCTTTTCATTTGCATGGGTAAGGATGACACGTTTTGCACACGTTGGAGAGTTTGCATCCAAGAGTGCCATAAGAGAGCGAGAGATTTATCACAGTTGTGAGACATGAGATGGAACACTTTGCAGAGGTTGAAGGACAGCGTGATTAGTTTCAGTTGTAAATCCAGTAAACACTGGATAAAAATTGGTCTACATGACCCCGGGTTGAATTAATTCTTTCGAGCGTCGTCAGGTTCGGGCACTTATGGTAAGCATAGAGAACTGATTCAAAGCAAGGGGGCAGCATATGCAGAGGGCTACTCGCCGTAACTTCGTGGTTGGCCTATACTGCTTGATAATACTCAAACTCTGCTGGGTCCATGAATGTGACAGTCTGGCTGTAACGAATGTGTCCACATTGCTAGATTGAGCCGGGGTTCGTATGGTGAAGTTTAAGATTTAAACAGTGGCCCACCAGAGGAGGTTTGGCCTAGGTAGATCCAAGTGCAGTGGAAACCATATTTGAGGTTCGAGTTGAAGAAACAACGTTCACTTTTGCACTAGTACATAGAGGCCACTGGCTAGTACTCGAGCGTCAGGGAGGACTGAATAGGTCCAAGCATGCCAAACAGTGAGCAAATCAGAACAAACCAAAGGGAATTTCAATTTTCGAAAAAAAACTTGGCACAGGTGCACATCTAACTGAAACCACCAAAAGTGTAAATAATCACCTAATAATCAGAGGAAGAGGAGTGTCGGCGCCTTAATAACGCTGGCTCCTCAGATATTCAGAATGATGCATATTTCTACCTTTCACTTCAAACTCGCTGTTACCTCCACAAGAGGATCCATAAAAACGGACAAAGGCGATTTCCAATGAGGTAGTCCTGAAGAAAACAATATTTGATTTTCCAGGAACTAAATTGTAAAGAAGTAATTTTTCACCGAGGCAACCTGCTCATATTCTATACCTTCACAGTATGGCCCGGGTCAATTTTACCCGGCCCAAGAATCCCCTCATAATAAGTGTCTATACTCTTCCTAACTACTCTTCCTAAATTGTCATAGACGATTTCCAGCAATGTTTTCTGCCGAGATAGCATTGTATGTACAACAACAACTACAGCTGTCCATAAATGCTGTTTGAACCTCCTGTTGGTATCTGGAGACTGAATTCAAATGCAATTTCTTATGCTGAGCATTGCGATGTTAAGGCACAACCATTAAACACGTTGTTTTGCAGCCCAGCATCCAGTATTGTTGCTGCACTGAGCGTGTCCTATAATGACCGCTGCTTACATCACCTCGGCATGTTTTTGCCCCGATTCTCTATCTCCATGCAAATATCCTGGCTCTATGGCACAATGATACAGAGCCGAATCCGATTGAAAAGTTCGCAGAAACATTTAAAGAGAACTAACTTCCTGTCTTGCTGCAAAGGAATATCAAATTAAATATTAAATCTGGGTACAATATGGAGACTAGTACAGCCTTGTGTAATACACATTAAACAAGTATTTTGCACTTTGCTCACGATGCTAAATATAGAAAACAAAATACCTTCTGTACATCGAATAATAGCGCATGTATGCATGTGTGTTTCTGTGTGTCCCTGTGTTTTTGTCTGCGTTCTTATCTGTCCCCTTATGCTTGCGATATCCGCAATGTTGTCAATCACTATATCGTTTTAGATGGCAGGGAAAAGGAGATATTTAGTCTCGGAAATGTTTGCGTGTGAAGATTCTGTTTTTACATATAAACATGCCTCAAAATTGTTTTCAAGTGCTGGTAGTACTGTTTAAAACTAACACATTGGGCACCTTTTAGGATGTGCGTCACTGTGCTTAATATACGTCATCTCGTGCACGCTAAATACAATAATAAAGGGAGGAACAAAGGCAACAGCTGACATTTGGTCTCACCCAAACCCCAAAGGCAGGAAATATTGCAAAGTGAATGAGCACTCTATTTCCCTCATATCCTATATATGACTACCGAGATACTGCTTTCCTACCCGCCAAAAACTGTAGGATACAGGGTGTTACTGGATTTCAAACGGTTTATCGGTCGAACCAAGCGACCATCACCGTCTCTTGTGCGTCTGCCTTCTGTCTCCCCATTAAGTACGCCCTCTATTGAGTATTCTGAACATCACTCTAGCGGGGTTTTTGTTCGGATCCGTCATCTCCATGCAACAGTGTGGGGTCCATGGCGCAGAGGTACACCGCGGAGTCCGAAACAAGACTTCCAGATAAAATTAACTGAGCCACCTGTTTGTCTTTCTGTAAAGTACCGGTAATACGAAACGGAGTTTCTTGCGACCGATCCATTTTTGTGTTAATTAGCTTCAGCAAGAATTTTAAACCTCCATGTTGACGCTGAATGTACCAAAAAATATAACTATTGGCTTTTGAGTAATTACAGTTCAGTAATACTGTCTTTCCTTCTGCAACCGTGAATTCAGGAGGCTCCTGTGTAACTGAATCTTTTGCCATAGTTCCTGCAATAAAAAAAAAATGAATATACCTTTGTTGAACTTAAACTCAAATAACACGCTGAATGATTACGCAGAAACTCACCTGGCAACATGGTCAAACTAAACAGAAGGGAACAGGTAACATATATGATGTGCATCATCAAACTGAATTACATTCAATCAAGCAGTTCGCCTTCAATATGCTGGCAACACTTGAGCGACATTGAAGTGTCGATCCAATACTTATGCCTTCCGCTCTGTTGAAGAGTTGAGGGCGTTACCTTGCTTACACCAATCGGAATGGGTTTCGAACTCACACGTATATATTTCTTTCTCAATCTCTTCTGTTCCATTCTGCCTCTCTCTCTCTCTCTCTCTCTCTCTCTCTCTCTCTCTCTCTCTCAAGCAATCTAATTCGTTCGTTTTCTATTGATGACTACGTAGATACGGCGGTCGGACGCGGCATAAGCACCAGGGCACATGGTTATTACTGACTTTCTTACGTTTTATCGGACCAAGCGATCATCGCTGTTTCTTGTGCTCGGGCATTCTGTTTTCACGCTAAATACCGCGTCTGTTCAGTATTGACAACATCACTTAGGCGAGGTTTCTGACCGGACCCGTCATCTCCGTGAGCTTCATGGCACAGAGATACATGGCGGAATCCGAAGCAAGAACTCCCGAGATATTTAAATGAGCGACCTGGCTGTCTTTCCGTAAGAAACCAGAAAACCGAAACGGAGTTTCTGACGACCGATCCATCCTCGTGTTAATTAGCTTCAGCAAGAATTGTGGACTTCCATGTTGACGCTGAATGTACCAATAAATGTAACTATTAGCTATTGAGTAACTACAGTTCGGCATTACGGTCTGTCCTTCTTCAGTCGTTAATTCAGGAGGATCCTGTGAAACTGAATCCTCTGCAATCGTTCCTGAAATACATAAAAATATGTAAACAGACCGTTGTTGAATTCAACTCAATTCAACCCACTGAGAGGTTTCGTAGAAACTCACCTGGTAGCAAGGCCAGTAGGATCAGAGGGAACCAGACAGCACACATGGTGTCTATTATCTGGCTGAATTATATTCCATCATGCAGTTCACCTTCAGTAAGTTGTTAACACTTTATATATTGAGTGGGGTGCAATGTGCCTCGCCTTCCGGTTTGTGAAACAGATGAGGGCGTTTCAGTGTCTGCAGCATTCAGAATAAGTTTCGTTCAGTTTAATAAATATTTATTTTTAGGTCTCCTTCTATTCTTCTATTCCATTTTCCTGTCGATCTGTCGATCTCTCTCTCTCTCTCTCTCCCCACGAGTTCCTTCAATGTGAAAATTTGTCATTCATGAAATAAATGAATGAAGATGCTATTTCCGAGATCTGCTTCAATCAAAATTCGGCTCAATGGGAAACAAAATGGAACAGATGCTTGCTTAATTTCTTTCCTGCTTCTTTACCCCGTCTCTCTCCTTTCTCTCTCTCCATTCTTGTATTTCACAAATGCCTTCCGACACCCATTCACTTTTATCACAAAGGTCAAATTGCATTTATTATCAAAACATGCATACTAGAGACGAACTTAATCTTCGTTTCCTCACATAACCAAAATCATAGGAACACGATAGCATACATTGAAAAAAGGCTGTCATTACTGCAGCCGAATCAAGAACTCATTAGTTTCAAGCCACAGCCTCAATTCATCGCAGGGGCGAGAAAACCTCGCTGAGAATCGGACTAATAGCTGAGCCGACCCTTACATCCGGCGTCGAGACCGTGATCTTACTAACCAGACACGGAGCTTAAGTCTTCCCAGTATCTCGTCGTTTTTCGCTCTCGAAGCCGAGCCCTGACGCTTCGATGATCTTTCGGTTTTGTGTTCCGGTTTCACGATTCTGCGCTTTCACGCTGCGCAGCAACCGCCCTGCCCGTTCGAGACCAGTTCACCCGGCAATCGTGCCGGATTTTAGAGTGATTGTAAAGCTCAGCTCGAAAAGGAGGTTACATGTTACTGATTACAGTGTTTGTATCCTACAAAACGTGTGATTAACACAGTAATTTATATTTTTGGTGTTTTGACTGCTAACAAGAGTAGCGGAAGTTCACCTGCGCTAGCACGATTCGGAAGTCCGTTCGATATCACCAATATATCGTCCTCATAACCTTCGAAACTGATGAACACTATATTGTTCACAGTGATATTACACACGGTCTGCTAATTTATATCTTCAGAGCGGCTTATTTGAGATAACGTCATTGAAATTTGCCATACCTGTCATGCTATCTATTACTATTACGGAAGTCAGTCCAATATGAAAGTTAAAATACATCATTCACTTGGTCATCCCTTGCAGATTTGTGTCGGTGAACCAATAATCTATTCGTGCCAATTTATTAAATGTAGTTACAAATGCAGATACGATTCGAACTAAAGACAACTTCCACATGCTTCTCCATGTATCGTTCCACAGATTCTGAGCTTGAACTGTATTCCGTGATTATCGCTGTTTCCCATGTGTTTATTTTATTGTATTCGTATGGGAACTCTCTACCTGGCAATCATTAGGACACCGATAGTGGGTTGTCGTCGGGATCTGCAATTTCCTTGCAACAGTTAGGGTTTCATGCTTCAGAGGTACACGGTAAAGTCAGGGGAAAAATAGAAGTTGACATGTTTAAATGAGATGTGTAGTCTTTTTTTTTCTCTTAATTGAGCCGTATACCTCCAATGACATATTAAAGTCGGCTTCATCATTCTGGAGAAATTTCTTCAACAAATAGAGATTTCTCCTGGTGCTGAACATACCAATCACAGATACAGCATAATGATGATCTGCCATCCATTAATAATTAATTCTATAAGATAACACACATAAAATGCTGGTGGACCGCAGCAGGCTAGGCATTATTTATTCTATGCGATGGTGGAGGAAGGGAAGCCCCTTTCTTTAAAACAGAAGACAGTTCCTTCGTCCTGGATTGACAAGCCTCATCCTGAGAGCAGATGCTGCGGAGACGGAGGGATTCCGAGAAGAGGAAGGCATTTTTGCAAGAGACAGGGTGGGAAGAAGAATTGTCCAGGTAGCTGTGGGAGTCTGTGGGCTTATTGTGGACATCAGGAAATACGCTGTCTCCAGAGGCAGAGACAGAGAGATCAGGAAAGGGGGGGGGGGGCGGTGTCGCAAATTTCCCAGGTAAACGTGTGGGCAGGGTGAAAGTTGGAGGGAAAGTTAATGAAGGAAACGAGCTCAGCATGCGTGCAGGAAGCAGCGGCAATGCAGACGTCAATGTAGCGTAGGAAAAGTGGGGGAAAGTAACTAGTATAGGCTTGGAACATGGACTGTTCCAGAAAGAAAACATAAAGGGAGGCATATCTGGAGCCCACACCGGTGCCCATTGCTACACCTTTAGTTTGGAAGAAGTCGGAGGAGCCAAAGGAGAAATTATTAAGAGAAAGGACCAATTCCGCTAGACGGAGAAGAGTGATGGTCGAGGCGAAATGGTTAGGTCTGGAATCCAAAAAGCACCGGAGAGCTTTGAGACCTTCCTGGAGGGGGATGGAGGTATACAGGGACTGGACATCCATGGTGAAAATAAGGCGGTGGGCGCCAGGGAACTTAAAATCACCTAAACAATTCAGAGCGTGAGAAATGTCACGAGCACAGGTGGGAAGCGATTGAACAAATCGAGTGTATGCAGAAATGAGTTCGGCGGGGCAGGAGTAGCTGAGACAATGGGTCTACCTGGACAGGCAGGTTTGTGGATCTTGGGTAGGAGTTAGAAACGGGATGTATAGGGTTTGGGAACTATGACGTTTGCTTTGGCGAACAGTCCATGTTCCAACCATTTACTGTTATCCGTCCCCGACTTTTCCTTCGCTACATCGACTACTGCATTGGCGCTGCTTCCTGCACGCATGCTGAGCTCGATGATTTCATTCACTTTGCCTCCAACTTTCAAGCTGCCCTCAAATTTACCTGTTCCATTTCTGACATCTCCCTCCCCTTTCTTGATCATACTGTCTCTATCTCTGGAGACAGACTAGCTACTGATGTTTACTATAAACCCACGGACTCTCACAGCTACCTGGACTAAGCCTCTTTCCACCCTGTCTCTTGCAAACATGCCATCCCCTTCTCCCAATTCCTCCGTCTCCGCCGCAGCTGCTCTCAGTCTGAAGTTGTTTTGTTTTTTTTTTAATTCAAGGACGAAGATGTCTTCATTTTTAAAGAAAAGGGCGTCCCTGCCTCCACCATCAACTCTGCTGTCAAACGCATCTCGCCATTTCACGCACGTATGCTCTCAACCCATCCTGCCGCCAACTCACTAAGGGCAGTGTTCCCCTTGTCCTCACCTATCACCCCACCAGCCTCTGGGTCCAACATAGAATTCTCCGTAACTTCTGCCACCTCCAACGGGATCCCAGCACCAAACAGATCTTTCCCCCGCCCACCGCCTTCAACTTTCCGCAGGGATCGCTCCCTACGCGTCTCCCTTGTCCATTCGTCCCCTATTGCCCCTCCCCCCAATCCCTT
Source organism: Mobula hypostoma (assembly GCF_963921235.1). Lineage (NCBI taxonomy): Eukaryota > Metazoa > Chordata > Chondrichthyes > Myliobatiformes > Myliobatidae > Mobula > Mobula hypostoma. Next base: position 24,479,401 of record NC_086106.1, read on the forward strand.
CCCACCGATCTCCCTCCCGGCACTTATCCTTGTAAGCGGAACAGGTACTACACCTGCCCTTACACTTCTTTCTTCACCACCATTCTTGGCCCTGGACAGTCCTTTCAGGAGATGCGACACTTCACCTGTGTCCTAACGAGGGGTCTCGGCCTGAAACGTCGACTGCACCTCTTCCTACACATGCTGCCTGGCCTGCTGCGTTCACCAGCAACTTTGAAGTGTGTTACTTCACCTGTGAGTTGGCTTGTGTGATCTGCTGCGTCCAGTGCTCCCAGTGTGGCCTTCTATATATTGGTGAGACCCCACACCGGCTGGGAGACCGTTTGTTTGAACACCTACGCTCGGTCCACCAGAGAAACAGGATCTCCCAGAGGCCATCCATTTTAATTCCATGTCCCATTCCCATTCTGATATGTCAATCCATGGCCTCCTCTACTGTCAAGATGAAGCCACACTCAGATTGGAGGAACAACACCTTATATGTCTTCTTGATGGCCTCCAACCTGATGGCATGAACATTGATTTCTCTAACTTCCGTTAATGGCCCCCTTCCATTCTTATTCCATCCCTTATTAACTTCATTCCTCCCTTCTTTTTTTCTTTTCTCTTCCTTCTTTCTTCTCGCTCTGGCCCTCTCACAATCACTCCTTTCCTGCTCTCCATCTTCCTCTGTGCTCCCTTCTCTTTTCCTTCTCCATGGTCCTGCTGCCCCATGATCCTACCCCTTCTCCCCTTCTCCAACTCTGTATCACCCTTTTCTTATCAACTTTCCAGCTCGTAGCTTCTTTCCTCCCCTCCTGTCTTCTCCTATCATTTATGATCTACCCCCCCCCCCCACTTGCAAGTCTCTGACTATTTGTTCTTTCAGTTAGTCCTAACGAACGGTCTTCCTATAGAAACTGTCTTGCCTGATGCGTTCCACAAGCACTTTGAGCGTGTTGCTTGAATTTCCTGCAGGTGCGGATTTTCTTGTGATTGCATTTTTTTTTGTGTTTGCGTAATTCTATAGGGTGAGACGTTGCTGAAAATGTTCAGCGTCCTCCTCCATTAAGAGGCGAAATTATGAGCAGCCACGTTTTCCACCAGTCCGGAGGCGTGGGGTTGGTCGGGATACTGTTTTGCCGTTTTCGCATTCTCAAGGGGTAGACGGACAATACAGAATAATCAGCATGAACAGAGATGAAGCATTTGTCTAATTTCCCTTCCCATCGAAAGGCATATAACGCTCAATCGGTTAGTTCCAGTAGAACGATAGTTGAATGTGTTGAGTCCGAAAGCACCTTCATTTTGTGTTATACGGAAGGCGCTGCACTGCTGCAAGGCAGGCATGTGGACCATAACACACTTCGGGCACTAAACTGAATCAAGCTCTTTTTCTCTTTCTCTCTCTAAATTTTCCCATGTTCATATTGCACTGTCTCTCAGAAATCCGCACTCTCTTCTTTGTCCTGTCCTCGTATCTTTACTACTTTCCTGCACCCATCCTGCTTCGGTTCCCCTCCATTTTACGGTAGTCTGTTTTTAATTTCTTTATGTCTCCGTCTTTGCGGATTTTCTTCCCAACTTCCCGTGTTTGCATTTCATTCTATTCTCCTGCTGCCGCTCCCCTCAAGTTCCTCCTCTATTTGATCCTCTCAGTCTCTTATTAGCTCTCTCGCTGATACCACAGACCTTTTTCGACTTATCTGTTCTTTCAGTACTTTCTGCCAGGTTCCGCATCCAAACACTCTCTTCGTCTCTTCATCCCTCTGTCTCCCCCTCCGCCAACCATAACTCCCTCATCCATGTCTTCAGATCTCTTTCTTAATATATGTTTGCATTTTATTTACCTATCTCTGTTGCCCGTTCTGGGAACGAGATATCCCTGTCCTACTTTCTCTGCTTTCAGCCCAGTCAGATCATGCCTATCCACGTGTTAAAACGACATCCGCCAAATTATTATTTTCCGCATTGCGTCATTACATATATCATCGTTATTGCGCGTAACCAATTGAATCAGCAGTGTTCAATTCTGCGGCATCTTACAGAGTATTGATTGCCTGAAGGAAAACATGTATTCCGCAAACGTTGTCTCCGTCAGTGAGCCAGCTTCCTATCCATGCCACATAGATTTTTACTTCTGCAGTTTCCTTCACTATTATGTAGTTCTGCACGCTTTCTAGGATTTTACGGACCCAGCATCTCAAGGTGCCTGTCACAACTGACTGCTACACACTTAAGATATTCTGAAAAAAAAATGTCAAAGTGCATATCCAGGAAATCATCCATTACATTTGTAGAAAACAATAACCAGCGAGGTCCGGGCAAAGTTCTGTGAGATTCCTGTTTATATCGATAGGGTAAATGCAAGTACCATTTTTTTTATGTTAGTGCGAAGGTGATTACTGGTATCGCGAAGTTAAGATTACAACGTAACTCCCGCTGTTTTAAGGGTATGTGTCCCTTCATGAAGTTGCACTAAGCGCACCCTATAGGTAACGCTCCTTACATCACGCTGGACAAAGTTTTGTTCTAAGTCGCCATAGCAATGTAAAAATCCTGACTGTGTGGTACCGGGATACACAGCGGAGTCGTATACAAGAACCAGGTTGATGCTTAAATGATCCACTTTGCTTGTCTTTTTCAAAGCAACGGAAAAAAATCATTAGACACTCTGGATGCCAGTTTTCCTTTGCTTTCTTCAGCTTCAACAAATAACTCGAAGATTCGTTGCGATAATAATGGTAATAAATGTATATGTTAGAGCACACGTGTAAATGCAGTTCAGCATTATTGTGCGTCCTTCCTCAACGGCTGAAGAAAAGAGCACCTGAGTCACTGAAGCTTTCACAGTCTTTCCTGCAAAAAAAAGACAAAATTTCTGAACAGCGTAGTTTGCACTGAACGCATGGAACACACAAGGATCTATTCCACAGAGTTTTATCGGGCAGGAAAGCAATACAATCGGTACGGAATAGAGGGAACCCATGGTCAATCTCCATGGAAAGCCAGGTAACTTTAAATAAGGTAATGCCACGTAATCGATCCTGAGGATTGAGATCGAGTACGCAGTACGCAGCACCCCTCTGTTTGTGCAACGTTTGCTTATGCAGTTCTGCTGTAAGATTGTCCAGGATAGCAGAATTGGGCCCACCCTATCCAAATGGAGATAGTTTAGTTTTATTCTCTGCTTCCTCCACGTTGTCTGTTAATTATCTTCTATTCGTCGATTTATTCTGCCTCTGTCTCTCTTTTTCTGTCTCTCTCAGTCTCTGACTCTTTCTCTCTCTTTCTCTGTCCCTCTTATTAACTCTATCGATTGTCTGCTCTGTCTCTCGCCTGGCTCTGACTTTGCGGAATGCCTTTCCTGATCAATCTGCTACTCGTTGCCAAAACGAAAGTGACATTGTACCTCAAACTGAATGCTAAACAAAGAAATCGACAATTTATCCCCCAGTCCTATACTGACAGTGAAACAAACATCGGTCATTGCCATTTGATGACGAGAGTTTTTATTTTTCTCTACAACCGCCTTTAGAGTTAAAAGCTATGTAATGTAGAGACCTTATGCTCCCAAGGATTCCAAGATTCTTCATGAAAGCGAGCAAAAGCGTTTGTCCCACAGTTAATAAAGTGCACTGAATCTTCGCAAAGTACATTTGTGAGCGTCTGCGTTTGACATGAATTCAAGCGTATGTTCTGTAGTTTGAACGACTGAACTTGGTGAGAGTCGCCTATCTGAAATGGACCAAGGGATGCTCACTGAGTTGTGTTCGTCACCATTCCTGTTTCCGAAAAGCGTGCCGCTGGTGAACGCTCTTGTTAAACTCCATGACATATTTTGTTCGGATCCTGTATCTTCTTCCAACAGTGTGGTGGCCATGTCACAAATTTACACTGCAGTGTACGATAGAAGAGCCGCGAGGCCGAAGAGATATTTAGATAAACCATCATAAACCAGATATTTACATAAACCGGAAAATACTAGTCCTATTGTACATCTTGTAATTTTAGTTCTATATTATTGGCTCTGATCTTCTACATCAGGAGGGTACTGCGCCATTGAATCTGTCCCGTTTGTACCTACAACAAAAGACAGAATGTCTAAAGAGCCCAGCTCATCATTCAACACAAGTAGCACGTTTTAAGTTTTTGCACATACTCATCGGACAGTAGCAAAAGTATGTGGAGTTAGGCAAAGAAGATGGTCTAGAGTTGGTGTTGATAAATTCATTCAGAAGTTTACCAGCATTTTAGCAATACCGGAGAATAAGGTCAGATTCACGATGAATGAGGCGGATAACTTAACGTCAAAGGATTCGTTGTTAAAATATAAATAAGCTTCGATCAAAATGGCCGTTGAGCTTAAGTCAATGTCAATGCCTGCCTGTGTGTTTTTCAGCTGATATTCCATTATCACATCGCCCCACTTTCCATTTTTCATTAGAATTCAATATAATTGTTCAGTTTTATCGTATCTCCCTCTAATCCTACGTAGAACGCGTCGTATATTCACCGATTAGCCATAAGATTCTGACGTCTTCAAACTCGATTTCCAGCAATACGCGATGATTTCACTAAATGTATATACGTACACACACACACACACACACACACACACACACACACACACATGCATATGCATATATATATATACACACACATTGCAATTTGCTGCGGCACTGGCAGAATGTCACCGTTTAAATCTAGCACACTGGACTCGCTGTACCTGGGTGTAAGTCACTGCGGTTAAGCCAGATCCGCTAGAGCTGGCTCAATACATTGCACGGGGTAAGAATAAAGTAAACACCTGTGACAAGGCATCACGGAAGGTCGCAAGATCCAAAGGCAGATTACTTTAAAAAAGCAATACTATTTTCATCTCTATCATTCTGCATCTCTGTTTTCATCCTGTTATTTCACTCCTTCTTTCTATCTACCTATCTATGTAAGTACTGCACACCTAGAACTAACAGCAGGCTGTTGCTAACTTCGCCTTGTTCAGCGCACCAATTGAACATCGCTGTTTCTTGTGTGGGTCCATTATTTTTCCCGGCTGGCCGCGTCCACTGGTGAGTACTATCAACATTACATAGGTTGTTTTTTGTCCGGATCATAGAACATAGAACATAGAACATCTTCGTGCAGCAGTGTGGGTTCCATGGCACAGGGATACATGGCAGTGTCCAAGACAAGAGCTCCAGAGATACTTAAGTGAGCAACCTGACTGTTTTCCTTTAAAGAACCGGTAAACCTCTACGGAGATTCTGGAGACAGATCTATCCTTGTGCTACGTAGCTTCATCAAGTATTGTAGACCCCCCCATTGAAGTTGAATGTACCAAAAATGTATCTGTTGGCTATTGAGTAATTACAGTTCAGCATTATGGTCCGTCCTTCCACAATCGGTAATTCAAGAGGCTCCTGTGTAACTGAATCTTTTGCACTCGTTCCTGCAATAGATGACAGAATATGTGAGGTGGCCGGACTTACATTGAACCCAAATTAACAGACTGACGGCTATCGCAGTAACTCACCTGGCAACATAGCTATTATAATCAGTAAGAAACAGTTGGCACACATGATGTCTAGCATCAAGCTCGATTACATTCAATCAAGCAGATTACCTTCAATAAGCTATTACAACTCAGTCGAATGTTCAATGAGGTCATGTGCGCAGCGCCTCCCACTCTGTGAAATACTTGGGGGCGTTTCCCTGTTTGTCTCGGAAATAAGAACTGATCATTTATTTGTACCAATCGGAATGCGTTTCGATCCGTTTCTCTACATATTTATGTCTCATTCTCTGTCTATTCCATTCTCTCGTTTTCTCCGACTCTCACTTTCTTTCTCTACCTTCCCGACCACATTCTCACTTCGGGTTGACAATTTCTCAGTTCCTTTCTAGAAAGTAAAGGGCACTGTTTCTGCGGGCTTCCCTTGAATCAAAACCGAGCTTATTCGGAAAAGCAACTGAGCTGAGTGTTATTCAATGATATTCTGGAAATTCCGGGAACTTATTTCAAAGCTCAAAGTACTGTTATACTCAAATACGTATACTACATTCAAACCAGATTCGTTTCCTTACGAGCAATCACCGAACGAAGAGCGAAAGTAGAACACATTAAAAAAAAAATTCAGTCAAACGCACAATATGCAGAGGAAACTACGTTGCTGACAAGAGAAGTAAGAAAATGGCATTGAAAACTGATTTTCACGAAAGATAGAACACAGCTACGCAGGCAGTCATAATTTCAGGCGTTTAGAAACTACATTAATTGGAGTCCACAGCAACAGTTCATCATCTGGACGCGTAAACGTCACCATGACCCGAGCTGAATACCTAGCCATACCTTGCAACCGGCTCCGAGATCCAGAGCTTTCCAATCAGCAACGGAGCTTAGCACTTTCGAGTATTTGTCGTCCCTTGCTCTCCGACACGTGACTTGCAGATACGTTACGGTCTCGATTCCATGCCCCGACAAAATATTTTTTCATGCGCCCTTTCTGGTTTTCCAGTAGCAGGCGCCCTCTTCTGTCCGCACACTGCATCGCCCTTTGCATGTTTTGCCCTGATTGGCCATTTCAGTACGACGTTATGGGCGCTATGGCACAGAGACACACGACGGAATCGGAAGCAAGAAACTCGGGTATATTGAGATAATTTAGTCTGCTGCCTCACTAATCCGACAGTAAAAGTCACCGCTGTTCCAAAGGGCACTCCGAATCTGCAGACCTGTAAACCTACCGAACAATTGTAAAGTGTTCGCAGTGTTACAGTGTGTTCCTCCTCAACTGTTAATTGAAAAGGGTTCTATGTCACTGATTCATTCGGGATCGACTCTCCGGTAAACGAAAACAAATGTCGAAGTATGTCACAATCACAATCAGGCTACAGAATACAAAGTTGAGATATTTGCAGAGCGTTACCGTGCAACACGGCGAAATTAATCAGGAGGTACGGAGAGAACTCATGGTTGGATTCAATCGTGTTTGAACACCAGAGTATTTCTAAGAAAAAAAACACGTTAAAATAAGTTTTAAAATGCAGATTGTGATCGGTTGGCTTTCTGAAAGTCGATGAGGGTTGGTATCAAGCTGAGTTTAAGCTGATGAAACCGAATCTGGACCAATCGGTATACGCTTTTGTTCTATTCATATTTTGACCTGCATTCCGCGCTTAAACTCTATAAACTCTCTTTCTTTCTTTCTCTCTCTCTTTCTTTCTTTCTCTCTCTCTCTCTCTCTCTCTCTCTCTCTCTCTCTCTCTCTCTCTCTCTCTCTCTCTATCTCTCTCTCTCTATCTCTATCTCCCCCTCTCCCTCTCTCTCTCTATCGCTATCTCTATCACCCAATAGGGTGCAATGTTATAATCAATTAACCTTCAACTTCACATTATTGTCATTGACATTCGGGATTGTAAAGACTTTCTATCGCGAAGGCACCCTCAATCCACACTATGGCAACCGTCATAGAGTCTTCTAGAGCGGTTAATGAGCATGTCCAGCAAGTTATCTATATCTACAACATATTCTAGACAACAGGGAGAGCTGGAAATTTAGATGTCCCTATTAGGCTTTTTTTAAATTTTATCTTTCTTTATTCCATGTTGTTTTCCGTAACTAATCCTCATAACTGGCCGTGAGAGAAATTCATTGCGTAATATTCAGCCCCGCTGTTTTGTGTCTGTTCGATCATTTCCTGTTTCTGCACGAAGCGCACAGTCTGCTGATCGTAGATCCGGTTTTGACCGTAACCGCCATCTCAATGCAATAGTGTGTGCTGGGTAGCACATGGATACACTATAAAATCATGACGAAAGGCTTTACTGATGCATAAATTAACCATCTCCCAGTGTTACGGAAAAAAAAACAGCTATAAAGCCCACCAGGCATCGTGGAGACAGCCGTTTCTTTCTTCAGTTAAATTCCCTCTAAAATTATTTTGCAGACTCATCTCGGTACTGAAAATACGGACAATTATTTGCATGAATTTTCCTAAAACTACAGTTCATTCTTACTATTTATCCTTCTGGAATCCCGTTTGGCAGAACGCCTCTGGAGATACAGTTCGCAGGTAACCGCCGGACTCACTGGTAAGAAATCCACCTTTCTTAGGCTCCGTGCGTCTCAGGTAGATGTGCCTTGGATTCGGCCAAATTGGTGAGTTTGTGATGTCTCGCCCACCCGAATTCCAGTGTGTGTGAATACTCTTTAATTTACCGCCCAGTGCAATCGCCCCTCTGCGGGAAATAGCAGATACGACCTGCTCACAATTCCCATGAAAGTATAGTTAAAATAGCTAACTTACCAAAGCCTTATTAAGGAAAAGAAGCTAAATTTAAAAAACAAAAAAAAATGGGTCCATTATAATTGAACAGTTTGCAGCTCAGATCTTCCAAAGGCCGGTATTTCCAAGGTGTATTCATGGATCCTCGTTAGATTTCCCCCTCCTGATCTCTATCTAATCGCGCAGCCCCGGCAGATCGAATCTTACCACGGTTCTTTCCGGCATTTTCTCTCAGCCACCAAAAATAATCTTGACCCATCTCAATGTCCTTCACAAAAACCTCTCCATCAGCGTTCACAAGAGTCTCCCGCCGGTTCCACAAATCCTTTTGGATGACACTATATACCTCGGCATCCCTTATCTGTAGAGGATGTAGAACATTTTCACTGGGATGCTGCCTGGTTTAGAGGAGATGTGCCATCAGGAGAGATTGGATACGCTTCGGATCTTTACTCTGGAGCCTCGGAGACTACGGGGCGAGCTGATTGAGCTTTACTATATAAGATTAAACAAGTGAAATCATGAGTTAAAATTGACATGTGACAAATGTAATACTGCGGTTGTTGTGGGGGATTTCAACATGCGGGTAGACTGCGAAAATGAGGTTGGTACAGAACACCAAGAAAGGGAGTTTGTGGAATGCCCCAGAGATGGATTCTTAGAGCAGTTTGTATTGGAGCCAACCAAAGAGAAGGCAAATCTACATTTAGTGTTGTGTAATGAGCCAGATTCGATGAGGGTACTCGAGATAAAGGAGCCATTAGGAGGTAGTCACCATAATATGATAAGTTTTAATCTACAATTTCAGAGGGAGATGGGATAATGGGAAGTGTCATTATTACAGTTGAAGAAAGATGACTATGGATCCATGAGGGACAAGCTGGCCAAAGTTGACTGGAAAGATACCCCAACAGGACCGACATTAGAACAACAATGACACGTATTTCTGGGAATAATTTAAAAGGCGCGGGATCAGTTCATTCCAAAGAGGAAGACAGATTCTAAGAGGAGTAAGGGTGCAACCATGGATGACAAGGAAGTCCAGGAAACTATAAAAATAAAAGAGGAAAAGCATAACATAGCAAGGATGAGCTGGAAACCAGAGGAATGGGAGAACTTTCAGGAGCAACAGAAGATAACTAAAAAGGCAATACTGGGGGAAAAGATGAGGTGGATTCAATTATAACAAAATAAATAGCAGCATATTTGGATAGCAGTAGCAGGATACGTCGGAGTCAGCATGGATTTACGATGGGGAAATCATACTTGACTAATCTGGAATTTTCTGAGGATGCAGCTGCGAAAATGGACATGGGAAAGCCAGTGGATGTAGTTTAACTGGACTTGCAGAAAGCTTTTGATAAGGTCCCATATAGGAAGTTAGTTGGCAAAATTAGAGCACATTGTATTGTGGGTTGGGTACTGACATGGATAGAAAATTTGTTGACAGACGGGAAACAAAGAGTAGGAATTAACGGGTCCTTTTCATAATGGCAGGCAGTGACTAGTGGGGTACCGCAAGGCTCGATGCTGGGAACGGAGCTATTTACGATTTACATTAATTATTTAGATGAAGGGATTAAAAGTAACATTAGCACATTTGCAGATGACACAAATCTGGGTGACAGTGTGAACTGTGAGGATGATGTTATAACAATGCAGGTTGTCTTGGACACGTTGGGTGAGTGGGCAGATGCATGGTAGTTGCAGTTTAATGTGGAAAATGTGAGCGTATCCACTTTGGTGTCAAGAATAGGAAGGAAGATTGCTATCTGAATGGTGTCAACTTAGGTAAAGGGGAACTACAACGACATCTGGGTGTCCTTGTTCATCAGTCACTGAAAGTAAGCATACAGGTACAGCAGGCAGTGAAGAAAAATAATGGCATGTTGGCCTTCATAACAAGGAGAGTAGCGTATAGGAGCAAAGAGGTCCTTCTGCTTTAGTACAAGGCCGTGCTACGACCCCACTTTGAGTATAGTGTGCAGTTTTGGTCCCCAAAGTTGAGGAAGGACATTCTTCTTATGGAGGGAGTGCACCGTAGGTTCACTGGGTTAATTCCAGGGATAGCGGGAATGTCATATGTTGAAAGATTGGAGCGACTGGGCTTGTATACACTGGAATTTAGAAGGATGAGAGGGGTTCTGATTGAAACATATAAGATTATTAAGGGATTGGGCACGCTAGAGGCAGGAAACATGTTCCCGATGTTTGGGGAGTCCGGAACCATTAGCCAAAGTTCAAGAGTAAGGGGTAGACCATTTGGAACGGAGCTGACGGAAAACATTTACACACAGAGGGTTGTGGATCTGTTGAATGCTCTGCCTCAGAAGGCAGTGGAGGTGAATTCTCTGGATTATTTCAAGAAAGAGTTAGATAGAGATCTTAAAGATAGCGGTGTCAAGGGATATGTGAAGAAGTCAGGAACAAGGTACTGATTGTAGATGTTCAGCCATGATCTCAGTGAATGGTGGTGCTGGCTCGAAGGGCCGAAAGGCCTACTGCTGCACCTATTGTCTATTGTCTATTAAGACAGGCATATATAAAGTGAACAGACATTCTCGAGGTTTGAAATGTATGACACCAGAGTGCAAGCATAGAAGATGAGACGTGGAAGGCTCAAAAAGGATAGGAAAAGTAAGCAGTTTACTCAAAGAGCGGTGAATGTTTGGAATGCACTAGCTGGTATATGGGTAGACAGAAATACATTAGAGGCTTTTAAGAGACATTTGCACAAGCAAATTTTTATAACGAAGATGGAGGTGGGATATAATCACGGTGTAGGTAAGAGGGATTAGTGTTCGTGTATCTTTGATTTGTTATTTACCTAGTTCGGCACAATATAATGGGCCAAATAGACATTATGTGCTGTACTGTTCGAGGTTCTATGTTAAATGATTCGTTATATCCCTCTGCTAGGAGATTTCTGAATAGACATTCAACTCATTAAAGCTACCCCATTACTTTTGAATTTCTATTTCTCGTGTTACCTCTTCAATATATAATATATAATTACTAAAATTTACTGTATTTTCTCTATTATTATGTATTGTGCACCTCTCATTATGTGTAAGCAAGATTAAGGAATAGATGTTGACTTCAGCAGTAAGGAAGCAGGGGTCTATGAGCCAGTACTCATCGGAGGATTTAATGAGAGGAAAAGACGGTAACTTTAAATTTCTGCGTGTCTCTATCTCAGAGGACCTGTCTTGGACCTATCATATAATTAAAATGGCAAAGATAACGATTCTATGTCCTTGGGAGTCTGCAGAGCGCAACGACTAGCTTACAACCCCTCTAACACCACGCTCTAGAAGAAAGGATGATAATTGCAATCATCTATTAAGATGTTTCCACAACGAATGACCTCCCGTTAGGTAACTTATTATCACGATCTTTCATCCTCTCGTTATTTATTGCTATTGATCTTTATTTGACTCTGCACAGGTTGTTATCTATTCTGCTCTTGTTCTTTTATTGATGCTGCTTACAATTGTCATTCCATAGATTTGCTGAGGTTTCACGCAGCAAAATAACCTCAGGGCTATATGTGGTACAGACAGAGTCCAACATATCTGTGCTCCGATAATAAATTTTACTTTGCAATTCTGATCCTTGTATTGCATTCTGCTGCCGCCGCATAGTTGACAACTTTGACAACATATTTCGTGATATTAAATATGATTCTGATCTTGTTTCTGAAAGGCATATCATATGAGGAATGTTTGATGGCACTCGGCCTGTTCACAATATGAATTCAAAAAATATGAGTGTGGAGTGATCTGATTGAACCTAATCGAGCGTTAAACGGCTTCCAGAGAATGCGTGTGGAGAGGATGTTGCCTCTGGTTCGGGGGTGTAAGTTCAGAGGACAGAAACTCAGAATAGTGAAATATCCATTTTGAACGGAGAAGATGAGAATCTATTGAGCAACGGAATTGAGAATCTGTGGAACCCGTTGCCATAGGCAGCTGTGGACGGCAGGTCATCGGGTATACTGAAGGGTGAGGGTGATAGATACAGGTCATGATGGCATATTAGGAAAGGACAGGAAATTTGGATTGTTGGAGAAATAGAACAGAAATAATGAAATAGCTGATTAGACTGAATGGCCCGAATGGCTTAAATCTGCTACTAAGTATATAACGTATGCTTGTGCGATGGATTTTGAGGAACCATTTAATTTGCATGTCTCTGTCAGTCAGTGGGTGCCGTCCCGAATCTGGGGTTGGCTGCTGTGCGGCTCCATCTTTTCAGATCGTGCGACAAACACCGAATGCAGCCTCTCCTCCAGTTTGTTCTCGCTGGCCGCTTTGGCACCGCCTGCCGACAGCCGTCCCCCCCCCCCCCCCCGCCCCCAACGAATTCGTGCCCGAGGCCGTGTTGTCCTCCAGCCGCGGCAGCTTTTTCGAGCTCGGCCTTTCCTTAGGCGGAGGCCTTAGGGAGGTCCGGGCACACGGTGCAGCGCGCAAGTTCATCCTGTCTCTTCTAACTAAGTGCACAGCATTCGATTCGAAGATACGTGGTGGGGCTTTAATCTCTTCCACGTGTTACGTACCCCGTAACTGGGTTGCCAAACCAACAGAAATGGACCACTTAGTTGGAGTCTGGATTACTGGAACTAAGAAAGTTTTATTAAAGAAATAAGCAACACAGTACTCTAATCAAAAGGATAATAAATGCAAAAGTTCAGCAATGATAAACACACATGTACACAGAACTGGGATAATAGGATCAATCAAGCTCTATCGCCGTCTAGGGGCAAATGACCAGTTTCAAGTGACGCAAAGTCCAGTTCAATTGGGTTCAGTTCAGTTCACAGTAATCACTGTTGTGCCGTTCAACGCGCAAGGTGGTGCAGCCAATCACTGATTTTGTGATGGTATTTATGTTATTATAGATTACTTTACTATGTCCACGATAAATTAAATCTCACGGTTCTATGTGGTGATATATGTGTATTTTGGCTATACATTTGCTATAAACTTTGTAGTTTGTTTAAGAGACTAAAATGAGGGTCATGCATTATCAAGGATTGTCGGACCAAACCAACATGGAAGAGTTGTGTATTCAATGAGGAAGCCATGAGAAATTAAACGTAGTATTGTTAAAGTGTTTTTAAGGAATGTACATGGCAGTTAAATGGAGAGATAACTGTGTGCCGGCTGTTATTGTGAAACTAGCACCTGCTCAAATGGTTGCGATTTTTGAAGTCAAATGCGGATAATGCATACAAGCTATGGGGATCACGTTTTAATTACTGTATTGATGGCAGTCACCGAACTAGTGTAACATCGGTGGACGCAATTTGTGTGATAAGGCGGAAAACGAGGAATATTCTTCACCTGAAAGTTATAGAAAGCGTGAGCTTCATGCGATTGAGAAAAGTGCAACTTAATGAGTTTGATTTTACAGAGATAATTTTCAAAATTCAATAAGTTTACTATCAAAGTACACATATATATATATAGTTACTCTATGGTATCTTGATAATGATTTTACTGCGAGTATTCACAGGAAAATAAAGAAATGCATCCTGGCCCCAATTATTTATCAACATTAAAAACAATAAATAACCAGAGGGCAGAGACCTCCAGTTACTGAAGAAAACTTCATCCATCACCCACTAGTACCGGACTACTACCGGGCTAATTATAATCCAATCTTCCATTTGCCTTTTGATCCGATGAAAACCAACTGTCCGGGTGCTGGAACAGGCATCCAATCGCCGGCCCGGTACTGTGCACACAGTGATGTTAATTAAGTAACAAATCCTGACCAAACAAATTCTCCGCCAAAGTTCAGGCAGAGAGCAAGACATCCAGAGAAATCCAAAAATGTGCATACATCTTCCGTCTCAGGATAACTCCAGCCATCTAAAATCTCACTGATGCTCTCTGGAGTTCAGCCCCTTGCCTGTTTGCGCACTCTTCTGCTTTAGCAATGACATTGCAGAGCCATGCTCCAGCCCCCACCGCTCTTCCCCGAACCTAACTTGCAGCTGGAGATGAAGCTTATAACTCTGGTAAAATTTGGGCATTTTCCTCCCCATTTGTCCATACTTAAGAGGATGCAGAGGTCAGATCTGTATACTTGTTTCATTAAAGCACTCAATAAGATCCTCAATTCCTCATCCTCATTAATTCTCATCTCTTTCTAGAATGTAAGACTGATTTCCTACATTTCCTTAATTTTTGTTATTTTCTTCAACGTAAAAACTGTAGTTAATATTCACCAAAACTGTTCACGATTTCGGTTTTCTTTATATATCCTAGACACAGATGGATACCTACTTCTGCATTGGAACAAATTCTACCCTTACCTCGCTTTTTCTCTGCACATACCAGAGAATTCATTTGAATGCTGTTTCGCGTCACAAGCCAGAAAAGTCCAATATTTCATGTACGCCAACCTACTTATGTACTACATGCCCCCTTACCCTTTATCTGGTCATAAAATGATTTATCAGATCCTAACAGCATTTGTATACTGTAAGCATTTTTTAAAACAAATTGTCATTGACATTGGTGTAACACTGTTCGCTAAACCCATCACTCAACAGGCAGAAAAAGTCCCCAGTTCTTCACATCACATTTCCTCCCATTATGACGATAGCTCTTCTCCAGCATACAATCCCGCTAGAACAACCACTGCAATGGCTCTAAAATTTGTTCTGTTGCGGTTCAGGACCTGAACCTTTGAAATGGCCGTTCCTCTCTGCCTGACCGATTTAAACTATTCGCACTTCGAATTGTGATATGATGACACATTCGTTATTAGTTGGGCAACATTATAACGGGTTGCACTTCCGACACGTGTGGAGTAGCCAATGCACTATATTCGGAAATGCCTTAGAAAGTCGTCAATCCTGTCAGGTCCGTCACGGATACTTGTTTCCACATCATCCAGGACACTTTCAAAAGCCGATCCCTCAAAAAGGCAGCATCCATCTTAAAGAAACACCATCATCCGTGTCATGTCATTTTCTTGTTACTGCCATCAAGGATTTATCGGAGCCTGAAAACACATACTTAATTTTTGAGGGACAGCTTCTTCCCCTGAATAGATAATAAATGTAGAAAGACTACCTCAGCATTTTCCCCATGTTTCTGCATTACCTTTTTTTTTCCTTTTTATATCAAAATTCTTACTGTAATTTATAGTTTCATGATAATATTTGCAATGGAATGCTGCAGATACACAACACATTTCGCGACGTAGTAAACTTGATTCGGAATTTGATTCTAATGTTATGACATCTGCTTCTACCCGAAGTGCAGTTTCTCTGCGCTGACGCAAACTCAGTCACTGCAATAAAACCGGCTCTTTGA
Organism: Mobula hypostoma; assembly: GCF_963921235.1. Classification (NCBI taxonomy): domain Eukaryota; kingdom Metazoa; phylum Chordata; class Chondrichthyes; order Myliobatiformes; family Myliobatidae; genus Mobula; species Mobula hypostoma. The sequence continues at coordinate 24,494,999 of NC_086106.1, forward strand.
AATCTGTGTTTTGCAAATAACGTGGAAATCAATTCTCATGGAATGTACTAATAATTGTGCAAATACACTGGAGCGATAGAGTTCAGGGAGGCATTGCTTCATTCAGTTCATCTTCATATTCATATTTCCATGGCATGTCCCATACTCGCAAAGATCCTGGACCACAGTGGCTTTTGAAATATATATGAAAATGTCATTTTCGAGTTATATTGTTTAATAGGTGCTCAGCTGTTGTTTCTGTAAGGCCCAGTCGTAATAACAAAATGGATTGATTAAAATAACCCGGAGCTAAAGACTTGTTTGGAATACAAATTCACAGGAAGGTGGTCTCCTACACCACAGGTTAAATTTAGAGGTTAAATTGGGAAATTCTGGGTACCATATTTGGAGCGGAACTCTCGGAGCTGTAAGTTGTTATTTGGAAATATAAGAAATTCTCTCCTATATGCATTCGGATAGAAACTGATGTTAATGTATCTTGTTATCTCTCACACTGGGGTCATTGTCTGATCAGTGGAAACTCATGGATGTTTGTTAGAAGCTTATTTTATCATATATCCGTACAAACCATTTCAAACCATCCAAAGGAATGTCCTGAATAGATAAAACTAATGATTTATTGCATCGTAAAATTACTAGAATTGGGAAAACAGTGAAGTGGACTATAGCCTATGAAATTCAGGGTGGTGAAATGTAGTGCATTTTCGTGGAAGATTGAAAAGTGCAACAAACTATCGTTTGAATATTCAAAAAACCTGAATTGACGAACTTCATTAAATGTGGTGGGACAGTTCGAGGAAGGAATCATACCTAGATGTTGGTTTTAACACGATATAATTGTAAATAAGAACAAGGATGTAACGATTAAAATTGGAAACGTAATGATGAAGCTACCGTTGTTACAATGTGTTAAATTCATGTCTCCAGAATATTGCAATAAATAGGATCTGTGGGAAATTCGGGTGCATTGATGCAAGGAAGACAGACGATGATCTCAATCCATTGCATGGGAAAGCAGAGCACTGAATTGTATTATGTGCAGTCTGGTCAGAATAGATTTTGTTTTTTTTTTGCGAACACCGTTGGAAGTTAAAAATGTAAAGAAGAAATAAAGATTTTTTTTTTTTTGCCGTGACGAATTTAGAATGGAGTGAAACGCTTGAAGAAGGCGATGAGTCGGAGTTTATTGGCCAAACGCAGTTACAGAACATGTGATAGTTGTTTTTTTTTTTTTAATATGAAAGTGTGAAGAGGTGTCCGGTCTCGACTTAGCAGATTTTGCTAGAAAGTGGCTTTGCAGACATAGAGTCATACAGGCATAAGAATGCAGAGCACAGAAATAGGCATTTTGGTCCATCTAGACCGCGCAGAACTATCCAAATTGTCTACTCTCATCGAATTTCACCGGAACCATCGCCTTCCTGGATTTCGACAATTAGTCACTACATCCAATCTATTTACTCAAACCCAAAATATTCCCAGGGAAAGCTAATCTGAATGGTTCTTCTATGATCGGAATTTTGAAGGATAATTTAACTTTCTTCTTTGAAAACACCCATTGATAGCTGAAGGTTCCAGGATAACTCCCATTCCCCTTCCTTCCAAGGAAAGGGTTTCCTATCGGCAGTCGCATGGGTCCTAGCTATGCCTGTCCGTTTATCGGCTATGTGAAACAGTTTATGTTCCAAGCCTACATTGGTGACAATCCCTCACTTTTCCTACGCTGCACGGACGACTGCATTGCTTCTATATCATGCACCCGTCGACTACATACACTTTCCCCTCTTTCACTTCATCTCACCAATCAACAGCCCAGCTCTTTAACGGAACCGCCACTCCCACCCTTACAGGTTTCACACATATGGTTGTCTTCTCTACCATCCCTCCACCACTTGAATCTACTTCTCAACTATTTTTCTCCAGTCCTGCCGACGGGTTTCGGCCCGTATTTAGACTGTTCTCTTTTTTTTTTTCCATAGATGCTGCCTGGTCTGCTGAGTTTCTTTAGCATTTTGTGCGTTTCCCGTTTATTCTCTGAGTTGCCGCTTTTGCAGCACCATTAGGAATAAAGACGATTCTGCAGATAGAGATAAAATGAGCAGTAACATTACCTACTCTTGTTTCTTGGGGCTGTTGAGCTTTCCGTCTCTTTCCGCCACTTTCCTTTTCTTCCCCACAGTGATCTATAATATCTTCTTATCTAATTTCCTTTCTCCTTCCCTTTCTGCTTTGGACTGCTGTCTTCGCCTATCAGATTGATTCCTTTCCAGCCCTTTATCTTTCCAAAACACTTGACTTCACCTGTCCCCTTTTTACTATCCTCCTTCCACTCTCCCAGCATTTTCCTGGCGTTTTCCTTTTCCTTTTCATTCTTCAAGAAGGACTTGGTTTGTTCATTCATTTCCGTCAAAACTACCTGAGCTGCAGTTTTCCTCCAGCCTATTGTGTGCATTGCTGTCTAATTAAACGTCTGTTTTATTGGATTTGGACGTTCTTCACGAAGTTCAGCACTGCTCGGAGGCATTTCATTCTTAATACCAGGAAGTCCCTTCTGAGTTTCCAGCAGTTGTTCCTCTGAACGCTGGTTTTCACCCTTCATACGTCTCTACTTTTATAGTACATTTAAAGCTGGGATGAAATTTAATTATTTAATATCATTCGTTTCGAGGGAACTGTATGTGCTTTTGTAAGTTCCCGGTCTCTTCTTTCACTTTCTCCCAGTGAACCTGTTGAACCTGCTGCCCCTTGGAACGTCCGCGCTCTCCAGATGTATCACTTGTTACCTGGTGGTGATGGTGACAGCGAACATCTCGGTGATTACCTGCAAGACGAATTTGCACCACATTGCCGATTTTTATTGGAGGCAATTATTCTTGTTCTGCACTCCCGTGTGTTGGACAATTCTCTTCCTATCTGCTGCGACTATCGACTTTTCTGTTTGGTTCACGGACGCTTTACCTTTGATCGATTTGTGGTTATTTCCACTCCGAAAATGGAAAGAAAATATTGCACATAGAGAACGGCGTTGGTGCTTCTTGCGAGACTGAGGCATCTTCTGTTTTAAGAACGTGCTCTGGCCTTTTGCTTAGGTAGCATATTCCATTAGTATAAAAAAAAGTGTGCTGTTGTCGTATATTGCCGATATTTTATGTTTATCCGGCATAGCTTGCATTTTCTTGGATGGACCAGCTTTTAACTCACATGATTCCATTCTGTTCAATTGTATTGCTCAATGTGCTCACCGACCGACGAATTTTGGTAGCTAATCGAGTCCGCAGAACGCTTCGGGACAACAGCACTGGGTATCCCGAAATTACGAAACGTAGGAAGTCTATCATTTCGTTCTTTGCAATATCTAGCAGATTTATTCTCCTCTGGACTACAAGTCTTGCATATTTTATTTACTATCGAGCGTGGATGGCGTTTTTTGTCCAGAAGATAATGAAACGATTTGGAAGAAATGACCAATCTGCCATTGTGCTTCAGATGCTCAGCTGGTGCACAAACATGGTCATTTACACCACGACCGAGAGAAAGTTCAGAGGGAATCTGTTCCGACTGCTCAAATACTCCTCCGTTTTAATTACATATTTAGTGAAATTAAGTTTACTTTTGTTTTGTAGAAACGTCACCCGGAAAACCGACGATAGTAACCGTCAGATTATTCGGTGATAAAGGAGTTTGAAAAAATAGGGTTAGTTTTCTCTAGTTAAAAAAAAAGTAAAATCATAACTGAGACGTCACTGACGTCACAAATTGGCGAAGTGTGATATAAATAACTCGTTGCCCTCATTAAAGTCGCGGCTTGAAATTGGGGGGCGACTTCGCGGATACGGAGAGTGAAGGAGTCAGCAGTTGCCGATGTGCTGGTTTCAACAATTGTCAAGTCATTTGGAGGAAAACGATGGAATTTGACCGATCATTGAAAGGATTTGATACGTACCCCGTAACTGGGTTGTCAAACCACCAGAAATGGAACACTCGTTGGAGTCTGTGATTACAAGAAACTAATAAAGTTTTATTAACAAAAGTAACTAATACAGTACACTTAATGCACGGATATAAATGTAACAGGTTAGCTATGATAGTATACACATATATACAGAAATACGGTAATAGGAATCAACCAAGCTCTATCGCAGTCAAGGGGTAAAATGATCAGCTTAAAGAGAAGCAGATTTCAGTTCAGTCTACTGCAGTTCGAAGTAATCGCTGTTGTTGTACCGTTGGAGAGAGAGAGAGAGAGAGAGAGAGAGAGAGTTGATTTCAGGCAAACCTTTAGATGCTGTGGTCACCGAATGTGACCCCTCAGTTCCGGATGCGACCGTTCTTCCGATCGTACCTTTACACCCTGTGAGCCTCTGGCCGATGCCCGCGAATCTGTCCTCCAAACTCCCACCAACTTGTGAGGCACAATGCTCTTTCCAGGGTCTCGTGGCTTGTGTCTTGTGCCTTAGGAAACCCGCTTGTTTTATCCCCCTGATGGGGTATCACCTGCCCATCAAACTTCACACTTCCTATTGTCTCAGCAGGATTGTTAATGAACAGTTCAGGTTCAAAGCAAACTGTCTGTGGCAGACGCCAACATCTGAATTATGGGTCTCTCTCTCGTTATTTCTGTCTTCTCTCTTATTAGTGTTTTGAATGGCTCTCCGTTTTCACTCGTTATCTCTCTCATTAAAATCATCCGTTCTGCAGCTCTGCTTGGCTTCACACATGACAGGTTCTATAAATATAAATAAATCAGCTATTTGTGCTAATTGGGATATTTTTGGAGATCATTAGATTAGTGACATAACTGCAACATCCTCAGTAATATTTTCACAACCCTGTTTCTCTAAGAGTCTCAGTTATCTCAGATTTAGATGTTACATATGGCTTGGTGATAAACTGCTTTTTTGAATAGTCGATACCTGTATAATTGACATTCTCATCATTAAATGTTTCGTTCTGCTGCCCTCATTTCGAGAAATAGATTCGGTATGGCTTGATCAGCAGCTCTGCTAATCTTTGTTTTGCATCATCTACTAAGCCAAAACTAAGCATTTAAATCGAGAAACAGAACACTGCCACGTTAACATCGCAAAGTGCAATTCGAGTGCTCCCGTGATACATTGTAGGTTGTTTAGTCGTAACAAAATGTAAGCGTTCTTCGTTGCATGTAACCGATGTTTATTTTCGTTGCTAACGTCCAGATTCCCATACCATATGGTTAGAGGTGGAAGCATGTCGCAATTCAATTCGTCTATCTTAATTTTCCCTCACGCCAAAGCAACCGTGACTGTTAAATTAATACCGTTAACTTACTTGAATTGATTGAGCTAAAGGATGCTGTAGTAGTCATGACATGATGATTTAATGGACAGTCGAAATAAGGAAACGTTCCCCGCTTATTTGGGGAACAATTGCAATGGGAGTTCATGAGAGGATGCGATTATTTAAGCAATCTACCCTTCATATATTCCCTACCACGTTCTGATAGGTGGAAGCGTAACAATTGAACGAGAGGGAGGAAGAGTGGAAGGAGGGAGATGGAGGGAATGTGGACAGTGGTAGGGAGTGCCCCAGGGCGGGAAGGGAGGACTATTGTGTAAAGGAGGGATTGAGCAAGAGAGGGTAGGATGTAGTGTCGTGGGAGAAAGGAAGAGCGTAGCGATGGGTTGCATCGAGGTCGGCAGCGATTTCGGAATCTCAGTCGCTGCGGGACATTTGTGGGGGATGCTTGTAATATATCTACAGTCACCCACCACATCTAATCATTGCCATTATCATACACAGGAAGGTGTGTGTGTGGGTGAGGAGATGTTGTGGCACTGAGCAAAGTACAAGTTGTTATCACCACAGTGTTCCTGTATCCTGTATTTTCTAACACAGCAAGAGCAGATAGGCTGCTTTTCTGACGTGTGGATGTGCGAAGGAAAGAATTGAAGGGAAACATACGAGGAATATGAGGAGGAGAGAGGGAGAGAGGGAGAAAGAGGGGGAAAGTGAAAAAAAGAGAAAGGGAGATAGAGGGGAGGGTGAGAAAAGAAGAGAGTGAGCGAGATGCACAAAGAGAAAGAGAGGGCGAGAGAGAGATGGCAACGGAGAGGAGAGACAGAGCGATAATTAAAGGGCGTCGATAACTGTCCTTGACGCAAGTATGTGGTAATGGCCAAAGTGCAGAGGGAGATAAACGAAAGCGGATCAACAGTTCAACGAGTCCAATCAGAAGGGTGCATGATAAAGGAAAACAACAATCGTTGGCCAACAGGGCCGTGAACTACAGCAGTAAAACTGAAAGTTTAAGCCAGTACTGCGGACAACACAAAGATGATTCGAGAGGCAAGTAGTGTTGAGGAAACAGGGAGACTGCAGAAGGACGGAGCTAGATTTTGAGATTGGACAGAGCAGTGGTAAAATGAATATACTGTCGAGATGTGTATGGTCATGTATTTTGGTAGAAGGAAGAAAAGCGGAGACTATTTTCTAAAAGTGAGAAATTCAAAAACCTCTCAAAAACCTAAGTTGCAAATGGACTAGGGAATCTTCGTGGACGATTCAGTAAAGCTTAATTTGCAGGTCGAGTCAGTGGTGAGACTGGAAATTTAATGTTAGCATGCATTTCGAGGGGACAAGTTTATAAACCGAGGATGCAATGCTAAGATTTTACAAGGCACTGTTAAGGCCTCACTTGATGCATTCTGCGCAGTTCTGGGCCTTATGTAAGAATAATTCTGGGACTATGAGGATTATCGTAGGAGGAGCGACCGATGGCTCTGGGCCTTTATACTTTGGAATTTGGAAGAATGAGTAGCTATCTCACTGAAGCCTATGAAATGTTGAAAGGCCTAGATAGAGTGGATATGGAGAGTATGTTTCCTAAGGTGGACGTGGGAAGTGTTTAGGATGTGAGTACACCGCCTCATAACGGAGGATGTCTATTTAGAATCGAGATGGGAGCGCATTTCTTTAGCCGAATAGTAAAAGTCATAGTCAGAGAACAGCTGAACAGTTAATCCGGCCCTTAGGAGCTCAGTTAGATATCGGGATCGCGCAAGAAGCCATACTGACTATCCTGAATCAGGCCTTAACTATCGAAATACGTAACTGTCTGGTCCCTCAGAACCTTCCAATTTTTTTAGGCATCCGTTAGTCTCGTAGGACAATGAGTTTGCACCTTGCAAGTTTTCCATGGCGCAGGCCTGGGTAAGGTTGTATGGAAGACCAGCAGCTGCCCACGCTACAAGTCTCCGTTCTCCACGCCACTACTGTTGTCCAAGGGAAGGGCATGAGGACCCATGCAGCTTGGCACCGGTGTCGTCGCAGAGCAATGTGTGGTGAAGTGCCTTGCTTAGGGACACACACGCTGCTTCAACCACGGCTCGAACTAGCGACTCTCAAATCACTAGACAAACGTCTTAACCACTTGGCCACATGCCAACACTATATACGTCCTACAACTGATGTTCAGTACCTGGCTAAAAATCCTGATTTATTTTTAGAACTTCTATGAAACAGTGGAACAGCATCAGATATCCTCCAATACCCTTTTACGTCGCCAGTCACAAAGAGAGATATAAATATCTCTGCTAGGGGCTTTAGCAATTTCTGCATTGGCCTTCTGCAGCGTGACGTGGAACAATTTCAATACCTGGGTAATTATTGACACTAATCTGCCTCAAAACTGCAAACGCCTCCTCCTCTATAATCGGTGTAAAGTCCATGAAATTGACGCTGTTATTCCTCAATTCTATGGACTCCGCGTCCACCATCTGAGTAACTGAAGATTGAAAAAATAATTTACAATCTGCCGTATCTTTTTTGGCTCACACCTGGACTACATTTTGTACTTCCAGACGATCAATTTCGTCCATTGCAATTGTTTTGCTCTAAAAATGTCTCAACAATGAATTCGGATTCTCTTTCCACCTTGTCTGCCGGGGAGAACACATGCTAGCCTTTAGCCTTCCTGATTTATTTCTTAAGTGTTTTACTTGCATTGCCTATACAGCATGAACACCTCATTTGCTCCTACCTCCTTCTTTAACTTATTCAAGGTCTGAGTATCTCTTGAAAACCCAAGTTCCTTGTTACCTTTTTCCTGACAGGCACATAAAACTTTTCAAATCTCACAATTTTCACCTTTGAAGGCTTCACATTTACAGGTACTGTCATCAAAGGAACGGTCATCAACGAAGTGATCTGAAGCAGAGTGGTAGAGTGTTGGCTCTATCGGGCTCCGGTGATAACGGGTCGAGGCGAGTTAAGTTACATGTGAGGAATAGAAAAAGTAAGTATGTCTATGAGGCCGGTGTTCTGTACTGGATGTCAGACCTGGGAAGTCCAGGAAACTCCCAGCCTCCCGGACGGCAATATCTGCGCCAGGTGCGTTGAGATGCAGCTCCTTAGGGTCCGGGATAGGGAACTGGCGATGCAGCTGGAAAATCTTCCTTTGGTCAGTTAAGTGTGGAGGTGATAGGAGATATAGGAAAGTAGACACACCGGAGATTTGGGAACGAGATAAGTGGATAACAGTCAGGAGAGGGTTGGACAAAATTCAGATATTAGTGAGTACCCTTGTGGTTGTCCCCTCAAACAATAGGTACTCCTGTTTGAGTACAGTTTGGGGTGACGAACTACATGGGGGAAGCAACAGCAGCCGCGGAGACTTAGGGAGGAAATTGAGAGGCAGGACCCCAATGCTGATATCTAGGGATTACTTCCTGTGCCAAGCGACAGACAGTGTAGGAATAGAGTGAGGTGGAGGATAACTGCGTGGCTGAGTTCTTGGAGCAGAAGGCAGAGATTTGTATTTCTGGATAACTGGGACCTCTTTTGGGGCAGGGGCCACCTGTACAAAGTGGACCGTGTGTATTTTTTTTTATCTGAGGGGTCCAATATCCTGGCAAGGAGGTTTGATAAGACTACTGGGATATGTTTAAACTAGAATTGCTGGGTAGTGGGAACCGAACTGAAGAGACAGAGAAAGGGGCGTTTGGCTCACAAATAGAGAAAGCTTAAAGACAGTGCGAGAGGGAAGATAGGCATGTGAGAAAAAAAATGCGCACAGCCCAATGGTTTAAGATATGAGTATTTTAACGCGACAAGCACCATGAGCAACCGGGATGAGCATAGAGTGTGGTCAGTACCTAAGGCTATGATGTTGTGGCCATTACGATGACTTGGATTGATCAGGAGCAGGGATGGTTACTTAGAGTGCCAGGCTTGAAATGTTTCGGAAAGAACAGGGAGGGAGGCAACAGAGGTGGGGGCGTGGCACTATTGATCTCAGATAGTGTCACGGATGCAGAAAAGATGGAAGTCATGAAAGAATACTGAGTCTTTCTGGGTCGAAGTTAGAAGCAGGAAGGGGACAATAACCCTACTGTGTTTTTTTTTTCATATAGAGCACCAAATAGTAACAGGTAATTCGAGGAGCAGATAGGGAAACATATTCTGGAAAAAAAAAATAATAATGGCATGGTTGTTGTAGTGGGAGATGTTAATTTCTCAAATATTGAATCCCATCTCCTTAGAGCAAGGGGTTTGGATGGGGTGGAGTTTGTAGGTGTGATCAGGAAGGATTCATGAGACAATATGAAGATACACCTACAGGAGCAGAGGCTGTACTTGATCTGGTATTGGGAAATGAACATAGACAGGTGTCAGGTTTCCCAGTGGAAGATTATTTTGGAGATAGTGATCACAATTATATCTCCTTTACGTTGGATAGGGATAGGAACAGAGAAGTTAGGAAACCGTTCTATTGGAGGAAGGGACAATATGAAGTGATCAGTTAGGAATTAGGAAACATACATTGGAAACAAATATTCTCAGAGAAAAGTACGTCGAAAATGTGACAAATGTTCAGTTGTTACTTACGTGGTTCTTTGCATAAATAGTTTCCAAGGAAACAGGGAAAGGATGGTCGGGTATAGGAACCATGATGTACAAAGGCTGTTGAAAATCTTGTCAACAAGAAAAAAAGAAGAGCTTACAGAAGTTTCAAAACCAAGGTGCGAATAGGGATCTAGAAGATTATAAGGGGAGCGAGAAGCGGACCACACTACCTCCATGAAAAACAAATGATCGTAGTTTACGAGAACTTTCTTCAGGACTGGCAAGAAATATAATAAATCAGAACAACAAGGTGGGTAGACTGGAGGAAGAAGCACAAGGTGATAGATTGTATGTGAAGCCAGGATGGGGAGGGATGAAGTAAAGAGCTGGGAAGTTGATGGTTGACAAAGATAAAGGGCTGGAGAAACGGGAATCTGACAAAAGACGCTAGAACGCCATGGAAGAAAGGGAAGGGTAAGCAACACCAGAGGTAAGTGATGTACCGATAAGGAGATTAAGTGAGAGAGGGTACATGGAACGTGGGAATGGTCAAGCGGGTGAAGGACAGTTAGCAAGGGTGGAAAAATCGATGTTCATGCCATCAGTTCGGAAGCTACAAAGAGGGAAAAACGGTATTGCAGCTTCAATCTGAGTGTTGCCTCACTGCGACAGTAGAGGAAGCGAGGGATCGACATGTCGGAATGGGAATGGGAACCAGAAGAAACATTCTTCTTTTTCTGGCGGACGAAGCATAGTTGTTCGGCTAAGCAGTTTCCCAATCTACTTCCTGTCTCACGGATATTCAGGCTGTCACAGAAGGGAGCACTAGATAGAGCAGATGACCCCAACAGACACAGCTGAATCGGTACCTCACCTGAATACAGTGTTACGAGCCATAAAAGACAGCGAGGGAGGAGGTATGACAGTTGTTCCGCTTGCAAGGTTAAGAACTAAAGGGAAGATCAGTGGGGAGGACCAAGGGAATTGCGCTGGGAGCGATCCCTGTGGAAAGCAGAAAATAGCGGGTTGGGGAATATGCTTGGTTATGGCATTCGTTAGAGATGGCGCTATATACAAATATTTATGTGATTCTGTTATTGTCACAGGCGGTGCTGGAAAAGGACCCAAATGCGATACACAGACACTGAAGTACAAGGAACAGGACTTGACTAGAGTAAGGACATGACAGGATTCAGAGCAGGAGCAGGTAGAAGAAAGCAGGCATGGGCTAGGGAAATCGGGACCAGGACTAGGAACCATAGACTAGGAGACAAGGCATGGACTCCGAGACCAGACTAGACAAGGACCCTGAACCTGGGTCTTGCCTCGGGCTCAGACCCCGGAATCAGGTAAAGACATGACATGGCTTGAAACTGGGGACTTGGGTCCTGAGGCTTGGCTAGAGGATGGAGTCCTGGGTTTTGCGGCTTGGCTTGGCTTGGGATCCTCGATGCTTGGGTTCTAGGAGCTTGGCTGCGGGATCCTCGAAGCTTGTGATCTTGGAGCTTGGTGGCGGGATCGTCGAGGCTTGGGTTCTTGGAGCTTGGCTGCGGGATAGTCGAGCTTTGGGTTCTCGGAGCTATGAGCCAGACTGGGAACTAAACATCAACATAGAGCCGGGGATTATCCTTCGACAAGCCGGGTTTCATCTTTAACACGACACTAACATGAGACAGGATAGAACATAGTAAAAGAGCCGGGACTTACCCTAAGAAAAGCCAGGACTTAACTTCTCCACACCCAGGTGGCACAGGTCCATCTGTTGGGTAACGGCAGGACGGCCAGACTTACACAACCGAGGCAAAGACAAGACAAGACATGTCCACCCGCAGGGCAACGGCAAGACGGTCTTTCTTGCCCCACGGTGGCGAGGACAAGAGAACGCAAGAAATGACCTCCCACAGGGCAACGGCAAGACGGCCTGACTTACCCCACGGAGGCGAGGACAAGAAGAGACAAACACCAAAACACAACGCAGAGTTACATTTCTACTCCGGGGTAGCTCCAAGTCTCAGTTCAGCCAGAAAACTCAGCTGGCTACAGAAACAGTGGGATACCTACCTAGCTTGGAGTGGCTGGCAGCTACTCAGCTGGCCCGGGAAACAGCCGAATCCATACTGCAAGGGCTACTCCTACAAGTGGCAACCAGGCTCCATGAAGCAGTGGTCCCCCAACCAGTCCTAGAGATCACAAATGGTTTCATCAGCAGATTGCTCCAAGGGGGACTGACAAGACAAACCAGTAGCCCACACTCGATCCCAAGGCTACTTGTATTGCAAGCCCAAAAATAGGAATCAGGAGCCAATGATTAACTCAAACAAGGCGCAGCTGGAAGACCTGGACTCCTGAGTCCACGGACCGGACGGTGAAACGGAATGCGGACTTCACGGACCGGACCATAAATGTTATGCACAACATTCTATGGATTTATTGAGTACACGTTTTTATAATGTCACTTTGAAATTCGAACCTTAATTTATGATGATAGGCACAAACGAAATGAGACCTTGTTGATAGCCTTCTCCAATAAGAATGATGTCACGGACCTTGCGACGTTCAGGAGAAGATTGCTGGTTGGCAGGCAGTCTTCATCTCATGGCCCGAGAGGCCTCAGCTTTCGGCGGAGCGGATGAGAGTGCCGAGCCCTTTGTTTCTAAACACGCAGAAGAGAAGCCTTGCTACTACCCACAGGGAAGTGGAATCGAATCAGGATTGCAGCTCAGAGAACTTACCATGGGTGATAGACAGAAGCTACAGGGAGTTGGCATCCAGAAGGTGTAGGAGGGATGTATCCGGGCAACTGTCAGAAGAGGGAATGGAAATGTAATGGGAAGCCAGTGCAAACCACCCTTGTGTTGACTTCCTGAATAATAAGTGCGGGATGTGGTGAAATGACCTACCAGGGGCAAGCTGCCGCGACCGGGTCTCTGGCACTGAATATGCCACTTGGCTCAGAAGTGGCGGGAGAGCAGATCATTACAGTAGCGTTCAGATGATCTACAATTAGAGGACTGGACACGAGATCCTGTTGATGTGATAAAGACATGCGGATCGTGTGTTATCTCCCATGGACAGGATCGGGAACGTCGCCAAATGGGTTCACGCCATAATAAGGTAAGGGTGAGCTCTCGTGATGTCTTGGTACATATCGGCACAAATGAACATAGCTATGATATGTTAAGAGGTTCTGAAGTCAAAATTTAGGTGACTAGATGGAAAGATTTAAAAAAAAACAAGATTACCAGATTAGTGTTTTCTCGATTGCTACCTGTGCCAAGCAGCAGTGAGGGTAGACCTAAAATGATTTGGCAGACTAATGTGTGGCTTAGTTAATCGTTGAGAGGATAGGGTTTCAGATTTCGTGATCATTCGGATCTCTTCTAGGGAAAGTATGACATGTACAAAAGGGATTGTCTAAAACTGAACCCGAGAGGGAAAAATAACTTATGTCATAGAGTCACAGAGAAATACGACACAGAAGCTGGTCCTTCGGTCCTTTTAATCAATGTGAAAAATATTTATACTGCCTATACTCCCATCTACATTCACCGGAATCATAGCCCTCCATATCGACATATCGATGTACCTATCCAAACTTACACCTAGAAATTGAGCTCGAATTTTCCACGTGTGCTGGTAGCTCTTTTCATGCGTTCACATCCCTCTGAGTGAACAGCTATCTTCTCGCGTTTCTCTTAGACATTTTACCTTTCGCCTTTAACCCTTGTCTTTTTTTGTAATCCCACCTAGCCTCTGTTGCAATGGAACGTGGCGAATGAGGCGAACCCAAGTACCGGACACAGGAACGGAGATTGATTTAGGACGCTTACACGGGGGTAAACGCCGAACAGCAAACAGGAGGGATCTTGACAGGGATCTCTGATATAGAGGATTGACGCGGGCCTTGACACGGAGCCTTGCCTCAGAACGACGGAGTCTTATAAGCAAACTCTGAGACTGGAGCTAAACTTAGAAGAAAAGTTTCTAAGCGGTCGGGAAATTTGGGTATCACACAGGAAAAGGACCGACGATCTGTCAACTAGGGTTTGTAACGCGGAGTTCTTATAATGCAGGTCCTGATGGAAACCAGGTGTGCCGTCATCAAGGAAAATTAGAAGCAATTGGGAAGTTAAAGGTCGGAACCGTGGTACAATCAAAGGAATTTAGAGGATACCAGGGAATAAACGATCAGGTTTGTGACAGCCTCGTGGAAAAAGCCTGCTTGCCTCCACCGTTTCGAAGCCCCTCAGAATTATATGTTGCTCTATTAACTTTCCTCTCAGCCTTCTATGATATCAGCGATAAAGTAGTAACATGCACAATATTTCCTTATCCTTCTGATCCTCCTGATCCAGTAAAATCCATGTAAATTTTATTGTACTCTTTCAACCTTTCTTACAATCTTTCCTGTCGATAGACCACCGCTGCAGACACATTTGGCCTTACCAGCGTTTAAAATACCTCCAATATAAAATGCAAGCTTTGTACCCAGTACATAGTTTAATAAGGGGAAATTTCTGAAAAGCTTTTTCTAACGACTCAATGTACCTGTGACACCTCTTTCAATAGATTGTCGACCTTTGTTTTCACATACTTTGCTTCTACTACATTTCTCCGTGCCCTACCGTTCAACTGTGTAGGAGCGACACTTGCGGGAAGATTTTCTAGAACTATTCAGGAGGGTTTAAATGAATTTGGCAGGGGGTTAGGAACTGGAGTGATATAGAGAAACAGCTTCGCCATCTCTCTCTTGCGTGTCCACGCACTCCCTTTTAGCACACCGAGACACCGCTCCCTGCATTCCTTTTTTCAAACACACAGGAGTTTCCGGAAGATTGTTGCATCTTTAAAAATAATTAAAACGTTTTTTGGTGTACTACAATCTCGAAGAAACAGGTGCACGGCTCTGAAAAGCCATGGATCATGCCCTGGCGGAGCAGATTTATTTTAATCTGACATTCCGTGGTCAGTGCATACATTTGCAGAAGGGCTTGTTCCTGTGTTCTACACTGTGAACTGTGTGGAAATGTGCTGTTCCACCTCCCTTCAACTTGAGGATGTCGCGTATTATTGGAGTTTTCCAGGTGAGATAAGTGTCATTTGGGTCTGACTGATAAAAACAATTAACTCTGCTTCTAGATTTTGAATCACGAATAATAAAACGTGAAAACAGACCCTTCGAACCCAAAACTGCATCCTAACCAATTTTTGCATTGGAACTCACCTTATTGGACAGCGTTTGACCTATATCCCTTATATTTTTCCCTGTCCATGCATCCTTCCAAATATCCTTGTAAATATGTTTACGCCTCCATTTCAACCCTTTCCTTTGGCAACACAGTCCACATAGAAGTCACCCACTGTGTGAGGAAGAAAAGCTGCCACTCAAGTTGCTATTAATTCTGTCCCCTCACACTGTAAATCTATGTCCTTTAATTCTTAATTTCCCAACTCTGGATCCGGAGATTGTATGTATTCATGAAAGTATACATTTATGTATAGATGTTTTTCAGTACCTAAGACTTCAAGGGATCAGGTATTTTTACAATTTCCAGGGCCTGATGACGTTGTACAACGCAGATCCTGCTGAGCATCGAGCTCCCTTACCAACCAGGCCCACCACTGCTGTCAGCAACAGCTTATGAATTCCTATTACTCAGATGTGTCTAATAACGTTGACCACCTCCATAGGCTTCTCTATGTGCAGATATTTTAATTCTCCCTCCGTCATTCTGAAATTACTACCTGCATGAGGGAGGAATCCATCAACTCACTTCCGAATAAAATCGTGGTGATGTATTTCATTCCTTTATCTTTCTAGTCGGGCTTTCAGAAGCATCATCTGCTTGAAGGTAACCGAAAACTAAATTTTGGAATGCATGCAATGAAGTAGCTGGGCGGGCAGTCTATGCACTTCTTTCTGCCCTGTACAAGTTCATTCGCATCGTTTTCATGTCGAATGACGTTATTTCAGTTTCTCATTTTATGTGCGTTTTTTAGAGCCCAATAAATTAAGGATTAGATCTTAATTCAAAATAAAATTGGAGACTCCCGAGTAGTGCAAATTAAAAACATCATACCTCCATCCTTGCATTCTGTCGACTCATTTCGCTGACTCGATTAACAAAAAAAGTATAATAAAATAACTGATAACCTCCACCATCATTCCTTGAAGCAGGAGCCTTGTGATTAAACGGACATGCTTAATGCTCAACCGTATTTGCCTGCAGCTGCCAGACGTATATTCTGATGTGTTCTGGATCGCGAGGAATATCACATTGTAGGAAATTATTTTCAATGCATCACAGAAAAGCATTTTAATATACATTTGGCACGCACTGAACTCAAAAGCTGTTCATCAAAATAGGACCCTTTTGCTTCGCTGTGTCGTCTTCATGAGACAACCCACTCACATTTACTTTTTTTCCTGAATATGCTGCTACCTCGGCAGGATGCGCCCTCTAGTGAGCATTCATCGCATTACTCACGCCACATTTTTGACCTGACCTGCTGTTCGCCTGCAACACTGTGGGCTGCATAGCACAGAAATAGACGGCGGAGTCCAATACCAGAGTTTTAGAAATATTCAAATAAGAAATCTTGAGGCTTTTCTTCAATCCAGCAGTAAATCTATTCGGACATTCTGGAGGCCGTTCCATGCTTCCTGAGTTATATATCTTCAGCAAGTATTTAAGAGATTCTCCGCAATGCTGAATATACCAGAAGATATGAGCATCAACTCTAGTGTAATTACAATTCAATGTTGTGGTCTGTCCTTCCTCAACCGTTAGTTCAAGAGGGTCCTGCGTCACTGAATCTTTCCCAATTGTCCCTGCAACAAAGTAGAGGATTTATAAACACCCTGGCCTTACATTCAGTCTACGGGCTACACACTGGCCGTTTTCTCAGATACTTACCAGAAAACATGGACAGTATAATCAGTAAGGAACAGAGGAAACACATCACGTCTGGTTTCCGATCGACTAAAAGGCAGATTTTTACCATCGGACCGATATATGTTAGTAAAATCTGGTGCGCGACACCTTTAACTATGATTAGGTTTGGAGGCGTTGCCCTACAATTGGCTATGAGGATAGAATTGGCTGTCTTTGGTCACCAATCAGAGTCGGTTTCCGTTCCTCCGGCTGTTTATCTGTTTCTTTATAATCTGTTATCTCCCTCTCTTTCCCCAAGGTTCGCTTTTGTCGTTTTCATGTAACTGCAAGCTTATTCACCCCCTACCGTACTCTCCCTTATTGTTATACGACCTTTCCCACTCTATGTCGTTGTCAGTCAATATTTATCCCGCACTTATTCACTGTATTTCCACTCAATCTTCGTTCTATCGCCATCACCATAAATCTCGACCCGCATGTTCGCACCTGGACATGATATTTCTATCTCGGCTTTTCTTATTCATTCTTTCCACAGTCGTATCGCCCTTTGTTATCTCTGTGCTCTCTCTCTCTCTCTCTCTCACACTCTCTCTCTCCCTCTTCCCCCCTCTCTCTCTTTCTCTCTCTCTCGCGCAGTAAGTACTACGTGCAGTAAGTTATACAACAGAACAGTAAATATAGCTCAAAAAAAAACAATTGCGTCAGCATGTAATGGTCCGGATCGGGGTCCCTTAAAATTTACGTTGTTTATGTTACGATCCGGACCGTCGATTCCCTGGTTTCCCCTGTCCATCGACATTGGTGATTAGAGGCAATTGGCACTCGGCTGAACCGGTGGTTTATTGTCTCTGGCTTTCAGCCGTTCGTTGCGGGAGCGTCTGCAAAGTCATCGAAGGTACGGTGTGTTGATGTCATCTGGCCGGAGCAAGCCGAGTCTCTGCCGAAGCCAGTGCCGGTATATTCGCCCTTCCTCACCGGAGCAACCCTGGCCAGTTACCTCGCCGAAGCGAGCCTGAAAAGTTTCCTCATCAAGGTGGGTCCGTCAGTTAACCCGCCAGAGAGAATCAGGAGCCGCTGTCTACTGTTCCCGGGTCGAGTCGAGACCTAACCACTACCCGAAGGCTCCAAGTCAAGTCCAGGCTCCAGGGGCATTTAAGTAGCAAGTCAAGTCCTCACCCTGGGGGCATTCAAGCACAAAGTCCTTGGCCGAGCGGCATTCAAGTAGCAAGTCAAGTCCTCTCCCTGGCGGCATTGGAGTACCAAGTCAAGTCCTGGGCTGGCGGCTTTCAAGTACCTAATCAAGTCCTTGCCCTGGTGGCATTCTAGCACTAAGTGAAGTCCTGTCCCTGGCGGCATTCAAGCAGCAAGTCAAGTCCTTTTCCTGGCGGCCTCCCAGTTCTGAGTAAAGTCCTGGCCCTGGCGGTCTGTGAATCCTGTCTACCCACTTGTCTGAAACCTTTCTCTGCCCGTCTCGCCTCTAGCCCTCTTCTGCAGCCCCCGCCTGCACTTCGGTCTAGTTCCATCTCCGGAGTTAGATAGGTACTGTCTGGTGTTCATTCGTGTTGGTATTGTCTTGTCTTGGCCTTGCCTCCGTGGGGTAAGTCAGGCCGTCTTCCCTCTGCCCCGCGGACGGTCATGAGTCCCGGCCCTATATCCTGTACGCAAGGACGGGTCCCGGCTCTCTATTCTGTGTGTGTGTGTGTGTGTGTGTGTGTGTGTGTGTCCCGGCCCTATGTCCTGTATCCAAGGAGGGGTCCCGAATCTGTGCTCTCTGAATGTGTCCATGGTTCCATCTACCTGCTCCCCGAGACCGAGGCTCTTTTTGCGGATGTTCCTCCGCTCCCTACCCCATGTTATGTCATTGCCTGGTTCTGGGATCGGAGCCCGAGGCAACACCCAGATACTGGGTCATTGCCCAGTCTCTGGCTCGGAGTCCATACCTTAGCCTCTTCATGTCTCCTCTAGTTCTGGGAACCGATTCCGAGTCCAAGTCCAGACCCTTGGTCCCAGCCTAGTTGTCGTCCTGAGTCCATGTCCAGTTCGCTATTTCCTGCTCCTGCCTTGCTCTCCTGGTATCGAACAATAAACTAAATCTAAGTAACCTCACAAGATGTGTCTTGCATTTGGGTCCAGCCTTGCTGTCAATGCCCCCCACCACAGTGAAAGAACGCTCTCGCCAAACATGGATCCAGCAGACAGAAACTGTGTTTCCAAACTCCAAGGTGTTGTTCTGTTTTGCTCGCCGGCCACATCCACCACACCCACCCTAGTCATCGATAATGCAGGCACATCTCTTGGTCGCCTGGAGGCTCCCATTGGGAGGGGATACTGTCATGGACCCGATAGGGGTCCCTTTAAAATTAGGTTGTTCATGTTACGATCCGGACTGTCGACTCCCTGTTATCCCGTGTCCTTCGACTTTGGTGATTAGAGGCAATTAACACTCGGCTGAAGCGGTAGTTTATAGTCTCCGGCTTTCAGCCGTTCGGTGCGGGAGCGTCTGCAAAGTCATCGAAGGTACGGTGTGTTGATGTAATCTGGCCGGAGCAAGCCTAGTCTCTGCCGAAGGGAGTGTCGGAAATTCGCCGTTCCCCACCGGAGCAAACCTGTCCAGTTACCTCTCCGAAGCGAGCCTGCAAAGTTTCCTTATCAAGGTGGGCCCGTCAGTTAACCCGGCAGAGAGAATCAGGACCGCTGTCTACTGTTCCCGGGTCGATTCGAGAGCTCGCCACTACCCGGAGGCTTCAAGTCAAGTCCAGGCTCCCGGGGCATTCATGTAGGAAGTCGAATCCTGGCCTGGGGGCATTTAAGTACCAAGTCACGTCCTCGCCCTGGCAGTCTGTGATTCCAGTCCTACCCCCTTGTCTGAATCCCTTCTCTGCCCCCCTCGCCTCTAGCCCTTGTCTACAGCACCCGCCCGCACTTCGGTCTAGTTCCATCGCCGGAGCTAGATAGATACTGTCTGGTGATAATTCGTGTTGGTCTTGCCTTGTCTTATCGTCGCCTCCGTGGGGAAATTCAGGCCGTCTTGCCGTTGCCCAGCGGGGAGTCATGTCTTGTCTTATCCTCGCCTCCGTGGGGTAGGTCAGGCCTTCTTGCCGTTGCCCCGCGGGGATTATGTCTTGTCGTGTCTTGTCCTCGCCTCCGTATTGTAATTCAGGCCGACTCGCCGTTGCCCCGCGGACGGTCATGAGTCCGGCCCTATATTCTGTACCCAAGGAGGGGTCCCGGCTCTCTGTTCTGTGTGTGTGTGTGTCCCAGCCCTATGTCCTGTACTCAAGGAGGGGTTCCGACTCTGTGTTCTGTGTATGTGTCCATGGTCTCATGTATTGCTCACCGAGACCAAGGCTCTGTGTTCACCTGTTGCTCCTCTCCCTAGCCCATGTCATGTCCTTGCCGGATTCTGGGGTCCGAGCCCAAAGCAAGACCCAGGTACTGGGTCCTTGCCCAGTCTCTGGCTCGGAGTCCATACTCTAGCCTCTTCAAGCCTCCGTGTCACAATGCCGGGGGTATTGGGAGCAAAGATGGATCCAAATGCAAGACAAATCGTTTGAGGTTACTGAGATGTAGTTCATTGTTCCACACCAGGAGAGCTAGGCAGGAGTAGGAATAGCGAACTGGACAGGGACTGAGGACTACGACTAAGCTGGGACCAATGCTTTGGACTTGGACTCGGAATCGGCTCAGAGAACTAGAAGAGACATGAAGAGGCAAGGGTATAGACTACGAGACCGAGACTAGGAAAGGACCCATTCCCTGAGTCATGCCTCGTGCTCAGATCCCAGAAACAGGCATGGACATGACATGGGCTAGGGAGAGGAGGAACATGGAAAACAGAGCCTCGGTCTCGGGAGAGCAGGTACATGGAACCATGGACACGTACACAGAACACAGAGTCGGGACCCTTCCTTGCGTACAGGACATAGGGCCGGGACTCATGACTCCCGCGGGGCAAAGGTAAGACGGCCTGCCTTACCCCACGGAGGCGAGGACAAGACAAGACAAGACCAACACGATTGAACACCAGTCAGTACCTGTGTAGCTCCGGTGATGGAACTAGACCGAAGTGCAGGCGGGGGCTGCAGACGAGGGCTAGAGGCGAGAGGGACAGAGAAGTGATTCAGACAAGGGGGGTAGGACAGGACTCATAGACTGCCAGGGTCATGACTTGACTCAGAACTGGGAAGCAGCCAAGGAAAGGAATTGGCTTGATGCTTGAAAGCAACCAGGGCCAGTACATGACTTGGTGCTTGAATGCCGCTAGGAAAAGACTTGACTTGGTGCTTGAATGCTACCAGGGACAGGACTTGGTTTTGTTCTTGAATGCCGCCAGGGCTAGTATTTGAGTTGGTGCTTCAATGTTGCCAGGACAGGACTTGAATTAGCGCTTGAATGCCGCTAGTACCAGGACTTGACTTGGTGCTTGGATGCCGCCGGAGCCAGGACTTGACTTTGAACCTCCGGGTAGTTGCGAGCTCTCGACTCGGCCCGAGAACAGTAGACAGCGGTTCTTGATTCCCTCCGGCGGGTTAAATGACGGACCCACCTCGGTGACGAAACTTTGCAGGCTTTCTTTGGCGAGGTAACTCAACAGGGTTGCTCCGGTGAGGAAGAGCGAATTACCGGCACGCGTTTCGGCAGAGACTAAGCTTGCTCCAGCCAGATGACATCTGCACACCGTGCCTTTCATGACTTTGAAGATGCTCCCGCACCGAACGGCGACAGCCGGAGACAATAAACTCCCCGTACAACCGAGCGTTAATTGCCTCTAATCACCAAAGACTAGGGACACAGGAAGCAGGGAGTCAACGGTCCGGATCGTAACATAAACATGGTAAATTTAAAGGGACCCCGATCGGGACCATGACAGTCCGATACCGAGGCAAGACCCAGGTACTGGTCCTTGCGCAGTCTCTGGTTCGGAGTCCATACCCTAACTTGTTCATGTCTCCTCTAGTTCTGGGAGCCGATTCCGTGTCCAAGCCCAGACCTTTGGTCCAAGATTAGTCGTAGTCCGGATTCCTTGTCCAGTTCGCTATTTCCTGCTCCTTCCTTGCTCTCTGGTATCGAACAATAAATTAAATCTAAGTAACCTCACAAGATGTGTCTTTCATTGGGGTCCTCCTTTGCTCCCAAAGCCCCCGCCAGTGTGACACAGCATGACATAATTCAATCTGATGGCCTTGTGGATGAAACTGTCCCAGAGCCGGTTTCTCTTGGTTTTAATGCTGCGACACAGTTTCCGAAAGGTAATCGCTGGAACGGTTTGTTGTTTCAGCGACTCGGATCCCCTTCTGATTCTTCCGCCCCTTTTTACCCACCAGACACTTTAAAAGTCCTGAATAGTGGAAAGTGCACATCCACAGTTGCGCTGGGCTGTCAGCACCACCCTCTGCAGAGTCCTGCGATTGTGAGAAGTACATTTCCCAGTGCAGGCAGCATACAGTCTGTCAGGGTGCTTTTAATTATGCTCCTGCAGAAAGATCTTTGGATTTGGAGAGACACAAAAAATCCAGTCACGATAAACCCAAGAACAAGCACTCTTCTGGTGAGATTGTTCAGGTTGTCTATCAGTTCAAAGTTTCTACGTCTTCTACATCATATTGTTCCCTTATTTTGTGTTTTCTTTTCAATATGTGACTACAGTCTGTATTAACCATATAACCATAGAACAATTACAGCCGGAAATCGGCCATCTCGGCCGTTCTAGTCCGTGCCGAAAGCTTACTCTCACGTAGTCCCACCGACCTGCAATCAGCCCACAACCCTCCATTCCTTAACTGTCCATATAGCTCTCCAATTTCACTTTAAATGACAATATCGATCCTGCCTCGACCACTTTTCCTGGAAGCTCATTCCACACACCTACAATTCTCTGAGGAAATAAGCCCCCCCACCCCCCACCCCCCCCCCGCCTCATGTTACCGCTAAACTTTTTCTTTTAACTCTAAACTCATATCCTCTTGTTTGAATCTCCCCTGGTCCCAATGGAAAAAGCCTGTCCACGCCAACTCTATCCATGCCCCGCATAATTTTAAATACCTCAATCAAGTCCCCATTCAACCTTCTACGCTCCAAGGTATGAAGACCCGACTTGTTCAACGCTTCTCTGTAACTAGGTGATGAAACCCGGGTAATATTCTCGTAAATCTTCTCTGTATTCTCTCTATTTTGTTGACGCCTTTCCTATAATTCGGTGACCAGAACTGTACACAATACTACAGAATTGTCTTACCAATCCCTTGTACAGTTTTAACATTACATCATGTTACGTACCCCGTAACTGGGTTGCCAAACCAGCAGGAATGGACCACTTAGTTGAAGTCTGGTTTAACAGAAACTAATAAAGTTTTATTGGAGAAATAAGTAACACGGTACTCTAATCGTACGGATATGAATGCAACATGTTAGCAATGATAAAACAGACATGTACACAGCACTAGGGTAATAGGAATCATCAAGCTGTATCGCAGTCTAAGGGTAAAATGATCAGTCTTAAGTGACGCAGAGCTCAGTTCAGCTTAGTGCAGATCGCAGTAATCGCTGTTGTGCCGTTGGAGAGAGAGAGAGATGCAAATCTGATTCAGCAGACCTTTGATGTTCTTCGCAGTTGGCTTTCGGGCGGACCATTTTTTATGTCTTCTGTGGCCACCGACTGTGACCCCTCCGTTCAGAATACGACCGTTCTTCCGCGCTGAACCTGGCACCCAGGCAAGGGCGGACACACAAACCAGGTTCCCACCGATAGTACCTTTTTCACTCTGTCCATCTATGGTCTGTCTGTCTGTCTGTGTCTTGTTTTACGGCGGTTGGCATCCAGCTTAATGCTGCATTACCGCCACCTCCTGCTCCGGAATGTGCACTAGACATATATTCTAAATCCAGTGACCCAATCGCGCGCGCGCGCGCGCACACACACAGACTGACCTACACTTTACCATCACATCTTTGACCATCCTAGTACCCGATTCCTGTTTATCCGTCATATCCTATAAAAAAAAACCTGTACCACTTAAGAACGCTAAAAATACCATCTATGGTCGGTTCCCGCGACCAGACCTCCAAACTGCACCAACTTGTGGGGGCACACAGCTGTTCCAGGGTGTTGTTATCTCGTGTTCTCGTGGTGTGTGTTGTGCCTTAGCGAACCTGTTCTTGTTATCTCTCTGCTGGGGTATCGCCTGTCCATCAAACTTCAAACAGTTTAGGTTCAAAGCAAACTATCTGTTAATATTCCGAAATGTGTTTCTTTCTCGTTAATCTCTTTCTTCTCTCCTATTAGCATTTTGAATGTTTCTCCATTGTGTCACTTATCTCTCTATTTAGCATTAATCTTCTGATAACTTGTTTTTTCGTCACACCCCTATCCTTCAAAGGATTTTTACCGGGGTAAAAATTATGAGCATGGATACATTATTAGGTACACACTAATATACAGGGTCATCAGCTATAAGGCTAATACAGAGAACTTTAAGTTTTCAACACCTTGACAGACAGCAATCACATTGTCCGTTCCTTTTATATGTTTTATTTTAATACCAAATTAATACCAAATACCAGGCTCCAACTTAGCAACCTTTTTTTTTATCCTTCATAGTGGCCAATAATTGGTTGTGATCAGTGTAAATTATCAGTGGTTTCCGTGCCGGAGAACTATAAAAAAGGTCTTCCCACAGAAACTTTGCATTCTTTGGCAAGAGTTTAGTAAGAGGGAGGGTAATATCCGCAAAGTTTTTTTGCAAAACTTCCGATAGTACCCCACCATCCCCAAGAACTTCTCAGGGCTCTCATGTCTGTCGGGATCGGAAATTACGCGATAGCCCGCACCTTAGCCTCCATCGGAGCCAGCTGCCCCTGTCCTACCACAAATCCCATATAACTGACCTTCGCGTGGCCGAATTCACTTTTTGCGAGGTTCACTCTCACGTTGGCTTCAGTCAGCTTTTTAAACAGTTCCTCTTTGCCACAGTGTGCTCCTCCCACGTGTCACTCCAGCCCACTAAATAGTTTATATATGCATCTGCGTGCCTTAACCGTTTTGTCACTGAATTAATCATCCTGTAGGGATGTTGCTTACTAGGCTGACCTGATGTGACAACAACACCATGTCCCGTCTCTTTGCATCGCCTCGGGACATCCGGACATACGTCTGCGTGCCGGTTAGTTAGTTTTATCAGCGGCTCGCTCTGTTCGGGGGTTAAGTGAGAGAACTCATCAGCAAAGTTGGCCAAAACAATAGAGTGCAAAACAATACACCTTGTTTCGGCATGGGACCCTGCGCTAGCGTCATCCTTAACTTCTCCAGCTTAAATTCCATTTCCCTTTGGTTCTCTCTCTTTCTTGTCGTTCTAACTGCTTATGTTCTGGTTCTAGCTGCCTTACCCGGAACTCGTGCTTGAGTCTCAATTTTTCAATCTGCAGCTGCACCCCCTCCCCACCAAGTTTGCCCATAGATACCACCACCAGCTCCCCTTGGAGAAACACACCTTTAGATACATCATGCTCTATGATAGCACTTTGCATCTCCGCTCTCCTCATTGTCGAGTTCCCCTTAAAAAAAAAGATTAAAACGTTTGGCAGCAGTTGCCAATTCTGACGTCCTGGCATCCCCTAATGCCTCCAAGGTTGGTGCCTTTAGAAATTCCTCAATCTCCATTCTTGCTGTTTGTCCTTTCTCTCTTTTGGGAACTTTAAACCAATGAATTTACCCAGTCCCAAATTTAGCGTTCAAAATCGCGGACGAGATCCCCACTTATGTTACGCACCCCGTACCTGGGATGCCAAATCAGCAGAAATGGACCACATAGTTGGAGTCTGGTTTAAAAGAAACTAATAAAGTTTTATTTAAGAAATAAGTAACACAGTACTCTAATCTACGGATATAAATGCAACAGGTTAGCAATGATAAAACGCACATGTACACAAAACTAGGATAATAGGAATCAATCAAGCTCTATCGCCCTAGGGTAAAATCATAAAATCATCAGTGTTACGTGACGCAGAGTTCAGTTCAACTTAGTGCAGTTCGCAGTAATCACTGTGGTGCCGATGGTGAGAGAGAGAGATAGACAGAGAGAGAGAGAGAGAGAGAGAGAGAGAGAGAGAGAGAGAGAGAGAGAGAGAGAGAGAGAGAGAGAGAGAGAGAGAGAGAGAGAGAGAGAGAGAGAGATGAGAGAGCTGCACATCTGAATCAGCAGACCTTTGATGTTCTTCGCAGTTGGTTTTCGGGCGAACCCTTTTTTTATGTCTTCTGTGTTCACCGACTGTGACCCCTCCGTTCCGGATACAACCGTTCTTCCGCGGTGCATCCGGCATCCAGGCAAGGGCGGACACACACACCAGGTTCCCACCGATCGTACCCTTTTCACCCTGAGCATCTATGGTCTGTTCCGCGACCAGACCTCCCAACTCCGCCTACTTGTGGGGGCACACTGCTCTTCCAGGGTCTCGTGATCTCGTGATCTCGTGGTGTGTGTCGTGCCGTAGTGAACCTGTTCTTTTTTATCCTCCTGCTGGCGTTTCACCTGTCCATTAAACTTCGAACAGTTCAGGTTCAAAGCAACCGGTCTGTAAATATTCTGAAATGTGTTTCTTTCTCGTTAATCTCTCTCTTCTCTCTCATTTCATTTTGAATGTTTCTCCATTGTCTCAGATTGAGGATAGAGGGGAAGCCTTTTAGGACCGAGATTAGGAAAAACTTCTTCACACAGACAGTGGCTAATCTGTGGAATTCTCTGCCACAGGAAACAACAGTTCATTGGCTATGTTTAAGAGGGAGTTAGATATGGCCCTTGTGGCTACAGGGGTCAGGGGGTATGGAGGGAAGGCTGGGGCGGGGTTCTGAGTTGGATGATCAGCCATGATCATAATAAATGGCGGTGCAGGCTCGAAGGGCCGAATGGCCTACTCCTGCACCTATTTTCTATGTTTCTATGTTTCTATGTCTCACTTATCTCTCTCTCATTAGCATCAATCTTCTGATAACTTGGTTTTTCGTCACACATCCCAACTCCTATACTCAATGCTCTGATTTATAAAGCCAAGCATACTAAAAGCTTTCTTCACCACCCTATCCACATGAGATTCCACCACTATTCCTAAATACCTCCGTTCTACTGCATTCTTCAATGCCCTACTATTTACAATGTATGTCCTATTTTGATTAGTTCTGCCAAAATGTAGCACCTTACATTGATCAGCATTAAACTCCATCCGCCATATTTCAGTTGTGTTGCCATGTTGCAGTGGATGAGATACATTGTCCAAGATGGCATGCAACTTGGACATTATCCTCTTTTCAGACACCACGGTCAGAAAGTCCAGTTCCATCCCCACAACATCACTGGCCTTACGAATGAGTTTGTTGCTTCTCTCGGTGTCTGCTACCTCAGCCTGGTGCCCCAACACACAACAGAAAACATGATAGCACTGGCCACCACAGACTTGGAGAACTTCCTCAGCATCGTCCGGCA
Organism: Mobula hypostoma; assembly: GCF_963921235.1. NCBI lineage: Eukaryota > Metazoa > Chordata > Chondrichthyes > Myliobatiformes > Myliobatidae > Mobula > Mobula hypostoma. Next base: position 24,522,189 of record NC_086106.1, read on the forward strand.
AATGTTAAAGGACCTCAGTCTCCTCCGGAAATAGAGACGGCTCTAACTCTTCTTGTGGACAGCATCAGAGTTCTTTGACCAGTCCAGTTTATTGTCAATTCGTATCCCCAGTATAAACGTTCACCGTGTCCACACTGACCCCCTGGATGGAAACAGAGGTCACCGGTACCTTAGCTAATCATTGCTAACCTGTTTGATATGTCCGCATTTATATTACTGTATTGCGCAGTTACTAATAAATACTATTATTTAAAAGCAATAACGGACTCCAAAGCATTTTCCATTTTTGCTGGTTCTTTAGCCCGTCACGGGGTACCTGACAGACCGCAGAAAAGTACAACGCCACGCCAATGGCTTTCGGGACCGTATGGTTAAGAAACCCATTGAAATAGAACCGATGAAAAAAAAAATTAACATTGACAGACTCGCTACAAGTGACAAGTGTAATTCGATTGCAAACAAGGCGATAAAACCGAAGCCTGATTAGACGTGGAGGGGGATCAGGACTGGACAAGACATACTTGGGCTTCGTCCTTGATGATGCTGGCAGAGTTTGACGTCAAAACTTCAAAAAAAAAGTCTGAACGTGGCTGGAAGCCTGAGAAGAGCTTATTCGTAATGCAGAACCAAACTGTTCATTTGTCATGCATGCTTCAGCATAATTTTACCATAGATATATAGGTATGCGTTTAGTATTAAGCCACAATAAAATTGGAATGTCGTAAAGGTAATACTACGGGTGTTATGGGGGATTTCAACATGCAGATAGACTGGGAAAATCAGGTTGGCATTGTACACCAAGAAAGGGAGTTTGTTGAAAGACTCAGAGACGGATTCTTAGAGCAGCTTCTATTCGAGCCTCCCAGGGAGAAGGCAATTTTGCATTTAGTGTTGTGTAATCAGCCAGATTTGATAAGGGAACTCGAGGTAAAGGAGCCATTTGGAGCTCATGATAAATAATACGATAAGTAGTAATCTACAATATGAGAGTGAGAGGGGAAAATCGGAAGTGTCAGTATTACCGTTGCACAAACGGGACTAAGGACACACGAGGGAGAAGCTGGCCAAAGTTGACTGGAAAGATACCCGAGCATGGATGATAGTGGAACAAGAATAGCAGGTATTGCTGGGAACAATACAGAAGGTGCAGGATTAGTTCATTCCAAAGAGTAAGAAAGATTCTAAGGGGATTAAAGGGCGACAGTGGATTACAAGGGAAGTCAAGGACAGTATTAAAATAAAACAGAGGAAGTATAACATCGAAAGGATGAGCGGGAAGCCAGAGAATTAGGAGACTTTTATAAGGAGCAACAGAATATAACTAAAAAGGCAATACGGGGGTGGGGGTGGGGGGTGGGGGAAGAAGAGGTAAGAAGTCAAGCGAGCCAATAATATAAAGGGGGAGTGTAAAAGCTTCTTTAGGTATGTAAACTGGAAACAATTAGTTAAGACCAAAGTTGGGCCCTTGAAGACAGAAACAGGTGAAATTATTATGAGGAAAAAGGAAATGGCAGACGAGCTGAACAGGTACTTTGGATTTGTCTTCACTGGGGAAGACACAAACAATCTCCCAGATGTAATAGTGGCAAGAAGACCTAGGGTAACGGAGGAACTGCAGGAATATCGCATTAGTTAGAAAATGGGGTTGGATAAACTAATGGGTCTGAAGGTTGAAAAATCCCCAGAGCTTGATGGTGTGCATCCCAGGGTACTTAAGGAGGTAGCTCTAGAAATCGTGGACGCATTGCCAATCATTTTCCAATCTTCTATACATTCAGGATCAGTTCCTGCGGATTGAAGGGTAGCTAATGTTATCCCAATTTTTAATAACGGAGGGATAAAGAAAACAGGCAATTATAGACCAGTTAGTCTGATATCAGTGGTGGGGAAGATGCTGGAGTCAGTTATAAAAGATGAAATAGCGGCATATTTGGATAGCAGCAGCAGGATAGGTCCGAGTCAGCATGGAATTACGAAGGAAAAATTATGCTTGACTAATCCTCTGGAATGTTTTGAGGATGTAACTATGAAAATGGACATGGGAATGCCAGTGGATGTAGTGCAACTGGACTTTCAAAAAGCCTTTTATAAGGTCTAACATACGAGGTTAGTGGGCAAAATTAGAGACCATGGTATTGGGGGTGGGGTACTGACATAGGTAGAAAATTGGTTGGCAGACAGTAAACAAAGAGTAGGGATTAACGGGTCTTTTTCAGACTGGCAGGCCGTAACTAGTGGGGTACCACAAGGCTCGGTGCTGGGACTGCAGCTATGTACAACATGCATTAATGATTTAGATGAAGGGATTAAAAGTAACATTAGCAAATTTGCAGATGACACAAAGCTGGGTGACAGTGTGAAATATGAGGAGGATTCAATGCGAATGCAGGATGGCTTGGACAAGTTGGTTGAGTGTGTAGATGCATGGCAGATGCAGTTTAATGTGGATAAATGTGAGGTTATCCACTTTGGTGGCAAGAACAGGCAGGCAAATTACTATCTGAATGGTGGCAAGTTAGAAAAAAAGGGAAATTCGACGAGATCTGGGTGTCGTTGTTCATCAATCACTGAAAGTAAGCATACAGGTACAGCAGGCAGTGAAGGAAAATATTCGCATGTTGGCCTTCATAACAAGGAGAGTTGAGTATAGGAGCAAAGGGTTCTTTCTGCGGTTGTACAAGGCCCTGGTGAGACCCCACCTGGAGCATTGTGTCCAGTTTTGGTCTCCAAATTTGAGGGATTTCATTCTTGCTATTGAGGGAGTTCAGCGTAGAATCACTGGGTTAATTCCAGGGATGGCGGGAATGTCATATGTTGAAAGAGTGGAGTGACTGGGTTTGAACACACTGGTATTTAGAAGAATGAGAGGGGATCTGATTGAAACGTCTAAGATTATTATGGGATTGGATAAGCTACAGGCAGGAAACACGATCCCGGTGTTGAGGGAGTCCAGAACCAGAGGACACAGTTTAAGAATAAGGGTAGACCATTTAGAATGGAGTTGAGGAAAAAACTTTTACATACAGAGGGATGTGAATCTGTGCAAAGCTCTTCCTCAGAAGGCAGTGGAGGCCAATTCTATAGATGCTTTCAAGAAAGAGTTAGATAGAGCTCTTAAAAATAGCGGAGTCAAGGGACATGGGGAGAAGGCAGGAACATGGTATTGATTGTGGATGATCAGCCATGATCACAGTGAATGGCGGTGCTGGCTTCGAGTGCCTAATAGTCTACTCCTGCACCTATTGCTTATTGTCTTTGTATAACACGTTGGCTATAATGGACGCTTACTGATTCTTGGTAAGGAAGGCTTCCACATATCTGTTGTAGTGATTTGTAATAACCAAGTTATTCGCAATATCGCAGGCACCTGGATCTATTGACAGGATGTCCATACCAAACACCTCAAGTAGCGCTGATTTTTTTACCTGGAACAACAGAACGTCCCTCGTATGCAGCGACTTACTCCATATGCACGACTGACAGCACTTCTCCAGCCATGGCTTCATCAGTCGCCAGTGGAACCATTCAGAAACGTCGACAGTACCTCTTCCTAGAGATGCTGCCTGGCCTGCTGCGTTCACCAGCAACTTTGATGTGTGTTGCTTGAATTTACAACATCTGCAGAATTCCTGTTGTTTGCGTTTTTAAAATTCACTACTGCGAATCCTCTTCAGGTGATGCATACACCGAAGAAGTTTAGATCCTTTTTTCGATGGGAGTTCAATGAAACCATCTCTCACTGCTCCCCATCTGTAATTTCTTCGGCTTTTCAACTTTTCGATCACATTTTGACTTACACTCGGTATCACAGCCATATATCCTTTCTTGGAACGTGTTCTCATATCCCCTTTGCCAATCACCCGTCCAGCCCTTGGCTCCATCCCTCCCCCTCCTGTCTTCTCCTATCATTTTGGATCTCCCCCTCCCCTTCCCACTTTCAAATCTCTTACTAACTTTTCCTTCAGTTAGTCCTGACGAAGGATCTTGGCCTGAAACCTCGACTATACCTCTTCCTAGAGATGCTGCCTGGCCTGCTCCGTTCACCAGCAACTTTGATGTCTATTGCTTGAGCCATTCAGAAGCTCATTATGATCTATCGCTCTATCTGCCCTTACCTTTCCCCCGCCTTTACCGGGATGGAAAACTAGCAAATGGCTTTCACTCTAGGGACACGAACACTCTCTCCTCCCCTTCGCTATGTAGCCTTCCATACGCAAGTCGGGATAAAGCACTGGCATAAATAATCTTACACCCCGGCGGATATTTCAGTCTGAAATTGTTGTCTGTCCTCACCTCACACTTGACACCAAGGAAGCAGTCAGTTATCTTATGCACCACAACCTATTTCAATAGCAGGAAATCTAATTTCTGCGTTGGATAGTGTTTATTCGAGGGTGAAAGACTCTGGCTGACAAATGCGACATGTCTCAACCGTATGCCCTAATCCTGTTAAAGAACAACCCCTACGCCCTCTCTGCTGGCAGCCGTACGTTTTACATTCGTCAATCGGTGTTCTGCAAAATCCAGCACAGCTGCATTCCTCGGCAGCTCCTTCAGCATCTGAAAGGCCTCTCAACATTTCGCATCCCATATCAATCCAAAATTCTCTGATGGACTATGATAATGATTTCTGTCTCTCCAATATATAGAAGGCTGCATCAGGAGTACTCCCCACCGATCTCTTTCCTGGCACTTATCCTTGTATGTGGAGCAAGTGCTACACATGTCCTTACACTTCCTCTCACTACCACTCAGGGCCGCAGACAGTACTTCTAGGTGAGGCGACGCTTCACCTGTAAGTCGGGTGGGGTGACATACTGTGTCGGTGCTCCCGATGCGGCCTTCTATATATTGGCGAGACCCGACACAGACTGCGAGATCATTTCGCTGAACACGTACGGTCTATCCGACAGAGAAGCAGGATCTCGCAGTGGCCACAGATTTTAATTCCAAGTCCCATTCGCATTCTGATCTGTCTATCCACGGCCTCCTCTACTGTAAAGATGAAGCCACACTCAGGTTGGAGTAACAATACCTTATATTCCGTCTGGGTAGCCTTCAACCTGATGGCAAGAACTTTGACTTCTCAAACTTCCGCTAATGTCCCACCTTCCCCTTGTACACCATCCGTTATTTGTTTATTGATACACACACATTCTTGTTCTCTCTCTCCTTTTTCTCCCTCTGTCTCTCTCACTATACCGCTTGCCCGTTCTCTGGGCTTCACCCCTCCCCCTTTTCTTTCTCCCTAGATCTCCTGTCCCATAATCCTCCCATATCCATTTTGTCTTCTCCTATCATTTCGGATCTCCCCATCCCCTTCCCACTTTCACATTTCTTACTAGCCGTTCTTTCTGTTAGTCCTGACGAAGGGTCTCGGCCCGAAACGTCGACTGTACCTCTTCCCAGAGATACTGTCTGGCCTGCTGTGTTCAGCAGCAACTTTGATGTGTATTGTCCCGATAGATGGGTAGCTCCCTATGCTGATAGTGCACTGAAGGAAGCATACTGAGGAACTGCTTCTGTTACGTAACCGGCAACAATCGGGACAGGTTATATAAAAGCAACCAAACATTTTTTTTTTTAACACGGATAAACGATAAGAGAAAAAAAAAAGAACGAAAACTTTAACCGGAAGTTAACCGACATGCAGCCCTTCAACAAATCGACACTCGGCAATGGTTCTTCAAGCGTTAAATGCGAAAACAGCTCTTAAAGCGATAACGTCAGATATAGTTCTTAAAATGGTAAGTTCGAAAATACAACAGATTTATACGTTCAATTGGCAGGGACTTCTCCGGAGAAGGATTTCTTCACTGACCCGACTTTCCTGCTAGTTCTGTACACAGAATTCACGTGGCAGTAAATAAATAGTTTAAACCAACTGACCTTAAATTTCATTATAGAGAGCGAATCTTTGTATGAATTCTTAGTATTTTTGATAAGAGTTATCTCGATGCAGGGCGCTACTCCTCCAACGAAGACTCAATAAGGTCGATCCTTTATTAAACTGCCAAACGATGCCGAGCCCTCTCTATCCATGGGTGCTGCACTTCGGCAAAGTCTTCACTCTCCCTTCTACTGTTGGAATTGGGTAAATCAGCACATCTAGCAAAACCTTCCAGTCCAATAATATGGTATCTGGTAATAGAACGCAACCTTTTTGAAAATGAAACTGCGTCACAAAAACAAACGTCAACAGAAACGGAAACACATAAAGTTCTACCTGGAAATCTACAAACTAAAAACTAACTGCGAATTCTGAGTTGACCCTTATATACCAATGGTGCACAAGTCATCACGTGACGTCACATCGGCGGGAAAATCACATCAGCTGACCTCCAAAAGACCATTACATCATTCTCAGAAAAAAAAACAGGTCCCCTTCAGCATGTAACACTTCTTGTTTATCACGTAATTTTCTCAGTTGTATTCACTGAGTAGTCAAGCAAAAGTATCGGAAGTAATGTTGCTTTACAGCTGGCAGACGGGGGTATGCGTGTAAGGAAGAAGCAAGTTGCAGATCTGAGTTCGTGAGTACCACAGAGCTCGTCTGGACAATCTTAAAGGATCATATTCACTTTCAACGACTGGCTGATTTGGAAGAACTTCCTACGCTTGAATAACGAGCCTCAGTTTTCTGCTGGTTTTATGGGCTTGTTTGGAATGTAGCAGCTCCATAAGATGAGGGAATTATTCAGTCAGGCGAATGTTTGTCAGTTCGCAGAGAATGAGGCTGAAATGCCGACTATTATATAAAGAGAGCTGGGAACAGAAAACAACTGGAGTCATCAAAAAATATTGTTACACAGTTCATAAAAAAATACAGAGCTTACTTTCCTATTGTCCTCAATCTATTTAGCTTTATATTTATATTTTCATTTGTTTCAATTTACAAAAGATAAGCCACAACATGAAGGATTGACCTAATTACTAGACAAGTTCGTTAAAGGTCCATACTGTGTACAAGGGTTGGTGCAGAAACTGAGCGATTCTAGCAAATGTTTACTTATGTTGAAGTTAAAGTTGAGTTCTTTTCATTGCACAGGTTTGTTGTTAATTCCACGTTTAGAAAATTCTCAATAATCATCAGCCACAACAGCGGAAACTGTGCCGCATAGCCATCAGCAACTGGAATGTATTTTATTCCTTGTATTTGAATCCTTCTGCATACAACCATCAACTACAATATATATTAGCACCAGAATATTAAGCATAATGAAGGTACGCTTTTGTGTAACTGCAATAAGGCCATGACTAACGCCATATTCATTTGCTGTATAACTGCTGTGAAGCCGAAATATAAGGTTTGTCGTTTATACCATGCAGATGCCAAAGAAAGAGGTCCGAACTTCCACTAGCCCGCCACGCAAACTGTTCCAATATCAGATCTGCTTGGAACAATATGGAAATTTATGGCGCCGGCATCAATGACAATGAGCTGGTCGAACGATTGTTAGCGAAGAGAGAAGCGCTTTCTAAAGCCAATAACGGCAAATCGTGCAGTGTATTTTCGCATGGAGGAATCTTACATTGGGAGAAATATACCGACGCCGGCTGAACCTACTCTAATGTCCATTAGCAGGAAATCGGTTACAAACTTCCAAAATTCATGGTGAGTGATTAATGAATGGGAGGGCACAACAGTTTTGGGGAAAATATCAGTTGCCACGAGTTTCATAAAAAGAGGGAGTGTCACACACTATACAGTAGCCTACTGGTTAGCCCAACGATCTACTGTACCTATGACTGTATGCAATTCCCACCACTGTTTGTAAAGTGATTGCACTTTCTCCCCGGAGAACCTAGGATTTATATTATGTGCTCTGGTTTCTTCCAACAGCCCAAACTCTCGTAAGCTGATTAGTTATTGTAAATTGTACCGCAATTTGGCGAGAATTTAATCAGTGAATTGACAGGCTGTGTGCCTCAAAGTGCAGAAAGGACAAATTTCTCATTGTAACTCAAGTAAGTAAGTGATCGAAAAAGCAAACAAACTAGTAATTAAATAAATAAGAATCGGTATGCCCTCAAAACCATATATTCTGTCCGACGTCGGGATGAATTGAGATTTTCAAATATTTTCTCAGACGTTATAGATGACAGACATCTATGTATTTCTGCAAAATCGATTAAACTGCTTACAGTGGAAGCCAAGAACTGCATCAAAGCTGCATCAATTGGCTAATCCCTCTGGTGTGAAAAAGTTAAAACAAAATTCACTGTAACAACGTATACCAATTTTCACGCACCTTATATGGCCATGTATGAATTGATTTCTGCCAAGTGTTCACAGCAAATGTGCAGGAGGGTTAGTGTGTTCAGAAGCAAAAACGGATTGCACCTTAATTGCACAATTCTTGCGTTACACTCGTGACAATCCAAATCTCGCGTCATAAACCTCTTAAAGCAGGAAACGACCACGTTTGCGATAGGCCTTCGATTTCAAATTTCCTTTTTGATCCAAAATTCTGTATTTCTGTACATCTTGAATGTTGAGCACGGATTTCATAATATAAAGAGACGGTTGCAATGAGGACATTATCTATTGACAGATCGTTGTGAAATCACGAATGGACCACAAAATAACAGACCACAATATTATTCGGAAGAAGTGTAATACTCCAGAGGGTACAAGTGAATAAATAGTAAAGCTTGCCTGACTGGAAATTACAGTACCTGTTGATTTAAAAATTGCCTTGAAATGTTCCTGAATCGTCTCACCCTCCATGCAAACTGTTCCAATATGTAGTTAAGTCAATTTTTCATTGTCATCATGTGATGAAATATCTGATGAATTGTTTTAAAGACAATAATTTATTCATTTATTTCTTTGCTTGCTTATTTGGTTTTATTTCTTTATATACAGAACTATCTAGCTATCTGTTCGTCTCTGCTATAATAGATCAAAGCAGCTTGATTGCCTTAACAGTTTACTCAAAATGAACTTGAAGATATTTTCCAGCTGTTCGTTAGATATTACAATTTAAAAGGGGGAAGAAAAACAGCAGAGGAAGAAATGTGACCTTGCAGCATTTTGATGAAAATTAAATAATTCCTTCTAAATCGGGGAAAATTATTAATTTCCCGATGGCGTTGAGTTCACTAACAGATGCTGGATTTCATTTATAACTCTGTCATTTACTGATACAATCGTTCCCCTCCTCCACCCCCCCCCCCCCCACCGCTTGTTAGTTGCCATAGCTAGTAATAGATGGAGGACACACACTTTCTTTAAAGTTATCCTCATATTAAACATGTTCGTATTAGAATGGAACAGATTATTAGGTATATGATCAATAGCAAGACATCAGCTTTGCACTGCACATGTGCTGTCTGATCCTGTGGATGTTTGTTTCACGTTCTCTTTCATTTGTGTAATTGAGGACGCGGTATGCTGTCTTTGTCATAAGTTTACATTAATGTGTCCAACGCCACTAACTTTGATCGTGCTGTATTCATCGGAAGCATGCAGTGCCCTTGAATGTGATCCTATTTAATGATATACAAACTCGCTCCATATCACAACAACAACACTGAAACCCGGTTGTGCGTCTGCTTTCACTGTGGACGTTTGACAGACTCCATGAAATTTGATGAGCACTTTATAGCGTTCACAAAGTTCATATTTAAGGGGGCAGAAGTAACGAAAGAAGGCAGACATAAAACCGCTTCGTTCTACGCCAGGTACTGATGCATTAGACTGATTTATTGGACAAGCTATACTTATTCCCAGGATACAAAGTGTGTTATACAGTATTCCTTTTTCTCGCAATGAGTAAATGAAAAGAAAATTACCTGAAACATCAGGTATTACAATGAATATTAATTTATATAAACTAGCGGTAATTATTATCTGATATATCATTTTATTTTTATCTTATATTACCTCATTAAGACCATAAGACCATAAGACAAAGGAGCAGAAGTAGGCCAATCGGGCCATCCAGTCTGCTCCACCAATTTATCATGAGCTGATCCATTTTATCCTATTCAGTCCCACTCCCCTGCCTTCTCACCATAACCTTTGATGCCCTGGTTACTCAGATACCTATCAATCTCTGCCTTAAATACGCCCAATGACTTGGCCACCACTGCTGCCCGTGACAACAAATTCCATAGATTCACCACCCTCTGACTAAAAAAATATTCTTCGCATTTCTGTTCTGAAACGGCGCCCTTCAATCCTTAAGTCATGCCCTCTCGTACTAGACTCCCCCATCATAGGAAACAACTTTGCCACATCCACTCTGTCCATGCCATTTAACATTCGAAATGTTTCTATGAGGTCTCCCCTCATTCTTCTAAACTCCAAGGAGACTCCAAGGTAACTTCATTACCTTACATTAAATATTATCTTATATGTTAAAACCCCGTTGAGCAGTTCCAATGACGTTCAGAGAATCTGTTGCCTGTTTTATGCCCCATGTATGTTTCACATTTTTTGCAACAGAGCAAACAAAGCAGAAATGTACTCAGTGGTTGTGAGAATATTTATCCTCTTTCTCTCAATTTCATATTCGCAAGCAAATGCAAAGCGGAGTCAGTCATCTGCATAGCTACAATAGCTTCTCAACACCTGGACTGCATCAGCAAATCCAGCATTAGTGAATTATGCCGGATGTTTCTCAGCGGCCAGTAGTTGGTCTCCACATGGCAAACTCCGGTTGTCTGTTCGGATAATCGCGGAGACAAAATAAATAGAAAGAAATACAGCTGCTGAAATGATATGCTTTTTTTTTTGTCCACGTGAGCGATTACTTTTGCAGTGTTATTGATTAGTCATTACCCAGTCCGGTAATATGGCTAACATGAGAACAAAAAATATCATTCCGATGTGTCACAGCATCGAATCAGCATAATTCATCATAAAAAAATATGCGACAGCACATCTGTACGTCCCGCGCAACATACTATTTGTCACTTAACAAGAACAGGTTGACTCCATACATTTTACGTCAGTCTATTCACATCTTATGCAGTTCAATCAAAACACGATTCCAAATTCAAGTGAAAAAGCTTTTGAATCAGATCATGATGATATGTGACATGCTGAAACACAAGGTGCGGTGCACCGCACTTACCAATACCATGCTTTCGAGAACGTCAGTGCTTGAACACATTATTTGTTCAGGAATTTCCTCATGGTCAGACAATCCAGGAAATGAAACGCCATGAAATACCGCTTTACGAAGAATAATATATATTCTATTAAAGTCGACAACAGTTAAATTCACTGAAACGATGTAGACTTCCCTTGAAAGATGAATATGTGAATGTTGCTATTGGTGAAACAACAGTGACGTGTTTGAATGAAGCAGCAGAGGCGATCGATTTATGATGTATATATATATATATATCATTTTTCGACATGGTGCAACAGTCGGTCGTTTAATTGACAGAAATTATTCATAGAGATTACATAATACCAGCTACCGGTTCGATAGTTTGGCTATTTCATAATCCAATATACTAATAGACCAGTATAAAGAAACAATGCTAAAGATGGCTTCTGCTACTTCTCCGAGGATCCATGCTCTAATTCAATGTGGATATTCAGGGGGCTACCGGGGCATGGATTATACTCTGAACATATGGGTTTATAATTATTTGTCGAAATCAGGCACCACTATAATAATCACTACATTTAAATGGTAGTGGAGTCTAAGATGGGAATAAACAACAGAATGTGATGCTCCGAATAATTTCGATTTCCATTTCATGACAGTAATTCAGCACCAGTTCAGAAACGGACAAACATTTGTGACACCAGAAGGCAGTCATCAGAAATGGCTGATTTTCTTCAGCGCATGATGGTGTTGCAGTTAGCTTCTCCGGTGTTTACCAAGTGTTCAGGGTAAATCTACTAAATGTGTGGTCGGAATGTGCATCCACTTCATAATTTGGAAGAGCAGATATTGAAAATATTATAATTGGATAGTGAATGGAATTTCAACCATCTATTCCTACTGGATGATAATGCTACATTTTAATTCGTGAATGTTCATGCTCCCTGGTTATTAAACAACAACAACAAGAACAACACCAGTATGATCCAATGTGTTTCAAAGGTTCTGCTCTAACATCATTCGGAAGACAAACGCATTATCCTGCATTTGTCCTTGAGATTCTGACTTGCAGTTTGCTGTCTTGTCTCAGCAGTGCCTTGCAATGCATAACAATTATGATGGTTTACGTGAGTAAGTGTATATATAATAAATAATTAAATAGGCAATGCAAAAAGTGGGAGCAGAGATAATAAGGCAGTGTTTTGGTCTAATTGTGCTTTCTAAAATCTGAAGGCAGAAGGATACACCTGTCCTGAAATATTGAGTATGAGGAGATGTCCTCGGTGACGGGAGTTGGGGTGGAGTCCCCCGTGATGCATGTCAGCCTTTCGAGGCATCGTTTTTTGCAGATATCCTGGATGCTGTGTCGTGCTGTGACAATGATGAAGCTGGCTGAGTTCAAATATTCCACAGTTAATTTGTTCCTGTGCAGTTGCCGCACTATACTAGAGACTGATGCAGAGAGTAAAAATGTCTCCATGGTACATCTCTTGAAATTCCCGACATTAGCTGGTGGCACACCGATTCATATCAAGCATGCTGTGATATTTCGCCGGTGCATTGCCTTCTTTGTTTTGTGCCCAGTATAAATCCACAGAGCTGTCGACACCCACACATTCGACAGTGCAGATGCTTTCCACTACTGATCCCTCGATAAGAATTGTTGTGTGCTCCATCAGCTTCCATTCCTGAAGTCCAAAAAGAAATGTTAGTCTTACAGAGAAGGTTCTTGCTGCGACAACACTCAAGCAGCTGATCTCTGTAGCTGCCGTACGCCTCTGTGTCACTATCTGAAATTGTGCAACAATATTTATGCCGTAATCAAATTTAAAGATAACGTAAGACCTGTGCCTAGCCACAGAATCGTACATGTGGTAATGGTAGAAAATTGGGTACAGCTGTAGTGCGGCACTGTTGCTCGTCAGAGAGGATGTGATATTATTTCTAATTCGTACACACGGTGTTCTCCGGTTGAGGAGTTCAGATCCAGTTGCAGTGGAAAGTAATGAGACCCAGGTTTTGAGCCTGTTGATTTGAGCTGAGTTGTACTGATGGCTGAGCAGAAATGCTTTTCCTTATTGTTCATTAAAAAAAAAATCTGGTCATTATATATGCAGCATATTAGTAACTTTTTTTAAAAAATTTCTATCACGTCAGTTTAATTTGCATCCTATCTCTGCAGTGCTCGGCTCAGCGAATTAACAGATGCTTCTCACAGGCTTACTCCCCCTCCAGTCCCGTCATTACTGAGGTGTATTTTCAAATTCCCGCCCTCACATAATTTCACCACACGGCGCAGCTTTGACCGTTGTAACGGTTGCGCTCATACCGCATTTGTGTTACATCTCGTCGAAGCATTGTTATTGATTTACTATCCAGTGCGTCTATATCCAAATTGATCCACGCAGCAGGAACCAGGGAGATGAAAAGAGATATGCATTTTTTTTTAATTTCAGTTCCCTCAGTGTATAACTCCGACTGCAAAATAAGACACAAAATGAAACTCAAGAAATTCCGCTTTACGAAGAGTAATATATATTCTATTAAAGTCAATAACAGTTCAATTTACTGAAGAGATCAAGATTTCCCTTGAAATCCGTATATGTGAATATTACTATTGGTGACGTAACAGTGACTTATTTGATTGAAGCAACAGTGGCGATCGATTTATAATGTATATATGTATTTCGTCTCGGTGCAAATGCGGGTCGTTGAAATGACAGAAATTATTTATAGAGATTGCATAACACGAGCTAGCGTTTCGATAATTTGTCTTTTTCGTGATCCAACGTACCGATCGGCCTTATTAACAAGCAACGTGCTAAAGATAGCTGATGCTACTTCTCCGAGCATCCGTGCTGTAATTTAATGTATTATTCAGGAGGCTATCGTTAAAGGATTATACTGTGAACGTATGGGTTTGTAATTATTGGTTGAAATTAGACACCACCATAATACTAACTGCTATTAAATGTCTACTATGGGAATAAACAACAGAATGATATGCTCCGAATAATTTCCATTGTCAGTCCATTGCAATTGTTCAGTACCAGTTCAAAAACGGAGAACACATTACTGCACCACAAGGCAGTCATCCATTAAATATGTAGTCGCAATGTGCATGCTCTTCATATTTTAAAACATCAGATAAGGAAATCATTATAATTGGATATTGAATGGAATTTCAACCATCCATTCCTACTGGATGATAAGGCAACTTTTTAATTCGTAAATTTCATACTCCCTGGTTATTAAACAACAACAACAACAACAACAACAACAACAACAACAACAACAACAACAACAACAACAACAACAGCAGCAACAGCACCACTACGATGAATACTTCAGCATTTCTCAGTCCGGTTATTGTTTAAAACAAGGTAAAACAAAAAGAAATGTTAGTCTTACGGAGAAAGTTCCTGCTGCGACAACAATCAAGTAGCTGATCTCTGTAGCTGCCGTACGCCTCTGTGTCACTATCTGAAATAATGCAGACAATATTTATTTCGTCAGCAAATTTATAGATAACGTTAGACCTCTGCCTATCCACAGAATTGTACTCGTATTAAGGGTAGAAAATTAGGTACGGTTGAAGTGCGGCACTGTTGGTCGCCAGAGAGGATGTGATAGTATTTCCAATCCGTACACACAGTGGTCTCCCGTTAAGGAGTTCTGATCCAGTTCCAGTGGAAGGTAATGAGACCCAGGTTTTCATCTTCATGAACATTGAATTCACTAAGTTCTGTTAATGCCCCACCTTCTCTCCGTACCCCATCCGTTATTTATTTATGTACACACATTCTTTCACTCACTCTCCTTCTTCTCCCTCTGCCCTCTGACTATGCCCCTTGCCCATACTCTGGGTCCCCCCGCCACGTTTCCTTCTCCCTGGGCCTCATGTCACAGTATCCTCTCATATCCTTTTTGCAAATCACCTGTCCAGCTCTTGGCTCCATCTCTCCCTCTCCTGTCTTCTCCTATTATTTTGGATCTCCACCTCCCCCTCCCACATTCAAATCTCTTACTAGCTCTTCCTTCAGTTAGTCCTGAAGAAGAGTCTCGGCCTGAAACGTCGACTGCACCTCTTCCTAGACATGATGCCTGGCCTGCTACGTTGACCAACAACTTTGATGTGTGTTACAGTGATGGTATGTCATTTTTATCCATGTGAGCGATTAGTCTTGCAGTGTTATTGATTAGGCTTTGCCCAGTCCGGTTATATGGCTAAAATCAGAAAAAAAAAATCATTCCGCAGTGTCACAGCATCCAATCAGCAGAATCTATCATAAAAAAAATGGGAAAGCACAACTCACATGTCCCACACAACATGCGATTTGTGACGTTACAATAATAAGTTGACACCATTGCCTTCTGCGTCAGTTTATTTACAGCAAGTGCACAGTATTAGACCGGCGTTGAATCAAAACATGATTTAAAATTCAGTTGAAGAAGGTTTTGAATCAGGTTATGACGATATGTGATATACTGTAACACAAGGCGTGTTGCACTGCACTTACCAACACTATGCTGTCGAGAACGTTAGAGTTTGAACACATTATTTGTTTAGAAGTTAATTATGATCATACAATCCAGGATAGGGTTTAATAGGATTGAGGTGCATTTTTCCACTCTGCCTCCTTATTGAGGATTTTGTTTACTTTTGATACCATAACATTTTATGAAAATTAAAAATCGCTAGTATTCTTTTCGATGATATACGACACACACACAACAGCCCAAGCCAAGACCTCACATGTGTGAGGGAATCCTGAAGTGTCCCTATTAACTGTGCTTTTGAAGAGATAGAGAGTGAGTTATTTACCACCGAGGGCTTGTTTTGAAAAGAGAGAGAGAGAGACGAAGATTGACGGTTGC
The DNA here is from genome assembly GCF_963921235.1 of Mobula hypostoma. NCBI lineage: Eukaryota > Metazoa > Chordata > Chondrichthyes > Myliobatiformes > Myliobatidae > Mobula > Mobula hypostoma. Next base: position 24,538,136 of record NC_086106.1, read on the forward strand.
ACTGTCACTTTAAGGCACTGAAAGTAACTTTGGATTTCTACTAAGTTGGGTTTGGAGACAGCACCGGGCATCTCGACAGTTGCTTATGGTGACCGAAGGCAGATTATTGATGTTACTTTCAAGGATTTGTTGCTGCTTGCATTTCTTCACAGACAAAGGAAGAAGGGATTATTTGAATGACTGTTGAAGAACAGTGCGGTGACATTAATAGGAGGTCAGATGATAGAGACCTCAGACACATGATCTGGACCCTGAATGAGCATTTTTGTGCCCGCAGAAAAAAGTGGGTTTTGGATGATCGATCAGGCGGATCGATCCAAACTATCTTGCAGTGAGAGGAGTTAAAAAGGGTTGACTGGTGTGGAAGTTGTCAATGTGTTCACCCACACCTGGATGATAGCTCCACCACAGGAAACCGGAAACCGGCCCCCTTTGTTAAAGTCACAGTCGGTGAATTGTAAAGGATTTCGGAGGACGACGAGAATATCTACGGCTTCAGCTCACCTGAAGAGTCAAATCCCTCTCTCTCTCTCTCTCTCTCTCTCTCTCTCTCTCTCTCTCTCTCTCTCTCCATCGCTACTCAAATCAATGCCACGAACTGAACTGAACTTAACTTTACACATTATCGTAAGACTGTATCTTTTTACCGCGAGAGTTAAAGAAGCTTGGTTTTTGGTTTTTCATACATATAAATTTCCACACTGACTGATATATTACTCTTTTGTAGTGATTGCTAAACTGTTTGATGTATCCATATTTATATTACTGTATTGCGTAGTTACTAATAAATATCATTAGTTTATAGCAATACTGGATTCCAAAGTGTTTTCCATCTCTGCTGGTTGTTTATTCCGGTCATGGGGTTAGTGACAAAATTGGGGGCTCGTCCGGGATATGAACAAATTGGTCGGGAGGCTGGTTTGAATTGATTGGGGGAAATTCACTTTGATTTGGTTGTGTGGAGTATCAGCAGGAATGGAGTTTGAGGTTAATAAGTTTATGGCGGAACCAACCCCTGAGGCACTGGACGATGCTAAGAAGGATTTGCTTTCTGGGAATTCCTCAAAGGTTAACTAAGGTTGACCACTAAAATGAGGAAAGTTCAGATGCAGACGATAATAGCCCAGCATTAGTTAGCTGCGGGAGCGTTTGTGGAGGAGGCGTTAGAGTTATTTGCTGCAGGTAAGGTACATGCTGAGGCTGAAGCTCAGTTGAAACTGAAATTGGTATTAATACAGCTCGAGACTGGGGCCACAGAAAATCTGAGGACCCATGAGGCTAGATAGGCAGACAAACGGAAAGAAGAGGCAGCAAGACAGAGTTTGGAAGGGGGAAATGGCAACGTGACGATTGTGGTGAACCGCGATGAGGGTTTTAGTGTATGTCGAGAAATTAAGTTAGTGCCTGCATTTGATGAACCAGAAACTTATATGTATTTCCTACATTTCGAGAAAGTGACCCGTAATCGGAATTGGCCGAGGGATCATTGGGCGGAGCTACTACAGAGTGTGATTAAGGGGAAGGCACAGCAAACATATGCAGCCCTGTCTCTTGAAGACGCAAAGGATTACGATGAAGTTAAAGATGCTGTGTTGAAAGCTGATGAGTTAGTCCCAGAAGCGTACAGTCAATGGTTTCGAGGTTTGAGAAAGCCCTGGATCCAAAGGTAAGTGGAGTTTGCCTATGAGAAACGGGTGTACTTTGATCGGTGGTGTGCTTCGAAAGAGGCGATCGAGAATATTGGCAACTTGAACGAGTTGTTATTGATTGAAGAGTTTAAAAACTGCGACTCGGCTGACATCAGGACGCACTTAGATGGGAAAGGGGCAGCGACAATCTCAGAGTCTGCTAAGTTAGCAGCCAGGTATGCCTTAACTCATAAAGCTGAGTTTATTTTTTTCCCCACTAAGAATAACCAACAAGGGAGTAGAGATAATCTACCAGCTAAACTAGAGAGTAAACCCGGGACTAGTGACAAAAGTAAGGAGGAAGGGAAACAGTCAGGGGGAAAATTTCCAAGTTTCATGGATTACTCTTGTGGTAAATCTGGCCATGTGACGTACAAATGTATTGCTGTGAAGATGGGGAAAAGAAAAGAGAAAGGGAAAACCCCAAATGCCTGCGGTCAGATGGTAAAAACACTGCTGAAGTAGGCGGGGTCTGACCGAGTTTAGGAGGGACTCTAGAGATTTTTCTCAGAGTGATTTGTATCTGTGAAAAAGGGGTCAACCCCAGTTCTAGGAAGAATCTGGAGAGATACTGGAGCTTTCAAGTCACGGATCTGAAAGAGTGTTTTGGAATTTAGTGCTGAGTTGGAGACTGGGAAAGTAAATATTATCAAGGACATTGGAAAGGGAACAGAGGCCGTGCCTTTGCATCAGATCATTTTGAAATGCGACTTGTTACCTAAACCAGCCATAATAGGGTTACGATCTGAGCTACCGATAGACCAAGTAGATGTCTTACTCGGTAATGTTCTTGCAGGCGGTGATGTTTACCCAGCAGTTCAGCTCATATATAAGCCTGATGCTATGGAGGCCCCGTCAATAGATGCTGATGTGCTTACCGCATGCGCAGTGACCCGAAGCATGTCCAGAAAGGTTGCTACTGCTAATATTGATTTATATGGGACTTTCCTACCGTCCCTTTAACAACAGGACTTTGAGGGTTGTAAGGTTGAGGTGAGCAAGGAGGAGAGAAAAGACTTGTCCTCATCAAGGAAGGAATTTATAGAGCAGCAGAATGAAGATCCTGAAATTGTGCCTTTTGAAGAGAGCCTTCTCTGAGGATGAAATTCAGAGAGAGACAGTTGGGTATTACCTTAAAGATGGGGTGTAGATGAGGAAGTGGAGACCAGATACGAGCCTGCGAGTGGGGATTCGGATATCGTGAACCATGTGGTGGTTCCGAAAGTTCACAGGGCTGAAATGTTAAACCTGGCCCATAAGATGCCTTTATGGGGACATTTTGGAGTAAAGAAGACAGTGCACAGGATCATAAGGGAATTTTATTGGCCTAACGTGAGGAATTATATTGTCAATTACTGCAGACCGTATCATACATGCCATGTGGTGGAAAAACCTAACCAGGCCATTCCAAAAGCTCCTCTTCAGTCAATACCTGCGTTGCTCAGCGTTTTTACAGGGTCATAGTGGGTTGTGTAGGTGCATTGCCAAAGACTGCAGGTGGTCATTAATATTTCTTAAAATTTATGTGTGCAGCATCTAGGTTCCCTGAAGCTATGCCTGTCAGAAACATCCAGACTACGACTGTAGTAAAAGCACTCAGCAAGTTTTTGGCACTAGTCGGTTTACCTAAAGGCATTAAATCTGACCAGGGTAGTAACTTCACTTCAAAATATTCCATCAAATAGTATCAGAGCTGGGAGTTCAACAGATTGTGTCATCTGCCTAACATCTGGAGTTTCAAGAGAGTCTGGAGAGGTTTAATTTCACTTTAAAAACCATGATTGAAACCTACTGTTATGAGAATGACAAGGACTGGGATGAGGGGATACACTTACTAGTTTTTGCTGTGAGGGACACCATTCAAGAGTCCTTGGGGTTTAGGCCTTTTGATCTCATTTTCGGCCATAGCCCCAAACGACCTTTGACCGTGCTCAGGGAGCAATGGTCTGACGCAAAAGTGTGTGTCAACATGTTAGACTATGGTTTAAATTACCGTGAAAGGCTTAACAAGGCCTGTGACCTTGCGAAGAGGAATTTGAAAAACTTCCAAATTAAACTGAAATATTGGTTGATAAGAGAGAGAGGGAGCAAGTGTTGAAGTTAGAAATTAATCATTGGTGCTGTTCCCTCTTGTGACCAACCTCCTACAAGCAAAATTCCATGGACCATACCGCATAATTAAGAAAATTGATTCTTTGATTTATGTTATTGAAACTCCTGACAGGAAGAAAGCAACACAGCTGGTGCACGTTAATATGTTGAAACCTTAGTATATTCTGAGACGGTACCAGTAAGTTGGATCACAAAAACAGGTAGGGCTGAGCAATTTGATAATAAGGGGAAAATCATTTCACCAAACTGAGTATTATATCAACGACACCTACAAATTCCATTATTTTAAAGGACCTTACTGATAAGTTTTGTCATCTGGAGCCTGCATAAAGAGAGCAATTACAGGAACTGTTTAGGAAGCACAAAGATTTATTTCCTAACATCCCAAGACGGTGTATAGGGGCAGTGCATGATGTCATTATATATTCAGCCCAGCCCATTAAACAGAATCCTTACAGAATGAACGTCGGGAAAAACAATGGTTGAAGCAGAGATTGGATACATGCTAGCAACCGGTACTATTAGGAAATCTACCTCTGACTGGGCGTTACCCTGCGTCCTTATGCCTGAACCGGACGGTAGCATGAGATTCTGTACTAACTGCAGGAAAATTAATGCAATAACCAAGACGGATGCTTATCATAACCCAAGGGTCGGTGACTGTGTTGATAAAGTGGGAAAAACAAAGTACCTCATAAAGATTGATCTGTTAAAAGCATATTGGTGTGTTCCATTCACGGAAAGGGCCAGAGCAATCTCAGTGTTTATCACACCGCCAGGGCTGTATGAATACAATGTTTTGCACTTCGGGATGAAAAATGCAACAGGGGCATTTCAAAGAAAGATCAATTCTGTGATTAGAGGTTTAGAAAACACATGGGGATTATATTGATGACTTAGTGGTCTGGAATGACACGTGGGAAGAGCATACTGCAGCGGTAGAAAAACTGTCTGACAGACTTTCTAAGGCAAATCTTACGGTGAACCTCGGAAAAATTAAGTTTGAACAATGCCACAGTTACATATCTGGGTACTGGCCCCTGTTTACGCCAAGGTTCAAGTTATTGCTGAAGTTCCTGTTTCGACTGGCAAGAAAGCTTTGAGAAGGATTTTAGGAATGGTGGGTATTATCGTAAGTTATGTAAGAACTTTGTTTACATTGCTCTCGCCCTAACAAAACTCCTAGGGAAGAGTGAAAGATTTATATGGAAAATGCTTTGCCAGGACGCATTTGAACGCCTGAAAACCATCCTGTGTTATCCTTCTGTGCTCAAAGGACCGGAGTTTTCCAAACCATTCTCGATAGCAACAGACGCTAGTGCCGAAGCTGCTGGGGTAGTACTGTTACAAAAGGGTGCGGATAATATTGAACACCCAGTAGCTTATTTCTCAAAGAAAGTTAATGTGCACCAGAAAAATTAGTCAACTGTTGAAAATGAGTTTGTGGCACTTATTCTGGACTTACAACATTTTGAAGGTTTATACTTGTCCTGCTCAAAGACCTGTTGTGATTTACACGGATCATAATCCATTGGTGTTTTTAATTAAAATGAAGGATAAGAATATACGGTCGTTAGAGTCTGATATTGCAGGAATTTGATTTGACAATCAAACATGTGAAAGGTACTGACAATAGCTGATTGCCCATCCAGATGTTAAGTTGGAAACTGTAAACTGTTGGAATCTGATCATATATATTTTTCTTCTGTATTGTTTCAAACTCTTTAATTTACAATTAGACAAAAAATCGTCTTCTACATTTTTCTTCTCTGAGGAAGGGGAGTGTGAGGGGATCGTGAAGTGCCCCTATTAACTGTGCTTTTGAAGAGACAGAGAGTGAGAGAGAAAGACAGGGGGAGAGAGAGAGAGAGAGAGAGAGAGAGAGAGAGAGAGAGAGAGAGAGAGAGAGAGAGAGAGAGAGTTATTTACCACCGATGGCTTGTTTTGAAGAGAGAGAGAGAGAGAGACGAAGATTAACGATTGGACTGTCACTTTAAGGCATTGGAAGTAATTTTGGAATTTTACTGAGTTGGATTTAGAGACAGCACCGGGCTGCTCGAAAGTTGCTATGGTGACCGAAGGCAGATTTTAGAGGTTACTTTCAAGGACTTGTTGCCTGCTTGTATTGCTTCAAGACAGAGGAAGAAGGAATTATGCGAATGTCAGTTGATGCCTAGCGTGGTGAGATAAATAGGAGGTCAGATAATACAGACCTCAGAAACATGATCTGGACACTGAATAAGCATTGGTGTGCCCCCAAAATTGTGGGTTTTGGAGGATCGATAAGGCGGATCGATCTCATCGCTCTTGTAGTTCAAGAAGAAAAAAAGGCTTGACTGCTGGGGACTTGTCTATATGTCCACCCTCGCCTGGGTGATAGCTCCACCACAGAAAACCGGTCCCCTTTGTCAAAGTCGCAGTCACTGACTAGTAAACGATTTCGGAGGACGACGAGAAAATCCACGGCATCAGCCCACCTGAAGACTCAAATTCCTCTCCCTCTCTCTCCATCACTACTCAGCTAAATACCACGGACTGCACTGACTGCACTGATCTTTACTCATCATCGTAAGACTGTATCTTTTTACCCGTGGACTTAAAGATGATTGGTTTTTCATCCATATATCTGGTCTCTGGTACTGGTCTGAAGCTGTTGTGCAGGACCGAAGGAGGGAGAAGAGGAATGCGGTTGCCATAGGGGATTCCATTGTCAGGGGAACGGACAGGGGATTCTGTGAGCCTGATAGAGATACCCACATACTGTGTTGCCTTCCTGGTGCCAGGTTACGGGATGTCTCGGATCGGGCCAGAATTTTATGAAGGGATAGGCTGTGCAGCCAGTTATCTTGGTACATGTTGGTACCAATGACATAGATAGGACAAGGGAGGAGATCCTGAAGAGAGATTTCTGGGAGTTGGGAAGGAAGCTGAGAAGCAGGATCTCCAGGGTAGTAATCCGGGGATTGCTACCTGTGCCACGTGCTAGCGAAGGCAAGAATAGTAGTATCAGGCAATGAATGCGTGGCCGAGAGATTGGTGCAGGGGGCAGGGCTTCAGATTCTTGGATAATTGGGATCTCTTCTGGTGGAAGTATAACCTGTTCGAAATGGACAGGTTACACCTGAACCCGAAGGCTACCAATATCCTGGCCGGAAAGTTTAATAGAGCTGTTAGGGGCCGGGGGGGGGGGGGAGGGTTAAACTATTTTGGAAAGGGGATCGGAACCGGAGTGGTAGAACGGAGGAAGCGGAAAAAACAGAAATAAATGTTAGATAGTGAGCAGTAAAGATGTCAGGAAAGACAGGACGGCGATGGGGCAAATTAGTAGCCATTTGGATGAGTTGCAGTACAACAAACTTGCAATGAAATCAATGCGCAAAGTACCAAATACTGGTCTTAATGTGTTATAGTTAAATGCACGCAGCATAAGGAATAAGATGGATGATCTTGTCGTACAGCTACAGATTGGCAGGTGTGATATTATGGCCATCACTGAGACCTGGCTAAAGGATGCATGTCTCTGCGAGCTGAACGTCCAAGGATACAAGGTGTATCGGAAGGATAGGAAGGTAGGCAGAGGGGGAGGCGTGGGTTTATTGGTAAGAAATGATAGCAAATCATAACAAAGAGGTGATATAGGATCGGAAGGTGCAGAATCTTTATGAGTTGAGCTAAGATTTCGCAGGGGTAAAATGACCCTGATGGCAGTAATTTTTTTAGGCCCCGGAACAGCTGCAGTGATGTGGACTACAAATTACAACAGGAAATAGAAAAGGCTTGTCAGAAGGGCGGTGTTATGTTAACTGTGAGGATTTTAACATGTGAGTGGATTGGGAAAATCAGGTCGGCACTGGATCTCAAGAGAGAGAATTTGTAGAATGTCTGCGAGATGACTTTTTAGAACCGCTTGTTGTTGAGCCCATTAGGGGATCGGCTGCACTGGTTTGGGTATTGTGTAATGAACCCGAGCTGATTAGAGAGATGAGGTAATAGAAACCTTAGGAGGCCGTGATCATAACATGATTGAGTTCACTGTGAAATTTGAAAAAGAGAAGCCGAAATCTGATGTGTCGGCATTTCGGTGGAGTAAACTAAATTACAGTGGCATGAGAGAGGAACTGGCCAAACTTGACTGGAAAGGGACACTGGCGAGAAAGACGGCAGACCAGCAGTGGCTGGAGTTTATGCGAGAAGTGAGGAAGGTACAAAACAGGTGTATTCCCAAAAATAAATTTTCGAATGGAAAAAGGATTCAAGGGTGGTTGACAAGAGAAGTCAAAGCCAAAGTTAAAGCAAAGGAGAGGGCATACAAGGAAGCACAAGTTAGTGGGAAGAAGGAGAATTGGGAAATTTATAAAAGGTTACCAAAAGGAAACTACGGAGGTCATTAAGAGAGAAAAAGATTAACTATGAAAAGAAGCTAGTAATAATATGCAAGAGGATACGAAAAGCTTTTTCAAGTATATAAAGGATAAAAGACAGGCCAGAGTTGATATAGGACCGATAGAAAATGATGCTGGCGAAATTTTAATGGGAGATACGGAGATGGCGGAGGAACTGAACGAGTATTTTGCATCAGTCTTCACTGAGGAAGACATCAGCTGTATACCGGACACTGAAGGGTGGTAGGGAAGAGAAGTGTGCGCAGTCACAATTACCACAGAGAAAGTACTACGGAATCTGAATAGTCTAAAGTTAGATAAATCTCCCGGACCAAATGGAATGCACCCTCGTGTTCTGGAGGAAGTAGCTGTGGAGATTGCGGAGGCATTAGCAATGGCCTTTCAAAAGTCGATAGATTCTGGCATGCTTCCGGAGGACTGGAAGATTGCAAATGTCACTCCGCTATGTAACAAGGGGGCAAGGAAGAAACATGGACACTATAGACCTGTTAGCTTGACATCTGTGGTTGGGAAGTTGTTGGAGTCGATTGTCAAAGATGAGGTTACAGAGTGCCTGGAGGCATATGACAAGATAGGCAGAACTCAGCATGGATGCCTTTAAGTGAAAATTCTGCCTGACAAACCTATTACAATTTTTTGAGGAAATTACAAGTAGATCAGACAAGGGAGATGCAGTGGATGTTGTATATTTGGATTTTCAGAAGGCCTTTGACAAGGTGCCACATATGAGGCTACTTAACAAGATAAGAGCCCATGGAATTACGGGAAAGTTACATACCTGGATAGAGCGTTGGCTGATTGGCAGGAAACAGAGAGTGGGAGTAAAGGGATCCTATTCTGGTTGCCTGCCGGTTACCACTGGTGTTCCACAGGGTCCCTGTTGGGGCCGCTTCTTTTTACACTGTACAACAAAGATTTGGAGTATGGAATAGATGGCTTGGTGTCTAAGTGTGCTGACGATGCGAAGGTAGGTGGAGGGGCCGGCAGAGCTGAGGAAACAGAGAGTCTGCAGAGAGATTTGGATAAACAATGGGCAAAGAATTGGCAAATGAAATACAATGTTGGAAAAGGTATGGTTATGCACTTTTGTAGAACAAGTAAACGGGCAGACTATTATTTAAATGGAAAAAGAATTCAAAGTTCTCAAATGCAACGGGAATTGGGAGTCCTCGTACAGGATACCCTTTCGGTTAACCTCCAGGTTGAGTCGGTGGTGAAGAAAGCGATTGCAATGTTGGCACACATTTCTAGAGGAATAGAGTATAGGAGCAGGGATGTTATGTTGAGGGTCAATAGGGTGCTGGTGAGACCTCAACTGGAGTCCTGTGGGCAGTTTTGGTCTCCTTATTTAAGAAAGGATGTGCTGACGTTGGACAGGCTACAGAGAAGATTTACTAGGATGGTTCCGGGAACGAGAGCATTAACATATGAGGAACGTTTGTCCGCTCTTGGACTGTATTCATTGGAGTTTAGAAGAATGAGGAGAGACCTCATAGAAACATTTCGAATGTTGAAAGGCATGGAGAGAGTGGATTTGGCAGTTTCCCATGATGGGGGAGTCTAGTACGAGAGGGCATGACTTAAGGATTGAAGGGCCCCCATTCTGAACAGAAATGCGATTTTTTTTTTATCAGAGGGTGGTGAATCTGTGGAATTTGTTGCCTCGGGCAGCAGTGGAGGCCAGGTCATTGAGAATATTTAAGGCAAATTGATAGGTATCTGAGTAGCCGGGGCATCAAAGGCTATGGTGAGAAGGTGGGGGAGTGGGAGTAAATGGGAGAATGGATCAGCTCACGATAAAATGGAGGAGCAGACTCGATAGGCCGAAAGGCAGACTTCTGCTCCTTCGTCTTATGTTCTTATGGTCTTGTATATTTAGACACTGACTGATATACTTACTCTTATGTAGTCATTGCTATCTTGTTTGATTTATCCATTTATATTGCTGTATTGTGTAGTTCTTAATAAATACTATTAGTTTATAGCAATACTGGACTCCAAAGTATTATCCACCTCTGCTGGTTCTTTATTCCCGTCACCGAGTTCGTGACACACACCACTCTTCCCAAAATGTGAGATGTACTTTTTGATCCTACTGTCTGTGAGTCTTTAATCAAAACATGTGGAACGCGTCCAGTGGGATGCTACAACATAATATCCTGCTGAACCACCACAAGAATCAAGATGTCGTTCTCGTTTTATTTGTTTGCGTCTGAGCCTCTTCCTCAGTAAATAGGAGCATGGGAAATTCATATAAAGTAGGCAGGGAATTCCCTGATTAATCTCAACGTTCTTCAAAAGGAAATACTGTTTTATATCCGGAAATATAGAGGCACGTATACCTTCCGATCATTTATATCCATCAGTTTGATGTTGAACAATTGCATTATCGGGAGTTTTCAGTCCAGGTTCACCGTAGGAAAGCACTACATCAAACGTGAGAGTGTAGTTTGTCAGCAGCTAGGGAGATAAATTGCTTATTTTCAGTTCACATGACAACTATTAAAAGTAACGTCTGGAACGCCTAGCTGGCGTGGAAGCTTCTGTGAAAAATCAAGGAATAAACTGTTCTAGTGAGCGAATTACTCGACACAACGGAAGAGGAGAAGGTGGCGGCGCGACGTAGCGCGCAGCGGTCAGTCCGGTGATGAATATCTGTTATCTGTCAAGTAGGGTGCCGTGCACAAACTTGATTTGATTGAGACAGACGTGAGAGCGCCGAGGAACATCTGGTGAAACTTCTGAAATGCCTGTTTCGCTGCTGCTGCTACTGTGTGATCCTGAATCTCGGGAGGGGAAAGCCCTCAGTCCTCGACTTTACCTGTTACTCGGCGTCCGGGGCGAGACTGAAGCGCTCGGCAGAGGTGGTGCTCAGTGTTTCGCTGTCGGAGTGCTGGCCGGAGGCTCGAAGTTTTCGGTCGGACTCAGAGTCGGCTGTGGTCGAGTGCTTCCAGTGTGCTGCATCGGCAAGTTTGCGGCGCAGGAAGATCATGGTAGAGACAGTTTCTCCTTTCTACCGACTGCGTGATGTGATGAGCTATCGGGTCATTGATTTTTTTTTTCCCGAGCAAATGGTCTGCTCCTTATAAAATTACAGAATTGCTTTGCTCTGTTTTAAATATATGTTATACTCATGTGGACTTTGTCAGTTTTAGTCTTGGTCTGTCCTGTATTTGCGTGATATCATACTGGAGGAACATTGTATCATTTCTTAGTACATGCATTTCTAAATGACAATGAACGAGGACGGAATGTCCTCACGATCTAATCTAATCTAAACTTTGCTGCCATCTGCTGGGATTTATCTTCTTTGCTCCTGGCTATGTTACATGAAACGCAAGGCGTCCGTCACGTCTTAACACCCTACACACAAACAATTACCACTTCAATGAACCGAATTAATTGGTAAATTGTTCAGAGAAAAAGGTACTTTCTTAGGCTGCTTGTGAACACATTAAAATATCATGTTCCAAGCTGCTTGCTCATTTCAGCTTTTCAAATCAATTCTGGTGTCTCTGAGATCTGGAGAAAATCCACATCAGAGAAGAATAACGGCTGATATTGTATATGTTTTCTACACCAACGCCTGTTTACGCTCCCGTTTATTCTGTTCGCACCCTCTGCTCCAATGAGCAAGAAGAATTCGTTGACAGTCTTCTCCACGCGAATTCCCGGCTGCCCCGCATTCCTTCGCCTCTGGCTGACCCTGTGCTTTTAATGTTAACTCACAAATTATTTGACGCCTCTGTTCTGTACTTCTATGATCGCCACGACAAAATAGCATTTCCTGTGCTGCTTCTGAACGCCTTTTTTTCTATTATATCTTTCGAGAATTAGCACTGTGCCTGTTGTGATTGGTCGGTTTCGCCAATGAATATGTATTTCTCCTCAGGCAATGAGTCTCCACTCATTGGAGACTGACTCCAACAGAGTGATTATAAAGAACGGTCTCACGCCGGTCCTTATTATTCTGTTTCTCCTTGTTAAGATGTTCCTTCACTGTAGTATTCCAGAATACACTACTCCTCTGTAAGCGCGTTCTTTTTTTATATTTATGTAACCATGTTGTTTGAACTAGAGCTAAATATCTATTATTTATTTTACTCTTAGACTGGTACCTTCTGACTTAGTGGAACAGTCAGTAGATGCAATGACGTCCGAAAAAGAAAGTAATATAACTCTAAACTGTACTTTGCAAACAAGCATTGCAATCCTGAAAGTTTTCTGGTACAGGCAGCACACCGGCCAGCGACCACAGTACTTGATTCGGATTATCGCATGGACAGAATACCGAAGTGAAGATATAACCAATCGATTATTTGCTTCCTATGATAAAAGTAAAAAAAGAAATAGCGAACTATCGATCAACAACGCCATCATTTCTGACTCAGCCATGTACCTCTGTGCGATAAGCACACGGTGCTGAATAAACTCAATTATCTCGAACAAAATCCTCTTTCACAGTTTCCTCGAGAGCTCGATGGAGGGCCACCAAATCAAGGTGAACGTACATGCTAAAGGTAACTTAATCCAATTTTTTTCATATAACGACGTAGTCAGCTACTGTTTACAGTAACGTATCATCGCGGTAGTTGACGTGGAAGTTCCTGATCATCGATGACTCTAACTGTGAACGAAAACAGTTCATTCTAAGTGATTCCTCTGTGTTACTTAATTTATCTGAATATTCACCATTCATATCTGAAGCTGCAAGAACATCTAACGGATACATTAATCAGTGTGAGGGCTGCCTTGAAATAGAAAAGTACCAAACTTTGGCAGATAAACCGCACGTATCCCAATCACCAGTATACTTCAAAATGCCGAAGAAGCCATTGCTTATGGAAATCTCTCAGAAGAAATCATATGGCTTTTTATTTCTGTCGAAGGTTTGATTGCAGTTTGCTGGATTGTTGTGCTGAATGTCGTTGATTTTTATTACCACATGAGATTTTTACCTATTTGAGCCCAGGCGTCAGATTGTTTCCAATATAAATAAACACGGAGTAATTGGATTCGCGTTTTTCTTTCAAAAGTTATAAGTACTGGAGATTTGATGTTACGATCTATTGTGTTTACCGACAGTTTTAAGTTGACAGTCATTCAAATAAGATAAAGGTCGAAATGCATTTGGAGTGACCACATCGCCAAGACAATATGAATGGCGTTGAAACAATGCGTCTAGATGGAGTGGAGCATTGTACTGTTTTCGCAAGACTGATCGCAAGAGTCTCCAAACCACTTAACATTCAAGCTTTAGGTTGTGGTATGGCTAAAACTATCGGCTGAAATCGCTTTAACGGATATGGACGATCATTGCCTTTAATATCTCAGTTGAAAATAAAGTGCATTTTCACATTTCATGACATGTCACTTTTCTGTCCTAAAATCGTTCCATCTGTGTACTGTTGTTCAATTGGCAATTTTACCCTCTGATGAGAAGACACTGTACTGGACCTTTCGATGAATTCCGTAATTCATCTTCGTCTAGAAGATGGTCCTATTCCTATACCCTCAATATGCTTAAATTTCGTGACATGATTTTTAAATTACATTTAACCGGAATCAAATATATTCTGCTGGAAATCTGCATTTTGGGCACTGGGAATATAAACCACTATGTAATATAAAGGGCTTCCTTCCAACGCTGAAAATAAAGATTAAAGACAATTCTTTTCCTCATTGTTTAAAAGTTAACAAAAAACTTCATTATTTATGCAGAATGTTATTATGTTCCTTAAATTTCTATCACGTCAGTTCAATTTGCATCCCATGTCTGCAGTGTTTGGCTCAGCGAACTAGCAGATGCTTCTCACAGTCTTCCTCCTCCTCCAGTGCCGTCATTACTGAGATCAATTTTCAAATTCTCGCCCTTATATAAGTTCACCGCACGGCGCAGGTCTGACTGTTGCAACGGTTGTGCTCCTACCGCACTTGTGTTACCTCTCGTCGAAGTGTTGTTATTGACTTAACATTTAGTGTCTACATGCAATTGATCCACACAGTAAGACACAGGGAGTTTAAAAGGGATATGCTTTGTTTTTTTTTTGCATTTCATTTCCCTCACTGTATTACTCCGACTGCAAAATAAGACATAAAGTGAAACCCCATGAACTATCGCTTTTCTAAGTGCCAATATATATTCTCTTAAAGTCGACAACAGTTTAATTTACTGAAGAGATCGAGACTTCCCTTGAAATATGATTACGTGAACGTTACTATTGCTGAGATAACAGTGACGTATTTGATTGAAGCAATAGTGGCGATCGAATTATAATGTATATATGTATAATATTTCGACTCGGTGCAACAGTCGGTCGTTGAAATGACAGAAATTATTCATAGAGATTACATAATGCGAGCTATCGGTTCCATAGTTTGGCTACTACGTGATACAACATACCAATAGGCCGGTATTAAGCAGCAATGTGCTAAAGATGGCATCTGCTACTTCTCCGAGCATCCATGCTCTAATTCAATGTAGAATTTAGGAGGCTACCGGGGTATGGATTACACTCTGAAAATATGGGTTTACAATTGTTGAGTGAAATCAGGCACTACGGCAATAATCACTGCATTTAATAGGTGGAGGTGTCTATGGTGGGTTAAACAACAGAATGAAACGTTCCGAGAACTTTCCATTGTCAATTAATAGCGGTTATTCAGTACCAGCTCAATAACGGACAGCCCATTGTTAGACCATAAGGTAATTTTCAGAAATGGCTGATTTTCTTCATCGCGTGATGCTTTTGCAGTTAGTTTCTCCGGTGTTTACAAGGTGTTACGTGTAAATCCACTAAATATGTGGTCGGAATGTTAAGGCACTTCATATCTGCAAGAACAGATAAGGAAAATCATCACCACGTTATCGAAGGCAGCACCTTGTATGTTAAAACCCAGAGGAGCAATTCCAAAAAAGTTCAGAGGCCACAGTCAGTTGCTACTATTCTCAACACGTAGAATGCATCATCAAAACGACCAATAGTGAATTACGCCGGATGATCATATCCACTGGTGGTTGGTCTCCACGGGGTAACCACTGGTTGGCAGTTCGGATAATCGCGGAGAATAAAAAACATAAAGGAAAGGAAAAAAATATCACCGCTGCAGGTGGAGCATGACCTAATGAGGTTCCTCTTTATCCATGTGAACAATTACTTTTTCATAATTATTCTTTCGGCATTTCTTTAGTGCGGTTATATGTTGGAACTGAGAGAAAAAAAAAACTCCAGATGCATCTGATACTACACATTCTATGATAATTCAAAATCTGCGTATATCTATCGATCCTAATTAAACATCAGTTTGATGTTGAACAATTTGATCATTGGGAATTTTCAGCCCTGGTTTATCAGTGAAAGAGCACGTTATCATATGCGACAGATTTGTTTGTCATCAGTTAATAGAGATAAATTGCTTATTTTCAGTTCACATGGCAATTTTAAAAGAGAGAGACTTTGGGAACACTCAACAGGCGTGGAAGCTTCTGCGAAAATCTAAGACTGAGCAATCCCAGTAATTACTTATGCTTTGCTGCCATCTGGTGGAAAATATCCTCATGATTTCTGGCGATGTTCCGTGGACCTCCTTCATGTCTCAATAGCCTATATGGAAAACTTTGGTTGTCTGTTCGGATAATGGCGAAGACAAAATAAGTTAAAGGAAATACAGCTACAGTTATGATATGTCGTGTCTGCCCATGTGACTGATTAATTTTGCAGTGTTATTGATTAGGAATTGCCCAGTCTGGTTATATGGAGAAAATGAGAAAACAATATCATTCCAATGTGTCACAGCATAGAATCAGCAGAATTCATCATAAAGAATGGGACAGCAAATCTCACATGTCCCGCACAACATAGCATTGTTCACTTTACAAGAACAGGTTGACCCCATTCCCTTTTACATCAGTTTATTCACATCCCATGCACGGTATGAGATCCGCATTCAAGCAAAGCATGATTGCAAATTCAGGTGAAAAAGCTTTTGAATCAGAATGCGATGATATGTGACATATTGTAACACAAGGCGAGCTGCACTGCACTTACCAATACCATGCTTTCGAGAACGTCAGTTTATTTCCTTTCTTTTTTCAGTATTGTTATTGATTTCTATTTTGAAGAATCCAGAGACCAGGGGACACTTCTCATAAAACAAAAGAAAAAAAAAATAATAATACCATATACAGTGTATTGATTCACATTAACGAATTCCTTACACCAGATTCATATAGATTAGATTAATTCGTTTATTAGAACATAAACAATTCTATAAAAATAAAGTTCTATACCCACTAATAAAGTCGAAGTTGTTCGGGAAAAAAAGAAAAAAAAAACCTTACCAGTCAATAGAATATGCTATTAACGAACTTCTGTACTTTAACGAGAAGTCAAAGATGATGAAAATAATTTAAAAACGGCTCCCACAAATTTCGAAAATCTTGGTTAGATTCAGAAATTAACAACGAATCTTTTCTAAATTTAGGCATGCCATAACATCCCGTAAACACTCAGCATGATTAGGCGTAACAGCATCCTTCCATTTAGACGAACCGCCCTCCTAGCCATAAGAGCGATAAAAGCCAGAATGTGAAAATCAGACTTCTTCATGATGATATGTTTCCTTCCAACAATACAAAATAGTGCAGCCTGTCATAAGGGGGGGGGGGGGTGGCGGTGTTGTGAACGGACCCAAATGCAAGAATCAGTCTCTGAAGTACCAGGAACTGGACCGGACAATGACAGTAGGACGTGACAGGTAGCATACTAGGAGCTGAGACAGGTCGCAGGATAGTAGTTGAGACAGGAACACAGACTATGCTAGGGAAGCAGGAGCAGGACGAGGGATTGGAAACAAGGAGCCTGGGCGTGGAACTCGAGCCAGAGACTGGACAAGGACCCAAACCTTGGTCTCGACTCGGGTTCGGACCCCAAAACTAGGCGGGAGCATGACGTTGCCAGATCATTGGAGACTAGGCGAGGACGTGACGAAACTTGGGTTCTTTGAGGCTCAAGTTCGTGGAGACATGACAAAGACATGACGGGGCAAGGGTACTTCGAGGCAACTCCTGGGCAGCACGCGGGAATCTACCACACGGAGGTAAGAGACAGGAAGGGACAGAACCAACAGCAGGGTAACGGCAAACGGCCTGGCTTACCCGACGGAGGCAAATGACAGGAAGGGAGCTAGGTCCAGGATGGCTCCAAGACTCGAGGCGGCCGGTAACCTCGGCGGTCTACGGAACAGCCAAATCTATATCTCGATGACTGCACAATCCTTCCACAAGTGGGCAGCTCCGAAGGGAAACTGACGAGGCAAGGCGTGGCAAGGCTACAAACGAGGCAGGGAGAGGCAAGGCTTCAGGCAGTGGCTGTAGGCAAGGCTTCAAGAGGAAGATGAAATGAAGGGATTGTTTAGACAGCAACAATTCAGCACCCAGAGGCTGAACCCTGAAGCTATTTATGAAGCCAGCCCAAACGAGAACCAGCTGCCTTAACAAAAACTGGGGAAAACTGGAAAACCTGGCATAAGGAGCGTGGACCGGACCGTGGACCGTAATGTGGTTTTCACGTAGCGGACCATGTCACAGTCAAAGGATTTGGCTTAAAATTTACTTTAAAGAGTACATAGAAAGCTTGAATACTTCTTTCCAATATTTTCCAAGACATGGACATGTCAAAAAATATGAATAAATAAAGCTTCTCCATTGTTACACCTATTCCAGTAGGGAGATATATCCATATAAAAACGAGATAACTTATCCGTGGTCATATAAGCCTACTGAATTGTAGGAAGGAATGACGAGCGCATAACGATGAAGTATTAACTAATTTAAAATATCTTTCCAAGTTTCTTCAGGAATAGAAGACTGTAAACCTGTTCCCAAGGATTTTTGATTTTGTCCAAAGTATCAATTCTCATTCCCAATACCGTATCATAAATATTGGACATTGAACCATTTTAAAACGATTTCATATTAAGAATTTGATCTAATACGTTCTTATCAGGATTATTAGGAAATGGATATACAACTGTTTGTAATTCAGATCGCAGAAAATCTCTAATTTGCAGGTACCGAAGGAAATGGGTCCTTGGTAATCATATTCAGTTGACAATTGTTCGAACGAAGAAAGTCTTCCTACACGCACAGATACCGGAAACATGTAATGCCCGATTCTTCCGATTGGGAACCTCAATAAACCAATGCGTTTTCCAATGTTTTTTTTTTCCCAAATCCTTAAAATATGTTTGACTACCGCATTTTCAGTTATCTTTCTTAAGGATAAAGGAAGTGAAGATCCCAAACTAAAGATAATAGAAAATGTATTAGCCGAGTTAGCTTCTAAGGTAACCCACCCGGGACAGTACTCATGATTAATATAGTATAACCAAAACGGGAGATTCCGTGTATTAGCTGCCAGTAATAAAACCTAAAATTTGGTAAAGCTAAACCTCCACTTTATTTAACTTTCTGGAGATGGACTTTAACCAATGGAGGATGTTGATTTTTCCATATATAGGATGATAGAGTCCAGATAGTCAAAAAAAGGATTTCGGAATAAAAACGGGTAAAGCCCGATAAAAGTATTTAAATGCAAATAAAATATTCATCTTAATAGATTTCATTCGACCAATTAATGATAATGAAAGGGGTGACAATTCGATAATGTTCTTATTATATCATTTAATAAAGAATACAATCTTTAAATAGGTATTTATAATTCTTTGTAATTGTTACACTCAAATATGTGAATTGGTTTCTTACAATTTTAAATGGAACGTTAATATCAGTTAATACCAAATTGTTCAAAGGACAGAGCTCACTCTTGTGAAGGTTCAGTTTATATCCAGAAAACTGACTAAAACAAGAGAGTAAAGAAATCATAGATGGTAACGAAGGGTCGACCTGAGAAATATAAAGCAATAAATCATACGCATAAAGTGAAACTTTGTGGATAGTACCGTTCCATAAAATACCAGTGATACTGTATCATTACATTCTCTAAAAGCAACAGCTAAAGGTTCTAAAGCAAGGTCGAAGAGCAAAGAACTCAAAAGGCAACCTTGTCTGGTTCCACGTTCAGGTTTACATGGTTTAGAATTCTCAGAATTAGTAATAATCCGAGCGAAAGGACAGTAATTTAATCCATTGAAAAAAGTTGGACACAATATTTTTTTTCTAAAATTTTAAATAAATAATGTCTTTCAACCCGATCAAAAGCCCTCTGCGCATCTAAGGATAACATCCACTGCGATATCTCATTAGAAGGAGAATAGATAACATATAATAACCGAGTAATATTAAAAAGAGATTATCGATTTTAATAAAACCAGTATGGTCGTCAAAAGTGATAGATGTAAGATATTTTCCACACTGGGTACGTGACAATTTCATAATAATTAGGCAGTGAATTTCCTGTTTAATCTCAACATTCTTCAAAAGGAAATACTGTTTTATGTCTGGACATATATAGGTACATATAGCCTCCAATCCTTTCTATACATTAGTTTGATGTTGAACAACTTGATTTTCGGCAGTTTTCAGTACATCTTCCCCAGAGAACAGCACTACATCAAATGCCAGAGTGTGGATTGTCCGCTGTTAGGGAGAAAAATTGTTTGTTTTCAGTTCACATGACAATTATTAAAAATACAGAAACGCTGGGAAGGCCCAGCAAGCGTGGAAGATTCTTTGAAAATCAACGAATAAACAGTTTTAATGAACTTAAGCTTTGCTGCCATCTGCTGGAATTTATTTTCGTTGTTCCTGGCAAGGTTACATGAAACTCAAGGTCTCCTTACATCTTAACAGCCGATAGAAAAACAATTACCACTTCCATCAACCGAATTAATTCGTAAGTTATTAAGAGAAAAGCTACTTTCTTAGGCAGCATGTGATCATATTTAAATATCGTGCTCCATGATGCTTGCTCATTTTTGCTTTTCAGATCAATTATGGTGTCTCTACGATCTGGAGGAAATCCACATCAGAGAAGAATACTGACTGATATTGTATAGTTTTCTGAACCAACGCTTCTTAACTCTCCCTCTTATTCTGCTCCCTCCCTAGGCTCCGATAAGCAAGTAGAATTTGTTGACAGTCTTCTCCACGCGAATTGCTGGCTGCCCCGCATTCCTTCGCCTCTGGCTGACCCTGCACTGTTAATGTTAACTCATAAATTATTTGATGCTTTTGTTCTGTACTTCTGCCATCGCATCCGAAAAATTTCATTTCCGGCACTGCTTCTGAACGCCTTTTTTCTATTACGTCTTTCGAGAATTAACACTGTGCCTGTTGTGATTGGTCGGTTTGGCCAAGAAATGGGTATTTCTCCTCAGGCAAGAGATTCCACTCTGTGGCACAAGAGGACAGACTCAAACAGAATGATTATGAAGAACTGTCTCACGCCGGTCCTAATTATTGTGTTTTTTCTTGGTAAGATGTTTATTCAGCGCAATATTCCAGAACACGCTAATCGTCTGTAATCGCGTTCTTCTTTTTTTGATATTACTGTAACCATGTTTGAATTAGAGTTTATTATCTATTATTTATTTTACATTTAGACGGGAGCCTTCAAGACTCAGTGGAACAGTCTGTGGATGCAAGGACGTTCGAAGAAGAAAGCAATATTACCCTAAACTGTACTTTGCAAACAAGCTCTGCAACCCCCAATGTTTTCTGGTATAGGCAGCGTACCGGACAGCGACCACAGTACATGATTCGGATTATAGCAGGGAAAGTATACACAAGTGAGGATATGACCAACCGATCGTTTGCTTCCTATGATAAAAGTAAAAAGAATAGCGAACTGTCGATTAACAACGCTGTCATCTCTGACTCAGCCACGTATCTCTGTGCGATGAGCACACGGTGTTGAAAAAGCTCAATTTCCTCGAACAAAAAAGCCTCTTTCACAGTTTCGTCGACAGCTCGATAGACGGCGACCAAATCAAGGTGAACGTAAATGCTAACTGAAGCTTGAAGACTTAAACCAATATTTTCATTTGATGCCGTAGTCAGTTACTGTTACCACTGACGTGTCCACTTGGCAGTTGACATGGAAGTTTTTGATCATCGATTACTATAACTGTGATCAAAAACAGTTCATCGTAAGTGATTCTTCAGTGTTACTTAATTTTTCCAAATATTCAGCATTCACATCTGAAGCTGCACAAACTCTGTACGGATACATGAATGCTTGTGAGGGCTCCTTTAAAATAGAAAAGGACCAAATTTTGGCACAAAGTTAGCACATGTCCCAATCAACAACATACGTCAAAATGCTGCAGAAGCCGTCCTTTATGGAAATCGCTCAGAAGCAATCATATGGCTTTTGACTTCTGTCAAAGAGTTGATCGCAGTTTGCTGGATTGTTGTGCTGAATGTCGTTGATTGTTATTACCGCATGAGATTCTTACCTATTTAAGCCCCAGCGTCAGGTTGTTTCCAACTTAAATAAATACAGTGCAATTCCAACCTGATGGCATGAACATCGACGTCTCTAACTTCCTCTAGTGCCGCACCTCCCCCTTGTACCACATCCTTTACTTATTTTTATACATATATTCTTTCTCTCACTCTCCTTTTTCTTCCTCTGTCCCTCTGACTATATCCCTTGCCCATGCTCTGTTTCCACCCCCACCGTCTTTCTCCCCGGATCTCCTATCGCATAATCCTCTCCTATCCCCTTTGTCAATCACCTGTCCAACTCTTGGCTCCATCCCTCCCCCTCCTGTCTTCTCCTATCATTTTGGATCTCCCCCTCCCCCTCTCACTTTCAAATCTCTTACGAACTCTTCCTTCAGTTAGTCCTGACGAAGAGTCTCGGCCTGAAACGTCGCCTGAAACTCTTCCAACAGATGCTGCCCGGCCTGCTGCGTTTACCAGCAACTTGGATGTGTGTTACAGTGCAATTGAATTCGCGTTTTTTTTTCAGAAGTTATAACTAGCGAAGATTCCGTGGCACGATCCATTGTGTTTACCGATGATTTTCAGATGGCTGTCATACAAATAAGATAAAGGTCGCAATCTATTTGGAATAACCACATCTGTAAGTCAAAGCATTTTACAATTGGCAAAGTGAATAGCGTTGAAACAATGTGTCTTGATTGAGTGGAGCATTGTACTTGTATTCACAACACTTACCGAAAGAGTTTCAAAACCACTTGACATTCAAATTTTAGATTATGGTCAGACTATCAAGATTATTGAGCATTTTGAATGAACTGACAGCGCTTATCGGCTGAAATCGCTTTACTGGATATGGACAATCATTGCCATCAATATCTCAATTGAAAGTAAAGTGCAGTTTCACATTTCAACACACGTAATCTCTTATGTTCTAAAATTGTTCCATCTGTGTGCTGCTGTTGAATTGACAATTTTACCCTCTGATGAGAAGACACTGTACTGGATCTTTCGATGAATTCCATAATTCATCTTCGTCTAGCAGAGGGCCCTATCCCTGTATCCTCAATTTGGCTAAATTTCGTGACATGGATAATGAACACCATTTATCCTGAATCAAGTACTTTCAGTTGGAAAGCTGTAGTTTGGGTACTGGGAATATAACTACTATGTAATTGTAACGCTCAGCTATATTGGTTCGTACTTATCTAGGGGAGACTCCGTCCCCCTCCCAACCTTTTCTCACGGTTGCGTCGGTTTCTGTGCAATGCCACCTGGAAGGGCCATCAAACATCAATTATCAGCCAGCACACAGTGTACATTTTTCAAATTACACTTTATAAGTCTTACTTGGACTACGCGATTAATAAAGATACAAAACAAAAGGGAATGAATGAAAAATAATGTGCCAGACTTATCAAAGTTCAGTTTCGTCGTGAAAACAATAGGAACTTGGGACCTTCCGTCTTCCCCTGCGATCCGCTCCGATCCCACGACTCGTAGCTCGGGACCACCCGAAGTGATCGACCATAGCAGTCCCAACACGTCTGTCTTCCTATCGGTCTCTCCTCCAACTCCCCGCCAAAACCCCTGTTCACCAGCCATATGAGACAGCATATCAATCCAAAAGATGAATAACATGGACAGCAATTGGTTCATTCGCTCTCTTATCTTAAGATAACCCAAACGATCGGCAGCGAGAGAAGCTTCTCAGCTTTTAACATAACAAAGAAGCCATTTTGATTATCATACGCAGTAACATAAAATATTAACATAACAAAGAAGCCATTTTGAATAACATACGCAGTAACTTAAAATATTAACATAACAAAGAAGCCGTTTTGATTAACATACGCAGTAACATAAAAGAAAAAAAAATCCTATCATAATATTAAGCGCATCATTCCAATCCTGGAATTAAAGATTAAAGACGTAGTTTTTCATCATTGTTTGCAACTAAAAAAAAACAGTTTATTATTCATGCAGAATCACAGGATCATACGACAAAGGAGCAGAAGTAGGCCATTCGAGTCTGCTCCGCCACTCCACCATGAGTTACACTATTCGCCCAACTCGTTCCAATTTGCGGCTTTCTCCCCATATCCCTTGATACACTGACTAATTAGATACCTATCAATATCCTGTGTAAACACCCTCCATGGTCGGGCTTCCACAGCTGTATGTGGCAACGGATTCCATAAATCCACGACACTCTGGCTAATAAAAAAAAAAAAAAAATCTCCTCATATCTGTTTTAAATGGGTACCCTTTAATTCTAAGACTGTGGCCTCTTGTCCTAAGACTGTTGCTTCTTGTCCTGGAATTAGCCACCAAGGGAAAGAGTTTTTTCCACATCTACTCCGTCGAACCCTTTCAATATTCGCAATGTTTTTATGAGATTCCCTCTCATTCTTCTATATTCTAATGAACTCAGTCCAAGAGCCGACAAATGCTCCTCATATGTTAGCCCTTGCATTCCAGGAATCATCCTCGTAAATCTTCCCTGAACTCTCATCAACATCAGTACATCCCTTCTAAGATAGAGGGCTCAAACCTGCACACGGTATTCCAAATGAGGTCTCTCCAGTGCCCCATAAAGCCTCATCAACAGCAACTTACACTTATACACGGTTCCTCTTGAAATGAATGCCCACATAGCATTCGCTTTCCTTCCTGCCGATCCAACCTGTTGGTTAACCTTTGCACTTCTGATTTTCGAATTGTTGCACCATCTAAATAATACTCTGCCCGATTTTTTTTCTTCCAAACTGTACAACCGTACATTTTCTCAACATTGTATCTCATCTGCCATTTCTTTCCCCACTCTCCTAAACTGACCGAGTCTCTCTGCAACCTTTCCCTTTCTTCATAAACTCCTGCTCCTCTACCTATCTTGATGTCATTCGCAAAATTAGCCACAAAACCATATAATCCATAATCTAAATCATCGATATACATTGTAAAAAGAAGCGGCCCCAATACCGCCCCTGCAGAACATCACTGGTAACCGGTAACCAATCAGAATAGGATCGCTTTATTCCCACCCTTTACTTTCTGCATATCAGCCAATGTTCCACCGATTCAAATATCTTTCTTGCAATTCCATGGGCTTTCATCTTATTAAGCAACCTCTTATGCAGCACCTTTTCGAAGGCCTTTTGAAAATACAAATACACAACATTCACAGCCTCTCCCTTGTCAATCTTATTTTAGATTACCTCAAAAAATCCTAATTGGTTGGTGAGGCTAGATCTTCCCTTCGTGAAACCCTGCTGGCTTGGGCCTATTCTGTCATGCACCTCAACCGCGACCTTGAAAATCGACTCCAATAACTTTGCAACTACCGATGTCAGTCTAAGAGTTCTGTAATTTCCTTTTTGCTGCCTGCCGCCTTTCCTAAACAGCGGAACTACATTTGCGACATTCCACTCCTCCGGAACCATGCCAGAATCTATTAATTCCTGGAAGATCAATTCCAATGCCTCCACAATTTCCAAAGCCACCTCCCTCAGAACACGTCGGTGCACCTCATCCGGTCCGGGAGACCTATTTATTCTTAGTCCAATTAGCTTCCGAAGCACCTTCTCTCTGGTAATTTTGACTGTACCTAATTCTTTTCCCTGATACCACTGGCTATCAGGTATGTTGCCCATGTCCTGCACTGCCAATACCGATGCAAAATACTCATTCAGTTCCTCTGCCATCTTTGTTACCCATTGTAATTTCTCCATCATCATTTTCAAGCGGTCCCGTATCACTCCTTTCTTCTTCATATATTTAAAGAACAAACTTCGTATTCTTTTTTGATGTTAATTGCCAACTTTATTTCATAACTCATCTTTTCATTGCTACTGACTTTCTTTGTTTCCTTCTGTAAGTTTTTGAAAGTCGTCCTGCCCTAGATTTCTCACTATTTTTTGCTTCCTTATACGCCGTAACTTTTGCTTTTATTTTAGACTTAACACTTCTCATTAGCCCGATTTGTTGCATTTTTCCATTCATGATTTTCTTTTTTCTTGGAATATATTGTCCTACACTTTCCTTATTTCTTGTAGGAATTTCATCCAATTCTGCTCTACCGTCCCTCCATCTAGCTCACTTTTCTAATGGACTTGGGCCATTTTCTCTCTCATTCCACTGTAATTTTCTATGTTCCATTGAAATATCGATAGACCTGCTATCAGCCTCTCCTTTGCAGATTTGAAACTGAACTCAATCATAATAGATGACTGCTTCCAAGGGGCTCTACTACCTCAAGTTCCCTAATCGCCTGAGTTTTATTACACTTCACCCAACCCAAAACAGTAGATTCCCTGGTGGGCTTATGGACAAGCTGTTCCAAAAAGCCATCCCGTAGGCATTGTACAAACTGACTCTCCTGAGATCCTGTACCTTCCTGACTTCGCCAATGCACTCCCATATTAAAATCCTCCATAACTATCTAAACAATTTCCTTCTAACATGCTTTATCTAATTCTATCTGTAACTTGTAGTCGATATCATGGCTGCTGTTTGGAGGCCTGTATATCACTGCTATTAGTGTCTTTTTACCCTTGCCATTTCTTAACTCGACCCATAAAGATTCTATCTCTTCTGACCTCTGTCTCTTCTTTCTAGAGATTTGATATCGTTGCCTACCATCAGGGTCACGCCACACCCTTTACGTACCTTCCTATCTTTCCTATACACAGCGTATCCTTGGACATTCAGCTCCCAATCACATCTACCATTTAGCCATGCCTCGGTGATGGCCACAATATCATATATTTAAACCTGTAGCTGTACAACAGGATCATCCATTTTATTTCTAATGCTGCGTGAATTTAAATACAATACGTTTAGATCAGTATCTGCTACCGATTTTGCTATATTTCTATCGCACAGCAAATTATCCTTTCTATTCACCTGCTTGTCCTTCTTGCCATTTTTGCTGCACAGTAGCTTTAACTTATTTATATTTTGCTCTGCCTCGACCCTAACAGCCTGGTTTCCATCCCCCTGGCAATTTAGTGAAAACCCTCCCTAACAGATATATTAAACCATCCCGGCAGAATATTAGTACGCTTTGAGTTCAAGTGTAAACCATCGTTTTTGTATAAGTCATACCTCCCCCAAAATAGATCCCAATGATCCAGGAATTTGAAGCACTGTCCCCTGCACAGTTGCTTAGCCACATAATCACCTGCTTAATTATGTTATTCTTACCTTCATTAGCGCGTGGCTCAGGCAGTAATCCTAAGATTATTACTCTGAAGGTCCGGGTTTTCAATTTTCTTCCTAGCTACCAGTAATCATCTTTCAGTACCTCATCTCTTTTTTTGTCTATATCATTGGTAGCAACATGTACCAAGACTTTAGGCTGCTCGCCCTCTCTCCTCAGAATACTCTGGACCCGATCTGAGACATCCCGCACCCTGGCACCAGGGAGTCAACACACGATCCGGGTATGCTTGTCCGGCTCGCAGAACCTCCTGTCTGTTCCCCTCACTATGGAATTCCCTATAACTACTGCATTTCTACTTGTTCTCTGGATCACAGCACTGGGGAGAGTGCAGGAGTCCCATTCTCTGTAATCTTCCACTGTCAGGTCAACCTCTCCAACAGTGTCTTAAACATATAGCAATTATTGAGGGGCACTGCAACATAGGTGCTGTCCGCTATCTCTCTATAGGTATTATCAATGACCCCCTCACTATCCCTAACTAGCTGAATGTTATTAATTTTCTTCAAATTCTATCACGTCAGTTCAATTTGCATCCCATGCCTGCAGTGTTTTGCTCAGCGAATTAGCAAATGCTTGTCACAGTCTTTCTCCTCCTCCAGTCCCGTCATTACTGAGATGGATTTTCAGATTCCCGCCCTTATGTAAGTCATCAAACAGCGCGGGATTGAACGTTGTAATTGTTACGCACTTGTGTTACATTTCGTCGAAGAATTGTTATTGACTTAATATATAGTATGTTGATATGCAATTCATCCACGCAGTAGGACCCAGGGAGGTGAAAAGCGATATGCATTTTTTGCATTTCACTTCCCTCAGTATATTACTCCGACTACAAATTAAGAGACAAAATGAATCCCCATGAAATACCGCTTTAGGAAGAGCAATATATATATATAGTACTAATATCGACAGCAGTTTAATTTACTGAAGAGGTCTAGACTTCCCTTGGAATACGAATATGTGAATGTTACTATTGGTGAGATAACAATGACGTGTGTGATTGAAGCAACAGTGTCGATCGATTTATAATGTATACATGTTATATTTCCACTCTCTGCAGCAGTCGGTCTTTGAAGTGACAGAAATTATTCACAGAGATTACATGATACGAGCTATCGGTTCGATTGATTGGTTATTTCGTGATACAACACACCAACAGGCCGGTATTAAGAAGCAATGTGCGAAAGATGGCAACTGCACTTCACCGAGCATCCGGGCTCTAATTCATTGTAGATATTCAGCAGGCTACCGGGACACGGATTTAACTCTGAACATATGGGTTTGTAATTTTTTTGTTGAAAGCAGACATCACTATAATGATCACTGCATTTAATCGGTAGTGGATTTTAAGATGGGAATAAACATATGGACTCCGGCCATATTCCACCGAGATACAACACTGGGCGTCATAGGCTGTTGTTCCTGCCGGTGGCCATCGAACTTTGTAGCTCCTCCCATGGAGAGTCACACACCTTGAGCCAATAGGCTGGTCCTAGACTTATTTCAATCTGGCATAGTTTGCATATTGTTGTTTGATTGTTTGTGGGTTTTGTATTGCTATATTTATGCTCTATTCTTGGTTGGTGCGGCTGCAACGAAACCTAATTTCCCTCGGGATCAATAAAGTATCTATCTATCTATCTATTTATCTATCTATCTATCTATCTATCTATCTATCTATCTATCTATCTATCTGTCTATCTATCTATCTATCTATCTATCTATCTATCTATCTGTCTGTCTGTCTATCTATCTATCTATCTATCTATCTATCTATCTATCTATCTGTCTGTCTATCTATCTATCGACATCAGAACGATGTGCTCTGAATACTTTCCATTTTCATTTCATGGCAGTTATTCAGCACCAGTGCAGAAACGGGCAGCACTTTGTGGCACCCAAGGCAGTCATCAGAAATCGATGATTTTCTTCATCGCATCATGGTATTGTAGTTAGCTTCTCCGGTGTTTACTGGGTGTTAGGTGTGAATCCACTAAATGTGTGGTCGGCATGTGCTTGCACCTCATATGTTGGAAGAGCATAATAATGAAAATATAATAAATGGATACTGAAGGGAATTGCAACCATGCATTCCTATTGGATGATAAGGCAACATTTTAATTAATGAATTTTCATACACCCTGGTTATTAAACTACAACACAACAACAACATCACCAGGATGATGAAAGTTTATTTTTGAGTAGACACAGATGACAATTTTAATGCTGACGACTTGTGGAGATTATACTAGAAAGTGACATGAATTTTAAAGCAAATCAGCAGCATAAAAAGTTCCGTGATTTAGTTTGTTGGGCTAATGTGTAAAGATAATTAAACCTGATCCAATGTGTTTCAAAGTTTCTACTCTGATATCATTCGGAGAATAAACGCAAAATCCCACGTTCGTCCTTGAGATTCTGACTTGCAATTTGCTGCTTTGTCTCAGCAGTGCCTTGCAATGAATAACAATTATGATGGTTTACAATATCAAGTGTATATATAATAAAGAATTAAACAGGCAGTGCAAACAAATGGGGGCAGAGATACGAAGGCAGTGTTTTGGGCTTATTGTGATTTCTGAAAACTGACGTAGAGGGATGCACTTGTTTCTGAAATCTTGAGTGAGAGGGAATGTCCTCGGTGATGGGAGTTAGGGATGAGTCCCCCGTGATGCAGGCCAGCCTTTCAAGGCATCGCTTTTTGCAGATAACCCAGATGCTGGGCCATGCTGTGAAGCTGGCTGGACTTAAAATATTCTGCAGTTTATTTCTTCCTGTGCAGTTGCCCCACCATGCCAGACATTGATGCAGACCTCCTGAACGTCTTAACAGCCTATACACAAGCAATCGCAACTTCTATCCGCCGAATTAATTAGTAAGGTATTCAGAGAAAAGCTACTTGTACAGACTGCATATGAACACGTCAAGATACCGTCGCCGTGCTGCTTCTTCATTTCTGCCTTTGAGATCAACTCTGGAGTCGCTACGTTCTGCCAGGAATCCACGCCAGAGAAGAGTATAGACTGTTGTTGCATCTTATCTTGCACCCACGCTTCGTTACCCCACAATTTATTCTACTCGCATCATCTGACTCGATGAGCAAGCGCAATTTATTGGCAGTCTTCTCCCAAAATTTTGACGGCTGCCCTACTGCACTTCACCTTTGAGTGGCGCTGCGCTATTAATGTCAGCTCACACATAAGGTGATTCCTTTGTTCTGCTCTTCTACGATCGTCTCAGCAAAATTTCATTTCCTGCACTGCGTGGAACGACATTTTTTTCTATTGTGTCGTTGACTGTTGTGATTGGTCGGTTTGGCCAATGTTTGTATATTTCTGCTGCGGGAATGAGTCTCTACTCTGTGGTCCCCAAATGACAGACTCAAACAGAATGAAAGTGAAGAATTGTCTCACGGCGGTCCTCTGTATTGTGTTTCTTCTAGGTAAGAATTCTCTTAACTGTAATATTCCAGACCTCTCTGTTATTCTCTTTAACCATGTGTTTTTTTTTCAATGTAAATAACTATGTTGTTCGAAGTAGAGCTTATGATCTATTGATTACTTTTCTGATAGACTGGAGCCTTGAAGACTCAGTGGAACAGTCAGTGGATGCAATAACGGTCGATGAAGAAAATAATGTTACTCTAAACTGTACTTTACAAACAAGCAATGTACTCCCAGATGTTTTCTGGTACAGGCAGCGCACTAGACAAAGACCACAGTATTTGATTCGGATTAACGCAGGGAAAGTATACCGCAATGAAGAGGCAAGCGAAAGATTATTTGCTTCCTATGATAAAAATAAAAAATATACTGAACTAATGATTAACAACACCATAATCTCGGACTCGGCCACATACCTCTGTGCGATGAGCCCACGGTGCTTACGAATCTGAATTATTTCGAACAAAAACAGTCTTTCACATTTTCCTCGGGAGCTCGATAGAGGGCGAACGAATCAAGCAGAACATGCTAACTGAAGTCGAGAGGCTTCGTCCAATATTTCTCTCCCCAGTGAAATATCGACTTGGCATTTACAATGGTCGCTTTTACTTTTCGAAGGCTGTAACTGTGATCAAAACCACTGAATCTTGAATGATTCCTCTGTGTTACCTAATTTCTCTGAATATTCCCCTTTCGCATCTCAAGCTTCCACCATCATCAGTGCGGATACATTAATCCTTTTAAGGGTTATTTTGACAGAGAAAGTGACTAAATTTTGGCAACGAAATCGCACATATCGCAAGTAACGTATTTCAAAACACTGTAGAAGCCGTTATGTGGCTTTTGATTTCAGTCAAAGATTTAATCACACTTTGGTGGATTGTTGTGCTGTATGTCGTTGATTTTCATTAACACGCGAGAGGCTTACGTATTTAAACGCCAGCGTCAGATTGTTTCCGGCATAAATAAACGCTGGGTGTAATTGGATTCCCTGTTTTTCTTTCGTAGTTACTTCGAGTGGTGATTCCAAATCACGATCCACTGTGTTTACCGAAAGTTGTTATTTCGTTTCCATGCAAATAAGATAAAGGTGGCAATATATTTGGATTGACCACAACAGCAATTCAAAAACTTTGTACAATTAGCAACATGAAAAGTACCTGATCTTGATGCGCAGTTGGAGATTCGGCGACAATGGCGAGTATCAGCGAATAATTTGCTTCCACCTTTGGAAACAGCTCTCTTTCTATATATATTTTTTTTTAATCTGCAGTTTTCCCTTTCAGGGTACAGTACTTCTGTGGACCCTCACCGCGAGTTACACGCTGCCCTCGCTTCTTTGCGGGAAGGGGACCGCTCTCGCTGTGCCACGACTGGCCGTTATTCGATATGAAGCTCGATTTCGGAGTTTTTGGGATTTCAAGGATCTGGAGGCAGGCATCGTAGAGATTGGTGCCTCTGCGGGAAATCGCTGTGTCGTTGGAGATGAAAGATCTCTGGCTGTGTGCAAAGTAAAACGAGATCTTTGATCACAGAGCTCGGAAAAAAAACGACGGAAAGGCGGTTTAATATCGTAAATCGGCGAGTTGTTTGTTCTACTTCCCTTCTCGCTGTGCAGAGCAGACACCGCAGAGGGGAGATCGCTGCTTTGCTGCGTTTATGCGTGGGGGAGGGGACCTGGGTGGGGATTTCGGGTTCTACCATTCAACGGACAATCATTCTTTGGGACACCCCTCTGTTTTCCCGGACGCTCGCGAAGAAAAATAATTTCAGGATGTATGATGTCTACATTTATCTGCCATTAAATGAACCTGTGAAACATTTGAAAATTAATTCTGAGCAGCGTTGACGCCTGGCGTCTTAATTGAATGGAGCTTTATATTTGTATTTACAACGCTTATAGTAAGAGCCTGTAAGCAACTTAATAATCACGTTTTAGCTTGTATTAAATCTACCCAAAGTACTGAACATTTTGAATGATTTCATAGCGCTTATCAGCTGAAATCGTCTTACTGGATATGCACGATCATTGTTATTAATATCTGAGTTGAACGTAAAGTGTATTTTCACATTTCACGTCTAGTCATCTCAAATGTCCTAAAATAGGCCCGTATGTATTCTGTCCTTCAATTGCAAATTTTGCCCTATCATCAGAAGGCACTGCACTGGTCGTAACGATGAATTCGACTGCACATCTTCGCCTCGCAGATTGCCCTGATGCCAATACACTGAATAATGCCTGTATATTGCGACATGTATAGTAATCACCTTTCATCCTAAATCAAGCACTTTGTGCTGGAAAGCTATAATTTTGTGTTTTGGGAAAATAAGCAGTGAGTCATATTAAGGTTATCATTCCAATCCTGGAAATAAAGATTAAAGACGTAGATTTTATTCCTTGTCTTAACTAAATACCGGACAATATTTATTCAGATCCCATGTCTGCTGTGTTTACCTCACTAAACATGCATCCGACAGAGGCCTCTTGCTCCAGTCCAGTCATTAATAAGATGGGTTGTGTAATTCCCGCCATTATGTAAGGCGGACAAACTGCGCAGATTTGACCGTCGTAGCCGTTGTGCTCATACCTAAAGTGCGCTGCTCCTCGTTTGAGCATTGTTTTGAATATCGAGGGTGTCCATATGCAATTAGTCCATGCAGTAGGTTCCAGGTGGTGAAAGTGAGCATTCTAATTTTGCATTTCTCCGACTGCAAAAATCGAGGCTAAAGGAAACCCCATGAAATAGCGCTTTCCGACGAACAACATATATACTGGTAAACTCGACAAGAATTTAACAAAAGGCACCATACTTCATACACCACACATCGCCCGAGTACATGTCCCATTCAGGCGGGAGTGGGGTGCGGTATAATCGTTTCTACTGTTGGTTCTTCAGTCTCCACATGTCGCTGCAGAGCCCTCTTGCTATGTTTATGGTCCAGCTCTTGCCCCAGAGGTAGAAGGTAGTTCCGATAGAGAATATTGACAGGTCCACCTCCATCCTCAGGTTTCACCTGGAATCCTGGTACGTTTGCCACCTTACTTTTCACTACATAGATCGTAGCCGTCAAGCCGTCAGACAAATTATCCCTTCCAGGTAGCCACAAATTCTTTATGAGGTCTCAGTTTCCAGGTTTGAGTTCGGAGAGCGTAACCTTTTTGTCATAGCTACTCCGATTTCCTTGATTTTATTTGGTGCCCGCGATTTCAGCTAATCCCGAAGCATTTTACTGCTCCCTTGTTATATCAGTCAAATCCTTCTGCTGTCTTGGACGGTAGATGTTCCACGCTAGTCCCAAAACAGAGTTCAACGGAAAAACTCGTCTCGAGCTCAAACATCAGATAATATGGACAGTACATTGTAGCCTCATTTTCTGCACAGTTATAGATGCGGACCAGATACCCAATTCCGTGGTTCCACTTGTTGTTTTCGATTATCTTCAAGGTTTCGAACATGTCTAACAAGGACGAATTGCGCCTATCGTGCAAGCATACAGCCAGCGAGACATAAGGCGTAGTCTTCGACTTCTCTTCTTCAGGCATACTCAGCTAGTCATGTTGGACCCTACTGTGAAAATTCCGTCCTTGATTGATATGCATCCCCCAGGGGAGGCCGTAGTAAATGAAATACTTCTCCTATAACACATTGAGCACAGATGACCGCCAATTATCCATGCATATCTGGTGTAATGATCCGTAATGACCAAGTCATTCACAATGTTGCTGGCATATGGATCTATTGACAAAAGGTCTATACACACCAGCTTAAGTGGTTCCGCACTCTTCATGTACGACAACGGAACGGCCCTCGCAGGCAGCGTCTTCCTCTTTATATTCCGAATGCAGAACTCGCAGGACTCTTCGACCCAGGCTCCAATCAGCGTCAGCAGAACCGAAATCAGAACAATCCATTGGTCTTGTCAACCCACAAATAGCCAGAACCAGCTAGGAACGCTGATATCGGTGTGGAGGCGACGTGACCGGATATAGGATCTAGTTCCTCAACCTCATTCTGGGTCATTCTCTCAGTAATCGATAAACCACAGAAGATTTCTTCCTGCCGCCTGTGCCATGTTCTTTTTCGCACCTGCTGACCAACCAGTACCGATGCCCATGCCCTCTGGGTGAGCAGATGCCACTCCGCCAGGACTGAATTCCAGCAACTGGTCTCTCTTCAGAGCGCTCAGGATGCATTAAGGTTGAGCAAAACAACATCAGAAGCCACCAATTGATCTACCGCTCGATCGGCCCCTGCCTTTTCACCGCCTTCACCGTGATGGAAAACCAGACCATGGCTTTCACTCGAGGGGCAGGAACACTCGCCCACTCTCCGTCCCTATCTAGCCCTTCATACGGACGTCGGGACAACACATCAGCATCGAGGTTCCTTCCTCCAGGCCGCTATTTCAGGCAAATCATAGGCATCCAATTTCGCGTAAGTGAAAGTATGCGTGTTTATTGGCCGTCTTCGCCTCACACTTGGCACCATGGGCGTAGTTACTTCAGTTATGCACCGCAGCCCATTTCAAAGCCAAGAAATCCAACATGTGTGTTGGATGGGTTCTTTTTTTTTCTCGGAGGATGACATACTCCGACCGACAAATGCGACTGGTTTCAAGCCTGTGGCCTGATCCTGATAAACAACACACCTGAAGGCTTCTCTGCTGCATCTTGTGCAGTGCATACATCAACCGGGAGTCTGCAAAAGTCAGCACAGGCGTATTGGTCAGCAGCTCCTTCAGCGACTGAAATGCCTCTTCACATTTCGCAAAACAATACCGTCGGAAATATTCTGAGGGACGAAGATAATATTTACCATCCACTCGTTTTCTCATTCTTCCTTTTGACTCCGAGGGAGGATAACGTACAGAAGCTGATTAACAGGGTAACTCACTTTAAAGTAGTCCTTCATGAACCGCAGATAGTACCCGCGGAAACTCAAGGAAAGATCGCAGGGACCTCACAGTTGGGGACTTGGCTAGCGGTTCACTGCAACTGTTTTAGGTGGATTAATAACTACTCCATCCCGAGAGACTATATGCTCAACAGGGGTGACAGACTTATCATCCTAACTTTGAAAACTGCCATTTCACATGAACAGTCCATCAGAATGAAATTGTTTTACTCAAGTTTCAGTAGCTATCTGGGAAAAAGATAAGTGTTATTCATGTTTCCCGTTATAATAGGACTGTGATGCAGTACCGGTGTGTAGGAAGTGGGGCAGCCATATATGCACAATATCAACGGAGTGTTCCGAGGTTAGAGGACACCGTATCCTTGACTATAGCCTGGGCTTTAAGATGAGAGGACCCGAAAGCTGGAATGGCTGGATATGTTAATAATATATTTAAAGGGATCATATTGTAAGTTTCTGAGGAATTACTCCTTGTGTATCATGTAATTATCTCAGGTATACTGACTGTATCCAAGGGTGTGAAGCCGAGGGGTGGTAGTGGGGACAAGCTACCACTACCTAAAAGCGCTCCTCACGGCATGCGCCTCAAAGAATCTCTGACAGCCAAGTTCAACTCCTGGCCTTCTCGTGTTGCTCAGCCTCTAAACACGGCGGAATGGTTTCTACTGGCAGGAGGAGGGGCTAAGGCGGGCCTTGGCGCCTTAAAACAGTGCTTCTGGTAAATGGAGCTAGTCAGCCTGGGAAGGCAGTCCACCAGAAAGAAGGAAAACTCAGATTTCAATCCTCCGCTGCATTGCAGCCATATCCAATCATTGGAAAGGCTTCGGGAGTAATCTCTGAGGACAAATACGGAACTGAAGCCCCTCCTAAGGCAGTCCGACATTGCATTCAACATCATTCTGGTAACCCCTGCGACGACATTGGAGCCAAGCTGTATGCTGCCAAGCTGTATCGGCCTTTGCCCCTCTCTTGGACAACATCGGTGTCCTGGACAGGAGACACTTGCAGCATGGCCAGCTGCCGGTATTCCATACAAGCTTGCCCAGGCCTGCGCCCTGGAGAGGACACTCTAGTAGACTTTCAAGACGCAGATCCATGGTCTCGCGAGACTAACGGATGGCACCACTCACTGAGTTGTCAAACAGAAATATCGCAAGTAATTTTCGTTTACAGCTGGCAGACGGGGGTATGTGGGTTTGAAAGCCAAATATGATAGTATTCACATAGAACGACTGACTGATTTGTAAATACCTCCGAGGATTGAAAAATAAGCTTCAGATGTCTGCCTGTTTTAGTTCTACTTTGGAAGGTAGCAGCTCCATAAGATAAAGGAATTATTCACTCTGGTGAATTTTTGTCAGTACACAGAGAATGTGGTTGAAATGTCGACTATTTAGTAAAGAAAGCTGGGAACAAAAAAACATCTAGAATCAACAGAAACTATTTTCTGCTTAATTCATAAAAAATTACCGAGCTTCCTTTCCTGTTGTCCACAACCTACATAAATTCATATTTTTTTTTTGTTTTTTGTTTTTTTTTTGGCTTTGGATTTGCGCAACATCAACCACATCATAAGGAAATGGACCTAATTACCTAAGTTCGTTAAACGTCCATACATGTGTACAAGGGTTGGTGCAGAAACTGCCTGGTTCAAGTAAATGCTTACTTCAGTTGAAATAAATCTTGAGCTATTTTCATTGAAAAGTTGTTAATTCGAGGTTTAGAAAATTCTTAATATTCGTCAACCGTAACAGAAGAAATTGCGCCGCATAGTCACCAAGAGCTGGAATGTATTGTATTCCTTATTTTGGGATTATTTTACGTGCAACCGTCTACCAGAATATGTACCACAACCAGAATATTAAGCATAAACAGAGTACGCGCTTATGTAACTCTAATATGGTCAGGATTAACGCCTTATTCATTTGCTGTATATCTATTTACATTGAAGCTGAAACGTTACATTTGTCGTTTATATGGCAAATATGCAAAATAAATAGGTCCAGGCTTTTAGCAGACCACCACGAAAACTGTTGCAATAACAGATTTACGTGGCATCATAGCGAAATTTCCGCCCCCAGCATCAAATGGAAATGAACTAGTCGAACACGTGAACGACAAAGCACTAAGAGAGGAATGCTTTCGAAATTCACTGACAATCAACGTTACAGCCCGTTGTCGCGAAGAGGGATATTACAGTGGGAGAAATATCCGGAAACCAGCTGAACTACTGTAGTGTCGATGGCCAGGAAATCAGCACTAACTTTCAATATATACTGCGGTGACGAGAGGCCGCAACAATTTCGGGAAAGATTTCGGTTGCCTCGAATTTCATAAAAAGAGGGAAAGTTCAAACAGCTACACAGTAGCGTACTGATTAGCACACAACGCTCTACTGTACCTATGTCAGGTATCCAATTCCCACCACTGCTTGTAAAGAGATTGATTTTTTTTTTCCCCCGGAACTCGTGGGTCCATGTCAAGTGCTTTGGTGCCTAAGGTCTGGCTGGATTTCGTAATCTGATTGGTTATTGCAAACTGTAACTTAATTAGGCTCTGATTTAGGCAGTGCTTTTACGGGCTGCGAGCAATGATGTGCAGAATGTGAAAATTTCTTACTGTATCTCAAATACATACGTACCCAAACAACCAAGCACATAAATAGGTTAATAAGGCAAACAACAGGAATTCTGCAGATGCGGGAAATTCAAGGAACACACATAAAAGTTGCTGGTGAACGCAGCAGGCCAGGCAGCATCTCCAGGAAGAGGTGCAGTCGACGTTTCAGGTCGAGACTCTTCGTAAGAACCGGTTTGCCCTGCAAATCATGTGTTCGGTGTGAAGTCGGGATGAATTTGGATTTTAAACAAATACAACGGCTATAGATGGCAAATAAATTATACTAAATATTCATGCTGTCTGTGTTTTTGCAGAACCGATGAAACCGTTTAACATGCATGCCGGGATATTCTTCAAAACTGCATCTATTGCTGAATCCTTTTCGTGTGAAAACGTAAACGAAAATTCAGTCTAGCAACATATCAATTTTCAGGCCCATTATTTGACCACATTTGAATTAATTTCAGCACAGTGTTCACAGTGAAGCTGCAGCAGGGTAATTATGTTCAGAAGCAGAAACGGATTGCACCATAGTTGCGCAATCCTTGTGTTACCCTCCAAAACACCATGTCCAGCGTTAAGAATCTCTTAGCAGCACGAAACGGCAGAGTTTGCCACAGGCTTTCGATTTCAAATGTAGTTTTTCATCTGAAATGCTATACATTTCTGTACGTCTTCAATGCTGAGCATTGATTTCATAATGTCAGCAGAGTAATGCAATGAGGACATTGCTTACTGAAACGTCATGTTTAACATTTCAGTAATGGTCCACAAAATACCAGATACACAATAATATTCTGAAAGACAGTGATGCTCCAGAGGGAACAAATGATTGAACAGTAAATCTCGCTAGACTGTCGATTTAAGAATGGTTTTTGAATGTTGCTGAATATTCTCACGCTCATTGAGTCATGTTGAGTAATGTTTGCATTGTATTGTTATGTGGTCGGCAACAATGAATGTAACAAATGAGTCAGGGCTTTATAAAAACAAACAGACATTGATTAAACTCTAAAACTCTGCTCTTAGACTCATCTCCCCCATTTCACGTACATCTGCTCTCACACCATCCTCCCACCACCCCACTAGGAATAGGTTTCCCCTGGTCCTCACCTACCACCCCACCAGCCTACAGGTCCAACATTATTATTCTCCGTAACTTCCGCTACCTCCGACGTGATCCCACCACTAAGCACATCTTTCCCTCCTCCCCCCCCCCCCGCATTCCGCAGGGATCGCTCCCTGCACAACTCCCTTGTCCATTCGTCCCCCCCCCCCCATCCCTCCCCACTGATCTCCCTCCTGGCACTTATCCGTGTAAGCGGAACAAGTGCTATACATGCCCTTACACTTCCTCCCTTACCACCATTCAGGGCCCCAAACAGTCCTTCCAGGTGAGACATCACTTCACCTGTGAGTCGACTGGGGTGATATACTGCGTCCGGTGCTCCCGATGTGGCCTTTTATATATTGGCG
The DNA here is from genome assembly GCF_963921235.1 of Mobula hypostoma. Classification (NCBI taxonomy): domain Eukaryota; kingdom Metazoa; phylum Chordata; class Chondrichthyes; order Myliobatiformes; family Myliobatidae; genus Mobula; species Mobula hypostoma. The sequence continues at coordinate 24,577,425 of NC_086106.1, forward strand.
AGACCCGACGCAGACTGGGAGACCGCTTTGCTGAACATCCACGCCCTGTCCGCCAGAGAAAGCAGGATCTCCCAGTGGCCACACATTTTAATTCCACATCCCATTCCCATTCTGACATGTCTATCCACGGCCTCCTCTACTGTAAAGATGAAGCCACACTCAGGTTGGAGGAACAACACCTTATATTCCGTCTGGGTAGCCTCCAACCTGATGGCATGAACATCGACTTCTCTAACTTCCGCTAAGGCCCCACCTCCCCTTGTACCCCATCTGTTACTCATTTTTATGCACACATTCTTTCACTCACTCTCCATTTTCTCCCTCTGTCCCTCTGAATATACCTCTTGCCCATCCTCTGGGTCACCACCCCCCCCCTTGTCTTTCTTCCCGGACCTCCTGTCCCATGATCCTCTCGTATCCCCTTTTGCCTATCACCTGTCCAGCTCTCGCCTCTATCCCGCCCCCCCCCCCCGCTCCTGTCTTCTCCTATCATTTTGGATCTCCCCTTCCCCCTCCAACTTTCAAATCCCTTACTCACTCTTAAAATGGCAAAATCGATACTCCAAGTGATTTACACAGTCGATAAGGAGAGACTTGGGTTGAAACTGATTTCTTTAAAGACATGGCGTTCCTGCTGATTCTCCAAAGAATTCACGACGATGGAAATAAAACGGCTTTAAGGAGCTGACCTTTTTCTAGCGAGTGAATCCTGTACAAACCTCCCTGCTCTTGCAGGAGTTATACAGATACAGTTCGCCATATTCTGAACGAGTTCTCCATAAAATGTAGATCCTTATTCCGATCCTTCAGGTTTCCATCCTTTAGTAAGGTCTTTATCCTCCAGTACTACTGTAAAGGTAAATCAAAGATACACCAACACATGTGGCAGCGATTGGCGATACTGCCGGCACAATAATTCTGTACCTTACAATAGAAAGTAAAACTCCATTTTAAAACGAAACTGCGTCATGAGCCAAATACGCAGCATAGCGGAGTAACTGACGAACTAAACTGATAACTCAACTGAAAATCTAACTGCTCCACACCAGGGTTCTCCCAGTTATACCTGTTGTGAACATGTCATCACGTGACCTCACACTGGCGGGAAAATTACATCACCCCACCATCACAGGACCATTACACCATGGTCATAAGATACTCAGTTACATCATTGTCATAAGAAACTCAATTACATCATGGTCATAAGACAGTCACAAGATACCCACGAGGTATGTTACATCAATATGAGATGAAGTATCTGCTAAATTGTTAGAAACGGAATCACTTATTTAGTTATGTGCTTGTTTGGGTATGCATTCCTATCTCATTGTCTACAGAACTGTATACCTGGCTGTTTGTCTGCGTTATCATTTGTTTATTTATTTTTAAATAGCTTCATAATTGTTTATGTACTCACCTTTTTAGGTGTTTATTCATTTAGCTATTTGCGTTACTTGTCCAGTGATGTTTATTTATTATCTAATAATTATTTATTTATGATTTATGTATTCAAAAAACGTGGTAGACTTTCTGTGCAAAACTATAAAATGTTGGCCACGATTTACATTTCGTACACACTCCATTTTAGACTTCTGTGGGAGGGGGGGTGGAACAAGGTCGACATGGTAGATAAAAGCTGCTTTATTACCTGAATATTTTGCTGTCAATTAACGTGAAGGTATTTTCCAGCTGATCGATAGATTGTGCAATATATATATATATAAAGGGGGGAAAAAAAACAACGACATGGAAGTAAACGTAAGTTTGGTCCATTTACATGTAAATTAAATAATTGATTCTAAACCGAGGGAACTCATTCATTTCCCTGTTGAGTTGAGTTCACGATGATTTCATTTTGGACGCTACCATGTACTGATAGAAAGATGATTTTTTTCCCCGCGTGTTCGTTATTATAGCTAATAATAGATGAAGGAGGACACGCTTTCTAGAAATTTATCCACACATTAAATTTGTTTTCCTCTTTTTCTGAGTTATTGAGATGTCGTCAAAACAGAAAATGAAACAGTCACGAGTCCCACGGATACTTACTCTTTATTTATTTACTTATTTATTTATTTTTCATTTTCCACATCTGCCGGAATGTATTTCTTGCCTCAGACAAAATATGAAACCGGTGATTAAAATTGCTCCAATATCGCGTTAGGCGACATTATTGGAGCGAAAACAACATACCTCACCGTGCAAAAAAGCTGCCAGTGAGTGAGTGGGCCAGTGAAGGAGTGGAGCTTTGAGGTTTTCACTTGAGAGGCTTCGACGAGAAGAGGCGGAGGACAAACTAGCTCGCAGTTAGTCTTTACAATGTCTCCTGAGATGATGATGTGCCTCTCATGTGAAATGTGGCAGTCTTGGGGGAGCTCCCCGCTCCCGCAGAGTCACATCTGCCAGAAGTGCATACGGCTGGGCGATCTTGAAGACCGTGTAAGGAATCTGGAGCAGCAGTTGGATGATATTCGACGCATAAGGGAGAATGAGGCGGTCATAGATCAGAGCTACAGGGAGGTAGTCACACCTAGGCTGTCGGAAGCAGGTCGCTGGGTGACAGTCAGAGGGGGGAAAGCGAGGTTCAGCAGACAGGTAGATCAGAGCACCCCTGTAGTCATTCCCCTGAATAATAAGTTTACCGTCCTGGATACTGGTGGCGGGCCGACCGACAAGGTGTAAGGCACGGTGGCACGGCCTCTGGCACTGAGCCTGACCGGTGGTGCAGAAGCGTGGGACGGAGAGGCGGAGAGCTGTCGTCATTGGAGACTCTATAGTCAGGGGAGCAGACAGGAGGTTTCCTGGAAAGGAGAAGGACACCCGCATGGTTTGTTGCCTCCCCGGTGTCTGGGTCCGGGATGTCTCTGACCGGGTGCACAACATCACGATTCGAGAGGGAAAGCAACCAGAAGTCGTGATACATGTTGGGACCAACGACATAGACAGGAAGAGGGATGAAGTCCTGAAGTGTGAGTTCCGGGAACAAGGCAGAAGGCTGAAGAACAGGACCTCAAGGGTGGCGTTCTCTGGATTGCTGCCAGTGCTACGCAACATTGATGGTAAGAATTGGAGGAGATGACTGTTGAATGCGTGGCTGAGGTGTTGCTGCAGGGAGCAGGGTTTTAGATTTTTGGAACATTAGGAACGCTTCTGGGGAAGGTGGGAATTGTACAGATTGGATGGGTTGCACCTGAACTCGAGGGGGTGCAATATGCTTTCAGGGAGATTCGCTGGCATGGCTCGGGAGAGTTTAAACTAATTTGCAAGGTGGATGGGACCCAGAACGATAGCAGTGAAAGAAGTGCATGGAGTAAAGCCATATCTAGCATATGGAAAGGCTTTGAGGAAAGAGAAGCGGAATAAACGGTGTAAAGACAGTAAGGTCGAAGGGATGAAATGTGTGTACCTCAATGCAAGAAGCATCAGGAACAAAGGTGATGAACTGAGATCTTGGATACATTCATGGAATTATGATGTAGTGGTTCTTACAGAGATTTCCTGGCACCAGGGCAGGAATGGATTCTCAATATTCCTGGATTTTAGTGCTTAAAAAGAGATAGAGAGGGCGGAAAAAGGGGTGGAGGTGTGGCATTACTGGTCAAGGATACTAATACAGCTACAGAAAGCATGGGTAATGTAGCAGGATCCTCTTTGGAGTTAGTATGGGTGTAAGTCAGGAACAGGAAGGGAGCCGTTACGTAATTGGGGGTATTCTATAGGCCCCCGGTAGCAGCAGAGATACAGAGAAGCAAATTGGGACGAAGATTTTGGAAAGGTGCAAATATAACAGGGTTGTTATCATGGGTGACTTCAACTTCCCTAATATTGATTGGCACCTGATTAGTTCCAAAGGTTTAGGTGGGGCAGAGTTTGTTAAGTGTGTCCAGTACGGATTCCTGTCACAGTACGTGGACAGGCCGGCAAGGGGGAAAGCCATACTCGATCTAGTACTGGGAAATGAACCAGGTCAGATCAGAGATCTCTCAATGGATGAGAATCTGGGAGACAGTGACCAGAGCTCCTGGCCTTTAACATTATCATGGAAAAGGATAGAATCAGAGAGGACAGGAATATTTTTAATTGGGGAAGGCATTATGAGGCTATAAGGCTATAACTGGCGTGTGTGAATTGGGATGATTTTTTTTTTTTGCAGGGAAATGTACTATGAATATGTGGTCGATGTTTAGAGATCCCTCGCAGGATGTTAGGGATAAATTTGTACCGGTGAAAAAGATAAAGAATGGTAGGGTGAAGGAACTATGGGTGACAAGTGAGGTGGAAAATCTGGACAGGTGGAAGAAGGCAGCACACATGAGGTTTAGAAAGCAAGAATCAGATGAGACTATTGAGGAATATAGGGAAGCCAGAAAGGAGCTTAAGAAGCGGCTGAGAAGAGCAAGAAGGGGGCATGCGAAGGCCTTGGCGAGGAGGGTAAAGGAAAACCCCAAGGCATTCTTCAATTATGTGAAGAAAAAAAGGAGGACAGGGGTGAAGGTAGGATCAATAAGAGATAAATGTAGGAAAATGTGTCTGGAGGCTGTGGAAGTGAGTGAGATCCTGAATGAATACTTCTCTTCGGTATTCAACAAAGAGAGGGAACTTGATGATGGTGACGACAATATGAGCGAGGTTGATGTTCTGGCGCAAGTTGATATTAAGGGACAGGAGTTGTTGGAGTGTTTAAAATACATCAGGACGGATAAGTCCCCCGGGGCCTGACGGAATATTCCCCAGGCTGCTCTACGAGGCGAGGGAAGAGATTTCCATGCCTCTATTTAAGATCTTTATGTCCTCGTTGTCCACGGGAATGTTACCGGAGGATTGGAGGGAGGCTAATGTTGTCCCTTTGTTCAAAAAAGGTAGAAGGGATAGTCTGAGTAATTATAGACCAGTGAGTCTTCCGACTGTGGTGGGAAAGCTGTTGGATAAGATTCTGAGAGATAGGATCTCTGGGCATTTCGAGAATAATGGTCTAACCAGGGACAGTCAGCAAGGCTTTGTGAAGGGCATATCGTGTCTAACAAGCCTGATAGAGTTCTCTTAGGAAGTGACTAGTCATATAGCTGAGAGTAGTGCAGTGGATGTGATCTATATGGATTTTAGTAAGGCATTTGACAAGGTTCCACACGGTAGGCTTATTCAGAAAGTCAGAAGGCATGGGATCCAGGGAGGTTTGGTAAGGTGGATTCAGAATTGGCATGCCTGCAGAAGGCAGAGGGTGGTGGTGGAGGGAGTACATTAAGATCGGTGGATTGCGACTAGTGGTGTCCCACAGGGATCTGTTCTGGAACCTCCACTTTTCGTGATTTTTTTTAACGACCTGGATGTGAGGGTAGAAGGGTTGGTTGGCAAGTTTGTAGACGACACAAAGGTTGGTGGTGTTGAAGATAGTGTAGAGGATTGTTAAGGATTGCAGGGAGACATTGATAGGATGCAGAAGTGGGCTGATAAGTGGCAGATGGAGTTTAACCGGGAGAAGTGTGAGGGGTACACTTTTGAAGGACAAACTCCAAGGCAGAGTATAAAGTAAATGGCAGGATACTTGTTAGTGTGGTGGAGCAGAGTGATTTGGGGGTACATGACCACATATCCCTGAAAGTTGCCTCACAGCTGAAAATAGGGTAGTTAAGAAAGCTTATGGGGTGTTTGTTTTCATAAAGGGAGGGATAGAGTTTAAGAGTCGCGATGTGATGATGCACTTCTATAAAACTCTGGTTAGGCCGCACATGTAGTACTGTGTCCTTTTCTGGTCGGCTCACTATAGGAAATATGTGCAAGCGTTGGAAAGGGTACAGAGGAGATTTACCAGGATGCTGCCTGGTATAGAGAGTATACATTATGATCAGAGATTAAGGGAGCTAGGGCTTTACTCGTTGGAGAGAAAGAGGATGAGAGGAGACTTAATAGAGGTGTATAAGATAATAAGAGGAATAGAAAGAGTGGATAGCCAGCGCCTCTTCCCCAGGCAATACTGCTCTATACAAGAGGACATGGCTTTAAGGTAACAAATGGGAAGGTCAAGGGGGATATTAGAGGAAGATTTTTTTTTTTTTACTCAGAGAGTGGTTGGTGCGTGGAATGCACTGCCTGAGTCAGTGGTGGAGGCAGACACACTAGTGAAGTTTACGAGACTACTGTACAGGTATATGGAGGAATTTAAGTTGAGGGGGTTATATGGGAGGCTGGTTTTGAGTGTCGGCGCAACATTGTGGGCCGAAAAGCCTGTACTTCGCTCTAAAATTTTATGTTCTATGTTCCAACATTCTCACAAGGTCTAATCATATGAGATTAAGTTCAGTATATTAGTTATTGTTCTCTATATTCTGCATAGCTCTTTAACAATTATTTTTAAGTCCTGGATGTCCGTTGCACTCTGGTCACTCACTCTGCAGTTTACACTGGTTCGTAACAATTTGGAACTGATTATTAGTGAAATTAAGGACGCGGTATGTCGCCTTTCTCATGGGTAAATATGAAAGTGTATTAATCGTGACCATGCAGTGTTCTTCTACGCAATGCTATTTAATGTTGTACAGACTGACTCCATATTACAGCAGCAACTTCTAGTAGTCTGCCAAACTCCATAACATTAACCGAGCAATTTATAGCATTCACAAAATTCATATAGGCAGCTGCAGAAGGAGTAGAAGACATTGGACATAAAACCATGTCATACCAGAGCAGGTGCTGATGTATTAGACTGAGTGATTGGACAAACTATTTTTATTCCCACAATAGAAATTGCGGTACACAACATTATCTGTCCTCGGAATTAGTAGCATGAACCTGAGTTAATCTGCAACATAATGCATACAATAAATGTTAATTTATTTGAAACTAGCGGTAATTACTCTTATATATGTCATATTATTGTTAGTTTATATTACCTCATTACCTTATATTACGTATTACCTTATATATTAAACCCCCTTTTGCAGTTCCAAGAACTGCTGTCACGTCACCACAACAGCTTGACCCCATTCCGTTCTACGTCTGTTTTATTTCTACATCACATTCACAGCATGAGATCGGCGTTCAATCAGAAATTATTCCAAATTCAGGTGAAAAAGTATTTGAATCAGAATATGATGATACGTGTACACTGTAACACAAGGGATGTGAACTGCACTTTCTAACCATGCCATCGAGAAGGTTAGAGTCTGAAACCATCGTCTGTTTGGAAGCTTCGTCACGGTCATACAATCCAGGATTAGGTTCAAAAAGATTGATTTTCGTTTTTTTTTCCATTATGGCTCTGTTAATGGGGATATTGTTTACTTGCGATACCAGAAGATTTTAATAATGATTAACATAATTAAAAATGATTAAAAGTAAGATAATTAAAATCACTTTACTCTTGTCGACACTTCCAACATCCAATGCCAAAGCCTCGCATTCCACTGTCCCAAAATGCGAGACTTGCTTTTTGATTTCTGCGACTTGTAAGTCATTAATCAAAACATGCGGCAAATGTTCACGCGGATTGTACTATGTCATATCCTACTTAAAAACCACAAAAACAAAAAGAAAACAACGTTGATCTGGTTTTATTTGTTTATTTCTGAGAATCGAACTCAGAAAATAGGTGTGCGTGAAATTCATTTAAATTAGGCGGGAAATTTGCTGATTAATCTCAACATTCTGGAAAGGAGGCATTTTTTTTTTCATATCCTGACATTACTATCTACGTGTATCCATTGATCCATTATATCGATCAACTGGACCATCGAGAGTTTTCAGCTCAGGTTTACAAAAGAAACGCTCTGCATCAAAAGCGAGACTCTCGTTTGTCTGCAATTAAAAAGGTAAATTGATTATTTCCATTTCACATGACAATTATTAAAGACGAAAACTTTGGGAACACCCAGCTGGTGAAAAACTTCTGCAAAAATCGATGAATGAACAGTCCAACTGAGCGAACTACTTAATCTTTGCTGTCAACTGGTGGAATATAACTTATTTGCAACTGGCGATGTTACATGAATTTCGTCACGTACCGGCCCGAAAAGTCGACCGATCTTTCCCTCGGATGCTGCCCGACCTGCTGAGCTCCTCCAGCTCGTTGTGAGTGCTGCTTTGACCCCAGCATCTGCAGATTATTTTGTGATTTGATAAGGTAACCCATGCAAGGCTTATCGAGAAAGTAAAGAGGCATGTGATCCAAGGAGGCATTGCTTTGTGGATCCAGAACTGGCTTGCCCACAGAAGGCAAAAAGAAGTTGTAGACTTACCATATACTGCATGGAGGTCGGTCACCAGTGGGGTGACTCAGAGATCGGTTCGGGGACCCTTACTTTCTTGATTTTTTTTATAAATGACCTGGATGAGTGAGTAGATGTGTGGGTTAGTAAGTTTGCTGTTGACACAAAGTTTGGATGTGTTGTGGATAGTGTGGACGGCTGTCAGATGTTACGGTGGGTCATTGATAGCATGCAAAATTGGGCAGAAAAACAGCAGATGGATTTCAACCCAGTGAAGTATGAAGCGGTTCATTTTGGTCGGGCAAATATGATGGTACAATATAGTATTAATGGTAAGACTCTTGGCAGTTTGGAAGTTCAGAGGGATCTTGGAGTCCGAGTCCATACGACGCTCAAAGCAGTTGCGCAGGTGAACTCTTTGGTTAAGAAGGCATACGGTGTATTGGCCTTCATCAATCGTGGAACTGAATTTAGGAGCCGAGAGGTGATGCTGCAGCTATACAGCACCCTGGTCAAACATCACTTGGAGTGCTCAGTTCTGGCTGTCTCACTACAGGAGGTTGTGGACGCCATAGAAGGGGTGGAGAGGTGATTTTAAAAGATGTTGCCTGGATTGGGGAACATGCCTAATGAGAATAAGTTGAGTGAATTAGGCCTTTTCTTGAGCGACGGAGGATCAGAGGTGACCTGATAGATGTGAATAAGATGATGACAGGCATTGACCGTGTGGCTATTCAGATGCTTTTTTTTTGCTAGAGCTGAAATGGTTGCCGCAAGAGGACATATTTTTAAGGTACTGGCGAATAGGCACAGATGAGCTGTCAAGGGTAGGTTTTTAGCTCGGCGAGTGTTGACTGCGTGGAATGCGCTGCCGGCAACGGTGGTGGAGGACGATACGATAGGGTCTTTTTAGAGACATTTAGATAGGTACATGGAGCTGAGTAAAATAAAGGGCTGCATGTAAACCGAGTAATTTCTAAGGTAGAGACATGTACGGCAAAACTTTGTGGGCTGAAGGGCCTGTATTGTGCTGCAGGTTTTCTATGTTTTTTAGTTTCTAAATAAAGGCGGAGTCACGATCCATTGCGTTTACCGACAGTTTACGTTCGTGCTCATACAGATAAGATAAAGTTCTGAGTATATTTCGATTAACTGCATCTTCAAGTCAAAGCACCGTACAATTGGCAATATGAATGGTTACAGAAATTAGGTCACGTAATTCCGAGCAGCGTTGACACCATGCGTCCTGATTATCTGAAGCATTGTATCTGTTTTTGCAACACTTACAGTAAGAGACTCTAAATAAATTAATATATACGTTCTAACCTATCAAGACTACTGAACTTTTTGAATGAACTCACAGCACTGATCCAGCAAAATCGACTTATTGGATAAGCACGGTCATTGATATTAATATCTCAGTTTATGTATTTTCAGATGTAATAACTTGTAACCTCATATGTCCTAAAATCGTCCCTTCTGTATTCTGTCGTTCAATTGACAATGTTAAGCTACAATCAGGAGGCACTAAACGAGACCTTTCGATTAAGACGTCAATACATATTCGCTTGGCCAATTGCCCTATTGTCTGGACCTGCCATTTTGCTGAATTACGTCAAGTATATAAGAAGCACCTTTTATATTGAATCAAGTACTTCGTGCTGGAAAACTTTTTTTTTATTGGTTACTGGGAAAATAACCACAAGATAATATAAACTTTATCATTCCAATTCTGAAAATAAAGGTTAAAGACGTAGCCTTTTCTCATTGTCCGAAATATATACAGTTCATTATTTGGGCAGAATGTTAATAAATCTCTGAAATTTATATCACTTCAGTTCACTTTGCATGGCTCAGTTAATAAGCAGACATTTGTCACAGTCTTCCATTCGAGAGAGGCTTCCTCCTCCAATCCAGTCATTACTGAGAAGGTTTTTGTAATTCCTGCCCCAATATTTGGTCACCAAGCAGCGCAGGTTTGAACGTTACAGCTGTTGCGCTCATACCTCACTTATGTTTCACCTAGTCTGAGCATTGTTATTCAGCTAATATCCAGTGAAACTATATGCAATTGATCCACCAGGTAGAACCCAGGAAGGTAAAAGTGGGGATGCATTTTTTCTATTTCTTTTCTATCTTTGTACTCTGACTGCAAATTTGTAGCGAAAAGAAACACCATAAAGAACCGCGTTTCGTCCAACTATATATATTCCAATAAACTCGACAAGAATTTAATTTACAAAAAATTCCAGACTTACTTTCAAACACGAATATATGAATATTACTATTGCTGAGGTAACATGACCTGTTTGATTGAAGTTTCAGTGGCGGTCGTTAGGTCAGACGCCACTGTGATAATCACTGCATTCAAAAGCTAGAGGAGTCTGAGCCGTATAACCAGTAGAATCATCTGCTCCAAATTATTTCAGTTGTCTGTTACTGGCAGGATTTCACTACCTGTTCTAAAGTGGACAGCCCATTGTGATCCCACTAGGTAGTAATCAGAACTGGCTGATCTTCTTGAGTACATAATGTTCACATTAGTGGTGAGCAAGTGGAACAGGTCACGCTTGGGGTCAATATCACAAATGACCTGATTTGGACGAACCAAGCAGAGTTCACTGCCAAGAAAGTCTCACCAGCGCCTTTACGTCCCGAGAAATCTAAAGAAATTTGGCCAGTCCCCAAACCGTCACTATTTTTTATAGATGCAGCGTGGAAAGCATTCCCCTCGGGTGCATCACAATCTGGTATGGAGGTTGTCTTGTCCAAGAGCGGAAGAAGCTGCAGAAGATCGTGAACATGGCGCAGCACATCACACAAACCAATCTTCCTTCCGTGGACTCACTTTACACCGCACGCTGTCGGAGCAGTGCTGCCAGGATAATCTGGGAGACGACCCACCCAGCCAACACACTTTTTGTCCCTCTTCCCTCCGGGAGAAGGCTCAGGAGCTTGAAAACTGAACGGCCAGATTTGGGAACAGCTTCTTTCCAATTGTGATAAGACTACTGAACGGATCCTGACCTGGATATGGGCCGTACCGTCTAAATATCTGAACCTGCCTCTCGCTTTTTTTTTTCTTTTTTTTTTTGGCACTGCCGTACTTTCAATTCTCTATTTTCTATTTATGTTTTATAATTTAGATTTTTAATATTTACTATCGATTTGTAGTCCAGGGAGCGGGAAGCGCAGAATCATATATCGCTGGGATGATTGTACATTCTAGTATCAATTGTTTGGAGACAATGAAGTATAGAGTATAAAGTATTCTGGTGGATAGCTTCTCCGGTGTTTATGAGGTGATCGGGGTAAATCCACTAATTATGTGATCGCTATGTGCACGCAACTCATTTTGGAATAGCAGATAATGTAAATTTCATAAATAGACACTGAAGGGGATTTCACTCATCCATTCCTACTGGATATTCAGGCAAGAGTTCATGAGATTTCAATCTCCCTGGTCATTAAACAACAACAGCAACAAAAACGACAACGACAACTTGATGAAGATTTTTCTCTGAGGAGACCGAGATGACGATTTTAATGCTTACGATTTATGAGAAGATTACTAGAGCGTTACATAAGCGCAAGACCTCGGCGATGGTGACTGGGGAGGAGTACTCAATGAGGCATACCATCTCTTCAAAGTATCACCTTTGGCAGGTATCCTGAATTCATTTGATTGTTGCGTCAATGATGAATCTGGCTGAGTTTAAAATGTTCTGAGGTTATTTTTTGTTTGTTTGTTTGTTTTTGTTCCTGTGCGGTTGCCCCACCATACCAGACACAGATGCAAACAATTACAATCGTCCCCATATATCTCTAGAAATTACTGTGAGTATTTGATGGAAGACCAGTTCTCAACCCTCCAGTGACATTTAGCCGCTGCAGTGCCTTCTTTGTAATTGTGCCCAGTTTAAATCCACAGTGATGTCTATAACCACGCAGTCGAAACTGCTTATCCTTTGCGCTTCCGATTCCTCGATAGGAATTGGTATGTGTTCCATCGCTTTCCATTCCTGAAGTACAAAATGAAGTTTGGTTGTACTAAGCCAACACTCAAGCAGATGATCTCTATATCTGCCGTACGCCCATTCGTCACTATCTGAAATTATGCAAACAATATCTATGTTTTCGTCAAACTTAATGAAGGGATTAAAGTTATGCGAAGCCTCAGAATCGTGCTTGTACTAAGGGTCAAGAATTGGGTATGGTTGAATTACGGCACTGTTGATTGTTAGCGACGATAAAATGTTATTTCCAATTGGTTTGTGAGATGGTCTCCCATTTAGGAGATCTAATCCAGTGGCAGGAGGAGGATTTGAGAACCAGGTTTTGAGCTTGTTGAGTAAAGCTGAGGAGTGCTGATGGCTGAGAAGAGAGGCATCCCAACACTGATGTTGCGAATTCAAAATTAAATGTAAAATGAAATTCTCCTAGTACATGATAAAGGGTTGACACAGCTGATTGTAAATATTCCCCAGCTGTACTGTAATATTTCAATCAGCGATAGAGTGCAGCGGCAATCATGAAACCATCAAGAAATATCTCCTTATGTGCCCACTTTAGGGACATGTGACAATGTTGCAGTTAAGGAATGCATCAATTGATTTTTGGATGTTTGAAATCTCTATACAGCTATAATCTTCATGAGCAGAATATTCCTGAATGTGCTGATGCCTGGATTTTTTGAATTTGTTTGTGAGTAACTGGAGCCGTAGATATGCAAGCCGTCCAAGAAGAAACATAAATACCTGCTGCAGCTGTTTACTTCCGCTTTTGCATTATACTTTAATGGGGTAATTGGGTAATAAATTACGCGAAGAAACGCTGCATGCTGTATAACAGCTTGTTCAGCAGACTCAGCAACGTACATCATCTTGTGCTAGTACAATCTAGCAAATATCTGAAAAGAAGTTAGGAAATATATTTAACCCATTTTCAGTGGTGTGCACAATAACAGGTCGAACTGCAAACGTGCCTCCCATCAATTGCCCAGTAAGCAGTATGTGCAAATACTCAGCGGCATTGAAAGCAACTGCACAAAATAAACTCTGGGCTTTCTTGAAGTCTCAAAGACGTCTACACAAATAAACAACGCTACCATCTCTTCGATAAGTTCCGAAATTATTCAGAGAAAAGCTAAAATTCGCAGACACCGGTGAGAGACGAAAAAATGATGCGCGCCAGAACTTTTAGCTCGTTTCAGCGTTTTTATAACAAATCTCATTCCCCTATGTTCTGTCTGAAATGTACCAGAGATGTTTACTGTCTGATATGATCTCTTTTTTTTGGCACACTTACTTCATAACACTGCTTTCCATACTTCTGGCATAATCTGCTTCAACGTGCAAGTGCAGATTGATGACAATATCCTCCAAGGCGCCCAAGAGCTTCATTACATTCGCTCACCGGCGACCGGCACTATGCAGTTAATGTTGACACCTAAAAACTTTAATCCATTTTTTACATATCTTTGCCGGTTGCAAGCTGACCTGTCGAGTCCTGCACCACGTTTGAACGCCTTTTATCACAGATTTCATACTGTTAGATTGCGCTTGAGTTCTGTTGTTATAGACAGATTTTGCCCTATTTTTAATCCGACAATCCGTTTCCACTGCACGTTGCAGGATTACAGAGTCTGGGAACGTTACTGTAAGGGGCGGATTCGTGCCGCACCTCATTATTATTTTTCTCCTCGGTAAATTTTTACTTCACTGTAATAACCGATATTAATCCAGAATACTACTTTAATCGCGGAGGCAACTCTAGTGCAGTACCGTAATATTCCAATCTACTCTACCGTCCTTCAACGACGCATATTCTATTTAAGGTTGTAGTTTGTTGGAAGTGTTGATTGTGATTTCTTACTTATTTTACAGTTACAAAGGGGACATCAAGACATCGTGGAACAGTTAACATACATCAAAGTTGCTGGTGAACGCAGCAGGCAAGGCAGCATCTATAGGAAGAGGTGCAGTCGACGTTTCAGGCCGAGACCCTTCGTCAGGACTAAGTTAGTCCTGACGAAGGGTCTCGGCCTGAAACGTCGACTGCACCTCTTCCTATAGATGCTGCCTGGCCTGCTGCGTTCACCAGCAACTTTGATGTATGTTGCTTGAATTTCCAGCATCTGCAGAATTCCTGTTGTTATCGTGGAACAGTTGCTCGGTTAAAAAAAACATCCATGAAAGAAAAAAATAAGACAGTTTTGAATTTAACTTTGCAAAGGGGTGGTGCTCTCACAGATGTGTTCCTGAACAGACAACAACCACAGTAATTGTTGCGGATTCCAGCAGAGAAAGTAAACCGACAAAAAATATGCATGACTATTCTGTTCAAATCAGACTCCGCCATGTACTTCCGCGAAAGACAATGTATCAAAGAATATTTTGCATTGAACAAAAAACTCTTCCAAAAATTTCACATGATGTCGAAAGAGGGCGAGCTCATCATATAAAAAAGTCTGGCAAAGCAATGTGGAAACAAATTCTAACTAACGTCAGAAGGCTTAATTGAATCGTTTTAAATTATCGAGTATTCAGAACGAACGCGTTAATATTCTCTTCGACATTTTTGTATATTTTTGCATTTTGATCTTTTTAACTGTGCTGCCACCAAAATCTGATTTCACGACTTCTGTGATGTCTAAATGTAATATTCCGCATTAAGTCTTGCATTACCACTGTGGACAATACCAATAAATTGATAGTTTGAAGGGGGTGGCCGATGGATAGACAGCAAAATGGCGAAAGATGTGCTCATATTCTGAGCAGACAAAACTTCCCATCAACATCAGAAATGAATAAATGTATGGTTATCCAACATAGCAGCAATATTATCGCCGCGGAGTTTAGTCAACAGCTCGTACACACACATCTGATATATTTTATAACCATACAGCCTCTCATAGATATCTTCACTGTAAGTCTTCCACCTATTCACTGGTAAAAAATGATTGCCCTTTGCCATTGTTATTCTGTCTCCTCCGTGTTCCGTTCTCAGTGTGATGCTTTCAATAAAAGCGAAAGAACGTTTAAGATGTTATTATTCTGTGAAATACAGGGGTTCCCTTCCTCTAAATTCGATACTGCACTCACGCGCATCTACTCCATTTTTCATCGTCCCATCGCCGTGAGAGGGATAAAGTTCCCATTGTACTTAGAGACTCAGCCAGTACATTACGCCACGGAACTTCCGCTATCGTCCACGAGACATATTTCGAAGCACAACTTTCCCTCCATCTTTCCATTTTTTTCCCCGCTTTTTGCAGGGAGCACCCTCTCCGCGACTCCATTGTCATGCGCAACTGCATACGGCACTCGATGCTGTCACTTTTTCTTGCAAATGGAATATCTGCTAATTTGGCCCATCATTTCGTCGCTCACCACCAGTCAGGTCCCAAACAGTCTTTCCAGATTAGTCAATACTTTACTCGCCTGTCTTTCGTGGACTGACTCCAACTTTCCCTGACGCTCCAGGCGCGGACCAGAATGCTAGAATAAAATCGAGCTGGATTGGGGAGCTTCTCCGGGCATCTTCGCTCTGCCCCTGAAAATAAAGTTCAAGGTAAATTTACCAGTGAGATCATTTACTTGTGAGCATACTCAGAAAATTCAGCAAATGTAATAGAGTTATTGAAATATGGCACACAACAGTGCAGACAATTAATAATAATAATAGGAAGAAGAAGAAGAAGAAGAAGAAGAAGAAGAAGAAGAAGAAGAAGAAGAAGAAGAAGAAGAAGAAGAAGAAGAAGAAGAAGAAGAAGAAGAAGAAGAAGAAGAAGAAGAAGAAGAAGAAGAAGAAGAAGAAGAAAAGGGGAATAAATATCGAGACATGAAATGAATAAGTCCTCGAAAGTGAGTCGATAGCTTGGAGGAACAGTTAACTGATGGGCAGGTTTTCCCCCAATGGTTCAACAGCCTAATATTTGACTGGTAAGACATTTCCCTGAACCTGGAAACGTGAGTCTTGTGCCTCATTTACATTACATGATGGCGAACCGCATGTGTTCAATGACTAGGGTGGTAGGGCTCCCTGATAGTGAATGCTGCTTTCTTGCGACAGCGATCTGTGCAGCTATGCTTAATGATGTGGAATGATTTATCGGTGATGGACTTGGATGTATCAAGTACTGTTTATAGGATGTTCCGTTCACAGGTATTGTAGTTCCCATGGATGTCTGTGATGAAGCCAATCAACATAATCTTATGTAGGAGCGTGACCATGCAAGATCGTACTTTCTCAAACTCAAGGAAGTAGAGGCGCCACCTCCGAGGGGTCATGAATTTAAATTTGTTAACACTCCCTACCACTGATTCCTCTGTTAAAGTCTGTTACATGTAAATCAGGTTTCCCCTACCTGAAGTCAACAATCAGCTCCTTGGGTATATTCACATTGATTAAGATAATATTGTTGTGGCAGATTTCAATCTCCCTCCTCTCCACTGAATCAGTGTCACTCTTGATTTGGCAGGCAAAAACGTCAGCAAATGTAAATATAGCGTTTGAACTGATGTTAGCCACATAGTCAGAAGGATAAAGTAGGTAGAGTTGGGGAACTAGCACATAACTGTGTTGATGGAGATTATTGGTGAGATATTATTGCTAATACGAACTGACTGGGTCTGCATGTGTGGAAATCGAGCACCGAATTTAACAAGGAAGAACTGATGCATTGAAACATAATAGTTAGTTTTTTTTTGGGGGGGAAGATAATAGCATTGAATGCCGAGATGTACATATCTGTGATGATCTCATGATTCACCTTTGTGGGAACAGCCATGAAGCAGATATCCAGGTAATTAAAATTACAAATATGACTTCCATTCTCAAAATGATTTATTGGCGATTGGCCTCCTCCACGGCTGACATGAAGATAGTGCCAGTTTTTGAGGAGCAAAACGTCCTGTTCTGCCTTGGTACCCTTGGACCTGATGGCATGAATATTGATTTATCTAACTTTCGGAAATTACTCGCCCCTCGGTGGCAAAGTAAGTTTTCATGCTGGAATGGAATATACTTCACGTAATCGGGAAAGCAAGAAGAATGTGAGTAGATAGATTGATATTTTAATTGTCTACCCAAAAGACAGATTGTTCTACATTTCCTGATAAATATCATGCCATAAATTTCAAGACAGTTATTAACTCTACCAATGTGCAGTCACTTCATACTCTTCTGTTCCCATGTTCATAGTGGTTGGCTCAGTGAGTAAGCACATCGGACGCATGAACACTTGGAGCTTCGGCCAGCTCAAGTGATGGCTGACATTAGTACGTTTTTGGACTATGGGAGAAAACCAATACACCCGGAGGAAATCTAGACAGTCACGGCGAGTACCTACAAGCTCACTACAGGCGGGTTGAAATTTGAACCTGAGTCGCTGATACTGGAATTTCTAGCGCCAGCCACTCTGCCCTCATGCTGCCCAACTCGCAGCGTTTTTTTGTGTAAGTTATACAAGAGCGTATCTCTGCTTCAACACCGAAAACCACGATTATGACGATCAGCAGTCGGCTTCATCTTCACAATGTCCAAGCCATGTCATACTGGAGTGACATTTGTCTTTTAACAAATACACAGTTTCGTACCAAAGATTAGTTCCGACGATGTCAGATCAAGAGAAATCCCCACCGTATACAGACTGAGCCGCCTGATGCATTGTTTCAACTCCGAGGTATCTTGAATAAGTGACACATTAAACAATGTGTAAATATACAGAGACATTTCTGGAATGAAATATTGCCAATAGTAGGCGTCATTTCTTCTGCAATTAGACGTTGGAATTTGATATTGGTGGAGTGCGTTGAAATGACTTATGCTTAGACTGGAACAAACAATACAACAATCATATTCCGAATTTTTGTTCAGCAGTTAGTGTGTGTGGGCCTTGCGAAATTGTCTTTGTCTCGCTCCCTGCTCTCTCCTCTCCCTCTCTCTCTCTCTCTCTTTCTTTCTCTCTCTCCCCCCTCTCTCCATCCCTCCCTCTCTCCCTCTCTGTTTCTATCTCTCTATATACCTCTATCTCTCTCCCGTTCTCTTTCTTTCTGTCTCTCTATCTCTTTCTCTGTCCGTTTCTCTCTCGCTCTCTCTGTCTCTCTCTTCCTCTCTCTATCTATGTCGTTTTGTGTCTCTCTCTCTCCCTAGCCATCCTTCTTTCTCTCTCACACACACACTCTTTTTATTTCATGCTGTGAAAGGTAATTGCATGATCAATTCACCAAGAATCTGACATAGAACGGAGCATGCAGGACAATATTATTATACGCCTAAGAGAGTGCAGAATACTTTACCGACTTTAACACATATCTAACCTTTGCATCCTAAGCATCGCTCCAGTTATGTTCTTTCATCCATCTCGTTAACTAAGAATTTCATAATTGCCGTAATATATCTGCTACGACCACAACACCTGATAGGTTGTTCTATGCACCCACAACTCTCCGTGAAAAAGAACTCTTCTCTGATATCCAACCACCATATGCAAGTTCCTATCGATTTGTATTATGACCCCGCCTATTTTATCTGACCGCCCTTAGAGAAACTCTCTGATTATCCAGTCGAATCATGCATCTTGGTTTCTTATGCATTTCGGTCAAGTCACTGCCGATGCTCGTGCACTTCAACTAGAAAGGTCCACTCCTGGCCATACATTCTTCGAATAAGAAGTGCTTTCGTTAAGGCAACATCCCAATAAATCATCTCCAACGTTATTACATCCTTCCGAAAAGCAGGAAATCAGAACTCAATATTGTTCCAACTGTGATCTAATTACTGTTTTATGGAGGCTAACCATTACCTCGGAGCTCTTGGACTCCATCCTCTGATTTCTGATGCTCAATGAAACAGTAGCTCTCTCAACAAATCTTTGGAGCTGCTAAATATAATCCTATATACTCCATATTGAACGTGCAGAGGACCAACTGAGAGCTGAGAGGTCCTGTATAGGGTAGATAAATCACTGGACTGATCACAAACTCGAGGTAGAAGTTGTTCAGATCACTACGCCACGCTTCTGGAGGTATGTACCCGATCCAGGGTCTGTTTGGGTTTCAAAGCCTTCGGTTCCTGAGAAGCATTTGTCAGAGCGTTAAGTGTTACGGGGAGAATACAAACGAATGTGTTGATAGGGATAATAAATGAACCTTGACAAAGTGACCGAGAAAACTCGACGGGACGAAACCTGCTCATTCTTATTCTGCTTAATCTGCTCCTATTTCGCATATTATTCTGGTTTGCGGGAGAAAAAATGGTGCTTCGTGTTCGACTGAAGAAGTAGAAATTCTCTGGCAGCCCTGCAGAAAGACTCTCTGCAACAATAATAAAAGCCAGTCATCGGAACCGGCTGACTTCAGTCATCGCTCCGTTCCAAATGGTCTGGCTCTTGAAAAAGGCGTTCAGCGACGTTTCGATGACAGACTCTGACATGTTCTTCAGGGATGGTGCTGAGCCATGCCGAGTCTTGTAGAATACATAGACCCGTTCGTCGTCCGCCTGGATTGGCTAGTCCTCATCCAATCAAGCGATAGCTGTTCTTCGTTGTTTATCGGCGACTTAATTTTACTTATAGTGAGAGCTTCGTCATCGTTATACTTCTGTTTCTCTAGTTTAATTTCAATAGCTTTGTTCACCGGGTAGTCCGAAAAGTCATTGGGGATGCACAGTAGTTTGTGCCGTTGAAGCTCCACTATCACCGATTTATCGAGGTAAAGCAAATAAATACCCTCCTGTGGTCCTTCACGCGGTTTCTACAATGCGTCTCTTTTGCGACATATACGCTGCTCCGTATTCACAGGAAGCTGTTAAACCCGAACATTATTGACTCTCAATAAAACTTGAATGGCATAAGCTGTGATCTGAGCTTCCTTACTCGTTTGTGGATGCTAACAATCCTTATGTTTTAAAATCCCTACGAACCGTGAGGAAATTCCTCCACGTTTCCCGGTTTTTCAGTCCGTCCTTGTAAAGTTCCATTTAAAATGTTCACGTTTCCACAATTCTGTAGGTAGAAACATGGAACATTGAAAACCTACAGCACAATACACGTCTTTAGGCCCACAAAGTTGTCCCGAAAGTATCCTTACCTTATAACTATCTAGGCTTACCCATAGCCCTCTACTTTTCTAAGCTCCATGTATCCATCCACGAGTCTCTTAAAACTCCCTATCGTTTACGCCTCTGCCACCGCCGCATGTAGCACATTCCACGCACTCAACACTCTCTGTGTAAAAACTTAACCCTGACAT
This sequence comes from Mobula hypostoma, assembly GCF_963921235.1. Taxonomy (NCBI): domain Eukaryota; kingdom Metazoa; phylum Chordata; class Chondrichthyes; order Myliobatiformes; family Myliobatidae; genus Mobula; species Mobula hypostoma. The sequence goes on from NC_086106.1 coordinate 24,597,880, forward strand.
CCCCGCTGTACCTACTTCCAAACACCATAAAACTATGCCCTCCCGTCTTAGCCATTTCAGTCCTGGGGCAAAAACTTCTGCTTAGGCACACGATTAACGTTTCTCATTATCTTATACACTTCTATCAGCTCACCTCTCATCCTCCTCGGTCCAAGGAGAAACAGACAAGTTCACTCAATCTGCTCTCATAAGGCATGCTCCCCAATCCAGGCAACATCCTTGTAAAACGCCTCTGCACCATTTCTATGTTTTTCACTTCCGTCCTGTACTGAGGCGACCAGAATTGAGCACAATACTCCAAGTGTGGTCTGACCAGGATCCTATATAGCTGCAATATCACCTCTCGGCTTTGAAACTCGGTCCCACGATTGTTAAATGTTAATGCCTCATATGCCTTCTTAATGACAGAGTCAACCTGCGTAGATTTTTTGAGTGTCCTACGAACTTGGAACCCTGGGTTCCTCTAATCCTTCACACTGCCAAAAGCCTTGCTATTAATGTTATATGATGCCATCATATTTGGCATACTAAAATAAACCACCTCACACTTATTTGGGTAGAACGCCATCTGCCACTTCTCAGCCAAGTTGTCCATTCTGTCCAATCCCGCTGTAATATCTGACATCAGCCACACCATCGACAACACATCCAACTTTGTGTGTTCAGCAGATTTGGTAACCCATCCTTGCAACTCCTCATGCAGGAAATTTATAAAGCCAAAAAGTGTCGGTGTCCCAGAACAGATCCCTGAGGCACACTACAAGTCACCAGCCTCCATGCAAAATATGACCCGTCTGCAACTACACTTTACCTTCTGTGGGCAAGCCAGTTCTGGATCCACAAATCAAAGTCCCCGAGGATCCCACAGTTCCTTACTTTCTCAATAAGCCTTGCATTGTGTACCTATAAAAGGTATTGCTAAAATGTATATATACTCCATCTACGGCTCTACCTTCATCAATGTATTTAGTAACATCTTAAACAAAATTCAATCAGACTTGTAAAGCACGACCTGCCTTTGACAAAGCCATGTTGACGATTGCTAATCATATTATGCCTCTCGAAATGTTCTTAATCCGGCCTCTCGGGATCTTCCCCTTTGTCCCTACCTCCAAGAACCTTAAAACTATGTTCTCTCCTGCTAGCCATTACAGCCCTGGGAAAAAGCCACTGACTATCCACACGATCAATGCCTCTCATTATTTTGTACACCTCTACGTAGTGCTGAATCGTCTTACTTTATCTTGACGAGTCTCTGGGTCCAAAAAAGATCCATATGGTTAATCAAAGTAGAAACCGGCATTAAGGACCACTGGAGCTATATCCGTTTGGGTTACCCGGAGAAATCGTGTGCAGCAGAACATTGCACTTGCAATGACCATGGGATTGACTTTGACGACAGACATTTTAATACCTCGTCTAATGAAGAAAGCCATTGAAACAGAAACTCGGAAAAATATTTCTAACCAAGGCGTTCTCCCTACAATTAACACTTGTTAATTGATTGTAAACAAGTTGTGGCAGCCGAAGCCTGATTATACGAGGACTAACTAATCAGATGCCCGGTCGAAGGGGCAATAAATATCACCGGAATAAAGATACACATGCATCGTCATTGATGGTTCTGGCAGAGTTTGCCGTCGAAACGCGGTAGAATATGACGTGTGTAATAAAACGGATTTGATGTGGGAACTCAAGGTAAAGGAGCCATTAGGAGGTAGTATGTTAATATGACTATCATACTATAATATGATATATAATATGATGTATTAATCTACAGTTTGAGAGGGAGAAGGGAAAATCGGAAGTGTCAGTATTGCAGTTGAACAAATGGGACTAAGGAGCTATGAGGGAGGAGCTGGCCAATGTTGACTGCAATGATACCGTAGCACGGATGACAGTGGGACAACAATGGCAAATATGTCTGGGAATAATACAGAAGGTGCAGGATCAGTACATTCCAAAGAGGAAGATATATTCTAAGGGGAGTAAGGAACGACCATGGCTGACAAGGGATGTCAAGGAAAGTATAAAAATAAAAGAAAATAAGTATAATAGAGCAAAGCTGAGCGGGAAGCCAGAGGACTGGGAAACTTTTAAAGAGCAACGGAAGATAACTAAAAAGGCAATACAGGAAGAAAAGCTGAGATACGAAGGTAAGCTCGCCAAGGACATAAAGGAAGATAGTAAAAACTTTTTTAGGTATGGGGAGAGGTAAAAAAAATAGTTAAGACGAAAGTTTGGCCCTTGAAGACAGAAACGGGTGAATTTATTATGGGGAACAAGGAAATGGCCGACGAGTTGAACAGGTACTTTGGATCTGTCTTTACTAGGGAAGACACAAACAATCTCCCAGATATAATACTGTCCAGAGGACATAGGGTACCAGAGGAACTGAAGGGAATTCACATTATGCAGAAAACGGTGTTGGTTAGGCTGATGGGAATGACGGTTGATAAATCCCCAAGGACCGATGGTCCGCATCTCAGTGTACTAAGCAGGTGACTCTCGAAATCGTGGAACCTTAGGAAATCATTTTCCAAATTTCTTTCGATTCAGGATTAGTTGCTGAGGTTGGAGGGTAACTAATTTTATCCCACTTTTTAAGAAAGAAGGGAAACGGAATAAAAGGGATCTATAGACCAGTTAGCCTGACATCAGTGGTGGGGAGGACTCTGGAGTCAATTATTACACATGAAATAGCGGCACATTTGCATGGCAGTAACAGGATCGGTCCGAGTCAGCATAAATTTACGAAGGAGAAATCATGCTTGACTAATCTTCTGGATTTTTTGAGGATATATCTTTGAAAATAGACAAGGGAGAGCCAGTGGATGTAGTGTACCTGGACTTTCAGAAAGCCTTTGATAAGGTCCCACATAGGAGATTAGTGGGCAAAATTAGAACACATGGTATTGGGGATAGGGTACTGATATGGATAGACAATTTGTTGGCAGACAGGAAACAAAAAGTAGGGATTAATGGGTGCCTTTCATAAAAACTGGCAGTGACTAGTGGTTTACAGCACGGCTTGGTGCTGGGACCGCAACTATTTACAATATATATTAACAATTTAGATGAAGAGATTAAAAGTAACATTAGCAACTTTCAGATGACACAAAGCTAGGTGACAGTGTGAAACGTGAGGAGGATGTTATGAGAATTCAGGGTGAATTGGACAGGTTCGGTGAGTGGGCAGATGCATGGCAGATGCAGTTTAATTTCGATAACTGTGAGGTTATCCACTTTGGTGCAAGAGCAGGAAGGCAGATACCTATCTGAATGGTGTCAAGTTGGTAAAAATGGAAGTACAACGAGATCTAGATGTCCTTGCTCATCAGTAACTGGAAATAAGTATGCAAGTACAGCAGGCAGTGAAGAAATCTAATGGCATGTTGGCCTTCATAACAAGTGGAATTGAGTATAAGAGCAAAGAAGTTCTTCTGCAGTTCTACAGGGCCCTGGTTAGACCTCAACTGGAGTATTGTGTGCAGTTTTGGTCTCCAAATTTGATGAAGGACATTCTGCTATTGAGGGAGTGCAGGGTAGGTTCACGAGGTGAATTCCCGGGATGGCGGGCTACCATATGATGGACAATTGCAGTGACTGGCATTGTATACACTGGAATGTAGAAGGATGATATGGGTCTGATTGAAATATATAAAATTATTAAAGGATTCGACACGCTAGAGGAAGGAAACATGTTCCCATTGTTAGAGGAGTCCAGCATCAAAGGCCACAGTTTAAGAATAAGGGTGTCGGCCATTCAGAACAGATTTGAGGGAAAACTTTTTCAGCCAGAGAGTTGTGGATTTGTGGAATACTCTGCGTCAGAAGGCAGTGGAGGTCAGTTCTCTGGATGCTTTCAGGAAAGAGCTAGATACAGCTATTAAAGATACCGGAGTCAAGGGATACGGGGAGAAGGCTCGAACGGAGTATTGATTGTGGGTGATCATCCATGATCACAGTAAATGACGGGGCTGGCTCGAAGGTCCTCATGTCCTAATCCTGTACCTATTGTCTGTTGTCAGAACCCCGCTGGAAGCCCGAGAATAGTTTATTCGTAATGCATAGCCAAACTGCTCCATTTGTCATGCATGCTATAGCGCAATTTTACCTAGAGACGTATGGTTATCCGTGTAATATAAGAGCCATAGTCAATATTTGGCATCATGACTAATACATAGTCGTGTGTACTGAGTTTGGACCAAACTCAAAGCTATATTAACCAAGGCACTGCCTGCAATAACTTAACTAGAAACAAAATAAAAATTACAAGTGTTTGGGATTACAGATTAAATTGAGAACACTGCTTTATTTTGCCATCCGTATATGCGCTTGTGATATTACCTGCTTTTCCTTCTGATTTCTGTTTATCGCTCTTTCTTAGTCGTCAATTACAGTCACAAACAAGAAAATGTTGTAAGTATTTGCCTTCACGTGGTGCTCACATATAGTAAAGGCCATTTTTTTTTTGAGGAAATAACACCGACAGATTCTGATGTACGTAGAGAGTGAAAGATTCCGCGACAAACAACAGTAATAGAAACATAAGCAGTGATTATGTTTACCACATTCTGAACATGAGATTTCCAGTCTGACATACAGTGGGTTATTGGTGTGAACGACCATAAAAAAAGAGTTGTTGCTGTATGTACAGTTTAGGTCACACTACTAAAGCAGTATATGGTAATTAGAGGGAGGTTGCAAAAGCCATTGACTAGATATTCTTGAAAAGCAGACCGGATGTTCAAAATACAGACCGGATAAATCCAGGTATTTTTTTTCCCTTGATGCAGCTGGCAGTGGAGAAAACTGGTGGAGGTTTATAAGAAATATAAATTCCATACTTAGGATAGAACGCTGAAGCATTTTTTTTCCCACTGAAGACTTCTTTAAGCGGTGGTTTAAAGTGTGCCGGGAGAGAACGCCGAGAAGATCAAGTGAGAGATTGTTTTACGCAGAGGATATTTCATGGAGTTAGGTGTTGATACGAAATGAGCGACCGTGAGCTGAAGCCAGCACGGAATAACAATCGTTCAAAGTACACTTTGGTGTTGATATGGAAACGGCAATCTTGGAGAGATGTTCGATGAATGCAGGTAGAACGAAATTCCGACTGTTGGAACAGCAGTTAGAAGAACATGAGAAGCGAAAGCACATGATTTTATTGTTACATGCACAAGGAGATCTGTTTTTTTTTGTGTGTGGATGATGTAATGGTCATTTAGAGGTCATCTGATGTGATTTTCCCGCCGATGTGAGGTCACGTGATGACATCTGCCCCATGACTATATAGGGTCTACCCAGGTGACGCAGTCAGTTTTTGAGTTTGTAGATTTCCAGGCAGAACGTCTTGTGCCTCCGTTTCCGTTGCGTGTTTGTTTTTGTGACACAGTTTTATTTTTTTTTAAACGGAAGGTGCGTTCTCTTACAAGATGTTGTATTATAAGACAGGAAATTTGTGGCTGGAAGTGCCTGTTTACTCAATTCGGACATTTGAAGGGAGAGTGAAGAATTCATCGAAGGATCGAGCGAAGTCAGCATCGATTGGCAGTTTAATAAATAATCGACATTATTGAGTCTTCCTTGGAAAGAACCTGCATCGAGATAACACCTGCAAAGGGCATTGAGTCCATGCAATAAGGTGCTCTCTCTCTCTAAAGGAGTTTAAGGTCAGTCGATTTAAATTGTTTATTTTCGGCATCGGGAATCCTGTGGACAGAACCGGCAGTAAAGGTGCGTCTGTGAAGAAATCCTTCTCCAGAGAAGTCTCTCCCAATTGAATTTCTAAAACTGTTGGACTTTCAAAGTTATCGCTTTAAGAACTATATTTGACTGTATCGCTTTAAGAAGTGTTCTCGCATTTAACGCGTTAAGAACCAGAGCCGAGTGCAGTTGCTGAACGACTGAATATCTGTTAACTTCCAGTTAAAGTTTCCCTTTGTTTTTTTCCCTCTTATCGTTTATCCGTGTTTAATAAATGTTTGGTTGTTTTTATATAACTGGTATCGATTAATATTCATTGTTGCCGGTTACGTAACATTGTAATAACCAATACTCTAATGTAATGCTCAATATAGTGCGTAGATATATAAAATTAAGAAAATTAAACCATAGTCCAGATTGTTATAGGATCAGAGATGTCGAATGGGCTTGTGCATTTTAATAGTCCTGTCCAATCTATTATTAGGCCCGTTTATTATTTTTAAACAAACTCTGCTCACATTTTCCAAGTCAGAATTCTGCTTATAATATTTGTGCATCTGACACAGATTTAGCCTGTTTCGGTATGGACTCGATATTACACTGGACAAGATCATTTTTTTTTTCAAAAATGCTGCTTGCTTGATTTTTTTTTTCGTTTGTTAATGTTAATCAGCTTGAAGCTGAACAGAAATGAAACCCCTGGCATCTCTGGCTGCATAAGTCGAAGGAAGACACTCTCCGGTCCAGACAAACTCGAAAGATTGAGACGGCTCTCTAATGCCAGACACCGGCTCGTGAGGATGCTGTGTCATTTGCTATCCCTAACGAATTAGTGGCACAAAGAGACAGATAGTGCCCGGTATATGATTGAAGGAATTATATTAATGAATTTCAACTTTTACTGAAGTGTTAGTAAAGAAATACAAAAATAAAGTGCCCATTTTAATTAAGCTGTCAAATGTGCACATCCTGGATCTCAGCACAATTTGGAGCTCAGCTTTTCACCATATTCACCGATCCTCAATGGATCATTGCTCCTGGCATCATCGAATCACGGGCCCGTTCCGGGTATATTTAAACGTTCTGTTCTCTCCAGAGTCTTCTTTCTCCATCTCCGGCCGAACCGAATCCCCACGGCCAACGATATTTTCCCTCAGCAGAAAAACATCTCCTCAGTCCAACCATCCTAATGGTGTGTCACATAACCCTCTCCATCCCTTATCAGTAACAATAAAGCAAAACAGGCTGAAGGAAGAACATATTGCTCTTACCGGACTGCCAAATGCAATTCATAAAGCATAACAGTTAATAAAATGCAACAGGGTATTACACTATTCCCCCAGCAAAGTAGTCATGCCTTCATGACTTCGAAATAATTTGTAATAACGCCATTTGCAAGGGAATTTTAAAATCGGTCAGAACCTCCAACCTGTTTGTAAATGTAGTGATATATCTTACAAGAGGATATCCCTGACACTATTTTCCCACGGCGCTACATAGTACAGACTATCTGGGTGTCTTCTGACTCTTGAGACCTCCTTATCCCATCACCTACTTCTCTTTGGAATACTCTTTGGGACACGTTTTGGGATACTTCTGCCCTACCCGGCGAGTCTTCCCCGATCGATTAGAGTGGACAACAAAGATTTTGCTTCCTCAATACCTTTAGGTGTATATCAGTTTTGGCTACTGATTATGTAAATCAACATGAAATGTTCTCATCATGCACAATTTTAAATAAACTTGTGTTTATTATTTCAATTCAAATTTCAAGTCAATTAAACTATTGCCGATAATGTAAGCTGGAAAGTTTCCTATCTTGTCCAGGCATGCTTGGGTACGCTTGGGCGGTGCGGCTGCTGCATGGCACGGCAGGGTTTCGTAATAATTATTGGATTCAAGACTGTAAGGATAGGATTTGCTTTCACTGGGCACTAACATTTCAATGAGGTATTTTGATATTTTAGACAGATGCTTCCCAGAATAACTGATGGTAAGATTAAGTAAAGCGTTTTTTGTTGGTCCACAAGTCAAACAGGCCGTCAATAACAAGCAATTTGAAGAATTTCTAGTGGGACCGGAGAAAATCACGTGGAAGGGATTCAAGGAAGTTGCTGAAATTGTTCTCGGCATCTCCAAAGCATCAAACTCGATGCAGCTGGTTGAAAGCATGCCTCAAACATATAAAACCATTAAATGCAACATGTCACTAAAGATTCATTTTCTGCATTCCCATTTAGACCTCTCCCTGCAAATCTTGGTGCTGTTAGTGACGAGCATGGTGAAAGTTTTCACCAGGACATTGCGGTCATGGAGAAAACATACCAGGACAACTCGAATCCATCAATAAAGGCAAATTATTGTTTTACATTTAAGCGAGAAGACTTAAACACTGAGTACAAATGAAAATCATTCACAAAATATTTTAACTTATTTGAACTGTTGCAAAGCATCGGCAGCATTATGCAATTAGACACATTATAACCAGTAAAAGTTTTTTTTTTTCTCCAGATAGATGTGGTAGCTCCATATGCTGATGCTACACTTGAAAGAATCAATCTATACGTTTCTGAGGAATTTCTTCTTGTTTGTCATGTAAATTTCCCAGTTGTGCTCACTCAGTAGTCAAACAAAAATATCGAAAATAATTTTGGTTTACAGTTGGCAGAGTACGTGTGTGAAGAAGGTGCAAATTTCAGACCTGAGCCGGTTAGTTCCGCACAGCTAGTTTCGAAAGCGTAAAATGGTTGTATACACTTTAAACGACTGGCACGTTTGTAAATACTTCTTACGATTGAAAAAAAAAGAGTCTCAGTTTACTGCTTGTTTCAAGAACTTATTTCGAGTGTGCCAGCTCTGTAGGAAGAGGGGATTATTCACTAACACGAATGTTTGTCAATACAAAGATAATGAGTCTGAAACGCCGACTCTTATGTAAAGAGACCTGGGAATACAAAACAACTGGAACCGACAGAAACTGTTTTCTGCTCATTTCTTAAAAATTACAGAGCTTCATGGCCTGTTCCGCTCAACAAGTGTAACTTCATAAGTACCGATTTATTTGTTTCAATTTACACAAGCTGAACGCACAACATAAATGGCAGGACCAAATTACTAAACAAGTTCTCTAAAGGTTCATACTGTTTAAAAAGGTGGTGCAGAAACTGACCGTATCAAGCAAATGTTTACAGGTGTTCAAGCAAAGCTTGTAATACATTGTTTAAACAGGTTGCTTGTTTATTCCACGTTTCAAAAAAAAAAATATATCAGTAATTGTCAACCGCAACAGAAGAAAATGCAGCACAACGCCACCAGCGACTGAGTTATGTTTTGTTCCTTATTTGGGGATCATTTTCCTTGTAACAATTCACTTGAATATGTATTACAGCCAGAATATTCAGAATTAGCAGGGTATTCTGCTGTGTAACTGCAATGCGGTCGTGATTAACGCCATTTTGATTTTCTGGATAACTGTCTGCTCTAAAGTGTACGTGTAAACGTTGTGGTTTACAGCCTAAATATCACCTACGCAAAAGACTAAGGCATGAGCATCCAGCGGCCCGCTACGAAAGGTGTTGCAATAACAGATTTCCTTTGTTCAATAACACAATTTACGCCACCGGCATCAAATGGCAATGAACTGGTCGAATGCGTGGACGATCGTTAGCTAAGAAAGGTATGCTTTCGAAACCCAATGGCGACCAAGCCTGCATCCCATTCTCTCGCAAAGGAATACTATAGTGGGGGAAATATCCCAATGCAGTGGGAAGCTACCGTGGTAGCGATTGCCAGGAAATCGGCTACAAAGGTCTAAATTAGATGGTGAGTGATTGATGAGGGAGGCTGCAACAGATTTGGGGAAGATTTCACTGGCCACGAGTTTCATAAGGAAGAGATCAAACAACTATAAAATAGCCTACAGGTTAGCACAAAGATGTACTGTTCCTATGTCCCGTATTTAATTTGCACCACTGTTTCTAAAGCCATTGTACTTCCTTCTGTGGAACACGTGAAATTTATGTCGGTTGCACTGGTTTCCACCATCAGCCCAAAGTCTGGAAGGATTTGCGAGGCTGATTGGTTATTGCAAATTATAGCGTGATTACGCTAGCATTAAATCCGAATGTTGCAGGACTGCTTACCTCGAGGTGCGGAAAGGGCTAATTCCTCACTGATATCAAGAAATAAATAAACAAACAAACAAAAACATAAGTAAATAAATAAGAATCGGCATACCCATTAAATCAATATGTTCGGTGCGAAGTCGGGATGAATTTGGATTTTTAAATAGTTTATCCAACGCTTATAGATGACGGGTAAATTAAATTAGATGCCCTCCGCTCTTTGGATTTTTGCAGAACCGATGAAACCGTTTACAAGGCATGCCGCGACCTCGTTCAGAACTGCAGCTATTGATTACCCACTTTCGTGTGAAAGATTAAACGGAAATTCACTGTAACAATAAATCAGTTCATGCACTCTTTATTTGCCACATTTGAATTCAATTCTGACTGTGTGCACAGTGAAGTTACAGGAGGGAAAGTTTGTTCAGAAACAGAAATAAATTGCACCTTCGTGGCGAAATTTTGTGTTACCCTTGCGACCCTCTAAGTCACGAATTATCAATCGGTTTGCAGCAGGAAAAGTCTGAGTTTGCGATAGGCTTTAAATTTCAAATTTCCTTTTTGATTTAAAGTTCTGTATTTTTGTACGTCTTGAATTTTGAGCACCGATTTCATAATATGAACAGAGAGATGCAATGTTAACATTGTCTTCTGAAAGATCAGTTTGAAAATTTTAGTAATAGACCAGTTAATACCAGATGTACGATATTATTCGGAAGGAGCGACATACTCCATAGGGTAAAAGTGTTTGCAAAGTAAAGCTCGCTTGATTGGAAGCGTGAGTAACTGTTCCTACATAGTCTCACCCTCCAACAATAATTCAGTCAATTTTAATTTGTTATCATTAGACGAAGTACCTACTGAACTGTTTTAAACGCCATTACTGATTTATTTGTTTGTTTGCTTGTTATTTAACCTTTTCCTTTTATCTACAGAACGATCTGTCTGTTCGTCTGTGACAAATAATGTTGCCATTTATTATCTTTTAAATTCTATTTATTTAATTACCATTAGTTTATGGGGCCAAGTGGTTAAGGCGTTCGTCTAGTGATATGAATGAGGCTGGTCGAGCCTTGGCTGATGCAGCGTGTTGTGTTCTTGAGCAAGGCACTTATCCGGTGTGGAGATGGGAGACTTGCAGCAAGGGCAACTATCAGTCTTCCATATAACCTTGCCCAGGTCTGCGCCCTGGAAACCTACCAAGGCGCAAAAACGTAGTCTCAGGAGTCTAAAGGATGACTATATATCGATATAGATATTTACTTATGCATGTTACTTATTCAGTTTGTGAGTTATTTATTAATTGATTATGTGATAATTATTTACTTATCTGTTATTTTTTTTTTCGAAAGTCTAGGTACCTTTGATTATAAAACCAGAAAACGCAGGCCACAATTTATAATTCATACAAACTCTCTTGTGGACGTCTGGAAAAAAAAAAAGTTCTACTTTGTAGATAGAAGCCCAATGATTGCCTTAACAGTTTAATCAGAATTAACTTGAAGACATTTTTCCAGCTGATCGATACAGTTTGCAATTTAAAAAAAAACAACATAAAAAGTACAGAGGAAAAAAATGTAAATGTAAATGAAATATTTCATTCTAAACCGAGGAAAAATAATCACTTCCGGATTGAGTTGAATTTGGTACGATTTTTTTATTTCATTTGTAACGCTGCTATTTACTGATAGCAGTTTTTTTTTTCCCCACTTGAATTTGGTCATCGCTAAAAACAGATGAAGGAAGCCTGGCACTCTTTAACTTTATCCAAATATTAATCATGTTTTCCTGATTTTGTGAGTTCCTGGGATAGAATGCTTCGTCAAAACAGAAAATAAAATAGTCGCACGACACACAGATATTTCCTTCATAAGTTCTTTATTTTTTTTATTTTCGAGATCTGTCTGGGTATATTCCCTGCCTGAGAGGACATATGATATCCATATAGTAAAATTGGGACAACATCGTCCTCCGTTACAGGAGAAAAAACAACAAATATTACTAAGAAAGTATTCTTTAAAGGCCTGCTCATATGAGATTAAGTTCGGTATATTACCTAATCTTTCGTTTATTCTGCAGGGCTCTTTAACAATTGTTTTTTAATACTCGGGACTCCGTTACACTCTGGTCACTCATTCTGCATATTACACTGGTTCGTCATAGATTAGAACGGATTATCAGGTATATGAAGAATAGAATGAAGTCTTTTTCGCACTGCACAGATGCTGTCTTATCTTGTGGATGTTTGTTTCGCGTTCTCTTTCATTTGTGAAATTGATGACCCGGTATTTTCCCTTTGCCACAGGTTTACATTAAAGTGTACAGCGTTACTAACTTTCTACGTGTTGTATTAAACGTGACCATGCAGTGTCCTGGTACGTGATCCTATTTACTGATGTACAAACTCTTCCATATTACAGCAACAACTGAAATTGGCTCTTGCGTCTTGAATGAAGTGTCAGACGACCACTTTGTCAGTGGTCGTCTGACAAAGTCCATGACAGTTTCTGAGCATTTAACAGTCTTAACAAATTTCACATAGGCAGCTGCAGAAGTAACGAAAGGATGTAGACATAAAACTGCTTCATACTATACCAAGTGTCGATGCATTAGACTGAGTTATTGAACAAATTACTCTTATTCCCACGATATAAATTGCGATATGTGTAATGTGAAACTAAAGTAACCTGCAACATCACATATTACAATAAGTATATCAACTAGTGGTAATTACTCTCAGATATATCATATCGTCACTTTATATGACCTAATTCCCTAATGTTACATAATGTCTTTTATGTTAAAACCCAGTGGACTGGTTCCAATAACGTTCAGAGAGTGTTTTCCCAGTTTCCCTCTCCATATGCGTTTCCCACTGTTTGCAGTAGTTTGCAATGCATAAATGTACGCAGTTGTGAGAAGATTCATCCCTTTTCGCTCAGTTTCATCTCCGTGCGGAATTACTACGCGACGCCGATCAGATGCCTCAGAAGATAGGTGCGCAACAAACTCATTAAATTAGGCTGGTAAATTACCGATTACTCTCAACATTCTGGGAAAGAAGATAGTGTTTTATATTCTGACATATATATGTACGTAAATCCATCGATCCATACATCCATCAGCTTGATCATCGAGAGTTTTTAGACCCGGTTTACGAGAGAAAAGTGCTTCATCAAATGCGAGAGTTTTGATTGTCTCTAGTCAATGAAGGTAAATTGCTTATTCTCATTTCAGATAGCAATAATAAAAGACGCAATGGAGAACGATTAAATTATGGTTTAATGCCACCTGGTGGAATATAGCTTATTTGTTCTTGCCGATGTTACGTGAAACTCAGTGCCTCCTTCACATCATAACAGCATATGAACCATCAATCACCAATTCCATCCGCGAAATTAATTGTTCAGTTATTCAGAGGAAAGTTGCATTCATAGGCTGCAGGTGAACACGTCAAAATATCGTGCGCCGTGCTGCTTGCTCAGTTCTGCTTTTAAGATCCATTCTGTCGTCTACACCATCTGCCAGAAATCCACGTCATCGAACAGCAAAGATTGCTATTTCATCCTTTGCTGCACCCAGGCTTCGGTACCGTTCGATCTGCTCTTCTCGCACCCTCTGCCTCGACGAGGAATCGTAATTTGTTGACAGTCTTCCCAACAAGAATTGCTGGCTGCCCCGCATTCTTCGCCTTTGAGCGGCGCTGCACTGCTGACGTCAGCTCACAAGGGATTTGATTTGTTTGTTCTGCACTTCTGCAATCGCCCCGCACAATTTCATTTCCTGCATTGCGTCTGAACGCCTCTTTTTATTGTGTTATAGAGACTCAACACCGTGCGTTGCCTGTTGTGATTGGTCGCTTTGGACAAGGTATGTGTTTTTATTCTCTGGCAACGAGTCTCCACTCTGTGGTCACAAGAGTACAGACTCAAACCGAGTGAATATGAAGAACTGTCTCACTCTTCTCCTCATTATTGAGTTTCTTCTGGGTAAGATGTTCCTTCACTGTAATATTCCACAGATGCCTAATTCCCTGTAAACACATTCTATTTTCTATTTATGTAACCGTATTGTTCAAAGTAGAGCTTATGATGTGTGTATTATTTTACTGTTAGACTGGAGCCTTCAAGACTCAGTGGAACAGTCAGTGGATGCAATGACGATCGATGAAGAAAGTAATGTTACACTAAACTGCACTTTACAAACAAGTATTACAACCCCGAATGGTTTCTGGTACAGGCAGCGCCCGGCACAGCGACCACAGTACTTGTTTCGGATCATCGCAGGGACAGTCGAACGAAATGCAGATATAACCGACCGATTATCTGCTTCCTATAATAAGAGTAAAAAATATACCAAACTCATGATTAAGAACGCCACAATCTCTGACTCGGCCACGTACCTCTGCGCGGTGAGCACACAGTGTTGTAAAAACTCAGCTGTCTCGAACAAAAACCCACTTTCGCAATTTCCTCGAGATATCGCTAGAGGGCGAACAAACCAAGGGGAACACAAATTCCTCTTTAACCATGTGAGCAATTGCTTTCGCATAGTTATTGTTTCGGAAAGTTTCTGTCCAGTATGGCTGAAATGAGGAAAAAAAAAACATTCCAGATATTTCTGATACTACACATTGTATGATAATTCAAGATCGATTGCATTCTAGCCGATGATGAAGGGCACCCAGTACAGTCCGAGGATCATACCTTGTATGCCACCGTTGCAAAATCACAGCATTCCTTTTTGATCTCTGCGGCTTGTGAGTCATTTATCAAAATCTGTGGAAAACGTCCTGTTGGACGGTACCACATCATCTCCTGCTGAACGAACACAGGAAAAGAGAAGTCGATCTGGTTTTATTTATTTATTTCTGAGTCTGTACCTCAGAAAACAGGTGCGTGACTAATTCATGCAAATTAGGCAGGAATTACGCTGATTAATCTCAGCATTGTGCGAAAGGAGATATTGTGTTTTTTTTTCATCCTGACATATATATCGACGTATATCTATCGATTCTTAATGTACATCAGTTTGATGTTGAACAACTTGATCATTGGGAATTTTCAACCCAGGTTTATCAGAAAAAAAAAAGAGCACTTCATAAGCTGCGAGAGATTTGTCCGTTATCAGTTTGAGATACATTCCTCATTTTTAGTTCACATGACAATTATACAAGGAAGAAACGTTAGGAACACCAAACAGGCTTAGAAGCTTCTGCGAAAATCGAAGTAAGCGAATTACTTATGCTTTGCAGCCATCTGGTGGAATATATCATCCTGATTTTTGGCGATGCTGCATGAATCTCAGGAACCACTTCACGTCTGAACAGCCTATAACTAAGCAATCACAACTTCCATCAGCCGAATTAATTGGTAAGTTATTCAGCGAAAATCCACTTGTACAGATTGCATATTGAATAGGTCAAAATACCGTGCGCCGTGCTGCTTGCTCATTTCTGCCATTCAGATCAACTCTGGAGTCGCTACCTTCTGCCAGGAATCCACGTCAGAGAAGAGTAAAGACTGTTGTTGCATCTTATGCTGCACTCACGCTTCGCTACCTGACCATTTATTCTGCTCGCACCTTGTGCCTCGATGAGCAAGCATAATTTATTGACAGTCTTATTCGAAAATTTTGACGTCTGACCGGCGTCACTTCACCTTTCAGTGGCGCTGCGCTATTAATGACATCTCACAAAATATTTGCTTCCTTTGTTCTGCTCTTCTGCGATCGCCTCAGCAAATTTTCATTTCCTGCATTGCGTATGAACGCCTTTTTTTCCTATTGTGTCTTTGGAGAGCGTTGCCTGTTGTGATTGGTCGGTTTGGCCAAGGTATGTATATTTATTGCCTGGACATGAGTCTCCACTCTGTGGTCACGGAATGACAGACTCAAACGGAATGTTTATGAAGAACTGTCTGACGCCAGTTCTCAGTATTGTGTTTCTTCGAGGTAAGAAGTCCCTTCACTGTAATATTCCACACCTCTCTGTAACTCTCTGTAACCATGTTTTTTTTTGCAGTGTAAGGAACCATGTGGTTCGAAGTCGAGATTATGATCTATTGATTATTTTTCTGATAGACTGAATAACAATAACGATCGATGACGAAAGTAATATTACTCTAAACTGTACTTTACAAACACGCAATGTACTCCCAAATGTGTTTTGGTACAGGCAGCGCACCAGAAAAAGACCACAGTATTTGATTCGGATTAACGCAGGGAAAGTATACCGCAATGAAAACGTAATTAAAAGATTATTTGCTTCCTACGATAATATATATATACCGATCTATCGATTCACAACACCATAATCTCCGACTCGGCCACATACCTCTGCGAGAGGAGCCCACGTTGCTTACAAATCTGAATTATCTCGAACAAAAACCCTCTTTCGCAGTTTCCTATAGAGCTGGATAAAGGGCTAATAAATCAAACGGGACGTAAATACTAAGTGAAGTACAGAGGCTTCGTCCAATATTTCTCTCCCCAGTGAAGTATTGACATGACAACTACAGTGGATGTGATTACTCTTGAATGGCTGCAACTTTGATCGAAACCCATTAATCTTGAATGATTCCTCTGTGTACTTAATTTCTCTGGATATTCACAATTCGCATCTGAAGCTTCCACCATCATCATTACCGAATCATTAATCCTATTAAGGGTTATTTTAACAGAGAAAGTGACTAAGTTTTGGCACAAAAATAGCACATGTAGCAAGTAACATTCTTCAAAACGCTGAAGGAGGTTTCATGTGGCTTTTGAATTCAGTGATTTAATCACACTTTGGTGGATTGTTGTGCTCTATGTCGTTGACTTTAATTGATATACAAGAGGCTTACGTATTTTTAACGCCAGCGTCAGATTGTTTCCGACATAAGCAAATGCTGGCTGTAATTGGATTCGCCGATTTTTTTTTTCAAAGTTACTTCTAGCGGTTATTCGAGATCACAATCTATTGTGTTTACCAGAAGTTTTTTTATATCTTTCCAAGCAAATAAGATAAAGGTGGCAATATATTTGGATTGACCACAACAGCAGTATTTTTCCCTTTCAGGGTACTTCTGTAGACCCTCAACGCGAGCTACACGCTGACGACGGATCTTTGCGGAAATGGGACAGCTCTCGGGGTGTCACGACAAGCCGTTATTCGATATGTAGCTCGCCTTCGCAGTTTTGGGATTTCAATTCTCCAGAGGCGAGCAGCGACTAAGTTGGTGCCTCTGTGCCGTAGGAGATGAAAGAACTCTGGTTGTGTGCAAAGAAAATCAAGACCTTTGGGCACAGAGCTCGGAGAATCTGCCGGAAAGAACGTTTAATATCGTAAATCAGCGAGTTGTTTGTTATGTCTCTCCTCTCGCTGGGCACAGCAGACAGCGCAGAGTGGGGATCGCTGCGCTGCTCCTTTTACGCGTGGGAGAACGGACCTGGGTGGGGATTTCGGGTTCTACCATTCAATGGATAATCATTCGTTGGGACACTCCTCTGTTTTCCTGTATTCTTGCGAAAAAAAAAATAATTTCCGGATGTATAATATATACATTTATCTGACATTAAATATACCTTTGAAACATTTGAAAAATAATTCCTAGCAACATTAACGCCATGCGTCTTAATTGAGTTGAGCTTTTTAGTTGTATTCACAACGCTTATAGTAAGAGCCTGTAAGCAACTTAATATTCACGTTTTAGCCTGTAGTAAATCCGCCAAATGTACTGAATATTTTGAATGAAATCATAGCGCTTATTAACTCAAATCGCCTTAATGAATATGCACGATCATTGCTATTAATATCTCAGTTGAACGTAAAGTGTATTTTCACATTTTATGGCTAGTCATCTAATATATCCTAAAATCGCCGCTTCTGTATTCTATCCTTCAATTGACAATTATACCCTATCATCACAAGACACTGCACTGGTCATTTCGATGAATTCGACTACACACCTTCGCCTCGCAGATTGCCCTGGTGTCTATACATTGAATTTGCCTGTATATTGCGACATGAATAATAAGCACCTTCAATCCGAAATCAAGCACTTTTTGCTGGCAAACTCTATTTTTGTGCTTTGGGAAAACAAGCAGTAAGTAGTGTTGAGCTTATCACTCCAATCGAAGAAATAAAATTTAAGACGTAGCCTTTCCACATTGTTTTAACCAAATGCCGGACAATGTTTTTTTCATATCCCATGTCTGCAGTGTTTGACTGACTGAACAAGCACCGTCATCCATCTGAAAGAGCCCTCTTCCTCCAGTGCAGTCATTACTAAAATGGGTTGTGTCATTCCTGCTTTTATATAAGGACACCACACTGCGCATGTTTGACCGTATAGCCGTTGTGCTCATACCTCAAGTGTGCTGCACCTCATTTCAACATTATTATTAATATCAAGGGTGTCCATATGCAATTAGTCCATGCAGCAGGACCCAGGTAGTGATAGTGAGCATGCATTTTTTGCATTTCTCTCTCAAATAGTTTTACTCCGACTGCAAAATTCGAGGCCAAAAGAAACACCATGAAGTAGCGCTTTCCAACGAAAAATAAATATTCTGTAAACTCGACAAGAACTCAACATAAAGCACCATACACTATACATCACAAATCGTCCGAGTACATATCCGATTCAGGACGGAGTGGGGTGCGGTATAATCGTTTCTACTGTTGGTTCTTCAGTCTCTACATATCGCTGACGAGTCCTCTTGCTCTGTTTATGGTCCAGGCCAGGTACTGGGTCAACACGCACCTCTTGTCCCAGAAGCACAAGGTAGTTTCGATAGAGAATATTGACTGGCCCGTCCCTATCCTCTGGTTTCAGCTGGAAAACTGGAACGTTTGGCACCTTACTCAGCACTACACAGGTCGTAGCCGTCAAGCGGTCAGACAAATTATGCTTTCCAGCCAGCCCCAAATTCTTTATGCGGCGTCAGTCTCAAGGCAGGAGTTGGAAGAGCCTCACCTTTTGGTCACAGCTCCTCCCATTTCCTTGATTATGCTTGATGCTGCGATTTCAGCTAATCCCTAAGCATTTTACAGCTCCCTTCTCATATGAGGCGCATACTTCTGCTCCCTTCGGCTGTAAATGAAAATGAAATACTTATCCTGTAACACTTTGAGCACAGTGGACGCCCGAATATCCTTGCATATCGGGTGTAGTAATCCGTAACGATCAAGTCATTCGCAATGTTGCTGGCATATGAATCTATTGACAGAAGATCTAGACACACCAGGTTAAGTGGCTCCGCACTCTTCAAGTAAGACGACGGAACGGCCCTCGCAGGCAGCGTCTTCCTCCGTATACTTCGAATGCAGAACTCGCAGGACTCTTCGACCCTGGCTTCAATCCGCGTCAGTAGAACCGATATCAGAAACATCCATTGTTCTTGTCAACCCGCAAAAAGCCAGAACGATCACAATGCGATTTCAACAGAATCCTCCGATACTTCTCAGGCAGAACCGGCTGGGAACACTGATATCGGTGTGGAGGGGATGTGACCGGATAAAGAATCTGATTTCTCAACCCATTCTGGGTCATTCTCTCAGTAATCGAGTCACTACAAAGGATTTCGTCCTGCCGCCTGGGCCATGTTCTTTTCCGCAACTGCTGACCAAACGTTACCGATGCCCATGTCCTCTGGGTGAGCAGATGCTACTTCGCCAGGATTCAAATCCGGAAACTGGAAATTCAGAGCACTCAGCGTGCATTAGGTTGTGCAATGGCACCATCAGAAGTCCCCAATTGATCTACCGCTCGATTGGCCCCTGCCTTTTCACCGCCTTGACCGTGGTGGGAAACGAAACCATAGCTTCACTCCAGGGGAAGGAGCACTCTGCCACTCTCCGTCTTTATCTAGTCCTTCATACGGACGTCGGGACAACGCATCGGCACCAATGTTCCTTCTTCCCGGCCGCTATTTCAGTCTGAAATCAAGAGCATCCAATTTCGCGTCAGTGAAATATCCGTTAAGTGTTTGTTGTCCGTCCTCACTTCACACTTGGCATCATGGGCGTAGTCACTTAAGTTATGCACCGCAGCCCAATTCAAAGCCAAGATATCCAACTTGTGTGTTTGATGGGTTCTTTTTATTTTCTCACAGGGAGACATACTCTGATTGACAAATACGACCAGTTTCAACCCTGTGGTCTAATCCTGATATACAACACACCGGAAGCCCTCAATGCTGCATCTTATGCAGTACGTACGTCAATCGAGAGCCCTCAGAAGTCAGCACAGGCGTATTGGTCAGCAGCTCCTTCAACGACTGAAATGCCTCTTCACATTTCGCAAACCATCACCCTCTAAAATATTCCGAAGGACGAAGATAATATTTACCATCCACTCATTGTCTCGTTCTTCGTTTTGTCCCCGAGGGAGGGTAACGCACAGAAGCTGATTAGCAGAGTAACTCACTTTAAAGTAGTACTTCATGAACCTCCGGTACTACTCGCGTAAACCCAATAAAAAAAAAACGCAGGGACGTCACAGTTGGGGACTTGGCTAGCCGTTCACTGTATCTGTTTTAGATGGATCAATAGCTACTCCATCCTAGAGACTATGGTGTGACAGGCGTGACAGACTTATCATCCTGACTTTGAAAACTACCATTTCAAATGAACAGTCCATGAGAATGAAATTCTTTTGCTCAACTTTCAGTAGCTATGTGGAAAAAGATAAGTGTTATTCATGCTGCCCAGTGTAACAGGACGTTCGTTGCTCTGATGTATTACCGGTGGATAGGAAGCGGGGCAGCCAAATATGCACAATATCAACGGAGCGTTCCGAAACACTATATCCCTGACTATATCCTGGGATTAAAGATCAGAGGAGCCGAAAGCTGGAATGGCTGGATATGCTAATAGTATATTTAAATGGATCATATTGTAACTTTCTGAGAAATTACTCCTTGTTTATCATGTAATTTTGTCAGGTGTACTGACTGTATTTCAAGGTTGTGAAGCCGAGAGGTGGTAGTGGGGACAAGCTCCCACTACTTAAAAGCGCTCCTCAAGATACCCGCCTCAAATAGCCTCTGACAACCAAGTTCAACTCCTGGGCCTCTCGTGTTCCTAAGCCATTAAGCCTGGCCGAACTGTTTCTACTGACAGAAGAAGGCGCTAAGGTGGGTCTTGGCGCCTTAAAACTAGTGCTTCGGGTAAATGGAGCTTGTAAGCTTGGGGAGCCGGTCCATCTAAGGGAGGGAAAACTCTGATTTCAAAGCTCCGCTGCATTGCAGGTATATCCAATCATGGAAAAGGTTTCGCGTGTAAACCCTGAGGACAAATCCGGAGCTGAAGGAATTACTCACTCCGATGAATGTTTGTCAGTGCACAGAGAATGTGGCTGAAATGCCGACTATTTTGTAAAGAGACCTGGGAACAGAAAACATCTTGAACCAACAGAAACAATATTCTGCTTAACTGATAAAAAATACAGATGTCCTTTCCTGTTCTCCTCAATCTACATAAATTCATCTTGATCTTATTTGGCTTGGATTTACACAACATCGGCCACATCATAACTGACTGTGCCTAAATACCTAAGTTCGTTAAAGTTCCACACGAGCGTGCAAGGGTTGGTACAGAAACTGTGTGTTTCAAGTAAACGTTTACCTGAGTTTATAAAAAAAAACCTTGAGCTATTTTCATTGAACATATTGTTCGTTAATTCCCCGTTTCGAAAATTCGTAATAATCGTCAACCGCAACAGAAGAAACTGGGCCGCATAGTCACCAACAACTGGAATGTATTTTATTACTTATGTTGGGAATATTTTACGTGCAACTGTCCACTACAATATCTACCATCATTGATATATTAAGCATAAACAGGGTGCGAACTTGTGTAACTCCAATACGGCCGTGATTAACGCCGTATTGATTTGCTGTATAACTGTTTGCTCTAAAGCTGAAATGTTAGGTTTGTCGTTTATACCATAAATTGCAAAAAAAAAGGTTCGAACTTCTAGCAGCCCACCACGGAAGCTGTTGCAATACAGATTTACATGGTATCATAGCGAAATTTCCGGCCCCGGCATCAAATGACAATGAACTGGTCGAACTCGTGAACGACCGTCCGCTAAGAGAGAAATGCTTTCGAAATTCAACGACAAGCAAATTTGCAGCCCACTGTCGCGTGGAGGAATCTTACAGTGGGAGAAATATCCAGAAACCAGCTGAACTACTGTAGTGAATTTAAACGCAAACAACAGGAATTCTGCAGATGCTGGAAATTCAAGCAACATACATCGATGCTGCTTGGCCTGCTGCGTTCACCAGCAACTTTGATGTATGTTGGTTGAACTACTGTAGTGTCGATTGCCAGGAAATCAGCACTAACTTCCAAAATATACGGTGATGAAGAGAGGCCGCAAACATTTTGGGAAAGATTTCGGTTGCCTCGCGTTGCATAAAAGGAGAGAAAGGTCAAACAGCTACACAGTAGCGTACTGATTAGCTCAACGTTCTACTATACCTATGAGACATATTCAATTCCCACCACTGCTTGTCAGGAGGTTTAACTTTCACCCCGGAACGCGTGGGATTTAAGTCAAATGCTCCGGTGCCTAAAGTCTGGCTGGATTTGGTAATCTGATTGGTTATTGTAAACTGTAACATAATTAGGCTCGGATTTAATTAGTGTATTGACGGGCTGCCAGCAACGACGTGCAGAAAGGAAACATTCCTCACTGTATCTCAAATACAGAAGAAATCAAACAGATAAGCACCTAAGTAGGTAAATTGAACAGGTTTGCCCTGTAAATCATACGTTCGATGCGAAGTCCGGATAACTTTGGATTTTAAACAAATACAACGATTATAGTTGGGTGATAAATTATATTAAATGCTCATGTTCTCTGTATTTTTGCAGAACCGATGAAATTCTTTAAAACGCATGTCCGGAGATTCTTCAAAACTGCATCTATTGCTGAATCCCTTTCGTGTGAAAAGGAAAAATAAAAATTCACTAGAACAACATATCCGATTTCACGCCCATTATTTGACCACATTTGAATTGATTTCGGCACAGTGTTCACAGTGAAGCTGCACGAGTGTAATTATGTTCAGAAGCAGGCATAGATTGCTCCTCAGTTGCACAATTTTTTTATGTTTACACTCGCAAGACTCAATGTCTAGCGTTAAAAATCTCTTAACAACATGAAACAACTGAGTTTGCGATAGGCTTTCGATTTCAAACGTCCTTTTTCAACTGAAATTCTGTATATTTCTGTACGTCTTGAATGCTGAGCATTGATTTCTTAATGTCAGCTGAGGGATGCAATGAGGACATTGCTTATTGAAACGTCATTTTTTTAACATTTCAGTAATGGCCCACAAAATACCAGATACACAATATTATTTGGAGGGAGAGTGATGCTGCAGAGGGAACAAGTGATTAAACAGTAAATTTCGCCTGTCTGGAAGTCAGATTAGCTGTCGATTTAAGAATCGCCTTTCAAAGTTGTTGAATAGTCTCATCCTCATTGGATCACGCTGAGTCATTTTTGCATTGTTATTGTTGCGTGGTCGGCAACAATGAATATATCAAATGAGTCAGGGCTTTATAAAAACATTCAAACATTTATTAAACTCTGCTCAACAATAGCGAAAAGTAGGCAAACGACGAGCTTAACTGAAAGTTAACTGCCAGCAACTCTGGAAGAGTTCTTAAAAGGGTAAATGCAAAAACAGTAAATTCGAACACAGTTTTAAAATGGCAAATTCGAAAGTCAAGTGATTTATACAGTCGATAAGGAGAAACTTCTCTGAAAACGGATTTCTTCGATGACGTGGCGTTACTGCTGATTCTACAAAGGATTCACGACGAAGGGAATAAAACGGCTAAAAAGAATTGACATTTTCTAGCGAGTGAATCCTGCACAAACTTCACTGCTCTTGCAGGAGTTATCTCAGATACAGGTCACCATATTCTGAATGAATTCTCTATAATGTCGATCGTTCTTTAAACTGCCGAACTTTATTCCGATCCTTCAGGATACCGTCCTTTAGTGAGGTCTTCGTTCTCCAATGCTAATGCAAAGGTAAATCAAAGATACACCAAAAAAGGTGGCAGCGATTGGCGAACTGCCGGCACAATAATTCTGTACTTTACAATCGAAAGTAAAACTCCGTTTTAAAATGAAACTGCGTCATGAGACAAATACGCAGCATAACGGAGAAGTGACGATCTAAACTCACAACTCAACTGAAAAACTAACTGTGTCACACCAGGGGTCTCCCATTTATACCTGTTGTGAACATGTCATCACGTGACGTCACACTGGCAGGAAAATTACATCACCCCACCATCGCAAGACCATTGCATCATGGTCATAAGATACTCAATTACATCATTGTCATAAGAAATTCAGTTACATCAAGGTCATAAGACAGTCACAAGATAACAATCAGATATGTAACATCATGATGAGATGAAGTATCTGCTAAATTGTTATACGAGAAATTACTTTTTATTTGTGTGCTTGCTTGGGTATTTATTGTTATCTCTTTATCGACAGAACTATATATCTAGCTGTTTGTCTGTGCTATAATTTCTTTATTTATTTTTTAAAACTTTATATTTATTTATTTACTCACCTTTTTAGTTGTTTAATCGTTTAGCTATTTGTGTTACTTGTCCAGTGTTGTTTATTTATTATCTGATAATTATTTATTTATGAAATGTTTATTTAAAACCGGTGTAGACTTTGAGTACAAAACCATAAAATGTCGGCTACAATTTATATTTCATACACACTCCCTTTTGGACTTCTGGAGAAAGAAATAAGGTCGACATCGTTTGTAAAAGCAACTTGATTACGTTAACATTTTAATGAGAATTAACTTGAAGGTATTTCCCAGCTGATCGATAGATTTTGCTAAATCAACAGGGAAAAAAATATATGTTTGTAGTATTTAGCTGCAATTTAAATAATTGATTCTAAACCGAGGAAAATTATTCATTTCCCGATTGAGTTGATTCACGATGATTTCATTTGGGACCCTGCCATGAACTGATACAAATATATTTTTCCCCCGCGTGCTCGTTATTATAGCTAATAATAGATAAAGAAAGGCACACCTCATCTAAATGTATCAACACATTAAACTTCTTTTCCTCTTTTTCTGAGTTATTGCGATAGAATGCTTCGTCAACACAGAAAATGAAACAGTCACGAGGCCCACGGGTATTTACGCTATATATCTTTTTTTTTAATTTTCCACATTTGCCCGAATTTATTTCCTATCTCAGACAAAATATGAAACCCGTGATTAAAATTGCTCCAATATCGCGTTAAACGACATTATTGAAGCGAAAACAACAAATCTCACGATGCAAACATTCTGACGAGGCCTGATCATATAAGGTTAAGTTCAGTATATTAGTTAATGTTCTGTTAATGCTACATGGCTCTTTAACAACTGTTTTAATACCTGGATCTCCGTTGCACTCTGGTCACTCATTCTGCAGTTTAGACTGGTTCGTAATAGTTTGGAACAGATAATTAGTTGTATGATAAATATCATGAACTCATCTTCGCTCTGCACAGATGCTGTGTAATCTTGTGGATGCTTATTTCACGTTC
Organism: Mobula hypostoma; assembly: GCF_963921235.1. Lineage (NCBI taxonomy): Eukaryota > Metazoa > Chordata > Chondrichthyes > Myliobatiformes > Myliobatidae > Mobula > Mobula hypostoma. The sequence continues at coordinate 24,623,297 of NC_086106.1, forward strand.
ACATTAATTTGTGTAATTGAGCACATGGTATGTCGCCTTTGCGATAGGTATACTTGAAAGTGTACAGCACCACTGATTTTGAACTTGTTGTATTGATCGTAACCATGCAAGTCCTTCTATGCAATCTTATTTAATGTCGCACAAACTCACTCCGTATTACAGCAACGTCTCTGATACTGGGCCCTGCGTCTGCTTTCACTGTGGTCGTCTGACAAACTCCACAATGTTTATGAGCACCTTATAGCATTCACAACGTTCATATAGGCAGCTGCAGAAATAGTAAAAGACATTGGACATAAAACCGCGTCATACTAGAGCACGTGCTGAGGTATTAGATTGAGTTATTGGTCAAACTATTTTGATACCCATGATAGAAAGTGCGATATACAGCATTATCTTTCCTCGCAATAGGTTAGATGAAGCTAAATTAATCTGCAACATCATGTATGCAATTAATATTAATGTATTATAAACTAGCGGTAAATACTCAGATATGTTATATTATTCTAATCTTATATTACCTCATTACCTTATATTACATATTACCTTATATATTAAACAAAACGTTGAGCAACAAGAACAGCTTGACCCCATTCCCTTCGAGGTCAGTGTTTCTTTCCACATCATATTCACAGTATTAGATCAGCGTTCAATTACAATGATTCCAAATTCAGGTGAAAACGCTTTTGAATCAGAATATGATGACATGTGAGACACGGCAACACAAGGGATCTGGTCTGAACGTTATAAACCATGCTTTCGAGAAGGTTAGTTTCTGAACACATCACCTGTTTAGAAGCTTCGTCACAGACATACAATCCAGGATTAGGTTCAATACGATTGTTTTTCTTTTTTTTTCCATTATGGCTCTGTTAATGGTGATATTGTTTACTTCCGATACCACAAGGTTTTAAGATAATTAAAAATCTCTTTACTCTTGCCGATGATGAACGACACAACCAACAGTCCAAGGCCGACACATCCCATTCCACTGTCCAAAAATGGGAGACTTGCTTTTTGATTTAAGCGACTTGAAAGTCATTAATCAAACCATGCGGAAAACGTTCACGCGGATGGTACTACATCATAATCTGATGAAAAATCGCAAAAAACAACGTTGATCTTTTTTTTTATAAAACACACACAACAGGAATTCTGCAGATGCTGGAAGTTCAAGCAAAACACATCAACGTTGCTCGTGAACGTAGCAGGCCAGGCAGCATCTCTAGGAAGAGGCACAGTTGACGTTTCAGGCCGAGACCCTTCGTCAGGACTGGGGTTCATTAAGTACTTTTCAAATCTCTTACTAACTCTTCCTTCAGTTAGTACTGACGAAGGGTCTCGGACTGAAAGGTCGACTGTTGATCTGGTTTTGTTTGTTTCGTTCCCAGTCTCTGACTCAGAAAATAGGTGCGTGACAAATTCATTTAAATTAGGCGGAATATTTGCTGACTAATCTCAACATTCTGGAAAGGAGGCATAGTTTCACATCCTGACATTACTATCTACGTGTATCCATTGATCCATTATATCGATGAGAAGGATCATCGGGAGTTTTCAGCCCAGGTTTACGAAGGAAAGCTCTGCATTCAAAGCGAGACTTTCGATTGTCTGCAGTTAATAAAGAAAGTTAATTAGTTTTCATTTCACATTACAATTATAAAAGACGGAAACTTTGGGAACACTCAGCTGTCGAGGAACTTTTGCCAATATCGAAGAATGAACAGTCCAAGTGCGCGAACTACTTAATCTTTGCTGCCATCTGGTGGAATATATCTTCTTTGCTCCTGGCGATGTTCCTTCAAATTAATCGGTAAGTTATTCGAAGAAAAGCTACTTCCATAGGCTGCACGTGAACACGTCAAAATACCGTGCTCTGCGCAGCGTGCTCATTTCTTTATTTCAGATCAATTTTGCCGTCTCAATTCTGCCAGAAGTCCACTTCAGAGTGGAGTAAATACTGTTATTTCATTTGTTGCTGCACCTACAGTTCGTTACAATCCCACTTATTCTGCTTTCACCCTCTGCCTCCATGAGCAAGCGGAATTTATTGACAGTCTTCTCCACGAGAAAAGCCGGATGCCACGCATTTCTCCATCTTTGCGGGGCGCTGCAGTGTTTCTGTCAGCTCACGAAGTGTTTGACTCTTTTGTTGTGAACTTCTGCGATCGCCTTGACAGAATTTCACTTCCTGCACTGCGTCTGAACGTCTTTTTCTATTGTGTCTTTAGAGATTCAACACCGTGCGCTGCCTGATGTGATTGGTCGGTTTGACAGGAGTATGTGTATTCCTCCTCTGGCAATGAGTTTCCCCTCTGTGATCGCTGGAGTACAGAGGCAAACAGAATGTTTATCAAGATCTGTCTCACGTCGGTCCTCATTGTTGTGTTTCTTCTGGGTAAGATGTTCCTTCAGTGTAATATTCCAGACCTCCTTAGTTCTCTGTAAACAGTTTTTATTTTCTATTTACGTAACCATGTTGTTCGAAGTAGAGCTTATAATCTATTATTTATTTTACTGTTAGACTGGAGCCTTCAAGACTCAGTGGAACAGTCACTGGATTCAATGACGGTCGAAGAAGAAAGTAATGTTACCCTAAACTGTACTTTACAAACCAATGTTGCATTGCCGAATGTTTTCTGGTACAGGCAGCGCCCCAGACAGCGACCACAGTATTTGATTCGGATCTTCGCAGGGACAGTAAACAAAAATAAAGATGTAACCAATCGATTAAATGCTTCCTATGATAACAGTAAAAAATATTCCGAACTCTCGATTAAGAAGGCCGCAGTCTCTGACTCAGCCACGTACCTCTGCGCGATGAGCACACAGTGTTGACAAAACTTAATTATCTCGAACAAAAACCCATTTCCACAGTTTCTTCGAGAGCTCGATAGAGGGCGAACATATCAAGGTAAACGTAAATGCTACATGAAGTCTAAAGGATTAGTCCCATGATTTCATATGATGTCACAGCAAACATCTATCAACAGTGTCGTACCCAATTGGCATTTGCAATGGATGTTATTTTTTTTTCTTGCCATGGCTGTAACTTTGATTGAAGCCACCTCATCTTCAGTGATTCCTATGTGTTACTTAATTTCTCTGAATTTTAACCATTTCCCATCGGAAGCTAACACAATCATCAGTACAGATGCACGATTCCTTTCTAGGGGTCCTTTGACATAAAAAGGAACCAAACGTTGCCAGCAGAATCGCACATGTCCAAATCGATATCATGCTTCAAATTGTGAATAAGCCATCTTCTAGTGAAATCACTCAGATGCAATCATGTGGCTTTTGATTTCAGTCAAAGATTCAATGGAACTTTGCGAGATTGTTGTACTGAATGTGGTGTTTTTTTTCATTACCACGCGAGACGCTTACTTGTTTAAACGCCAGCGTCAGATTTTTTCCGACATAAATAAAGAATATGGATTTCAGCAAGGCCTTTGATAAGGTACCCCGTGCAAGGCTTATTGAGAAAATAAAGAGGCATGTGATCCAAGGAGACATTGTTTTGTGGATCTAGAACTGGATTGCCCACAGAATGCAAAGATAAGTTGTAGACGTATCATATTCTGCATGGAGGTCGGTCACCAGTGGGGTGACTCAGGAATCTATTCCGGGACCCTTACCTTTCCTTGTTTTTATAAATGACTTGAATGAGGCAGTGCAAGGATGGGTTAGTAAGTTTGCCATTGACACAAATTTGGCTGGTGTTGTGGATAGTGTGGACGGCTGTCAGAGGTTACAGCGGGTCATTGATAGGATGCAAAACTGGGCTGAAAAGTGGCAGATGGAGTTCAACCGAGATAAGTGTGAAGTGGTACATTTTGGTACGTCAAATGTGATGTCAGAATATGGTATTAATGGTAAGACCCTTGGCAGTGTGGAGGATCATATGGATCTTGGGATACGAGTCCATACGATGCTCAAAGCAGCTGCGCAAGTTAAATCTGCAGTTAAGAAGGCGTACGGTGTATTGGCCTTCATCAATCGTGGATTTAAATTTAGGAGCCGAGAGGTAATGTTGCAGCTGTATAGGACCCTGGGCAGACACCATTTGGAGTACTGTGCTCAGTTCTGGTCGCCTCACTTCAGGAAATAAGTTGAAACCATAGAAAGTGTGCAGAGGAGATTTTAAAAGATGTTGCCTAGATTGGGGAGAATGCCTTATGAGAATAGGTTGAGTGATTTCGGCCTTCTCTTGGAGCGACGGAAGATGAGAGGTGACCTGAAATATGTGTATAAGATGATGAGAGGCATTGGTCGTGTGGATATTCAGATGCTTTTTCCCAGGGCTGAAATGGATGCCACAAGAGGACACGAGTTTAAGGTGCTGGCGAGTAGGTACAGAGGAGATGTTAGGGGTAGGTGTTTCTCTCGGAGAGTGCTGAGTGCGTGGAATGGTTTGCCCGCAACGGTGCTGGAGGAGGATACGATAGGGTCTTCTGAGAGACATTTAGATAGGTACATGGAGCTTAGTAAAAGAAAAGACTAGAGATAAGCCGAGTAATTTCTAAGGTAGGGACATTTTCGGCACAACTTTGTGGGCCGAAGTGTCTGTATTGTGGTGTAGGTTTTCTATGTTTCTATGTTGCTAATAAACGCGGAGACAAGATCAATTGCGTTTACAGACAGTTTGCGTTCGTGCTGATACAAAGAAGATAAAGTTCGCAATATATTTCGATTGACTACATCTACAAGTCAAAACACTGTACAATTGGAAATACGAATAGTGTTTGCTTTCATAAATTAGATCACGTAATTCCGAGCAGCTTTGATAAGATGCGTCTTGATTGTCTGAAGCATTGTACTTGTTTTTTTTTTCACAAAACTTACAGTAAGAGCCTTTAAATAAATTAATATACACGTTCTAACCTATCAAGACTAGTGAACTTTTTGAATGAACTCACAGCGCTTACCCACCAAAATTGACTTATTGCATAAGCGCAATCATTGTTATTAACATCTCAATTGGAAGTTATGTGCAGTTTCTGATGTAATAACCCGTAACCTCATACGTCCTAAAATCGTCCCTTCTGTATTCTGCCGTTCAACTGACAAATTTAAGCTACCATCAGAAGACACTGTACGAGACCTTTCGATGAATACGACAATACACATTAGCTTGGCCAATTGCCCTAATGTCTGTCCATTCCATTTTGCTGAATTTCGTGAAATATATAGCAAGCACCTTTTTTAAAATCTGGAATCAAGTACTTTGTGCTGGAAAGCTGTTTTTTTTTTCGGTTACTGGGAAAATTATCCACAAGATAGTATACACTTTTTGGTTCCAATTCTGAAAATAAAGGTGAAAGAGCTAGCATTTTGTCATTGTCCGAAATAAATACAGTTCATTATTTGGGAAGAATGTTAAAAAATCTCTTAAATTTCTATCACTTCAGTTCAATTTGCATGGTTGAGTTATAAGCTGATATTTTTCACAGTCTTCCATTCGAGAGAGGCTTCCTCCTCCAATCCAATCATTACTGAGAAGGTTTTTGTAATTCCCGCCCCAGTATAAGGTCACCAAACGGCGCAGGTTTGAACGTTACAGCCGTTGCGCTCATACCTCACTTACGTTTCACCTAGTCTGAGCATTGCTATTGAGCTAATATCTAATGAGGCTATATGCAATTGATCGACGAGTTAGAACCCAGGAAGGTAAAAACGGGGATGAGTCTCTTTTCCATTTATTTTCTATTTGTGTACTCTGACTGCAAAATTGGCAGCAAAAAGAAATCCCATAAAGTACCGCTTTTCGTCCGACAATATATATTCTAATAAACTCGACAAGAATTTAATTTACAAAAAATTCCAGACTTACTTTCAAATGCGAATATATGAATATTACTGTTGGTAAGGTAACAGTGACCTGTATGATTTCAGTAACAGTGGCGGTCGTTCGATCAGACACCACTATTATGATCACTGCATTCAAAAGACAGTGGAACCTGAGCCGGATAACCAGTAGAATCATCTGCTCGCAATAATTTCAATTGGCGGTTACTGGCAGGTTTTCTCTACCAGTTCAAAAGTGCACAGCCCCACTAGGTAGTGATAAGAAATGGATGATCTTCCTGAGTGTATAATGTTCACGAGGAAGCTTTAAGTTCCTCGTGGTCAATATCACAAATGACCTGACTTGGACCAACCAAGCAGTGTCGACTGCCCAGAAGGCCCACCAGCGCCTTTACTTCCTGAAAAAACTTAATACATTTGGCCTGTCCCCAAAAACCCTCACTATTTTTTTTTATATAGATGCACCGTAGAAAGCATTCTTCTGGGATGCATCACCAATTGCTATGGAAGTAGTCCTGCCCAAGACCGGAAGAAGCTGCAGAAGATCGTGGATACGGCACAGCAAATCACACAAACCAATCTTCCATTCTTAGACTCACTTTACACCGCACGCTGTCGTAGCAGTGCTGCCAGGATAATCAAAGACACGACCCACCCAGCCAACACACTTTTTGTCCCTCTTCTCTCAGGGAGAAGGCTCGGGAGCTCGAAGACTCATACGGCCAGATTTGGTAACAGCTTCTTTCCAACTGTGATGAGACTACTGAACGGATCCTGACCTGGATCTGGGCTGTACCCTGCCTCTCGGTTTTTTGCACTACCTTACTTCCAATTTTCTATTTACTATTTCTGATTTATATATTTGTTTAAATATTTACTATCGATTAGTAGTCCAGGGAGCGGGAAGCTCAGAATCAAATATCGCTGTGATGATTGTACGTTCTAGTATCAATTGTTTGGCCACAATAAAGTATAAAGTATACTCGTGGATAGCTTCTCCGGTGTTTATGAGGTGATTAGGGGTCAATCTACTGATTGTGTGGTCGCTAACTGTACGCAACTCATATTTGAATAGTAAATAAGGTAAATTTTATAAACTGACACTGAAGGGAATTTCACTCATCCATTCCTACTGGATGATCAGACAAGAGTTCATGAGTTTTCAATCTCCCTGGACATTAAAGAACAACAGCAACAAAAACGACAACAACAATACGATGAAGATTTTCCTCTGAGGAGAAGAAGATGACGATTTTAATGCTGACGAATTGTGAAGAGATTACCAGATAGTGACATAAGTGCATGTTCTCAGTGATGGTGACTGGCGAGGAGTCCGCAGTGAAGCATACCAACTCTTCGGCGCTTCGCCTTTGGCAGGTATCCTGGGTTCGATTGAATGTTGTGTCAATGATGAAGCTGGCTGACTTTAAAATGTTATACATTCTTTTTTGGTTTGTTTTTTGTTTCTGTGCAGTTGTCCCACCATACCAGACACAGATGCAAACAATTATAATAGTCCCCATATATCTCTAGAAAGTACTGTGAGTATTTGATGGAAGACCAATTCTGAAGCCTCCAGTGCCACTTAGCCGCTGCAATGCCTTCTTTGTAATTGTGCCCAGTACAAATCCACAGTGGTGTCGATAACCACGAATTCGGAACTGCATTTTCTTTGCACTTCTGATTGATATGGGTTCCATCTACTTCCATTCCTGAAGTCCAAAATGAATTTTAGTCTTACCAAGCCAACACTCAAGCATTGATCTCTAAGAAGAAGAAGAAACATCAATACCTGCTGGAGCTGTGGTACTTCCGATTTTGCATCATACTTTAATTGGGTAATAAATTACGCGAAGAAACGCTGCATGCTGCATAACAACACAGCTCGAGCAATGTACATCATCTTGTGCAAGTGCAATCTAGCAAATATCTGAGAAAAAAATTGAAAATATAAATGTTCCCATTTTCACTGGTGCGCACGATGACAGGAATGACTGCAAACGCCTCTCCCATCGATTCTCCAGTAAGCAGTATGCACAAATACTCAGTGGCATTGAAAACAACTGGACAAAGTAAACTCTGGGCTGCCATCAAGTCTCAAAGACGTCTACAAAAAATAAACAACGCTACCATCTTTCCGATAAGTTCTGAAGTTATTCAGAGTAACGCTAAATTGGCAGACACCGGGGAGAGACGAAGAAATGTTGCGCGCCAGTTTTAGCTCGTTTCAGCATTTTTATAAAAAAAATCTCCTTCCCTTGTGTTCTGCCTGAAATCGACCAGAGATGTTTCCGGTCTGATATTATCTCTTTTTTGGCACACTTACTTCGTAACACCGCTTTCCATACTTCTGGCATAATCTGCCTCAGCGTACAAACGCAGATTGATGACAATCTCCTCCAAGGCGCCCACCAGCTTCATTACATTCGCTCACCGACGAGCGGCACTGTGTAGTTAATGCTGGCACGCAAAGACTTTAATCCATAATTTACATAACTTTGCCGGTTGCGAGTTGACCTGTCGAATCCTGCAAAACGTTTGAAAGCTTTTTGTCACAGATTTGATACTGTTAGATTGCGCTTGAGTTTGGTCGTTTTAGACAGATTTTGCCGTATTTTTATTCCGACAGTCTGTTTGCACTGCACGATTACAGGTTTACAGAGTCGGGGAACGTTATTGTAAGGGGTGGATTCCTGCCGCACCTCATTACTATGTTCCTCCTCGGTAAATTGTTACTTCACTGTAATAACCGATATCAATGTAGAATACAACTTTAATACCGGAGGCTACTCTAGAGTAATACCGTAATATTCCAAACTACTCTAACTATGCTTCAACGACGCATATGCTATTTAGGGTTGCAATTTGCTGGAAATGTTGATTGTGATTTCTTATTTATTTTACAGTTACAGTAGAATCATTAAGACATTGTGGAACAGTTCTTCAGTTAAACAACCTTCCATTAAAAAAAAAACTAAGACAGCTTTGAATTTAACTGAGCAACCAGGTGGTGCTCTCACAGATGTGTTCTGTGTTCTCACAGACAACAACCGAAGTAATTATTGCAGATTCCAGCAGAGAAAGTAAATCGACAAAAAAATATATACATAACTACTCTGTTCAAACCCGACTCCGCCATGTACCTCCGCGAAAGACAATGCATCAGAGTCTATTTTGCACTGAACAAAAAACACTTTCAAAAAAGTAAGGTGAGTTCGATAGAGGGCAAGCTAATAAAAAGAAAAAAAAAAGGCTGACAAAGCAATGTGAAGACAAATTCTTACTAACGTCAAAAGGCTTAAATGAATGGTTTAAATTATCGACTGTCCAGCACAAGCGCGTTAATATTCTCTTCTATATTTTTTTGTATATCTTTTGCATTTTGATTGTTTTAACTGTGCTCCCACCAGAATCTGATTTCACGTCTTCGGTTTATGAGAGAAAAGTGCTTTATCAAATGCGAGAGTTTTGTTTGTCTCTAGTCAAAGAGGTAAATTGCTTATTTTCATTTCAGATAGCAACTATAAAAGACGGAATAGAGACCGAATAAATTAAGATCTGATGCCACCTGGTGGAATATAGCTTATTTGTTCCTGGCGATGTTACATAAAACTCAGTGCCTCCTTCATATCGGAACAGCCCATGCACAATCAATCACCACTTCCGGCTGCAAAGTTAATTGTTCAGTTATTCAGAGGAAAGTTACTTTCATAGGCTGCATATGAACAAAGCAAAATATCGTGTTCCGTGCTGCTTGCTCATTTCTGCTTTTAAGATGAATTCTGTGGTCTCCACGTTCTGCCAGAAATCCACTTCATGGAACAGTAAAAGATTGCTATTTTATCCTTTGCCGCAGCGCGGCTTCGTTACCCTCCGATCTATTCGGCTCGACCATCTGCCTCGTCGAGGAATCGCAATTTGTTGACAGTCTTCTCAACAAAAATTGCTGGCTGCCCCGCATTCTTCGCCTTTGAGCGGCGCTGCACTGCTGACGTCAGCTCACAAGGGATTTGATATGTTTGTTCTGCACTTCTGCCATCGCCCCTCACAATTTCATTTCCTGCATTGCGTCTGAACGCCTCTTTTTATTGGGTTTTAGAGACTCAACTCCGTGCGTTGCCTGTTGTGATTGGTCGCTTTGGACAAGGTATGTGTTTTTATTCTCTGGCAATGAATCTCCACTCTGTGGTCACAAGAGTACAGACTCAAACAGAGTGAATATGAAGAACTGTCTCACTCTGCCCCTCATTATTGCGTTTCTTCTGGGTAAGATGTTCCTTAACTGTAATATTCGGCAGATGCCTCATTCCCGTAAACACGTTTTATTTACTATTTACGTAAACATATTGTTCGAAGTGGAGCTTATGATCTATGATTTATTTTACTGTTAGACTGGAGCCTTCAAGACTCAGTGGAACAGTCAGTGGATGCAATTACCATCGAAGAAGAAAGGGATGTTACACTAAACTGCACTTTACAAACAAGTGCTACAATCCCGGATGGTTTCTGGTACAGGCAGCGTCCCAGACAGCGACCAGAGTATCTGTTTCGGATCATCACAGGGAAAGTAGAACGAAATAAAGATGTCACCGACCGATTATCTGTTTCTTATAATAAGAGTGAAAAATATACCGAACTCTCGATTAAGAACGCCACAATCTCTGACTCGGCCACGTACCTCTGCGCGATGAGCACACAGTGCTGTAAAAACTCAACTATCTTGAACAAAAACCCACTTTCACAATTTCATCGAGATATCGATAGAGGGCGAACAAACCAAGGGGAACACAAGTGCCTTTTTAACCATGTGAGCAATTGCTTTCGCATAGTTATTGTTTCGGAATTTCTCTGTCAGTATGGTTAAACTGAGAAAAAAAAACACTCCAGATATTTCTGATACCATCGATTTTATGATAATTCCAAAACGCTTGCATTCTAGCCGATGATGAAGGGCAACCCAGTACAGCCCGAGGACCATACCTTGCATGCCACTTTTGCAAAATCAGAGCATTCCTTTTTGATCATTGTGGTTTGTGAGTCATTTATCAAAATCTGCAGAAAACGTCCTGTGGGGCGTGGCAACATCATACCCTGCTGAGGGAACACAGGGAAGAAGTCGATCTGATTTTATTCGTTTATTTCTGACTCTGTACCTCAGAAAATAGGTGCGTGACTAATTAATGTAAATTAGGCAGAAATTATGCTGAGTAATCTCAGAATTGTGGGAAAGGAGATATTGTTACTCCATCCTGACATATATATCTGCGTATATCTATCGACCCTTAATGTACATCTGATTGTTGTTGAACAACTTGATCATTGGGAAATTTCAAACCAAATTTATCAGAAGAAAAAGCACTTCATAAGCTGCGAAAGATTTGTCTGTCATCAGTTACAGGGTACATTACTCATTTTTTGTTCACATGACAATTATAAAAGAGCGAAACGTTTGGATCACCAAACAGGCGTGGAACCTTCTGCGAAAATCCAAGAATGAGCAGTCCCAGTAAGCGAATTACTTATGCTTTGCTGCCATCTGGCGGAATATATCATCTTGATTCCTGCGAAGCTGCATGAAACTCGGGAACTACTTCACGTCCCAATGGCCTATAAACAAGCAATCACAACGCCCATCCGCCGAATTAATTGGTAAGTTATTCAGCGAAAAGCTACTTGTATAGACTGCATATGAACAGGTCAAAATACCCTGTGCATTGCTGGGTGCTCATTTCTGCTTTTCAGATCAACTCCTGAATCGCTACGCTTTGCTAGAATTCCAGGTCAGTCAAGAGGAAAGACTGTTGTTTCATCTTATGCTGCAAACACGCTTCGCTACCCTATCATTTATTCTCCTCGCACCCTCTGCCTCGATTAGCAAGCGCAATTTATTGACGGTCTTCTCCAAAAATGTTGACGTCTTCCCCGCATCACTTCACCTTTGAGTGGCGCTTTCACAGATTCCTCGGGAGCTCGATGGAGGGCGATCAAATCAAACCGAACGTAAAAGCTAACTGAAATCCAGAGGCTTCGTCCAATATTTTTCTCCCCAGTGAAGTATTGGCTTGACATTTAGAATGGATGTTTTTTTTTTCCCCTTGAATGGCTGTAACTGTGATCAAAACCACTTAATCTTCAATGATTCCTCTGTGTTACCTAATTTCTCTGAATATTCCCTTTTCGCATCTGAAGTTTCCACCATTATCATTACGGATACATTAATCCTTTTAAGGGTTATTTTAACAGAGAAAGTCATTAAATTTTGACACATAAATAGGACATGTAGCAAGTAACATACTTCAAAGCCCTGAAGAAGGTTTCATGTGGCTTTTGATTTCAGTCAGAGATTTAATCACACTTTGGTGGATTGTTGAGCTGTAGGTCGTAGATATTTTATTAACGCACAAGGGCTTACGTATTTAAACGACAGCGTCAGATTGTTTCGGACATAAGCACATAATATACAGTTCATTATTTATGCTGAATATTAGTAACTTCCTTAAATTTCTATCACGTCAGTTCAATTTGCATCCCATGTCCGCAGTATTTGGTTTATCGAATTAGCAGATGCTTCTCACAGTCTTACTCCTCCAGTCCCATCATTACTGAGATGGAGTTTCAAATTCCCGCACTTACATAACTGCACCACACGGCGCAGATTTGACCGTTTTAACGGTTGTGCTCATTCCGCATTGTGTTACATATCGTCGAAGCATTATTATTGACTAAATATCTAGTGTGTCCATATGCAATTGATCCACGCATTTGATACTAGGACGTGTAAAGGGATATTCATTTGTCGCATTTCGCTTCGCTCAGTGTACTACTCCGACTGCAATAAAAAAAGACACAAAGTGAAACCCATGAACTACCGCTTTACGAAGAGGAATAATATCCTATTATATTCGACAACAGTTTAATTTACTAAAGCGATTACTATTTAAAATACGAATATGTGAATGTTACTACAGTGACGTGTTTGATAGAAACAACATCGCGATCGATTTATAATGTATAAATTATATTTCGCTTTGGTGTAACAGTTGGTTTTGGAATGAGAGAATTTATTCATACAGATTAAATAATATGAGCTACGGGTTCGATAGTTTGTCTGTTTCGTGATCCAACATACCAATAGGGCGGTATTAAGAAGCAATATGCTAAAGATGGCATATGCTACTTCTCCGACCATCCATGCTCGAATTTAATATAAATATTCTGGAGGCTACCGGCCACGGATTATACTGCGAGCATATGGGTTGATAATTATTGGTTGAAGTCAGGCACCACTATAATAATCACTGCACTTAATAGATAGTGGAGTCTGCGATGGGAGCTTGAAGACTCATACGGCCAGATTTGTCAACAGCTTCTTTCCAACTGTGATAAGACTACTGAACGGATCGTGACCCGGATCTGGGCTGTACCCTGCCTCTCGTTTTTTGCACTACCATACTTTCAATTTTCTATGTGCTATTTATGATTTATATATATATATATATATATACTTTAATATTTACTATCTATTAGTAGTCCAGGGAGCGGGAAGCTCAGAATCAAATATCGCTGTGATGATTGTACGTTCTGGCATCAATTGTTTGGCGACAATTAATTATAAAGTATACCCGTGGATATCTTCTCCGCTGTTTATGACGTGATTAGGGGTCAATCCACTAATTGTGTGGTCGCTACGTGCACGCAACTCATTTTTGAATAGCAAATAAAGTAAATTTTATAAACAGACACTGAAGGGAATTTCACTCATCCATTCCTACTGAATGGTCAGGCAAGAGTTCATGAGTTTTCAATCTCCCTGGACATTAAACAACAACAGCAACAAAAACGACAACAACAATACGATGAAGATTTTCCTCTGAGGAGACGCAGGTGATGATTTTAATGCTGAGGATTTGTGAACAGATTACTAATTACTGACGTAAGAGCATGTCCTCGGTGATGGTGACTGGCGAGGAGTCCGCAGTGAAGCATACCAACTCTTTGACGTATCGCCTTTGGCAGGTATCCTGGGTTCGTTTGAATGTTGTGTCAATGATGAAGGTGGCTGACTTTAAAATGTTATACGTTTTTATTATTTGTTTGTTTTTTGTTCCTGTACAGTTGCCCCACCATACCAGACACTGATTGAAACAATTATAATAGTCCCCATATATCTCTAGAAATTACTGTGAGTATTTGATGGAAGACCAATTCTCAAGCCTCCAGTGACACTTAGCCGCTGCAATGCCTTCTTTGTAATTGTGCCCACTACAAATCCACAGTGGTGTCGATAACCACGCATTCGAAACTGCATATCCTTGCACTTCTGATTGGTATGTGCTCCATCCACTTCCATTCCTGAAGTCCAAAATGAATTTTGGTCTTACTAAGCCAACACTCAAGCATTGACCTCTAAGAAGAAGAAGAAACATAAATACCTGCTGGAGCTGTTGTATCTCCGGTTTTACATCATACTTTAATTGGGTAATTAATCACGCGAAGAAACGCTGCATGCTGTATAACTACACAGCTCGAGCAATTTACATCATCTTGTGCAAGTGAAATCTAGCAAATATCTGAGAAAAAGATTGAAAATATAAATGTTCTCATTTTCACTGGTGCGCACGATAACAGGAATGACTGCAAACGCCTCTCCCATCGATTCTCCAGTAAGCAGTATGCACAAATACTCAGTGGCGTTGAAAACAACTGGACAAAGTAAACTCTGGGCTTCCATCAAGTCTCAAAGACGTCTACAAAAAATAAACAACGCTACAATCTTTTCGATAAGTTCTGAAGTTATTCAGAGAAAAGCTAAATTGGCAGACACCGGGGAGAGACGAGGAAATGTTGCGCGCCAGAAGTTATAGCTCGTTTTAGCAGTTTTATAAAAAAAATCTCCTCCCCCTGTGTTCTGCCTGAAATCGACCAGAGATGTTTCCGGTCTGATATTATCTCTTTTTTGGCACACTTATTTCGTAACACCGCTTTCCATACTTCTGGCATAATCTGCCTCAGCGTACAAACGCAGATTGATGACAATCTTCTCCAAGGCGCCCACCAGCTTCATTACATTCGCTCACCGACGAGCGGCACTGTGTAGTTAATGCTGGCACACAAAGACTTTAATACATATTTTATATATCTTTGCCGGTTGCGAGTTGACCTGTCGAATCCTGCAAAGCGTTTGAAAGCTTTTTGTCACAGATTTGATACTGTTAGATTGCGCTTGAGGTTGGGAGGTTGGTCTTATAGACAGATTTTGCCGTATTTTTAATCCGACAGTCTGTTTGCACTGCACGATTACAGGATTACAGAGTCGGGTGAACGTTATTGTAAGGAGCAGATTCCTGCCGCACCTCATTACCATGTTCCTCCTCGGTAAATTGTTACTTTACTGTAATAACCGATATTAATGTAGAATACTACTTTGATACCGGAGGCTACTCCAGAGTAGTACCGTAATTATCCAAACTACTCTAACTTGCTTCAACGACGCATGTGCTATTTAGGGTTGCAATTTGTTGGAAATGTTGCTTGTGCTTTCTTATTTATTTTACAGTTAAACTAGAATCATTAAGACATTGTGGAACAGTTCCTCAGTTAAACAACCTTCCATGAAAACAAAACATTATACTGTTTTGAATTTAACTGTGCAACCAGGTGGTGCTCTCACAGATGTGCTCCTGAGCAGACAACAACCGAAGTAATTGTTGCAGATTTCAGCAGAGAAAGTAAATCGACAAAAAATATATATACATAACTACTCTGTTCAAACCCGACTCCGCCATGTACCTCCGCGAAAGACAATGCATCAAAGTCTATTTTGCACTGAACAAAAAACACTTTCAAAAATGTAAGGTGAGCTCGATAGAGGGCAAGCTAATAAAAAGAAAAAAAGGCTGGCAAAGCAATGTGGAGACAAATTCTTACTAACGTCAGAAGGCTGAATTGAACGGCTCTAAAATATCGACTGTCCAGCACAAACGCGTAAATATTCTCTTCTATATTTTTTTGTATATCTTTTGCATTTTGATCATTTTAACTGTGCTCCCACCAGAATCTGATTTCACGCCCTCAGTGCTGTTTAAATGTAACATTCCTCCTTAAATCTTTAAATAACAATAGATTGATATTTTGAAGGGGGTGGCCGATGGATAGACAGAAAAATGGCAAAGTACGTGCTCCTATTTTGATCAGACAAAACTTCCCATCAACACCAGAAATGAATAAATGTATTGTTATCTAACACAGCAACAATATTATCGCTGGGAAGTTTAGTCAACGGCTGGTACACGTACTTCTGATATATTTTATAAACAGACAGACTCTCACAGCTATCTTCACTATACCTCTTCTCACACATTCACTGGTAAAAATGGTCGCCCTTTGTCATTGTTACTCTCTCTCCTCTGTGTTCCGTTCTCAGTATGATGCTTTCAATAAAAGCGAAAGAACGTTTACGATGTATTATTCTGTAAAATATAGGGATTCCCTTCCTCTAAGATCGATACTGCACTCACACGCATCTACTACATTTTCCATCGTCCCATCGCCGTGAGAGGGATAAAGTTCCCATTGTACTTCCGAGACTCGGCCAGTACATCACGCCACGGAACTTCCGCTATCGTCCACAAGACACGTTTCGAAGCACAACTTTCTCTCCACCTTTTTGCCTGGATCAACCTCTCTGTGACTCCATTTCATGCGCAACTGCGTACGGAACTCGATGCTGTCACTTTTTCGTGCAAATGGAATAGGTGCTAATTTTTCCCATCACCTCCTCGCTCATCTCCAATCAGGGCCCAATCAGTCTTTCCAGATGATTCCATAGTTTAATCGCCTGAATTTCGTGGGCACCAACTTTGTCTGACACTCCAGGCGTGGCCTAGAATAATAAAATAATATCGAGCTGGATCGGGGAGCTTCTTCGAGCATCTTCGCTCTGTCCTTGAAAACAAAGTTCAAAGTAAATTTACTATTGAGATCATTTTCTTGTGAGCATACACATGAAATTCAGTAACTGTAATAGAGTCATTGAAATATGGAACACAACGGTGCAGACAATTATTAGTAATAATAATATTACCAGAAAGAAGAAGAAGAAGAAGAAGAAGAAGAAGAAGAAGAAGAAGAAGAAGAAGAAGAAGAAGAAGAAGAAGAAGAAGAAGAAGAAGAAGAAGAAGAAGAAGAGGAAGAAGGAGAAGAAGAAAAAGAAGAAGAAAAGGAGGTGGAGGAGGAGGAGGAGGAGGAGGATGAGGAAAAAGATATCCAGAGCATGAAATTAATAAGTCCTTGAAAGCGAGTCGATAGCTTGGAGGAACAGTTAACTGACGGGAAAGTTTCCC
Organism: Mobula hypostoma; assembly: GCF_963921235.1. Taxonomy (NCBI): domain Eukaryota; kingdom Metazoa; phylum Chordata; class Chondrichthyes; order Myliobatiformes; family Myliobatidae; genus Mobula; species Mobula hypostoma. The sequence goes on from NC_086106.1 coordinate 24,640,447, forward strand.
CCCTCTGGTTCAACAGCGTAATATTCGACGGGTAAGACATTTCCCTGAACCTAGAAACGTGAGGCTTGTGCCTCATTTACACTCCATGATGGCGAACCGCATGGGGCCCATGACTCGAGTGGTCGGGGTCCCTGATCATGAGTGCTGCTTTCTTACGACAGCAATCTGTGTAAATATGCTTAATGACGTGGAATGTTTTATAGGTGACGTATAAAATTGGATGTATAAAGTACTGTTAACAGGATGTTTCGTTCAAAGACATTATATTTTCCATATAAGTCTGTGATGCAGCTAATCAACATAATTTTACATAGGAGCGTGCCCATACCTGATCGTACTTTCCCAAACTCAAGGAAGTAGCGACCCTGCTTCCGAGGGTTGATAAATTTAAAGTTGCTGACCCTCCCTGCCACTGATACCGCTGACAAAGTCTGGTACATGTACCTCAGTTTTCCTCTACCTGAAATCAACCACCAGCTCCCTGGGTCTTATTCACTTTGAATAAGATAATATTGTTGTGACAGATTTTAATCTACCTCTTCTCTACTGAATCGTTATCACTCTTGATTCAGCAAACAATATCATCAGCAAATGTAAATATAACGGTTGAACTGATGGTAGGCACATAGTCAGAAGTATAAAGTGAATAGAGTAGGAGGAAGACCAAACAGACATGTGGTGCAACTGTGCTGGTGGAGATTATGGGTGAGATATTGTTGCTAATCCGAACTGATTGGGTCTGCATGTGTGGAAATCGAGCACTCAAAACATCCCAGTAAATGTAATCCACACATTCTCTAATGTTCTTACATCCTTCCGAAAAGCAGGCAATCTGAACTCAATAATAGTCCCAGTGTGATCTACTTAGTGTTTTATGGAGCCGAAGCATTACCTCGGAGCTCTTGAACTCCATCCTGTGATTTCCGACGCTCAACGAAACAGAAACTCTCTCAAAAAATCTTTAGAGCTTCTAAATATACTATTATATATTCTATATTGAACTTGCAGAGGAAGAACTGAGAGCTGAGAGGTTTTGTGTAGGGTAGATACATCACTGTATTGATCACAAGCTCAAGGTAGAAGTTGCTCAGATCACTACACCAGGCTTCTGAAGGTACGTACCCGATCCAGGATCGGTTTGGGTTTCAAAGCCTTCGGTTCCTGAGAATATTTGTCAGGGCGTGAAATGATACGGGGAGAAGACAAAATAATCTGTTGATGGGGACAATAAATTAGCCATGTTAAAATGACGGAAAAAAATGGACGGGCCGAATTGTGCTCATTCTTATTCTGCTTATTCTGTTCCTATTTCGCATATTATTCTGGTTTGCGGAAAATAAATGCTGCTTCGTTTTCGACTGAAGATGTAGAAATTCTCTGGCAGCCCTGCAGAAAGACTGTCTGCAACAGTAACGAAAGCCAGTCATCGGAACCGGCTGACTTCAGTCAGCTCTCCGTTCCAAGTGGTCTGGCTTTTCAAAAAGACGTTCAGCGACGTTTCGATGACAGACTCTGACATATTCTTCAGGGATGGTGCTGAGCCATGTCGAGTCTTGTAGAATACGCAGACCTGTTGGTCGACCACCTGGATTGGTTAGTCCTAATCAAATCAAGATACAGCTGTCCTTCGTTGTTTATAGGCGACTTAATTTTACTTATAGGGAGAGCTTCGTTTTCGTTGAACTTTTTTCTCTAGTTTAATTTCAATAGCTTTGTTCACTGGGCAGTCCCAAAAGTCATCGGGGCTGCACAGTAGTTTTGTGCCGTTGAAGCTCCACTACCGCCAATTTGTCCATACAGAGCAAATGGATACCCTCCTGTGTACCTTCACGCGGGTGTCTGCAGTGCGTCTCTTTTCCGACATATACGCTGCTCCGTATTCACAGAAAGCTGTTAAACTTCAGCCTTACTGAGTCTCACATAAAACTTGAACGACATAAGCTGTGATCTGAGCTTCCTTACTGGTTTGTGGATACTATCAATCCGTATATTTTTAAATCCTTACGAACTATCAGGAGATTCCTCCACGTTTTCCGGTTTTTCAGTCGGTGTTTGTAAAGGTCAATTTAAATTGTTTCACGTTTCCCCAATCCTGCAGGTAGAAACATGGACACGTTGAAACCCTACAGCACAATACAGGTCCTTCGGCCCACAAAGTTGTGCCGAACATATCCGGATCTCAGAACTATCTAGGCTTACCCATAGCCCCCTATTTTACTAAGCTCAATGTATCCATCCATGAGACTCTTAAAAGACCCTATCGTTTCCGCCCCTGCCAACGCTGCCGGTAGCACATTCCACGCTCTCAGCACTCTCTGCGTAAAAACTTAATCCTGACATCCCTTCTGTACCTAATTCCAAAGACCATAAAACTGTGCCCTCGCGTGCTAGCCATATTAGCCTTGGGGGAGAACCTCTGACTAGCCACACGATCAATGCCTCTCATTATCTTATGCACCTCTATCAGTTCACCTCTCATCCTCCGTTCGTCCAAGGAGAAAATGCCGGATTCACTCAATCTATTCTCATAAGGCATGCTCCCCAATCCATGCACCATCCTTGTAAATCTCCTTTGCACCCTTCCCATGGTTTTCATGTTAGTCCTGTAGTGAGGCGTGCTGAATTGAGCACAGTATTCCAGCTGGGTTCTGACCAGGGTCCAATATACCTGCAACATTGCCTTTCGGCTTTTAAACTCAATCGCACGATTGATAAATGTCAATGCACCATATGCCTTCTTAACCAGAGAGTCAACCTACGTAGCAATGTTGAGTGTCCTATGAACTCGGACGCCAAGTTACCTTTGATCCTTCACACTGCTAAAAGTCTTGCAAATAATGCTATATGCTTCCATCATATTCGACCTACCAAAATAAACCTTCTCACACTTACCTGGGTGGAACTCCATCTACCACTTGTCAGACCAGTTTTGCATCATATCGATGTCCCACTATAACCTCTGACTGCCCTCCACACTGTCAACAACCCACCCAACATTGTGTCATCAGCAAATTTACTGACCCATCTTCCACCACCTCATCCAGGTAATTAGTAAAACCAAAAAGGGTGGGGGTCCCAGAACACATCTCTGCGACACACCACAAGTCACTAGCCTCCATGCAGAATATGACCCGTCTGCAACCACACTTTGCCTTCTGTGGGCACGCCAGTTCTGGATCCCTAAAGCAATGTCCCCTAAGATCCCATGGCTCCTTACTTTCTCAATAAGCCTTGCATGGTGTACCTTATCAAAGGCCTTGCTAAAATCCATAGATACTACATCTACGGCTCTATCCACATCAATGCATTTAGTCACATATTAAAAACATTCAGTCAGGTTCGTAAGGCACGACCTGCCTTTGACAAAGCCATGCTGACTATTGCTAATCATATTATGCCTCTCGAAATATTCTTAAATCCGGCCTCTCAGGATCTTCTCCTCAGTCCCTACTTCCAAGAACTTTAAAACTATGCCCTCTCATGATAGACATTACAGCCCTGGGGAAAAACAAAAAAAGCCTCTGACTTCCCACACGATCGATGCCTCTCCTTATCTTGTAAACCGCTACCTTGTGCCCAATCGTCTTACTATATCGTGGAGTATCTCTGGGTCCAAAATAGATCCATATAGTTAATTAAAGTAGAAACCGGCATTCAGGACCACTGGAGCTATATCTGTTTGGGTTACCCGGGGAAATCGTCTGCAGGAGAACATTGCATTCGAACACCAAACTAGATGCAGCTGGTTGAAAGCATTCCTCAAGCATATAAAACCATTAAATGCAACATGTCACTAAAGATTCATTGTTTGTATTCCCATTTAGACTTCTTCACTGCAAATCCCGGTGCTGCTAGTGACGAGCATGGTGATAGGTTTCAGCAGGACATTGACGTCTTGGAGAAAAGATACCAGGACGACTGGAATCCATCAATGCTGGCGAATTATTGTTGGACACCCAAGTGACAAGCCGCAAACAGTGAGTACAAATAAAATAATTAACAAAATATTTTAACTTAACTGAACTATTGCAAAGAATCAGGACCATTATGCAATTAAACACACTAAAAGTTAATTTGTTGTTCCTCCAGATCGATGTGATAGCTCCATATGCTAATACTAGACTTAAATGAATCAATCTATACATTTCTGAGAATTCCTTCCTGTTTGTCATGTAATTTTCTCAGTTGTGCTCACTCAGTAGTCAAACAAAAATATCGAAAGTAATTTTGGTTTACAGTTGGCAGAGTACGTGTGTGAAGAAGATGCAAATTGCAGACCTGAGCTGGGCACAGTTCCTCACAGCTAGTTTGGAAAGCGTTAAATGATTGCATTCAGTTTCAAAGACTGACACATTTGTAAATACTTCCTAGTATTGAAAGAAAGAAAGAGTCTCAGTTTACTGCTTGTTTCGTGGACTTAATTGGAATGTGCCAGCTCTATTAGATTATTAAGTTATTCACTCACACGAATGTTTGTCAGTACACAGGGAATGAGTCTGAAATGCTGACTAATATGTAAAGAGACCTGGGAACACAAAACAACTGGAACCAACAGAAACAAGTTTCTTCTTATTTCTTAAAAAAATTCAGAGCTTCCTGGCCTGTTCCGCTCAACATATATAACTTCATTAGTACCGATTTATCTGTTTGAATTTACACAGGATGAACGCACAACATAAATTGCATGATCAAATTACTAAGAAAAGTTCGGTAAAGGTCCATACTGTGTAAAAGAGTGGTGCAGAAACGGACCGGCTCAAGCAAATGTTTGCTAGTGTTGAAATAAAAATAGAAATGTATTCATTAAACAGGTTGCTTGTTAATTCCACGTTTTAAAAAATGTCAGTAACTGTCAACTGCAACACAGGAAATGCGACACAAATCCAACAACAACTGAAATATGTATTATTCCTTATTTGGGGATCATTTCGCTTGTAATGATTCACTTGAATATGTATTACGGCCAGGGTATTCAGCATTAGCAGGGTACCCTGTTGTGTATCTGCAATATGGTCATGATTAACGCCATGTTGATTTGCTGTATAGTTGTTTGCTCCATAGAGTAAGTGTAAGCTTTGTGGTTTACAGCCTAAATATCACCTATGCAAAAGACTAAGGTACAAAGCTGCAGCAGCCCGCCACAAAAGGTGTTGCACGAACAGATTTGCTTTATTCAACAACGAAACTTACTCCACCGGCATCAAATGGCAATGAACTGGTCGAATGCGTGAACGATCGTTAGCTAAGAAAGTTACGCTTTCGAAACCCATAGAACCATAGAACCATAGAAACTACAGCACAGAAACAGGCTCTTTGGCCCTTCTTGGCTGTGCGAATCATTTTCTGCCTAGTCCCACTAACCTGCACACGGACCATATTCCTCCATACACCTCCCATCCATGTATCTGTCCCCTCTAGTTGGTCCCTCTATATACTGATTTAGAAAACGTTCCTGAACACATTTTACAAACTCTAAACCATCTAGACCCCTAACAGTATGTGAGTCCCAATCAATGTATGGAAAATTAAAATCCCTTACAACCACAACTTTATGTTTCCTGCAGTTGCCTGCTATCTCTCTGCAGATTTTCTCTTCCAAACTCGTTGACTATTGGGTGGTCTGTAATACAATCCCACTAATGTGGTCATACATTTCCTGTCTCTCAGCTCCACCCATAAGGACTCAGCAGACAAGCACTCTAATCTGTCCTGCCTGAGCATTGCTGTAATATTTTCCATAACAAGCAATGCTACTCCCCCATCTTTCATTCCTCTGCCTCGATCACATCTGAAACATCGGAACCCTGGAATATTAAACTGCTAGCCCTGCCCCTCCTGTAGCTAAGTTTCACTAATTGCCAGAACATCATAATTCCACGTGTTAATCCACGCCCTCAACTCATCCGCCTTCCCCGCAATACTCCTAGCATTGAAATATATACGCCTCAGAAGATTTTTACCACCACTCACAACCCTTCTATTAGCGGATTTCCTTAAACTTTCAACATCATTTATTTTCACCCCAACCGCACAGCTCTGGCACTCTGGTTCGCATCCCCCTGCAAATCTAGTTTAAAGCCTCCCCAATAGCACTAACAAACCTCCCTGAAAGGATATTGGTCCCCCTGTGGTTCAAGTGTAACCCGTCTCTCTTGTACAGGTCCACCTGCCCCAGAAGAGGTCCCAATGATCCTGAAATCTGAAACCCTGCCCCCTACACCAGTTCCTCAGCCACTTGTTCCCCCTCCATATCGTACTATTCCTACCCTCACAAGGCACCTAGCACAGGTAGCAATCCTGAGATTACCACCCTTGAGGTCCTGCTTTTCAACTTCCTACCAAGCTCTACCAATGACGACCAAACCTGCATCCCGTTGTCGTGCAGAGGAATCCTATTCCGAGGGGAAATATTCAGATGCCGTGGGAAGCTACTGTGGTAGCGATTACCAGGAAATCGGTTACAAAGGTATGAAATAGATGGTGAGTGATTGATGAGGGGAGGCTGCAACAGATCGGGGCAGATTTCACTGGCCACGAGTTTCATAAGGAAGAGGTCAAAAGCTATATAGTAGCCTACTAGTTAGCACAAATATGTACTGTTCCTATGACCCCAATTCAATTCGCGCCACTGTTTGTAAAGTCATTGTGCTTCCTTCCTGGAAAGTCTGGAAGGATTTGCTAGGCTGATTGATTATTGCAAGTTATAGCGTGATTACGCTAGGATTTGTGGGCACGTGGCCAATAGTTAAGGCATTGGACAAGCTACCTGAAGGTCGTGAGTACGAGGCCCAGTCAAGGGAATGTGTTGTGTCCTTCAACAAAGCACTTAATCACATATTGCTCTGCAACGACACAGGTGCCAAGCTGTATGGGTCCAAATGTCCTCCCATTGAACAGCACTGGTGTCGTGGAGAGGGGACACTTGCAGCACGGACAACTGCTGATCTTCCGTACAACCTTGCCCAGGCCTGCGCCCTGGCGAATGAAGACGTTCCAGGCGCAGATCCATGGTCTCGCAAGAGTAACGGACGCCTTACGCTAGGATTAAATAAAGGTATTGCCGGACTGTGTACCTCGAGGTGCGGAAAGAAGAAATTCTTCACTGATCTCAAGAAATAAATAAGAAATCATATAAACAAACAAACACATAAGTAAATAAATAATACTCGGCATGCCCTGTAAATCAATATGTTTGGTGTGAAGTCGGGATGAATTTGGATTTTTAAAGAAGTTATCCAACGCTTATAGATGACAGGTAAATTAAATTAAGTGCCTACGCTCTTCGGATTTTTGCAGAACCGATGAAACCGTTTACAATGCATGCACCATGTCCTTCAGAACTGCATCTATAAATTACTCCCTTTCGTGTGAAAGATGAAACTGAAATTCACTGTAACGATAAATCGGTTTATGCTCCCTTTATTTGCCACAGTTGAATTCATTTCTCACTGTGTTCACAGTGAAGTTGCAGGAGGGAAATTTTATTCTGAAGCAGAAATACCTTAGTAGCGAAATTTTATGTTGCACTCGGGACACTCTAAGTCAACACATCATAACTCTGTTAATAGCAGGAAAAGTCAGAATTTGCGATAGGCTTTCAATTTCAAATATCCTTTTTGTTTGAAAATTCTGTAGTTCTGTACGTCTTGCATTTTGAGAACCGATTTCATAATATGAAGAGAGGGATGCAATGAGAGCATTGCCTTCTGAAAGATCATTTTGAAAATTGTAGTAATAGACCACAAAATACCAGATGCACGATAATATTCGGAGGGTGTGTGATGCTCCAGAGGGTACAATTGTTTGAACAGTAAAGCTCGCCTGACTGGAAGTGCGAGTAACTGTTCCTACATAGTCTCACCCTCCAACAGTCCTTCAGTCAACTTTAAAAAGTCATCATTGGATGCAGTAACTATTGAATTGTTTTACATGCGATTCTACAGAACTATCTATCTGTTCGTCTGTGCCATAATTTGTTTATTTTCTTTTTAATTCTATTGATTTAGTTACCATTAATTTACGTGGCCAAGTGGTTAAGGCGTACGTCAAGTGATCTGAAGGTCGCGAGTCGAGCCTTGGCTGAGGCAGCGTGCTGTGTCCTTGAGTAAGGCACTTAACCACACATTGCTCTGTGACGACATGTCTACCAAGCTGTATGGGCCCTAATGCCCTGCCCTTAAACAACACTGGTGTCTTAATGCCGTTCCCAGCACAACATAGGTGGTGTGGAGACTGAAGACTTGCAGTATGGGCATCTGCCAGTCTTCCATACAACCGTGCCGAGGCCTGCGACCTGGAAACCTACCAAGGCGCAAATCCATGGTCTCACCATTCTAACGGATGAATATATATAGATAGAGGTATTTACATATTTATGTTACTTATTCAGTAAGTGAGTTGCTTATTAATTAATTACGTGATACATATTTACATATGCATTATTTAGTGAAACGTCTAGGTACATTTGATTATAAAACCGTAAAATGTAGGCCACAATTTATAATTCGTAAACGCTCTCCTGTGGACGTCTAGAAATAAAAAAGAACAACAACAACAAGAAAACAACAGGAATTCTGCAGATGCTGGAAATTCAAGCAACACACATCAAAGTTGCTGGTGAACGCAGCAGGCCAGGCAGCATCTCTAGGAAGAGGTGCAGTCGACGTTTCAGTCCGAGACCCTTCGTCAGGACTAACTGAAGGAAGAGTGAGTAAGCGATTTGAAAGTTGGAGGGGGAGGGGGATATCCGAATTGATAGGAGAAGACAGGAGGCGGAGGGATGGAGCACAGAGCTGGGCAGGTGATTGATAAAAGGGATACGAGAGGATCATGGGACAGGAGGTCCAGGAAGAAAGACGGTGGAGGGGGGCGGGGTGGGAACCCAGGGGATGGGCAAGGGGTAAATTCAGAGGGACAGAGGGAGAAAAAAGGAGAGTGAATGAAAGAATATGTGTATAAACATAAGTCACAGATGGGGTACGAGGGGGAGGTGGGGCATTAGCGGAAGTTAGAGAATTCGATGTTCACGCCATCAGGAAAAGGCTACCCAGACGGAATATAAGGTGTTCTTCCTCCAACTTGAGTGTGGCTTCATCTTTACAGTAGAGGAGGCCGTGGATAGAAATGTCAGAATGGGAATGGGATGTGGAATTAAAATGTGTGGCCACTGGAAGATACTGCTTTCTCTGGCGGACAGAGCGTAGGTGTTCAGCATAGTGGCCTCCCAGTCTGGGTCGGGTCTCGCCAAGATATAAAAGGGCACATCCGGAGCACCGGACGCAGTATATCACCCCAGCCGACTCACAGGTGAAGTGTCGCCTCACCTGGAAGGACTGTTTGGGGCCCTGAATGGTGGTAAGGGAGGAAGTGTAACGGCATGTGTAGCACTTCTTCCGCTTACACGGATAAGTGCCAGGAGGAAGATCAGTGGGGAGGGATTGGGGTTCCGAATGGACAAGGGAGTCGCGTAGGGAGTGATCCCTGCGGAAAGCAGAGAGAGCGGGGGAGGGAAAGATGTGCTTACTGGTGGGATCCCGCAGGAGGTGGCGGATGTTACGGAGAATAATATATTTGGACCCGGAGGCTGTTGGGGTTGCAGGCGAGGAGCAGGGGAACCCTATTCCTAGTGGGGTGGCGGGAAGATGGAGTGAGAGCAGATGTACGTGAAATGGGGGAGATGCGTTTAAGAGCAGAGTTGATAATGGAGGAAGGTAAGCCCCTTTCTTTAAAATAGGAGGACATCTCCCTCGTCCTAGACTGAAAAGCCTCATCCTGAGAGCAGATGCGGCGGAGACCGAGGAATTGCGAGAAGGGGATGGCGTTTTTGCAAGAGACAGGGTGAGAAGAGGAATAGTTCAGATAGCTGTGAGAGTCAGTAGGATTATAGTAGACATCAGTGGATAAGCTGTCTCCAGAGACAGAGACAGAAAGCAGCGCCAATGCAGTCGTCGATGTAGCGAAGGAAAAGTGGGGGACAGATACCAGAATAGGCACGGAGCATAGATTGTTCCACAAAGCCAACAAAAATGCAGGCATAGCTAGGAACCATACGGGTGCCCATGGCTACACTTTTAGTTTGGAGGAAGTGGGGGGAGCCAAAGGAGATATTATTAAGAGTAAGGACTAATTCCGCTAGACGGAGCAGAGTGGTGGTAGAGGGAGCCTGATTAGGTCTGGAATCCAAAAAGAAGCGTAGAGCTTTGAGACATTCTTGATGGGGGATGGAAGTATATAGGGACTGGACATCCATGGTGAAAATAAAGCGGTGGAGGCCAGGGAACTGAAAGTCATCGAAACATTTAAGAGAGTGAGAAGTGTCACGAATATAGGTAGGAAGCGATTGAACAAGGGGGTATAAAACCGTGTCGAGATACGCAAAAACGTTGTCGGTGGGGCAGGAGCAAGCTGAGACAATAGGTCTGCCAGGACAGGCAGGTTTGTGGATCTTGGGTAGGAGGTAGAAACGGGAAGTGCGAGGTGTGGGAACTATAAGGTTTGTAGCAATGGATGGGAGATCCCCTGAGCGGATAAAGTCGGTGAAGGTGTCAGAGAAAATGGTCTGGTGCTCCTTAGTGCGTTACGATCGAGGGGTATATAAGAGGAGGTATCCGCGAGTTGTTGCTGTGCCTCGGCAAGGTAGAGGTCAGTACGCCAGATTACAACAACACCCCACTTATTGGCGGGTTTAATAATAAGGTTAGGATTAGTGCGGAGGGATTGGAGAGCATTGCGTTTCGAAGGAGTGAGTTTGGAATGGGGACAAGGTGCGGTGAGTTCGAGACGGCTGATGTCCCGTCGGCATTTAGCGATAAAGAGATCCAGAGCAGGCAGAAGACCAGAGCGGGGGGCCCATGAAGAAGAGGAGGGTTGAAGACGGGAGAAGGGGTCATCGGTGGGGGTGGAAGTGTCCTTGCAGAAGAAGTAGGCTCGGATACGGAGACAGCGGAAGAAGAGTTCCGCATCATGGCGAATGCGGAACTCGCTGAGCTGTGGACGAAGGGGGATAAATGCGAGGCCCTTACTGAGGACAGAGCGCTCTGCCTCCGACAGTTGAAGGTTGGAGGGGATGGTAAAGACCCGGCACGGATGAGAGCTGGGATCAGAGGCGGGAGGGGGGAGGCTGAGGGTGTCAATGGAGAGGGGAGGAACAACAACAAGTTCCACTTTGTAGATCGAACCGCATGATTGCCATAACAGTTTGCTCAGAATTTAACTTGAAGACATTTTCCAGCTGATCGATAAATTTTTCAATTAAAAAAAAAACATAGAAAGAGCAGAGGAAGAAATGTAAATGTAAATGAAATAATTCATTCTAAACCGAGGAAAAATAATCACTTCCTGATTGGATTGAATTGAATTCGATATGAAATTTCTTATTTCATTTGTAACTCTGCCATTTACTGCTACAGACTTCCCACCCACCCCCACCGCCGCTTGTTCTTTGTCATCGTTAAAAAACAGATGAAGGAAGACTGGCACTCTTTAACCTTATCCAAATATTAATCATTTTTTCCCTGATTTTGTGGGTTCTTGAGATAGAATGATTCGTCAAAAGATAAAATTAAATAGTCGCAAAGCACACAGGTATTTCCTTCATAAGTTCTTTATTTCTCATTTTCTAGATCTGTCTGAGTATATTCCCTGCCTGGGAGGACATATGACACCCGTGTAGTAAAATTGGGCCGACATTATCCTTCGTTATAGGAGCGAAAACAACAAATATTACTGACAACACATTCTTACAAGGCCTTCTAATATTAGATTAATTTCGGTATATTTGCTAATCCTCTGTTTATTCTTCAGGGATCTTTAACAATTATTTTTAATACTCGGGACTCAGTTGCACTCTGGTCACTCACTCTGCATATTAGATTGGTTCGTCATAGATTGGAACCGATTATCAGGTATATGAAGAATAGCATGAAGTCTTCTTCGCACTGCACAGATGCTGTCTAATCTTGTGGATGTTGGTTTCGCGTTCTTTTTCATTTGTGAAATTGCGGACCCGGTATGTTGTTTTCCAGAGGTTTACATTAAAGTGTACAGTGCTACGATCTTTAAACGTGTTGTATTAACCGTGACCATGAAATGCCCTGGAACGTGATCCTATTTACTGATTAACAAACTCTTACCACATTACAGTAAAAACTGAAATTGGCTCTTGCGTCCGCTTTCACAGTGGTGTCTGATAAAGTCCATGATATTTACTGAGCATTTAATGCCTTTCACAACTTTCACATAGGCAGCTGCAGAAGTAACGGAAGGACATGGACATCAAACCGCTTCATACTACACCAGGTGCCGATGCATTAGACTGAGTTACTGAACAAATTACTCTTATTCCCACGATAGGAAGTGCAATATGTGTAATGTGAAACTAAAGTAGCCTGCAACATCACATATTACAATGAATAAATAAGCTCGTGGCAATCACTCTCAGATATATCATATCGTCACCTAATATGACCTAATTCCCTTATATACATATGGTCATTTGTGTTAAAACCCAGTGGACTGGTTCCAATAACGTTCAGAGACTCTGTTCCCAGCTGAGCTCTCCTTGTGCGTTTCACACTCTTTGCAGTAGTTTGCGATGTATAAATGCACGCAGAAGTTGTGAGAAGATTCATCCCTGTTCGCTCAATTTCATCTCCGTACGGAATTACAACGCGGCGTTTATCAGATGCCTCAGAAGATAGGTGCGCAACAAACTCATTTGAATTAGGCTGGATATTTGTTGATTAATCTCAGCATTCTGGGAACGGAGATATTGTTTTAGATTCTCTTATATATATTTAGGTAAATGCGTCGATCCTTTATATCCATCAGTTTGATCAACGGGAGTTTTCAGACCCGGTTTACGAGAGAAAACTGGTTGATCAAATGCGAGAGTTTTGCTTGTCTGTAGTCAATGAGGTAAATTGCTTATTTTCATTTCAGATGGCAATTATAAAAAACGGAATAGAGAACGAATAAATTAAGAATTGATGCCACCTGGTGGAATATAGCTTATTTGTTCCTGGCGATGTTAGACGAAACTCAGTGTCTCCTTCATATCGTAACAGCCCATGCACAATCAATCACCACTTCCAGCCGCGAAATTAATTGTTAAGTTATTCAGAGGAAAGTTACTTTCCTAGACTGCATATGAACAAATCAAAATATCGTGCGCCGTGCTGTTTGCTCATTTCTGCTTTTCCGATCAATTCTGTCGTCTCCACGTTCTGCCAGAAATCTACGTCATCGAAGAGTAAAGATTGCTATTTCATCGTTTGCAGCAGCCAGGCTTCGTTACCGTCCGATCTATTCTGCTCGCAGCCTCTGCCTCGATGAGCAATCGCAATTTGTTGACAGTCTGCTCAACAAGAATTGCTGGCTGCCCCGCATTCTTCGCCTTTGAGCGGCGCTGCACTGTTGACGTCAGCTCACAAGGGATTTGATATGTTTGTTCTGCACTTCTGCCATCGCCCCGCACAATTTCATTTCCTGCATTGCGTCTGAACGGCACTTTTTATTGTGTTTTAGAGACTCAACTCCGTGCGTTGCCTGTTGTGATTGGTCGCTTTGGCCAAGGTATGTGTTTTTATTCTCTGGCAAGGAGTCTCCACTCTGTGGTCACAAGAGTACAGACTCAAACAGAGTGAATATGAAGAACTGACTCACTCTGCTCCTCATTACTGCGTTTCTTCTGGGTAAGATGTTCCCTCACTGTAATACTCCGCAGATGCCTCATTCCCCGTAAACACGTTTTATTTACTATTTACGTAACCATATTGTTCGAAGTAGAGCTTATGATCTATGATTTATTTTACTGTTAGACTGGAGCCTTCAAGACTCAGTGGAACAGTCAGTGGATGCTATTACGATCGAAGAAGAAAGGGATGTTACACTAAACTGCACTTTACAAACAAGTGATGCATTCCCGAATGGTTTCTGGTACAGGCAGCGCCCCAGACAGCAACCAGAGTATCTGTTTCGGATCATCACAGGGAAAGTAGAACGAAATAAAGATGTCACCGAACGATTATCCGTTGCCTATAATAAGAGTGAAAAATATACCGAACTCTCGATTAAGAACGCCACAATCTCTGACTCGGCCACGTACCTCTGCGCGATGAGCACACAGTGCTGTAAACACTCAACTATCTCGAACAAAAACCCACTTTCATAATTTCCTTTAGATATCGATAGAGGGCGAACAAACCAAGGGGAACACAGATGCCTCTTTAACCATGTGAGCAATTGCTTTCGCATAGTTATTGTTTCGGACTTTCTCTGTCAGTATGGTTAAAATGAGAAAAAAAACTCTCCAGATATTTCTGATACCATCGATTTTATGATAATTCAAAAACGCTTGCATTCTAACCGATGATGAAGGGCAACCCAGTACAGCCCGAGGACCATACCTTGCATGCCACTTTTGCAAAATCAGAGCATTCCTTTTTGATCAGTGTGGTTTGTGAGTCATTTATCAAAATCTGCAGAAAACGTCCTGTGGGGCGTGGCAACATCATACCCTGCTGAGGGAACACAGGGAAGAAGAAGCCGATCTGGTTTTATTCGTTTATTTCTGAGTCTGTACCTTAGAAAATAGGTGCGTGACTAATTCATCTAAATTAGGTAGGAATTACGCTGATTAATCTCACAATTGTGTGAAAAGGAGATATTGTTATTCCATCCTGAAATATATATCTGCGTATATCTATCGATCCTTGATGTGCATCTGATTGATGTTGAACAACTTGATCATTGGGAATTTTCAAACCAGATTTATAAGAAAAAAGAGCACTTCATAAGCTGCGAAAGGTTTTTCTGTCATCCGTTACAGAGATATATTCCTCATTTTTAGTTCACATGACAATTATGAAAGAGAGAAACGTTTGGACGGCCTGGAAATTTCTGCGAAAATCGAAGAATGAGCAGTCGCTGTAAGCGGATTACTTATGCTTTGCTGCCATCTGGTGGAATATACCATCTTGATTTCTGGCGAAACTGCATGAAACTCAGGAACTCCTTCACGTCCCAGCAGCCTATAAACAAGCAATCACAACGTCCATCCGCCGAATTAATTGGTAAGTTATTCAGCGAAAAGTTACTGGTATAGACTGCATATGAACAGGTCAAATACCCTTGCTCATATCTGCTTTTCAGATCAACTCCTGAATCGCTACGCTTTGCCAGAAATCCACGTCAGTCAAGATTAAAGACTGTTGTTTCATCTTATGCTGCAAGCACGGTTCGCTACCCTACCATTTATTCTGATCGCACCCTCTGCCTCGATGAGCAAGCGCAATTTATTGACGGTCTTCTCCAATAATGTTGACGTCTGCCCCGCATCACTTCACCTTTGAGTGGCGCTTTCACAGATTGCTCAGGAGCTCGATAGAGGGCGATCAAATCAAACCGAACGTAAAAGCCAACTGAGGTCCAGAGGCTTCGTCCAATATTTCTCTCCCCAGAGAAGTATTGGCTTGACATTTCGATTGGATGCTTTCCCCTCGAATGGCTGTAACTGTGATCAAAACCATTAACCTTCAATGATTCCTCTGTGTTAACTAATTTCTCTGAATATTCCCTTTTCGCATCTGAAGCTTCCACCATCATCATTACGGATACATTAATCCTTTTAAGGGTTATTTTAACAGGGAAAGTGATTAAATTTTGAGACAAAAATAGCACATGTAGCAAGTAACATATTTCAAAGCGCTGTAGAAGGTTTCATGTGGCTTTTGATTTCAGTCAGAGATTTAATCACACTTTGGTGAATTGTTGTGCTGTATGTCGTTGATTTTATTAACGCACGAGGGCTTACGTATTTAAACGCCAGCGTCAGATTGTTTCAGACATAAGCAAATAAAATACTGTTCATTATTTATGCAGAATATTAGTAACTTCCTTAATTTTCTATCACGGCAGATCAATTTGCATCCCATTTCTGCAGTATTTGGTTTACCGAATTAGCAGATGCTTCTCACAGTCTTACTCCTCCAGTCCCATCATTACTGAGATAGATTTTCAAATTCCCACACTTACCTAAGTTCACCACACTGCGCAGATTTGACCGTTTTAACGGTTGCGCTCATACCGCATTGTGTTACATATCGTCGAAGCATTATTATTGACTAAATATCTAGTGTGTCCATATGCAATTGATCCACGCATTTGATACCAGGACGTGTAAAGGGATATTCATTTGTCGCATTTCGCTTCTCTCAGTGTACTACTCCGATTGCAATATAAGACACAAAGTGAAACCCATGAACTATCGCTTAACGAAGAGCAATAATATTCTATTAGATTCGGCTACAGTTTAATTTACCAAAGAGATCTCTTTAAAATACGAATATGTGAATGTTGCTATTGGTGAGATATGAGTGACGTGTTTGATAGAAGCAACATTGCGATCGATTTATAATGTATAAATTATATTTCGGTTTCTTGCAACAGTTGGTTTTGGAATGAGAGAAATTATTCGTAGAGATTAAACAATATGAGCTACCGGTTCGATAGTTTGGCTGTTTCGTGATCAAACATACCAATAGGCCGGGATTAAGAAGCAATATGCTAAAGATGACATATGCTACTTCTCCGACCATCCATGCTCTAATTTAATATAGATATTCTGGAGGCTACCGGCCAGCGATTATACTGCGAGCATATGGATTGATAATTACTGGTTGAAATCAGGCACCACTATAATAATCACTGCATTTAATAGATAGTGGAGTCTGCAATGGGGATAAACAACAAAATGATATGTCCGAATAATTTCCATTGTCAGCATATGGCAGTTATTCCGTACCAGTTCAAAAAAAGGAGAGTCCATTGTGACAGCACAAGGCAGTCATCCAGTAAATATGTGGCCGTAATGTGCATTCATCTTATATTTTGGAACAGCAGGGAAGGAATATATTATAATTGGATACTTAAGGGAATTTCAACCATCCATTCCTACTGGATGATAAGGCAACATTTTAATTCGTAAGTTTTTATACTCCCTGGTTATTAAAGAGCAGCAACAACAACAACACCAGTACAATGAATGTTTCGGCATTTCTCAGTCCTGTTATATGGTTAAAATAAGGAGACACATGCCAGATACTTATGATGCCACACATTTTATGGTCATTCAAAATCGCTTACATTCTAGCTGATGATGAACGGCACCCAGAACAGCCCAAGCCGCATACCTCGCCTGTCACTGTTCCCAAAATCCGAGACCTCCTTTTTGATCTCCGCGGCGTGGGAGTCATTTATCAAAATCTGCGGGAAACGTCCGGCGGGATGCTATAGCATCATATCCTGCTGAACCAACACAGGACAAAAGAGGTCGATCTGGTATTATTTGTTGATTTCTGAAGCCGTACCTCAGAAAATGAGTGCGTAACTACTTCCTGCCAATTAGCCGGGAATTACGCTGACTAATCTCAGCATTCTACGAAATGAGATTTGTATTTTCATCCTGACATATATATCTCCGTGTATCTATCGATCCTTAATATACGTCCGTTTGATGTTGAACAACTTGATCATTGCAAATTATCAACCCAGGTTTACCAGAAAAAGTGCACATCATCAGATACGAGAGATTTGTTTGTCCTCAGTTATAGTTATAATTGCTTATTTTCAGTTCACATGACAATTTTTAAAGAGAGAACCGTTGTGAACACCCACCAGGCGTGGAAGCTTCTGCGAAAATCGAAGAATAAGCAGTCCCAGTGAGCGAATTAGTAATGCATTGCTGCTATCTTGTGGAATATAATCTCTTCATTTCTGGCGATGTTACATGAAACGCAGGACCTCCTTCACGTCTCAACAGCGTATGTGGCAAACTCCGGTTGCCTGTTCGGATAATCGCGGAGACAAACTAAATTAAAGGAACTACAGCAACAGTGATAATATGTAATTTTTGTCCACGTAAGCGATTATTTTTGCAGTGTTAATGATTAGTTATTGCCCAGTCCGGTTATATAGCTAAAGTTAGAAAAAAAAATACCATTCCGATGTGTTACCGCATCGAATCAGCAGAATTCATCATAATGCATGGGACAGCACAACTTACATGTCCCAAACAACATAATATTTGTCATTTTCCAAAAAAATGTTGAACCAAATCCCTTATGCGTCAATTTATTCACATCAAAAGCACAGTATGAGACCGGCGTTCAAACAAATCATGATTTGAAATTCAGTCGAAAAAGCTGTTGAATCAGAATATGATGATATGTGACATGCTATAACACAAGGCGCGGTGCACTACACTTACCAATGCCATAAGTTCGAGAACGTCAGAGTTTGAACACATTATTTGTTTAGAAGTATCCTCATAGAAACATAGAAACATAGAAAATAGGTGCAGGAGTAGGCCATTCGGCCCCTCGAGCCTGCACCGCCATTTATTATGATCATGGCTGATCAGCCAACTCAGAACCCTGCACCAGCCTTCCCTCCATACCCCCTGATCCCCGTAGCCACAAGGGCCATACCTAACTCCCTCTTAAACATAGCCAATGAACTGGCCTCAACTGTTCCCAGTGGCAGAGAATACCACAGATTCACCACTCTCTGTGTGAAGAAGTTTTTCCCAATGTCAGTCCTAAAAGGCTTCCCACTTATCCGCAAACTGTGACCCATCGTTCTGGACTTCCCCAAAATCGGGAACAATCTTCCTGCATCTAGCCTGTCCAATCCCTTTAGGATTTTATACGTTTCAGTCAGATCCGCCCTCAATCTTCTAAAGTCCAACGAGTACAAGCCCAGTTCATCCAGTCATTTTTCATATGAAAGTTCTGCCATCCCAGGAATCAATCTGGTGAACCTACTTTGAACTCCCTCTATGGCAAGGAAGTCTTTCCTCAGATTAGGGGACCAAAACTGCACACAATACTCCAGGTGTGGTCTCACTAAGGCCTTGTACAGCTGCAGTAGTACCTCCCTGCTCCTGTACGCGAATCCTCTCGCTATAAATGCCAGTATACCATTCGTCTTTTTCACCGCCTGCTGTACCAGCATGCCCACTTTCAATGACTGATGGATAATGACACCCAGGTCTCGTTGCACCTCCCCTTTTCCTAATCGGCCACCATTCAGATAATAATCTGTTTTCCTATTTTTGCCACCAAAGTGGATAACTTCACATTTATCCACATTAAATTGCACATGCCATGAATTTGCCCACTCACCCAACCTATCCAAGTCACCCTGCATCCTCTTAGCATCCTCCTCACAGCTAACACTACCGCCCAGCTTCGGGTCATCCACAAACTTGGAGATGCTGCATTTAATTCCCTCATCCAAGTCAGTAATATATATTGTAAACAACTGGGGTCCCAGCACTGAGCCTTGCGGTACCCCAGTAGTCACTGCCTGCCATTCTGAAAAGGTCCCTTTTATTCCCACTCTTTGCTTCCTGTCTGCTAACCAATTCTCTATCCACATCAATACCTTACCCCCAATACCGTGTGCTTTAACTTTGCACACTAATCTCCTGTGTGGGACCTTGTCAAAAGCCTTTTGAAAATTCAAATATACCACATTCACTGGTTCTCCCGTATCCACTCTACTAGTTACATCCTCAAAAAATTCTATGAGATTCGTCAGACATGATTTTCCTTTCACAAATCCATGCTGACTTTGTCCGATGATTTCACCGCTTTCCAAATGTGCTGTTATCACATCTTTGATAACTGACTCCAGCAGTTTCCCCACCACCGTCGTTAGGCTAACTGGTCTATAATTCCCCGGTTTCTCTCTCCCTCCTTTTTTAAAAAGTGGGGTTGCATTAGCCACCCTCCAATCCTCAGGAACTAGTCCAGAATAAAACGAGTTTTGAAAAATTATCACTAATGCATCCATTATTTCTTGTGCTACTTCCTTAAGCACTCTGGGATGCAGACCATCTGGCCCTTGGGATTTATCTGCCTTTAATCCCTTCAATTTACCTAACACCACTTCCCTACTAACATGTATTTCGCTCAGTTCCTCCATCTCACTGGACCCTCTGTCCCCTACTATTTCTGGAAGATTATTTATGTCCTCCTTAGTGAAGACAGAACCAAAGTAATTATTCGATTGTTCTTCCATGTCCTTGCTCCCCATAATCAATTCACCTGTTTCTGTCTGTAGGGGACCTTTTTATTTTTATATATATTAAGTAACCATGTTGTTTGAAGTAAAGCTTATTATCTATTATTTATTTTACTGTTAGACTGAAACCTTCAAGACTTAGTGGAGCAGTCAGTGGATGCAATGACGTTCGGAGAAGAAAGTAATATTACTCTAAACTGTACTTTGCAAACACGCATTGTAATGCTGAACGTTTTCTGGTACAGGCAGCGCACCGGACAACGACAACAGTACTTGATTCTGATTATCGCGGGGACAGAATACCCAAATGAAGATATAACCAAACGATTATTTGCTTCCTGCGATAAATGTAAAAATAATAGCGAACTATTGATTAACAACGCCATCAGCACTGACTCAGCCACGTGCGTACGTGCGATTGATTAGCACACGGTGCTGAATAAACTCAATTATCGAGAACAAAAATCCTCTTTCACAATTTCCTCGAGAGCTCGATGGAAGGCCACCAAATCAAGGTGAACGTATATGCTAAAGGAAAGTGAATCCAATGTTTTCATACAATGCCGTAGTCAGTTACTGTTACCAGTAACGCATCCCAGCAGCTGCTGACGTGGAAGTTTTTGATCATCGATGACTATAACTGTGAACAAAAAACAGTTCATTGTAATTGATTACTCCGTGTTACTTAATTTATCTGCATATTCACCATTCACATCTGCAACGGTAAAAGCATCTGTACGGATACATTAATCATTGTGAGGGCTGCCTTGAAATAGAAAAGGACCAAGCTTTGGCACATAAACCGAACATATCCCAATCAACAATATACTTTAAAATGCAGAAGAATCCATCGCTTAGGGAATCACTCAGAAGAAATCATATGGCTTTTTTTATTTCTATCAAAGGTTTGATTGCAGTTTGCAGGATTGTTGAACTGACTGTCGTTGATTTTTATCACCACATGAGATTCCTACCTTTCAGCCCCAGCGTCAGATTGTTTCCAATATAAATAAACACAGTGTAATTGAATTCTCCTATTTTTTTTTTCAAAATTTATAACTAGTGGAGATTCCGTGTCACGACCATTGTGTTTACCGACAGTATTAAATTGGCGGTTATTCAAATCAGATAAAAGTCGCAATATATTTGGATTGACCACATCTCCAAGTCAAGGCATTGTACAATTGGCAATATGAATGGCGTTGAAACAATGCGTCTTGACTGAGTGGAGCATTGTAATTGTGTTCGCAACACTGACCGCAAGAGTCTCAAAACCAATTAACATTCAAGGTTTAGATTGTGGTATGGCTAACAAGATTATTGAAGAAATCACGGCTCTTATAAACTGAAATCGCTCCACTGCATATGGACGATCATTGCCATTAATATCTCAGTTGAAAGTAAAGTGCATATTCACATTTCATGACATGTCATCTGTTCTGTCCTAAAATCGTTCCAGCTGTCTATTGTTGTTCAATTGGCGATCTTACCCTCTAATGAGAAGACACTGTACTGGATTTTCGATGAATTCCGTAATTCATCTTCGTCCAGAAGATGGTCCTGTTCCTGTACTCTCAATTTGTCTAAATTTCGTGACATGATTAATAAATTACATTTAACCTGAATCAAGTATATTCTGCTGGAAAGCTGTATTTTGGGCACGGGGAATATAAACCACTATGCAATATAAAGGTCTTCATTCCAATGCTGGAATTAAAGACTAAAGACTTAGCTTTTCCTCATTGTTCAAAATTTAAAACAAAACTTGATTATTTAATCAGAATGTTAATAACTTTCTTAAATTTCTATCACGTCAGTTCAATTTGCATTCCATGTCTGCAGTGTTTGACTCAGCGAATTAGCAGATGCTTCTCACAGTCTTCCTCCTCCTCCAGTCCTGTCATTACTGAGATCGATTTTCAAATTATCGCCCTTATATAAGTTCACTATACGGTGCGGGTCTGACCCTTGCAACGGTTGTGCTCACACTGCACTTGTGTTACATCTCGTCGAAGTGTTGTTATTGACTATTTAGTGTCTATATGCAATTAATCCACGCAGCAAGGCACGGGAAGGTGAAAAGGGACATGTTTTTTTTTTGTTTGTTTGTTTTCATTTCACTTCCCTCAGCGTATTACTCCTACTGTAAAATAAGGCATAAAGTGTAACCTCATGAACTGCAGCTTTACTAAGTGCAATACATATTCTGTTCAAGTCGACAACAATTTAATTTACTGAAGATATCGAGACTACCCTTGAAGTACGATGATGTGAATGTTACTATTGCTGAGATAACAGTGACGTATTAAATTGAAGCAATAATGCCGATCGAATTATAGTGTATATATATTGTAGATTTCGACTCGGTGCAACAGTCGGTCGTTGAAATGACAGAAATTATTCAGATAGATTATATAATATGAGCTACCGGTTCCATAGTTTGGCTACTTCGTGAAAAACATACCAATAGGCCGGTATTAAGAAGCAATGTGCTAAAGATGGCATCTGCTACTTCTCCGAGCATCCATGCTCTAATTCAATATAGAATTCAGGAGGTTAACGGGGCACGGATTATACTCTGAACATATGGGTTTATAATTATTGAGTGAAATCAGACACTACGACAATAACCACTCCATTTAATAGGTGGTGGAGTCTACGGTGGGTTAACCAACAGAATGAAACGTCCGAATAATTTCCATTGTCAATTACTGGCGGTTAAGTAGTACCAGTTCAAATACGGACAGCCCATTGTGACACCATAAGTCAATTTTCAGAAATGGCTGATTTTCTTCATCGCGCGATGTTTTTGTAGTTAGCTTCTCTGGTGTTTACAAGGTGTTAAGTGTGAATCCACTAACTATGTGGTCGAAATGTTCATGCACTTCATATTTGGAACAGCAGATAAGGAAAATCATTATTATTTTATCGAAGGCAACAACTTATATGTTAAAAGCCAGAGGAGCAATTAAAAAAAAAGTTCAGAGGCTCTGTTCCCTCTTTCGCGCCCCATGTGATTTTACTGCGACCGCAGTCAGTTACTACTACTTCTCAACACATGGAATATATCAGCAAACCGACCAATAGTGAATTACACCGGATGATCATATCCGCTGGTAGTTGTCTCCACAGGGTAAACGCTGGTTGGGTGTTTGGATAATCGCGGAGAAAAAACAAAAGAAATGAAACGAAAAAAAAAAAATATATATATATATATATCACCGCTGCAGGTGGAGCATGATCTAATAAGATTCCTCTTTATCCATGTGAACAATTACTTTTTCATGATTATTGTTTCGGCATTTCTTATTCCGGTTATATGTTTGAAATGAGAACAGAAAAAAAAACACACTCCAGCTACTTCTGATACCACACATTTTATGATAAGTCAAAATCTGCGTAGATCTGTCGATCCTTAATAAACATCAGTTTGATGTTGAACAGCTTGATCATAAGGAATTTTCAACCCAGATTTATCAGTGAAATAGCACTTCATCATATGCGACAGATTTGTTTGTCATCAGTTAAAAGAGATAAATTGCTTATTTTCAGTTCACATGACCATATTAAAAGAGAGAAACTTTAGGAGCGCTGAACAGGATTTGAAGCTTCAGCGAAGATCGAAGAATGAACAATCCCGGTAATTACCTATGCTTTGCTGCCATCTGATGGAATATATCTTCATGATCTTTGGTGGTGTTACATGGAACTCAGGACCTCCTTCACGTCTCAATAGCCTATATGGCAAAGTTCGGTTTTCAGTTCGAATAATGGCGAAGACAAAATAAATTAAAGTAAATACAGCTACAGTGATGGTGTCATTTTTGTCCATGTGAGCAATTACTTTTGCAGTATTATTGATTAGGCATTGCCCAGGCCGGTTATATGGAGAAAACGAGAAAAAAAATCTTTCCGTGATGTCACTGCATCGATTCAGCAGAATTAATTATAAAGAACGGCACAGGACAACTCACATGTCCCGCACAACATATTATTGTTCACTTTATAAGAACAGGTTGACCCCATTCCCTTTTACGTCGGTTTATTCACATCACATGCACGGCATGTGATCGGCATTGAATCAGAACATGATTCAAAATTCTGGTGAACTGAACTTACCAACACCATGTTTTCCAGAAAGTCAGTTTCTTTGTTTTCATTTTCAATATGGTTATTGATTTCTATTTTGAAGAATCCAGAGACCAGGGGAATACATATCATAAAACAAAAGAAAAAATATAATAATACCAGGTACAATATATTGAATCACATTAACGAAGTCCTTACTCCATATTCACATGATTAGACTAATTCGTATATTAGAATATAAACAATTCTATTAAAAAAAAGTTCTATACCCACGAATAAAGTCGATGCTGTTTGGTGAAAAAGAAGAAGAAGAAAAAAAAACCCTTATCAGATAATAGGATTAGTTACTATTAGTTTCTATTAACCAACTTCTGTACTTCAACGAGATGTCAAAGATAATGAAAGTAATTTAAAAACTGCTCCCACAAATCTAGAAAATTTTGGTTCGATTCAGAAATTAACAACAAACCTTTTTTTTCTAAATTTAGGCATGCCATAACATCCCGTAACCACTGAGCATGATTAGGCGTGACAGAATAATTCCATGTAAACGAAAGCGCCCTCCTAGCCATAAGAGAGATAAAAAGCCAGAATGTGCAAATTAGACGTCTTCAAAATGACATATTTCCATCCAGCAATACCAAATAGAGCAGTCTGTCATAAGGCGGCGGGGGCGGGGGAGCGGGTGATGGTGCGTTGCGACTGTACCCAAATGCAAGGTACAGACTATGAAGTACTAGGAACAGGACCGGACAAAGACAGTAGGACGGGACAGGTCGGATACTGGGATCTGCGACAGGTCGCAGACTAGTAGTTGGGACAGGAACACAGACGATGCTAGGGAAGCAGGACCAGGACGAGGGAATGTGAACAAGGAGCTTGGGTGTGGTGTCCGTGCCAGAGACCGGAAAAGGACCCAAAACCTGGGTCTTGACTCGGGCTCGGACCCCAAAACTAGGCGAGAGCATGACGTGGCTAAGTTCTTGGAGACGAGGGGAGGACGTGACGAGACTTGGGTTCTTTGAGGCTCAAGTTCATGGAGCCTTGACAAAGACATGACGGGGCAGGGGTACTT
The DNA here is from genome assembly GCF_963921235.1 of Mobula hypostoma. Classification (NCBI taxonomy): domain Eukaryota; kingdom Metazoa; phylum Chordata; class Chondrichthyes; order Myliobatiformes; family Myliobatidae; genus Mobula; species Mobula hypostoma. The sequence goes on from NC_086106.1 coordinate 24,665,696, forward strand.
CCAGGCAACTTCTGGGCGGGACGCGGGAGTCTACCCCACCGAGGCAAGGACAGGGAGGTACCGACCAACCTCAGGGTTAGGGCAAACGGCCTGATTTACCCGACGGAGCAAGGGACAGGATGCGAAGACCCAACCACAGGGTAACGGCAATCGGCCTGGCTTACCCGACGGAGGCAAATGACAGAAAGGGAGCTAGGTCCAGGGTCGCTCCAGGACTCGAGGCGGCCGGTAACCTCGGTGGACTACGGAACAGCCAAATCCATATCTCGATAACTGCACAAGCCTTCCACCGGTGGGCTGCTCCAAGGGGACATTGACGAGGCAAGGCGAGGCCAGGCTGCAGACGAGGCAAGGCGAGGCAAGGTTTCAGACGGGGAAAGGCAAGGCAAGGCTGCAGAAAAGGCAAGACGAGGCAAGGCTTCAGACGAAGCAAGGCGAGGCAAGGCTTCAGGTAGTGGCTGCAGGCAAGGCATCAGGAGGAAGGTGAAGTGAAGAGATTGTTTGGACAGCAACAATCCAGCACCCAGAGGCTGATCCTGGATATTTATGAAGCCAGCCCAAACGAGAATCAGCTGCCTTAACAAAAGCTTGGGAATACCGGAAAACCTAGCATAAGGAGCGCGTTCCGGACAGTGAACCAGAATGCGGTATTCCCGTAGCGGACCATGATACAGTCAAAGGATTTGTCTTAAAATTTACTTAAATGAGTACAGAAAAAGTTTGGAATACTTCCTTCCAATATTTTCAAAGACATGGATGTTATCGCCTTGGGCGCGGAGAAGGCATTTGATAGAGTGGAATGGGTATATTTATTTAGTGTTTTGGAGAAATTTGGATTTGGCAGAATATTTATAGCTTGGGTTAAGCTATTATACCACTCGCCTTCAGCGTGTATACAGACAAATTATTTTCGATCTGGCTATTTCCCATTAAAACGTGGCACTCGCCAAGGCTGCCCACTGTCCCCTCTTCTTTTTGCAATTGCAACTGAGCCTCTTTCTATTGCAATTAAGTCAACTACATTATTTCAAGGTGTTATAAGAGGGGACATGGAACACCGTGTTTCCCTATATGCTGATGACCTCTTACTTTATGTTAACGACCCTATAGGTAGTAGTCCTGCTATTGTGTCATTATTAGGTCAATTTGGAGCCTTCTCTGGGTATAAGCTGAACTTTCAAAAAAGCAAATGCTTTCCCATTAATAACTTGGCCCTACAGATCCGATAGGAATCCTTGCCCTTTCCTTTATCTCAAGATGGTTTTGTATACCTAGGAATACATATTACTCGCTCTTTTACATCTCTGTTTGAAGCTAACTACAGGCCTCAGGTTAGCCAAATGAAGGCTGATTTCGAGAGATGGCGCAGTTTATCCCTTACTATAGCTGGGAGAATTCAGTCAGTGAAAATGACTATACTTCCTAGATTTCTCTATTTGTTTCAGTGTTTGCCAGTTTACTTATCTAAGTTATTTTTTAAATCAGTTGATCAAGCTATAACCTCCTTTATTTGGGAAAATAAGGTCCCAAGGGTTAATAAGCGCATTCTTCAAAGAGGTCGTGACATAGGTGGAATGGGTCTTCCCAGCTTTATTTATTATTACTGGGCATCGAACATTCAAAAAGTATTATTTTGGCTTCACCGGCCAGATATGATCTGGTGCCTGCTTAAGTCACGGTCTTGCCACTCCTCGTCTCTCCCAGCTTTGGTGTATTCTTCCTTACCTTTGAAATCCTCTCAATTCACGTCTAACCCGGTCGTGCTCTCTACCCTCAAAATTTTTAATCAATTTCGCTGCCACTATAAGTTCATATCAGCTTCAGTTTTGGGACCCATTCATTAAAAAAAACATTTATTTCCTCCCTCCACATTCGATTCAGCTTTTAGACAATGGGGTTTGAATGGTCTTGTGCGCATTAAGGATTTGTATACTGATAACATATTTGATAGTTTTGATAACCTGCGCGGTAAGTATGGCCTTCCGCATAATCATTTTTTTAAATACCTGCAGATTCGCCACTTTGTCAAGGAAAAATTTCCCTCTTTTCCTGTTCTACCACCTGCTATGTCATGGGAAAAATTCACTCTTAGCTTTAACAATAAGGGGCTGATTTCTGAACTATACTCTCAGCTGATGTCTTTGGGAGTTCAAGATCTAAACAAAACTAAGAGTAGGTGGGAGGACAACCTCGGTATGGACCTTGCGGAAGAATATTGGGCAAAAGTATTGAATAGGGTTCATTTCTCATCATCAAGTGCTAGACTGGGGCTCATACAATTCAAAGTTTTACACAGGGTACATTTAAGTAAAGCCAGACTGGCAGACATATACCCTGGGACAGACGCTGGCTGTGACAGGTGTTCCTTCTCTCTGGCTGGTTTAATACATGCATTTTGGTCATGCCCTCGGCTTGATGACTATTGGGCACTGGTTTTTAAAATTATCAGTGAGGTTTTGGGGGTGACATTGAGACCTTGCCCACTTATAGCTGTATTTGGTGTGGCAGATGATGATTTGGGTTTAAATGCAAGCCAGTCGGATATCATTGCATTTACATCGCTATTGGCCCGTAGGAGAATTTTGCTGGTTTCGAAATCTGCCACTCCCCCAACTGCTGCTGCTTGGTTAGAAGATGTAATTTTTTTTCTGAAATTAGAAAAGATTAAATTCACTTTGAGGGGGTCTGTGAAAATGTTCTATTCAAAATGGGGACCTTTCTTATCATATTTTGGGAGTCTTAAGGAATTACCTACTAGTTGAGGGCATTTGATTGTACTTAGGAAGTTGCCTCCCATTCAACACACTTATAATTTACCTCACAGGGTGGTTGATGAATTGTAAATATGAGTGTATTTTGGATCATCTGACATGTTGCAGATGTGTATGAGCTGTCGTATTGAAGTAGTGTGGGGGTACGGTTGTGAAATGTCCGTACTTGTATTTGTGAATTGTTGTGTTGTAGATATATTAGCTGCCATGATATGTTCGGGGAGGGTGGGTGGGGGGAGGTTTGTTTTGGGGGTACGATACTAAAGCAAAATGGAGGAAAATGTAATCCATTATATATTCTGTATTGTGTCATTCCTTCAATAAAAATAAATATATTTAAAACCTTTGAAAAAAAAAGACATGGACATGTCCAAAAATATGAATAAATGAAGTTTCTCCATTGTTAAACCTATCATAGTAGGGAGATACATCTATGTGAAAACGAGATAACTTATCCTTGGTCATATAGGCCTTCTGAATTGTAGGAAAGAATGAGGAGCACATAACAATGAAGTACTAAATAATTTAAAAAATATATCTTTACAAGTTTCTTCAGAAATTGAGGTCTGTAAATCTTGTTTCCAAAGATTTTTGATTTTGTCCAAAGAATCATTTCTCATTCCCAATACGATATCATAAATATTGGATATTGAACCATTTTAAAGCGATTTCATATCAATAATTTCATCTAATACGTCCTTATCAGGACTATTAGGAAATGTATATGCAAACGTTTGTATTTGACATCCCGCAGGAAATCTCTAATGTGCAGTTACAGAAGGAAAAGGGTCCTTGGTAAACTATATTTAGTTGACAATTGTTCGAATGAAGAAAGTCTTCCGACACAAATATATCCCGGAAACATGTAATGCCCGATTCTTCACATTGGGAACCTCAGTAAACCATTTTTTTTTTTTTTTTTTTTTTGCTAAATCGTATCTAAACCCTTAAAGTATGTTCGACTACCACATTTTCAGTTATTATTCTTAAGGATAAAGGAAGTGAAGATCCCAAAAGAGAGATAATAGAACATTTATTAACCGAGTTAGCTTCTAAGGAACCCCACCCGGGACAGTCCTCATGATTAATATAGTATAACCAAAGCGTGAAATTCCGTATATTAGCTGCCCGGTAATAAAACCTAACATTTGGTACAGCTAAAACTCCATTCTTTTTACCTTTCAGGAGACGGACTTTAACCAATTGAGGATGCTTACTTTCCCATATATTGGATGATAAAATAGAGTCCAGATAGTCAAAAAAAAAAAAGGATTTCGGAATAAAAACGAGTAAAGCCTGAAAAACGTATTTAAATGTAGGTAAAACATTTATTTTAATAGATTTAATTTAATTCGACCAACCAATGAGAACGAAAGGGGCGACCGTTTGATAATGTTCTTGTTATACCATTTAATAAAGAAAACAATCTTTAAGTAGGTACTTATAATTCTTTGTAATTGTTACACCCAAATATGTGAGTTGGTTTCTTACAATTTTAAAATGGAGTTTAAGATCAGTTAATACCAAATTGTTCAAAGAACGAAGCTCACTCTTGTGAAGGCTCAGTTTATATCCAGAAAACTGACTAAAACAAGAGAGTAAAGAAAGCACAGAAGGTAACGAAGTTTTGACATTAGAAATATAAAGCAATAAATCATCCGCATAAAATGAAACATTGTGGATAGTACCGTTCCGTAAAATACCAGTGATAATGTATCATTAGATTCTCTAAAAGCAACAGGTAAAAGTTCTAAAACCAGGTCGAAGAGCAAATAACTCAAAGGGCAAACTTATCTGGTTCCACGTTCAGGTTTAAATGGTTTAGAATTCTCAGAATTAGCAATAAGCCGAGCAAAAGGAGGTAAGTACAGTAACTGAATCCATTGAAAAAAGTTGGAACCAAAATTATTTTTGTTTCTAAAATTTTAAATAAATAATGCCATTCAAACAGATCAAAAGCCCTCTCCGCGTCTAAGGATATCACACACTCCGATATCTCCTTAGAAGGAGAATAGATAACATCTAATAACCGACGAATATCAAAAACAGAGATTATCTATTTTTAATAAAATCGATCTGATCGCCAAAAATGATATATGGTAAGATACTTTCCATCCTGGGTGCGTGACAATTGCATAAAAATTAGGCAGGGAATTTCCTGATTAATCTCAACATTCTTCAAAAGGAAATACTGCTTTATATCCGGACATACATAGTTACGTATACCCTCCGAGCCTTTCTATACATTAGCTTGATGTTGAACAACTTGATTTTTGGCAGTTTCCAGTCCATCTTCCCCAGAGAACGGCAGTACGTCAAATGCGAGGGAGTAGTTTGTCAACAGTTAGGGAGATAAATTGCTTGTTTTCAGTTCACATGGCAATTATTAAAAATACAGATACGCTGGGAACGCCCAGCTGGCGTGGAATATTCTGTGAAAATCAAGAAATAAACGGTTCTAGTGAGCGAATTACTTAAGCTTTGCTGCTGTCTGCTGGAATTTATTTTCCTTGTTCCTGGCAATGTTACATGAAACTCAGGACCTCTTTATATCTTAACAGCCGATACGCAAACAATTACCACTGTCATAAACCGAATTAATTGGTAAGTTATTAAGAGAAAAGCTACTTCCTTAGGCAGCATGCGAACACATTTCAATGTCGTGCTCCATGCTGCTTGCCAATCTTTGCTTTTCAGATCAATTCTGGTGTCTCTACGTTCTGGAGGAAATCCACATCAGAGAAGACTAACGACTGACATTGTATAGTTTTCTGAACCAACGCTTGTTAACGCTCCCACTTATTCTGCTCGCTCCCTAGGCTCCGATGAGCAAGTAGAATTTGTTGAGGCTTCTCCACATGAATTCCCGACTGCCCCGCATTCCTTCGCCTCTGGCTGACCCTGCACTGTTAATGTTAACTCATAAATTATTTGACGTTTTTATTCTGTACTTCTGCCATCGCCTCGGGGAAAAAAAAACATTTCCTGCACTGCTTCTGAACGCCTTTTTTTTCTATTGTGTCTTTCGAGATTTAGTACAATGCATTCCCTGCTGTGATTGGTCAATGTAGCCGAGAAATTTGTATTTTTCCTCAGGCAAAACGTTGCTACTCTGTGGCACAAGAGGACAGACTCAAACAGAATAATTACGAAGAGCTGTCTCATGCCGGTCCTAATTATTGTGTTTCTTCTTTGTAAGATGTTTATTCACCGCAATATTCCAGAACTCGCTAATCATCTGTAAGCGCGTTTTTTTTAATATATTTATGTAACCATGTTTGAAGTAGAGCTTATTATCTATTATTTATTTTACTTTTAGGCTGGAGCCTTGAAGACTCAGTGGAAGAGTCTGTGGATGCAATGACGTTCGAAGAAGAAAATAATATTACCCTAAACTGTACTTTGCAAACAAACTCTGCAACCCCGAATGTTTTCTGGTATAGGCAGCGTACCAGACAGCAACCACAGTACTTGATTCGGATTATATCAGGGAAAGTATACCCAAGTGAGGATATAACCAACCGATTATTTGCTTCCTATGATAAAAGTAAAAAAAAATAGCGAACTGTCGATTAACAACGCTATCACCTCTGACTCAGCCACGTATCCCTGTGCGATGAGCACGCGGTGCTGAAAAAAAAAATAAAACTCAATTTCCTCGAACAAAAATCCTCGTTCACAGATTCGTCGAGAGCTCGATACAGGGCGACCAAATCAGGGTGAACGTAAATGCTAACTGAAGTTTAAGGGCTTAATCCAATATTTTCATTTGATGCCGTAGTCAGTTACTGTTACCACTGACGTGTCCACTTGGCAGTTGACATGGACGTTTTTGCTCATTGATTACTATAACTGTGATCAAAAACAATTCATCGTAAGTGAATCCTCTGTGTTACTTAATTTATCTAAATATCCACCATTCAAATATGAAACTGCACAAACTTCTGTACGGATGCATGAATGCTTGTGTGGGCTCCTTTAAAATAGAAAAAGACCAAGCTTTGGCACAAAAATCGCACATGTCCCAATCAACAATATACCTCAAAATGCTGCAGAAGCTATCGTTTAGATAACTCGCTCAGGAGCAATCATATGGCTTTTGATTTCTGTCAAAGATTTGATCGCAGTTTGTTGGATTGTTGTGCTGAATGTCGTTAATTTTTATTACTGCATGAGATTCTTACCTATTTAAGCCCCATAAGCCCCAACATCAGATTGTTTCCCACCTAAATAAAAACACTGTAATTGGATTCGCGTTTATTTTTTATTTTTTATTTTTTTTTAAGTTATAACTAGCGGAGATTCCGTGTCACGATCCATTGTGTTTACCGATGATTTGCAGATAGCTGTCATACAAATAAGATACAGGTCGCAATATATGTGGAGTGAGGACAACTGTAAGTTAGATCATTTTACAATTTGCAGTATGAATGATTTGAAACAATATGTCTTGATTGAGTGGAGCATTGTACTTGTATTCACAGCACTTACCGAAAGAGTCTCAAAACCACTTGACATTCACGTTTTAGATAGTGGTCAGGCTATCACGATTATTGAACATTTTGAACTGGCGGCGTTTATCGGCTGAAATCGCTTTACTAGATATGGTCGATCATTGCCATTATTATCTCAGTTGAAAGTAAAGTTCATTTTCACATTTCATAACACGTTCTCTCTTATATCCGAATATCGTTCCATCTGTGTGCTGTTGTTCAATCGCCAATTTTACCCTCTGAGGAGAAGACACTGCACTGGATCTTTCGATTAATTCCATAATTCATCTTCAGCTAGCAGAGGGTCCTATCCCTGTACCCTCAATTTGGGTAAGTTTCGTGACATTGGTAATAAACTCTATTTATCCTGAATCAAGTACTTCCAGCTGGAGAGCTGTATTTTGGGCACTGGGAATATAACCACTATGTAATTGTAACGCTCAGCTATATTGGATCGTACTTATCTAGGGGACACACCGTCTCCCGCCCAACCTTATCTCACGGTTGCGTCGGTTGCTGTGCAATACCACCTGCTACGGCCATCAAACATCAATCATCACCAGCACACAATGTACATTTTACAAATTACACTTTATAAATCTTACCTGGAAAGCGAGATTAATAGAGATACAATACAAAAAAGAATGAATGAAAAATAATGTGCCAGACTTATCAAAGTTCAGTTCCTTCGTGAAAAAAAAAATGATAAAACAATGTACAGGGAGGAGGTCAAACACCTAGACAGCGGATGCAGGGATAACAACTTGATGCTTAGTGTCACCAAAACCAAGGAGATGATCGTCGATTTCAGACGCACTCAGCCTGAGCACACACCCCTCAGAATAAGCGGCTCCACAGTGGAGAGAGTGGAAAACATCAAGTGCTTTGGGGTGCAGATTTCGGACAATATCACCCGGTCCTGGAACACCACTGGGATAGTGAAACGGGCCCAGCAGAGATTGCACTTTCTGAGGAAGCCTAAAGAATCACCACTTCGCAATAACATCTTGATTACATTCTACAGAGACGTGGTTGAGAATGTGCTGACCTTTTGCATGACAACCTGGTACTCCAGCTGCAGTGCTGTCGACAAACACAAAGCCTTGCAGTGTGTGGTTAGGCGAGCAGAGAAGGTTATTGGGGACCCCTACTTTCTGTCCAAAACCTCTTTCAGAGTCGATGGCTCCAGAAGACACGGTACTTCATAAAAGACCCCTTACCCCCTTTCCATGAACTGTTTGTTCTTCTGCCATCAGGCAAACGTTACAGGAGCATCAAAACTAAAACCACAATGCTGCTAAACAGCTTCCTCCCACAGGCAGTCAGACTGCTAAATAGCTGCTCTACCTGACTCTGCTTTGGACACTTTTAACTTGCACTGGACATTTATGGCTTGATTTTAACTGTGTTACGTACCCCGTAACTGGGTTGCCAAACCAGCAGAAATGGATCACTGAGTTGGAGTCTGGAGTACTAGAACTAAGAAAGTTTTATTAAAGAAACAAGCAACACAGTAATCGAAAGGATAATAAATGCAACAGTTCAGCAATGATAAACACACATATGCACAGAATTAAGATAGCAGCATCAATCAAGCTCTATCCTTGTCTAGGGGTAAATGACCAAATTTCAAAGTGACACAACAGTTCAGTCCAATGGACAACGTGGGGAGAGAGAGAGAGAGAACGGGAACAACTGATCATTCAGACACGGCTGCACTCACAGACCGGCGATATGGCTCACAAGCAGCTTTTGGGCAGGTCCTTGGTGATGTCACCTGAGGTCACCGACAGTGACCCCTCCTCCAGATGCGGTCGATCCTCTGCAGTGAACCCGTCACCTAAGCAAAGGCGGACACACACCGGGTTCCCGGTGATCGTACCTTACCACCCTGGGCGTTGTTCGGTACTTACCACCGACTCATGAGAGGCGCACCGCTTCCAGGGTCTCGTTACCTCGGGTGTCGTGTGTGGCCTGCCTTAGCGAACCTATCCCTTTTTATCCCCCTGCTGGGGTATCGCCTGCCCATCACTTCAAACAGTTCAGGGTTCAAAGGGGGAGCCGCTCCAGACAGCTCTCTACACATCTCCAGGTGCTGTTACATTGTGTCCCTTATCTTTCTCTTGAAGACATGTGGCAGACCAACTGCTGATCACACAGGACAGCTAACATCTTATCTATGTGTATTCTCGTCACAACTGACATGTAGCTGCTGTGTTTTACTAACCCACCACCACTCCGCAGCCCCGTCTTCCTCAGATCCCACCGTCAGCTCCTGGGCCCTCAGAGCCTCCATCTTTCTCTCACTCCAACCCTCCCCTCTCCACTGACACCCCCAGCCTCCCCCCTCCCCCCTCTGATCCCAGCTCTCATCCGTGCCGGGTCTTTACCATCCCCTCCGACCTTCAACTGTCGGAGGCAGAACGCTCTGTTCTCAGTAAGGGCCTCACGTTTGTCCCCCTGCGCCCACACCTCAGCGAGTTCCGTGTTCGCCATGATGCGGAACTTTTCTTCCGCCGTCTCCGTCTCCGAGCCTACTTCTTCGGCAAGGGCTCTTCCACCCCCACCGATGAGCCCTTCTCCCGTCTTCAACCCTCCTCTTCTTCATGGACACCCCGCTCTGGTCTTCTGCCTGCTCTGGATCTCTTTATTGCCAACTGCCGACGGGACATCAACCGTCTCGACTTCACCGCACCTTGTCCCCATTCCAACCTCACTCCTTCGGAACGCTCTGCTCTCCACTCCCTCCGCACTAATCCTAACATTATTATTAAACCCGCTGATAAGGGGGGTGCTCTTGTAGTCTGGCGTACTGACCTCTACCTTGCCGAGGCACAGCGACAACTCGCGGATACCTCCTCTTATTTACCCCTCGATCGTGGCTCCACTAAGGAACACCAGGCCATTGTCTCCCACAATATCAACGACTTTATCCGCTCAGGGGATCTCCCATCCACTGCTACCAACCTTATAGTTCCCACACCCCGCACTTCCCGTTTCTACCTCCTACCCAAGATCCACAAACCTGCCTGTCCTGGCCGACCTATTGTCTCAGCTTGCTCCTGCCCCACCGAACTCGTTTCTGCATACCTCGACACTGTTTTATCACCCCTTGTTCAATCCCTTCCGACCTATGTTCGTGACACTTCTCACGCTCTTAAACTTTTCGATGATTTTAAGTTCCCTGGCCCCCACCGCTTTATTTTCACCTTGGATGTCCAGTCCCTATATACTTCCATCCCCCATCAGGAAGGTCTCAAAGCTCTACGCTTCTTTTTGGATTCCAGACCTAATCAGTTCCCCTCTACCACCACTCTGCTCCGTCTAGCAGAATTAGTCCTTACTCTTAATAATTTCTCCTTTTGCTCCTCCCATTTCCTCCAAACTAAAGGTGTAGCTATGGGCACACGTATGGGTCCTAGCTATGCCTGCCTTTTTGTTGGGTTTGTGGAACAATCTAGGTTCCGTGCCTATTCTGGTATCTGTCCCCCACTTTTCCTTCGCTACATCGACGACTGCATTGGCGCTGCTTCCTGCACGCATGCAGAACTCGTTGACTTTATTAACTTTGCCTCCAACTTTCACCCTGCCCTCAAGTTTACCTGGTCCATTTCTGACACCTCCCTCCCCTTTCTAGATCTTTCTGTCTCTGTCTCTGGAGACAGCTTATCCACTGATATCTACTATAAGCCTACTGACTCTCACAACTATCTGGACTATTCCTCTTCTCACCCTGTCTCTTGCAAAAACGCCATCCCCTTCTCGCAATTCCTCCGTCTCCGCCGCATCTGCTCTCAGGATGAGTCTTTTCATTCTAGGACGAGGGAAATGTCTTCATTTTTTAAAGAAAGGGGCTTCCCTTCCTCCACTATCAACTCTGCTCTTAAACGCATCTCCCCCATTTCACGTACATCTGCTCTCACTCCATCCTCCCACCACCCCACCAGGAATAGGGTTCCCCTGGTCCTCGCCTACCACCCCACCAGCCTCCGGGTCCAACATATTATTCTCCGTAACTTCCGCCACCTCCAACGGGATCCCACCACTAAGCATATCTTTCCCTCCCCGCCTCTCTCTGCATTCCGCAGGGATCGCTCCCTACAAAACTCCCTTGTCCATTCGTCCCCCCCCCATCCTTCCCCACTGATCTCCCTGCTGGCACTTATCCGTGTAAGCGGAACAAGTGCTCCACATGCCCTTACACTTCCTCCCTTACCACCATTCAGGGCCCCAAACAGTCCTTCCAGGTGAGGCATCACTTCACCTGTGAGTCGACTGGGGTGATATACTGCGTCCGGTGCTCCCGATGTGGCCTTTTATATATTGGTGAGACCCGACGCAGACTGGGAGACTGCTTTGCTGAACATCTACGCTCTGTCCGCCAGAGAAAGCAGGATCTCCCAGTGGCCACACATTTTAATTCCACATCCCATTCCCATTCTGACATGTCTATCCACGGCCTCCTCTACTGTAAAGATGAAGCCACACTCAGGTTGGAGGAACAACACCTTATATTCCGTCTGGGTAGCCTCCAACCTGATGGCATGAACATTGACTTCTCTAACTTCCGCTAGGCCCCACCTCCCCCTCGTACCCCATCTGTTACTCTTTTTAATGCACACATTCTTTCTCTCACTCTCCTTTTTCTCCCTCTGTCCCTCTGAATATACCTCTTGCCCATCCTCTGGGTCACCCCCCCCCCCGTCTTTCTTCCCGGACCTCCTGTCCCATGATCCTCTCGTATCCCCTTCTGCCTATCACCTGTACAGCTCTCGGCTCCATCCCTCCCCCTCCTGTCTTCTCCTATCATTTTGCATCTCCCCCTCCCCCTCCAGCTTTCAAATCCCTTACTCACTCTTCCTTCAGTTAGTCCTGACGAAGGGTCTCGGCCTGAAACGTCGACTGCGCCTCTTCCTATAGATGCTGCCTGGCCTGCTGCGTTCACCAGCAACTTTGATGTATGTTGCTTGAATTTCCAGCATCTGCAGAATTCCTGTTGTTTGTGTTTTACTAACTATTGTTTTGTATATTATTTAGTGTCGCGTTTGTTACGTTATGATTGCACTGCTCCTGAGAAACGCTGTCTCATTCTGCCCTGCAGACCTGATGTATGGTTAGAATGACAATAAAGTATTTTGAATCTTTGAATCTTTGAATCTAAACAGTTGGAACTCGGGAACTTCCGTCTTCCCCTGCGATCGCCTCCGATCCCACGACTCGTAGCTCGGGATCACCTGAAGTGATCGACCATAGTACTCCCAACACATCTGGCTTCCTATCGGTCGCTCCTCCAACTCCCCGCCAAAACCCCTGTTTCGCAGCAATATGAGACAGCATATTAATCCAAAAGAAGAATAACATGGACACCCATTGGTTCATTCTCTCTCTTATCCTAAGATAACCCAAACAATCGCCCGCGAGAGAACCTTCTCAGCAATTAACATAAAAGATTAGCATAACAAATAAGCCATTGTGTTTAACATACGCAGCAACATAAAAGAAGAAACACCTCACATAATATAAAGTGCATCATTTCAATCCTAGAATTAAAGATTAAAGACGCAGCTTTTCCTCAGTGTTCGCAATAAAAGAAACAGTTCGTTATTTATGCAGAATCACAAAGGAGCAGAAGTAGGCCATTCGGCCCATCGAGTCTGCTCCGCGACTCCACCATGAGCTATTCTATTTTCCCAACTCTTTCCAATTTTGCGGCATTTTCCCCATATCCCTTGAGACACTGACTAATTACATACTTATCAATATCCTCTTTCAACACCCTCGATGATCGGGCTTCCACAACTGTATGTGGCAACGAATTCCATAAATCCACAACCCTCTGGCTATTAAAAAATCTCTTCATATCCGTTTTAAATGAGTACCCTCTAATTCTAGACTGTGGCTTTTTGTCCTGGAATTACCCACCAAGGGAAACAGTTTTCGACATCTACTCCGTCCAACCCTTTCAATATTCGAAATATTTCTATGAGATCCGTTCTCATTTTTCTATACTCTAATGAGCTCAGTCCAAGAGCCGACAAACGCTCCGCATATGTAAGCCCTTGCATTCCAGGAGTCATCCTCGTAAATCTTCTGTGAACTTTCTGCAACATCAGTACATCCCTTCTAAAATAGGGGGCCCAATACTGCACACGGTATTCCAAACGAGGTCTCTCCAGTGTCCGATACAGCCTCATCAACACCTCCTTACCCTTATACACTGTTCCTCTTGAAATGAATGCCAACATAGCTTTCGCTTTCCTTCTTGGAAATCCAACCTGGTGGTTAACCATTGCACTTCCGATTTTTGAATTGTCTCACCATCTAAATAATAATCTTCCCGATTATTTTCCTTCCAAAATGTACAACCGTACATTTTCTCAACTTTGTATCTCATCTTCCATTTCTTTGCTAACTCTCCTAAACTGACTAAGTCTATCTGCAACCTTTCCGTTTCCTCAAAACTTCCTGCTCCTCCACCCATCTTGGTGTTATCCGCAAAACTAGCGACAAAACCATATAAATCATACACGAAGTAATCGATATACCTTGTAAAATGAAGCGGCCCCAACACCGCCCCTGCGGAACACCACACGTAACCGGCAACCTATCAGAATAGAATCCCTTTATTCCTACCCTTTGCTTTCTGCCTATCGGCCAATGTTCCACCCATTCCAATATACTTCCTCTAATTCCATGGGCTCTCATCTTATTAAGCAGCCTCTAATGGGACACCTTATCGAAGGCCTGTTGAAAATCCAAATACACAACATCCACAGCCTCTCCCTTGTTAATCTTATTTGAGATTACCTCAAAAAATTCCAATAGGATGGTGAGGCAAGATCTTCCCTTCATGAAACCCTGCTGGCTTGGGCTTATTTTGTCATGCACCTCGAGGTTTTTCGTAACCGCGTCCTTGAGGATCGACCCCAATAACTTTCCAACTACCAATGTCAGTCTAATAGGTCTGTAATTTTCCTTTTGCTGCCTCCCTCCTTTCTTAAACAGCGGAATTACATTAGCGACCTTCTAGTACTCCGGAACCATGCCAGAGTCTATTAATTCCTGGAAGATCATCTCCAATGCCTCCACATTCTACAAAGCCACCTCCCTCAGAACACGTCGGTGCACCTCATTCGGCCCGGGAGACCTATTGATTCTTAGTCCATTTAGCTTCCCAAGCACCTTCTTTCTGGTAATCTTGACTGTACCTAATTCTATTCCCTGAGACCTCTGTCTATCAGGTATGTTGCTCATGTCCTGCACTGGGAATACCGATGCTAAGTACTCATTCAGTTCCTCTGCCATCTCTTTGTTACCCATTATAATTTCTCCATCATCATTTTCATGCGGTCTCGTGTCACTACTTTACTCTTCATATATATTTTTAAAAAATCTTTGTATCCTTTTTGTATGTTAATTGCCAATTTCCTTTCATAATTCATGTTTTCATTCCTATTTTTTTATTAGTTTCCTTGTGTAAGTTTTTGAAAGTCGTACTGCACTAGCTTTCCCACTATTTCTCGCTTCCTTTCACGCCATAACTTTTGTTTTTTTTTATTTCAGCCTTAACCTCTCTCATTAGCCACATTTGTGCCATTTTCCATTCCTGATTTTCTTTTCTCTTGGTATATATTTTCCTACACTTTCCTTATTTCCTGTACGAATTTCATCCAATTCTGCTCTACCGTCCCTCCATCTAACTTACTTTTCCAATGGACTTGGGCCAGTTCCTTTCTCATACCACTGTAACTTCCTATGTTCCACTAAAATATCGATAGACTTGGTATCAGCTTCTCCTTTTCAAATCTGAAAATGAACTCAATCAAAATATGATCATACTTCCAAGGGGTTCAAGTACCTCCAGTTCCGTAATCGCCTCAGGTTCATTATACAGCACCCAACCCAAAACTGTCGATCCCCTGGTGGGCTTGTGGACAAGCTGTTCCAAAAAGCAATCCCGTAGGCATTCTACAAACTGACTCTCCTGCGATCCAGTACCTTCCTAACTTCGCCAATCCACTTTCATATTAAAATCCTCCATAATTATCTTAACATTTTCCTTCTGACACGCTTTATCTAATTCTATCTGTAACTTGTAGTCCAGATCATGGCTGCTGTTTGGAGGCCTGTAGATCACTGCTATTAGTGTCTTTTTACCCTTGCCTTTGCTTAACTCGACCCATAAAGATTCTACCTCTTCTGATCCTATGACCCTTCTGTCTAGAGATTTAGTATCGTTGCCTACCATCACCGTCACGCCACACCCTCTACCTACCTACCTATCTTTCCTGCATACTGCATATCCTTGGACATTCAGCTCCCAATCACATCCATCATTTAGCCATGACTCGGTGATGGCCACAATGTCATATTTTTTAACCTGTAGCTGTACAACAAGATCATCTACTTTATTTCTAATGATGCGTGAATTTGAGTACAATACATTTAGATCAGTATCTGTTACCGATTTTACTGTATTTCTATCGCACAGCAAATTATCCTGTCTATTCACCTGCCTGTCCTTCTTGCCATTTTTTCTGCACAGTATCTTTGACTTATTTCTATTTTGATCTTCCTCGACCCTAACACCATGGTACCATGCCCCTGGCAACTTAGTTAAAACTCTCCCTAACAGCTATATTAAACAATCCCGGCAGGATATTAGTACCCTTTGAGTTCAAGTGTAAACCATCGTTTGTGTAGGAGTCATACCTCCCCCAAAATAGATGCCAATGATCCAAGAATTTGAAGCTCTGTCCCCTGCACAGTTACTTAGCCACATAGTCTTCTGCTTAATTCTGCTATTCTTACCTTCATTAGCGCGTGGCTATGATTATCACTCCGGAGGTCCGGGTTTTCATTTTTTTTTTCCTAGCTCCCAGTAATGTTCTTTCAGTACCTCCTCTATTTTTCTGTCCACGTCATTGGTAGCAACATGTACCAAGACTTCAGGCTGCTCGCCCTCTCTCCTCAGAATACTCTGGACCCGATCTGAGACATCCCGCACCCTGGCACCAGGGAGTCAACTCTCCATCCGGGTATCCTTGCCCGGCTCGCAGAACCTCCTGTCTGTTCCCCTCACTATGGAATTCCCTATAACAACTGCGTTTCTACTTGTTCTCTGGATCATGGCACTGGGAAGAGTGCAGGATTCCCATTCGCTGTGGTCTTCCACTGTCAGTTCAACCTCTCCAACAGTATCTTAAACAATATAGCGTTTACTAAGGGGCACTGTCATAGAGGTGCTGTCCACTATCCCTCTATAGGTGTTATCAATCACCCCCTCACTATCCGTGATTATGAAAATGTTATTAACTTTCTACAATTTCTATCATGTCAGTTGAATTTGCATCCCATGTCTGCAGTGTTTGGCTCAGCGAATTAGCAAATGCTTTTCACAGTCTTTATCCTCCTCCAGTCCCTTCATTACTGGGATGGATTTTCAGATTCCCGCCCTTAGATAAGTCACCAAACAGCGCGGGATTCACCGTTGTAATTGTTACGCACTTGTGTTACACCTCGTCGACGCACTGTTATTGACTTAATATCTGGTGTGTCGATATGCAATTGATCGACGCAGTAGGACCCAGGGAGGTGAAAAGCGATATGCATTGTTTGCATTTCACTCCCCCATTATATTGCTCCGATTACAAATTAAGACACAAAATGAATCCCCATGAAATACCGCTTTAGGAAGAGCAGTATGTATTCTACTAATATCGACAACAGTTTAATTTACTGGAGAGATCGAGACTTCGCTTGGAATACGAATATTTGAATGTTGCTATTGGTGAGATAACAATGACTTGTTTGATTGAAGCAACAGTGTCGATCGATTTATAATGTATACATATTCTGTGCAACACTGGGTCTTTGAATTGACAGAAATTATTCACAGAGATTACATAATACGAGCTATCGGTTCGATGGATTGGCTATTTCGTGATCCAACATACCAACAGGCCGGTATTAAGAAGCAATGTGCTAAAGATGGCATCTGCTACTTCACCATGCATCCATGCTCTAATTCATTGTAGATATTCAGCAGGCTACCGGGGCACGGATTAAACTCTGAACATATGGGTTTATAATTATTGGTTGAAACCAGACATCACTATAATTGGATCATTGCATTTAATCGGTAGAAGATTCTAAGATGGGAAATAACAACCGAATAATGTGCTCCGAATGCTTTCCATTGCCATTTCATGACAGTTATTAAGCATCAGTTCAGAAACGGACAGCTCTTTGTGACACCACAAGGCAGTCATCAGAAATAGTTGATTTTCTTCATCGCATGATGCTATTGTAGTTAGTATCTCTCGTGTTTACTGGGTAAATCCACTACATATGTGGTCGGAATGTGCGTGCACCTCATGTTTTGGAAGAGCACATAATGAAAATATAGTAAATGATAATGAAGAGAATTTCAACCATGCATTCCTACAGGATTATAAGGGAAGATTTTAATTCATGAAATTTCATACACCCTGGTTATGAAACAACAACAACAGTACGATGAAAGTTTATTTTTGAGGAGACACAAATGACAATTGTAATGCTGACGACTTGTGGAGATTAGACTTGAGAGTGACATGAATTCTGAAGCAAATCCGCAGCATAAAAAGTTCGGTGATTTTGTTTGTTCGCATGATATGTAAAGATAATTAAACCTGATAAAATCTATTTTAAAGTTTCTGCTCTAACATCATTCGGAGGCTAATCGCAAAGTCCCACATTCGTCCTTGAGATTCTGAATTGATATTTCCTGGTTTGTGTCAGCAGTGCCTTGCAATGTATAACAATTCTGGTGGTTTACAATATTAAGTGTATATTTAGTAAATAATTAAATAGGCAGTGCCAAAAGTGGTGTCAGAGATACTAAGGCAGTGTTTTGGGCTTATTGTGAATTCTGAAATCTGACGGCAGAAGAATGCACCTATTCCTGAAACGATGAGTGAGAGGGAATGTCCTCGGTGATGGGAGTTAGGGATGAGTCCCCAGTGATGCATGCCAGCCTTTCAAGGCAAAGCTTTTTGCAGATATCCTGGATGCTGGATCGTGCTATGTCAATGATGAAGCTGGCTGGGTTTAAAATATTTTGCAGTTCATTTGTTCCTGTGCAGTTGCCCCACCATACCAGACATTGATGCAGACCTCCTGAACGTCTTAACAGCCTATACACAAGCAATCACAACTTCTATCCGCCGAATTAATTAGTAAGTTGTTCAAAGAAAAGCTACTTGTATAGACTGCATATGAACACGTCAAGTTACCGTGCGCCGTGATGCTTGTTACATTTTTGCCTTTTAGATCAACTCTGGAGTCGCTACGTTCTGCCCGAAATCCACGTCAGAGAAGAATAAGGACTGTTGTTGCATCTTATGCTGCACTCACGCTTCGTTACCCTACCATTCATTCTGCTCGTACCCTCTCACTCGATGAGCAAGCGCAATTTATTGACAGTCTTCTCCAAAAATATTGACGTCTGCCCTGCTTCACTTCACCTTTGAGTGGCGCTGTGCTATTAATGTCAGCTCAGAAATAATTTGATTCCTTTGTTCTGCTCTTCTGCGATCGTCTCGGCAAAATGTCATTTCCTGCACTGCGTGTGAACGACGTTTTTTTTTCTATTGTGTCTTTGGAGATTTACCACCGAGCGTTGCCTGTTGTGATTGGTCGGTTTGGCCAATGTTTGTATATTTATGCTGTAGGAATGAGTCTCTACTCTGTGGTCCCCGAATGACAGACTAAAACAGAATGAAAGTGAGAATTGTCTCACAGCGGTCCTCGGTATTCTGTTTCTTCTAGGTAAGAAATCTAATCACTGTAATAGTCCAGACTTCTCTGTAATTCTCTGTAACCATTTTATTTTCTCAATGTAAATATGAGGAAAGATGTGGAAAGATGTGGAATCGATATGGGTAGAGCTGCGTAACACTAAGGGGCAGAAGACGCTGGTGGGAGTTGTGTACAGGCCACCTAACAGTAGTAGTGAGGTCGGAGATGGTATTAAACAGGAAATTAGAAATGTGTGCAATAAAGGAACAGCAGTTATAATGGGTGACTTCAATCTACATGTAGACTGGGTGAACCAAATTGGTAAAGGTGCTGAGGAAGAGGATTTCTTGGAATGTATGCGGGATGGTTTTTTGAACCAACATGTCGAGGAACCGACTAGAGAGCAGGCTATTCTGGACTGGGTTTTGAGCAATGAGGAAGGGTTAATTAGCGATCTTGTCGTGAGAGGCCCCTTGGGTAAGAGTGACCATAATATGGTGGAATTCTTCATTAACATGGAGAGTGACGTAGTTAATTCAGAAACAAAGGTTCTGAACTTAAAGAGGGGTAACTTTGAAGGTATGAGACATGAATTAGCTAAGATAGACTGGCAAATGACACTTCAAGGATTGACGGTGGATATGCAATGGCAGGCATTTAAAGGTTGCATGGATGAACTACAACAATTGTTCATCCCAGTTTGGCAAAAGAATAAATCAAGGAAGGTAGTGCACCCGTGGCTGACAAGAGAAATTAGGGATAGTATCAATTCCAAAGAAGTAGCATACAAATTAGCCAGAGAAAGTGGCTCACCTGAGGACTGGGAGAAATTCAGAGTTCAGCAGAGGAGGACAAAGGGCTTAATTAGGAAGGGGAAAAAAGATTATGAGAGAAAACTGGCAGAGAACATAAAAACGGACTGTAAAAGCTTTTATAGATATGTAAAAAGGAAAAGACTGATAAAGACAAATGTAGGTCCCCTGCAAACAGAAACAGGTGAATTGATTATGGGGAGCAAGGACATGGCAGACCAATTGAATAATTACTTTGGTTCTGTCTTCACTAAGGAGGACATAAATAATCTTCCAGAAATAGTAAGGGACAGAGGGTCCAGTGAGATGGAGGAACTGAGCGAAATACATGTTAGTAGGGAAGTGGTGTTAGGTAAATTGAAGGGATTGAAGGCAGATAAATCCCCAGGGCCAGATGGTCTGCATCCCAGAGTGCTTAAGGAAGTGGCCCAAGAAATAGTGGATGCATTAGTGATAATTTTTCAAAACTCGTTAGATTCTGGACTAGTTCCTGAGGATTGGAGGGTGGCTAATGTAACCCCACTTTTTAAAAAAGGAGGGAGAGAGAAACCGGGGAATTATAGGCCGGTTAGCCTAACGTCGGTGGTGGGGAAACTGCTGGAGTCAGTTATCAAGGATGTGATAACAGCACATTTGGAAAGCGGTGAAATGATCGGACAAAGTCAGCATGGATTTGTGAAAGGAAAATCATGTCTGACGAATCTCATAGAATTTTTTGAGGATGTAACTAGTAGAGTGGATAGGGGAGAACCAGTGGATGTGGTATATTTGGATTTTCAAAAGGCTTTTGACAAGGTCCCACATAGGAGATTAGTGTGCAAACTTAAAGCACACGGTATTGGGGGTAAGGTATTGGTGTGGGTTGAGAATTGGTTAGCAGACAGGAAGCAAAGAGTGGGAATAAACGGGACCTTTTCAGAATGGCAGGCGGTGACTAGTGGGGTACCGCAAGGCTCAGTGCTGGGACCCCAGTTGTTTACAATATATATTAATGACTTGGAAGAGGGAATTAAATGCAGCATCTCCAAGTTTGCGGATGACACGAAGCTGGGTGGCAGTGTTAGCAGTGAGGAGGATGCTAAGAGGATGCAGGGTGACTTGGATAGGTTGGGTGAGTGGGCAAACTCATGGCAGATGCAATTTAATGTGGATAAATGTGAAGTTATCCACTTTGGTGGCAAAAATAGGAAAACAGATTATTATCTGAATGGTGGCCGATTAGGAAAAGGGGAGGTGCAACGAGACCTGGGTGTCATTATACACCAGTCATTGAAAGTGGGCATGCAGGTACAGCAGGCGGTGAAAAAGGCGAACGGTATGCTGGCATTTATAGCGAGAGGATTCGAGTACAGGAGCAGGGAGGTACTACTGCAGTTGTACAAGGCCTTGGTGAGACCACACCTGGAGTATTGTGTGCAGTTTTGGTCCCCTAATCTGAGGAAAGACATCTTTGCCATAGAGGGAGTACAAAGAAGGTTCACCAGATTGATTCCTGGGATGGCAGGTCTTTCATATGAAGAAAGACTGGATGAACTGGGCTTGTACTCGTTGGAATTTAGAAGATTGAGGGGGGATCTGATTGAAACGTATAAGATCCTAAAGGGATTGGACAGGCTAGATGCAGGAAGATTGTTCCCGATGTTGGGGAGGTCTAGAACGAGGGGTCACAGTTTGAGGATAGAGGGGAAGCCTTTTAGGACCGAGGTTAGGAAAAACTTCTTCACACAGAGAGTGGTGAATCTGTGGAATTCTCTGCCACAGCAAACTGTTGAGGCCAGTTCATTAGCTATGTTTAAAAGGAAGTTAGATATGGCCCTTGTGGCTACAGGGGTCAGGGGGTATGGAGGGAAGGCTGGGTTCTGAGTTGGATGATCAGCCATGATCATAATAAATGGCGGTGCAGGCTCGAAGGGCCGAATGGCCTACTCCTGCACCTATTTTCTATGTTTCTATGTAAGTAACCATGTTGTTCGAAGTAGAACTTATGATCCATTGATTATTTTTTTTCTGATAGACTGGAGCCTTCAAGACTCAGTGGAACAGTTAGTGGATGCAATAACGAGCGATGAAGGAAGTAATATTATTATAAACTGTACTTTACAAACAAGCAATGCACTCCCAAATGTTTTCTGGTACAGGCAGCGGACCAGACAAAGACCACATTATTTGATTTGGATTAACGCAGGGAAAGTATACCGCAATGAAGAGGTAACCGAAAGATTATTTGCTTCATATGATAAAGATAAAAAATATACTGAACTATCGATAAACAACACCATAATCTCGGACTCGGCCACATACCTCTGTGCGATGAGCCCACGGTGCTTACAAATCTGAATTATTTCAAACAAAAACCGTCTTTCACAGTTTCCTCGGGAGCTCGACAGAGGGCGAACAAATCAAGGAGAACATACTAACTGAAGTCGAGATGCTTCGTCCAATATTTCTCTCAAACACAAAATAATCTGTAGATGCTGTTGTCAAAGGAACACTCACAATGCCCTAGAGGAACTCAGCAGGTCAGTCAGCATCAGTTGAAAAGATTAGTCGACGTTTCGGGAAGAAACCCTTCGTCAGAAATGAAGGAAGAACTTTGGGGAGGGTTTGAAGTATGCTGGTAGTTAAAAAAAAACAGTAATTTGAAAGACAAAAAGGTGGGGGAGGGGAAGCATGGAGGAGATTGGCAGGAGAACAATGCGCAGTAGTAGAAGGAGGCGGAACTCTGAGGGGGGTGATGTGAAAGAGGGATAGAGGAAGGGATGGGGGGGGTATTAGCAGAAGTTGGAGAAATCTATGTCCATACCAAGGGGCTGAAGACTATGTAAACGGTATGTGAGGTGTTACCGGAAACCCGACGTACATTGGGAGACCGCTTCGTCGAGCACCTCCACTCCGTCCACCACAACAGACAGGATCTCCCGGCAGCCATCCACTTCAACTCTGCTTCCCATTTCCATACAAATATATCCATACATGGCCTCCTCTACTCCCATGATGAGGCTAAACTCAAGTTGGAGGTGGGGATTTCGGTTTCAGTTATTCAACTCACAGTCATTCTTTGGGACACCCCTGTTTTCCTGGACGCTTGCGAAGAAAATAATTTCAGAATGTATAATGTATATATTAATCTGCCATTAAATGAACCTTTAAAACATTTGACAATTAATTCTGAGCAGCGTTGACGCCATGAGTCTTAATTGAGTGGAGCATTGTATTTGCATTTACATGTCTTACAGTAGGAGCCTGTAAGCAACTTAATAATCACGTTTTAGCTTGTATTAAATTTATCCAAAGTACTGAACATTTTGGATGAAATCACAGCGCTTACCAGCTGAAATTGCCTTACTGGATATGCACGAACATTGTTATTAATATCTCAGTTGAACGTAAACTGTATTTTAACATTTCACGGCTAGTAATCTCAAATATCCTAAAATAGCCCCGTACGTATTCTGTCCTTCAATTGCAAATTTTGCCCTATCATCAGAAGACACTGCACTTCTCCTTACGATGAATTCGACTACACATCTTCGCCTCGCAGATTGCCCTGGTGCCTATACACTGAATAATGCCTGTGTGTTGCGACATGAATAGTAAGCACCTTTCAACCTAAATCAAACACCTTGTGCTGGAAAGCTATATTTTTGTGTTTTGGGAAAATAGGCAGTAAGTCATATTAAGGTTATCTTTCCAATCCTGGAAATAAAGATTAAAGACGGAGATTGTCGTCATTGTCTTAACTAAATACCGGACTATATTTATTCAGATCCCATGTCTGCTGTGTAAACAACAGGAATTCTGCAGATGCTGTAAATGTAAGCAACACACATCAAAGTTGCTGGTGAACGCAGCAGGGCAGGCAGCACCTCTAGGAAGAGGTGCAGTCGACGTTTCAGGCAGGGACCCTTCGTCAGGACTCGGCCTGAAACGTCGACTGCACCTCTTCTTAGAGATGCTGCCTGGCTTGCTGCGTTCAGAAGCAACGTTGATGTGTGTTGCCCATGTCTGCTGTGTTTGCCTCACTGAACAAGCAGATTTATCACCGTCTTCCATCCGACAGAGGCCTCTTTCTCCGGTCCAGTCATTACTAAGATGGGTTGTGTATTTCCCGCCCTTATATAAGGCCGACAAACTGCGCAGATTTGATCGTCGTAGCCGTTGTGCTCATACCTAAAGTGCGCTGCTCCTCGTTTAAACATTGTTTTGAATATCGAGGGTGTCCATATGCGATTAGTCCATGCAGTAGGTCCCAGGTGGTGAAAGTGAGCATTCTAATTTTGCATTTCTCTATCACAGAGTATTACTCCGACTGCAAAATTCGAGGCTAAAGGAAACACCATGAAATAGCGCTTTCCGAGGAACAATATATATTCTAGTAAACTCGACAAGAATTTAACAAAAAGCACCATACTCCATACACCACACATCGCCCGAGTATATATCCCATTCAGGCGGGAATGGGGTGAGGTATAATCGTTTCTACTGTTGGTTCTTCAGACTCCACATGTCGCTGCAGAGCCCTCTTGGTATGTTTGCGGTCACGGTCAGGTACTGGGTCAAAACACACCTCTTGCCCCCGAGGTAGAAGGTAGTTCCGATAGAGAAAATCGACAGGCCCATCTCCATCCTCAGGTTTCACGGGGAAAACTGGTACGTTTGGCACCTCACTTTCCACTACATAGGTCGTAGCCGTCAAGCGGTCTGACAAATTATGCCTTCCAGGTAGACACAAATTCTTTATGCGGTTTTAGTTTCCAGGTTTGAGCTCGGAGAGCGTAACCTTTTGGTCATACCTACTCCGATTTCCTTGCTTATGTTTGGTGCCCGCGATTTCAGCTAATCCCGAAACATTTTACTGCTCCCTTGTTATATCAGTCACATACTTCTGCTGTCTTCGACGGTAGATGTTCCACGCCAGTCCCAAAACAGAGTTCAACCGAAAAACTCGGCTCGCGCCTAAACATCAGATAATATGGCCAGTACATTGTAGCCTCATTTTCTACACAGTCGTAGATGCGGACCAGATATCCAATACCGTGTTTCCACTTGTTCTTTTCGATTATCTTCAAGGTTTCGAACATGTCTAACAAGGACGTATTGCACCTCTCGTGCAAGGGAACAGCCGGCGAGATATAAGGCGTAGTCTTCGACTTCTCTTCTTCAAGCATACTCAGCTAGCTATGTAGGGCCCTACCGTGAAAATTCCGTCCTTGATCGACATGTTTCCGCCAGGGAATGCATTAATAAATGAAATACTTCTCCTATAATACTTTGAGCACAGGTGACCCCCAATTATCCTTTCATATCTGGTGTAGTGATCCGTAATGACGAAGTCATTCGCAATGTTGCTGGCATATGGATCTATTGACAAAAGATCTATACACACCAGGTTAAGTGTTTCCGCACTCTTCATGTACGGCAACGGAACGGCCCTCGCCGGCAGTGTCTTCCTCCTTATTTTGAGATTATTTTACGTGCAACCGTCCACTAGAATATGCATCATAACCAGAATATTAAGCATAAACAGGGTAACATACATCAAAGTTGCTGGTGAACGCAGCAGGCCAGGCAGCATCTATAGGAAGAGGCGCAGTCGACGTTTCAGGCCGAGACCCTTCGGGTACTCAGTTGTGTAACTCTAATATGGTCACGTTTAACGCCTAATTCATTTGCTGTATATCTATTTACTCTGAAGCTGAAACTTTAGATTTGTCGTTTATACGGCAAATATGCCAAATAAATAGGTCCGGGCTTTTAGCAGACCACCACGAAAACTGTTGCAATAACAAATTTACGTGGCATCATAGCGAATTTTCCGCCGCTAGCATCAAATGGAAATGAACTAGTCGAACGCGTGAACGACCGTGCACAGAGAGAGGAATGCTTTCGAAATTCAATGACAATCAATGATACACCCCTTTGTCGCGAAGAGGAATCTTACAGTGGGAGAAATATCCGGAAACCAGCTGAGCTACTGTCGTGTCGATGGCCAGGAAATCAGCACAAACTTCTAGAAACCATAGGAACTACAGCACAGAAACAGGCCTTTTGGCCCTTCTTGGCTGTGCCGAACCATTTTCTGCTTGGTCCCACTGACCTGCACACTGACCATATCCGTCCATACACCTCAAATCCATGTATCTGTACAATTTATTCTTAAATGTTAAAAAAAACACATTTACCACCTCGTCTGGCAGCTCATTCCATATCCCACCACTCTCTGTGTGAAGAAGCCCCCACCCCCTAATGTTCCCTTTAAACTTTTCCACTGTCACACTCAACCAATGTCCTCAGTTTTTTTTTTTTTTTTTGCTCCCCTTGCCTCAGTGGAAAAAGCCTGCTTGCATTCACTCTATCTATACGCATCATGATTTTATATACCTCTATGAGATCACCCCTCATTCTTCTACGCTCCAGGGAATAAAGTCCTAACCTATTCAACCTTTCTCTGTAACTGAGTTTCTCAAGTCCCCGTAACATCCTTGTAAACCTTCTCTCCACTCTTTCAACCTTATTTATATCATTCCTGTAATTTGGTGACCAAAACTGAACACAATACTCCAGCGCAATCCTTGCGTTACCCTCGCAAAACGCCATGTCTAGCGTTAAGAATCTCTTAGCAGCATGAAACGACAGAGTTTACCACAGGCTTTCGATTTCAAATGTACTTTTTCATCTGAAATTCTGTACATTTCTCTACATCTTGAATGCTGAGCATTGATTCCATAATGTCAGCAGAGTAATGCAATGAGGACATTGCTTATTGAAACGTCATTTTTAACATTTCAGTAATGGTCCACAAAATACCAGATACACAATATTATTCTGAAAGAGAGTGATGCTCCAGAGGGAACAAATGATTGAACAGTAAATCTCGCCAGACTGTCGGTTTAAGAATGGTTTTTGAATGTTGCTGAATATTCTCACGCTCATTGAGTCATGTTGAGTAATTTTTGCATTGTATTGTTATGTGGTCGGCAACAATGAATGCAACAAATGAGTCAGGGCTTTATAAAAACAAGCAGACATTGAATAAACTCTGCTCAACAATAGCGAAAAGTATTGAAACGACTATATTAAGCGGAAGTCAACTGGTACACGGCATCACTGGAACAGTTCTTAAAAGGGTAAATGCAAAAACAGTAAATTCGAACACAGTCTTAAAATGGCAAAATCGATGGTCCAAGTGATTTACACGGGTCGATAAGGAAAGACTTGTCTGGAAACTGATTTCTTCTAAGACATGGCGTTCCTACTGATTCTTCAAAAGATTCACAACGAAGGAAATAAAACGGTTTTAAGGAGTTGACCTTTTTCTAGCGAGTGAAACCTGTACAAAGTTTACTGCTCTTGCAGGAGTTATACAGATACAGTTCGCCATATTCTGAACGAATTCTCCATAACGTCGATCCTTCATTAAACCGCCGAACCTTATTCCGATCCTTCAGGTTCCGTCCTTTAGTAAGGTCTTCATTCTCCAATACCACTGTAAAGGTAAATGAAAGATACACCAACAAAAGTGGCAGCGATTGGCGATACTGCCGGCACAATATTTCTGTACCTTACAATAGAAAGTAAAACTCCGTTTTAAAACGAAACAGCGTCATGAGACAAATACGCAGCATAACGGAGTAACTGACTACTAAACCGACAATTCAACTGAAAATCTAATTGCTCCACACCAGGGGTCTCCCAGTTATACCTGTTGTGAACATGTCATCAACTGACCTCACACTGGCGGGAAAATGACATCACACCACCATCAGAAGACCATTACACCATGGTCATAAGGTACTAAGTTACATCATTGTCATAAGAAACTCAATTACATCCTGGTCATAAGGCAGTCACAAGATACCCACGAGGTATGTATTGTTAGAAACGGAATTACTTATTTAGTTATGTGTTTGTTTGGGTATTTATTCCTATCTCATTGCCTACAGAACTGTATATCTAGTTGTTTGTCTGCGCTATCATTTGTTTACTTATCTTTAAATAGCTTCATAATTAAAAAACCAAGGTCGACGTGGCAGATAGAAGTCATTTGATTACCTGAACATTTTGCTGACAATTAACGTGCAGGTATTTTCCAGCTGATCGATAGATTTTGCTATATATATATATGTACATGGGGCAGGCGGGAGACAACAGGGAAAGAAATGTAAGCTTGGTCCATTTAGATGTAAAATAAATAATTGATTCTAAACCGAGGAAAATCAATCATTTCCCTATTGACTTGAGTTCACGATGATTTCATTTGGGACGCTACCATGTACTGACAAAAAGATGATCGTTCCCCCCCCCCCCACCCCGCGTGTTCGTTATTATAGCTAATAATGGATGAAGGAGGACACAATTTCTCGAAATTTATCCACACATTAAATTTGCTTTCCTCTTTTCCTGAGTTATTGAGTTGGAATGCTTCGTCACAACAGAAAATGAAACAGTCACGAATCCCACGGGTATTTACTCTATATTTATGTATTTATTCATTTATTTATTTTTCTTTTTCTACATCTGCCGGAATTTATTTCCTGCCTCAGACAAAATATGAAACCGGTGATTAAAATTGCCCCAGCATCGCGTTAGGCGACATTATTGGAGCGAAAACAACATACCTCACCGTGCTAAAAAGCGGCCAGTGAGTGAGTGGGCCAGTGAAAGAGTGGAGCTTTGAGTATGTCACTTGACGGGCTTCGACGAGAAGAGGCGGAGGACAAGCTTGCCGCAGTTAGTCTTTACAGTGTGTCCTGAGATGAAGATGTGCCTCTCATGTGCAATGTGGCAGTCTTGGGGGAACTCCCCGCTCCCGCAGAGTCATATCTGCCAGACGTGCATACGGCTGGGCGATCCGGAAGACCGTGTAAGGAATCTGTAGCAGCAGTTGGATGATATTCGACGCATAACGGAGAATGAGGCAGTCATAGATGAGAGCTACAGG
The DNA here is from genome assembly GCF_963921235.1 of Mobula hypostoma. Lineage (NCBI taxonomy): Eukaryota > Metazoa > Chordata > Chondrichthyes > Myliobatiformes > Myliobatidae > Mobula > Mobula hypostoma. Next base: position 24,694,494 of record NC_086106.1, read on the forward strand.
GAGGTAGTCACACCTAGGCTGTCGGAAGCAGGTCGTTGGGTGACAGTCAGAGGGGGTCAAGCGAGGTTGAGCAGACAGGTAGTTCAGAGCACCCCTGTTGCCATTCCCCTGAATAACAAGTTTACCGTCCTGGATACTGGTGGCGGGGAAGACCGACCAGGTGTAAGGCACGCTGGCAGGGCATCCAGCACTGAGCCTGACCGGTGATGCAGAAGTGTGGGATGTAAAAGAGGAAAACTGTCGTCATTGGAGACTCTATAGTCAGGGGAGCAGACAGGAGGTTTTGTGGACATGAGAAGGACACCCGCATGTTTTTTTTCCTCCCCGGTGCCTGGGTCCAGGATGTCTCTGACAGGGTGCACGACATCAGGGTACGAAAGGGAAAGCAACCAGAAGTCGTGATACATGTTGGGACCAACGGCATAGGCAGGAAGAAGGATGATGTCCTGAAGTGTGAGTTTCGGGAACTTGGCAGAAGTCTGAAGAACAGGACCTCAAGGGTGGCTTTCTCAGGATTGCTGCCAATGCTACACGACATCGATGGTAAGAATTGGAGGAGATGACAGTTGAATGCGTGGCTGAGTTGTTGGTGCAGTGAGCAGGGTTTTAGATTTTTGGAACATTAGGATCTCTTCTGGGGAAGGTGGGACTTGTACAGATTGGATGGGTTGCACCTGAACTCGAGGGGAGCAATATCCTTGCAGGTAGGTTCGCTGGCATGACTTGGGAGGGTTTAAACTAATTTGCAAGGGGGATGGGACCCAAAGCGATACAGCAGGAAAAGAAGTGCATGGAGTAAAGCCAGATGTAACATATGGAGAAGCTTTGAGGAAAGAGAAGCAGAATAAACGGTGTAAAGGCAGTAAGGTAGAAGGACTGACATGTGTGTACCTCAATGCAAGAAGCATCAAAAACAATGATGATGAACTGAGATCTTGGATACAGACATGGAATTATGATGTAGTGGTTCTTACAGAGATTTGGCTGGCACCAGTGCAGGAATGGATTGTCAATATTCCTGGATTTCAATGCTTAAAAAGGGATAGAGTGGGCGGAAAAAAAGGGGAGGAGGGGTGGCATTACTGATCAGGGTTACTAGTACAGCTACAGAAAGGCTGGGTAATGTAGCAGGATCCTCTTTGGAGTCAGTATGTGTGGAGGTCAGGAACAGGAAAGGAGCAGTTACGCTATTGGGGATATTCTGTAGGCCCCCTGGTAGCAGCAGAGATACAGGGGAGCAGATTGGGACGCAGATTTTGGAAAGGTGCAAAAATAACTGGGTTGTTATCATGGTTGACTTTAACTTCCCTAATATTGATTGGCACCTGATTAATTCCAAAGGTTTAGGTGGGGCAGAGTTTTTAAGTGTATCCAGGACGGATTCCTGTCACAGTATGTGGACAGGCCGACAAGGGGGAAAGCCATACTAGATCCAGTACTCGGTAATGAACCGGGTCAGATCAGAGATCTCGCAATGGATGAGCATCTGGGGTACAGTGACCACAGCTCCTGGCCTTTAACATTATCATGGAAAAGGATAGAATCAGAGTGGACAGGAAATATTTTTTAATTGGGGAAGGGTATTCTGAGGCTATAAAGCTAGAACTGGCGAGTGTGAATTGGGATGATGTTTTTGCGGGAAAATGTACTATGGACATGTGGTGGATGTTTAGAGGCCCCTTGCAGGGTGTTAGGGATAAATTTGTGCGGTTGAAGAAGATGAAGAATGGTAGGGTGAAGGAACTATGGGTGAGAAGTGGGGTGGAAAATCTGGACAGGTGGGAGAAGGCAGCTACATGAGGTTTACAAAGCAAGGTTCAGATGGGTCTATTGAGCAAAATAGGGTAGCAAGAATGGAGCTTAAGAAGCGGTTGAGAAGAGAAAGAAGGGGGCATGAGAAGGCCTTGGCGAGGAGGGTAAAGAAAAACCCCAAGGCATTCTTCAATTATGTGAAGAAAAAAAGGATGACAGGAGTTAAGGTAGGACCGGTAAGAGATAAATGTGGGACAATGTGTCTGGAGGCCGTGGAAGTGTTTGAGGTCCTCAATGAATACTTCTCTTCGGTATTCACCAATCAGAGGGAACTTGATGATGGTGACAATATGAGTGAGGTTGATGTTCTGGCGCAAGTTGATATTAAGGGACAGGAGGTGTTTGAGTTTTTAAAATGCATTAGGACGGACAAGTCCCTGGGGCCTGAAGGAATATTCCCCAGGCTGCTCTACGAGCGGCTGAAGAGATTGTCATGACTCTGGTTAGGATCTTTATGTCCTCGTTGTCCAGGGGAATGTTACCGGAGGATGGGAAGGAGGCTAATTTTGTCCCCTTGTTCAAGAAAGGTAGAAGGGATAGTCCGAGTAATTATAGACCGGTGAACCTTCCGTCTGTGGTGGGAAAGCTGTTGGTTAAGATTCTTAGAGATAGGATCTCTGGGCATTTAGAGAATAATGGTCCAACCAGGGACAGTCAGCAAGGTTTTGTGAAGGGCATATTGTGCCTAACAAGCCTGATAGAGTTCTCTGAGGAAGTGACTAGGGATATAGCTGAGAGTAGTGCAGTGGATGTAATCTATATGGATTTTAGTAAGGCATTTGACAAGGTTGCACACGGTAGGCTTATTCAGAAAGTCAGAAGGCATGGGATCCAGGGAAGTTTGGTAAGGTGGATTCAGAATTGACTTGCCTGCAGAAGGCAGAGGGTTGTGGTGGAGGGAGTATATTCAGATTGGTCAATTGTGACTAGTGGTATCCTACAAGGATCTGTTCTGGGACCTCTACTTTTCGTGATTTTTATTAAGGACTTGGATGTTGGGGTAGAAGGGAGGGTTGGCAAGTTTGCGGACGACACAAAGGTTGGTGGTGTTGTAGATAGTGTAGAGGATTGTCCCAAGATTGCAGAGAGACATTGATAGGATACAGAAGTGGGCTGAAAAGTGGCAAATGGAGTTCAACCCGGAAAAGTGTGAGGTGGTACACTTTTGAAAGGCAAACTCCAAGGCAGAGTACAAAGTAAATGGCAGGATACTTGGTAGTGTGGAGGAGCAGAGGGATCTGGGAGTACATGGCCATAGATCCCTGAAAGTTGCCTCACAGCTGAATCGGGTAGTTAAGAAAGCTTATGGGGTGTTAACTTTCATAAGTCGAGGGATAGAGTTTAAGATTCGCGATGTGATGATGCACTTCTATAAAACTCTGGTTAGGCAGCACATGGAGTATTGTGTCCTTTGCTGGTCGGCTCACTATAGGGAAGATGTGAAAGCATTGGAAAGGGTACAGAGGAGATTGACTAGGATGCTGCCTGGTTTAGAGAGTATGCATTATGATCAGAGATTAAGGGAGCTAGGGCTTTACTCATTGAAAGAAAGAGGATGAGAGGAGACTTGATAGAGGTGTATTAGATCATAAGAGGAATAGAAAGAGTGGATAGCCTGCGCCTCTTCCCCAGGCAATACTGCTCAGTACAAGAGGACATGGCTTTAAGGTAAGGGGTGGGAAGTTCAAGGGGGATTTTTTTTTTTTTTTTCTCAGTGAGTGGTTGGTGCGTGGAATGCACTGCCTGAGTCAGTGGTGGAGACAGACACACTGGTGAAGTTTACGACACTACTAGACAGGTATATGGAGGAGTTTAAGTTGGGGGATTATATGGGAGGCTGGTTTTGAGTGTCGGCACAACATTGTGGGCCGAAAGGCCTGTACTGTGCTGTACAATTCTATGTTCTATGTTCAACCATTCTCACAAGGCCTGATCATATACGATTAAGTTCAGTGTATTAGTTATTGTTCTGTTTATTCTGCATAGCTCTTTAACAATTATTTTTAAGTCATGGTTGTCCGTTGCACTCTGGTCACTCACTCTGCAGTTTACACTGGTTCGTAACAGTTTGGAACTGATTATTGGCACGAACTCATCTTCTCTGTGCACAGATGCTGTTTGTTCTTGTGGATGTTAGTTTCGCGTTCTCATTCATTTGTGAAATTAAGGACGTGGTATGTCGCCTTTCTCATGGGTAAACATGAATGTGTATAGTGCCACTGACTTTGAACGTGTATTAATCGTGACCATGCAGTGTTCTTCTACGCAATGTTATTTAATGTTGTACAGACTCACTCCATATTACAGCAGCAACTTTGATACTGGGCCCGGCGACTGTTTTCTCTGTAGTCGTCTGCCAAACTCCATAACATTAACTGAGCAATTTATAGCATTCACGAAGTTCATATAGGCAGCTGCAGAAGTAGTAGAAGACATTGGACATAAAACCACGTCATGCTAGAGCAGGTGCTGATGTATTAGAATACGTGATTGGACAAACTATTTTTATTCCCATGATAGAAAGTGCGATATACAGCATTGTCTGTCCTCGCAATGAGTAGCATAAACTGAGTTAATTTGCAACATCATGCATACAATAAATGTTAATTTATTATAAACGAGGGGTAATGACTCTCATATATGTCATATTATTGTTATTTTATATTACCTCATTCCCTTATATTACAGATTAGATTATATATTAAACAGCCCATTTTGCAGTACCAAGAACTGCTGTCAGGTTACCACAACAGCTTGACCCCACCCCCTTCTACGTCTGTTTCATTTCTACGTCTAATACACAGTATGAGATCGGCGTTCAATGAGAAATTATTCCAAATTCAGGTGCAAAATTTCTGAATCAGAATATGATGATGTGTGTACACTGTAACACAAGGGATGTGATCTGCACTTTCTAAACCATGCTTTCGAGAAGGTTAGAGTCTGAGCACATCGTCTGTTTGGAAGCATCGTCAGGGGCTTACAATCCAGGATTAGGTTCCATAAGATTAATTTTCCTTTTTTTTTCCCATTATGACTCTATTAATGGGGATATTGTTTACTTCTGATACCACAAGATTTTAATCATAATTAAAATAATTAACCACTTTACTCTTGCCGATGATGAATGAAACATCCAAAATCCAATGCCAAAGCCCCTCGTTCCACTGTCCCAATATGCGAGACGTGCTTTTTGATTTCTGTGACTGTAAGTCATTAATCAAAGCATGCGGCAAATGTTCACGCGGATAGTACTACAAGATATCCTGATGAATAACCGCAAAAAAAGTGTTTTTATTTGTTTATTTCTGAGATTCTAACTCAGAAAATAGGTGACTGTCAAATTCATTTAAATTAGGCGGGAAATTTGCTGACTAATCTCAACATTCTGGAAAGGAGGCAATTTTTTTTCATATACTGACATTACTATCTACGTGTATCCATTGATCCATTATATCGATCAGCTAGATCATCGAGAGTTTTCAGCTCAGTTTTACGAAAAGAAAGCTCTGAATCAAAAGCGAGATTCTCGTTTGTCTGCAGTTAATAAGGTAAATTGATGATTTTCATTTCACATGAGAATTATTAAAGACGAAAACTTTGGGAGCACCCAGCTGGCGAGGAACTTCTCCAAAAATCAATGAATGAACAGTCGAAATGAGCGAACTTAATCTTTGTTGTCAACTGGTGGAATATAACTTCCTTGCTCCTGGCGATGTTACATGAACTTCCTTCATGTAACAAAAGCCTATACACAAACAATTACTGCTTCCAAATGTCTAATTAATTGGTAAGTCATTCAAAGAAAAGCTACTTTCATAGTTTGCATGTGAAAACGTCAAAATACCGTGCGCTGCGCAGCGTGCTCATTTCTTTATTTCAGATCAATTCTGCTGTCTCAATTCTGCCAGAAATGCACATCAGAGTAGATTAAATACTGTTATTGCATCTTTTGCCGCACCCACAATTGGTTACACTCCCATTTATTCTGCTCTGATTCTCTGCGTCGATGAGCAAGCGCAATTTGTTGACAGTCTTTTCCACGAGAATTGCCGGCTGCCACGCATTCCTCACCCTTTGCGTGGCGCGGCGCTGTTCTGTCAGCTCATAAAGTGTTTGACTCCTTTGTTGCGCACTTTTGCGAAGGCCTTGGCAAAATTTCATTTCCTGCACTGCGTCTGAACGCCTTTTTCTATTGTGTCTTTAGAGATTCAACACCATGCTCTGCCTGATGTGATTGGTCGGTTTGGACAAGGGCATGTGTATTTATCCTCTGGCAATGAGTCTCCACTCTGTGGTCACTGGAGTACAGAGTCAAACAGAGTGATTATGAAGACCTGTCTCACGCCGCTCCTCATTATTGTGTTTCTTCTGGGTAAGATGTTCCTTCACTGTAATATTTGAGACCTCCCCGTTTTCTGTAAACACGTTTTATTGTCAATTTACGTAACCGTGTCGTTCGACCTAGAACTTATGATCTACTATTTATTTTACTGTTAGATTGGAGCCTTCAAGACTCAGTGGAACAGTCACTGGATGCAGTGACGACCGAAAAAGAAAGTAATGTTACCCTAAACTGTACTTTACAAACAAATGCTGCATTCCCGAATGTTTTCTGGTACAGACACCGCCCCAGACAGCGACCACAGTATTTGATTCGGATCATTGGAAGGACAGTAAACAGACATGAAGATGTAACCAATCGATTAAATGCTTCCTATGATAACAGTAAAAAATATTCCGAACTCTCGATTAAGAACGCCGCAGTCTCTGACTCAGCCACGTAGCTCTGCGCGATGAGCACACAGTGTTGACAAAACTTAATTATCTCGAACAAAAAACCCACTTCCACAGTTTCTTCGAGAGCTCGATAGAGGGCGAACATATCAAGGTAAACGTAAATGCTACATGAAGTCTAAAGGATTAGTCCCATGATTTCATATGATGTCACAGCAAGCATCTATCACCAGTGATGTACCCAATTGGCATTTGCAATGGATGTTTATTTTTCTTGCGACAGCTGTAACTTTGATTGAAGCCACTTCATCTTCAGTGATTCCTATGTGTTACTTAATTTCTCTGAATGTTAGCCATTTCCCATTGGAAGCTAGCACAATCATCAGTCCAGATGCACGATTCCTTTCTAGGGGTCCTTTGACATAGAAAGGGACCAAACGTTGCCACAAGATCGCACATGTCCCAATCGACATTATACTTAAAATTCTGGAGAAGCCATCGTTTAGTGAAAGCACTCAGATGCAATGATGTGGCTTTTGATTTCAGTCAAAGATTCAATCGAACTTTGCGAGACTGTTGTGCTGAATGTGGTGTTTTTTTTTCATTACCACGCGAGACGCTTACCGATTTAAACGCCAGCGTCAGATTTTTTCCGACATAAATGAAGTATATGGATTTCAGCAAGGCGTTTGATAAAGTACCCCGTGCAAGGCTTATTGAGAAAATAAAGAGGCATGTGATCCAAGGAGACATTGCTTTGTGGATCTAGAACTGGATTGCCCACAGAATGCAAAGATAAGTTGTGGACATATCATATTCTGCATGGAGGTCGGTCACCAGTGGGTTGACTCAGGGATCTATTCCAGGACCCTTACCTTTCCTGGTTTTTATAAATAACTTGAATGAGACAGTACAAGGATGGGTTAGTAAGTTTGCCGTTGACACAAATTTGGCTGGTGTTGTGGATAGTGTAGACGGCTGTCAGAGGTTACAGCGGGTCATTGATAGGATACAAAACAGGGCTGAAAAGTGGCAGATGGAGTTCAACCGAGATAAGTGTGAAGTAGTACATTTTGGTACGTCAAGTGTGATGTCAGAATATAGTATTAATGGTAAGACCCTTGGCAGTGTGGAGGATCATATGGATCTTGGGATACGAGTCCATACGCTGCTCAAAGCAGCTGCGCAAATTAACTCTGCAGTTAAGAAGTCGTACGGTGTATTGGCCTTCATCAACCGTGGATTTACATTTAGTAGCCGAGAGGTAATGTTGCAGCTGTATAGAACCCTGGGCAGACACCATTTGGAGTACTGTGCTCAGTTCTGGTCGCCTCACTTCAGGAAATAAGTTGAAACCATGGAAAGGATGCAGAGGAGATTTTAAAAGATGTTGCCTAGGTTGGGGAGAATGCCTTATGAGAATAGGTTGAGTGATTTCGGCCTTCTCTTGGAGCGACGGAAGATGAGAGGTGACCTGAAATATGTGTATAAGATGATGAGAGGCATTGGTCGTGTGGATATTCAGATGCTTTTTCCCAGGGCTGAAATGGATGCCACAAGAGAACACATGATTAAGGTGCTGGCGAGTAGGTACAGAGGAGATGTTAGGGGTAGGTGTTTCTCTCGGAGAGTGCTGAGTGCGTGGAATGGGTTGCCCGCAACTGTGTTGGAGGAGGATACGATAGGGTCTTCTGAGAGACATTTAGTTAGGTACATGGAGCTTAGTAAAAGAAAAGACTAGAGATAAGCCGAGTAATTTCTAAGGTAGGGACATTTTCGGCACAACTTTGTGGGCCGAAGTGTCTGTATTGTGGTGTAGGTTTTCTATGTTTCTATGTTTCTAATAAACGCGGATACACGATCAATTGCGTTTACAGACAGTTTGCGTTCGTGCTGATACAAAGAAGATAAAGTTCGCAATATATTTCGATTGACTACATCTACAAGTCAAAGCACAGTACAATTGGAAATATGAATGGGGTTTGCTTTCAGAAATTAGATCACGTAATTCCGAGCAGCTTTGATACCATGCGTCTTGATTGTCTGAAGCATTGTACTTGTTTTTTTTCACAAAACTTAGAGTAAGAGCCTTTAAATAAATTAATATACACGTTCTAACCTATCAAGACTAGTGAACTTTTTGAATGAACTCACAGCACTTATCCACCAAAATTGACTTATTGTATAACCACAATCATTGTTATTAATATCTCAATTGGAAATTAGGTGCATTTTCTGATGTAATAACACGTAACCTCATACATCCTAAAATCGTCCCTTCTGTATTCTGCCGTTCAATTGACAAATTTAAGCTACCATCAGAAGACACTGTACGAGACCTTTCGATGAATACGACAATACACATTCGCTTGACCAATTGCCCTAATATCTGTCCATTCCATTTTGCTGAATTTCGTGAAATATATAGCAAGCACCTTTTTTTTTTAATCTGGAATCAAGTACTTTGTGCTGCAAAGCTGTTTTTTTTCGGTTACTGGGAAAATTATCCACAAGATAGTATACACTTTATCTTTCCAATTCTGAAAATAAAGGTGAAAGAGCTAGCCTTTTGTCATTGTCCGAAATAAATACAGTTCATTATTTGGGAAAATGTTAATAAATCTCTTAAATTTCTATCACTTCAGTTCACTTTGCATGGCTGAGTTAATAAGCTGATATTTTTCACAGTCTTCCGTTCGAGACAGGCTTCCTCCTCCAATCCATTCATTACTGAGAAGGTTTTTGTAATTCCCGCCGCAATATAAGGTCACCAAACGGCGCAGGTTTGAACGTTACAGCCATTGCGCTCATACCTCACTTACGTTTCACCTAGTCTGAGCATTGCTATTGAGCTAATATCTAATGAGGGTATATGCAATTGATCGACAAGGTAGAACCCAGGAAGGTAAAAGTGCGGATGATTTTCTTTTCCATTTATTTTTTATTTGTGTACTCTGACTGCAAAATTGGCAGCAAAAAGAAATCCCATAAAGTACCGCTTTTCGTCCGACAATATATATTCTAATGAACTCGACAAGAATTTAATTTACAAAAAATTCCAGACTTACCTTCAAATGCGAATATATGAATATTACTGTTGGTGAGGTAACAGTGACGTGTTTGATTTCACTAACAGCGGCGGTCGTTCAATCAGACACCACTATTATAATCACTGCATTCAAAAGACAGTGGAGCCTGAGCCGGATAACCAGTAGAATCATCTGCTCGCAATAATTTCAATTGTCGGTTACTGGCAGGTTTTCTCTACCAGTTCAAAAGTGGACAGCCCAGCGTGACCCCACTAGGTAGTGATAAGAAATGGATGATCTTATTGAATGTATAATGTTCACGAGGAAGCTTTAAGTTCCTCGTGGTCAATATCACAACTGACCTGACTTGGATCAACCAAGCAGTGTCGACTGCCCAGAAGGCCCACCAGCGCCTTTACTTCCTGAAAAAACTAAATACATTTGGCCTGTCCCCAAAAACCCTCACCATTTTTTTTTATATAAATGCACCGTAGAAAGCATTCTTTTTGGATGCATCACCAATTGCTATGGAAGTAGTCCTGCCCAAGACCGGAAGAAGCTGCAGAAGATCGTGAATACGGCACAGCAAATAACACAAACCAATCTTCCATTCTTAGACTCACTTTACACCGCACGCTGTCGGAGCAGTGCTGCCAGAAGAATCAAAGACACGACCCACCCAGCCAACACACTTTTTGTCCCTCTTCTCTCAGGGAGAAGGCTCGGGAGCTCGAAGACTCATACGGCCAGATTTGGTAGCAGCTTCTTTCCAACTGTGATAAGACTAATGAACGGATCCTGACCTGGATCTGGGCTGTACCCTGCCTCTCGGTTTTTTGCACTACCTTACTTCCAATTTTGTATTTACTATTTCTGATTTATATATTTTTTTAATAATATTTACTATCGATTAGTAGCCCAGGGAGCGGGAAGCTCAGAATCCAATATCGCTGTGCTGATTTACGCTCTAGTATCAATTGCTTGGCCACAATAAAGTATAAAGTATACTCGTGGATAGCTTCTCCGGTGTTTATGAGGTGATTAGGGGTCAATCCACTAATTGTGTGGTCGCTAAGTGCACGCAACTCATATTTGAATAGTAAATAAGGTAAATTTTATAAACCGACACTGAAGAGATTTTCATTCATCCATTCCTACTGGATGATCAGACAAGAGTTCATGAGTTTTCAATCTCCCTGGACATTAAACAACAACAGCAACAAAAACGACAACAACAATACGATGAAGATTTTCCTCTGAGGAGAAGAAGATGACGATTTTAATGCTGACGACTTGTGAAGAGATTACCAGATAGTGACATAAGGGCATGTTCTCAGTGATGGTGACTGGCGAGGAGTCCGCAGTGAAGCATACCAACTCTTCGGCGTATCGCCTTTGGCAGGTATCCTGGGTTCGTTTGAATGTTGTGTCAATGATGAAGCTGGCTGACTTTAAAATGTTATACTTTTTTTTTTGTTTGTTTTTTGTTCCTGTGCAGTTGCCCCACCATACCATACACAGATGCAAACAATAATAATAGTCCCCATATATCTCTAGAAAGTACTGTGAGTATTTGATGGAAGACCAGTTCTCAAGCCTCCAGTGACAATTAGCCGCTGCAATGCCTTCTTTGTAATTGTGCCCAGTACAAATCCACAGTGGTGTAGATAACCACGAATTCGAAACTGCATATCCTTTGCACTGCTGATTGATATGTGCTCCATCTACTTCCATTCCTGAAGTCCAAAATGAATTTTGGTCTTACCAAGCCAACACTCAAGCATTGATCTCTAAGAAGAAGAAGAAACATAAATACCTGCTGGAGCTGTTGTACTTCCGCTTTTGCATCATACTTTAATATGGTAATAAATTACGCGAAGAAACGCTGCATGCTGCATAACAACACAGCTCGAGCAATGTACATCATCTTGTGCAAGTGCAATCTAGCAAATATCTGAGAAAAAGTTAGAAAATATAAAAGTTCCCATCTTCACTGGTTTGCACGATAACAGGAATAACGACAAACACCTCTCCCATCGATGGTACAGTAAGCAGTACGTACAAATACTCAGTGGCATTGAAAACAACTGGACAAAATAAACTCTGGGCTTCCATTAAGTCTCAAAGACGTCTACACAAATAAACAACGCTACCATCTTTTCGATAAGTTCTGAAGTTATTCAGACAAAAGCTAAATTGGCAGACACCGGTGAGAGACGAAGAAATGTTACGCGCCAGAAATTTTAGCTCGTTTCAGCATTTTCATAAAAAATCTCCTCCCCCTGTGTTCTGCCTGCAATCGACCAGAGATATTCACTGTCTGATATTACCTCTTTTTTGGCACACTTACTTCGTAACACCGCTTTTCATACTTCTAGCATAATCTGCCTCAACGTGCAAGCGCAGATTGATGACAATTTTCTCCAAGACGCCCACCAGCTTCATTACATTCGCTGACCGACGAGCGGCACTGTGTATTTAATACTGACACACAAAGACTTTAATCCATACTTTACATATCTTTGTCAGTTGCGAGTTGACATGTCGAATCCTGCAAAACGTTTGAAAGCTTTTTGTCACAGATTTGATGCTGTTAGATTGCGCTTGAGGTTGGTTGTTTTAGACAGATTTCGCCGTATTTTTAATCCGACAGTCTGTTTGCACTGCACAGTTACAGGATTACAGAGTCGGGGAAACGTTATTATAAGGGACGGATTCCTGCCGCACCTCATTACTATGTTCCTCCTCGGTAAATTGTTACTTCACCGTAATAACCGATATTAATGTAGAATACTACTTTAATACCGGAGGCTACTCTAGAGTAGTACCGTAATATTCCAAAATACTCTAACTATGCTTCAGCGACGCATATGCTATTTAGGGTTGCAATTTGTTGGAAATGTTGATTGTGATTTCTTATTTATTTTACAGTTAAACTAGAATCATTAATGCATTGTGGAACAGTTCCTCAGTTAAACAATCTTCCATGAAAACAAAACATTATACTGTTTTGAATTTAACTGTGCAACCAGGTGGTGCTCTCACAGATGTGCTCCTGAGCAGACAACAACCGAAGTAATTGTTGCAGATTTCAGCAGAGAAAGTAAATCGACAAAAAATATATATACATAACTGCTCTGTTCAAACCCGACTCCGCCATGTGCCTCCGCGAAAGACAATGCATCAAAGTCTATTTTGCACTGAACAAAAAACACTTTCAAAAATGTAAGGTGAGCTCGATAGAGGGCAAGCTAATAAAAAGAAAAAAAAGGCTGGCAAAGAAATGTGGAGAGAAATTCTTACTAACGTCAGAAGGCTTAATTGAATGGTTTTAAAATATCAACTCTCCAGCACAAACGCGTTAATATTCTCTTCTATATTTTTTTGTATATCTTTTGCATTTTGATCGTTTTAACTGTGCTCCCACTAGAATCTGATTTCACGTCTTCGGTGTTGTTGAACTGTAACATTCCTCCTTAAGTCTTGCATTACCACAGTGGACAATACCAATAGATTGATATTTTGAAGGGAGTAGTCGATGGATAGACAGCAAAATGGCAAAATACGTGCTCATATTCTGATCGGACAAAACTTCCCATCAACACCAGAAATGAACAAACGTATGGTTATCTAACACAGCAACAATATTATCGCTGGGGAGTTTAGTCAACGGTTGGTACACGTACTTCTGATATATTTTATAAACAGACAGACTCTCACAGCTATCTTCACGATACCTCTTCTCACACATTCACTGGTAAAAATGGTCGCCCTTGGTCATTGTTATTCTCTCTCCTCTGTGTTCCGTTCTCAGTATGATGCTTTCAATAAAAGGGAAAAAACGTTTACGATGTATTATTCTGTAAAATATAGGGGTTCCCTTCCTCTAAAATCGATACTGCACACACACGCATCTACTACATTTTTCATCGTCCCATCGCCGTGAGAGGGATAAAGTTCCCATTGTACTTCCGAGACTCGGCCAGTACATCACGCCACAGAACTTCCGCTATCGTCCACAAGACATGTTTCGAAGCACAACTTTCTCTCAACCTTTTTGCTGGGATCACCCTCTCCGTGACTCCATTTCATGCGCAACTGCGTACGGAACTCCACGCTGTCACTTTTTCTTGCAAATGGAATAGGTGCTAATTTTTCCCATCACCTCCTCGCTCATCTCCAATCAGGGCCCAATCAGTCTTTCCAGATGATTCAATAGTTTACTCGCCTGTATTTCGTGGGCACCAACTTTGCCTGACACTCCAGGCGCGGCCTAGAATGATATAATAATATCGAACTGGATTGGGGAGCTTCTTCGGGCATCTTCGCTCTGTCCTTAAAAACAAAGTTCAAAGTAATTTTACTATTGAGATCATTTTCTTGTGAGCATACTCATGAAATTCAGTAACTGTAATAGAGTCATTGAAATATGGAACACAACAGTGCAGACAATTGATAGTAATAATAATATTACCAGAAAGAAGAAGAAGAAGAAGAAGAAGAAGAAAAAGGAGGTGGTGGAGGAGGAGGACGAGGAGGAAAATGATATCCAGAGCATGAAATTAATAAGTCCTTGAAAGCGAGTCGATAGCTTGGAGGAACAGTTAACTGATGGGAAAGTTTTCCCCCTCTGTTTCAACAGCGTAATATTTGACAGGTAAGACATTTCCCTGAACCTAGAAACGTGAGTTTTGTGTCTCATTTACCCTCCATGATGGCGAACCGCATGGGGCCCATGGCTCGAGTGGTGGGAGCCCCTGATCATGAATGCTGCTTTCTTGCGACAGCGGTCTGTGTAAATATGCTTAATGATGTGGAATGTTTTACAGGTGGTGGACTTGGATGTATCAAGTACTGTTAACAGGATCATAGTTGCTGGTGAACGCAGCAGGCCAAGCAGCATCTATAGGAAGAGGCGCAGTCGACGTTTCAGGTCGAGACCCTTCGTCAGGTCTAACTGAAGGAAGAGTGAGTAAGGGATTTGAAAGCTGGAGGGGGAGGGGGAGATGCAACATGATAGGAGAAGACAGGAGGGGGAGGGATAGAGCCGAGAGCTGGACAGGTGATAGGCAAAAGGGGATACGAGAGGATCATGGGACAGAAGTTCCGAGAAGAAAGACAAGGGGGGGGGTGACCCAGAGGATGGGCAAGAGGTATATTCAGAAGGACAGAGGGAGAAAAAGGAGAGTGAGAGCAAGAATGTGTGCATAAAAATGAGTAACAGATGGGGTACGAGGGGGAGGTGGGGCCTAGCGGAAGTTAGAGAAGTCAATGTTCATGCCATCAGGTTGGAGGCTACCCAGACGGAATATAAGGTGTTGTTCCTCCAACCTGAGTGTGGCTTCCTCTTTACAGTAGAGGAGGCCGTGGATAGACATGTCAGAATGGGAATGGGATGTGGAATTAAAATGTGTGACACTTCTCACGCTCTTAAACTTTTCGATGATTTTAAGTTCCCTGGCCCCCACCGCTTTATTTTCACCATGGATGTCAAGTCCTTATATACTTCCATCCCCCATCAGGTAGGTGTCAAAGCTCTACGCTTCTTTTTTGGATTCCAGACCTAATCAGTTCCCCTCTACCACCACTCTGCTCCGTCTAGCGGAATTAGTCCTTACTCTTAATAATTTCTCCATTTGCTCCTCCCATTTCCTCCAAACTAAAGGTGTAGCTATGGGCACCCGTATGGGTCCTAGCTATGCCTGCCTTTTTGTTGGGTTTGTGGAACAATCCATGTTCCGTGCCTATTCTGGTATCTGTCCCCCACTTTTCCTTCGCTACATCGACGACTGCATTGGCGCTGCTTCCCGCACGCATGCAGAACTCGTTGACTTTATTAACTTTGCCTCCAACTTTCACCCTGCCCTCAAGTTTACCTGGTCCATTTCCGACACCTCCCTCCCCTTTCTAGATCTTTCTGTCTCTGTCTCTGGAGACAGCTTATCCACTGATGTCTACTATAAGCCTACTGACTCTCACAGCTATCTGGGCTATTCCTCTTCTCACCCTGTCTCTTGCAAAAACGCCATCCCCTTCTCGCAATTCCTCCGTCTCCGCCGGATCTGCTCTCAGGATGAGACTTTTCATTCTAGGACGAAGGAGATGTCTTCATTTTTTAAAGAAAGGGGCTTCCCTTCCTCCACTATCAACTCTGCTCTTAAACGCATCTCCCCCATTTCACGTACATCTGCTCTCACTCCATACTCCCACCACCCCACTAGGAATAGGTTCCCCTGGTCCTCACCTACCACCCCACCAGCCTCCGGGTCCAACATATTATTCTCCGTAACTTCCGCCACCTCCAACGGGATCCCACCACTAAGCACATCTTTCCCTCCCCCCCTCTCTCTGCATTCCGCAGGGATCGCTCCCTACACAACTCCCTTGTCCATTCGTCCCCTCCATCCCTCCCCACTGATCTCCCTCCTGGCACTTATCCGTGTAAGCGGAACAAGTGCTACACATGCCCTTACACTTCCTCCCTTACCACCATTCAGGGCCCCAAACAGTCCTTCCCGGTGAGGCATCACTTCACCTGTGAGTCGACTGGGGTGATATACTGCGTCCGGTGCTCCCGATGTGGCCTTTTATATATTGGTGAGATCCGACGCAGACTGGGAGACCGCTTTGCTGAACATCTACGCTCTGTCCGCCAGAGAAAGCAGGATCTCCCAGTGGCCACACATTTTAATTCCACATCCCATTCCAATTCTGACATGTCTATCCACGGCCTCCTCTACTGTAAATATGAAGCCACACTCAGGTTGGAGGAACAACACCTTATATTTCGTCTGGGTAGCCTCCAACCTGATGGCATGAACATTGACTTCTCTAACTTCCGCTAGGCCCCACCTCCCCCTCGTACCCCATCTGTTACTCATTTTTATGCACACATTCTTTCTCTCACTCTCCTTTTTCTCTCTCTGTCCCTCTGAATATACCTCTTGCCCATCCTCTGGGTCACCCCCCCCCTTGTCTTTCTTCCCGGACCTCCTGTCCCATGATCTTCTCGTATCCCCTTTTGCCTATCACCTGTCCAGCTCTCGGCTCTATCTCTCCCCCTCCTGTCTTCTCCTATCATTTTGCATCTCCCCCTCCCCCTCTAGCTTTCAAATCCCTTACTCACTCTTCCTTCAGTTAGTCCTGACGAAGGGTCTCGGCCTGAAACTTCGACTGCGCCTCTTCCTATAGATGCTGCTTGGCCTGCTGCGTTCACCAGCAACTTTGATGTATGTTGCTTGAATTTCCAGCATCTGCATAATTCCTGTTGTTTACTGTTAACAGGATGTTCCGTTCACAGACATTGTAGTTTCCATGTAAGTCTGTGATGAAGCTAATCAACATAATTTTACGTAGGAGCGTGCCCATGCCTGATCGTACTTTCCCAAACTCAAGGAAGTAGCGGCTCTGCTTCCGAGGGTTGATAAATTTAAAGTTGCTGACCCTCCCTGCCACTGATTCCTCTGACAAAGTCTGGGACATGTACCTCAGTTCTCCTCTACCTGAAATCAACCACCAGCACCCTGGGTCTTATTCACTTTGAATAAGATAATATTGTTGTGACAGATTTCAATCTACCTCCTCTCTGCTGAATCGTTATCACTCTTGATTCGGCATACAATATCGTCAGCAAATGAAAATATAGCGGTTGAACTGATGGTAGCCACATAGTCAGAAGTATAAAGTGAATAGAATAGGGGAAATAGCACACAGACATGTGGTGCAACTGTGCTGATGGAGATTATGGGTGAGATATTGTTGCTAATCCGAACTCTACTGGGTCTGCATGTTTGGAAATCGAGCACACAAAACATCCCAGTAAATCTAATCCACACAATCTCTAATGTTCCTACATCCTTCCGAAAAGCAGGCAACCTGAACTCAATAACAGTCCCAGTGTGATCTACTTAGTGTTTTATGGAGCCGAAGCATTACCTCGGAGCTGTTGAACTCCATCCTGCGATTTCCGACGCTCACCGAAACAGAAACTCTCTCAACAAATCTTTAGAGCTGCTAAATATACTCCTATATATTCTATATTGAACTTGCAGAGGAACAACTGAGAGCTGAGAGGTCCTGTGTAGGGTAGATACATCACTGTATTGACCACAAGCTCAAGGTAGAAGTTGCTCAGATCACTGCATCAGGCTTCTGAAGGTACGTACCCGATCCAGGGTCGGTTTGGGTTTCAAAGCCTTCGGTTCCTGAGAATATTTGTCAGGGCGTGAAATGCTACGGGGAGAATACAAAATAATCTGCTGATGGGGCAGTAACTTAGCCATGATAAAATGACGGAAAAAATGGACGGGCCGAATTCTGCTCATTCTTATTCTGCTTATTCTGTTCCTATTTCGCATACTATTCTGCTTTGCGGAAAAAAATAAATGGTGCTTCGTTTTCGACTGAAGAAGTAGAAATTCTCTGGCAGCCATGCAGAAAGACTCTCTGCAACAGTAACGAAAGCCAGTCATTGGGACCGGCTGACTTCAGTCAGCTCTCCGTTCCAAGTGGTCTGGCTTTTCAAAAAGACGTTCAGCGACGTTTCGATGACAGACTCTGACATATTCTTCAGGGATGGTGCTGAGTCCAAAAGTCATTGGGGCTGCACAGCAGTTTTGTGTCGTTGAACCTCCACTATCGCCGATTTGTCCAGACAGAGCAAATGGATACCCTCCTGTGTACCTTCACGCGGGTGTCTGCAGTGCGTCTCTTTTCCGACATATACGCTGCTCCGCATTCACAGGAAGCTGTTAAACTTCAGCCTTACTGAGTCTCACATAAAACTTGAACGACATAAGCTGTGATCTGAGCTTCCTTACTGGTTTGTGGATACTATCAATCCGTATATTTTTAAATCCTTACGAACCGTCAGGAGATTCCTCCACGTTTCCCGGTTTTTCAGTCTGCGCTTGTAAAGGTAAATTTAATTTTTTTCCACGTTTCCCCAATTCTGCAGGTAGAAACATGGACACGTTGAAACCCTACAGCACAATACAGGTCCTTCGGCCCACAAAGTTGTGCCGAACATATCCGGATCTCAGAACTATCTAGGCTTACCCATAGCCCCCTATTTTACTAAGCTCAATGTATCCATCCATGAGACTCTTAAAAGACCCTATCGTTTCCGCCCCTGCCAACTCCGCCGGTAGCACATTCCACGCTCTCAGCACTCTCTGCGTAAAAACTTAATCCTGACATCCCTTCTGTACCTAATTCCAAAGACCATAAAACTGTGCCCTCGCGTGCTAGCCATATTAGCCTTGGGGGAGAACCTCTGACTAGCCACACGATCAATGCCTCTCATTATCTTATGCACCTCTATCAGTTCACCTCTCATCCTCCGTTCGTCCAAGGAGAAAATGCCGGATTCACTCAATCTATTCTCATAAGGCATGCTCCCCAATCCATGCACCATCCTTGTAAATCTCCTCTGCACCCTTCCTATGGTTTTCATGTTAGTCCTGTAGTGAGGCGTGCTGAATTGAGCACAGTATTCCAGCTGGGTTCTGACCAGGGTCCAATATACCTGCAACATTGCCTTTCGGCTTTTAAACTCAATCGCACGATTGATAAATGTCAATGCACCATATGCCTTCTTAACCAGAGAGTCAACCTACGTAGCAATGTTGAGTGTCCTATGAACTCGGACGCCAAGTTACCTTTGATCCTTCACACTGCTAAAAGTCTTGCAAATAATGCTATATGCTTCCATCATATTCGACCTACCAAAATAAACCTTCTCACACTTACCTGGGTGGAACTCCATCTACCACTTGTCAGACCAGTTTTGCATCATATCGATGTCCCACTATAACCTCTGACTGCCCTCCACACTGTCAACAACCCACCCAACATCGTGTCATCAGCAAATTTACTGACCCATCCTTCCACCACCTCATCCAGGTAATTAGTAAAACCAAAAAGGGTGGGGGTCCCAGAACACATCCCTACGACACACCACAAGTCACTAGCCTCCATGCAGAATATGACCCGTCTGCAACCACACTTTGCCTTCTGTGGCAACCCAGTTCCGGATCCCTAAAGCAATGTCCCCTAAGATCCCATGGCTCCATACTTTCTCAATAAGCCTTGCACGGCGTACCTTATCAAAGGCCTTGCTAAAATCCATATATACTACATCTACGGCTCTATCCACATCAATGCATTTAGTCACATATTAAAAACATTCAGTCAGGTTCGTAAGCCACGACCTGCCTTTGACAAAGCCATGCTGACTATTGCTAGTCATATTCTGCCTCTCGAAATATTCTTAAATCCGGCCTCTCAGGATCTTCTCCTCTGTCCCTACTTCCAAGAACTTTAAAACTATGCCCTCTCATGATAGCCCTTACAGCCCTGGGGAAGAAAAAAAAAGCCTCTGACTATCCACACGATCGATGCCTCTCATTATCTTTTAAACCTCTGCGTAGTGCCCAAGCGTCTTACTATATCGTGGCGAGTCTCTGGGTCCAAAATAGATCCATATCGTTAATTAAAGTAGAAACCGGCATTAAGGACAACTGGAACTGTATCCGTTTGGAATACCTGGGGAAATCGTCTGCAGCAGAACATTGCATTCGAACACCAAACTAGATGCAGCTGGTTGAAAGCATTCCTCAAGCATATAAAACCATTAAATGCAACATGTCACTAAAGATTCATATTTTTGTATTCCCATTTAGACCTCTTCACTGCAAATCCCGGTGCTGTCAGTGACGAGCATGGTGAAAGGTTTCAGCAGGATATTGACGTCTTGGAGAAGAGATACCAGGACGACTAGAATCCATCAATGCTGGCGAATTATTGCTGGACACTTAAGCGACAAGCCTCAAACTGTGAATACAAATAAAATAATTAACAAAATATTTTAACTTAACTGAACTATTGCAAAGAATCAGGACCATTATGCAATTAAACACATTAAAAGTTAATTTGTTGTTCCTCCAGATAGATGTGATAGCTCGATATGCTAATGCTACACTTAAATGAATCAATCAATAAGTTTCTGAGAATTCCTTCCTGTTTGTCATGTAAATTTCTCAGTTGTGCTCACTCAGTAGTCAAACAAAAATATCGAAAGTAATTTTGGTTTACAGTTGGCAGAGCACGTGTGTGAGGAAGATGCAAATTGTAGACCTGAGCTGGGCACAGTTCCTCACAGCTAGTTTGGAAAGCGTTAAATGATTGTATTCAGTTTCAAAGACTGCCACATTTGTAAATACTTCCTAGTATTGAAAAAAAGAAAGAGTCTCAGTTTACTGCTTGTTTCGTGGACTTACTTGGAATGTGCCAGCTCTATAAGGTTATTAAGTTATTCACTCACACGAATGTTTGTCAGTATACAGAGAATGAGTCTGAAATGTTGACTATTATGTAAAGAGACTTTGGAACACAAAACTACTGGAACCAACAGAAACAAGTTTCTTCTTATTTCTTAAAAAAATTCAGAGCTTCCTGGCCTGTTCCGCTCAACATATATAACTTCATTAGTACCGATTTATCTGTTTGAATTTACACAGGATGAACGCACAACATAAATTGCATGATCAAATTACTAAGAAAAGTTCGGTAAAGGTCCATACTGTGTAAAAGAGTGGTGCAGAAACGGACCGGCTCAAGCAAATGTTTACAAGTGTTGAAGTAAAAATAGAAATGTATTCATTAAACAGGTTGCTTGTTAATTCCACGTTTTAAAAAATCGCAGTAACTGTCAACCGCAACAGAGGAAAATTCGTCTCAAAGCCAACAACAACTGAAATATGTATTATTCCTTATTTGGGGATCATTTCGCTTGTATTGATTCACTTGAATATGTATTACCGCCAGGGTATTCAGCATTAGCAGGGTACCCTGTTGTGTAACTGCAATATGGTCATGATTAACGCCATTTTGATTTGCTGTATAGCAGTTTGCTCTATAGTGTAAGTGTAAGCTTTGTGGTTTACAGCCTAAATATCACCTATGCAAAAGACTAAGGTACAAAGCTGCAGCAGCCCGCCACAAAAGGTGTTGCAGGAACAGATTTGCTTTATTCAACAACGAAACTTACTCCACCGGCATCAAATGGAAATGAACTGGTCGAATGCGTGAACGATCGTTAGCTAAGAAAGTTATGCTTTCGAAACCCAATGAAGACCAAGCCTTCATCCCGTTGTTGTGCAGAGGAATCCTATAGTGGGGGAAATATTCCGATGCCGTGGGAAGCTACTGTGTTAGCGATTACCAGGAAATCCGTTACAAAGGTGTAAAATAAATGGTGAGTGATTGATGAGGGGAGGCTACACCAGATTGGGGAAGATTTCACTGGCCACAAGTTTCATAAGGAAGAGGTTAAACAGCTATAAAGTAGCCTACTAGTTAGCACAAATATGTACTGTTCCTATGACCCCTATTCAATTCGCGCCACTGTTTGCAAAGTCATTGTGCTTCTTTCCTGGAAAGACTGGAAGGATTTTCTAGGCTGATTGATTATTGCAAGTTATAGCGTGATTACGCTAGGATTTGTGGGCACGTGGCCAATAGTTAAGGCATTGGACAAGAAACCTGAAGGTCGTGAGTACGAGCCCCAGTTAAGGGAATGTGTTGTGTCCTTCAACAAAGCACTTAATCACATATTGCTCTGCAACGACACAGGTGCCAAGCTGTATGGGTCCAAATGTCCTCCCATTGAACAGCACTGCTGTCGTGGAGAGGGGACACTTGCAGCACGGACAATTGCTGGTCTTCCGTACAACCTTGCCTAGGCCTGCGCCCTGGCGAATGAAGACGTTCCAGGCGCAGATCCATGGTCTCACAAGAGTAACGGATGCCTTACGCTAGGATTAAATAAAGATATTGCCGGACTGCGTATCTCGAGGTGCGGAAAGGGGAAATTCTTCGCTGATCTCAAGAAATAAATAAGAAATCAAATAAACAAAGAAACACATAAGTTAATAAAAAATAATCGGCATGCCCAGTAAATCAATATGTTCGGTGTGAAGTCGAGATGAATTTGGATTTTTAAATAATTTATTCCACGCTTATAGATGACAGGTAAATTAAGTTAAATGCCTACACTCTTCGGATTTTTGCAGAACCGATGAAACCGTTTACAATGCATGCCACCATCTCCTTCAGAACTGCATCTATAAACTACTCCGTTTCGTGTGAAAGATGAAACTGAAATTCACTGTAACGATAATATGGTTTATGTTCCATTTATTTGCCACATTTGAATTCATTTCTCACTGTGTTCACAGTGAAGTTGCAGGAGGGAAATTTTATTCTGAAGCAGAAATACCTTAGTAGCGAAATTTAGTGTTACACTCGTGGCAGACTAAGTCAGCACATCATAACTCTGTTAACAGCAGGAAAAGTCAGAGTTTGCGATAGGTTTTCAATTTCAAATATCCTTTTTGTTTGAAAATTCTGTAGTTTTGTACGTCTTGAATTTTGAGCAGCGATTTCATAATATTAGCAGAGGGATGCAATGAGAGCATTGCCTTCTGAAAGATCATTTTGAAAATTGTAGTAATGGACCACAAAATACCAGATGCACGATAATATTCGGAGGGTCTGTGATGCTCCAAAGGGTACAATTGTTTGAACAGTAAAGCTCGCCTGACTGGAAGTGTGAGTAACTGTTCTTACATAGTCTCACCCTCCAACAGTCGTTCAGTCAATTTTAAATTGTCATCATTGGATGCAGTAACTACTGAATTGTTTTACGTGCGATTCTACAGAACTATCTATCTGTTCCTCTGTGCCATAATTTGGTTATTTTGTTTTTTTTTTAATTCTATTGATTTAGTTACCATTAATTTATGTGGGCAAGTGGTTAAGGCGTACGTCAAGTGATCTGAAGGTCGCTAGACGAGCCTTGGCTGAGGCAGCGTGCTGTGTCCTTGAGTAAGGCACTTAACCACACATTTCTCTGTGACAACATGTCTACCAAGCTGTATGGGCCCTAATGCCCTGCCCTTGGACAACACTGGCTTCTTAATGCCGTTTCCTTGCACAACATAGTTGGTGTGGAGATTGGAGACTTGCAGTATGGGCATCTGCCAGTCTTCCATACAACCTTGCCGAGGCCTGCGACCTGGAAACCTACCAAGGCGCAAATCCCTGGTCTCACCATTCTAACGATGACTATATATAGATAGAGGTATTTACATATTTATGTTACTTATTCAGTAAGTGAGTGGCTTATTAATTAATTATGTGATAAGTATTTAGATATGTATTATTTATTGAAACGTCCAGGTACCTTTGATTATAAAACCATAAAATGTAGACCACAATTTATAATTCATAAATGCTCCCTTGTGGACGTCTAGAGAAAAAAAGAACAACAACAACAAGTAAACAACAGGAATTCTGCAGATGCTGGAAATTCAAGCAACACACATCAAAGGTGCTGGTGAACGCAGCAGGCCAGGCAGCATCTCTAGGAAGAGGTGCAGACGACGTTTCAGGCCGAGACCCTTCGTCAGGACTAACTGAAGGAAGAGTGAGTAAGAGATTTGAAAGTTGGAGGGGGAGGGGGAGATCCGAAATGATAGGAAAAGACAGGAGGCGGAGGGATGGAGCCAAGAGCTTGACAGATGATTGACAAAAGGGATACGAGAGGATCATGGGACAGGAGGTCCGGGAAAAAAGACAAGGGGGAGGGTGAACCCAGAGGATGGGCAAGGGGTAAATTCAGAGGGACAGAGGGAGAAAAAGGAGGGTGAGAGAAAGAATGTGTGTATAAAAATAAGTAACAGATGGGGTACGAGGGGGGTGTTTGGCACTAGCGGAAGTTAGAGAAGTCGATGTTCATGCCATCAGGTTGGAGGCTACCCAGACAGAATATAAGGTGTTGTTTCTCCAACCTGAGTGTGGCTTCATCTTTACAGTAGAGGAGGCCGTGGCTAGAAATGTCAGAATGGGAATGGGATGTGGAATTAAAATGTGTGGCCACTGGGAGATCCTGCTTTCAATGGCGGACGGAGCGTATGTATTCAGCAAAACGGCCTCCCAGTCTGCGTCGGGTCTCGCCAATATATAAAAGGGCACATCGGGAGCATCAGACGCAGTATATCACCCCAGCCGACTCACAGGTGAAGTGTCGCCTCACCTGGAATGACTGTCCGGGGCCCTGAATGGTGGTAAGGGAGGAAGTGCAACGGCATGTGCAGCACTTGTTCCTCTTACACGCATAAGTGCCAGGAGGGAGATCAGTGGGGAGGGAAGGGCGGGGGGACGACTAATGGACAAGGAAGTCGCGTAGGGAGCGATCCCTGCGGAAAGCGGGGGAGGGGGGGGAGGGAAAGATGTGCTTAGTGGTGGGATCCCGTAGGAGGTGGCGGATGTTACGGAGAATAATATGTTGGACCCGGAGGCTGGTGGGGTGGTAGGTGAGGACCAGGGGAATCCTATTGCTAGTGGGGTGGTGGGAGTATGGAGTGAGAGCAGATGTTCGTGAAATGGGGGGGGGGGGAGACGCGTTTAAGTGCAGAGTTGATAGTGGAGGAAGGGAGGCCCCTTTCTTTAAAAAAAGAGGACATCTCCCTCGTCCTAGAATGAAAAGCCTCATCCCCAGAGCAGATGCGGCGGAGACGGAGGAATTGCGAGAAGGGGATGGCGTTTTTGCAGGAGACAGGGTGAGAAGAGGAATAGTTCAGATAGCTGTAAGAGTCAATAGGCTTATAGTAGACATCAGTTGATAAGCTGTCTCCAGAGACAGAGACAGAAAGATCTAGAAAGGGGAGGGAAGTGTCCGAAATGGACCAGGTAAACTTGAGGGCAGGGTGAAAGTTGGAGGCAAAGTTAATAAAGTCAACGAGCTCTGCAGCGTCCAGGAAGCAGCGCCAATGCAGTCGTCGATGTAGCGAAGGATGAGTGGGGGACAGATACCAGAATAGGCACGGAACATAGATTGTTCCACAAAGCCAACAGAAAGGCAGGCATAGCTAGGACCCATACGGGTGCCCATGGCTACACCTTTAGTTTGGAGGAAGTGGGAGGAGCCAAAGGAGAAATTATTAAGAGTAAGGACTAATTCCACTAGACGGAACAGAGTTGTGGTAGAGGGGAATTGATTAGGTCTGGAATCCAAAAAAGAAGCGTAGAGCTTTGAGACCTTCCTGATGGGGAATGGAAGTATATAGGGACTGGACATCCATGGTGAAAATAAAGCGGTGGGAAACAGGGAACTTAAAGTCATCGATAAGTTTAAGAGAGTGAGAAGTGTCACGAACATAGGTAAGAAGGGATAGAACAAGGGGGGATAAAACGGTGTCGAGGTATGCAAAAACGTGTTCGGTGGGGCAGGAGCAAGCTGAGACAATAGGTCGGCCAGGACAGGCAGGTTTGTGGATCTTGGTTAGGAGGCAGAAACGGGAATTGCGAGGTGTGGGAACTATAAGGTTGGTCGCAGTGGATGGGAGATCCCCTGAGCGGATAAAGTTGGTGAAGGTGTGGGAGATAATGGCCTGGTGCTCCTTAGTGGGGTCACGATCGAGGGGTAAATAAGAGGAGGTATCCGCGAGTTGTCGCTGTGCCCCGGCAAGGTAGAGGTCAGTACGCCAGACTGCAACTACACCCCACTTATCGGCGGTTTAATAATAAGGTTAGGATTAGCGCGGAGAGAGTGGAGAGCAGAGCGTTCCGAAGGAGTGAGGTTGGAATGGGGACAAGGTGCGGTGAAGTCGAGACGGTTGATGTCCGGTCGGCAGTTAGCGATAAAGAGATCCAGAGCAGGCAGAAGACCAGAGCGGGGAGTCCTTGAAGAAGAGGAGGGTTGAAATCGGGAGAAGGGGTCATCGGTGGGGGTGGAAGAGTCCTTGCCGAAGAAGTAGGCTCGGAGATGGAGACGGCGGAAGAAGAGTTCCGCATCATGGCGAATGCGGAACTCGCTGAGGTGTGGGCGAAGGGGGGCAAAGGTGAGGCCCTTACTGAGGACAGAGCGCTCTGCCTCCGACAGTTGAAGGTCGGAGGGGATGATATAGACCCGGCATGTATGAGAGCTGCGATCAGAGGGGGTAGGGGGAGGCTGGGGGTGTCAATGGAGAGGGGAGGAACAACAACAAGTTCTACTTTGTAGATCGAAGCCGCATGATTGCCATAACAGTTTGCTCAGAATTTAACTTGAAGACATTTTCCAGCTGGTCGATAAATTTTGCAATAAAAAAAACACAGGAAGAGCAGAGGAAGAAATGTAAATGTAAATGAAATAATTCATTCTAAACCGTGGAAAAAAATAATCACTTCCAGATTGAATTGAATTCGATATGAGATTTCTTATTTCATTTGTAACTCTGCCATTTACTGATACAGACTTCCCACCCACCCCCACCGCCGCTTGTTCTTTGTCATCGTTAAAAACAGATGAAGGATGACTGGCACTCTTTAACCTTATCCAAATATTAATCATTTTTTCCTGATTTTGTGGGTTCTTGAGATAGAATAATTCGTCAAAACAGAAAATTAAATAGTCGCATGGCACACAGGTATTTCCTTCATAAGTTCTTTATTTCTCATTTTCTAGATCTGTCTGAGTATATTCCCTGCCTTGAGAGGACATATGACACCCGCGTAGTAAAATTGGGCCAACATTATCCTTCGTTATAGGAGCGAAAACAACAAATATTACTAACAACACATTCTTACAAGGCCTTCGAATATTAGATTAAGTTCGGTATATTAGCTAATCCTGTGTTTATTCTGCAGGGATCTTTAACAATTATTTTTAATACTCGGGACTCCGTTGCACTCTGGTCACTCACTCTGCATATTACACTGGTTTGTCAGAGATTGGAACAGATTATCAGGTATATGAAGAATAGCATGAAGTCTTTTTCGCACTGCACAGATGCTGTCTTATCTTGTGGATGTTTGTTTCGCCTTCTCTTTCATTTGTGAAATTGCATACCCGGTATGTCGTTTTAGTCACAGGTTTACATTAGCGAGTACAGCGCTACGATCTTTATACGTGTTGTATTAACCGTGACCATGAAGTGCCCTGGAACGTGATCCTATATACTGATTAACAATCTCTTTCCATATTACAGCAAAAACTGAAATTGGCTCTTGCGTCCGCTTTCACAGTAGTGTCTGATAAAGTCCATGATATTTACTGAGCATTTAATGCCGTTCACAACTTTCACATAGGCAGCTGCAGAAGTAACGAAAGGACGTAGACATAAAACTGTTTCATACTTTACCAGGTGCCGATGCATTAGACTGAGTTACTGAACAAATTACTCTTATTCCCACGATAGGAAGTGCAATATGTGTAATGTGAAACTAAAGTAACGTGCAACATCACATATTAGAATGAATAAATAAGCTAGTGGCAATCACTCTCAGATATATCATATCGTCACCTAATATGACCTAATTTCTTTATATTACATATGGTCATTTGTGTTAAAACCCACTGGACTGGTTCCAATAACGTTCAGAGACTCTGTTCCCAGCTTAGCTCTCCATGTTCGTTTCATACTGTATGCAGTAGTTTGGAATGCATAAATGCATGCAGTAGTTGTGAGAACATTCATCCCTGTTCGCTCAATTTCATCTCCGTACGGAATGACTACGCGGTGTTTATCAGATACCTCAGAAAATAGGTGCGCAACAAACTCATTTAAATTAGGCTGGATATTTGCTGATTAATCTCAATATTCTGGGAAAGGAGACATTGTTTTAGATTTTGTTAGATATATTTAGGTAAATGCATCGATCCTTTGTATCCATCATTTTGATCAACGGGTGTTTTCAGACCCGGTTTACGAGAGAAAAGTGCTTGATCAAATGCGAGAGTTTTGTTTGTCTGTAGTCAATGAGGTAAATTGCTCATTTGCATTTCAGATGGCAATTATAAAAGACGATATAGAGAACGAATAAGTTAAGATTTGATGCCACCTGGTGGAATATAGCTTATTTGTTCCTGGCGATGTTACACGAAACTCAGTGTCTCCTTCATATCGTAACAGCCCATGCACAATCAATCACCACTTCCAGCCGCGAAATTAATTGTTAAGTTATTCAGAGGAAAGCTACTTTCCTAGACTGCATATGAACAAATCAAAATATCGTGTTCCGTGCTATTTGCTCATTTCTGCTTTTAAGATAAATTCTGTCGTCTCCATGTTCTGCCGGAAATCCACTTCATGGAACAGTAAAAGATTGCTATTTTATCCTTTGCTGCAGTCAGGCTTCATTACCCTCCGATCTATTCTGCTCGACCATCTGCCTCGTCGAGGAATCGCAATTTCTTGACAGTCTGCTCAACAAGAATTGCTGGCTGCCCCGCATTCTTCGGCTTTGAGCGGCGCTGCACTGTTGACGTCAGCTCACAAGGGATTTGATATGTTTGTTCTGCGCGTCTGCCATCGCCCCGCACAATTTCATTTCCTGCATTGCGTCTGAACGCCTCTTTTTATTGTGTTTTAGAGACTCAACTCCGTGCGTTGCCTGTTGTGATTGGTCGCTATGGCCAAGGTATGTGTTTTTATTCTCTGGCAATGAATCTCCACTCTGTGGTCACAAGAGTACAGACTCAAACAGAGCGAATATGAAGAACTGTCTCACTCTGCTCCTCATTATTGCGTTTCTTCTGGGTAAGATGTTCCTTCACTGTAATATTCCACAGATGCCTCATTCCCCGTAAACACGTTTTATTTACTATTTACGTAACCATATTGTTCGAAGTAGAGCTTATTGTCTATGATTTATTTTACTGTTAGACTGGAGCCTTCAAGACTCAGTGGAACAGTCAGTGGATGCAATTACGATCGAAGAAGAAAGTAATGTTACACTAAACTGCACTTTACAAACAAGTGGTGCAATCCCGTATGGTTTCTGGTACAGGCAGCGCCCCGGGCAGCGACCAGAGTATTTGTTTCGGATCATCGCAGGGAAAGTAGAACGAAATAAAGATGTGACCGACCGATTAAATGTTTCCTATGATAGCAGTAAAAAGTATACCGAACTCTCGATTAAGAACGCCACAATCACTGACTCGGCCACGTACCTCTGCGCGATGAGCACACAGTGCTGTAAAAACTCAACTATCTCGAACAAAAACCCACTTTCACAGTTTCCTCGAGTTATCGATAGGGGGCGGACAAACCAAGGGGAACACAAATGCCTCTTTAACCATGTGAGCAATTGCTTTCGCATAGTTATTGTTGCGGAATTTCTCTGTCAGTATGGTTAAAATGAGAAAACAAAAAACACTCCAGATATTTCTGATACCATAGATTTTATTTTTAATTCAAAATCGCATGCATTCTAGCCGATGATGATGGGCAAACCCAGTACAGCCCGAAGACCATACCTTGCATTGCCAGTTTTGCAAAATCAGAGCATTCCTTTTTGATCATTGTGGTTTGGGTGTCATTTATCAAAAACTGTAGAAAACGTGCTGTGGGGCGTGGCAAAAGCATACGCTGCTGACGGAACACAGGGAAGAAGAAGTCGATCTCGTTTTATTCGTTTATTTCTGAGTCTGTACCTCAGAAAATAGGTGCGTGAGTAATTCATGTAAATTAGGCAGGAATTACGTCGATTATTCTCAGAATTGTGGGAAAAGGAGATATTGTTATTCCATCCTGAAATATATATCTGCGTATATCTATCGATCCTTAATGTACATCTGATTGATGTTGAACAACTTGATCATTGGGAATTTTCAAATCAGATTTATCAGAAAAAAGAGCACTTCATAAGCTGCGAAAGATTTGTCTGTCATCCGTAACAGAGATATATTCCTCATTTTTGGTTCACATGACAATTATAACAGAGAGAAACGTTTGGAACACCCAACCGGCCTGGAAACTTCTGCGAAAATCGATGAATGAGCAGTCCCAGTAAACGGATTACTTATGCTTTGCTGCCATCTGGTGGAATATATCATCTTGATTTCGGGCGAAGCTGCATGAAACTCAGGAAGTTCTTCACGTCCCATCATTCTATAAACAAGCAATCACAACGCCCATCCGCCGAATTAATTGGTAAGTTATTCAGCGAAAAGCTACTTGTATAGGCTGCATGTGAACAAGTCAAAATACCCCGTGCATTGCTGCTTGCTCATTTCTGCTTTTCAGATCAACTCCCGATCGCTACGTTCTGCCAGAAATCAACGTCAGTCAAGAGTAAAGACTGTTGTTTCATCTTATGCTGCAAACACGCTTCGCTAGCCTGCCATTTATTCTGCTCGCACCATCTGCCTCGTTGAGCAAGTGCAATTTATTGACGATCTTCTCCAAAAATGTGACGTCTTCCCCGCATCACTTCACCTTTGAGTGGCGCTTTCACAGATTGCTCGGGAGCTCGATAGAGGGCGATCAAATCAAACCGAACGTAAAAGCCAACTGAAGTCCAGAGGCTTCGTCCAATATTTCTCTCCCCAGAGAAGTATTGGCTTGACATTTAGAGTGGATGTTTTCTCCTTGAATGGCTGTAACTGTGATCAAAACCATTAATCTTCAATGATTCCTCTGTGTTACCTAATTTCTCGAAATATTCCCTTTTCGCATCTGAAGCTTCCACCATCATCATTACGGATACAATAATCATTTTAAGGGTTATTTTAACAGAGAAAGTGATTAAATTTTGAGACAAAAATAGCACATGTAGCAAGTAACATATTTCAAAGCGCTGAAGAAGGTTTCATGTGGCTTTTGATTTCAGTCAGAGATTAAATCACAATTTGGTGAATTGTTGTGCTGTATGTCGTTGATTTTTATTAACGCACACGTGCTTCCGTATTTAAACGTCAGCGTCAGATTGTTTCAGACATAAGCAAATAAAATACAGATCATTATTTATGCAGAATATTAGTAACTTCCTGAAATTTCTATCACGTCAGAACAATTTGCCTCCCATATCTGCAGTATTTGGTTTATCGAATTAGCAGATGCTTCTCACAGTCTTACTCCTCCAGTCCCATTATTACTGAGGTGGATTTTCAAATTCCCGCACTTACATTAGTTCACCACACGGCGCTGATTTGACCGTTTTAACGGTTGCGCTCATACCGCATTGTGTTACATATCGTCGAAGCATTATTATTGACTTAACATCTGGTGCGTCCATATGCAATTGATCCACGCAGTAGATACCAGGACGTGTAACGGGATATTCATTTGTCGCATTTCGTTTCCCTCATTTTACTACTCCGACTGCGATATACGACACAAAGTGGAACCAATGAACTACCGTTTTACGACAACAGCTTAATTTACCAAAGAGATCTCTTTAAAATACGAATATGTGAATGTTGCTATTGGTGAGATATGAGTGACGTGTTTGATAGAAGCAACATCGCGATAGATTTATAATGTATACATTATATTTCGGCTTGGTGCAACAGTTGGTTTTGGAATGAAAGAAATTATTCATAGAGATTAAATAATATGAGCTACCGGTTCGATAGTTTGGCTGTTTCGTTGTCCAACATACCAATAGGCCGGGATTAAGAAGCAATATGCTAAAGGTGACATATGCTACTTCTCCGACCATCCATGCTCTAATTTAATATCGATATTCTGGAGGCTACCGGCCACGGATTATACTGCGAGCATATGGGTTGATAATTATTGGTTGAAATCAGGCACCACTACAATAATCACTGCATTTAATAGATAGTGGAGTCTGCGATGGGGATAAACAACAAAATGATGTGTCCGAATAATTTCCATTGTCAGTACATGGCAGTTGTTCAATACCAGTTCAAAAAAAAAGGAGATCCCATTGTGACAGCACAAGGCAGTCATCCAGTAAATATGTGGTCGTAATGTGCATGCATCTTATATTTTGGAACAGCACGTTAGGAAAATATTATAATTGGATACCTAAGGGTATTTCAACCATCCATTCCTACTGGATGATAAGAAAACATTTTAATTAGTAAATTTTTATACTCCCTGGTTATTAAACAGCAACAACAACAACACGATTACAATGAATGTTTTGGCATTTCTCAGTCCGGTTATATGCTTAAAATAAGGAGATACATGCCAGATACTTATGATGCCACACATTTTATGGTCATTCAAAATCGCTTACATTCTAGCTGATGATGAACGGCACCCAGAACAGCTCAAGCCGCATAACTCGCCTGCCACTGTTCCCAAAATCCGAGACTTCCGTTTTGATCTCCAAGGCGTGGGAGTCATTTATCAAAATCTGAGAGAAACGTCCAGCGGGATGCTATAACATCATATCCTGCTGAACCAACACAGGACAAAAGAGGTCGATCTGGTATTATTTGTTTATTTCTGAGGCCGTACCTCAGAAAATAAGTGCGTAACTACTTCCTGTCAATTAGCCGGGAATTACGCTGACTAATCTCAGCATTCTGCGAAATAAGATTTGTATTTTCATCCTGACATATATATCTCCGTACATCTATCGATCCTTAACATACATCTGTCTGAGGTTGAACAACTTGATCATTGCAAATTATCAACCCAGGTTTATCAGAAAAAGTGCACATCATCAGATACGAGAGATTTATTTGTCATCAGTTATATTTATAATTGCTTATTTTCAGTTCACATGACAATTTTTAAAGAGAGAACCGTTGTGAACACCCAACAGTCGTGGAAGCTTCTGCGAAAATCGAAGAATAAGCAGTCACAGTGAGAGAATTAGTAATGCATTGCTGCTATCTTGTGGAATATATTCTCTTCATTTCTGGCGATGTTACATGAAACGCAGGACCTCCTTCACGTCTCAACAGCGTATGTGGCAAACTCCGGTTGCCTGTTCGGATAATCGCGGAGACAAACTAAATTAAAGGAACTACAGCTACAGTGATGATATGTCATTTTTGTCCATGTAAGCGATTATTTTTGCAGTGTTAATGATTAGTTATTGCTCAGTCCGGTTATATGGCTAAAGTTAGAAAAGAAAACCATTCCGATGTGTCACCGGATTGATTCAGCAGAATTCATCATAATGCATCAACAGCACAACTTACATGTCCCAAACAATAAACCATTTGTCATTTTCCAAAAAAAAATGTTGAACCAAATCCCTTATGCGTCAGTTTATTCACTTCAAATGCACAGTATGAGACCGGCTTTCAAACAAATCATGATTTCAAATTCAGTCGAAAAAGCTGTTGAATCAGAATATGATGATATGTGACATGCTATAACACAAGGCGAGGTGCACTATACTTACCAATGCCATAATTTCGAGAACGCCAGAGTTTGAACACATTATTTGTTTAGAAGTTTCCTCATGGTCATACAATCTAGGATTGGCTGCAATAGGATTGTTTTGCATTTTTCCACTCTGCCTGTCTTAATGGGGATTTTGCTTACACTTGATGCCACAACATTTTATGGTAATTAAAAATCGCTTATATTCTTGCCCATGATGTGCGACACATACAACAGCCACTCTTAACAAAATGTGTGATTTCCGTTTTTATCTTAGTGACTTGTGAGTATTTAATCAAAACATGTTTAGTGCGTCAATTGGGTTGGTACAGCATCATATCCTGCTCAACCATCACAAGAATCAAAATATCGTTCTCGTTTCATTTGTTTGTTTCTGAGCCTGATCCCGAGAAAATAGGTACGTGGCAAATTCCTATAAATTAGGCAAGGAATTCACTGATTAATCTCAGCATTCTTGAAAAGGAAATATTGTTTTATATCCGGACATATATAGGTACGTATACCTTCCGGTCATTTATATCCATTAGTTTGTTGTTGAACAGCTAAATTATCGGGTGTTTTTAGTCCAGGTTCATGATAGAAAAGCAGTACATCAAATGCGAGAGTGTACTTTGTCAGCAGTTGGGGAGATAAATTGCTTATTTTCCGATCACATGACAATTGTTAAAAGTACGGAGATGTCTGCAACACACAGCTAGCGTGGAAGCTTCTGTGAAAATCAAAGAATAAACAGTTCTCGTGAGCGGAATGACTTGTGCGATGCTGCCATCTGCTGGGATTTCTCTTGTTTGCTCCTGGCTAATGTTACATGAAACTCAGTCATCCTTCACTTCTTAACACCCTATACACAAACAATTACCACTTCCATGAACCGGATTAGTTGGTAAATTATTCAGAGATAAGCTACTTTCCTAGGCAGCATGTCAACACGTTTAAATATTGCGCAGCATGCTGCATGCTCATTTCTGCTTTTCAGATCAATTTTGGTGTCTCTACAATTTGGAGGAAATCCATATCAGAGTAGAACAACGACCGATATTTATCTTTTTTTCGGCACCAACGCTTCTTTACGCTCCCATTTACTCTGCCCGCACCCTCTGCTCCGATGAGCGAGCAGAATTTGTTGACAGTCTTCTCAACGTGAATTGACGGCTGTGCCGCGTTACTACAACTTTGGCTGGCCCTGCGCTGTTAATATTCACTCATAAATTATTTGACGCCTCTGTTCTGTACTTCTACGATCGCCTCGGCACAATTTCATTTCCTGCACTGTTTCTGAACGCCTTTTTTTTTTCTATAACATGTTCCGAGAATTAACACTGAGCGTTGCCTGTTGTGATTGGTCGGTTTGGACAAGGAAAATGTATTTCTTCTCAGGCAATGAGTCTGTACCATGTGGCACGAAAGGACAGACTCAAATAGAATGATTATAAAGAACTATCTCACGCAGGTAATTTTTATTCTGTATCTTCCAGGTAAGATGTTCCAAAACACGCTACTCCTCTGTAAGCGCGTTCTTTATATATATATATATATATATATATATATATATATTTATGTAACTATGTTGTTTGAAGTAAAGCTTATTATCTATTATTTATTTTACTGTTAGACCGGAACCTTCGAGACTTAGTGGAGCAGTCAGTGGATGCAATGATGTTCGAAGAAGAAAGTATATTACTCTGAACTGTACTTTGCAAACAAGCATTGTAATGCTGAACATTTTCTGGTACAGGCACCGCACCGGACAACGACCACAATACTTGAATCGGATTCTCGCGGGGACAGAATACCCAAATGAAGATATAACCAAACAATTATTAGCTTCCGATGATAAATGTAAACATAATAGCGAACTATCGATTAACAACGCCATCATCATTGACTCAGCCACGTACCCCTGTGCGATGAGCACACGGTGCTGAATAAACTCAATTATCTCGAACAAAAATCCTCTTTCACAATTTCCTCGAGAGCTCGATGGAGGGCCACCAAATCAAGGTGAACGTACATGCTAAAGGAAACTGAATCCAATGTTTTCATACAATGCCGTAGTCAGTTACTTTTACCAGTAACGCATCCCCGCAGCTGCTGACGTGGAAGATTTTGATCATCGATGACTATAACTGTGAACAAAAAACAGTTCATTGTCAGTGATTACTCTCTGTTATTTAATTTTTCTGAATATTCACCATTCACATCTGCAAACGTAAAAAAAACATCTGTACGGATGCATTAATCATTTTGAGGGTTGCCTTGAAATAGAAAAGGACCAAACTTTGGCACATAAACCGCACATATCCCAATCAACAATATACTTTAAAATGCAGAAGAATCCATCGTTTAGGGAATCGCTCAGAAGAAATCATATGGCTTTTTATTTCTATCAAAGGTTTGATTGAGTTTGCAGGATTGTTGAGCTGAATATCGTTGATTTTTATTACCTCATGAGATTCCTACCTTTCAGCCCCAGCGTCAGATTGTTTCCAATATAAATAAACACAGTGTATTTGAATTTTCTTTTTTTTTTATTTCAAATGTTATAACTAGTGGAGATTCCGTGTCATGACCATTGTGTTTACCGACAGTTTTAAATTGGCGGTCATTCAAATAAGATAAAGGTCGCAATATATTTGGATTGACCATATCTCCAAGTCAAGGCATTGTACAGTTGGCAATATGAATGGCGTTGAAACAATGCGTCTTGACTGAGTGGAGCATTGTAATTGTGTTCGCAACACTGACCGCAAGAGTCTCAAAACCAATTAACATTCAAGGTTTAGATTGCGGTACGGCTAACAAGATTATTGAATGAAATCACAGCTCTTATAAACTGAAATCGCTCCACTGCATATGGACGATCATTGTCTTTAATATCTCACTTGAAAGTAAAGTGCATATTCACATTTCATGACATGTCATCTGTTCTGTCCTAAAATCGTTCCATCTGTGTATTGTTGTTCAATTGGCGATCTTACCCTCTGATGAGAAGACACTGTACTGGATTTTCGATGAATTCCGTAATTCATCTTCGTCCAGAAGATGGTGCTATTCCTGTACTCTCAATTTGTCTAAATTTCGTGATATGATTAATAAATTACATTTAACCTGAATCAAGTATATTCTGCTGGAAAGCTGTATTTTGGGCATGGGGAATATAAACCACTCTGCAACATAAAGGTCTTCATTCCAATGCTGAAATTAAAGATTAAAGACTGAGCTTTTCCTCATTGTTCAAAATTTAAAAAAAAACTTGATTATTTGTGCAGAATGTTAATAACTTTCTTAAATTTCTATCACGTCAGTTCAATTTGCATTCCATGTCTGCAGTGTTTGACTCAGCGAATTAGCAGATGCTTCTCACCGTCTTCCTTCTCCTCCAGTCCTGTCATTACTGAGATCAATTTTCAAATTATCGCCTTTATATAAGTTCACTATACGGTGCGGGTCTGACCGTTGCAACGGTTGTGCTCACACTGCACTTGTGTTACATCTCGTCGAAGTGTTGTTATTGACTTAATATTTAGTGTCTATATGCAATTAATCCACGCAGTAAGGCACGGGAAGGTGTAAAGGGACATGCATTTTTTTTGTTTGTTTGTTTTCATTTCACTTCCCTCAGCGTATTACTCCTACTGTAAAATAAGGCATAAAGTGTAACCGCATGAACTGCAGCTTTACTAAGTGCAATATATATTCTGTTCAAGTCGACAACAGTTTAATTTACTGAAGAGATCGCGACTACCCTTGAAGTACGATTATGTGAATGTTACTATTACTGAGATAACAGTGACGTAACAAATTGAAGCAATAATGCCCATCGAATTATAACGTATATATATTGTAGATTTCGACTCGGTGCAACAGTCGGTCGTTGAAATGACAGAAAATATTCAGAGAGATTACATAATATGAGCTACCGGTTCCATAGTTTGGCTGCTATGTGATACAAAATACCAATAGACCGGTATTAAGAAGTAATGTGCTAAAGATGGCATCTGCTACTTCTCCGAGCATCCATGCTCTTATTCAATGTAGACTTCAGGAGGCTACTGGGGTATGGATTATTCTCTGAACATATGGGTTTATAATTATTGAGTGAAATCAGACACTACGACAATAACCACTGCATTGAATAGGTGGTGGAGTCTACGGTGGTTTAACCAACAGAATGAAACATCCGAATAATTTCCATTGTCAATTGCTGGCGGTTACTCAGTACCAGTTCAAATACGGACAGCCCATTGTGACACCATAAGGCAATTTTCAGAAATGGCTGATTTTCTTCATCGCGTGATGTTTTTGTATTTAGCTTCTCCGGTGTTCACAAAGTGTTAGGTGTAAATCCACTAACTACGTGGTGGAAATGTTCATGCACTTCGTATTTGGAGCAGCAGATAAGGAAAGACATTATCATTTTATCGAAGGCAGCAACTTATATGTCAAAAGCCAGAGGAGTAATTAAAAAAAAAAGTTCAGAGGCTCTGTTCCCTCGTTAGTGCCCCATGTGATTTTACTGCTGTCGCAGTCAGTTACTACTACTTCTCAACACATGGAATGCATCAGCAAAACGACCGACAGTGAATTACGCCGGATGATCCTATCCGCTGGTAGTTGTTCTCCACAGGGTAAACACTGGTTACCTGTTCGGATAATCGCAGAGAATAAACAAAATAAATGAAAGCCAGAAAAAAAAAATATCACCGCTGCAGGTGGAGCATGATATAATGAGATTCCTCTTTATCCATGTGAACAATTATTTTTTCATGATTATTGTTTCGGCATTTCTTAGTCCGGTTATATGTTTGAAAAGAGAACAAAAAAAAAACACTTTAGCTACTTCTGATACCACACATTTTATGATAAGTCAAAATCTGCGTATATCTATCGATCCTTAGTAAACATCAGTTTGATGTTGAACAACTTAATCATTGGGAATTTTCAACCCAGGTTTATCAGTGAAACAGCACTTCATCCGTGTAAGCGGAACAAGTGCTACACATGCCCTTACACTTCCTCCCTTACCACCATTCAGGGCCCCAAACAGTCCTTCCAGGTGAGGCATCACTTCACCTGTGAGTCGACTGGGGTGATATACTGCGTCCGGTGCTCTCGATGTGGCCTTTTATATATTGGTGAGACCCGACGCAGACTGGGAGACCGCTTTGCTGAACATCTACGCTCTGTCCGCCAGAGAAAGCAGGATCTCCCAGTGGCCACACATTTTAGTTCCACATCCCATTCCCATTCTGACATGTCTATCCACGGCCTCCTCTGCTGTAAAGATGAAGCCACACTCAGGTTGGAGGAACAACACCTTATATTCCGTCTGGGTAGCCTCCAACCTGATGGCATGAACATTGACTTCTCTAACTTCCGCTAAGTCCCCACCTTCCCCTCGTACACCATCTGTTACTCATTTTTATGCACACATTCTTTCTCTCACTCTCCTTTTTCTCCTTCTGTCCCTCTGAATATACCTCTTGCCCATCCTCTGGGTCACCCCCCCCCCTTGTCTTTCTTCCCGGACCTCCTGTCCCATGATCCTCTCGTATCC
Organism: Mobula hypostoma; assembly: GCF_963921235.1. Taxonomy (NCBI): domain Eukaryota; kingdom Metazoa; phylum Chordata; class Chondrichthyes; order Myliobatiformes; family Myliobatidae; genus Mobula; species Mobula hypostoma. The sequence goes on from NC_086106.1 coordinate 24,733,787, forward strand.
CCTTTTGCCTTCTCACCTGTCCAGCTCTCGGCTCTATCCCTCCCCCTCCTGTCTTTTCCTATCATTTTATCTCCCCCTCCCCCTCCAGCTTTCAAATCCCTTACTCACTCTTCCTTCAGTTAGTCCTGACGAAGGGTCTCGGCCTGAAACGTCGACTGCGCCTCTTCCTATAGATGCTGCTTGGCCTGTTGCGTTCACCAGCAACTTTGATGTATGTTGCTCGCACTTCATCATATGCGACAGATTTGTTTGTCATCAGTTAAAAGATATAAATTGCTTATTTTCAGTTCACATGACAATTTTAAAAGAGAGAAACTTTAGGAGCACTGAACAGGCGTGGAAGCTTCTGCGAAAATCGAAGAGTGAGCAATCCCAGTAATTACTTATGCTTTGCTGCCATCTGATGCAATATACCTTCATGATCTTTGGCGGTGTTACATGGAACTCAGGAACTCCTTCACGTCTCAATAGCCTATATGGAAAACTTCGGTTTTCAGCTTGGATAATAGCGAAGACAACATAAATTAAAGTAAATACAGCTACAGTGATAGTGTCATTTTTATCTATGTGAGCAATTACTTTTGCAGTGTTATTGATTAGGCATTGCCCAGGCCGGTTATATGGAGAAAAGGAGACAAACATATCATTCCGTGATGTCACTGCATCGAATCAGCAGAATTCATTATAAAGAACGGGACAGGACATCTCATATGTCCTGCACAACATATTATTGTTCACTTTTTAAGAACCGGTTGAACCCATTCTCTTCTACGTCGGTTTATTCACATCACATGCACGGCATGTGATCGGTATTGAATCAAAACATGATTCAAAATTCTGGTGAGAAAGCTTTTGAATCAGAATATGATAATATGTGGCATACTGTAACACAAGGCGAAGTTCACTGCACTTGGCAACACCATGCTTTCGAGAAAGTCAGTTTCTATGTTTTCATTTTCAATATGGTTATTGATTTCTATTTTGAAGAATCCAGAGACCAGGGGAATACATATTATAAAACAAAAGAAAAAAAATATTATAATACCAGCTACAGTATATTGAATCACATTAACGAAGTCCTTACTCCACATTCACAAAGATTAGATTAATTCGCACATTAGAATATAAACAATTCTATTAAAAAAAAAAGTTCTATACCCACGAATAAAGTTGAAGCTGTTTGGGGAAAAAAAAAAAGAAAAAAAAAACAAACCTTATCAGATAATAGGATTAGTTGCTATTAGTTGCTATTAATCAACTTCTGTACTTTAACGAGAAGTCAAAGATGATGAAAGTAATTTAAAAACTGCTCCCACAAATCTCGAAAATTTTCGTTAGATTCAGAAATTAACAACAAACCTTTTCTAAATTTAGGAATGCCATAACATCCCGCAACCACTGAGCATGATCAGGCGTAACAGTATCATTCCATGTAAACGAAAGCACCCTCCAAGCCATAAGAGAGATAAAATCCAGAATGTGCAAATTAGAGTCTTCAAAATAACATATTTACTTCCAGCAATACCAAATAGTGCAGTCTGTCATAAGGGGGCGGGGGGCCGGTGATGCGTTGGGACCGGACCCAAATGCAAGATACAGACACTGAAGTACTAGGAACAGGACCGGACAATAACAGTAGGACTGGACAGATCGCATACTAGGAGCTGAGACAGGTCGTGGACTAGTAGTTGGGACAGGAACACAGACTATGCTAGGGAAGCAGGACCAGGACGAGGGAATGGGAACAAGGAGTTTGGGTGTGGTCTCCGTGCCAGAGACCGGACAAGGACCCAAAACATGGGTCTGGACTCGGGCTCTAACCCCAAAACTAGGCGAGAGCATGACGTGGCTAAGTTCTTGGAGACGAGGCGAGGACGTGACGAGACTTGGGTTCTTTGAGGCTCAAGTTCATGGAGCCTTGACAAAGACATGACGGGGCAGGGGTACTTCCAGGCAACTCCTGGGCAGGACGTGTGACTATACCCCACCGAGGCAAGGACAGGGAGGTACAGACCCAACCTCAGGGTATGGACAAACGGCCTGGTTTACCCGACGGAGGCAAAGGACAGAAAGGGAGATAGGTCCAGGGTCACTCCAGGACTCGAGGCGGCCGGTAACCTCGGCGGGCTACGGAACAGCCAAATCCATATCTCGATAACTGCGCAAGCCTTCCACCGGTGGGCTGCTCCAAGGGGAAATGGACGAGGCAAGGCGAGGCAAGGCTGCAGAAAAGGCAAGGCGAGGCAAGGCTTCAGACGGGGCAAGGCAAGGCAAGGCAAGGCAAGACTTCAGAAGAGGCAAGGCTTGAGACGAGGCAGGGAGAGGCAAGGCTTCAGGCAGTGGCTGCAGGCAAGGCATCAGGAGGAAGGTGAACTGAAGGGATTGTTTGGACAGCAACAATCCAGCACCCAGAGGCTGATCCTGAATATTTATGAAACCAGCCCAAACGAGAATCAGCTGCCTTAACAAAACCTTCGGAATACCAGAAAACCCGGCATAAGGAGCGTGGACCGGAAAGTGAACAGGAATGCGGTTTCCCCGTAGTGGACCATGACACAGTCAAAGGATTTGGCTTAAATTTTACTTTAATGAGTACAGGATAATTTTGGAATACTTCCTTCCAATATTTTCAAAGACATGGACATGTCCAAAAATATGAATAAATTAAGCTTCTCCATTGTTAAACCTATCATAGTAGTGTGATATATCCATGTAAAAACGAGATTACTTATCCTTGGCCATATAGGCCTTCTGAATTGTAGGAAGGAATTAGGAGCACATAACGATGAAGTACTAACTAATTTAAAAATATCTTTACAAGTTTCTTCAGAGATTGAAGTCTGTAAATCTTGTTTCCAAAGATTTTTGATTTTGTCCAAAGAATCATTTCTCATTCCCAATATGATATCACAAATATTGGATATTGAAGCATTTTAAAGTGATTTCATATCAAGAATTTCATCTAATACGTCCTTATCAGAACGATTAGGAAATGTATATACAAACGTTTGTAATTGAGATCGCAGAAAATCTCTAATTTGCAATTACCGAAGGAAATGGGTCCTTGGTAAACCATATTTAGTTGACAATTGTTCGAATGAAGAAAGTCTTCCTACACAAACATATCCCGGAAACATGTAATGCCCGATTCTTCATATTGGGAACCTCAGTAAAACATTTTTTTTTTCTAAATCGTATCCAAATCCTTAAAGTATGTTTGACTACCACATTTTCAGTTATTATTCTTAAGGATAAAGGAAGTGAAAATCGCAAAAGAGAGATAATAAAACATTTATTAACCGAGTTAGCTTCTAAGGAAACCCACCCGGGACAGTCCTCATGATTAACATAGTATAACCGAAACGTGAAATTCCGTATATTAGCTGACCGGTAATAAAACCTAAAATTTGGTACAGCTAAACCTCCATTCTTTTTAACTTTCTGGAGATGGAATTTGACCAATTGAGGATGCTTATTTTTCCATATATAGGATGATAAAATAGAGTCCAGATAGTCAAAAAAAAAAGGATTTCGGAATATAAACGGGTAAAGCCTTAAAAATGTATTTAAATGTAGGTAAAATATTTGTTTTAATAGATTTAAGTTAATTCGACCAACCAATGATAACGAAAGGGGCGACCGTTTGATAATGTTCTTGTTATATCATTTAATAAAGAAAACAAACATTAAATAGGTATTTATAATGCTTTGTAATTGTTACACCCAAATATGTGAATTGGTTTCTTACAATTTTAAAATGGAGTTTATTATCAGTTAATACCAAATTGCTCAAAGAACGAAGCTCACTCTTGTGAAGTTTCAGTTTATATCCGGAAAACTGACTAAAACAAGAGAGTAAAGAAAGCACAGAAGGTAACGAAGTTTTGACATTAGAAATATAAAGCAATAAATCATCCGCACAAAATGAAACTTTGTGGATAGTACCGTTCCGTAAAATGCCAGTGATATTGTATCATTAGATTCTCTAAAAGCAGCAGGTAAAGGTTCTAAAACCAGGTCGAAGAGCAAAGAACTCAAAGGGCAAACTTTTCTGGTTCCACGTTCAGGTTTAAATGGTTTAGAATTCTCAGAATTGGCAATAATCCGAGCAAAAGGAGGTAAGTACAGTAACTTAATCCATTGAAAAAAGTTGGAACCAAAATTACTTTTTTTCTTAAAATTTTAAATACATAATGCCATTCAAACAGATCAAAAGCCCTCTCCGCGTCTAAGGATACCACACATTCCGACATCTCCTTACAAGGAGAATAGATAACATATAATAACCGACGAATATTAAAAAAAAAAGAGATTATCTATTTTTTATAAAATCAGTCTGATCGCCAAAAATGATAGATGGTAAGATACTTTCCATCCTGGGTGCGTAACAATTACATATAAATTAGGCAGGGAATTCCCTGATTAATCTCAACATTCTTCAAAAGGAAATGCTGTTTCATATCCGGATATATGTAGGTACGTATACCCTCCGAGCCTTTCTATACATTAGTTTGATGTTGAACAACTTGATTTTCGGCAGTTTTCAGTCCATCTTCCCCAGAAAACGGCAGTACATCAAATCTGAGAGAGTAGTTTGTCAGCAGTTAAGGAAATAAATTGCTTGTTTTCTGTTTACATGATAATTATTTAAAAAATACAGATACGCTGGGAACGCCCAGCTGGCGTGGAAGATTCTGTGGAAATCAAGAAATAAACGGTTCTAGTGAGCGAATTACTTAAGCTTTGCTGCCATCTGCTGGAATTAATTTTCCTTGTTCCTGGCAATGCTACATGAAACTCAGGACGTCTTTATATCTTAACAACCAATACGCAAACAATTACCACTGCCATAAACCGAATAATTGGTAAGTTATTAAGAGAAAAGCTGCTTTCTAAGGCAGCATGCGAACACATTTAAATATCGTGCTCCATGCTGCTTGCTCATCTTTGCTTTTCAGATCAATTCTGGTGTCTCTACGTTCTGGAGGAAATCCACATTAGAGAAGAATACGGACTGATATTGTATAGTTTTCTGAACCAACGCTTGTTAACGCTCCCACTTATTCTGCTCGCTCCCTAGGCTCCGATGAGCAAGTAGAATTTGTTGAGTCTTCTGCACGTGAATTCCCGGCTGCCCCGCATTCCTTCACCTCTGGCTGACCCTGCACTGTTAATGTTAACTCATAAATTATTTGACGCTTTTGTTCTGTACTTCTGCGATCGCCTCGGAAATAAATAAATAAATAAATAAAACATTTCCTGCACTGCTTCTGAACGCCTTTTTTTTTCTATTGTGTCTTTCGAGATTTAATACAATGCATACCCTGCTGTGATTGGTCGGTATGGCCCAGGAATTTGTATTTCTACTCAGGCAAAGAGTTTCCACTCTGTGGCACAAGAGGATAGACTCAAACAGAATGATTATGAAAAATAGTTTCACGCAGGTTCTAATTATTGTGTTTCTTCTTGGTAAGATGTTTATTCTCCGAACTATTCCAGAGCACGCTAATCATCTGTAAGCGCGTTCTCCTTTTTTAATATTTATGTAAGCATGTTTGAAGTAGAGCTTATTATCTATTATTTATTTTACTTTTAGACTGGAGCCTTGAAGACTCAGTGGAACAGTGTGTGGATGCAATGACGTTCGAAGAAGAAAATAATATTACGCTAAACTGTACTTTGCATACGTGCTCTGCAACCCCGAATGTTTTCTGGTATAGGCAGCGCACCGGACAGCAACCACAGTACTTGATTAGGATTGTAGCAGGGAAAGTATACCCAAGTGAGGATATAACCAACCGATTATTTGCTTTCAATGACAAAAGTAAAAACAAAAATAGCGAACTGTCGATTAACAACGCTATCACCTCTGACTCAGCCACGTATCCCTGTGCGATGAGCACAAGGTGCTGAAAAAAAAACAACTCAACTTCCTCGAACAAAAGTCCTCTTTCACAGATTCGTCGAGAGCTCGATAGAGGGCGACCAAATCAAGGTGAAAGTAAATGCTAACTGAAGCTTCAAGACTTAATCCAATATTTTCATTTGATGCCGTAGTCAGTTACTGTTACCACTGACGTGTCCACTTGGCAGTTGACATGGAAGTTTTTGATCATCGATTACTATAACTGTGATCAAAAACAGTTCACCGTAAGTGATTCCTCTGTGTTACTTAATTTATCTAAATATCCACCATTCACATCTGAAGCTGCACAAACATCTGTACGGATACATGAATGCTTTTGTGGGCTCCTTTAAAATAGAAAAAGACCAAACTTTGGCAGGAAAATCGCACATGTCCCAATCAATAATATACTTCAAAAATGCTGTAGAAGCTATCGTTTAGAGAACTCGCTCAGGAGCAATCATATGCCGTTTGCTTTCTGTCAAAGATTTGATCGCAGTTTGCTGGATTGCTATGCTGAATATCGTTGATTTTTATTACCGCATGAGATTCTTACCTGTTTAAGCCCCAGCGGAAGATTGTTTCCCACCTAAATAAATAGACTGTAATTGCATTCTCGTTTTTTTTTTCTAAATTTATAACTAGCGGAGATTCCGTGTCACAATCCATAGTGTTTACCGATGATTTTCAGATAGCTGTCATACAAATAAGATTCAGATCGCAATATATTTGGAGTGAGGTCATCTGTAAGTCCGATCATTTTACAATTTGCAATATGAATGTTTTGAAACAATGTGTCTTGATTGAGTGGAGCATTGTACTTGTATTCACAACACTTACCGAAAGAGTCTCAAAACCACTTGACATTCACGTTTTAGATCGTGGTCAGACTATCAAGATTATTGAACATTTTGAATGAACTGACTGCGTTTATCGGCTGAAATCGCTTCACTGGATATGGACGATCTTTGCCATTAATATCTCAGTTGAAAATAAAGTTCATTTTCACATTACATGACAGGTCCTCTCTTATGTCCGAAAATCTTTCCATCTGTGTGCTGTTGTTCAATTGCCAATTTTACCCTCTGATGAGAAGACACTGCATTGGATCTTTCGATTAATTCCATAATTCTTCTTCAGCTCGCCGAGGGTCCTATCCCTGTACCCTCAATTTGGCTAAATTTCGTGAAATTGGTAATAAACACAATTTATCCTGAATCAAGTACTTCCAGCTGGAAAGCTGTATTTTGGGTACTGGGAATATTACCACTATGTAATTGGAACGCTCAGCTATATTGGATCGTACTTATCTAGGGGAGCATCAAAACTAGAACCACAAGGCTGCTAAACAGCTTCCTCTCACAGGCAGTCAGACTGCTAAATAGCTGCTCTACCTGACTCTGCTTTGGACACTTTTAACTTGCACTCGACACTGAGAGCTTGATTTTAACTGACATGTGGCTGTTGTGTTTTACTAATTATTGTTTTGTGTGTTATTTAGTGCCGCGTTTGTTATGTTATGATTGCACTGCTCCTGAGAAACGCTGTCTCATTCTGCCCTGCAGAGCTGATGTACGGTTAGAATGACAATAAAGTTTTTTTGAATCTTTGAATCTTTGAATCTAAACAGTTGGAGTTCGGGACCTTCCGTCTTCCCTTGCCATCCGCTCCGATCCCACGAATCGTAGCTCGGAACCACCCGAAGTGATCGACCATAGCACTCCCAACACGTCTGTCTTCCTATCGGTTGCTCCTCCAACTCCCCGCCAAAACCCCTGTTTCGCAGCAATATGAGACAGCATATCAATCCAAAAGAAGAATAACATGGACACCCATTGGTTCATTCGCTCTCTTATCCTAAGATAACCCAAACAATCGCCAGCGAGAGAACCTTCTCAGCAATTAACATAAAAGATTAACATAACAAATAACCCATTTTGTTTAACATACGCAGTAACATATAAGACGAAACCCCTTATATAATATAAAGCGCATTATTCCAATCCTGGAATTAAAGATTAAAGCCGCAGCACTGGGGACAGTGCAAGAGTCCCATTCGCTGTTGTCTTCCACTGTCAGGTCAACCTCTCCAACAGTATTGAAACATAGAAACATAGAAAAATAGGTGCAGGAGTAGGCCATTCGGCCCTTTGAGCCTGCACCATCAATTATTATGATCATGGCTGATCATCCAACTCAGAATCCCGCCCCAGCCTTCCCTCCATACCCCCTGACCCCTGTAGCCACAAGGGCCATATCTAACTCCCTCTTAAATATAGCCAATGGACTGGCCTCAACAGTTTCCTCTGGCAGAGAATTCCACAGATTCACCACTCTCTGTGTGAAGAAGTTTTTCCTAATCTCGGTCCTAAAAGGCTTCCCCTCTATCCTCAAACTGTGACACCTCGTTCTGGACCTCCCCAACGTCGGGAACAATCTTCCTGCATCTAGCCTGTCCAATCCCTTTAGGATCTTATACGTTTCAATCAGATCCCCCCTCAATCTTCTAAATTCCAACGAGTACAAGCCCAGTTCATCCACTCTTTCTTCATATGAAAGCCCTGCCATCCCAGGAATCAATCTGGTGAACCTTCTTTGTACTCCCTCTATGGCAAAGATGTCTTTCCTCAGATTAGGGGACCAAAACTGCACACAATACTCCAGGTGTGGTCTCACCAAGGCCTTGTACAACTGCAGTAGTACCTCCCTGCTCCTGTACTCGAATCCTATCGCTATAAATGCCAGCATACCATTCGCCTTTTTCACCGCCTGCTGTACCTGCATGCCCACTTTCAATGACTGGTGTACAATAACACCCAGGTCTCGTTGCACCTCCTCTTTTCCTAATCGGCCACCATTCAGATAATAATCTGTTTTCCTATTTTTGCCACCAAATTGGATAACTTCACATTTATCCACATTAAATTGCATCTGCCATGAATTTGCCCACTCACCCAACATATCCAAGTCACCCTGCATCCTCTTAGCATCCTCCTCACTGCTAACACTGCCACCCAGCTTCGTGTCATCCGCAAACTTGGAAATGCTGCATTTAATTCCCTCATCCAAGTCATTAATATATATTGTAAACAACTGGGGTCCCAGCACTGAGCCTTGCGGTACCCCACTAGTCACCGCCTGCCATTCTGAAAAGGTCCCGTTTATTCCCACTCTTTGCTTCCTGTCTGCTAACCAATTCTCCACCCACAACAATACCTTACCCCCAATACCGTGTGCTTTAAGTTTGCACACTAATCTCCTGTGTGGGACCTTGTCAAAAAGCCTTTTGAAAATCCAAATATACCACATCTACTGGTTCTCCCCTATCCACTCTACTAGTTACATCCTCAAAAAAATCTATGAGATTCGTCAGACATGATTTTCCTTTCACAAATCCATGCTGACTTTGTCCAATCATTTCACCGCTTTCCAAATGTGCTGTTATCACATCCTTGATAACTGACTCCAGCAGTTTCCCCACCACCGACGTTAGGCTAACCGGTCTATAATTCCCAGGTTTCTCTCTCCCTCCTTTTTTAAAAAGTGGGGTTACATTAGACACCCTCCAATCCTCAGGAACTAGTCCAGAATCTAACGAGTTCTGAAAAATTATCACTAATGCATCCACTATTTCTTGGGCTACTTCCTTAAGCACTCTAGGATGCAGACCATCTGGCCCTGGGGATTTATCTGCCTTCAATCCCTTCAATTTACCTAACACCACTTCTCTACTAACATGTATTTCGCTCATTTGCTCCATCTCACTGGACCCTCAGTCCCTTACTATTTCTGGAAGAATATTTATGTCCTCCTTAGTGAAGACAGAACCAAAGTAATTATTCAATTGGTCTGCCATGTCCTTGCTCCCCATAATCAATTCGCCTGTTTCTGTCTGCAGGGGACCTACATTTGTCTTTACCAGTCTTTTCCTTTTTACATATCTATAAAAGCTTTTACAGTCCGTTTTTATGTTCCCTGCCAGTTTTCTCTCATAATCTTTTTCCCCTTCCTAATTAACCCTTTGTCCTCCTCTGCTGAACTCTGAATTTCTCCTAGTCCTCAGGTGAGCGACTTTCTCTGGCTAATTTGTATGCTTCTTCTTTGGAATTGATACTATCCCTAATTTTTCTTGTTAGCCACGGGTGCACTACCTTCCTTGATTTATTCTTTTGCCAAACTGGGATGAACAATTGTTGTAGTTCATCCATGCAACCTTTAAATGCTTGCCATTGCATATCCACCGTCAATCCTTTAAGTGTCATTTGCCAGTCTATCTCAGCTAATTCACGTCTCATACCTTCAAAGTTACCCCTCTTTAAGTTCAGAACCTTTGTTTCTGAATTAACTATGTCACTCTCCATCTTAATGAAAAATTCCACCATATTATGGCCACTCTTACCCACGGGGCCTCTCACGACATGATTGCTAATTAACCCTTCCTCATTGCTCAAAACCCAGTCCAGAATAGCCTGCTCTCTAGTTGGTTCCTCGACATGTTGGTTCAAAAAACCATCCCGCATACATTCCAAGAAATCCTCTTCCTCAGCACCTTTACCAATTTGGTTCACCCAGTCTACATGTAGATTGAAGTCACCCATTATAACTGCTGTATCTTAAACAATATAGAGATTAGTGAGGGGCACTGTCATAGTCCACTATCCCTCTATAGGTCTTATCAATCACGACCTCACTATCCCTAATTACCTAAATGTTATTAACTTTCTTCATTTTCTATCACGTCAGTTCAATTTGCATCCCATGTCTGCAGTGTTTGGCTCAGAGAATGAGCAAATGATTGTCACGGTCTTTCTCCTCCTCCAGTCCCGTCATTAATGAGATGGATTTTCAGATTCCTGCCCTTATATAAGTCCCCAAACAGCGCGGGATTGTCCGTTATGATTGTTACTCACTTGTGTTACATCTCGTTGAAGAATTGTTATTGACTTAATATCTAGTGTGTCGATGTGCAATTGATTGACGCAGTAGGACCCTGGGAGGTGAAAAATGATATGCATTTTTTGTTTGCATTTCACATCCCTCAGTATATTACTCCGATTACAAATTAAGACACAAAATGAATCCCCATGAAATACCGCGTTAGGAAGAGCAGTATATATTCTACTAATATCGACAACAGTTTAATTTACTGAAGAGATCGACACTTCCCTTGGAATACGAATATGTGAATGTTACTATTGGTGAGATAATAATGAGCTGCGTGATTGAAGCAACAGTGTCGATCGATTTATAATGTATAAATATTATATTTCCACTCTGTGCAGCACTCGGTTTTTGAAGTGACAGAAATTATTCACAGAGATTACATGATACGAGCTGTCGGTTTAATTGATGGGCTATTTCGTGATCCAACATACCAACAGGCCGGTATTAAGAAGCGATGTGCGAAAGGTGGCATCTGTACTTCACCGAACATCCATGCTCTAAATCATTGTAGATATTCAGCAGGCTACCGGGGCACGGATTAAACTCTGAACATATAGGTTTATAATTATTGGTTGAAACCAGACATCACTATGATAATCATTGCATTTAATCGGTAGTGCATGCTAAGATGGGAATAAACAACAGAACGATGTGCTCCGAATACTTTCCATTGTCATTTCATGGCAGTTATTAAGAGCCAGTTCAGAAACGGACAGCCCTTTGTGACACCACAAGGCAGTCATCAGAAATAGTTGATTTTCTTCATCGCATGATGCTATTGTAGTTAGCTTCTCTCGTGTTTACTGGGTGAATCCACTAAATGTGTGGTTGGAACGTGCTTGTACCTCATATTTTGGAAGAGCACATAATGAAAACACAATAAATGGAAAATGAAGGGAATTTCAACCATGCATTCCTACTGGATGATAAGGCAAGATTTTAATTCATGAATTTTCATACACCCTGGTTATTGAACAACAACAACAACAACAACAGCAGTACGATGAAAGTTTATTTTTGAGGAGACACAGATGACAATTGTAATGCTGACGACTTGTGGAGATTATACTTGAGAGTGACATGAATTGTAAAGCAAATCCGCAGCATAAATAAAAAAATCGGTGATTTGGTTTGTTGGTCTAATGTGTAAAGACAATCAAACCTCATACAATATGCTTCAAAGATTGTGCTCCAACATCATTCGGAGGATAAACGCTAAATCCCACATACGACCTTGAGATTCTGAATTGCAGTTTCCTGGTTTGTGTCTGCAGTGCCTTGCAATGTGTAACAATTATGATGGCTTACAATATTAAGTGTATATATAGTAAATAATTCAAAAGGCAGCGCAAAAAGTGGTGGCAGAGATATTAAGGCAGTGTGTTGGGCTTATTGTGATTTCTGAAATCTGACGGCAGAAGGATGCACTTGTTCCTGAAACGTTGAGTGTGAGGGAAAGTCCTCGCTGATGGGAGTTAGGGATGAGTCCCCAGTGATGCATGCCAGCCTTTCAGGGCATCGATTTTTGCAGATATCCTGGATGCTGTGTCGTGCTGTGTCAATGATGAAGCTAGCTGAGTTTAAACTATTCTACAGTTCATTTGTTCCTGTGCAGTTGCCCCACCATACCAGACATTGATGCAGACCTCCTTCACGTCTTAACAGCCTATACACAAGCAATCACAACTTCTATCCACCGAATTACTTAGTAAGTTGTTCAAAGAAAAGCTACTTGTATGGACAGCATATGAACACGACAAGTTACCGTGCGCCGTGCTGCTTGTTCATTTATGCCTTTCAGATCAACATTTGAGTCGCTACGTTCTGCCAGAAATCCACGTCAGAGAAGAATAACGACTGTTGCTGCATCTTATGCTGCACTCACGCTTCGTTACCCTACAATTTATTCTGCTCTCAACCTCTCACTCGATGAGCAAGCGCAATTTATTGGCAGTCTTCTCCAAAAATGTTGACGTCTGCCCTGCTTCACATCACCCTTGAGTGGCGCTGCGCTATTAATGTCAGCTCAGAAAGAATTTGATTCCTTTGTTCTGCTCTTCTGCGATCGTCTCGGCAAAATTTCATTTCCTGGACTGCGTGTGAACGACATTTTTTCTATTGTGTCTTTGGAGATTTACCACCGAGCGTTGCCTGTTGTGATTGGTCGGTTTGGCCAATGTTTGTATATTTCTGCTGTGGGAATGAGTCTCTACTCTGTGGTCCACGAATGACAGACTCAAACAGAATGACAGTGAAGAATTGTCTCACGGCGGTCCTCGGTATTGTGTTTCTTCTAGGTAAGAAATCTAATCACCGTAATATTCGAGACCACTCTGTAATTCTCTGTAACAATTTTTTTTTCCCAGTGTAAGTAACTATGTTGTTCGAAGTAGAGCTTATGATCTATTGATTATTTTTTCTGATAGACTGGAGCCTTCAAGACTCAGTGGAGCAGTCAGTGGATGCAATAACGATCGATGAAGAAAGTAATATTACTCTGAACTGCACTTTACAAACAAGCAATATACTCCCAAATGTTTTCTGGTACAGGCAGCGCACCAGACAAAGACCACAGTATTTGATTAGGATTAACGCAGGGAAAGTATACCGCAATGAAGATGTAACCGAAAGATTATTTGCTTCATATGATAAAGATAAAAAATATACTGAACTATCGATAAACAACACCATAATCTCGGACTCGGCCACATACCTCTGTGCGATGAGCCCACGGTGCTTACAAATCTGAATTATTTCGAACAAAAACCGTCTTTCGCAGTTTCCTCGGGTGCTCGATAGAGGGCGAAGAAATCAAGGAGAACATGCTAACTGAAGTCGTGATGCTTCGTCCAATATTTTTCTGAAAAGCAAAATATTCTGCAGATGCTGTTGTCAAAGGAACACTCACAATGCGCTGGAGGAACTCAGCAGGTCAGTCAGCATCAGTTGAAAAGATTAGTCGACGTTTCGGGCCGAAACCCTTCGTCAGGAATGAAGGAGGAACTTTGGGGAGGGTTCGAAGAATGCTGGTCTTTGAAAAAAAAAACAGTAATTTGAAAGACAAAGGGGTGGGGGAAGTGGAAGCAGGGAGTTGATTGGCAGGAGAACAATGCGCAGTAGAAGAAGTAGGCGGAACTACCAGGGAGGTGATGTGAAAGAGGGATAGAGGAAGGGAGGGGGAGGGAATTACCGGAAATTGGAGAAGTCTATGTCCATACCAAGGGGCTGGAGACTACCTAGACGGTATATGAGGTGTTACCGGAAACCCGACGCAGATTGGGAGACCGCTTCGTCGAGCACCTTCACTCCGTCCACCACAACAGACAGGATCTCCCGGCAGCCACCCACTTCAATTCTGCTTCCCATTTCCATACAGGTATGTCCATGCATGGCCTCCTGTACTGCCATGATGAGGGTAAACTCAGGTTGGAGGTGGGGAATTCGGATTCTGCAATTCAACTCACAATCATTCTTTGGGGCACCCCTGTTTTCCTGGAAGCTTGCGAAGAAACATAATTTCAGGATGTATAATGTATCTATTTATCTGCCATTAAATGAACCTTTAAAACATTTGCAAATTAATTCTGAGCAGCGTTGACGCCATGCGTCTTAATTGAGTGGAGCATTGCATTTGTATTTACAACGCTTACACTAAGAGCCTGTAAGGAACTTAATCATCACGTTTTAGCTTGTATTAAATTTATCCAAAGTACTGAACATTTTAGATGAAATCACAACGCTTATCAGCTGAAATCGCCTTACTGGATATGCACGATCATTGTTATTAATATCTCAGTTGAACGTAAAGTGTATTTTCACACTTCACGGCTAGTAATCTCAAATATCCTAAAATAGCCCCGTACGTATTCTGTCCTTCAATTGCAAATTTTGCCCTATCATCAGAAGACACTGCACTGGTCCTAACGATGAATTCGACTACACATCTTCGCCTTGAAGATTGCCCTGGTGCCTATTCACTGAACAATGCCTGTATGTTGCGACATGAATAGTAAACACCTTTCAACCTAAATCAAGCACGTTGTGCTGGAAAACTGTATTTTGTGTTTTGGGAAAATAAGCAGTAAGTCATATTAAGGTTATCATTCCAATCCTGGAAATAAAGATTGAAGACGTAGATTTTCCTCATTGTCTTAACTAGATACCGGACAATATTTATTCAGATCCCATGTCTGCTGTGTTTGTCTCACTGAACAAGCAGATTTATCACCGTCTTCCATCCGACAGAGGCCTCTTTATCCAGTCTAGTCATTAATAAGATTGGTTGTGTAATTCCCGCTCTTATATGAGGCCGACAAACTGCGCATATTTGACCATCGAGCCGTTGTGCTCATACCTAAAGTGCGCTGCTCCTCGTTTAAGCATTGCTTTGAATATGGAGGGTGTCCATATGTGATTAGTCCATGCAGTAGGTCCTAGGTGGTGAAAGTGAGCATTCTAATTTTGCATTTCTCCGACTGCAAAATTCGAGGCTAAAGGAAACACCATGAAATAGCGCTTTCCGACGAACAATACATATTCTAGTAAACTCGACAAGAATTTAACAAAAGGCACCATACTCCATACACCACAAATCGCCCGAGTGCATATCCCATTCAGGAGGGAGTGGGGTGCGGTATAATCGTTTCTACTGTTGGTTCTTCAGTCTCCACATGTCGCTACAGAGCCCTCTTGCTATGTTTCTGGTCCGGGTCAACACACACCTCTTGCAACATACATCAAAGTTGCTGGTGAACGCAGCAGGCCAAGCAGCATCTATAGGAAGAGGCGCAGTCGACGTTTCAGACCGAGACCCTTAGAGAATATCGACAGACCCACCTCCATCCTCTGATTTCACCTGCAAAACTGGTACGTTTGGCACCTTACTTTCCACTACATAGGTTGTAACCGTCAAGCGGTCAGACAAATTATGCCTTCCAGGTAGCCACAAATTCTTTATGAGGTCTCAGTTTCCAGGTTTGAGCTCGGAGAGCATAACCTTCTGGTCGTAGCTACTCCGATTTCCTTGGTTATGTTTGGTACCCACGATTTCAGCTAATCCCGAAGCATTTTACTGCTCCCTTGTTATATCAGTCACAAACTTCTGCTGTCTTCGACGATAGATGTTCCACGCCAGTCCCAAAACAGAGCGCAACGGAAAAACTCGTCTCGCGCCCAAACATCAGATAATATGGCCAGTACATTTTAGCCCCATTTTCTGCACAGTTGTAGATGCGACCACATATCCAATACCTTGTTTACACTTGTTCTTTTCGATTATATTCAAGGTTTCGAACATGTCTAACAAGGACGGATTGCGCCTCTCGTGCAAGGGAACAGCCGGCGAAACATAAGGCGTAGCCTTCGACTTCTCTTCTTCAAGCATACTCAGCTAGTCATGTTGGACCCTACTGTGAAAATTCCGTCCTTGATCGATATGTATCCGCCAGGGGAGGCCGTAATAAATGAAATACTTCTCCTATAACACTTTGAGCACAGATGACCCCCAATTATCCTTGCATATCTGGTGTAGTGTTCCGTAATGACCAAGTCACTGGCAATGTTGCTGGCATATGGATCTATTCACAAAAGATCTATACACACCAGGTTAAGTGGTTCCGCACTCTTCATGTACGACAAAGGAACGGCCCTCGCAGGCAGCGTCTTCCTCCGTATACTGCGAATGCAGGACTCGCAGGACTCTTCGTCCCTGGCTCCAATCAGCGTCAGTAGAGCCGATATCAGAACAATCCATTGGTCTTGTCAACCCGCAAATAGCCAGAACCATCACAGTGCGATTTCAACACAATTCTCCGATACTCTCAGGCAGAACCAACTAGAAACGCTGATGTCGGTGTGGAGGCGACGTGACCGGATATAGGATCTAGTGCATCAGCCTCATTCTGGGTCATTCTCTCAGTAATCGAGACACCACAGAGGATTTCTTCCTGTCGCCTGGTCCGTGTTCTTTTTCGCAACTGCTGACCAAACAGTACCGATGCCCATGCCCTCTGGGTCAGCGGATGCCACTTCGCCAGGACTCAATTCCGGCAACTAGTCTCTCTTTAGAGCGCTCAGGACGCATTAAGTTTGAGCAAGACAATATCAGAAGCCCCCGAATGATCTACCGCTCGATCGGCCCCCTGCCTTTTCATCGCCTTCACCGTGATGGAAAACTAAACTATGGCTTTCACTCCAGGAGCAGGAACACTCTCCCACTCTCTGTCCCTTTTGACATTCAAACTGACGTCGTGACAACACATCGGCTTCAATGTTCCTTCCTCCAGGCCACTATTTCATGCTGAAATCATGGGCATCCAATTTCGCGGGTGAAAGTATGCGATAAGTGTTTGTTGACCGTCTTTACCTCACACTTGTCACCACGGGCGTAGTCACTTAAGTTATGCACCGCAGCCCATTTCAAAGCTAATAAATCCAACATGTGTGTTGGATGTTTTTTTTTCTCGGAGGATGACATACTCCGACCGAGAAATGCGACTGGTTTCAACCCTGTGGCCTGATCTTAATAAACAACACACCTGAAGGCTTCTCTGCTGCATCTTATGCAGTGCATACGTCAACCGGGAATCTGCAAAAGTCAGCACAGGCGTATTGGTCAGCAGCTCCTTCAGCGACTGAAATGCCTCTTCACATTTCGCAAACCATCACCCTCTAAAATATTCTGAAGGACGAAGATAATATTTACCATCCACTCATTTTCTCATTCTTCCTTTTGTCCCCGAGGGAGGGTAACGCGCAGAAGCTGATTGACAGGGTAACTCACTTTAAAGTATTCCTTCATGAACCTCAGATAGTACCCGCGGAAACTCAAGGAAAGATCGCCGGGACCTCACAGCTGGGGACTTGGCTAGCGATTCACTGAGACTGTGTTAGGTAGATTAATAACTACTCCATCCCGAGAGACTATATGCACAACAGGGGTGACAGACCTATCATCCTAACTTTGAAAACTGCGATTTTAAATGAACAGTCCTTCAGAATGAGGCGGTTTTACTCAAGTTTCAGTAGCTGTGTGGGAAAATGATAAGTTTTATTCATGTTTCCCATGATAATAGGACTATGATGAAGTACCGGTGGATGGGAAGTGGGGCAGCCATATATGCAGAATATCAACGGAGTGTTCCGTGGTTAGAAGACGCCGTATCCCTGACTATAGCCCTGGCTTTAAGATGAGAGAACCCGAAAGCTGGAATGGCTGGATTTGCTCATACTATATTTAGAGGGACATATTGTAAGTTTCTGAGGAATTATTCCTTGTGTATCATTTAGTTATCTCAGGTATACTGATTGGATCCAAGGGTGTGAAGCCGAGGGGTGGTAGTGGGGACAAACTACCACAACCTAAAAGTGCTCCTCACGGCATGCGCCTCAAAGAGTCTCTGACAACCAAGTTCAGCTCCTGGCCTTCTCGTGTTGCTTAGCCTCTAAACCCGGCGGAATGGTTTCTTCTGACAGGAGAAGGGGCTAAGGCGGTCTTGACGCCTTAAAACCAGTGCTTCCGGTAAATGTAGCTCGTCAGCCTGGGAAGGCAGTACACCTAAGAGAGGGAAGACTCTGATTTCAAACTTCCGCTGCATTGCAGCCATATCCAATCATGGGAAAGGCTTCGAGTGTGAACTCTGAGGACAAATC
This sequence comes from Mobula hypostoma, assembly GCF_963921235.1. Lineage (NCBI taxonomy): Eukaryota > Metazoa > Chordata > Chondrichthyes > Myliobatiformes > Myliobatidae > Mobula > Mobula hypostoma. The sequence continues at coordinate 24,752,286 of NC_086106.1, forward strand.
CGGAACTGAAGCCCCCCGCTAAGGCAGACAAACGTTGCATTCAACATCGTTCTGGTAACCACTGAGACGACAATGCTGCCAAGCTGTATCGGACTTTACCCTTCCGTTGGACAACATCGGTGTCCTGGACAGGAAACACTTGCAGCATGGCCAACTGACGGTATTCCATACAAGCTTGCCCAGGCCTGCGCCCTGGAGAGGACACTCTAGTAGACTTCCGAGACGCAGATCCATGGTCTCGCGAGACTAACGGATGCCACCACTCACTGAGTTGTCAAACAGAAATATCGCAAGTAATTTTCTTTTACGGCTGGCAGACGGGGGTATGTGAGTTTGAAAGCCAAAAATGATAGTATTCACATACAAGGATTGACTGATTTGTAAATACCTCCTACGATGGAAAAATAAGCTTCAGATTTCTGCCTGTTTTAGGGCTAGTTTGGAAGGTAGCAGCTCCATAAGATAAAGGAATTATTCACTCTGGCGAATGTTTGTCTGTACACAGAGAATGTGACTGAAATACCGACTATTTTGTAAAGAAACCTGGGAACAGAAAAGATCTAGAACCAACAGAAACTATTTTCTGCTTAATTCATAAAAAAATACAGAGCTTCCTTTCCTGTTGTCCACAATCTACATACATATTGATTTTTTTTATTGCTTTGGATTTGCGCAACATCAACCACATCTTAAGTGAACGGACCTAATTACCTAAGTTCGTTAAACGTCCATACATGTGTACAAGGGTTGGTGCAGAAACTGCCTGGTTCAAGTAAATGCTTACTTTAGTTGAAATAAATCTTGAGTTATTTTCATTGAAAAGTTGTTTGCTAATTCGACGTTTAGAAAATTCTTAATAATCGTCAACCGCAACAGAAGAAACTGGGCCGCATAGGCACCAACAGCTGGAATGTATTTTATTCCTTATTTTGGGATTATTTCACGTGCAACGGTCTACCAGAATATGTATCACAACCAGAATATTAAGCATAAACAGAGTACGCGCTTGTGTAACTCTAATATGGTCACGATTAACGCCTTATTCATTTGTTGTGTATCTATTTACTTTGACGCTGAAACGTTAGATTTGTCGTTTATACCATAAATATGCAAAATAATTAGGTCCGGACTTTTAGCAGCCCTCCACAAAAACTGTTGCAATAACAGATTTACGTGGTATCATAGCGAATTTTCCGCCACCAGCATCAAATGGAAATGAACTAGTCGAACGCGTGGACGACCGTGCACTAAGAGAAAAAAAACTTTCGAATTTCAATGACAACCAACGTTGCAGCCCGTTGTCGCGAAGAGGAATCTTACAATGAGAGAAATATCCGGAAAACAGCTGAACTACTGTAGTGTCGATGGCCAGCAAATCAGCACTAACTTCCAATATATACGCTGATGACGATAGGCCGCAACAATTTAGGGAAAGATTTCGGTTGCCTCGAGTTTGATAAAAAGAGGAAAAGTTCAAACAGCTACACAGTAGCGTACTGATTAGCACAACGTTCTACTGTGCGTATGTCACGTATTTAATTCCCAGCACTGCTTGTAAAGAGATTGAATATTTTTCCTCGGAACTCGTGGGTTTTTTGTCAAGTGCTTTGGTGCCTAAACTCTGGCTGGATTTGGTAATCCGATTTGTTAGTGTAAACTGTAACCTAAGTAGGCTCTGATTTAAGCAGTGCATTTACGTGCTCCGAGCAATGATATGCAGAAAGGGGAAATTCCTTACTGTATCTCAAATGCATTCGTAATCATACAAGCAAGCACATAAATAGGTAAATAAGAACCGGCTTGCCCTGCAAATCATATATTCGGTGCGAATTCGGGATGAATTTGGATTTTAAACAAATACAACGGTTATAGATGGCAAATAAATTATACTAAATGCTCATGTTGTCTGTATTTTTGGAGAACAGATGAAACTGCTTAAAATGCTTGCCGGGAGATTCTTCAAAACTGCATCTATAGCAGAATCCCTTTCGTGTGAAAAGTAAACCAAAATTCACTCTAGCAACATATCAATTTTCAGGCCCATTATTTGACCATATTTGAATTAATTTCAGTACAGTGTTCACAGTGAAGCTGCAGGAGGGTAATTATGTTTAGAAGCAGAAATGGATTGCACCATAGTTGCGCAATCCTTGTGTTACACTCGCAAAACGCCACGTTAAGAATCTCTTTCCAGCATGAAACGGCTGAGTTTGCCAGAGGATTTCGATTTCAAATGTCCTTTCTCATTTGAAATTCTGTACATTTCGGTACGTCTTGAATGCTGAGCATTGATTTCATAATGTCAGCAGAGCGATGCAATGAGGACATTGCTTACTGAAACGTCATTTTTAACATTTCAGTAATGGTCCATAAAATACCAGATACACAATATTATTCTGAAAGAGAGTGATGCTCCAGAGGGAACAAATGATTGAACAGTAAATCTCGCTAGACTGTCGATTTAAGAATATTGCTGAAAATTCTCACGCTCATTGAGTCATGCTGAGTCATTTTTGCATTGTCATTGTTATGTGGTCGGCAACAATGAATACAGCAAATGAGTCAGTGGTTTGTAAAAACAAACAAACATTGATTAAATTCTGTTCAGCAATAGTGAAAAGTATTGAAACGACTAACTTAAGCGGAAGTTAACTGCTACACGGCATCCCTTGAACAGTTCTTAAAAGGGTAAGTGCAAAAACAGTAAATTTGAACACAGTCTTAAAATGCCAAATTCGAAAGTCCAAGTGATTTACACAGTCGATAAGGAGAGACCTGTCTGGAAACTGATTTCTTCAAAGACATGGCGTTCCTGTTGATTCTCTAAAGGATTCACGACAAAGGAAATAAAACAGCTTTAATGAGCTGCCCTTTTTCTAGCGAGTGAATCCTGTACAAACCTCCCTGCTCTTGCAGGAGTTATACAGATGCAGTTCGCCTTATTCTGAACGAATTCTCCATAATGTCAATCCTTCATTAAACCGCCGAACCTATTCCGATCCTTCAGTTTCCCGTCCTTTAGTAAGGTCTTCATTCTCCAATACTACTGTAAAGGTAAACCAAAGATACACCAACAAAGGTGGCAGCGATTGGCGATACTGCCGGCACAATAATTCTGTACCTTACAATAGAAAGTAAAGCTCCGTTTAAAAACGAAACTGCGTCATGAGACGAATACGCAGCATAACGGAGTACCTGGCGAACTAAACTGACAGCTCAACTGAAAATCTAACTGCGTCACACCAGGGGTCTCCCATTTATACCTGTTGTGAACATGTCATCACGTGACCTCACACTGGCGGGAAAATTACATCACCCCACCATCACAAGACCATTACACCATGGTCATAAGATACTAAGTTACATGATTGTCATAAGAAACTTAATTACATCATAGTCATAAGACAGTCACAAGATACCCACGAGGTATTGAACATCATGATGAGATGAAGTATATGCTAAATTGTTATAAAAGAAATTGTTTATTTAGTTATGTGCTTGGCAGGGTATTTATTCTTATCTCTTTGTCAATAGAACTATATATCTACCTGTTTGTCTACGGTATCATTTGTTTATTTATTTTCTAAATAGCTTCATAATTAATTATTTACTCACCTTTTTAGGTGTTAATTCTTTTAGCTAGATGTGTTACTTGCCCAGTGTTGTTTATTTATTACCTGATAATTATTTATTTATGAATTATTTATTCAAAAAAACGAGGTAGACGTTCAGTACAAAGCTATAAAATGCTGGCCACAATTTATGTTCCATACACACTCCCTTTTGGACTTCTGGAAAAAAAAACAAGGTCGACATGGTAGATAAAAGCCGCTTGATTACCGTAACATTTTACTGAGAAGTAACTTGAAGGTATTTTCCAGCTGATCGATAGATTTTGCAATATATATATATAGATGGGGGGGGGGTGGGGGGAACAACAACAACAGGGAAGGAAATGTAAGTTTGGTCCAGTTAGATGTAAATTAAATAATTGAGTCTAAACCGAGGAAAGTTATTCGTTTCCCTTCTGAGTTGCGTTCACGATCATTACATTTGGGACGCTGCTATGTACTGATACAAAACATTCTTTTTTTCTTTTTTTTTTCCCTCGTGTTCGTTATTATAGCTAATAATAGTTGAAGGAAGACACACATTTTCTACTTTTATCCACACATTACATTTGTTTTCATCTTTTTCTGAGTTTTTGAGATAGAATGTTTCGTCAATTAGAAAATGAAACAGTCACGAGTCCACGGGTATTTACTCTATATTTTTTTCATGCTCCACATCTGCCGGAATTTATTTCCTACCTCAGACAAAATATGAAACCGGTGATTAAAATTGCTCTAACATCGCGTTAGGCGACATTATTGGAGCGAAAACAACATATCTAACCGTGCAAAAAAGCGGCCAGTGAGTGAGTGGACCAGTGAAGGAGCGGAGCTTTGAGGCATTGACTTGAGAGGCTTCGACGATAAGAGGGGGAGGACAAGATTGCTCGCAGTTAGTCTTTACAATGCCTCCTGAGATGGTGATGTGCCTCTCATGTGAGATGTGGCAGTCTTGGGGGACGCCACTGTCCCGCAGAGTCATATCTGCCAGACGTGCATACGGCTGGGCGATCTGGAAGACCGTGTAAGGAATCTGGAGCAGCAGCTGGATGATCTTCGACTCATAAGGGAGAATGAGGCAGTCATAGATCACAGCTACAAGGAGGTAGCCACACCTAGGCTGTCGGAAGCAGGTCGTTGGGTGACAGTCAGAGGAAGGGAAAGCGAAGGTGAGCAGACAGGTAGTGCAGAGGAACCCTGTAGCCATTCTTCTGAATAATAAGTTAACTGTCCTGCATACTGTTGGCGGGACCGCCGACCAGTTGTGAGCCACAGTGGGACGGCCCCCGGCACTGAGCCTGACCCGGTGGTGCAGAAGTGTGGGACGGAGAAGAGGAGAGCTGACGTCATTGGAGACAGTAAAGCCAGGGGAGCAAACAGGAGATTTTCTGGGCATGATAAGGACACCTGCATGGTTTGTTGCCTCCAGGGTGCCAGCGTCCGGGATGTCTCTGACCGGGTGGACGACATCATGGTACGACAGGGAAAGTAAACAGAAGTCGTGATACATGTTGGGAACAACGACGTAGGCAGGAAGAGGGATGAGGTCCTGAGGACTGAGTTTCGGGAATTAGGCAGAAGGCTGAAGAACAGGACCTTAAGGGTGACGTTCACAGGATTGCTGCCAGAGCTACGTGACAGAGATGGTAAGAATTGGAGGAGATGACAGTTCAATACGTGGCTGAGGAGTTGGTGCAGGGAGCAGGGTTTTAGATTTTTAGATCATTAGGATCTATTCTGGGGAAGGTGGGACCTGAACAGATTGGATGAGTTGCACCTGAACTCGAGGGGGAGCAATATCCTTGCAGGTAGGTTTGATAGCATGGTTTGGGAGGGTTTAAACTAATTTGCGAGGGGGATGGGACCCAGAGCAATAGAGCAGTGAAACAAGTGCATGGAGTAAAGCCAGATCTAACATGCAGAGAGGCTTTGAGGAAAGAGAAGCAGAATAAACAGTGTAAAGACAGTAAGGTAGAAGGGCTGAATTGTGTGTACCTCAATGCAAGAAGCATCAGGAACAAAGGCGATGAACTGAGATCTTGGATACATACATGAAATTATGATGTAGTGGCTATTACAGAGACTTGGCTGGCACCAGGGCAGGAATGGATTCTCAATATTCCTGGATTTCAGTGCTTTAAAATGGATAGAGAGGGCGGAAAAAAGTGGAGGAGGTGTGGCATTACTGTTCAGGGATACTATTACAGCTACAGAAAGGCTGGGTAATGTAGCAGGATCCTCTTTTGAGGCAGTATGGGTGGAAGTCAGGAACAGGAATGGTGCAGTTACTCTTTTGGGGATATTCTATGGGCCCCCTGGTAGCAGCAGAGATACTGAAGAGCAGAATGGGAGGTAGCTTTTGGAATGGTGCAAAAATAACAGGGTTGTTATCATGGGTAACTTTAACGTCCCTAATAATGATTGGCACCTGATTAGTTCCAAAGGTTTAGATGGGGCAGAGTTTATTAAGTGTGTCTAGGACGGATTCCTGTCACAGTATGTGGACCGGCCGACAAGGGGGAATGCCATACTAGATCTAGTACTAGGTGATGAACCGGGTCATATCAGAGATCTCTCAGTGGATGAGCCTATGGAGGACAGTAACCACCGCTCCTGGCCTTTAACAGTATCATGGAAAAGGATAGGCTCAGAGGGGACATGATTTATTTTAATTGGAAGGGCAAATTATGAGGCTATAAGGCTAGAACTTGCGGGTGTGAACTGGGATGATGTTTTTGCAGCGACATGTACTATGGACATGTGGTCGATGTTAAGCGACTCCCTGCAGGATTTTGGGGATAAATTTGACCGGTGAGGAAGATAAAGAATGGTAGGGTGAAGGAACTATGGGCGCCAAGTGAGGTGGAAAATCTAGTCAGGTGGAAGAAGGCAGCACACATGAGGTTTGGAAAGCAAGGATCAGATGGTCGATTGTGGAATATAGGGAAGCAAGAAAGGATCTTAGGAAGGGGCTGAGAAGAGCAAAAAGTTGGCATGAGAAGGCCTTGGCGAGGAGTCTAAAGGAAAACGCCAAGGCATTCTTCAATTATGTGAAGAGAAAATGGATGACAGGACTGAAGGTAGGACCGTTTAGAGATAAATGTGGGAAGATATGTCTGGAGGCTGTGGAAGTGAGCGAGGTCCTCAATGAATACTTCTCTTCGGTATTCACCAATAAAAGGGAACTTGAATATGGTGAGGACAATATGAGTGAGGTCGATGCTCTGGAGAATGTTGATATTAAGGGAGAGGAGGTGTTGGAGTTGTTAAAATACATTGGGACGGCTAAATCCCCGGAGCCTGACGGAGTATACCCCAGGCTGCTCCACGGAGCGAGGGAAGAGATTGCCGAGCCTCTGGCTGGGATCTTGATGTCCTCGTTGTCCACGGGAATGGTACCGGAGGATTGGAGGGCGGCGAATGTTGTCCCCTTGTTCAAAAAAGTTAGTAGGGATAGTCCCAGTAATTATAGACCAGAGAACCTTACGTCTGTGGTGGAAAAGCTGTTGGATAAGATTCTTAGAGACAGGAACTCTGGGTATTTAGAGAATAATGGTCTGATCAGGGACAGTCAGCATGGCTTTGTGGAGAGCATCTCGTGTCTAACAAGATGGATAGAGTTATTTGAGGAAGTGACTAGGCATACAGAAGAGGGTGGTGCAGTGGATGTGATCTATATGGACCTTAGTAAGGCATTTAACAAGGTTCAACACGGTAGGTTTATTCAGTAAGTAAGAAGGCATGGGATCCAGGGAAGTTTGGCCAGATGGATTCAGAATTGACTTGCCTGCAGAGGGCAGAGGGTCTTGGTGGAGGGAGTACGCTCATAGTGGAGGATTGTGACTAGTGGTGTCACACAAGGATCTGCTCTAGGACCTCTACTTTTCGTGATTTTTATTAATGACCTGGATATGGGGGTAGAGGGGTGGGTTGGCAAATTTGCAGACGACACAAAGGTTGGTGGTGTTGTAGATAGTGTAGAAGATTCTCAAAGATTGCAGACAGACATTGATTGGATGCAGAAGTTCGCTGAGAAGTGGCAGATGGAGTTCAACTCGGAGAAGTGTGAGGTGTACACTTTCGAAGGACAAACTCCAAGGCAGAGTACAAAGTATATGGCAGGATACTTGGTAGTTTGAAGGAGCAGAGGGATATGGGGGTACATGACCACAGATCCCTGAAAGTTGCCTCACAGGTTGATAGGGTAGTTAAGAAACCTTATGGGGCGTTAGCTTTCATAAGTCGAGGGATGGAGTTTAAGAGTCGCGGTGTGATGTTGCAGCTCTATAAAACTCTGGTTAGGACACACTTGGAGTACTGTGTCCAGTTCTGGTCGGCTCACTATAGGAAGGATGTGGAAGCATTGAAAAGGGTACGAAGGAGATTTACCAGGATCCTGCCTGGTTTAGAAAGTATGCATTATGATCAGAGATTAAGGCAGCTAGGGCTTTACTCATTGGAGAGAAAGAGGAGGACAGGAGTCATGATAGAGGTGTACAAGATAATAAGAGGAATAGAAAGACTGGGTAGCCAGCGCCGCTTCCCCAGGGCACCACTGCTCAATACAAGAGGACATGGCTTTAAGGTAAGGAGTAGGAAGTGCAAGGGGGATAATAGAGGAAGGTTTTTTTACTCAGAGAGTGGTTGGTGCGTGGAATGCACTGCTTGAGTCAGTGGTGGAGGCAGATATTCTAGCGAAGCTTAAAAAGCCTATTAGACATGTATATGAAGGAATTTAAGGTGCGGGGTTATATTGCAGGCAGGCTTTGAGTGTCGGCACAACATTGTCGGCCGAAGGCACTATACTATGCTGTACAATTCTATGTACTATGTTCAAACATTCTCACAAGGCCTCAACATATAAGATTAAGGTCAGAATATTAGTTAATCTTCCGTTTATTCTGCATAGCTCTTTAACGACTCTTTTTAAGACCTGGATGTCCGTTGCACTCTGGTCACTCATTCTACATTTTACACTAGTTCGTAACAGTTTGGAACAGATTATTAGTCGTATGATTATTAGCACGAACTCATCTTCGCTCTGCACAGATGCTGTTTGTTCTGTGGACGTTTGTCTCACGTTCTCATTCATTTGTGTTATTAAGGACGCGGTATGTCGCCTTTCTCATGGGTAAACATGAAGTGTACAGTGCCACTGACTTTGAACGTGTATTAATCGTGACCATTCAGTGTTCTTCTACGCAATGCTATTTAATTTTGTACAAACTCACTCCATATTACAGCAGCAACTTTGATACTAACCGAGCGCCTGTTTTCACTGTAGTCGTCTGCCAAACTCCATAACATTAACTGAGCAATTCAAACATTCACAAAGTTCATATAGGCAGCTGCAGAAGCAGTAGAAGCCATTGGACATAAAACTGCTTCATACTAGAGCAGGTGCTGATGTATTAGACTGAGTGATTGGACAAACTATTTTTATTCCCACGATAGAAAGTGCGATATACAGCATTATCTGTCCTCGCAATGAGTAGTATAAACCTGAGTTAATCTGCAAGATCATGTATACAATAAATGTTAATTTATTATAAACTAGCGGTTATTACTCTCAGATATGTCATATTATTGTTATTTTATATTACCTCATGACCTTATATTACATATTACCTTATATATTAAACCCCCCTTTTGCAGTTCCAAGAACTGCTGTCAGGTTAACACAACAGAATGACCACATACCCTTCTACGTATGTTGTATTTCCACGTCACATTCACAGTATGAGATCGGCATTCGAACAGAAATTATTCCAAATTCAGGTGAAAAAGTTTTTGAATCAGAATATGATGATATGTGAGACACTGTAACACAAGGGATGTGAACTGCACTTTCTAAACCATGCTTTCGAGAAGGTTAGAGTCTGAACACATCGTCTGTTTTCGTCACAGTCATACAATCCAGGATTAGGTTCAATAAGATTGATTTTCTTTTTTTTTTCCCCATTCTGGCTCTGTTAATGGGGTATTGTTTACTTCCGATACCACAAGGTTTTAATCATAATTAAAATATTGAAACTAATTAAAAGTGAGATAATTAAAAATCACTTTACTCTTGCCGATGATGAACGACGCATCCAACATCCAATGCCAAAGCGTCGCATTCCACTGTCCCAAAATGCGAGACTTGCTTTTTGATTTCTACGACCTGTAAGTTATTAATCAAAACATGCGGCAAACGTTTACGCGGATGGTACTATCTCATATCCTGCTGGAAAAAAATACAAAAATTAAAAAAAAAACAACGTTGATCTGGTTTTATTTGATTATTTCTGAGTCTGTAACTCAGAAAATAGGTGCGTGTCAAATTCATTTAAATTAGGCGGAAAATTTGGTGATTAATCTCAACATTCCGGAAAGGAGGCTTTATTTTTTTCATATCCTGACATTGCTATCTACGTGTATCCATTGATCCATTATATAGAACAGGTAGATCATCGAGAGTTTTCAGCTCAAATTAGGAAAGGAAAGCTCTGTATCAAAGGCGAGATTCTCGTTTGTCTGCAGTTAATAAGGTAAATTGATTGTTTTCATTTCACATGACAATTATTAAAGACGAAAAGTTTGGAAATACCCTGCTGGCGAGGAACTTCTGCAAAAATCGATGAATGAACAGTCCAAGTCAGCGAACTACATAATCTTTGCTGTCAACTGGTGGAATATAACTTCTTTGCTCTTGGCGATGTTACATAACTTTCTTCATGTAACAACAACCTATACACAATCACTGCTTCCAAACGTCTAATTAATTGGTTTGTTACTCAAAGAAAAGCTACTTTCACAGTTTGCATGTGAACACGTCAAAATATCGTGCGCTGCGCAGCGTGCTCATTTCTTTATTTCAGATCAATTCTGCTGTCTCAATTCTGCCAGAAATCCACATCAGATTAAAGTAAATACTGTTATTGCATCTTTTGCTGCACCCGCAGTTCGTTACACTCCCATTTATTCTGCTCTGATTCTCTGCGTCGATGAGCAAGCGCAATTTGTTGACAGTCTTCACACGAGAATTGCCGGCTGCCACGCATTCCTCACCCTCTGCGTGTCGCTGCGCTGTTCTGTCAGCTCACAAAGTGTTTGACTCCTTTATTGTGCACTCCTGCGATCGCCTTGGCAAAATTTCATTTCCTGCACTGCGTGTGAACGCCTTTTTCCATTGTGTCTTTAGAGATTCAACACCGTGCGCTGCCTGATGTGATTGGTCGGTTTGGCTAAGGGTATGTGTATTTCTCCTCTGGCAATGAGTTTCCCCTCTGTGATCACTGGAGTACGGAGTCAAACAGAGTGATTATGAAGACCTGTGTCACGCCGGTCCTCATTGTTGTGTTTCTTCTGGGTAAGATGTTCCTACGCTGTAGTATTTGAGACCTCCCTAGTTCTCTGTAAACACGTTTTCTTGTCTATTTACGTAACCGTGCTGTTCGAAATAGAGCTTATGATCTATTATTTATTTTACTGTTAGATTGGAGCCTGCAAGACTCAGTGGAACAGTCACTGGATGCAATGAAGGTCGAAGAAGAAAGTAATGTTACCCTAAATTGTACTTTACAAACAAATGCTGCATTCCCGAATGTTTTCTGGTACAGGCAGCGCCCCAGACAGCGACCACAGTATTTGATTCGGATCATTGGAAGGATAGTAAACAGAAATGAAGACGTAACCAATCGATTAAATGCTTCCTATGATAACAGTAACAAATATTCCGAACTCTCGATTAAGAACGCCGCAGTCTCTGACTCAGCCACGTACCTCTGCGCGATGAGCACACAGTGTTGACAAAACTCAATTATCTCGAACAAAAACCCACTTAAGCAGTTTCTTTGAGACCTCGATAGAGGGCGAACTCAATCATGGTTAAAAACAAAAGCTAAATGAAGTCTAAAGGATTAGTACAATTATTTCATATGATGTCACAGCAAGCATCTATCACCAGTGATGTACCCATGTGGCATTTGCAATGGATGTTTTCTTTTCGACAACTGTAACTTTTAATGAAGCCACTTCATCTTCGGTGATTCCTATGTGTTACTTAATTTATCTGAAAAATCACCATTTCACATCGGAAGCTAACACAATCATCAGTACATATACATGATTCCTTTTTAGGGGTACTTTGACATAGAAAAGGACAACACTTTGCCACAAGAATCGCACATGTCCCAATCGACATTATACTTAAAATTCTGGAGAAGCCATCGTTTAGTGAAAGCACTGAGATGCAATCATGTGGCTTTTGATTTCAGTCAAAGATTCAAAAGAACTTTGCGAGACTGTTGTGCTGAATGTGGTGTTTTTTTTTTTCATTACCACGCGAGACGCTTACCGATTTAAACGCCAGCGTCAGATTTTTTCCGACATAAATGAAGTATATGGATTTCAGCAAGGCGTTTGATAAAGTACCCCGTGCAAGGCTTATTGAGAAAATAAAGAGGCATGTGATCCAAGGAGACATTGCTTTGTGGATCTAGAACTGGATTGCCCACAGAATGCAAAGATAAGTTGTGGACATATCATATTCTGCATGGAGGTCGGTCACCAGTGGGTTGACTCAGGGATCTATTCCAGGACCCTTACCTTTCCTGGTTTTCATAAATGACCTGAATGAGACAGTACAAGGATGGGTTAGTAAGTTTGCCGTTGACACAAATTTGGCTGGTGTTGTAGATAGTGTAGACGGCTGTCAGAGGTTACAGCGGGTCATTGATAGGATACAAAACAGGGCTGAAAAGTGGCAGATGGAGTTCAACCGAGATAAGTGTGAAGTAGTACATTTTGGTACGTCAAGTGTGATGTCAGAATATAGTATTAATGGTAAGACCCTTGGCAGTGTGGAGGGTCAGATGGATCTTGGGATACGAGTCCATACGCTGCTCAAAGCAGCTGCGCAAATTAACTCTGCAGTTAAGAAGTCGTACGGTGTATTGGCCTTCATCAACCGTGGATTTACATTTAGTAGCCGAGAGGTAATGTTGCAGCTGTATAGAACCCTAGGCAGACACCATTTGGAGTACTGTGCTCAGTTCTGGTCGCCTCACTTCAGGAAATAAGTTGAAACCATGGAAAGGATGCAGAGGAGATTTTAAAAGATGTTGCCTAGATTGGGGAGAATGCCTTATGAGAATAGGTTGAGTGATTTCGGCCTTCTCTTGGAGCGACGGAAGATCAGAGGTGACCTGAAATATGTGTATAAGATGATGAGAGGCATTGGTCGTGTGGATATTCAGATGCTTTTTCCCAGGGCTGAAATGGATGCCACAAGAGGACACATGATTAAGGTGCTGGCGAGTAGGTACAGAGGAGATGTTAGGGGTAGGTGATTCACACGGAGAGTGCTGAGTGCGTGGAATGGTTTGCCCGCAACTGTGCTGGAGGAGGATACGATAGGGTCTTCTGAGAGACATTTAGTTAGGTACATGGAGCTTAGTAAAAGAAAAGACTAGAGATAAGCCGAGTAATTTCTTAGGTAGGGACATTTTCGGCACAACTTTGTGGGCCGAAGTGTCTGTATTGTGGTGTAGGTTTTCTATGTTTCTATGTTTCTAATAAACGCGGATACACGATCAATTGCGTTTACAGATACAAAGAAGATTGCTGATACAAAGAAGATAAAGTTCGCAATATATTTCGATTGACTATATCTACAAGTCAAAGCACAGTACAATTGGAAATATGAATGGGGTTTGCTTTCAGAAATTAGATCACGTAATTCCGAGCAGCTTTGATACCATGCGTCTTGATTGTCTGAAGCATTGTACTTGTTTTTTTTTTCACAAAACTTAGAGTAAGAGCCTTTAAATAAATTAATATACACGTTCTAACCTATCAAGACTAGTGAACTTTTTGAATGAACTCACAGCACTTATCTACCAAAATTGACTTATTGTATAACCACAATCATTGTTATTAATATCTCAATTGGAAATTAGGTGCATTTTCTGATGTAATAACACGTAACCTCATACATCCTAAAATCGTCCCTTCTGTATTCTGCCGTTCAATTGACAAATTTAAGCTACCATCAGAAGACACTGTACGAGACCTTTCGATGAATACGACAATACACATTCGCTTGACCAATTGCCCTAATATCTGTCCATTCCATTTTGCTGAATTTCGTGAAATATATAGCAAGCACCTTTTTTTTTTAAATCTGGAATCAAGTACTTTGTGCTGCAAAGCTGTTTTTTTTCGGTTACTGGGAAAATTATCCACAAGATTGTATACACTTTATCTTTCCAATTCTGAAAATAAAGGTGAAAGAGCTAGCCTTTTGTCATTGTCCGAAATAAATACAGTTCATTATTTGGGAAAATGTTAATAAATCTCTTAAATTTCTATCACTTCAGTTCACTTTGCATGGCTGAGTTAATAAGCTGATATTTTTCACAGTCTTCCGTTCGAGACAGGCTTCCTCCTCCAATCCATTCATTACTGAGAAGGTTTTTGTAAATATTGCGCTGAATATCGGTGTTTTTTTTTTCATTACTACACGACAGGCTTACCTATTTAAACGCCAGCGTCGCATCGTTTCCGACATAAACAAAGATATGGATTTCAGCAAAGCATTTGATAAGATAGCCCATGCAAGGCTTGAAGGTAAGTGATCCAAGGAGACATTTTTTTGTGGATCCAGAACTGGCTTGCCCACAGAAGGCAAAGAGAAGTTGTAGACGTATCCAATACTGCATTGAAGTCGGTCACCAGTGTGGTGACTCAGGGATCTGTTCCGGGACCCTTACTTTCTTGATTTTTATAAATGACCTGGATGAGGAAGTGGAGGTGTGTGTTCGTAAGTCTGCTGTTAACACAAAGATTGGATGTGTTGTGGATAGTGTGGATGGCTGTCAGACGTTACGGCGGGTCATTGATAGGATGCAAAATTGGGCTGAAAAGCGGCAGATGGATTTCAACCCAGTGAAGTGTGAACCGGTTCATTCTGTTAGGGCAAATACGATGGTAGGATACAATATTAATGGTAAGACTCTTTGCAGTTTGGAAGATCAGAGGGATCTTGGGGTCCGAGTCCATACGAAGCTCAAAGCAGCGGCGCAGGTAAACTATTTGGTTAAGAAGACGTACGGTGTATTGGACTTCATCAATCGTGAAATTGAATTTAGGAGCAGAGAGATAATGCTGCAGCTGTATAGGACCCTGATCAGACACCACATGGAGTGCTCAGTTCTGGTCGCTGCACTACAGGAGGTTGTGGACGCCATAGAAAGGGTGGAGAGGTGATTTTAAAAGATGTTGCCTGTATTGGGGAGCATGCCTTATGAGAATAGGTTGAGTGAATTAGGCCTTTTCTTGGAGCGACGGAGGATAAGAGATGACCTGATAGATGTGTATCAGATGATGAGAGGAATTGACTGTGTGGCTATTCAGATGCTTTCTCCCAGAGCTGAAATGGTTGTCGCAAGAGGACATATGTTGAAGGTGTTGGCGAGTAGGCACAGAGGAGCTGTCGGGGTAGTGTTTTTTTTTACTCGGAGAGTGTTGAGTGCGTGGAATGCGCTGCCGGCAACGGTGGTGGAGGACGATACGATAGGGTCTTTTTAGAGACATTTAGATAGGCCCATGGAGCTGAGTAAAATAAAGGGCTGCAGGTAAACCGAGTAATTTCTAAGGTAGGGACATGTTCGGCAAAACTTTGTGGACTGAAGGGCCTGTATTGTGCTGCAGTTTTTCTATGTTTCAAAGTTTCTAAATAAACGCGGAGTCACGATCCATTGCGTTTACCGAGAGTTTACGTTCGTGCTCATACAAATAAGAGAATGTTCGCACTATATTTCGATTGACTACATCTACAAGTCAAAGCACTGTACAATTGGCAATATGAATGGTTTCAGAAATTAGGTCACGTAATTCCGAGCAGCGTTTGACACCATACGTCCTGATTGTCTGAAGCATTGTACCTATTTTTGCAACACTTACAGTAATAGCCTCCAAACAAATTAATATACATGTTCTAACCTAGCAAGACTACTGAACATTTTGGATGAACTCACAGCGCGTATCCAGCACAATCGACTTATTGGATAAGCACGGTCATTGATATTAATATCACAGTTGAACGTTAAGTGTATTTTCAGATGTAAAAACTCGTAACCTCATATGTCCTAAAATATCCCTTCTGTATTCTGTCGTTCAATTGACAATTTTAAGCCACGATCAGGTGGCACTGTACGAGACCTGTCGATTAGTACGTCAATACATATTCGCTTGGCCAATTGCCCTATTGTCTGTACTTTCCATTTTGCTGAATCTCGTAGAATATATAACAAGCACCTTTTATATTGAATGAAGTACTTTGTGCTGGAAAGCTGTTTCTTTTTTTGTACTGGTTACTGGGAAAATAACTACAAGATAATATAAAATTTATCATTCCAATTCTGAAAATAAAGGTTAAAGACCTAGCCTTTTCTCAGTGTCCGAAATAAATACAGTTCATTATTTGGGCAGAATGTTAATAAATCTCTGACATTTCTATCACTTCAGTTCACTTTGCATGGCTCAGTTAATAAGCAGACAATTGTCACAGTCTTCCATTCGAGAGAGGCTTCCTCCTCTGATCCAGTCATTACTGAGAGTGTGTTTGTAATTCCCACCCCTATATTAGGTCACCAAGAAGCGCAGGTTTGAACGTTGCAGCTGTTGCGCTCATACCTCACTTATGTTTCACCTAGTCTGAGCACTGTTATTGTGCTAATATCCAGTGAGGCTATATGCAATTGTACCACGAGGTAGAACCCAGGAAGGTAAAAGTGGGGCTGCATTTTTTTTCCCATTTCGTTTCTATTTGTGTACTCTGAGTGCAAATTTGAAACAGAAATAAACCCCGTAAAGAACCGCTTTTCGTCCAACAATATATATTCTACTAAACTCGACAAGAATTTAATTTACAAAAAATTTCCAGACTTTCTTTCAAACACAAATATATGAATATTACTATTGGTGATAACAATGACCTGATTGATTGAAGTATCAGTGGCGGTCCTTGGATCAGACCCCACTATGATAATCACTGCATTCAAAAGCTAGTGGAGTCTGAGCCGGATAACCAGTAGAATCATCTGCTCCCACTAATTTCAGTTGTCGGTTACTGGCAGGTTTTCACTACCAGTTCTAATGTGGACAGCGCATCGTGACCCCTCTAGGTAATGATCAGAAATGGCTGACCTTCTTGAGCGCATGATGTTCACATCGGTGGTGAGCAATTGGAACAGGTCACGCTCGGGGTCAATATCTCAAATGACCTGACTTGGACCAACCAAGCAGTGTCCACTGCCAAGAAGGTCCACCAGCGCCCGTTACTTCCTGAGAAAACTAAAGAAATGTTGCCTGTCCCCAACATCCTCACTGTGTTTTATAGATGCACCCTGGAAAGCATTCTTCTAGGGTGTATCACAATCTGGTATGGAGGTTGTCTTGTTCAAGACCGGAAGTAGCTGCAGAAGATCGTGAACACAGCGCAGCACATTACATAAAACCATCTTCCTTCCGTTGACTCACTTTACACCGTACGCAGTCGCAGCAGTGCTGCCAGGATAATCTGGGACACGACCCACCCAGCCAACGCACCTTTTGTCCCTCTTCCCTCTGGGAGGATGCTCAGGAACTTGAAGACTCTTACGCGCAGATTTGGGAACAACTTATTTACAATTGTAATAAGACTGCTGAACGGATCCTGTCCCGGATCTGGGAGGTACCCTCAAAATATCCGGACCTGCCTCTCGTTTTTTTTTTTCACTACCTTACTTTCAATTCTCTATTTTCTATTTACGGTACATATATATATATATATATATATATTATATTTACTATCGATTTGTAGTCCAGGGAGCGAGAAGCGCCGAATCAAATATCGCTGGGATGATTGTACATTCTAGTCCAATTGTTTGGAGACAATGAAGTATAACGTATAAAGTATTCTGGTGGATAGCTTCTCCGGTGTTTATGAGGTGATCGGGGTAAATCCACTAATTATGTTGTCACTATGTGCACGCAACTCATTTTGGAATAGCAGATAAGGTAAGTTTTATAAATAGACACTGAAGGGAATTTCACTCATCCATTCCGACTGGATATTCAGGCAAGAGTTCATGAGTTTTCAATCTCCCTGGATATTAAACAACAACAGCAACAAAAAACGACAAGGACAATACGATGAAGATTTGTTTTTCTCTCTGAGGAGACCGAGATAGCGATTTTAATGCTGACGATTTGTGAGGACATTACTAGAGAGTGACATAAGTGCATGTCCTCGGTGATGGTGACTGGGCAGGAGTGCTCAATGAGGCATATCATCTCTTCGAAATATCACCTTTGGCAGGTATCCTGCATTCTTTTGATTGTTGTATCAATGATGGATCTGGCTGAGTTTAAGATGATATGAGGTTATTTTATTTGTTTATTTGTTTTTTGTTCCTTTGCAGTTGCCCCACCATACCAGACACAGATGCAAACAATTAGAATCGTCCCCATATATCTTTAGAAATTACTGTGAGTATTTGATGGAAGACCAGTTCTCAAGCCTCCATGTGACATTTAGCCGCTGCAATGCCTTCTTTGTAATTGTACCCAGTTTAAATCCACAGTGATGTCGATAACCACGCATTCGAAACTACTTATCCATTGCACTTCTGATTCCTCAATAGGAATTGGTATGTGTTCCATCGCTGTCCATTCCTGAAGTCCCAAGTGCATTTTGGACTTACTAAGCCAACACTCAATTAGATGATCTCTATAGCTGTCGTACGCCCATTCGTCACTATCTGAAATTGTGCAAACAATATCTATATTTCCGTCAAATTTAATGAAGGGATTAGAGTTGTGCGAAGCCTCAGAATCGTGCTTGTAGTAAGGGTCAAGAATTGGGTATGGTTGAGTTACGGCACTGTTGATCGTCAGCGACGATGAGATGTTATTTCCAATTGGTTTATCAGGAGGTCTCCCATTTAGGAGATCTAATCCAGTTGCAGGGGGAGGCTTTGAGAACCAGGTTTTGAGCTTGTTGATAAAGCTGAGGAGTGCTGATAGCTGAGAAGAAAGGCATCCCAACACTATTTTGCGAATACAAAATTAAATGTAAAATGAAATGCTCCTAGTACATGATAAAGGGTTGACACAACTGTTTGTAAATATTACCCAGGCGTACTGTAATATTTCAATTAGCGATAGAGTGCGGCGGCAGTCATGAAACAATCAAGAAATATTTTCTTATATGCCAACTTTAGAGACATGTGACAATGTTGCAGTTAAGGAATGCGTCAACTGAATTTTGGATGTTTGAAATTTCTATACAGATATAATTCTGCATCAGCAGAACATTCTTGAATGTGCTGATGCCTGGATTTTTTGAATTTGTTTGTGAGTAACTATAGCCGTAGATATGCAAGCGTCCAAGAGGAAACATAAACTCCTATTGTAGCTGCTGTACCTCCGCTTTTGCATCATACTTCAATTGGGTAATTGGGTAATAAATCACGCGAAGAAACGCTGCATGCTGTATAACAGCTCTTTTAGCAGACTCTGGAATGTACATCATCTTGTGCAAGCACAATCCAGCAAATATCTGAGAAGAAGTTAGAAAATATAAATTTTCCCATTTTCAGTGTTATGCACAATAACAGGACGAACTGCAAATGCACCTCCCATCAATTGCAAAGTAAGCAGCATGTGCAATTACTCAGTAGCATTGAAAGCAACTGCACAAAATAAACTCTGGTCTTTCATCAAGTCTCAAAGACGTCTACACAAATAAACAATGCTACCATCTTCTCGATAAGTTCTGAAATTATTCAGAGAAAAGCTAAAATTCGCAGACACCGGTGAGAGACGAAGCAATGCTGCGCGCCAGAAGTTTTAGCTCGTTTCAGCGTTTTTATAACAAATCGCATTCCCCTATGTTCTGTCTGAAATCGACCAGAGATGTTTACTGTCTGATGTTATCTCTTTTTTGGCACACTTAATTCGTAACACTGCTTTCCATACCTCTGACATAATCTGCCCCAACGTGCAAGCGCAGATTGATGACAATCTTCTGCAAGGCGCCCAAGAAATTCATTACATTCGCTCACCGACGAGCGGTACTGTGCAGTTCACGTAGACACCTGAAAACTTTAATCCATTTTTTACATATCTTTGCCAGTTGCAAGCTGACCTGCCGAATCGTGCACCAAGATTAAAAGCCTTTTATCACAGATTTGATACTGTTAGATTGCGCTTGAGTTTTGTTGTTTTAGACAGATTTTGCCGTATTTTTAATCCGACATTCCGTTTCCACTGCACGATTACAGGATTACAGAGTCTGTGAACGTCATTTTAAGGTGCGGATTCGTGCCGCACCTCATTATTATGTTCCTCCTCGGTAAATTGTTACTTCACTGTAATAACCGATATTAATCTAAAATGCTACTTTAATGCCGGAGGCAAATCTAGTTTAGTACCGTAATATTCCAAACTACTCTAGTTGTCCTTCAACGACGCTTATTCTATTTAAGTTTGTAATTTGTTAGAAGTGTTGATTGTGATTTCTAACTTATTTTACAGTTACAAAGGGGTCATCAAGACATCGTGGAACAGTTGCTCGGTTTAAAAAAAAAACTTCCATGAAGAAAAAATAAAACAGTTTTGAATTTAACTTTGCAATCAGGTGGTGCTCTCACAGATGTGTTCCTGAACAGACAACAACCACAGTAATTGTTGCGGATTCCAGCAGAGAAAGTAAACCGACAAACAATATACATAACTATTCTGTTCAATTCCGACTCCGCCATGTACTTCCGCGAAAGACAATGTATCAAAGTACAATTTGCATTGAACAAAAAACCCTTCCAAAAATTTCACGTGAGCTCGATAGAGGGCGAACTCATCAAAAGAAACAGGTCTGGCAAGCAATGTGGAAACAAATTCTAACTAGTGTCAGAAGGTTTAATTGAATCGTTTTAAATTATCGAGTGTCCAGTACGAACACGTTAATATTCTCTTCTACATTTTTGAATTTTGATCGGTTTAACTGTGCTCCCACCAAAATCGGATTTCCCGGCTTCTATGCTGTTTAAATGTAACATTCTGCCTTAAGTCTTGCATTACAACAGTGGACAATACCAATAGATTTATATTTTGAAGGGGGTGCCCGATGGATAGACAGCCAAATGGCGAAAGACGTGCTCATATTCTAATCAGACAAAACTTCCCATCAACATCATAAATGAACCAACGTATGGTTATCTAACACAGCAACAATATTATCGCTGAGGAGTTTAGTCAACGGGTTGTACACACACTTCTGATATATTTTATAAACATGCTACCACTCAGATATCTTCACTGTACGTCTTCCCGCACATTCACTGGTAAAAATGGTCGCCCTTGGTCATCGTTATTCTGTCTCCTCTGTGTTCCGTACTCAGTATGATACTTTGAATAAAACGAAAGAACGCTTAAGATGTTATTATTCTGTAAAATACAGGGTTCCCTTCCTCTGAATTCGATACTGCACTCACGCGCATCTACTCCATTTTTCATCGTCGCATCGACGTGAGAGGGATAAAGTTCCCATTGTACTTAGGTGACTCAGCCAGTACATCACGCCACGGAACCTCCGCAATCGTCCACGAGACATATTGCGAAGCACAACTTTCGCTCTATCTTTCCAGTTTTCTTTTGCATTTTGCAGGGAACACCCTCTCCGTGACTCCATTGCCATGCGCAACTGCATACGGAACTCGATTCTGTCACTTTTTCTTGCAAATGGAACATGTGCTAACTTTTCCCATCATCTCCTCTCTCACCACCAATCAGGGCCCAAACACTCTTTCCAGATGATTTAATAGTTTACTTGCCTGTCTTTCGTGGGCACCAACTCTCCCTGACGCTCCAGGAGCGGCCTAGAATGATAGAATAAAATCGTGCTGGATTGGGGAGCTTCTTCGCGCATCTTCGCTCTGTCCCGAAACAGAAAGGTCAAAGTAAATTTACCAAAGAGATAATTTACTTGTGAGCATACTCAGGAAATTCAGTAACTGTAATAGAGTCATTGAAAGATGGCACACAAAAGTGCAGACAATTAATAATAATAATAATAATAATACTAATAATGAGAAGAAGAAGAAGAAGAAGAAGAAGAAGAAGAAGAAGAAGAAGAAGAAGAAGATGATGATGATGAAGAAGAAGAAGAAGAAGAAGAAGAAGAAGAAGAAGAAGAAGAAGAAGAAGAAGAAGAAGAAGAAGAAAAAGAAGAAAAGGGGAATAAATATCCGGAACATGAAATGAATAAGTCCTTGAAATAGCTTGGAGAAACAGTTAATTGATGGGCAGGTTTTCCCCCTCTGGTTCAACAGCCTAATATTTGACAGGTAAGACATTTACCTGTTCTTGGAAACGTGAGTCTTGTTCCTTATTTACACTCCATAATGGCGAACCGCATGGGGTCCATGACTAGGGTGGAGGGGGTCCCTGATAATGAATGCTGCTTTCTTGCGACAGCGATCTGTGTAGCTATGCTTAATGATGAGGACTGTTTTATCGGTGATGGACTTGGATGTATCAAGCACTGTTTATAGGATTTTCCGTTCAAAGGCATTGTTGTTCCCATATAAGTCTGTGATGAAGCCAATCAACATAATTATGTAGGAGCGTGACCATGCCAGATCGTACTTTCCCAAACTCAAGGAAGTAGAGGCGTTGCTTCTGAGGGGTGAAAAATTTAAATTTTCTGACCCTCCCTACCAGTGATTTCTCTGATAAAGTCTGTTACATGTACCTGAGATTTCCGCTACCTGAAATCAACAATCCGTTCCTTGGGTCTTATTCACATTGAATAAGATAATATTGTTGTGGCAGATTTCAAGACAATATCGTCAGCAAATGTAAAGATAGCGGTTGAACTGACGTTAGCCACATAATCAGAAGGATAAGGTGAGTAGAGTTGGGAAATAACACACAGACCTGCGGTGGAACTGTGCTGATGGAGGATATTGTTGCTAATCCGAACTGATTGGGTCTGCATGTGTGGAAATCGAGCACCCAATTTAACAAGGAAGAACTGATGCCTTGAAACACAGTGGTTAGTTTTTGGGAGATAATAGCATTGAATGCCGAAATGTACATATCTGTGATGATCGAATGAGTCACCTTTGAGTGAACAGCCATGGAGCAGATATCCAAGTGATTACAAATACCATTACGAATTCCATTCTCAAAATGATTTATTGGCGATTGGCCTCCTCTACGGCTGACATGAATATAGTCTCAGTTTTGAGGAGGCAGCACGTCCTGTTCTCTATTGGTACCCTCGGACCTGATGGCATGAATACTGATTTATCAAACTTTCCGAAATTTCTGGACCCTCGGTTGCAAACCAAGTTCTGGTGCTGGAATGGAATGTACTTCACGTAATCGAGAAAGCAGGAAGAATGTGAGTAGATAGATTGATATTTTTATTGTCGACTCAAAAGACATATTCTTCTGCATTTCTTGAAAAATATCATGTCGTACATTCCAAGACAGTTATTAACTCTACTAATTTGCAGTCACTTCATACTCTTCTGTTCCCATGTTCATAGTGGTTGGCTCAGTGAGCAAGCACATCGTACGCATGAACACTTCGAGCTTCGGCCAGCTCAAGTGATGGCTGACATTAGTACGTCTTTGGACTATGGGAGAAAGCCACTACACCCGGAGGAAATCCAGACAGATACGGCGAGTACCTACAAGTTCATTACAGACGGGTTGAAAATTGAACCTGAGTCGCAGAATATGTTTTTATCGCATGAATGGCTGCATATATATTTCTAGCGCCAGTCACTCTGCCATCATGCTGCCGAATTCGCAGCGATTTTGTATAGGTTATATAAGAGTGTATCTCTGCTTCAACATCGAAAACGACGATTATGACGATCAACAGTCGGTTTTATCACCTCAATGTCCGAGCCATGTCACACTTGAGTGACATTTGTCTTTTAACAAATACACTGTTTTGTAGCAAAGATTAGATCCAACGATGTCAGATCTCAAAGAAATCCCTACCGTATGCAGACTGACCCGCCTGCTGCACTGTTCCAACTCTGAGGTATTTTGAATTACAGACACATTAAACAATGCGTAAATATACAGAGACATTTCCGGACCGAAATATTGCCAATAGAAGGCGCATTTCTTCTGCGATTAGACGTTGGAATTTGATATTGGTGGAGTGCTTTGAAATGTCTTATGATTACACTGGGAAAAAAAAACAATAGAACTATCATATTCCAAATTTTGCTCAGCAGTTAGTGTGTGTAGATCATGAGCAACTTTGTTTGTCTCTCTCCCTGCTCTCTCCTCTCCCTCCCTCTCTTTCTTTCTATCTCTCTCTATATCTCTATCTCTCTCTCGCTTTCTCTTTGTCTCTCTATGTATCTCTCTCTCTCTTTCTCTCTCTCTATCTCTTTCTCTGTCCCTTTCTCTTTACCTCTCCCTTTTTCTCTCTTTCTCTCTCTTCCTCTCTATATGCCCTTCTGTTTCTCTCACCCTCCCGCTCTCGCTCTCTTTCTTTCTCTCTCTCTCTTATACACTATCTTTCTTTCTTGCTGTGAAAGCGAAATTCATGATCACGCAACCAAGAATCGGACATAGAACGGAACATTGCAATGCAATAATAGTATTCGCCCAAGAAAGAGCAGAATAGTTTACCGACTTTAACATATATCTAAGCTTTGCATCCTAAGCATTGCTTCATTTATTTTCTTTATTCTGTCTGATTAACTAAGAATTTCATAATTGCCGCAATATATCTGCTACGACCACAACACCTGACAGGTTGTTCTACGCACCCACAACTCTCTGTGAAAAGAACTCTACTCTGATATCCAATCACCATATCCAAGTTCCGATGAATTTATATTATGACCCTGCCTATGTTATCTGACCGCCCTTAGAAAAAAAAAATCTCTGATTATCCAGTCGATTCATGCATCTTGGTTTCTTATAGAACTCTGTCAAGTCTCAGCCGATGCTCCTTCACTTCAAGTAGAAAGGTCCATGCCCGCCCATACTTTTTTTTTCGAATAAGAAGTACTCAGTCAAGGCAACATCCCAGTAAATCGAATCCACACCGTCTCCAACGTTATTACATACTTCCGAAAAGAAGGCAAACAGAACTCAATAATATTCCATCAAACTTGCTGGTGAACGCAGCGGGCCAGGCAGCATTTCTTGGAAGAACTACTGTCGATGTTTCAGGCCGAGACCCTACGTCAGGGATAATCAAAGTGGATAAATGCCCGGTACCTGACAGGGTGTTCCCTCGGTCCTTGAAGGAGACTAGTGTTGAAATTGCGGGGGCCCTGGCTGAAATATTTAAAATGTCGCTGTCTACAGATGAGGTGCCGGAGGATCGGAGAGTGGCTCACGTTGTTCCGTTGTTTAATTAAGGATGGAAAAGTAATCCTGGAAATTATAGGCCAGTAAGTTTAACGTCGGTAGTAGGTAAGTTATTGGAGGGAGTACTAAGAGACAGAATCTACAAGCATTCCGATAGACAGGGACTTATTAGGGAGAGTCAAAATGGCTTTGTGCGTGGTAGGTCATGTTTGACCAATCTATTGGAGATTTTCGAGGAGGTTACCAGGAAAGTGGATGAAGGGAAGGCAGTGGACATTGTCTACATGGATTTCAGTAAGGCCTTTGACAAGGTCCCGCATGGGAGGTTAGTTAGGAAAATTCAGTCGCTAGGTATTCATGGAGAGGTGGTAAATTGGATTAGACATTGGCTCGATGGAAGAAGCCAGAGAGTGGTGGTAGAGAATTGCTTCTCTGAGTGGAGGCCTGTGACTAGTGGTGTGCCACAGCGATCAGTGCTGGGTCCATTGTTATTTCTCATCTATATCAATGATCTGGATGATAATGTGGTAAAGTGGATCAGCAAGTTTGCTGATGATACAAAGATTGGAGGTGTAGTAGACAGTGAGGAAGGTTTACAGAGCCTGCAGAGGGACTTGGACCAGCTGGAAAAATGGGCTAAAAAAATGGCAGATGGAGTTTAATACTGACAAGTGTGAGGTATTGCATGTTGGAAGGACAAACCAACGTAGAACATACAGGGTTAATGGTAGGGCACTGAGGAGTGCAGTGGAACAGAGGGATCTGGGAATACAGAACTAAGTCCCTAAACGTGGCGTCACAGGTAGATGGGGTCGTAAACAAGAGCTTTTGGTACATGGGCCTTTATTAATCAAAGTATTGAGTATAAGAGCTGGAATGTTATGATGAGGTTGTATAAGGTATTGATGAGGCCGAATCTGGAGTATTGTGTTCAATTTTGGTCAGCAAATTACAGGAAGGATATATATACGGCTGAAAGAGTGCAGAGAAGGATTACAAGGATGTTGCCGGGACTTGAGAAACTCAGTTACAGAGAAAGGTTGAATAGGTTGGGACTTTATTCCCTGGAGCGTAGAAGAATGAGGGGAGATTTGATAGAGGTATATAAAATGATGACGGCTATAGATAGAATGAATGCAAGCAGGCTTTTTTCACTGAGGCAAGGGGAGAAAGAAAAAAAAACAGAGGACATGGGTTTAGGGTGAGGGGGGAAAAGTTTAAAGGGAACATTAGCGGGGGCTTCTTCACACAGAGAGTGGTGGGAGTATGGAATGAGCTGCCAGACGAGGTGGTAAATGTGGGTTCTTTTTTTAACATTTAAGTATAAATTGGACAGATACGTGGATGGGAGGAGTATGGAGGGATACGTTCCGTGTGCAGGTCAGTGGGACTAAGCAGAAAATGGTTCGGCACAGCCAAGAAGGGCCAAAAGTCCTGTTTTTGTGCTGTAGTTTCTATGGTTTCTATGGTTTCTTCTGCACCATTTCTATGATTTTCACTTCCGTCCGGTACTGAGGTGACCAGAATTGAGAACAAAACTTCAAGTGCGGTCTGACCAGGGTCATATATAGCTGCAACATTACCTCTCGGCTTTCAAACTCAATCCCAAGATTGATCAATGTCATTTGCGCCATATGCCTTCTTAATAATAGAGTCAACCTGCGTAACATTTTTGAGTGTCCTATGAACTCGGACCCCAAGATACCTATGATCCTTCACACTGCCAACAGCCTTGCAATTAGTGTTATATGCTGCCATCATATTTGATCTACCAAAATAAGCCGCCTCACACCTATTTAGGTAGAACGCCATCTGCCACTTCTCAGCCAACTTTTGCATCCTATCATTGTCCAGCTGTAACATCTGACAACCTCCGCAGTATCGACAACAGAACCAACTTTGCGTCATCAGCAAATTTACACACCCATCCTTGCAATTCCTCATCCAGGTAATTTATAAAGCCCAAAAGGATAGGGGTCCTAGAACAGATCCCTGAGGCACACCACACGTCACCAGCCTCCATGCAGAATATGACCCGTCTGCAAACTCTGCTTGCCTTCTGTAGGCAAGCCAGTTCTGGATCGACAAAGCAATGTCTCCTAGGATACCATAGCACCTTACTTTCTCAATAAGCCTTGCATGGTGTTCCTTATCAAAGGCCTTGCTAAACTCCATATGTACTACATCTACGGTTCTAACTTTATCAATATATTTAGTCACATCTTAAAAAAAGAAAACAAAAAAAAAACAATCAGGCTCGTAAGGCATTTGTCTTTGACAAAGCCATGTTGACTATTGCTAATCATATTATGCCTCTCGAATTTTTTCTTAATCCGTCCTCTCAGGATCTTCTTCTCCGTCCCTACTTCCAAGAACCCTAAAACTATGCCCTCTCGTGCTAGCCATTACAGCCCTGGGAAAAAGCCACTGACTATCCACACGAACAATGTTTCTCATTAACTTGAACACCTCTACGTAGTGCTTAATCATTTAACTTTATCGTGGCGAGTCTCTGGGTCCAAAAAAGATCCATATGGTTATTCAAAGTAGAAACCTGCATTAAGGACCACTGGAGCTGTATCAGCTTGGGTTACTCCTGGAAATATTCTGCAGCAGAAAATTGCATTCGCAATGGCCATGGGATTGACTTCGACGACAGAAATTTTCTGTACCTCGTCTGGTGAAGAAAACCATTGAAACAGAAACTCGGAAAAATAAATATAACACCGGCCGTCTCGCTACAAGTAACACGTGTGTATTGATTGATTGGAAACAAGTTGTGGCAGCTGAAGCCTAATTATACGAGGACTAAACAATCAGATGGCCGATCGAAGGGGCAATAAATATCACCGGGCACATGTATCATCGTTGATGTTTTTTGGCAGAGTTTGCCGTGGAAGCGTCGGTAGAATTTGACGTGTGTAATAAAACGGATTTAATGAGGGGACTCGAGGTAAAGGAGCCATTAGGAGGTAGTATGATCATATGATAATCATACTATAATTTTATATAATAATATCATAAGTTTTAATCTATAATTTGAGAGGGAGAAGGGAAAATCGGAAGTGTCAGTATTACAGTTGAACAAAGGGGACTAACGAGCCATGAGGGAGTAGCTGGCCAAAGTTGACAGGAAAGATACCGTAGCAGGGATGACAGTGGGACAACAATGGCAAATATTTCTGGGAATAATACAGAAGGTGCAGGATCAGTTCATTCCAAAGAGGAAGATATTCTACGGGGAGTAAGGGGCGAACGTGGATGACAAGGGATGTCAAGGACAGTATAACAATATAAGAGAAGAAGTATAATAGAGCCAAGATGAGCGGGAAGCCAAAGGATTAGGAAGCTTTTAAAGAGCAACGGAAGATAACTAATAAGGCAACACAGGAAGAAAAGATGAGATACTAAGGTAAGCTAGCCAAGGATATAAAGGAACGTAGTAAAAGCTTCTTTAGGTATATGAAGAAAAAACAAATAGTTAAGTCGAAAGTTGGACCCTTGAAGACAGAAACGGGTGATTTTATTATGGGCAACAAGGAAATGGCAGACGAGTTGAACAAGTACTTTGGATCTGTCATCACTAGGGAAGACACAAACAATCTCCCAGATCTAATACTGTCCAGAGGACATACAGTAACGGAGGAATTGAAGGGAATTCATCTTAGGCAGAAAGTAGTGTTGGTTAGGCTGATGGGAATGAAGGTTAATAAATCCCAAAGGCCTGATGGTTCGCATCTTAGGGAACTTAAGGAGGTGTCTCTAGAAATCGTGGAAGCATTGGTAATCATTTTCCAAACGTCGATAGATTCAGGGTAAGTTCCTGAGGATTGGAGGGTAGCTCATGTTATCCCACTTTCTAGGAAAGTAGGGAGAGAGAATAAAAGAGAATTATAGACCAGCTAGCCTGACATCAGTGGTGGGGAGGACTCTGGAGTCAATTATAAAAGATGACATAGCGTCACATTGGGATAGCAGTAACAGAATCGGTCCGAGTCAGCATGGATTTACGAAGGAGAAATCATGCTTGACTAATCTTCTGGATTTTTTGAGGATATATCTATGAAAATGAACAAGGGAGAGCCAGTGGATAGAATGTACCTGGACTTCCAGAAAGCCTTTGATAAGGTCCCACATAGGAGATTAGTGGGCAAGAGTAGAACACATGGTATTGGGGATAGGGTACTGACATGGATAGAAAATTTGTTTGCAGACGGGAAACAAAGAGTAGGGATTAACGCGTCCCTTTCAGAATAGCACGCAGTGACTAGTGGTTTACCGCACGGCTTGGTGCTGGGAACACAGCTATTTACAATATATATTAACGATTTAGATGAAGGTATTAAAAGTAACATTAGCAAATTTGCAGATGACACAAAGGTGGGTGGCAGTGTGAAATGTGAGGAGGATGTTATGTGAATGCAGGGTGAATTGGACAGGTAGGGTGAGTGTGCAGATGCATGGCTGATGCAGTTTAATGTCGATAACTGTGAGATTATCCACTTTGGTGCAAGAGCAGGAAGGCAGATTACTATCTGAATGGTGTCATGTTGGAAAAAAAGGGAAGTTCAACGAGATCTAAATGTCCTTGTGCATCAGTAACTGAAAGTAAGCATGCAGGTACAGCAGGCAGTGAAGAAATCTAATGGCATTTTGGCCTTCATAAAAAGGAGAGTTGAGTATAAGAGCAAGTAAGTCCTTCTGCAGTTCTACAGGGCCCTGGTGAGTTCGCACCTGGAGTATTGTGTGCAGTTTTGGTCTCTAAATTTGAGGAAGGACATTCTGCTATTGAGGGAGTGCAGTGTAGGTTCACGAGGTTAATTCCCGGGATGGCGGGCTGCCATATGTTGAAAAGTTGGAGTGACTGGCCTTGTATACACTGGAATGTAGAAGGATGAGATGGGTCTGATTGAAATATATAACATCATTAAAGGATTCGACACGCTAGAGGCAGGAAACATTTTCCCAATGCTACGGGAGTCCAGCATCAAAGGCTACAGTTTAAGAATAAGGGGGTCGGCCATTCAGAACGGAGTTGAGGAAAACTTTTTCACCCAGGGAGCTGTGGATTTGTGGAATACTCTGCGTCAGAAGGCAGTGCAGGCCAGTACTCTGGATGCTTTCAGGAAAGAACTAGATAGAGCTGTTAAAGATACCGGAGTGAAGGGATATGGGGAGAAGGCTGGAACGGAGTATTGATTGTGTGTGATCATCCATGATCACAGTAAATGGCGGGGCTGGCTTGAAGGCCCGAATGTCCTAATCCTGCACCTATTGTCTATTGTCTGAACCCCGCTGGTAAACCCGAGAATTGTTTATTCGTAGTGCATAGCCAAGCTGCTCCATTTGTCATGCATGCTGGAGCGCAATTTTACCTAGAGACGTATGGTTATGCGTGTAATATAAGAGCCATAGTCAATATTTGGCATTATGGTTGATAAGTAGCCGTGTGTACTGACTTCAGACCAAATTCAAAGCTACATTAACCAAGGCACTGCCTGCAATAACTTCACTAGAAACAAAATTAAAGTTACAAGTGTTTGGGATTACAGATTAAATTGACAACACTGTATTTTTTTTTTGTCATTGATTTCTGTTTATCGCTCTTTCTTCGTCTTCAATTACAGTCAGAACCAAGAAAATGTTATCAGTATTTGCCTTCACCCGGTGCTCACATATAGTAAAGGCCATGTATTTTTTGAGGAATTAACACCGACAGATTCTGATGTACTTAGAGAGTGAAAGATTCCACGACAAACATCAGTAATAGAAACATCGCAGTGACTATGTTTACTACATTCTGAACATCAGATTTCCAGTCTGACATACAGTGGGTTATTGGTGTGAACGACCATAAAAAAAGAGTTGTTGCTGTATGTACAGTTTTGGTCACACTACTAAAGCAATTATATGGTAATTAGAGGGAGGATGAGAAAGCCATTAACTAGATATTATTGAAAAGCAGGCCGGATGTTCAAAATACAGACTGGATAACTCCAAGTATTCTTTTTCCCTTGATGCAGCTGGCAGAGGAGAGAACTGTTTGAGGTTTATAAGAAATATAAATTACATACTTAGGATAGAACGCTAAAACAGTTTCTCCCACTGAAGCCTTCTCTAAGCGGTGGTTAAAGTGTGCGAGGAAAGAACGCCAGAGAAGATCAAGTGAGAGATTGTTTTACACAGATGATATTTCATGGAGTTAGGAGCTAAGACGAAATGAGCGACCGTGAGCTGAAGCCAGCTCGGAATAACAATCGTTCAAAGTACACTTTGCTGTTGATAAGGAAACGGAAATCTTGGAGAGATGTTCGATGAATGCAGGTGAAACGAAATTCCAACTATTGGAACAGCAGTTAGAAGAACATGAGAAGCGAAAGCACATGATTTTATTGTTACATGCACAAGGAGATCTGTTTTTTTTTGTAATGGTCTTTTGGAGGTCACCTGATGTGATTTTCCAGCCCATGTGCGGTCACGTGATGACATCTGCCCCCATGAATATATAAAAGTCGACCCAGGTGATGCAGTTAGTTTTTGAGTTTGTAGATTTCCAGGTAGAACGTGTTGTGCCTCCGTTTCTGTTGCGTGTTTGTTTTTGTGACGCAGTCTCGTTTTTTTTAAACGGAAGTGCGTTCTCTTGCAAGATGATGTATTATTAGACTGGAAATGTGTGGCTGGAAGTGCCTATTTACTCAATTCCGACATTTGAAGGGAGAGTGAAGAATTCATCGAAGGATCGAGCATCGATTGGCAGTTTAATAAATGATCGACCTTACTGAGTCTTCATTGGAAAGAACCTGCATCGAGATAACTCTTGCAAAGGGCATTGAGTCCATGCAATAAGGTCCTCTCTCTCTCTAAAGGAGTTTAAGGTCAGTCGATTTAAATTGTTTATTTTCGGCATCGGGAATCCTGTGGACAGAACCAGCAGTAAAGGTGCGTCTGTGAAGAAATCCTTCTCCAGAGAAGTCTCTGCCAACTGAATGTGTTAAAGTGTTAAGACTTTCGAAGTTATCGCTTTAAGAACTATATCTGACTGTATCGCTTTAAGAAATGTTCTCGCATTTAACTCTTTAAGAACCAGTTCCGAGTGGAGTTGGTGAACGCTGAATATCTGTTAAGTCCGGTTAAAGTTTCCCTTTGTTTTTTTTTTCCCCCTTATCGTTTATACGTGTTTAATAAATGTTTGGTTGTTTTTATATAACCAGTCTCGATTAATATTCATTGTTGCCGGTTACGTAACATTGTAATAACAAATACTCTATTATAGTACTCAATATAGTACGTAGATAAATAA
The DNA here is from genome assembly GCF_963921235.1 of Mobula hypostoma. NCBI lineage: Eukaryota > Metazoa > Chordata > Chondrichthyes > Myliobatiformes > Myliobatidae > Mobula > Mobula hypostoma. The sequence continues at coordinate 24,784,575 of NC_086106.1, forward strand.
AATTAAGTAAATTAAACCATGGTCCAGATTGTTATAGGATGAGAGATGTCGAATGGGCTTGTGCATTTTAATAGTCCTGTCCAATCTACTATTAGGCCCGTTTATTATTTTTAAACAAATTCGGCTCACATTTTCCAAGTCACACTTCTGCTTACAATATTTGTGCATTTGACACAGATTTAGCCCGTCTCAGTATGGCTCGATATCACACTGGACAAGATTCTTTTTTGTTTTATATGCTGCTTGCTTGATTTTTTTTGTTTGTTTGTTTATGTTAATCACATTGAAGCTGAACAGAAATGAAACACTTGGCTTCTTTGGTTGCATAAGTCGAAGGAAGACACTCTCCGGTCCAGCCAAATTCGGAAGATTGAGACGGCTCTCCAATGCCAAGCATCGGCTTGTGAGATTGCCTTGTAATTTGCTACCCCGTAACAAATTAGTGGCACAAAGAGACAGACAGTGCCCGGTATGTGATTGAGGGAATTATATTAATAAATTTGAAGTTAACTAAAGTGCTAGTAAAGAAAATCAAAAATAAAAGTGCTCATTTTAATTAAACAGTCAAATGTGCACAAGGTGGATCTCAGTACAAGTTGGAGCACACCGTTTCACCATATTCACCGTTCCTCAATCGATCATTCCTCCTGGCATCATCGAATCATGGTCCCGTTCCGGGTATATTCGTACGTCCTATTTCTCCATCTCCGGCCGAACCAAATCACCAGGCCCAACGTTATTTTCCCTCAGCAGAAAAAACTCTCTTCAGTTCAATCATCCTAACCCTGTGTCACACAATCCCCTTCATACCTTATCACTAACAATTGAGCAAAACATGCTAAGGAAGAACATATTGCTCTTACCAACGTGCCAAACGAAATTCATAAAGCATAATAGCTTTCAAAATACAACAGGGCATTACACTATTCCCCCAAGAAAGTAGTCATGCCTTCATGACTTCGAAATAATTCGTAATTCCATCATTAATAAGACCATTTTCAAAGGAAACTTAAAATCGGTCAGAACCTCCAACACATTTGTAAATGTAGTGATATATCTCACAAGGGGATATTCCTGACACTATGTTCCCACGGGGCTACATAGGACAGACTATCTGGGTATCTTCTGACTCTTTGAGCCCTCCTTATCCCATCACCTATTTCTCTTTGGAATACTCTTTGGGACACGCTTTGGGATATTTCTGCTCTACCTGGCGAGTCTTCCTACGATCGATTACAGTGGACAACAAAGATTTTGCTTCCTCAATAATGTAGGTGTATCTGATGAGTTTTGGGCTACTGATTATGTAGATCAACATGAACTGTTCTCATCATGCACAGTTTTTAAATAAACTTGTGTTTATTATATCAATTCAAGTTTCAAGTCAATTAAACTATTGCCGATAATGTAAGCTGGCAAGTTTCCTATCTTGCCCAGGCATGCTTAGGCGTTGAGGTTGCTGCATAGCACGACAGGTTTCCGGAATAATTATTGGATTCAAGACTGTAAGGATGGAATTTGCTTTCACTGGGCACAAGGATTTCAATGAGGAATTTTGATATTTGAGACTGGTGCTTCCCAGAATAACTGATGCTAAGATTAAGTAAGGCGTTTTTGTTGGTCCACAAATCAAACAGGCCACCAATGACAGGCAATTTGAAGCATTTCTAGTGGAACCGGAGAAAATCACGTGAAAAGGATTCAAGGAAATTGTTGAAATTGTTCTCGGCATCTCCAGAGCACCAAACTCGATGCAGCTGGTTGAAAGCATGCCTCAAACATATCAAACCATTAAATGCAACATGTCACTAAAGATTCATTTTCTGCATTCCCATTTAGACCTCTCCCTGCAAATCTTGGTGCTGTTAGTGACGAGCATGGTGAAAGTTCTCACCAGGACATTGCGGTCATGCAGAAAAGATACCAGGACAACTTGAATCCATCAATAAGGGCGAATTATTGCTTTACGCTTAAGCGAGAAGCCTCAAACACTTAGTACAAATGAAAGTCATTCACAAAATATTTTAACTCAGTTGAAATGTTGCAAAGCATCAGTTACATTATGCAATTAAACACATTATTATCAATAAAAGTTAAGTTGTTTTTTTCTCCGGATAGATGTGGTAGCTCGAAATGCTGATGCTACACTTAAATAATTCAATCTATATGTTTCTGAGGAATTCTTTTTTGTTTGTTATGTAAATTTCTCAGTTATGCTCACTCAGTAGTCAAACAAAAATATCGAAAGTAATTTTGGTTTACAGTTAGCACAGTACATGTGTGAAGAATATGCAAATTGCAGACCTGAGCCAGTTAGTTCCTCACAGCTAGTTTCGAAAGCGTTAAATGTTTGTATTCACTTTCAACGATGGGCACATTTGTAAATACTTCTTAGGACTGAAAAACAAAATGAGTCTCAGTTTACTGCTTGTTTTATGGACTTATTTGGAATGTGCCAGCTCTGTAGGGAGAGGGAATTATTCACTGACACGAATGTTTGTCGGTACAAAGAGAATGAGTCTGAAATGCCGACACTTATGTAAAGAGACCTGGGAACACAAAACAACTGGAACCGACAGAAACTGTTTTCTGCATATTTCTTAAAAATTACAGAGCTTCCTGCCTGTTCCGCTGAACATATCTATCTTCATAAGTACCGATTTATTTGTTTCAATTTACACAAGCTGAACGCACAATATAAATGGCAGGACCAAATTACTAAACAAGTTCGTTTAGGTTCATACTGTGTAAAAGGGTGGTGCAGAAACTGACTTGCTCAAGCAAATGTTTACAAGTGTTCAAGCAAAACTTGGGATATATTCATTAAACGTCATTTTTCCACGTTTCAAAAAAAAAAAAATCTCAGTAATTACAACCGCAACAGAAGAAAATGCACCACAAATGGCATCAAATGGCAATGAACTGGTCGAATGCGTGAATGATCGTTAGCTAAGAAAGTTATGCTTTCGAAACCCAGTGACGACCAAGCCTGCATCCCGTTCTCGCGCAGAGGAATCGTATAGTGGGGGAAATATCCCGATGCTGTGGGAAGCTACTGTGGTAGCGATTGCCAGGAAATCGGCTACAAAGGTCTAAAATAGATGGTGAGTGATTGATGAGGGGAGACTGGCCACGAGTTTCATAAGGAAAAGGTCAAACAGTTATAAAATAGCCTATAGGTTAGCACAAAGATATACTGTTCCTATGACCCGTATTTAATTTGCACCACTGTTTCTAAAGCCGTTGTACTTCCTTCCTGGAACACGTGGGATTTATGTCAGTTGCAGTCGTTTCCACCATCAGCCCAAACTCTGGAAGGATTTGCTAGGCTGATTGGTTATTGCAAATTATAGCGTGATTACGCTTGGATTAAATCCGGATATTGCCGGACTGCGTACCTCGAGGTGCGGAAAGGGCTAATTCCTCACTGATATCAAGAAACAAATAAGTAATCAAATAAACAAACAAACACATAAGTAAATAAATAAAAATCGGCATACCCTTTAAATCAATATGTTCGGGGCGAAGTCGGGATGAATTTGGATTTTTAAATAATTTATCCAACGCTTATAGATGACAGGTAAATTAAATTAAATGCTTACGCTCTTTGGATTTTTGCAGAACCGAAGAAACCGTTTACAATGCATGCCGCGATCTCCCTCAGAACTGCAGCTATTGATTACACAATTTCGAGTGAAAGATGAAACAGAATTTCACTGTATCAATAAATCGGTTCATGCGCACTTTATCTGCTACATTTGAATTCATTTATCACTGTGTTCACAGTGAAGTTACAGGAGGGAAAGTTTGTTCAGACGCGGAAATAAATTGCACCTTAGTAGCGAAATATCGTGTTACCCTTGTGACCCTCTAAATCACGCATCATAAATCTGTTTGAAGCAGGAACATTCTAAGTTTGCAGTAGGCTTTCAATTTCAAATTTCCCTTTTGATTTAAAGTTCTGTATTTTTGTACGTCTTGAATTTTGAGCAACGATTTCATAATATGAACAGAGTGATGCAATGAGAACATTGTCTTCCGAAAGATCATTTTGAAAATTTTAGTAATGGACCAGATAATACCAGATGTACGATGTTATTCGGAAAGAGTGAGATGCTCCAGAGGGTACAAGTGTTTGAACAGTAAAGCTCGCAGACTGAAAGGGTGAGTAACTGTTCCTAGATAGTCTCACCCTCCAACAGTAGTTCAGTCGATTTAAATTGTCATCATTAAACGCACTACCTACTGAATTGTTTTAAACGCTATTACATATTTATTTGTTTGTTTGCTTGGTTATTTAACCTTTTCCCTTCATCTACAGAACGATCTATCTGTTCGTCTGCGACAAATAATTTGGCTAATTATTTATTTTTATTTTTTAAATTCTATTTAATTAATTACCATTAGTTTATGTGGCCAAGTGGTTAAGGCGTTCGTCTAGTGATATGAATGTCGCTGGTCGAGCCTTGGCTGATGCAGCGTGTTGTGTTCTCGAGCAAGGCACTTAACCACACTTTGCTCTGCGACGACACCGGTGGCAAGCTGTATGGGTCCTAATGTCTTTCCCTTGGACAACATCGTTGGTGTGGAGAGGGCAGACTTGCAACAAGGGCAACTGTCAGTCTTCCATATAACCTTGCCCAGGCCTGCGCCCTGGAAACCTAACAAGGCACAAATACATAATCTCACGAGTCTAACGTATGACTATATATAGATATAGATATAGATATTTACCTATGTATATTCCTTATTCAGTTAGTGAGTTGCCTATTAATTAATTATGTGATAATTATTTACTTATGTATTATTTTTTCGAACGTCTAGGTACCTTTGATTATAAAACCATAAAATGCAGGCCATAATTTATAATTCATACACACTCCCTGGTGGACGTCTGAAAAAAAAAACCAAACAAACAAACAAGTTCTACTTTGTAGATAGAAGCCCAATGATTGCCTTAACAGTTTAATCAGAATTAACTTGAAGGCATGTTTCCAGTTGATCGATACAATTGCAATTTAAAAAAAAAGAAAACAACAACAACATAAAACGTACAGAGGGACATATGTAAATGTAAAAGAAATATTTCATTGTAAACCGAGAAAAAAATAATCACTTCTGGATTGAGTAGAATTCGGTACGAGTTATTTTATTTCATTTGTAACGCTGCCATTAACTGATACGCAGCTTTTTTTTTCCCCCACTTGATCTTCATCATCGCTAAAAGCAGATGAAGGAAGACTGGCACTCTTTAACTTTATCCAAATAATAATCATGTTTTCCTGATTTTGTGAGTTCCTGAGATAGAATGTTTCGTCAAAACAGGAAATTAAATAGTCGCAAGACACACAGGTATTTCCTTCATAAGTTCTTTATTTTTTTATTTTCGAGATCTGTCTGGGTATATTCCCTGCCTGAGAGGCCATATGACACCCATATAGTAAAATTGCGAAAAGATCGCCCTCCGTTACAGGAGCGAAAACAACAAATGTTACGAAGAAAACATTCTTAAAAGGTCTGCTCATATTAAACTAAGTTCGGTATATTTGCTAATCCTGTATTTATTTTGCAGGGATCTTTAACAATTATTTTTAATACTCGGGACTCCGTTGCACGCTGGTCACTCACTCTGCATATTACACTGGTTCGTCAGAGATGAAAACGGATTATCAGGTATATGAAGAATACCATGAAGTCTTCTTCGCACTGCACAGATGCTGTCTTATCTTGTGGATGTCTGTTTCGCGTTCTCTTTCATTTGTGAAATTGATGACCCGGTATTTTCCCTTTGCCACAGGTTTACATTAAAGTGTACAGCGTTACTAACTTTCTACGTGTTGTATTAAACGTGACCATGCAGTGTCCTGGTACGTGATCCTATTTACTGATGTACAAACTCTTCCATATTGCAGCAGCAACTGAAATTGGCTCTTGCGTCTTGAATGAAGTGTCAGACGACCACTTTGTCAGTGGTCGTCTGACAAAGTCCATGACATTTTCTGAGCATTTAACAGTGTTAACAAATTTCACATAGGCAGCTGCAGAAGTAACGAAAGGATGTAGACATAAAACTGCTTCATACTATACCAAGTGTCGATGCATTAGACTGAGTTATTGAACAAATTATTTTTATTCCCTCGATCTAAACTGTGATATGTGTAACGTGAAAATAAAGTAGCCTGCAACATCACATATTACAATGAAGATATAAACTAGTGGTAATTACTCTCAGATATATCATATCGTCACCTAATATGACCTAATTTCCTTATATAACAAAATTACTTTTATGTTAAAACCCAGTGGAATGGTTCCAATAACGTCCAGAGACTGTGTTCCCAGCTTACCTCTCCATGTGCGTTTCACACTGTTTACAGTAGTTTGCAATGCCTAAATGATCGCAGTAGTTGTGAGAAGATTCATCCACTTTCGCTCAATTTCATCTCCGTACGGAATTACTACGGGACGTCGATCAGATGCCTCAAAATATAGGTGCGCAACAAACTCTTTAAAATTAGGCTGGAAAATTGCCTATTAATCACGACATTCTGGGAAAAGAGATATTGTTTTATATTCTGAGATATGTATTTACGTAAATCCATCGATCGTGTATGTCCATCAGCTTGATCATCGCGAGTTTTCAGACCATGTTTACGAGAGAAAAGTGCTTCATCGAAAGCGAGAGTTTTGATTGTCTATAGTCAATGAAGGTAAATTGCTTATTCTCATTTCAGATGGCAATTATAATAGACGGAATAGAGAACGATTAAATTAAGAATTGATGCCACCTGGTGGATTATAGCTTACTTGTTCTTGCCGATGTTACATGAACCTCAGGTCCTCTTTTGCATCACAACAGCCCATCCTCAATCACCACTTCCAGCCGCGAAATTAATTGTTAAGTTATTCAGAGGAAAGTTACTTTCATAGACTGCAGGTGAACACGTCAACATATTGTGCTCCGTGTTGCTTGCTCATTTCTGCTTTTAAGGCCAATTCTGTCGTCTCCACGTTCTGCCATAAATCCGCGTCATAGAAGAGTAAAGATTGCTATTTCATCATTTGCTGCATCCAGGCTTCGTTACCGGCCGATCTACTCTGCTCGCAGCCTCTGCCTCAATGAGCAATCGCAATTTGTTAACCGTCTTCTCAACAAGAATTGCTGGCTGCCCCGCATTCTTCGCCTTTGCGAGGCGCTGCACTGGTGATGTCAGCTCACAAACTATTTGATTTGTTTGTTCAGCACTTCTGCGATCGCCTCCGCAAAATTTCATTTCCTGCTTTGCGTCTGAACGCCTCTTTCTATTGTGTTTTAGAGACTCAACACCGTGCGTTGTATGTTGTGATTGGTCGCTATGGACAAGGTATGTGTTTTTATTCTCTGGCAATGAGTCTCCACTCTGTGGTCACAGGAGTACAGAATCAAACAGAGTGAATATGAAGAACTGTCTCACTCTGCTACTCATTATTGCATTTCTTCTGGGTAAGATGTTCCTTCACTGTAATATTCCACAGATGCCTAATTCCCTGTAAACCCGTTTTATTTTCTATTTACGTAACCATGTTGTTCGAAGTAGAACTTATGATCTATGATTTATTTTACTCTTAGACTGGAGCCTTCAAGACTCAGTGGAGCAGTCAGTGGATGCAATGACGATCGAAGAAGAAAGTAATGTTATACTAAACTGCACCTTACAAACAAGTACTACAATCCCGAATGGTTTCTGGTACAGGCAGCGCCCCAGACAGCCACCACAGTATTTGTTTCGGATCATGACAGGGAAAGTAGAACGAAATAAAGATGTGACCGACCGATTAAATGTTTCCTATGATAGCAGTAAAAAGTATACCGAACTCTCGATTAAGAACGCCACAATCACTGACTCGGCCACGTACCTCTGCGCGATGAGCACACAGTGCTGTAAAAACTCAACTATCTCGAACAAAAACCCACTTTCATAATTACCTTTAGATATCGATAGAGGGCGAACAAACCAAGGGGAACACAGATGCCTCTTTAACCATGTGAGCAATTGCTTTCGCATAGTTATTGTTTCGGAATTTCTCTGTCAGTATGGTTAAACTGAGAAAAAAAAAACACTCCAGATATTTCTGATACCATCGATTTTATGATAATTCAAAAACGCTTGCATTCTAGCCGATGATGAAGGGCAACCCAGTACAGCCCGAGGACCATACCTTGCATGCCACTTTTGCAAAATCAGAGCAGTCCTTTTTGATCATTGTGGTTTGTGAGTCATTTATCAAAATCTGCAGAAAACGTCCGGTGGGGCGTGGCAACATCATACCCTGCTGAGGGAACAGAGGGAAGAAGTCGATCTGATTTTATTCGTTTATTTCTGACTCTGTACCTCAGAAAATAGGTGCGTGACTAATTAATGTAAATTAGGCAGGAATTATGCTGATTAATCTCAGAATTGTGGGAAAGGAGATATTGTTACTCCATCCTGACATATATATCTGCGTATATCTATCGATCCTTAATGTACATCTGATTGATGTTGAACAACTTTACCATTGGGAATTTTCAAACCAGATTTATCAGAAAAAAACAGCACTTCATAAGCTGCGAGAGATAAACTAGTGGTAATTACTCTCAGATATATCATATCGTCACTTTATATGACCTAATTCCCTAATATTACATAATGTATTTTATGTTAAAACCCAGTGGACTGGTTCCAATAACGTTCAGAGAGTGTTTTCCCAGTTTACCTCTCCATATGCGTTTCACACTGTTTGCAGTAGTTTGCAATGCATAAATGTACGCAGTTGTGAGAAGATTCATCCCTTTTCGCTCAGTTTCATCTCCGTGCGGAATTACTACGCGACGTCGATCAGATGCCTCAGAAGATAGGTGCCCAACAAACTCATTGAATTAGGCTGGTAAATTACCGATTACTCTCAACATTCTGGGAAAGAAGATACTGTTTTATATTCTGACATATATATGTACGTAAATCCATCGATCCATACATCCATCAGCTTGCCTCCTTCACATCATAACAGCCTATGAACAATCAATCACCAATTCCATCCGCGAAATTAATTGTTCAGTTATTCAGAGGAAAGTTGCATTCATAGGCTGCAGGTGAACACGTCAAAATATCGTGCGCCGTGCTGCTTGCTCACTTCTGCTTTTAAGATCCATTCTGTCGTCTACACCATCTGCCAGAAATCCACGTCATAGAACAGTAAAGATTGCTATTTCATCCTTTGCTACACCCAGGCTTCGGTACCGTTCGATCTGCTCTTCTCGCACCCTCTGCCTCGACGAGGAATCGCAATTTGTTGACAGTCTTCCCAACAAGAATTGCTGGCTGCCCCGCATTCTTCGCCTTTGAGCGGCGCTGCACTGCTGACGTCAGCTCACAAGGGATTTGATTTGTTTGTTCTGCACTTCTGCCATCGCCCCGCACAATTTCATTTCCTGCATTGCGTCTGAACGCCTCTTTTTATTGTGTTTTAGAGACTCAACACCGTGCGTTGCCTGTTGTGATTGGTCGCTTTGGCCAAGGTATGTGTTTTTATTCTCTGGCAACGAGTCTCCACTCTGGTCACAAGAGTACAGACTCAAACCGAGTGAATATGAAGAACTGTCTCACTCTTCTCCTCATTATTGAGTTTCTTCTGGGTAAGATGTTCCTTCACTGTAATATTCCACAGATGCCTAATTCCCTGTAAACACATTCTATTTTCTATTTATGTAACCGTATTGTTCAAAGTAGAGCTTATGATGTGTGTATTATTTTACTGTTGGACTGGAGCCTTCAAGACTCAGTGGAACAGTCAGTGGATGCAATGACGATCGATGAAGAAAGTAATGTTACACTAAACTGCACTTTACAAACAAGTATTACAACCCCGAATGGTTTCTGGTACAGGCAGCGCCCGGCACAGCGACCACAGTACTTGTTTCGGATCATCGCAGGGACAGTCGAACGAAATACAGATATAACCGACCGATTATCTGCTTCCTATAATAAGAGTAAAAAAATATACCAAACTCATGATTAAGAACGCCAAAATCTCTGACTCGGCCACGTACCTCTGCGGGGTGAGCACACAATGTTGTAAAAACTCAGCTATCTCAAACAACCCCCCCCCCACCTTTCACAATTTCCTCGAGATATCGCTAGAGGGCGAACAAACCAAGGGGAACACAAATTCCTCTCTATTCATGTGAGCAATTGCTTTCGCATAGTTATTGTTTCGGAATGTCACTGTCCAGTATGGTTCAAATGAGAAAAGAAAAAAGAAAAAAAAACACTCCAGATGTTTCTGATACCAACATTTAATGATAATTCAAAATCGTTTGCATTCTAGCCGATGATGAACGGCCCCCAGTAGAGCAGAGGATCATACCTTTCATGCCAATGTTGCAACATCAGAACATTCCTTTTTGATCTCTGCGGCTTGTGAGTCATTAATCAAAATCTAAGGAAAACGTCTTGTGGGACGGTACAATATCATATCCTGCTGAACGAACACAGGAAAAAAAAAAGAAGTCGATCTGGTTTTATTTGTTTATTTCTGAGTCTATACCTCAGAACATAGGTGTGTGACCAATTCATGTAAATTAGGCAGGAATTACTGTGATTAATCTCTGTATTATGTGAAAGGACATGTTTTATTTTTCAACCTGACATATATATCTACGTATCTCTATCGATTCTTAATGTAAATCAGTTTGCTGTTGAGCAACTTGATCATTGGGAATTTTCAACCCAGGTTTATCAGAAAAAAAGAACACTTCATAAGCTGCGAGAGATTTGTCTGTCATCAGTTACAGAGAGAAATTCCTTATTTTTAGTTCACATGGCAATTATAAAAGAGTGAAATGTTAGAAACTCCAAACAGCCGTGGAAGCTGCTGCGAAAATCGAATAATTAGCAGTCCCAGTAAGCGAATTACTTAGCTTTGCTGCCATCTGGTGGAATATATCATCCTGATGTCTGGCGATGCTGCATGTATCTCAGGAACTCCTTCACGTCTCAACAGCCAATAAAGAAACAATCACAACTTCCATCAGCCGAATTAATTGGTAAGTTATTCAGCGAAAAGCTACTTGTATAGACTGCAAATGACAGGTCAAAATACGGTGCGCCGTGCTGCTTGCTGATTTCAGCGATTCAGATCAACTCTGGAGTCGCTACGTTCAGCCAAAAATACACGTCAGAGAAGATTAAAGGCTGTTTTTGCATCTTATGCTGCTACGCTTCGCTAGCGGACCATTTATTCTGCTCACACCCTCTGCCTCGATGAGCAAGTGCAATTTATTGACAGTCTTCTCCAAAAATTTTGACGTCTGCCGCGCATCACTTCACCTTTAAGTGGCGCTGCGCTATTAATGACATCTCACAAAAGATTTACTTCCTTTGTTCTGCTGTTCTGCGATCGCCTCTGCAATTTTTATTTCCTGCATTGCGTGTGAACGCCTTTTTTTTTTCTATTGTGTCTTTGGAAGCGTTGCCTGTTGTGATTGGTCGGTTTGGCCAAGGTATGTATATTTCTGCACTGGCAATGAGTCTCCACTCTGTGGGCACGGAATGACAGACTCAAACGGAATGATTATGAAGAACTCTCTAACGCCGGTCCACAGTATTGTTTTTCTTCTAGGTAATAATTCCCTTCACTGTAATATTCCAGACCTCCCTGTAACTCTCTGTAACCAAGTTTTTTTTCAATGTAAGTAACCATGTTGTGTGAATTCGAGATTTTGTTCTGTTGATTATCTTTCTGATAGGCTGGAGCCCTCAAGACTCAGTGGAACAGTCAGTGGATGCAATAACGATCGATAAAGAAAGTAATATTACTCTAAACTGTACTTTACAAACAAGCAATACACTCCCAAGTGTGTTCTGGTACAGGCAGCGCACCAGACAAAGACCACAGTATTTGATTTGGCTTAACGCACGGAAAGTATACCGCAATGAAAAAGTAACTGAACGATTTTTTGCTTCCTATGATAAAAAAATTTTTAAAAATATATACCGATCTATCGATCAGAACACCATAATCTCGGTCTCGGCCACATACTTCTGCGCGATGAGCCCACGGTGCTTACAAATCTGAATTCTCTCGAACAAAACCCTCTTTCGCAGTTTCCTCGAGAGCTCGATAGAGGGCGAACAAATCAAACCGAAAGTAAATGCTAACTGAAGTCCAGAGGCTTCGTCCAATATTTCTTTCCCCAGTGAAGTCTTGATTTGGCAATTACAATGGATGTTTTTACTCTTGAATGACTGTAACTGTGATCGAAACCACTTAATCTTGAATGATTCCTCTGTGTTATCTAATTTCTCTGGATATTCCCAATTCGCATCTGAATCTTCCCCCATTATCAGTACCGATACATTAATCATTTTAAGGGTTATTTTAACGGAGAAAGTTACTAAGTTTGGCACAATAATAGCACATGTAGCAAGTACCATATTTCAAAACGCTGAAGAAGTTTTCATGTGGCTTTTGATTTCAGTCAAAGAGTTAATCACACTTTGGTGGATTGTTGTGCTCTATGTCCCTGATTTTTATTAACACACAAGAGTCTTACGTATTTAAACGCCAGCGTCCTATTGTTTCGGACATGAGCAAATGCTGGCTGTAATTGGTTTCGCCGATTTTTTTTTTCAAAGTTACTTCTAGCGGTTATTCCAAATGATGATCTAGTGTGTTTACCAAAAGTTTTCATTTCGTTTCCATGCAAATAAGATAAAGGTGGCAATATATATTGGTTTGACCACAACAGCAGTATTTTTTCCCTTCAGGGTACTTCTGTAGACCCTCACCGCGAGCTACACGCTGACTTCGGTTTTTTTGCGGGAAAGGGACAGCTCTCGGGGTGTCACGACAAGGCGTTATTCGACATGTAGCTCTCCTTCGAGTTTTGGGATTTCAATTCACCGGAGGCGGACAGCGTCTAAAGTTGGTGCCTCTGCAGGATATCACTGTGCCGCAGGAGACGAAGGAACTCTGGTTGTGTGCAAACAAAATCGAGATCTTTGGGCACAGAGCTCGGAAAAAAAAAACCTGAAGAAAGGACGTTAAATATCGTAAATCAGCCAGTTGATGCTACATCTCTCCTCTCGCTATGCACAACAGACAGTGGAGTGGGGGGGGGGGGTTCGCTGCACTGTTACTTTTACGAGTGGGAGTGGGGACCTGGGTGGGGATTTCGGGTTCTACCATTCAATGGGCAATCGTTCTTTGCGACACCCCTCTGTTTTCCTGGATGCTAGCGAAAAAAACAATGTAGGCATTTGTCTGACATTAAGTATACATTTGAAACATTTGAAAATTAATTCTGAGCAGTGTTAACTCCATGCGTCTTAATTGAGTGGAGCATTGTACTTGTATTTACAACATTTACAGTCAGAGCCGGGAAGCAACTTCATATTCACGTTTCAGCCGGTAGTAAATCTGTCAAATTTACTGAATATTTTGAATGAAATCAATTGAAATCGTCTTACTGGATATGCACGATCATTGTTATTAATATCTCAGTTGAACGCAAAATGAGTTTTCACATTTTACTTCTAGCTGTCTCAAATGTCCTAAAATCGTCCCTTCTGTATTCTGTCCTCCAATTGACAATGATACCCGATCATCAGAAGAAACTTTACCGGTCATTTCGATGAATTGGACTACACATCTTCGCCTCGCAGATTGCCCCAGCGCCTATACACTGAAATTGACTGTATATTGGGACATGAATAATAAGCCCCTTTAACCTTAAATCAAGCGCTTTGTGCTGGGAAACTATATTTTGTGTTTTTGGAAAAGAGGCAGTAAGTACAGTGGAGCATATCATCCCAATCCTAGCAATAAAGATTAAAGACGTAGCCATTCCACATTCTCTTTACTAAATACCGGACAACATTTTTTTTTCAGATCCCATGCCTGCAGTGTTTGCCTCACTGAACAAGCAGATTTTATCATCGTCATCCATCTGACAGAGGCCTCTTCCTCCAGTCCAGTCATTACTAAAATGGGTTGTGTAATTCCCGCCCTTCTATAAGGAGTCCAAACTGCGCAGGTTTGACCGTCGTAGCCGTTCTGCTCACACAGCAAGTGTGCTGCACCTCGTTTATACATTGTTATTAATATCAGGAGTGTCCATATGCAATTAGTCAATGCAGCAGGACCCAGGAGGTGAAAGTCAGCATGCATTTTTTACATTTCTCTCTCAAATAATTTTACTCCGACTGCAAAATTCGAGGCTGAAGGAAACACCATGAAGTAGCGCTTTCCGACGAACGATATACATTTTGGTAAACTCGACAAGAATTTAACAAAAGGCACCATACACCATGCACTATACACCACACATCATCCGAGTACATATCATATTCAGGAGGAGGTGGGGTGCGGTATAATCGTTTCTGCTGCTGGTCCTTCAGTCTCCACATGACGCTGCAGATCCCTCTTGTTATGTTTCTGGTCCAGGCCAGGTACTGGGTCAACACGCACCTCTTGTCCCAGAAGTAGAAGGTAGTTCCGTTAGATAACATTGCCAGGCCCATCCCCATCCTCTGGTTTTCCTGGAAAACTGGTGCGTTTGGCATCTTACTCTGCACTGCATAGGTCGTAGCCGTCAAGCGGTCAGACAACTTATGCTTTCCAGGTAGCCTCAAATTCTTTATGAGTAGTCAATCTCCAGCCTTGTGTTGGGAGAGCCTAACCTTTTGGGCATAGCTACTCCAATTTCCTTGATTATGCTTGGTGCCGCAATTTCAGCTAGTCCCTAAGCATTTTACAGCCCCCTTCTCATATGAGTCACATGCTGTTTTGAACCGTAGATGTTCCACGCCAGCCCCAAAACAGAGCTCAACGGAAAAAAAAACTCGTCTCGCGCCCAAACATCAGATAATATGGCGAGTACATTGTAGCTTCATTTTGTGTACAGTTGTAAATGCGGACCATATATCCAATACTTTGTTTCCTCTTGTTCTTTTCGATTTTCTTCAAGATTTCGAACATGTCTAACAAGGTCCGATTGCACCTCTCGTGCAAGGGAACAGCCAGCGAGACATAAGCCGTAGTCTTCGAAGTCTCTTCTTCAGACATACTCAGCTAGTCACGTAGGACCCCACTGTGAAAATGCCGTCCTTGATCGATATGTATCTGCCTGGGCAGGCCGTAATAAATGAAATACTTCTCCTATAACACTTTGACCAAAGTGGACGCCCGAATTTCCTTGATAGGGAATGCTTACGCATATCTGGTATACTGAACCATAATAACCGAGTCATTTGAAATGTTTCTGGCATATGGATCTATTGCTTTCAAACTCGTTCTGGCAACTTCTGCAACGACAATAGTGCCCTGCTGTATCGGCATTTGCCCATCCCTTGGACAATATCGGTGTCGTGGAGAGGGGAGAATTGCAGCATGGGCAACTGCTGGTCTTCCATACAACTTTTCCCAGGCCTGCGCCCTGGAGTGGATACTCCAGTAGACTCTCCAGGCGCAGATCCATGGTCTTGCGAGACTTGCGGATGCCACCACTCACTGAGTTGTCACACAAAAAAAAAATCGAAATTAATTTTCGTTTACAGCTGGCAGACGGGGGTATGTGAGTTTGAAAACCATAACTGATCGTATTCACATTCAACGATTGGCTGATTAGTAAATAACTCCTAGGATTGAAAAATGAGCTTAGATTTATGTCTGCTTTATGGGCGTGTTTGGAATGTAGCAGCTCCATAAGATAAAGGAATTATTCATTCAGACGAATGTTTGTCAGTACATAGAGAATGTGGCTGAAATGCCGACTATTTTGTAAAGAGACCTGCGAACAGAAGAATTCTGGAACCAACAGAAATTATTTTCGTCTTAATTCATAAAAGATACAGAACCTCCATTTCCTGTTCAGTATATCTAAATTCATATTGGTCTATTCATTTGTTTTCCATTTGCACTACATCAACCACAACATAAGTGACCGTACCTAATTACCCAATTTCGTTAAAAGTGCAGACATGTGTACTATGATTGGTGCTGAAACTGAGTGGTTCAAGTAAATGTTTACTTGAGAGTTGAAATAAATATTGAGCTATTTTCATTGAACAAGTCGTTTGTTAATTTCACGTTTAGAAACTTCTAAGTAATCGTCAATCGCAACAGAAGAAACTGCGCCACATAGTCAGCAACGACTGAAATGTGTTTTATTCCTTATTTTGGGATCATCTTACGTGCAACCGTCCACTAGAATATGTATCTCAAACAGAATATTAAACAAAAACAGGATACGCACTTGTGTAACTCCAGTAAGGTCACGATTAACGCCTTATTCATTTGCTGTATAAGTATTTACTCTGAAGGCGAAATGTTAGATTTGTCGTTCATACCATAAATATGCAAAATAAATAGGTCCGGACTTCTCGCAGCCCACCAAGACAACTGTAAAAATAACAGATTTAGGTGGTACCATCGCAAAATTCCCGCCCCAGCATCAAATGGCAAGGAACTGGGCGAACGCGTGAAAGACCGTGCGCTAAGAGAGATATGCTTTCGAAATTCAATGACGACCAAGGCTGCAGCCTGTTGTCGCATCGAGGAATCTTACAGTGGGAGAAATATGCCGAAACCAACAGAAACTACTGTAGTGTTGATGGCCAGGAAATCGGTACTAAGTTGAAAAACAGACGGTAGGGAATTGATGACGAGAGGCTGCAGCAATTTTAGGAAACATTTCGGTTGCCTCGACTTTCATAAAATGAAGGAAAAGTCAAACAGCTACACAGTAGCGTACTGATTTGCACAACGTTCTACTGTACCTATGCCACGTATTCAATTCCCACCACTGCTTGTAAAGAAATTGCACTTTTTCCAGAAGGCGTGGGATTTATCTCGATTGCTCTGGTGCCCAAAGTCTGGCTGGATTTGGTAAACTGATTGGTTATTGTCCTGGAGCGTTTTAGGCTCTGATTTATGCAGTGTATTGACGGGCTGTGAGCAACGATACGCAGAAAGGGCAAATTCCTTACCGTATCTCAAACACATAAGTAATCAAACAAACAAGTACATAAGTACGTAAATAAGAACCCGTTTGCCCAGCAAATCATATGTTTGGTGCGAAGTCGGAATGAATTTAGATTAAAAAAAAAAGTATCCAACGGTTTTAGATGACAGATAAATTATATTAAATGTCCATGTTCTTTGTATTTTTGCAGAACGGATGAAACAGTTTAAAATGTATGCCGGGAGATTCTTCTAAACTGCATCTGTTGCTGAATCCCTCTCGTGTGAAAAGGTGAAACCAAAATTCACTCCAACTGCATATCCATTTTCACGCCCATTATTAGGCTATATTTGAATTGATTGTTGCAAGTGTTCACACTGAATCTGCAGGAGAGTAATTGTGTTCAGAAGCAGAAATGGATTGCACCTTAGTTGCGCAATTCTTGTGTTACACTCGCAAAACAAGTCTCGCGTTAAGAATCTCTTAACAGCATGAAACGTCTGAGTTTGCGTCAGGCTTTCGATTTCCTATTTCCTTTTTCATCCAAAATACTGTATATTTCTGTACGTCTTAAATGTTGAGCATCGATTTCATGATGCATTGAGGACATTGTTCATTGAAACGTCATTTTTAACATTTCAGTAATGGTCCACAAGAGGCTAGATGCACAATATTACTCGGAAGGAGAGTGATGCTCCAGAGGGAAGAAGAGATTGAACAGTAAATCTCGCCTGTTGTGACATTACCTTTCGATTTAAGAATCGTCTTTGAATGTTGCTGAATATTCTCAGCCTCATTGAGTCATGTGGATTCACCTTTGCATTGTTATGATGAGACGAAGTATCTGCTAAATTGTTTTAAACGCAATTACTTATTTAGTTATGTGCTAGCTTGGTTATTTATTCTTATCTCATTATCTACAGAACTATCTATCAAGTTGTTCGTCTGTGCTATGATTTGTTTATTTATTTTTAAAGCTTTATGCTTATTTATTTATTTACTCGCCATTTGATTATGTATTTATTCATTTTTCTATATGTGTTACTTTTTCCATGTTGTTTATTTATTATATGATCATTATTTATTTAGGAATAGTTTATTCAAACAACGTATAGACGTTGAGTAAAAAAAAAACATAAAATGTTGGTCACAATTTATAATTCATACGCACTCCATTTTCGACTTCTGGAACAACAAAAAAAAAACACAAGGTCGACATGGTAGATAAAAGACGTTTGATTACCTTAACGGTTTACTGAGAATTAACTTGGAGGTATTTTCCAGCTGATCGATAGATTTTGCAATAAAAAAAAAACAGAGAAAGAAATGTAAGTTTGGAGCATTTAGATGGAAATTAAATAATTGATTTTAAACCGAGGAAAATTATCAATTTCCTGATTGAGTTGAATTCACTATGAATTCATTTGGGACGCTGTCATTTACTGATACAAAGATATTTACTTTTCCCCGGGTGTTCAATATTATAACTAATGATAGATGAAGGAAGACACACTTTCTCTAATCTTATCCACATATTAAACTTGTTTTCATCTTTTTCTGAGATTTTGAGATAGGATGCTTCGCCAAAACAGAAAATGAAACAGTCACGAGGGCAACAGGTGTTTACTCTATTCTTTCTTTTTTCATTTTGCCCACCTACCCGAATTTATTTCTGACCTGAGAGAAAATATGAAACCCATGATTAAAATTGCTCCAACATCGTCGTTAGGCGTCATTATAGAGCGAAAACAACAGATCTCACTGTGAAAACATTCTCAAAAGGCCTGATAATATAATTTCAGTATATTAGCTAACTTTCTGTTTTTGCTGCATGTCTCTTTAACAACTATTATTTTTAAGACCTGGATCTCCGTTCCACTCATTCTGCAGTTTACACCGGTCCGTAACAGTTCGGAACAGATTATTAGGTATATGATAAATAGCATGAACTCATCTTTGCAATGCAGAGATACTGTTGGATCTTGTGCGTGTTTGTTTCACATTCTCATTCATTTATGAAATTAAGGACCCGGCATGTCGCCGTTGTCATAGATAAACATAACGTGTACAGTGCCACTGACTTTGAACGTGTACTAATCGTGGCCATGCAGTATTCTTCTACGTAATTGCATTTAATGCTGTACAAACTCACTCCATATTGCAGCAACAAGTCTGATAATGGGTCCTGCATCTGCTTCCACTGTGGTAGTCTAACAAACTACATAACATTTACTGAGCACTTCATAGCATTCACAAAGTTCAGATAGCCAGCTGCAGAAGTAGTAGAAGAATGTGGACATAGAAACGCTTCATACTATACCAGGTGCTGATGTATTAGGCTGAGTTATTGGACAAACTATTTTTTTATTCCCATACAGAAAGTGCGATATACAACATTACCTTTCCTCGCAATGAGTAACGTGAATCTTTCTTTCTTTCTTTCTTTTTAAATCTTTTTATTGAATAAGTATACAAAAAGATAAGCCACACAGGCACTAATACACTGTTAGAATATAATAAAATTACAGGAGATATTAATACAGAAAAGAAAGTGATACAAACAATGTAATTTAAACATAACATACTAAGGTAACATAATAGTATACTAATTTATATATATATATATATATATATCAAGAGAGAAAAGGAAAAAAAAAAACAAACCAAAAAAAAACCCACCGTGCAACTAAACTAAAAGCAACGGGCTAACTTGGAACCAAGTAGAGTTAAAGAACTTAAAATCACGTCCTCAAACCTGACCTCCATTAAAAACAGTAAAAAAAACAAAAAGGGTGTATAAATATGGAGCAAAAAAGAGAAGAAAAAAATACATTAAATGAAAATATTGAATAAAAGATCTCCAGGTCTGTTCAAATTTAAGTGAGGAATCATAAAGATTACTTCTAATTTTCTCCAAATTCAAGCATAATATCGTCTGAGAAAACCAAAAAAGGTAGTTGGAGCATTAAGCTCTTTATAATGTTGTAAGATACATCTTTTCGCCATTAAAGTAAGAAATGCAATCAATCTACGGGCTGAAGGAGAAAGATTACTGGAAACTTTAGGTAGTCCAAAGGTAGCAGTAAGAGGGTGAGGGGAGATATGTATATTCAATACCTTTGAGATAATATTAAAATGTCTCTCCAAAAACTTTCCAGAGTAGGACAAGACCAAAACATATGAGTTAAAGTGGCTATCTGCCCCGGACGTCTATCACAAAAAGGATTAATATGAGAATAAAAGCGAGCTAATTTATATTTGGACATATGTGCTCTATGAACAACTTTAAATTGAATTAGGGAATGTTTAGCACAGATAGAGGAAGTATTGACTAATTGTAAAATCCGCCCCCAGTCATCCACGGAAATGATAGAACCCAATTCCTTTTCCCAATCTACCCTAATCTTATCAAATGGGACTTTCCTAAGTTTCATAATAATATTTTAAATCATAGCCGATGCACCTTTCTGACATGGATTAAGGTTAATTATAGTATCTAAACTGTATGTAGGATGAAGCATTGGAAAGGAAGAAAGTATAGTACTTAGGAAATTTCTAACTTGTAGATATCTAAAAAAAAACCTATTCTTGATAAATTATATTTATTAGATAATTGTTCAAAAGACATAAGGGAACCATCTAAAAATAAATCCAAAAACCGTGAAATACCCTTAGTCTTCCAAATTTGAAAAGCACGACCCGTAAAAGAGGGAGGAAAAAATATGTTACCTCAAATAGGAATCGCTAGCCCAAATTGGTTAAGATCAAAACATGTTCTGAATTGAAACCGAATACGTAAGGTATATTTAACTATCGGGTTAGATACGTGTTTGAGTCGTTTCAAATCAAAAGGAAGCGAGGAACCTAAAATAGAGCCAAGTGTATAGCCCTGAACAGATTGTAATTCCAATGCTACCCATTTGGGAATGGATAGTATATCCTGGTCAAGTAACCAAAATTTCATATGTCGAATATTAATTGCCCAATAATAGAATCTAAAGTTATGTAATGCTAAATCTCCATCCCTCTTAGCTTTCTGCAAATGTATTTTACCCAGTCTCAGGTTGTTATTTTGCCAAATAAATGAAGAAATTTTTGAGTCAACTTTATCAAAAAAAGATTTTGGAACAAAAATCGGTAATGTCTGAAATATATATAAAATTTCTGGCAGAAAAATACATCTTAACTGCATTAATACGACCAATCAAAGTTAAATATAAGGAAACCATTTAGATGAAAGTTGAATAATATGGTCAATTAAGGGTAAAATGTTAATCTTAAATAAATCTTTGTGTTTACAAGTAATTTTAATCCCAAGATATGAAAAATAATTATTAATCAATTTAAACGGAAAGTTATGATATAAGGGAAGTTGTTTATTAATCGGGAAAAGTTCACTCTTACTAAGATTTAATTTATAACCTGAAAAAAGACCAAATTGTGCTAATAACTCTAAAACAGCAGGGATTGATTTTTGAGGATTAGAAATATATAAAAGTAAGTCATCAGCATAGAGTGATATTTTATGGGACTTTAAGCCCCGAGTTATCCCAGTAATATTTGGAGATTCTCGAATGGCAATTGCAAGAGGTTCTAATGCAATTTCGAATAATAAGGGACTAAGAGGACAACCTTGTCGAGTACCTCGAAGAAGAGGGAAAAAAGATGAGCTTAAAGAGTTAGTACGGACCGAGGCCACAGGAGAATGATATAACAATTTGATCCAGGATATAAATTTCGAGCTAAAATTAAAGATTTCAAGCACCTTAAATAAGTAAGGCCATTCTACTCTATCAAAAGCTTTCTCAGCATCTAAAGAGATAACACACTCAGGAACATTTGTGAGGGGGTATAAACAATATTTAACAGTGTGCGAATGTTATAAAAAGAGTAACAACCTTTAATAAAACCCGTTTGGTCTTCCGAAATAATAAAAGGAAGTACTTTTTTTCTAATCTGTTTGCTAATAACTTAGAAAAAAAATTAGAATCAACATTTAATAAAGATATTGGTCTATAAGATGCACATTGAGCAGGATCTTTATCCTTTTTTAATATTAGAAAGATTGACGCTCTATTCAAAGATTCGGAAAGTTTACCAAGTTTTAATGAAGCCTCGCAAACCCTACAGAACCAAGGGATTAATGAATGTGCAAAACATTTATAAAGTTCTACGGTAAACCCATCAGGGCCAGGAGCTTTCCCCAGGTTCATAGAGGAAATAACATTTTTAATCCCATCAGTGGTAATGGGATTATCTAGCATAGAAGACATATCCTGTGAAATCTCAGGGAAGTCCAGGTTATCTAAAAAATCATTCATAGATTTAGAGTCTCGAGGAGACTCTGATTGATATAAGGAAAAATATAAATCAAAGAAGGTTTGATTAATCCCCGCATGATTAAGTATCAGTCGATCATTTTGATTATAAATCGGATTAATTTGAGATTTACCATAATTAGACTTCAATTGGTTAGCCAACAGTTTGCCAATTTTGTCACTGTGTCCGTAAAATTCACTTCTTGTTTTCTTTAATTGGTTTACAATCGAGGGCGAAAGTAATAAACTGTGCTCCATTTGAAGTTCAGTTCTTTGTTTATATAACTCCTCAGAGGGAGCTGTAACATATTTCTTATCAATTTCCTTAATCTTGTCCACAATTACCAACTCCTCCTGCTTCAGTTTCTTCCTCAAAGCAGCAGAATACGAGATAATCTGACGACGAATATAAGCTTTAAAAGTATCCAAAAGAATGTTCACAGAAATATCCTCTGTATAGTTCATTGTAAAAAAAAAGATCAATCTGTTCATTCATAAATTTAACAAAGTCCGAATCCTGAAGCAACAGCGAATTAAATCGCCATTGTCTATTATTTTGTGTATTCGCCTGAATTTTAATAGAAAGTTTAAGTGGAGCATGATCCGAAATGGTTATAGAGTCATAATCAACGCGAATCTAAAGTAATCTGCAACATCAGGTAGACAAAGAATGTTAATTTATTACAAAGTAGAGGTAATTACTCTGAGATGTGTCATGTTATTGTTATCATATATTACCTCATTACCATATATTACATACTACCTTATATACTAAAGCCCCGTTGAGCAGTTCCGAGAACTGCGCTCATGCTGCATTAACAGCTTGACCCCATTCACTTTTACGTCTGTTTTTATTTTTCCACATCAAATGCACAGTAGTAGATCGGCGTTCAATCAAAAAATAATTCCAAATTCAGGTAAAAAAGTTTTTTGAATCAGAATATGATGGTATGTGAGACACTGTAACTCAAGGGATGTGATCTGCACTTTCGAAAACCATGTTTTCGAGAACGTCAGAATTTGAACAATCATCTTTTTAGAAGCTTCGTGATGGTCATACAATCCAGGTTCAATCCGATTGATTTTCATTTTTTTCCATTATGCCTTTGTTAATGGGGTTATTATTTACTCCAGATACCGCAAGATTTTATGATAATTAAAAATCTCTTTACTCCTGCCGATGATGAACGACACAGCCAACAGTCTAAGACCAAGACATCGCATTCCACTGTGCCAAAATGAG
The DNA here is from genome assembly GCF_963921235.1 of Mobula hypostoma. Taxonomy (NCBI): domain Eukaryota; kingdom Metazoa; phylum Chordata; class Chondrichthyes; order Myliobatiformes; family Myliobatidae; genus Mobula; species Mobula hypostoma. Next base: position 24,808,120 of record NC_086106.1, read on the forward strand.
AGACCTGCTTTCTGATCTCTGCGACTTGTGAGTCATTAATCAAAACATGCGGGAAACGTCCACACCGATGGTATTACATCATATCCTGCTGAAAATCGCGAAAAGAAAAAACAAAGAAACTTTGATCTGGTTTTATTTGTTTATTGCGGAGTCTCTAACTCAGAAAATAGGTGCGTGACAAATTCATTTAAAATAGGCCGGAAATTTACTGAGTAAACTCAACATTCTGGAAAGGAAGCATTGTTTCATATCCCGACATTACTTTCTACGTATATCCATTGATCCTTCATATCGATCGGCTTGATCATCGAGAGTTTTCTGTCCAAGTTGATGAAAGAGAAGTGTTGCATCAAAAGCGAGACTTCTGTTATTCTGCAGTTAATGAAGTAGATTTATTATTTTCATTTCACATGACAATTTTAAAAGACGGAAAATTTGGGAACACCAAGCTGGCTAGGAAACATCCGCGAAAATCGAAGAATAAACAGTCCAACTGAGAGAATTACTTAATCTTTACAGCCATCTGGTGGAATATATCTTCTTAGCTCCTGGCGATTTCACATGAACTCAGTGCTTCCTTCATGTAACAACAACATATACACAAACAATTATTGCTTCCATACGTCTAATTAATTGGTAAGTAATTCAGAGAAAAACTACTTTCGTAGGTTGCATGTGAACACGTCAGAATACCATGCGCTGCGCAGCGTGCTCATTTTTGCTTTTCAGAACAATTCTTCCGTCTCTAAATTCTGCAGAAATCCACATCAGAGAAGAGTAAATACTGTTATTGCATGTTTTGCTGCACCCATAGTTTGTTACACTACCTCTTATTCTGCTCGCTCCCTCTGCCTCGATGAACAAGCACTATTTGTTGGCAGTCTTCTCCAGGAGAATTCACGGCTATCCGTCTGCGGTGTTTATGTCAGCTCACAAAGTATTTAACTTCTTTGCTGTGCACTTCTGCGATCGCCTTTGCAAAATTTCATTTCCTGCACTGCGTCTGAACGTCTTTTCCTACTGTGTTTTTAAAGATTCAACACCTTGCGTTGCCTGATGAGATTAGTCGGTTTGGCTAAGGGTATGTGTATTTCTCCTCTGGCAATGAGTCTCTACTCTATGGTCACGGCAGTACAGGGTCAAACAGAGTGATTAGAAGACCTGTTTCACGCCAGTACTCATTATTGGGTTTCTTCTGGGTAAGCTGTTCCTTCACTTAATATTCCAGGCCTCCCTAATTCCCTGTAAACACGTTTTATTTTCTATTTATGTAACCACGGTGTTCGAAGTAGAGCTTATGATCTATTTTTTTTTTACTATTAGACTGGAGCATTCAAGACTCAGTGGAACAGTCATTTGTTGCAATGACGATCGAAGATTAAAGTAGTATTACCGTAAACTGTACTTGACAAAAAAATTGCAGCATTCCCGAAGGTTTTCTGGTACAGGCAGCGCCCCAGAGAGAGACCACAGTATTTGATTCGGATCATCGGAGGGACAGAAACCCGAAATAAAGATTTAACCAATCGATTTTTTTGCTTCCTATGATACTAGTAATTGATATTCGGAACTTTCGATGGCTGTAACTTTCATCGAGCTACGTCATCTTTAGTGATTCCTGTGTGTTACTTAATTTCACTGAATATTCACCATTTCATATCGGAAGCTAACACAGCCATCAGTACAGCCAGATGAATTCTTTTAGGGGGTCCTTTGACATATAAAGGGACCAAACTTTGCCACAAGAATCGCAAATATCGCTATCAACATTATACCTCAAAGTGTGAAGAAGGCATCGTTTAGGGAAATCACTCAGATCCAATCATGTGGCTTTTGATTTCAGTCAAAGATTCGATCGCACTTTGCTGGATTGCTGTTATGAATGCCGTTGTTTTTTATTACCACGCGAGAGGCTTACCTACTTTTACGCCGGCGTCAGATTGTTTCCGAAATGAATTAGTATATGGATTTCAGCAAGGCATTTGCTAAGGTACGCCATGCAAGGTTTATTGAGAAAGTAAAGAGGCATGGTATCAAGAGGACATTGCTTTGTTGATCCAGAACTGGCTTGCCCACAGAAGGCAACGAATGGCTGCCGACGGATCGTATTCTGCATGGAGGTCGGTCACCAGTGGGGTGAATCACAGGATCTGTTCTGGGACCCTAACTGTTCGTGATTTTTATAAATGACCTGGATGAAGAAGTGGAGGGATGGGTTAGTAAGTTTGCTTTTGACACAAATGTTGGAGCTGTTGTGGATCGTGTGGACTGCTGTCAGAGGTTACAGCGGGACATTGATAGGATGCAAAACTGGCCTGAGAATTGGCAGACGGAGTTCAACCCAGATAGTGGGAAGCGGTTCACATTGGTAGGTAAAATATAATGACAGAATATAATATTGATGGTAACATTCTTTGCAGGGTGGAATATCAGAGGGATCTTGGGGTCCGAGTCCTTAGGCACTCAAAGCAGCTACGCAGGTTGACTGTGTGGTTAAGAAGGCGTACAGTGTATTGACCTTCATCAATCGTGGAGTTGAATTTAGGAGCCATGAGGTAATGTTCCAGCTATATAGGACCCTGGTCACATCCCATTTGGAGTACTGTGCTCAATTTTGGTCGCCTCACTGCAGGAAGGATGTGGAAGCAATAGAACCGGTGCAGGTGAGATTAACAGGATGTTGCCTGGATTGGGGAGCATGCGTACAGAATAGGTTGAGTGAATTCGGCCTTTTCTTCTTGGAGCGATGGACGATGAGAGGTGACCTGATAGAGGTGTATAAGATGATAAGAAGCATTGATCGTGTGGATAGTCAGAGGTTTTTTTTTTTCTTTTTTTCCCCCAGGGCTGAAATGGTTGCCACAAGAGGACACAGGTTTAAGGTGTCCTCTTAAGGTGTCCGCTCACCTTAAAGGTGTAGGTAGAGAGGAGATGTCAGGAGTAGGTTTCTTACTCAGTGAGTGGTGGGTGCGAGGAATGGGCTGCCGGCACGGTGGTGGAGGAGGAAACGATTGGGTCTTTTAAGAGATATTTACATAAATACATGGAGCTTAGTAAAATAAAGGGCTACAGGCAAACCTAGTAATTTCTAATGTAGGTGTCAAAGTCCGATCCGTGAAGTCTGTGTTCCGGTTCACGCTCCGGTCCATAGTTCCTTGTTCTGGGGTTTCATGTTTTCCCCACTTTCTGTTGTGGGCACATGTTTCTCTTTTTGGGGCTGAGACATAAATAGCTCTGCAAACCAGGCATTACCTGCTGTACTGTCCTGTTCTCCTCCCTATCTTTCCCCCCCTCGCCTGACTCTCTGCCTGTTCACCTGGCTTGGATACCCCGCCTGTATCCCTGAAGTCTTACGGCCGGAGCAAGGCCGCAGCCTTGTTACGTCAAGATATGGAACAGTCTTCCGTTGTGTGGAATTGTCTCTCTGTGTCTACGCCTTCGCTAGGTAGGTCTGGCCGTTTGCTGCTACCTAGTGTTAGGATCTGTCTCTGAGTCCACGCCTTCGCTAGGTGGGAATGGCCGATTGCAGCCACCTTGTGTTGGGATCCGTCTCTTCATATTCAGTGTTCTGTGTATGAGTCCCGGCCCTACGTCCTCTCCCCAAAGAGGGGTCCCGGCTCTGTGTTCCGTGCTCCTGTCTCTTAGAGTCCAAGGCTCCGTGCCCCGAAGACCCTCGTCCAGTCTGTGCCTAATCTAGTCTTATCCGAGTCCTCTCCATGTGCCTTCACCTGTCCTTCTGTCTTGCCCTACCCAGAGGTTCCACAAGCAAGCCATGTCCAGTCCTATAGCCTCGTATTGTCGTCGCCTAGTTCTGGAGTCCGAGCCCGATTAAGCCCAAGGTTCTGGGTCCTTGCCCAGTGTCTGGCTTGGAGTCCATACTCAAGCCTCGAAGTACCTCAGGCCTCAAGATCCAAGACCCCAGCCTGCAGCCGGCAGATCCTAGACCTGATCCTGCATCCTTAATATCCATGATCCCAGCCTGCAGCCTCAAAACCTAAGACCGCAGCCTGCATCCTCAAGATTAAGTCCCCAGCCTTCACCTTCAACAGCCAAGACCCCAGCCTGCAGGCCTCAAGACCAAGAATCCAGTTGCAGGCGTCAAGACCAAGAATATGGCCTGCAGGCCTCAGGACCAAGACTCCTGCCTGCAGGCCTCAAGACCAAGACCCTAGCCTGCAGGCCTCAAGACCAAGCCCCTAGCATGCAGGCCTCAGGACCAAGACCCCAGCCTGTAGACCTCAAGACCAAGTCCCCAACCTGTCTCCAAACTCAAGCGTCTAGACCAAGACCCCAGCCTGACTTCAAGCTCAAGCCTCTAGACCAAGACCCCAGCCTGTCTCTATGCTCAAGCCTGAAGACCCTGTCCCGATCCTCAAGCCTGAAGACCCAGACACGAATCTTTCTTCAAGCCTCAAGCCTCAAGACCTGAAGCACAGGCTCCAAGTCCAGGGTTCCTAGCCTGTGTTCTCGGTTTTTTTGTCCTTGTCCTAGCCCAGGTCCTGCATCTTTGTCCTGATCCTAGTACCTCAGTGTCTGTGGTTTGCATTTGGGTCCGATCCCAATGCCTGATTGTGACACTAGACACATGTTCGGCAGAACATTGTGGGCCGAAGGGCCTGTATAGTGCTGTAAGTTTTCTATGTTTCTATGTTTCTAAGAAAACGCGGAGTCACGATTCATTGTGTTTAACGACAGTTTACGTTCGTGCTCATACAAATAAGGTAAAATTCGCAATATATTTCAACTGACTGCATCTACAAGTCAAAGCACTGCACAATTGGCAATATGAATGGCCTTTGCTCTCAGAAATATAACAGACAGCTTTGCTGAATTTTCAAAGTTTAAAGCAAAAGTATTATCAAATTACGCATGTCTCACACGCCTCCTTGAGATTCTGGTGCAATTTGTTGTTTTGCATCAGCAGTGCATAACATTTATGATGCATTAGCAAAATAAGTAAATATTTAATAAATTATTAAATTAGCAGTGCAGAAACTGAGGGGAGAGATAGTAAATTTTTGGCTCATTTTCTATTCGGATATCTGACGTCAGATTCCTGAAAAGTTAAGTGTGACGGCATGTCCTCGGTGATGGTGACTGGGGAGGAGTCTTCAATTAGACAAGCTGTCTCTACGAAATATCACCTTTTGCACGTATCCTGAAAACGTTTGAGTGTTGCGTCAATGATATAGCAGGCTGAGTTTAAAATGTTCTGCGGTTATTTTGTTTCTGTTTTTTTTTCTCTTCCTGCGCAGTTGCTCCACCATACCAGACAGAGATGCAACCAGTTATAATCGTCCCCGTATATCTTCAGAAAATACTTTGCGTATTTGATGGCAGACGAATTCTCAAGCCTCCAGTGACATTTAGCCTCTGTCATACCTTCTTTGTAATTATGCCCAGAATAAATCCACTGAGCTGTCGAGAGCCACACAGTAGAAACTTCTTAATCTTTCCACTTCTGATTTCCAGATAAGGATTGTTATGTGTTCCATCACCTTCGATTCCTGAAGTCCAAAATGAATTTTGGTCTTAGTGAGACAACACTCAAGCAGCTGATCTCTAATGCTTCGTACGCCTCTTCTTCTCTATCTGAAATTATGCAAACAATATCTATTTTGCCGTAAAATTTAACGACTGGATTGGAGGTGTCGGAAATCTCACAATTCTGCTTGTAGTAAGGGTCAAGAAGGTATGGTTGAATCGTGGCACAGTTGATTGTCAGCAGCGATGAGATTTTTTTTTTCTAATTGGTTTACCATTAGGTCTTCCGTTTTGGAGATCTAATGCAGTTGCAGGGGAAGGCTTTAAGAACCGGGTTTTGAACTTGTTGGTTAAAGCTGAAGAGAGCTGATGGCTGAGAAGAAAGGCATCCCAACACTGATGTTGCGAATACAAAATTAAATATAATATGAACGTCTCCTAGTTCACGATAAAGGGTTGACACAACTGATAGTAATTAATCCCCAGACGTTTCTGTAATATTTCCATTAGCGATAGAGTGCGGTGACAATCCTGAAGAAATCAAGAAATGTTTCCTTCTGTGCTAACTTTAGAGCCATTTGACAATGTTACAGTTCAGGAATGCATCATTTGAACTCTGTAGAGTATAACAGATATAATTGTGCATCAGCAGAATAATCTTGAATGTGTTGCTGCTGGATTTTTTGAATTTGTTTGTCCTTAACTATATATTCAAGCCGGCCGAGAAGAAACATAAATACCTGCTGAAGCTGTTGTACTTCCACCCTTACATCATACATTTTTTGCGGGTAATACATTATACGAAGAAACACTGCATATGCTTTATAACAGAGAGCTCGAGCTCGTTTAGCGGACTCAGCGAAGTGCATCATCTTCTGCAAGTGCAATCTGGAAAATATCTGAGACGAAGATAAAAAATATAAATTTTCCCATTTTCACTGGTGTGCACGATAACAGGACGAACTGCAAACGCCCCTCCCATCAATTGCCCAGTAAGCAGTATGTGTAAATAATCAGTGGCACTGAAAGAAACTGCACAAAATAAATTCTGGGCTTCCTTCAAGCCTCAAAGCCGGTTACACAAATAATCAACGCCACCATATTTTCGATAAATTCTCAAGACATTTAGAGGAAAGAAAAAAAATCGCAGACACCGGCGAGAGACGAAGAAATGTTGTGCGCCAGAAGTTTTAGCCCGTTTCAGCGTTTTTCTATTAAATCTGATTTCCCTATGTTCTGCCTGAAATCGGCCGGAGATATTTACTGCCTGATTTTATCTCCTATTTGGCACACTTACTTCGTAACACTTCCTTTCATATTTCTGGCATTATCTACCTCAACGTGCAAGCGCAATTTGATGACAGTCTTCTCCAAGACGCCCACCAGCTACATTACCTTCGCTCACCGACGAGCGGCACTGTGCAGTTAATGTTGACAGGCAACGGGTCTACTCCATTGTTTACATATCTTCGCCGGTTGGAAGCTGACCTGTCGAATCCTGCATCACGTTTGAAAGCTGTTTGTCAAGGATTTGATACTGTTAAATTGCGCTTGAGTTTGGATGTTTTAGACAGATTTTGCTCTATTTGTTTAATCCGACAGTCCGTTCTCACTGGACGATTACAGAATTACAGAGACGGAGAACGTTCTAGTAAAGGTGGATTCCTGCCGCTCCTCATTATTATGTTCCTCTTCCGTAAGTTGTTACTTCATTGTAATAACCAACATCAACCTAAAATACTACTTTAATACTCTAGAATAGTACTGTAATATTCGAAGCTACTCCAACTATCCTTCAATGACGCTTATTCTATGTAAGGTTGCAGTTTGTTGGAAGTGTTGATTGTTATTTGTTATTCGTTTTACGGTTACACGGGGATCATCATGACATTGTGGAACAGTTGCTCTGTTAAACAAACTACCATGAAAGGAAATCACGACAGTTTTGAATTTAACTTTGCAGCCAAGTGGTGACGCCCAGATGTTTTCCTGAGCAGACAACAAGCAAAGTCATTTTTTGTGGATTCCAACAGGGAAAGTAAATCGACAAAGGGACAGAGCAGACCGGTGGTTTGATATAGTAAACAATACACAGATATAGTAAACAATATACATAAATATTCTGTTCCAACCCGACTCGGTCATGTACCTCTACAAAAGACAATATACCAAAGTATCTTTTGCAATGAACAAAAAACGCTAACAAAAAATTCGTGTGTGTTCGATAGAGTGCGAACTCATCAAAAGAAACAGGGCTGGCAAAGCAATGTGGAAACAAATTCGAAGTAACGTCAGAAATTACCTGAATTGATTTATAATATAGAGGGTCGAGCACAACTTGATACTATTTCCTTCTATATTTTATGTATTTTTTTTTTGAATTTTGGACGTTTTCACTATGGTCCCACCAAAATCTGATTACACGACTCCTGTGCTGCTTAAATGGAACATTCTGCCAGAAATGTTGCATTACTCCAGTGCACAATACCAATAGATTGACATTTTGAAAGGGGTGGCCGATGAATAGACAGCATAATGACGAAAGACGTGCTAATATTCTGATCAGACAAAACTTCCCATCAATATCAAAAAGGAATAAACGTATGGTTATCTCACACTGCAACAATATTATCGCTGGCGATTTCAGTCAACGGTTTGCACACACACTTCTGATATATCTCATAAGCATGCAGACTCTCACAGCTATCTTCACTATACCTCTTCGCACACAATCTCTGGTAAAAATGGTCGCTCTATGTCATTGTTATTCTGTCTCCTCTGTGTTCCGCTCTCAGTATGTTGCTGTCAATAAAAGCGAAATAACGTTTGATATGTTATCATTCTGTAAAATACAGGGCTTCCCTTCCTCTGAAATCGATACTGCACTCACGTGCATCTGCTCCATTTCCCATCATGCCATTGCTTTGAGAGGGTAAATTTCCCATTGTACTTTGGAGACTCAGCCAGCACATCACTTCACGGAACTTCCACTGTCTTCCGTGAGACATATGTCGAAGCACAACTTTCTCTCCACATTTCCATGTTTTCCGCCTCCTTCAGCGATCATGCTCTGCGTGACTCCATTGTCATGTGCAACTGCATAAGGAACTCAATGCTGTCACTTTTTCTTGCAAGTGGAATATGTTCTAATGTTGCCCATTCACCACCTCGCTCACCACCAATCAGGGCCCCGACAGTCTTTCCAGATGATTCAATAGTTTACCTGCCTGTCTTTCGTGGACACAAGTTTTGCCTGACTCTCCAGGCACGGCGAAGAATGATAGAATAAAATCGACCTGGACTGGGAGCTTTTTCCGGCATCTTCGCTCTGTCCCCCAAAACAAAGTCCAAAGTAAATTTACCAGTGAGATAATTTTCTTGTGAGCATACTCAAGAAATTCAATGACTGCTGTACAATCAGTGAAATATGGCACACAACAGTGTAGACAATTAATAATAATAATAACACGAAGAAGAAGAAGAAGAAGAAGAAGAAGAGAACAAGAAGAAGAAGAAGAAGAAGAAGACGAAGAAGAAGAAGAAGAAGAAGAAGAAGAAGAAGAAGAAGAAGAAGAAGAAGAAGAAGAAGAAGAAGAAGAAGAAGAAGAAGAAGAAGAAGAAGAAGAAGAAGAAGAAGAAGAAAGCAAAAAGAAGCAGAAGGAATAAATATCGAGAGCATGAAATGCATATATCCTTGAAAGTGAGTCGATAGCTTGGAGGAACAGTTCAGTGATGGGCAAGATTTCCCCCTCTCGTTCAACAGCCTGATATTTGAGAAGTAAGATATTATCCTGAACCTCGAAACGTGAGTCTTCAGCTTCATTTACCTTCTCCCTGATGGGGAACCGCACGGGGTGCATGACTCTGCTAGTGGGCGTCCCTGATCATGAATGCACATTTCCCGCGATAACGATCTGTGTAGCTATGATGTAGCAGTTTTACAGGTGATGTACTTTTCATAATGGGGGCGCTGGGAGCGGACCCAGATGAAAGACACAGACACTGAGGTACTAGGAACAGGACTAGGTCTAGAGTTGAGCAAGCATGGGAAGTGGGGAAGAAAGAATGCTGGACATTGACACAGGCCCTGGAGAGACTAGGATGCAGGGCCTGTGCTAGGACAAGGACTAGAAAGACGGAACCCGGACAAGGGACTAGAAATAAGGATCCTTGGTCTATTGAAGTGACAGTTTCTTGCAAGATAGCTGCTGGGATCTTGATTATGTGTTATACTATATTTGAGACGGAAAAGGTTTTACTGATATAGGTTAACGGGTTTGTCCAGGTGTCTTTGTTCTTATTTCTTTGCTATGATTGTCTATGAGAACTGCTTTGCCTTTCTAATTTGTTGTTGCTGGAATTGGGGCGGTTGATGGCAGTGTTTACTGTCTGACATTGCTAAGTAACGCTCACAGATGTTACAAAGTAAAGGGTTGAATGGGAGGAGTGATTGGGGGGTGGGGGTGGGGTACGAACTACATCAAGCTCTCAAGAATCATCTTCCAAAGCACTTAAACTTTTTCTGACGGATTTGATTTTAACTGATTTGTGGAGGGTGCATAATCAATTTGCCAAAGACTAAACTTTTTTCTCCACAAGACTTAAAACTTTCTCTCGGATAGATTACATTGTTATATCCCCCATTCTGCTACCTTTAGTACATTCCAAAGAATTTTTACCCAGACATCTATCTGGTCACAACCCAGTCATATGTACTTTTAATTATGGCAAAATTAAAAATAAGGCTACAAGGTGGAGGTTTAACTCCATCCTTCTAAAAAACGACGAATTTCTATCACAACTGAGAACAAATCTGACAGAATTTATACATTTAAATGCAAATAGTGTCTCAGATGTGACAGTGATTTTGGCCTCCATCAAGGTTTTCTTACGAAATAACGCTATATCGTTCAGTTCTCACCTACATAAAAGCCAGCCTCAAAAGATTTCCCCCTTAGAAGAAGAATGTAAGGTTTTGGGAAATGATCTCAAAAGCATATACACCATAACAAAAGAGAACGAGCTCAAAACAGAACAAGCAGAATTAAATATTTATTAAGAAGCTGGGCAGAATGTATGATCCATATAACCAAACATAAGTATTACGCAGAAGGCAGCAGACCGAGCCTTCTTTTAGCTCTAACGCTCAAACAACAGGAAACTAAAAGATCTATACCAGAGATTAGATGTGCTGAACGTTGAGTAGTATCTTCAACGGAGGAAGTAAACGAGACATTCAAGAATTACTTTAAAGAATTGTATACAAGTGGCTCAGTTCCTTCTGAGAATGACTTCTCAGATTATTTTTTAGTGGATTACACCTCTCTACGTTGTCATTAGAGGTCACAAAAACTCTACACTCTCCTATTACACTGGATGAGCTACTGAAAGCAGTTAAAGCTACAAATAAGGGTCGTACGCCAGGCATAGATGGCATACCTGTGGAACTTTATCTAGCACTTTGGGCTATTCTTGAACCAGTATGGTCTGAAACATTAAATTATGCTTCTGGAAATTGCGCTTTCCATAGAGATCTAAACACAGCCCATATCACAGTTACACCTAAGCCCGGCAAGGTCCCCTTGGAGTGTGCCAATTACCATCCAATCTCCTTGATAAATGCAGCCCTCAAGATATTTTCCAAAGTCTTAGCCAGTTGACTTGAGACAGTAGTTGGGAAAATAATTAGCCCAGATCAAACGGGCTTATCAATGGACTTCTCGCGTCTGATAATATTTGCCGGCGCTTACACGTACTGAGTGCAACACATAAAATCCCGCCTGCCTGTGGCCTGCTATTTCTAGATGGTGAAAAAGGGTTCGATCGCCTTGAATGGCCATATCTTTGGAGAGTTCTAAAATAATTTAAGTTCGGCGATAAGTTTATCAATATGATTTTAACACTGTGTGCTAATCCTTGAGCCCGGGTATGTGTGGGAGGAGGTTTCTCAGAGTTATTTGGTATAGGACGGGGCACACGACAAGGGGACCTTTTTTCTCCTTTTTTTTTACTATATCTATTGAACCGCTTGCACATTTAATTAAAAACTCTCCTCAGATCTCCCCTAGAACAATAGGTAAAAACATCGCATTCAATATCACTTTAAGCGGACGACACCTAGTTTATATGGCAAATGCTCAACAAACTCTCCCCTTTGTTTTAAAAACATTGGAGCTATTTGGATTTCATTCAGGATACAACGATAATTTGTCAAAATCAGCACTGATGCTGATTAATACGCATAAAAGTAAGGTGCCTCTCCCTCCCCAGATTAAAGCTACAAATGAAGTCCTTTACTTCGGTATTAAAGTTAATAATTCCTTATCATCTGTGGCTACAACAAATTGCTTTTTAATTATGCAAAAATAGATGAAGGTACTAATAGATGGAGACACCTGCCGGCATCAGTCCCAGCCCGTTTATCGGTCATTAAAATAAACATTACCCCGCATTAATTTTATCAACTGAATGATCCCTCTTGCACCTCCAGCAGGATATTGGTAAAAACTTGACTCCTTACTACGATACTATGCTTGGAATGGTGAAAGATCCAATAGAAAATGGTCAGCTCTACAATTCAAAAAGTCGAATGGGGGATTGGCATTTCCAAATTTTAAATTGTATCTCTGGGCATTTGTATTAACAAATCCTAGCTATTGGATGGAGGAGGATTAAGTTTCGTCCTGGAAAAATATAGAACAAGAGCTAATAGCACCAATAACGTTGAAGGGCTTTCCCCTTATAGGTATGTCTACCAAAAAAACGGATTTATATTACAGTCCAATTTTAACCCATATGCAAACGTTTGTAGTACAAGTGTTTAGAGCAGCAGAAATACTCCTAACATTTAAAAGCGTATGGTGCAAATCATCTCCATTGTTGAATAGTAATCGTTTACTACTGGGGTGGGGGGGGAGAACCATTCATTAACAGAACTTGGGAGGATAAAGGTATTACTACTCTCAAGATATTAATGGGACAAGTACTATCCTTAGCTTTCAAAAACGGGTATCTCGAAAAAATATTGATAAACATTATCTTTTCTTCTACTTTCGAGTAAGATCGGCTTGTAAAACCTATGGTGTTCCCTGGGGTCAGATTAAAAGGACTATCCAATGTTATGTTGGATACAGAGTGCTCCAGGACAGATAGTGTCATATATCTATGATAAATTAAACTCCATGACTTATATGCCCACATCGAGAATGAAAGCTGGGATAGGTACGTATCTGAATTGGGGCAATACTGAGACTGGGATGTGATTTGGGATAATGCTGCCGGCGCTTCGAAAAACCCGAATCATCGGTATATACACTTGAAATTTTTGCCATAGAGCATATTTAACACCGACAATTTGGACATCAGATGGGATTGGTTCCAGGCCTATATTGCTCATTTTGCTCCCATGGAGCCATTGGCTCTTTTATACATGTTGTATGGGAATATTCAGGGGTTTTTGATTTGAGGGGGAAGATTATCAGTACTCTCACATAACTAACAGGATACAAATAACAATAGACCCCGCTGTACATCTTCTAAATGAGGACTTTCACGTCTCCCTTATGGAAAAAGAAAACACGCAAAATCTGGCTGGCAGCCCTGACTACAGCTAAGAAGACTGTAGTCCAGCGTTGGAAACCTCCCCATGATATTTCGAAGATTCACTGGCTTCGGAGTTTTTGGACATTTCTTACCTGGAACTTTCATCAGCAGGGGTAAAGGATGCACGACCAAACACAATCTTAATGTGGACAAATTTGATATCTAACTTAAAATTTATTTTGTTAAAAAATGAATGCTTTGTCTGTGTATGTGCTACTATTCCGTTGATAGGTCGAGGGGAGTGGGATAGGTGGAGGGGGATGGTGATGAAGGTTGGGGGATGGCTGGGTTAAGCAGTCAAAATGTAATTGACAACTGGTTGTATTGAATGTAATTTGTTGGTGCTGCAATATAAAAAGATAATAAAAATGCAGGCCACAATTTATAACTCACACACGCCCCCTAGTGGAAGTCTGGAAAAGAAAACAAGATCTGCTTCGTAGATGAAAAGCGCATGATTGCCTTAACAGGTTAATCAGAATTAACTTGAAGACATTTTCCAGCCGATCCATAGATTTTGTAATTAAAAACAAAAGAGCATAGGAAGAAATGCAAATGTAAATGAAATAATTCATTCTAAATCGAGGAAAATTAATCACTTCCGGATTGTGTTGATATCGGTATGAGATATCGTATTTCATTTGTTACGCTGTCATTTACTGATGCAAACATTTTTCCGCTTGTTCTTTGTCATCGCGGACAATAGATGAAGGAAGACTGATGCTCTTTAACTTTATCCAAATATAAATCATATTTTACTGATTTTTTAAGTTTTTGAGATCGAATGTTTCATTAAAACAGACAATTAATTAGTCGCAAGTGACACAGGTATTTCCTTCATATTTTTCTTTTTCATTATCTAAATCTGCCTGAATGTATTCCCTGTCTCAGAAGACATCTGACACACGTCTATTAAAATTGCGCCTACATCGTCTGTTGTTATAGGAGCGAAACATACTACGAAAACATTCTTACAAGGCCTGCTAATATTAGATTATGTTCGCTATATTAGCTAATCCTCTGTTTATTCTGCAGGGATCTTTCACAATTATTTTTCAATACTCGGGACTGCGTTGCACTCTGGTCACTCACTCTGCATTTACACTGGTTCGTGATAGATTGGAAAATATTATCAGGTATATGATGAATAGCATGAAGCCTTCTTTGCACTGCACGGATGATTCTTCTCTTGTGGATCTTTGTTTCACGTTCTCTTTCATTTGTGAAATTGAGGACCCGGTATGTTGTCTTTGCAACAGGTTTACATTAAAGTGTTTCGCGCTACTAATTTTGTACGTGTTGCACTAAACGTGACCATACAGTGAACTGGTTTTGATCCTATTTACTGATGTACAAACTCTTACCATATGACAACCACAACTATAAAATTTGCTCTTGCGTCTGCTTTCACAGTGATCGTCTGACAAAGTCCATGACATTCACTGAACAATTAATCGCGTTCACAAATTTCACATAGGGAGATGCAAAAATAACGAAAGGATGTAAACATAAAACTGCTTCATACTGTAACAGGTGCTGATGCATGAGACTGAGTTATTGGACAAATTGTTCTTATTCCTACGATAGAAAGTGCGATATACAATATCACCTTTGTTCGCAATGTGTTACGTGAAACTAAAGTAACCTGCAACATCACGTATTACAATTGTTACGTAATCGGCAACAATGAACATCAATCGAAAAAGGTTATCTAAAAACAACCAAACATTCACTAAACAGGGATAAAAGATAAAAACAAACAAACAAAAAAAAACTTAACCGGAAGTTAACCGTTATATAGCCGCTCAACAAATCGTCACTTGGCACTGGTTCTTAAAACGTTAAATGCGAAATCAGTTCTTAAAGCGATAAAGTCAGATATAGTTCTTAAAGTGGTAAATTCGAAAGTCCAACAGATTTATACGTTGAATTGGGAGAGACTTCTCTGGAGAAGGATTTCTTCATAGACGCAGCTTTCCTGTCGGTTCTGTCTACAGGATCACTTTGGCAAGAGTTATCTCGATGCAGGTCGCTACTCCTTCAACGAAGACTCAATAAGGTCGATCCTTTATTAAACTGGTAGATGATGCCATTTCCTCTCGATCCATCGGTCCTGTACTTCAATAAAGTCTTCACTCTCCCTTCTACTGCTGGAATATGGTAAATCAGCACATCTAGCCAAAAATTTACAGTCCAATAATATTGTATCTTGCAATAGAGCGCAACACTCCGTTTTATAAATGAAACTGAGTCACAAAAACAAACACGCAACAGAAATGGAGACACAACATGTTCTACCTCGAAATCTACAAACTAAAAATTAACTGCGTCCTCTGGGGTCTACCCTTATACACCCGTGGTGCACATGTCATCGCGTGACCTCACATCGGCGGGAAAACTTTTAACAATTAACAATTTACACAAAATAATGCAAAAGTTTACTGCATACACAATATATACAGTCTTACCTTTCAGCACCTTACAAACTAATGTACAGTAGGAGTGTTACAAATGTGAAAATACCACTCCAAAAAATGCAAATTTTCATTGTACATTTAGCATCTAGACGGACAATCAGCGATCACATTATCGTTACCCTAAATATGATTGGTCAAAATATTGAACTCCTGTAACATTAGAGTGGATTAACAAATTGGAGTTTAATTTCGTTATCCTTTTCCTTAACAATCACAGTGGCATGACCAAATTCACTTTTAGCCAAGTTAATAGTTAAGTTAGCTTTTGAACGTCTCTCAAATAGTTCCTCCACCGCAGTGATAAGTGCTCTCCATGTAATATTTCCTGTAACTACACCTTCAATAGTGGCATCTGTATCTTTTAATCCCTGAATCACGCTATTAATCATCCCCTGAAAAGTACCTGGTGCATTCTTCATCCCAAATGGAAGAACATTATATTCATATAACCCAGGTGGGGTTACAAATGCTGAAATCTCTCTACCTCTATCCATCAATGGAACACACCAATAACCTTTTAACAAATCAATTTTTGTTGGTAATTTGGTCTGTCCAACTTTATGCACGCAATCATCTACACTAACTAGTGGATATGCATCAGTTTTTGTCACAGCATTCACCTTTCTGTAATTCGTACAAACCTAATATTATTTTCTGGCTTAGGCACCATAACACACGTTGAACTCCAATTCGAATTAGAATGTCTTATAATATCGTTCCTCTAACATATACTTAATTTCTTCTTCAGCATGTTCACATTTTGCCCTGTTCATTCGATACGGATGATGTTTTAGCTGCTTTGCATCGCCAAAATCGATATCACCCGTAGCTATGGCGGTTCTTCTAGAGACGTCCGGAAATGAATCGCTATATTTAAAAAATAACTGTTTCATCAGCTCTCTCTGCTCTGGCTGTAAATGAGCTATCTTTTCATCAAAATTTTCTAGAATGTTTGAATTCGATAACCTGGCTGAAATAATGTTCGGATTAAAATGAGTTTCAGATCAATCCCTCATTAAGTTTCTATCAAGATCATACTCATTATTGATCACAACAGTTATAGCAGCATCTTTTCCCTCATAATACGGTTTTATCATATTTGTTTGACACGTTTTTGTTGTCTTTCTCCGACCTAGGGTTTTTACCAAGTAAATCAACATTATTTACCTTAGATTTAATCTCATACGGACGATGAAATTTGGCTTGTAATGGGTTCGTTTGAACTGGGAAAAGAACCAACTCCTTATCTCCAGGCTTAAATGACCTCATCCTTGCTTCCTTATAATACCAAGTCTTCATCTACTCTTGAGCTAACTTTAAATTTTCCTTGGCCAAGCTACAACTTTATGCAACCTTTCTTTAAAACGTAAAACATAATCTAGCAAATTAGTGTGTACTTCTTTATTAATACACTGTTCCATTAACAAGGACAAAGGTCCTCGAACTCTATGTCCAAAAACAAGTTCAAAAGTACTAAAATCTGTGATTCCTGTACTGCCTCCCTTACTGAGAAACGTAGTAAATGTATACCTTCATCCCAGTCCTTTTCATTTTCCACACAATATGTCCTGATCATAGTTCTTTAGTGTAGAATGCAGTCTCTCCAAGGCTCCTTCTGATTCTGGATGATAGGCTGAGGAAATAACCTGATTTGCTCCCAGTTTATAAACTATCTACTGAAACAACCCAGACATAAAATTGCTACCTTCATCTGATTATATTTCTTTACGCATCCCAAAATAAATAAAGGATTT